>NC_092411.1:11562838-12880338 GCF_040894005.1 Engystomops pustulosus | reverse complement strand
AAAGCCCAGGACCGAAGCCCGGGTGGAGTAGGAGTCCCACTACCAGCCTACCCCTACTCCATAATAAGCAGGCCCAGTACGGACATTACAAATGTGTCTGTGTTAGCTAGGCCAACACAGACAAAACAGACTATTCCTGCTTATCATGTCTGCATTAACCCTTGGGTTACTGCAGACAAACCCAGGGCTTTTACCACATGTATTTCATCTGCCTGTAGGACAGATAGCGGTTTTCCCACACAACACCTCTCACTTTCTCACATACCCTCCCCCTCAGTTCAGACCCACCGGGGCGAACTCCTGACATTAAGCAATGCGTTCGGGACAAGGCATCCGCATTGCCCTGTAGTTTCCCGGCTCTGTGCTCCACCGTAAAGCTGAAATTTTGGAGGGACAAGAACCACCTAGTGACCCTGGCATTCTTCTCCTTAGTTCTACTCATCCACGTGAGAGGAGAGTGGTCAGTTATTAGACGGAACCGTCGTCCCAGCAAGTAGTACCGTAGGGACTCTAATGCCCACTTTATCGCCAGACATTCCTTCTCTACGATACTGTAATTTTTCTCTGCTGGCGTGAGCTTCCTGCTCAGGTAGGTAATGGGGTGTTCCTCGCCATTCACCTCCTGAGACAGGACAGCTCCCAGTCCTACATCTGACGCATCCGTCTGCACAATAAACTCTCTCTTGAAGTTTGGCGCAATGAGGATGGGAGATCCACACAACGCAGACTTGAATGCCTGAAAAGCACCTTCTGCTTGTTCATTCCACCGCACCATGACAGGCCTTTTACCCTTCAGCAGGTCTGTCAGGGGAGCGGACATGGTGGCAAAGTTTGGTATAAACCGTCTGTAGTACCCTACAATGCCCAGGAATGCCCTGACTTGCTTTGTGCTCACTGGTTGAGGCAAACCCTGTATAGCGTCAATCTTGTTGACCTGAGGTTTAATTATACCTCGACCAATCACATACCCCAAATAGTGTGTCTCCTCCATTCCCAGCGCACACTTCTTGGGGTTTGCAGTCAGGCCCGCTGCCCTTAGAGAGTTCACTACGGCCTGTACCTTGGCCAAGTGACTCGCCCAGTCTTGGCTGTAGATGATAATGTCATCTAGATAGGCTGAGGCGTATCTCCTATGTGGCTTTAACACTATGTCCATTAACCGTTGAAAGGTAGCGGGGGCCCCATGAAGCCCAAATGGTAACACAACATAGTGAAAAAGGCCCTCAGGGGTGATAAAGGCTGTCTTTTCTTTAGCCCTATCTGTCAGGGGTACCTGCCAATATCCTTTAGTTAGATCAAGGGTGGTGAAGTACCGAGCACTCCCTAGTCTCTCAATAAGCTCGTCCACCCGGGGCATGGGGTAGGCATCAAACTTAGACACCTCATTCAATTTTCTAAAATCGTTGCAAAATCGCAACGTCCCATCCGGTTTGGGAATTAGAACAATTGGACTGGCCCACTCACTTTTGGACTCCTCAATTACCCCTAGCTTCAGCATCTTCTGAACCTCCTCTGATATGGCTTGTCTACGAGCTTCAGGGACTCTGTACGGCCTTAATCTTACCCTTACCCCTGGCTCAGTGACAATGTCATGTTTAATTACAGATGTGTAGCCTGGCAACTCTGAGAACACATCTGTATTTCTTGCTACAAACTCTCGAGCCTCTCGCTGTTGCTCTTTGGTTAGGGTATCGGCTATTCGCACTTCTGCCTCCGGCACAGGCTTACCTGCAGCCTGTGAGGGTATCGCAGGAGGTGGACTAGCCAGAACCATCTCTGTATGCAGACTCTCTCTGTCTTTCCAGGCCTTTAACAGATTAACATGATAAGTCTGCTCGGGTTTTCTCCGTCCGGGCTGACGTATCCTGTAGTTCACCTCTCCTATTTTCTCTATAACCTCATACGGTCCTTGCCATTTAGCGAGAAACTTACTTTCTACAGTGGGGACTAGCACCAACACACGATCACCGGGATTAAAGGTCCTTACTTTTGCTGACCTGTTATAAACCCGGCTTTGAGTTCTTTGTGCCTCCTCCATATGCTCCTTGACAATGGGCATGACGGCCGCCACCCTGTCCTGCATATCTGAGATATGGTCTATTACACTTTTGTGGGGGGTGGGCTCTTGTTCCCATGTCTCTTTGGCTATGTCCAGGAGACCCCTGGGATGTCTGCCATATACTAACTCAAACGGCGAGAACCCAGTAGAGGCTTGTGGAACCTCTCGGATGGCGAACATTAAATATGGCAACAGTACATCCCAGTCCTTCCCATCCTTGTTTACCACCTTTTTTAGCATACTCTTTAAAGTTTTATTAAACCGTTCTACCAATCCATCCGTCTGAGGATGGTACACAGAGGTGCGTAACTGTTTAATATTAAAGAGCCGACATAGCTCCTTGGTGACTTTTGACATAAAAGGAGTCCCCTGATCTGTGAGGATCTCCTTGGGAAGTCCCACCCGGCAGAACATGGCAAACAACTCTTTAGCAATTAGTTTCGCAGAGGTGTGCCGTAGTGGGATGGCCTCAGGATATCGGGTAGCATAGTCCATGACTACCAGGATATGCTGATGCCCCCGAGCAGATTTAACCAAAGGACCGACCAAATCCATGGCGACCCTTTCAAAGGGTACCTCAATAATGGGCAGAGGTACCAACGGACTTCGAAAGTGTACCATGGGAGCATGCAATTGACAATCAGGGCAAGTTTCACAATACCTTTTTACCCTATCGTACACTCCGGGCCAATAAAAACGCTGCAAGATGCGTTCCAGAGTTTTTGTGGTGCCTAGGTGCCCTCCCATCACATGCTTATGTGCAAGGTCTAACACCATCTGACGATATGGCTGAGGTACCATTAACTGCTCCCGGGTTTCACCGTGGACCTTATCAATGCGGTACAATAACTCCTGATTTACCACCACTCGAGGGAACAACTTATCCGCACCTGGGTGCTGAGGTACACCATTAATCTCTACCACATTTTCTCTGGCGCGGACCAGAGTGGGGTCCTGGAGTTGTGCAGTACCAAAGTTGTCACGGGATACCTCCAAATCCGACAACTGCGGTCCTGTCACTACCTCCTCAGTTTCGCCTGCCATAACATCTAGGGGAAACATTACACTTCCATCTTCTGTGGCGGTCACCCCTACGGCAGGAACTCCAGAGTCTGGGTCATCAGGCTCGGCTTCAGAGATCTGACCAGACAACACAGGAGAACAACCCCCCAACTCTTGGTTTCCCCGCCATAGAGTCCAGAACATGGGGAAGTCCCGTCCCAAGATAAGGTCATGGGGCAAGTTCTTGACAACCGCTGCCTCATGTAGTGTCTCTCCACAAGAGGTCTGGAAGTTAATAACTGTGGTGGGGTAGTCCTTTACGTCCCCATGGATGCACAGGACTCCAATTGTGCGCCCTGTGACTGCCTTGGGGTCTGTGAGGGACCCATTAATCAAGGTCACCCGACTGCCTGAGTCCAGCAGGGCCAACGCTGGATGCCCTGCCACAGTCACCCGGCACAGGTGGCGCTCATCAGCAGAGTCGGGGCTAGTAGCTGTGTAGACAGGGGCAGCATAGAGAGAAACCCTTCTGGCGGAACTGCAGTCCATGGGCTCTGAGGAATTGGGGCAATGGGCTGCAATATGACCTGGCTCATGGCAGGTCCAACAGGTGGGAGCCTCCCCCCTCCTCCTCCCCTGGGGTACTTCCCGGACATTGGGCGTTGTCCTGCCCCGGGAATTTGTGGGTGACAAGACCTTCCGTGCCTTAAGGCCTGTCTTGGTATAAGGGGCTTTCTTTGTTAGGGCCTGAGTGGCACAAAACCTCTCCACCAACCCCACCAGCGCATCGGCATCAGACGGGTCCCCGTGTCCCACCCATTGTTGGATCTCACCCGGCAAGGCCCTCAGGAAACGGTCCAAAACAACCTTCTCGACCATCTGGGCTGGGGTTGATGTCTCCGGCTGAAGCCACCTGCGGACCAAGTGAACAAGTTGGTGCATCTGCCCCCTCGATGGTAGCGCCTCCTGGTATCTCCAGCTATTCACTCTTTGAGCGCGTAGATGCTGATCCACTCCTAGTCGGGCCAAGATCTCTGCCTTTACCTTGGAGTAGTCCCGGGCATACTCCTCGCTCAGGTCGTAGTATGCCTGCTGGGGATCAGCGACGAGGAAGGGGGCCAACACCTCTGCCCAGTGTTGCTGTGGCAACCTCTCTCGGGTGGCCACTCTCTCAAAGCCTGTCAGATAGGCCTCCACATCATCCTCGGCGGTCATCTTGGTCATAGCTTTGCGGACCTCTTTCCTGGCATCCTTCACCGTCATTGCTGGGACAGTCCTTTGCTGAGCAGCGGTCAGGGCTGTTATCTGCTGGAGCAGCAATCTGTTTGTCTCTTGCTGCTGCACGTTGGACTGGACAAGCTGCTTGATTAACTCCTCCATGGCTGTGGCTTGCAGCTTCAGTGCTGTCAACTTCCAGGACATGCACTAGTGTATACTTCACTGCACTTTGCCCGCTCCAATTCACCATATGTGGGGAATTGCTCTGGTAGTTGACAGGTAGCAGTGCAGAAAGCAGGGACACAAGCCGGTTTAAAAGTCCAACTTAAGTGTTTATTCACACTTGCAAAACAGAACACAAATTCAGCCTTGGCTTAGGCACATGCAAAAACATTACAAAAGTAATTCCTGCCCGGCTAGGCGCTGTCTAATACATTTTGAGGACCCTAGCTATCCGGGTACCAGGCTGCCTGGCACACGCTCTTGGCCAGCAGCAAGACAGGAGACCCTCAGTTACCTTTGCTGTGAGAATGCAATCTCGCTTTCAGCTCTCCAGGTAGGGCCTCTCCTACTGCTTCTGGCCTGCAGACTAAATCAGTCTCTAACGAGGCCTGTGACCTGCACCTGTGGGCTATACAAAAGCCCAGGACCGAAGCCCGGGTGGAGTAGGAGTCCCACTACCAGCCTACCCCTACTCCATAATAAGCAGGCCCAGTACGGACATTACCAATGTGTCTGTGTTAGCTAGGCCAACACAGACAAAACAGACTATTCCTGCTTATCATGTCTGCATTAACCCTTGGGTTACTGCAGACAAACCCAGGGCTTTTACCACATGTATTTCATCTGCCTGTAGGACAGATAGCGGTTTTCCCACACAATACCTCTTACTTTCTCACAATATATATATATATAATGTGTTATCAGGATAGTGATCACTGTATAGATATGGTAACAGAACCAACACATCTCTAGGCAGTGTAATCCAGTAACTGGCCATTATCAGGTATTACCAGGCTGGTATTATTAGGCTGGGAAATCCCTAAAATGGTGGCATCGCCCACCTTAGTAGACCCCACACAGCTTTTGTTCAATTAGTTATTTATTTAAAAAAGTGAAGTGCCCTTTCTCCGCATTTTCTAAAACTACCGTAGTTAGATATTATAAGGACCTGTAGCCTAAGATTACTGGAGAGAAAGAACCAAAGGACCTGTAGCTGGATGGGTACTGGACTGTACCCTGCTCTTCCCAGCTCTCCTGGTGATGGGTGTTGTAGTAATGGTAAGGGGGTTAGTAACACTAAGCCCTACCCTTAGTAGTAGACAAAGCCTGTTAGACCCCTCCATTACTAAGGTGAAATCCAAGCTTAAAAAGACCTACATGGTTTTTTAAAAAAATATATTTTAGTAAAACAATAAACTTCCCAACATTTCCTGCTTAGCCATTTTATGAAAAACAATCCCAGCCATCAATGTGGTCTATGGCATACATGGATTCAATATAGAAAACTTAATAGATACAGACAAATTAACCCCTTTTATAATAATAATAATGATAATAATAATACCTTTATTTATATAGCGCACACAGATTACGCAGCGCTGCACAGAGTTTGCCAAATCAGTCCCTGTCCCCAATGGGGCTCACAATCTAATCATCCTACCAGTATGTTTTGGAGTGTAGGAGGAAACCGGAGGACCCGGAGAGAACATACAAACTCTTTGCAGATGTTGACCTGGATGGGACTTGAACCCAGGTCCAGCCCCGTAAACACATTGAGAATTATTTATGTGATTTTTTAAGCCAAGTATCGCATGTTTGTTATTTTTTTTTACCATCTTAGGGCCCATATTAAAAGGGGTTGGCCACTTATAAGAAACTTTACCAGAGTAAGTAGAAGACAGGACAGGAGCAGCACTAACTCCATCAGAATCCGAAGCATCTAGAACCAGAAGTTACAACTTACTTGGAATACATTGGGGCTCATTTACTAAGGGTCCGAATCGCGCACTTTCGTCAGGTTTCCTGAGGATTTCTGATTTGCTCCAAATTGCCCACAGGATTTTGGCGCATGTGATCGGATTGTGGCGCCGGCTTTCACGCGACAGAAATCGGGGGCGTGGCCGTCGGACAACCCGACGGATTCGGAAAACAGTGGAATTTAAAAAAGAATTTGTGTCGCAAGATCAGCACTTACATGCACTGGGACGAAGAAGGTGAAATCCAGCGGACCTCGCCGCAGCTGGGACACCGGCAGGAACTCGGGCGCACGGACCTTAGTGTATCCTGGCAGACCCGAATCAGCGTCGGAGAGCGCGCCGCGGAATTGCGACTGGACCGGGTAAGTAAATGTGCCCCAAAGTGTGGAACAACTAATATTTGTCCAGATGAGTCAAGTGGGGATCTAACAGGATTTCCCCACATCTGTACAAGACTGTTGGCTACTGGGTGCTGCGTGACTATGGCTCCCAAGGGCGCTGTGACTATTGCCTGCTTTGTGCACTATGACTTTTGGCAATACTGTAACTATTGTCTATTGGGAGCTCATTGGCTACTGGAAGCTTTGTAACTCTTTCACTACCAGAAAGGACTAATTCTACATGTGCAGTGATAGAAATGCACATACATAAAAAAAACTGGGGTTTTCAATGTGCAATTCATGACAAATTAATGTGGATCAAATCAATTTTTGTAAAAAAAAATGTGGTGAATGGTTGAAACAAATTTTTTAAAACCATAGTTTTACCATAACATTATATATATTTTTTTTCGAATATCTGTGACCCGGTCTGGAGAACGCACCGGCCATCGACGCTTCCAAGTTTTCTTACAAGTGGAAAAACTTCTTGAAGTGAAGCTGAGCACAGTTGACATGTCGGCCTCAGACGGGGCTTTTTAAGCTAAGCGCAGATTGTGAAAATATAATTAGAGGTCGGCCTTTGTCTCGGCACAATGAGTGGGAAACATTGGAAGGAGAGGTCTCCCGGGATCCAGCGAGCCAGTGCTGGACACAATGGCCGAGCCTCCCCGTCCTTCTAATGAGAAACACTAATTGCCATCATTTCCAGATTGTCCTGAGCGGCGTCCTGCTTGCGGGGACAAGAAGGGGTGTTTTATTTAAACGCTTCTTAAACTTCTCGTCCTCATTAAATCTGGTAACGGAGTTAATGGAAAATATAACGTTTTCATTTTTTTGGATTATTTTTTGGCAGCTTGTTATTAATTCATGACGAGAAGTAAATGTTTGCTATTAATTTGCTAACAAAAGTTTGACGCATTCAAAAACGTTCTGCCACTTTCCCAAAATCCGTCTTGTTTTATTGTATCAGAATTTATGAGATCTCTGCTTGCTGTCAGTGAGTGAGAACATTCAGGGCTAACATTTCCCACAACTGAGAGTTTGTAGTTGGATCCAATTGCAGGGAAGTTTACATCCTGAAAGTCGCACTGATACATTTTATCTGCACTGATGTATTGTAGCAAAGTAGAATGATAACGTTTTGTGTTGATGTATTTAGCGCACAGAAAAGATTCTTGTCTGGATACATTGGGGCTCATTTACTAAGGGTCCGCAGAGCGCGTTTTCGGCGGGTTTCACACTGATTTATGATTAGCGCCCATTTAACAGGGGTTTTTGGTGCACGCAATCGGATTTTGGCGTCTCAGCATCGGCTTTCGCGCGACACAAATTGGGGGGCGGGCCGTCGGACGATTTAACGAATTCGGACAACGCGCGGAATTTAACATCGTAAATTGTGTCGCAAGACATGCACTTACAAGCTCCGGGAAAAAGGAGGTGAACTCTGGCGGACCTCAGCAGGGAAGCGACAGGTGCAGGAACTCGTTGTTGGTGAATCATGCCGGACTTCATCTTCGTCGGACAGTCCGGATCGGGGATCGCGACAGGACTGGGTAAGTAAATGTGCCCCATTGTAACCTTTGAACAGGGTCATAATGGTTTCAACCTCTGAGGAGAACCAATGAAACTGAGTAAAATTGATGAGGAATTGATCTACAAAGTAATAGAAAGTTGAACTTTTTTGGTTATAGCAGAGTAGCCCATTAAAGGGGTTTTAGAGATAAGGATATAGATGACTTCTCCAGTGCCTAGGAGCTCAGTTGCAGTTCCTGGTTACACCACTACAAAGAGAATGGCGCTCTAAGTCAGGAATCAGCTGATTAGTGGGTGTCCTGAATGGACCCTCCGGAAATGTTGTTGATTAACCTAATCTTATGCATGGGTTATTCATTTCCTTAAAGGGGTTGTCTTAAGTTTTAATTGTTGTCCCATTTACCTGGGATAGGAGGACACATGGGGTCAGACCTCTGAGACCACTAATTTCTTTATTGATCAAATTGGTAACCCCAGAATAGTGATGGCCCTTTATTCTGGAAAAAATGGCTAATGAGAGCTTGTTTTTTGTGGGTTAGGTAGTATTTTTCCATGGATTGTGTATCTAGATCCCACACAACTGGATTTGTGTACCAAAGTTACAGTCAGGTTTGTAGCTCACATTCCTCACTCTAACTTTAAAGGAAATCTACCATAAAAATCCAGCATGAGAAACTAGCCCCCTGCTCTCTCCCTCCTCCCTCAACCTGTGTAATTTAGCAGCAGCAGGAAGTGCTACGCAGTAGCTCCGGCTTCCGAGCCAAGATCGCATGCGCAGAACTCCAGCTGCGCGGACGAGTGTGTGCAGCTCCTTGTAGCTGTGCGCTGTAGATATCTGGGTAGGGGGATCAAAGAGGCCACTGGCTCCTCAGCTCCAGGTACTCCACGCCCCAATGGCCTCTTTAGAATATTTGCATATTACCCCAATTAAAGATTTAATAAGATAGAAGTAAGTAAAGGATTATCCTTAAAAAGGGTTGTCCTTACATACGTTAGATGCACCTACCTTAATAGGTAGATCTGTGGTGGTAGGTTTCCTTTAACTGTGGATGACTCTGTGACAGCTAGAAACATAATTCTTATGCTCTTTAAAATCCCACCAGAACTGTGATTTAAGGGGCCATGGTTCAGAAGATATCACTTTTGGAGGTCTGACCACATGTAGCCTGCCACCTGGGGGCAGCATGGAGGAGGAGGGAGCTGCAGGGAAGAAGGAGCAAATGTAATGTGCTACAAGGAGAAGAGGAGCTCATGCGGAATGACATTCAGGGTTTCGAGGAGTATGAGGATGTTCCAGAAGATGAAGATTTGATTACATTTGAATAAATATAGATTTTTTTTTCTTACTAAATGTGGATTTTGCTCATGGAAAAAAATGGAACATCCTCTGAAAATAAACCCTAACCCGAGTTTTTCAAGAAAAAAATAATGATTGACCCTGTTTAATTTAAACAGGTAAGACTCCACCTCTATGGCACCCACTCAGTAGGCACCAAATATAAAATCCTGACGTACACCACACATGTAAGTTCAACAGTTCCAGGGACAACGCTACCAGAATGTCACCCGTCCGAGACCTAGATCAGACAGCACAAACCTAACATCACTTCTTACTGCTGGTGCTCACTCTCATCAATTCTACCAAATAGTCTTGTATGTCTACAAGCATTTTCACTGTGTATATACATGACATTACTTATCCTGTACTGATCCTGAGTTACATCCTGTATTATACTCCAGAGCTGCACTCACTATTCTGCTGCTGGTGCAGTCACTGTGTACATACATGACATTACTTATCCTGTACTGATCCTCCGTTCAATCACGTATTATACTCCAGAGCTGCACTCACTATTCTGCTGCTGGTGCAGTCACTGTGTACATACATGACATTACTTATCCTGTACTGATCCTGAGTTACATCCTGTATTATACTCCAGAGCTGCACTCACTATTCTGCTGCTGGTGCAGTCACTGTGTACATACATGACATTATTTATCCTGTACTGATCCTGAGTTACATCCTATATTATCCTCCAGAGCTGCACTCGCTATCTGCTGCTAGTGCAGTCACTGTGTACATAGATGACATTACTTATCCTGTACTGATCCTGAGTTACATCCTGTATTATACTCCAGAGCTGCACTCACTATTCTGCTGCTGGTGCAGTCACTATGTACATACATGACATTACTTATCCTGTACTGATCCTGAGTTACATCCTGTATTATACCCCAGAGCTGCACTCACTATCCTGCTGCTGGTGCAGTCACTGTGTACATACATGACATTACTTATCCTGTACTGATCCTGAGTTACATCCTGTATTATACTCCAGAGCTGCACTCACTATTCTGCTGCTGGTGCAGTCACTGTGTACATACATGACATTACTTAGCCTGTACTGATCCTGAGTTACATCATGTATTATATCCCAAAGCTGCAGTCACTATTCTGCTGCTGGTGCAGTCACTGGGGCACATTTACTAAGGGTCCGCAGCCGCGAATCCGTCGGGTTTTTCCCGAATATTTCCGAATAATAACTTTCGCGCGACAGAAATCGGGGGGCGTGGCCACCGGACAACCCGAAGGATTCGGAAAAAACGCAGAATTTAAAAAGCCGTTTGTGTCGCAAGATCAAGCACTCACATACACCAGAAAAAAGCAGGTGAACTTCGGCGGACCTCGGCGCAGCAGCGACACCTGGTGAATATCGGTGCACGGACCTTAGTGAATCCCGGCAGAACCCGAATCAGCGCAGGGGAACCCGCCGCTGGATCGCGACTGGACCGGGTAAGTAAATGTTCCCCACTGTGTACATACATGACATTACTTATCCTGTACTGATCCTGAGTTACATCCTGTATTATACCCCAGAGCTGCACTCACTATTCTGCTGCTGGTGCAGTCACTGTGTACATACATGACATTACTTATCCTGTACTGATCCTGAGTTACATCCTGTATTATACTCCAGAGCTGCTCTCACTATTCTGCTGCTGGTGCAGTCACTGTGTGCATACATGACATTACTTATCCTGTACTGATCCTGAGTTACATCCTGTATTATACTCCAGAGTTGCACTCACTATTCTGCTGCTGGTGCAGAATGAATCCTGTAACTTTATATCTATTGGTAAATAAGGGATTTGTGTTCCATGTGGGGCAGAGGCAGAGGTATCAAATTAAACACCAGGGTGTTTGATAATAATTCTCCTCCAGGTTGAAATTAATAGAAATGTGAAATGCCAATAAATAACCTGACCCTGTTCCCATTTCCAACAATCCTGTTACTCAGCTGAGAGTCATGTGCTTCCCATGTTGTGGTCACAGATTGACCTTCATAGGACGCGTCGGTTATCGGTAAAAACATCAGACACAGCAGAATTTCAGAATAAAGCATTTAATCATCAGAAGGTCCCCCCCTTATTTACAGCTTCTGATTGTCTTAAATACATGGAAGTCCTTTATTCTAAATCCTAAAAAGAGCTACAACGTGTTCCTGCTGCCTAATCAAACAGAACTGAAAAATCTCAGAGAAATTTTTTTCACAAAAATTTCAGAATTTTTCATGAAAACTCAGAAAGCATAAATTAAACACATCTTATCTGCTTCTGGGAAAGTCAGGCAGAAACCAATAGTAGTAGCACAATGAAGTCAACCCAACCTTCCCAGAAACAGAACTGACCCGAATACTCACTGGTAATTTTTTTGTATTTAATTAATTAAAATTGTGTAAACAGGAAGTCATTTACGGGATCCAAACTCTGTAAACTATCTAAAAGATTAGCTGCAGGATCCTAGACGCAGTTCAATGGAAGATGGATGATATTTTTGTGCTTGGCACATAATGTTCCTGTGCTCCTTGGTCCACATAGTCCTTTAGTGTGAACGAATGAACACGTTTCGGACCTGGAGCCCTCACTATATGGTTTGCCAAGGTTTGCCAATAGATTGGATGTGTTCCTTCGCCTTCATCCTCAGAGCCGCTATACTCGTGTTTCTAGGATCTATTTCTTCCATAGGATACTTGTCCACATAGTTGGCCCCACACTGATAGGGAGGTGGTGGCCCCATAGAGCTCAGGGATTGTAGAGTATGGCCAACAGGTGCAGTGTTCATGAAAGGTGGTGGGGTGTAACTGCCAGGAATACTCTGTGGGGCGGTCACAAATCCCGGCAGGGTCTGTAGGGCGGTGGTGTTGGACATGGGAGGAGTAAGCCAGGAGTCTAGGGGTAGATTAGCGCTGATGGTGCTCATGGCTGGAGGCTGGGGGGATCGATTAAATGATAAAATCGGGGAGTCTTGAAGCTTCATGGATGTAACTTCTAACTTTTCTTGTCGCCTCCATTTGGCTCTTCTGTTCTGAAACCAAACCTGTGATAAAAAAATAAAAGAATGTGAGATTCTAACTAAACACTAACTCACAAATTACACACAGAAGCAGCAAACAGTGTTTTGTAACTTTTTTTGTGGGGAATCGGTAATTTGGGGCATCTGACGAAACCAACTTTTGAAAGAAACTTGAGCTTTTCAAAAAGTTACTACACTTGAATACATATGAAGACACTCCAAAAGATTGGGGTATCTAGGAAGTTGCCAGTTGTTCCCTCCTTACCCCAAATCTGACCCGTGCTACATGGATATAGGTTTTATCAAAAACTACCAGACTGTGTACATAACAATAAAGACTAATAAGTAAATATATTCTCTTCTCACTACTCCTAAGGGCAGGGTCATGTCTTCGTAGAGACTCTACAGCCAATTTGACAATAAGTTTTGTAAACTTTTGGTTTTATTTTTCAATGATTCCATGTAAAAATGTGCAGAAAACATAGAAATAGATATGAAAAAATTATAAGTTTAATAGATAATAATAATATTCAACAGAGGAACATTCACTTTTAAAAAACTTCTGAAAAATGTTACTAAAACTATTAGTCTTTTCTTTTAATTATTACAATAATCAAACTTTTTAACCTCATATTAGAAGGCACTAATAGCTCCATAGAAAACAGTTAGCTGCATAAATAGGATTTAATATCTATATTTTCTTCATGAACAGATTGTGAATATCATATTTAATAATATATGTCGTGATCTAAACTGATTACTTTCTTTTTTAATTAGCAAATGTAAAGTTTTCAAACTTTTACATTTGAAAATATTTTTAAGTGTTAAATTCTAAATTAAAATCAATTTAGTAAACAGTTAAAATGCATATTTTCTAGGAGTTTAATATAGATCTATTTTGTACACATTTATCCAAAGTTTATGTATAATTTAAAATTTAGTTTTTGAATTAAAATATTTTTTTAACAGTGACAGAATGTATATTTTTTTAAATAATTTATGTTTTAATGTGAATTTATTTATGTATTTAATTTCCCATTTGGGACAAATAAAATTTATTATTATAGTTCCTAATTATTAAAACGATTTATATAAAACTATTTAACTGCATAGTTTATTACTGGTGATCACTTCTTTTACATTCAGAATCATTTTTATTTTATTTATTGATGGAAAAAACTCTCTATATATCAAATTGGTTTATGAAATTGTTAAACCTGTAACTTAACAAAGTTTATTCATCTTTTCCAATTGAATTACTAATTATAAATTAGACTCCAAATAATTGATATAGAAATATAACATTGTAACACTTGGGGTAAGAAGAATTAAGTAATTATGGACAATCTTTTTCTTTAGTTTTTTCTTTTTTTACAGAATTACTATAATATATCTGGACGTGCCGGGACTAGTATTTCATAGAAGGTGACGATAACGTGCGAACAATTTAAAGACAACAATGGAAAAGTTATCAAATTTCTGTTACAAACTTTTACAGGCACAGAAAAAAAACTGGTAGGATTTTTTATAAAAAAATATATTATATTTTGAAAAATTCCTGTGATTTTATTTTTCTTTTAAATGTGTAATTTTTTTTAAAAAAATTGACAATAACTTTTTTAAAATGCCACAATTCGTAAAAAAAAAAGTCAACCTATATAATGTATAATTTATTTGTTTAATTGTTAAAGCAATTATCTTTTTAAAAAAAATCAAAAACAAACTTAAAAGTATAAAAACTGTTTTAGAAAATTTAGAGTCCATCTAATGGCAGAAGTCTAGGACTTGTCTAGGAGTTTAGACGAGTTCACATAATTTATTCGAAAATTATAATGATTTATTATTGCTTCTAATATTGCATGATTTGTATCGGTCTTACGGGTTATTAGTACATTGGAGCCTCCTGAGTGATCCCCACTAATTGTAGTCGCCCTAATTAAATTACTCCTCAGCTCATGAGTAAAGTTGGCTTATAATTACTATAACTGGATTAGAAACATAACAATCCTTTTGATTTGCTGCGGGTTAGGCGTTTAATAATCCAGTTTTATCTTACCTGGACTCTTACTTCTGGGAGGTTCACCTTCATGGCCAGCTCCTCTCTGCTGTATACGTCTGGGTAATGTGACTTCTCAAAAGCCCTCTCCAGCTCATGGAGTTGGTAAGTAGTGAAGGTGGTTCGGTTTCTCCTGTGCTTCTTCTTGGGTTGTTCATCATCTGATAGTTTGTGGTCACTGTTATTTGCCGATAAGCCCGGGCTCAGACACTCATTAGATGTTTTGCTACAGTAGGTATCTGCAATAGGTTCAGAAGGTTCATTATTTAGAGGCCATATGTACAATAAACCAGTTAACACTAAATTGAGAGGAATCAAGTTCTTGGTGGTCTAAGACTGACCAACTACTTGGAACTTGGTTTACTTTTGATACA
Source organism: Engystomops pustulosus (assembly GCF_040894005.1). Lineage (NCBI taxonomy): Eukaryota > Metazoa > Chordata > Amphibia > Anura > Leptodactylidae > Engystomops > Engystomops pustulosus. The sequence goes on along the minus strand of NC_092411.1, from coordinate 12,865,383 downwards.
TTTAGGACCATCGATGATTCTTAGAAACCACCAAGGGCCTAACCACTTTATTGGTGGTCTCGGAATTTGACCAAAGATTGTATCTTCAACAATGAATCCCAAGGTCATGGTTAACATAACTCAACAAATATTAAGTAAGTTAAAGACTCAGGACTTGACAAGATATACAGAGAGAAGAGCTACAGGTGTCACATCTAATGACTTACCTCCATAGTTGTCCTCCTGGTTGTCTTCTATCTGGCTCTGATGTGGTTGTAGATCCTCGGCCATTTTGTGAAGACAGTGTCTTGAGTTCCTCTTCTCAGCTTCTTTGCCATTCCTGGGACTGCCCTCTGGCTGGAATGAGCTCAGGACATTGTCTTCTTTGGAAAATCCTAAAATAGCCTCTATGCTGTGAAGCCTGGATGGGTTTCCGACAGGACTTCTCACCAAATGTCCAGAAAGAGAGAAGTTTCCATCCGCCATGAGTGAAGGGCTGTGGAGATGCATTGGCGGTTACTTTTTTTTTTATTATTTTAGGTCTATGTTGTCCGGTAGGTACAATAGGTTTTCTTTCTTTTCGATAATTTCCAAAGAAGATGAAGACAAGTCTACAAGTCCAAGAGTTTTTGGGTTTCTTAAGAGTTCCAAAGTTCTTGAAGCCTCCTGAGATCGGTTTTCTTGGAAGTTTTCAGTAGTTAATATGTATTTCTTTATATGATACTATAAGGGAGAGCAGTGCGCTAGCATAGCTCAGCAACAACAGGCTGCAAATCTCCCTTAAGAAAGGCTGATTCCACTAAGCTGGCTCCCAGCATCAGATCCTTCTGCTTGAGCTGTGGATGACTAGCTGTCCTTCAAGAGCAGAGGATCAGCTTCTTATGACCTCTCGGGAAGGAGTGACTCAGTCCCAGCTTGCTGAAGACTTTTTAAGTAATGTCTGTTCTTTGTGGCTGTGTGTCAGCTGCCCCTGCTGTGCTCCTGTAAGGCTGTCACATCCCCACCACTAGATGAGGCTTTGTGTCTATAATGGACGCTACCTGGATAAGAAGAAGATATCCCCTCGTGCTCCGCCTCTCCCAAATCTCCATTCATCCAGGTCCACAGAGCTTAACCTCCAAACACAATGTTTGTTTAAATCGTTTACCCTCATGTATTCCCTGTAGCAGTAATGGATGTGTTGTGTGACTCTACGGGGTTGCGCTAATTGTGTAAAGTCACCACCACCACAACTTTCTCAATTAACGTAACTCAGTGGGGTGTACCTGCAGTCCCATGTAAATCCTGCTGATAGCACTAGTCATCTCTGGATGTAACTTTATTAGGAATGATACAAGGGTCATTAACAAGAGACGTCATAGTCAGGGGTGGACATTGCTCCGGCTGACAGATGTTTCTGGATAATTAGCATAATGGACGATTATAAATTATTAATTGGATTGATTAACATAATCAGATTTGTTCCATAAACAGATTGCTTTCACAAGGTCTTAGCAGAAGAGATTAATAAGATTGTGTGTTCATTTATTTCATAGACTCAGATCAGAAAATTATCTTGGGGGTCATTTATCTTATTTCCTCCTTCTCTGCGCTCATTTTGCGCCTGTTGTGAGTCTATTTTTTGCACTTCATTTGTCCAAACCTTATTAGGCGCAATTTATTTGTGCAAATCCCACCCTTGCCTTTCCTAAGTCTGGTCAGGACAGGCACGGTACTGCACAATTATTTGCGCCCATATAGGCGCAATAGTATAATAAATCAGGCGCAAACATCTGTAAAGAGGCGCAATGTAATGACAAATAGGGCGCAAAAACACAAAGCGAATTGAGGCGTCACATTGCAAACAAGCGCAAAACAGCCACTACACAGCAAAGAGGCGCAAAAATACCAACAGAAGGAAAAGATAATTGACCCCCTTGTGTTATCTATCTATCTATCTATCTATCTATCTATCTATCTATCTATCTATCTATCTCACATTTATCTATCTCATATCTACCTATCTCTCATATCTATCTATCTATCTATCTCCTATCTATCTATCTATCTATCTCATATCTATCTATCTATCTATCTATCTCATATCTATCTATCTATCTATCTATCTCATATCTATCTCACATTTATCTATCTCATATCTATCTATCTATCTATCTATCTATCTATCTATCTATCTATCTCCTATCTATCTATCTCCTATCTATCTATCTATCTATCTATCTATCTCATATCTATCTATCTATCTCATATGTATCTATCTATCTCATATCTATCTATCTATTTATCTATCTATCTATCTCACATTTATCTATCTCATATCTATCTATCTCTCATATCTATCTATCAAATATCTATCTATCTATCTATCTCATATCTATCTATCTCATATGTATCTATCTATCTCATATCTATCTATCTATCTATCTATCACATATCTATCTATCTATCTCATATCTATCTATCTCATATGTATCTATCTATCTATCTATCTATCTATCTATCTATCTATCTCACATTTATCTATCTCATATCTATCTATCTCATATCTATCTATCATCTATCTATCTATCTCATATCTATCTATCTCATATCTATCTATCTCATATCTATCTATCTATCTATCTCATATATATCTCTCATATCTATCTATCTATCTATCTCATATCTATCTATCTATCTCATATCTATCTATCTCTCATATCTATCTATCTCATATCTATCTCTCTCATATCTATCTATCTCATATCTATCTATCTATCTATCTATCTCATATCTATCTATCTATCTCCTATCTATCTATCTATCTATCTATCTATCTATCTCCTATCTATCTCCTATCTATCTATCTATCTATCTATCTATCTATCTATCTATCTCATATCTATCTATCTCCTATCTATCTATCTATCTATCTATCTCCTATCTATCTCATATCTATCTATCTATCTCATATCTCTATATCTATCTATCTATCTATCTATCTATCTATCCATCTCATATCTATCTATCTCATATCTATCTATCTATCTCATATCTATCTATCTATCTCCTATCTATCTATCTCATATCTATCTATCTATCTATCTATCCATCTCATATCTTTCTATCTCATATCTACCTATCTATCTATCTATCTATCTATCTATCTCATATCTATCTATCTCATATCTATCTATCTATCTATCTATCTATCTATCTCATATCTATCTCCTATCTATCTATCTATCTATCTCCTATCTATCTATCTATCTATCTATCTATCTATCTATCTATCTCATATCTATCTATCTATCTATCTATCTATCTATCTATCTCATATCTATCTATCTATCTCCTATCTATCTATCTATCTATCTCCTATCTATCTATCTACCTATCTATCTATCTATCTATCTATCTATCTATCTATCTATCTATCTATCTAACTATCTATCTATGATGATCACTTTTAATACCTTCTCTTCCTTGCTCTGTATTCAGTGATTTTCTCCATCTGATAATAATAAGGAAAGATGAATATTATTCTTAGGAATCATAATTATTATTATTAGGAGAAGCAGCAGAGGAGACATCGATCGGTCTTTAGGGAAAGTCTGAACATCGTCTACAAGTAAAGTTTCTTTTGTGTTGTAAAAATAAAGGAAGAAGAGACTATTTATAATATTAATATTGATCATAATAAGAATCATTATCATTGTGCAAATCAGTTTGGTATTATTTTTCATGTCACAATATGATCAAATAAATAATGTTAATTATTAATAACATTGATCTAATCATTTTAAAATTTTGATAATGAACTGCACTAATGGGGGGACATTAATCATAGTCAGTTAGACTGTTTTGAGCGTCTTTTAACGCTAAAATCTGGCGCATCTCGTTAATTAGGCGCATTTATGCGCCATTTCTGGCGCACGGCAAAGTTCGGCACGTAGTGGTTTTGAGTCTCTGCGCCTTATCTGACATAGTGAGTGCGTCCTAAACAGATGTTTGCACGGAATCTATCACAAAAGTGCGCCTAAAAAGGCACAAAATAGGCGCAGAAAATGCACCTGCTCTGAGCAGCTGCACTTCCAAAAAACTTCCCTTTTCATTACTAAAAACATACATTTTAGGTTCCCAAATGAAGAATTCCCTCCATGCAGCATGGAAAATACTTCGGAGCAGTTTTAAAATGTAAAATTTCCCCAGTAAGGACTTCATCATTGTCTATGGGATCATCTCTGGGAGTGATTATTGTCTTATTGTACAGATCTGAGAATATTATCAGTCTCCATTTCATGTAAATTATAATAAAAAGGGAAAAGACTCATTTCAGCAAGAATTTTTTTTTTTTTTTTTTTACATCTCTGTCACATTTAGTCCCTGCATTTGCATCACAATGATAGTTTTTTTGTGCAGAGATGAAGCCCTGAACGTTCTGTCACATTTTCTCAGTCTCCTTTCATTATTGCTCACAAATGAGATCTAACAATTGCGCCAAATTTGGCGCTAATTTAGGCGCAAATGAATGGGACATGCGACAAATCCAAAGTGCATTTACTAAGGCAGAACTAGATCCATCATAGATCAGGAGCAAAAAAGAAGAGCAAACCAGGCGCAAAAACAGGCGAACCTGAGACCCACTATGATTAATGTCCCCCATAGAGTTCATTATTCATTTTTTTTAAAAATCAACTTACGGATAATTAATGATAATAATGATCATAAAAAAATATTTATTGTTACAATAACAGTTATTAAAAAAATAAATGCATTAATTTATTGCAATAACAATAATATATTCATTATTAAAAAAAAAAAATAATAATAATAATAGTCATTCTAACACTACTAATTAAATCTTCAATAATCTTCAAAAAGGCCATTAAAATGTTACATTTCTTATATAGTATTTTTTTACAGTTTTATTATTGTCCCGTTTACATTATTTCTATTTTTACTGTAGTGATCTGAGAATATTTCATGTTTTGCTTCATCTCTGTGTTCATCTTTGCTCTGGTTATGTAGCAGTCATGTTATTGGATCTTTGTTCTGGTTATGTAGCAGTCATGTTATTGGATCTTTGTTCTGGTTATGTAGCAGTCATGTTCTGGGATCTTTGCTCTGGTTATGTAGCAGTCATGGTCTGGGATCTTTGCTCTGGTTATGTAGCAGTCATGTTCTGGGATCTTTGCTCTGGTTATGTAGCAGTCATGTTATTGGATCTTTGCTCTGGTTATGTAGCAGTCATGTTCTGGGATCTTTGCTCTGGTTATGTAGCAGTCATGTTCTGGGATCTTTGCTCTGGTTATGTAGCAGTCATGTTCTGAGCTCTATGCTCTGGTTATGTAGCAGTCATGTTCTGGGATCTTTGCTCTGGTTATGTAGCAGTCATGTTCTGGGATCTTTGCTCTGGTTATGTAGCAGTCATGTTCTGGGATCTTTGCTCTGGTTATGTAGCAGTCATGTTCTGAGATCTTTGCTCTGGTTATGCAGCAGTCATGTTATGGGATCTTTGCTCTGGTTATGTAGCAGTCATGTTCTGGGCTCTTTGCTCTGGTTATGTAGCAGTCATGTTCTGAGATCTTTGCTCTGGTTATGTAGCAGTCATGTTATTGGATCTTTGTTCTGGTTATGTAGCAGTCATGTTCTGGGATCTTTGCTCTGGTTATGTAGCAGTCATGTTATTGGATCTTTGCTATGGTTATGTAGCAGTCATGTTCTGGGATCTTTGCTCTGGTTATGTAGCAGTCATGTTCTGGGATCTTTGCTCTGGTTATGCAGCAGTCATGTTATGGGATCTTTGCTCTGGTTATGTAGCAGTCATGTTCTGGGCTCTTTGCTCTGGTTATGTAGCAGTCATGTTCTGGGATCTTTGCTCTGGTTATGTAGCAGTCATGTTCTGGGCTCTTTGCTCTGGTTATGTAGCAGTCATGTTATTGGATCTTTGCTCTGGTTATGTAGCAGTCATGTTCTAGGATCTTTGCTCTGGTTATGTAGCAGTCATGTTCTGGGATCTTTGCTCTGGTTATGTAGCAGTCATGTTCTGGGATCTTTGCTCTGGTTATGTAGCAGACATGTTCTGGGATCTTTGCTCTGGTTATGTAGCAGTCATGGTCTGGGCTCTTTGCTCTGGATATGTAGCAGTCATGTTATGGGATCCTTGCTCTGGTTATGTAGCAGTCATGTTATGGGATCTTTGCTCTGGTTATGTAGCAGTCATGTTCTGGGCTCTATGCTCTGGTTATGTAGCAGTCATGTTCTGGGCTCTATGTTCTGGTTATGTGGCAGTCATGTTCTGGGATCTTTGCTCTGGTTATGTAGCAGTCATGTTCTGGGATCTTTGCTCTGGTTATGTAGCAGTCATGTTCTGGGCTCTTTGCTCTGGTTATGTAGCAGTCATGTTCTGGGCTCTATGTTCTGGTTATGTGGCAGTCATGTTCTGGGATCTTTGCTCTGGTTATGTAGCAGTCATGTTCTGGGCTCTTTGCTCTGGTTATGTAGCAGTCATGTTCTGGGATCTTTGCTCTGGTTATGTAGCAGTCATGTTCTGGGATCTTTGCTCTGGTTATGTAGCAGTCATGTTCTGGGCTCTTTGCTCTGGTTATGTAGCAGTCATGTTCTGGGCTCTATGTTCTGGTTATGTGGCAGTCATGTTCTGGGATCTTTGCTCTGGTTATGTAGCAGTCATGTTCTGGGATCTTTGCTCTGGTTATGTAGCAGTCATGTTCTGGGATCTTTGCTCTGGTTATGTAGCAGTCATGTTCTGGGCTCTTTGCTCTGGTTATGTAGCAGTCATGTTATTGGATGTTTGCTCTGGTTATGTAGCAGTCATGTTCTGGGCTCTTTGCTCTGGTTATGTAGCAGTCATGTTCTGGGCTCTATGTTCTGGTTATGTGGCAGTCATGTTCTGGGATCTTTGCTCTGGTTATGTAGCAGTCATGTTCTGGGATCTTTGCTCTGGTTATGTAGCAGTCATGTTCTGGGATCTTTGCTCTGGTTATGTAGCAGTCATGTTCTGGGCTCTTTGCTCTGGTTATGTAGCAGTCATGTTATTGGATCTTTGCTCTGGTTATGTAGCAGTCATGTTCTGGGATCTTTGCTCTGGTTATGTAGCAGTCATGTTATTGGATCTTTGCTCTGGTTATGTAGCAGTCATGTTCTGGGATCTTTGCTCTGGTTATGTAGCAGTCATGTTCTGGGCTCTTTGCTCTGGTTATGTAGCAGTCATGTTCTGGGCTCTATGTTCTGGTTATGTAGCAGTCATGTTCTGGGATCTTTGCTCTGGTTATGTAGCAGTCATGTTATTGGATCTTTGCTCTGGTTATGTAGCAGTCATATTCTGGGATCTATGTTCTGGTTATGTAGCAGTCATGTTCTGGGCTCTTTGCTCTGGTTATGTAGCAGTCATGTTCTGGGCTCTATGTTCTGGTTATGTAGCAGTCATGTTCTGGGATCTTTGCTCTGGTTATGTAGCAGTCATGTTATTGGATCTTTGCTCTGGTTATGTAGCAGTCATATTCTGGGATCTTTGTTCTGGTTATGTAGCAGTCATGTTATTGGATCTTTGCTCTGGTTATGTAGCAGTCATGTTCTGGGCTCTTTGCTCTGGTTATGTAGCAGTCATGTTCTGGGCTCTTTGTTCTGGTTATGTAGCAGTCATGTTCTGGGATCTTTGCTCTGGTTATGTAGCAGTCATGTTCTGGGCTCTCTGCTCTGGTTATGTAGCAGTCATGTTATTGGATCTTTGCTCTGGTTATGTAGCAGTCATGTTATGGGATCTTTGCTCTGGTTATGTAGCAGTCATGTTTTGGGCTCTTTGCTCTGGTTATGTAGCAGTCATGTTATGGGATCTTTGCTCTGGTTATGTAGCAGTCATGTTCTGGGATCTTTGCTCTGGTTATGTAGCAGTCATGTTATTGGATCTTTGCTATGGTTATGTAGCAGTCATGTTCTGGGATCTTTGCTCTGGTTATGTAGCAGTCATGTTTTGGGCTCTTTGCTCTGGTTATGTAGCAGTCATGTTCCGGGATCTTTGCTCTGGTTATGTAGCAGTCATGTTATGGGATCTTTGCTCTGGTTATGTAGCAGTCATGTTCTGGGATCTTTGCTCTGGTTATGTAGCAGTCATGTTCTGGGATCTTTGCTCTGGTTATGTAGCAGTCATGTTATTGGATCTTTGCTATGGTTATGTAGCAGTCATGTTCTGGGATCTTTGCTCTGGTTATGTAGCAGTCATGTTATGGGATCTTTGCTCTGTTTATGTAGCAGTCATGTTCTGGGATCTTTGCTCTGTTTATGTAGCAGTCATGTTCTGGGATCTTTGCTCTGGTTATGTAGCAGTCATGTTATTGGATCTTTGTTCTGGTTATGTAGCAGTCATGGTCTGGGCTCTTTGCTCTGGTTATGTAGCAGTCATGTTCTGGGATCTTTGCTCTGGTTATGTAGCAGTCATGTTATTGGATCTTTGTTCTGGTTATGTAGCAGTCATGTTCCGGGATCTTTGCTCTGGTTATGTAGCAGTCATGTTATGGGATCTTTGCTCTGGTTATGTAGCAGTCATGTTCTGGGATCTTTGCTCTGTTTATGTAGCAGTCATGTTCTGGGATCTTTGCTCTGGCTATGTAGCAGTCATGTTATTGGATCTTTGCTCTGGTTATGTAGCAGTCATGTTATGGGATCTTTGTTCTGGTTATGTAGCAGTCATGTTCTGGGCTCTTTGCTCTGGTTATGTAGCAGTCATGTTCTGGGATCTTTGCTCTGGTTATGTAGCAGTCATGTTATGGGATCTTTGTTCTGGTTATGTAGCAGTCATGTTCTGGGCTCTATGCTCTGGTTATGTAGCAGTCATGTTCTGGGCTCTATGCTCTGGTTATGTAGCAGTCATGTTCTGGGATCTTTGCTCTGGTTATGTAGCAGTCATGTTCTGGGCTCTATGCTCTGGTTATGTAGCAGTCATGTTCTGGGCTCTTTGCTCTGGTTGTGTAGCAGTCATGTTCTGGGATCTTTGCTCTGGTTATGTAGCAGTCATGTTCTGGGATCTTTGCTCTGGTTATGTAGCAGTCATGTTCTGGGATCTTTGCTCTGGTTATGTAGCAGTCATGTTCTGGGATCTTTGTTCTGGTTATGTAGCAGTCATGTTATTGGATCTTTGCTCTGGTTATGTAGCAGTCATGTTCTGGGCTCTTTGCTCTGGTTATGTAGCAGTCATGTTCTGGGCTCTATGCTCTGGTTATGTAGCAGTCATGTTCTGGGCTCTTTGCTCTGGTTATGTAGCAGTCATGTTCTGGGCTCTTTGCTCTGGTTATGTAGCAGTCATGTTCTGGGATCTTTGCTCTGGTTATGTAGCAGTCATGTTCTGGGCTCTTTGCTCTGGTTATGTAGCGTCATGTTCTGGGCTCTCTGCTCTGGTTATGTAGCAGTCATGTTCTGGGATCTTTGCTCTGGTTATGTAGCAGTCATGTTCTGGGATCTTTGCTCTGGTTATGTAGCAGTCATGTTATGGGATCTTTGTTCTGGTTATGTAGCAGTCATGTTCTGGGCTCTTTGCTCTGGTTATGTAGCAGTCATGTTCTGGGATCTTTGCTCTGGTTATGTAGCAGTCATGTTCTGGGATCTTTGCTCTGGTTATGTAGCAGTCATGTTCTGGGATCTTTGCTCTGGTTATGTAGCAGTCATGTTATTGGATCTTTGTTCTGGTTATGTAGCAGTCATGTTCTGGGCTCTTTGCTCTGGTTATGTAGCGTCATATTCTGGGATCTATGTTCTGGTTATGTAGCAGTCATGTTCTGGGCTCTTTGCTCTGGTTATGTAGCAGTCATGTTCTGGGCTCTTTGCTCTGGTTATGTAGCAGTCATGTTCTGGGCTCTTTGTTCTGGTTATTTAGCAGTCATGTTCTGGGCTCTTTGCTCTGGTTATGTAGCAGTCATGTTATTGGATCTTTGTTCTGGTTATGTAGCAGTCATGTTCTGGGATCTTTGCTCTGGTTATGTAGCAGTCATGTTCTGGGCTCTTTGCTCTGGTTATGTAGCAGTCATGTTCTGGGCTCTTTGCTCTGGTTATGTAGCAGTCATGTTATTGGATCTTTGTTCTGGTTATGTAGCAGTCATGTTATTGGATCTTTGTTCTGGTTATGTAGCAGTCATGTTCTGGGATCTTTGCTCTGGTTATGTAGCAGTCATGTTATTGGATCTTTGCTCTGGTTATGTAGCAGTCATGTTATTGGATCTTTGCTCTGGTTATGTAGCAGTCATGTTCTGGGATCTTTGCTCTGGTTATGTAGCAGTCATGTTCTGGCCTCCTTGCTCTGGTTATGTAGCAGTCATGTTATGGGATCTTTTGCTCTGGTTATGTAGCAGTCATGTTCTGGGCTCTTTGCTCTGGTTATGTAGCAGTCATGTTATTGGATCTTTGTTCTGGTTATGTAGCAGTCATGTTATTGGATCTTTGTTCTGGTTATGTAGCAGTCATGTTCTGGGCTCCTTGCTCTGGTTATGTAGCAGTCATGTTATGGGATCTTTTGCTCTGGTTATGTAGCAGTCATGTTCTGGGCTCTTTGCTCTGGTTATGTAGCAGTCATGTTATTGGATCTTTGTTCTGGTTATGTAGCAGTCATGTTCTGGGATCTTTGTTCTGGTTATGTAGCAGTCATGTTCTGGGATCTTTGCTCTGGTTATGTAGCAGTCATGTTCTGGGCTCTTTGCTCTGGTTATGTAGCAGTCATGTTATGGGATCTTTTGCTCTGGTTATGTAGCAGTCATGTTATTGGATCTTTGTTCTGGTTATGTAGCAGTCATGTTCTGGGATCTTTGCTCTGGTTATGTAGCAGTCATGTTCTGGGCTCTATGCTCTGGTTATGTAGCAGTCATGTTCTGGGCTCTTTGCTCTGGTTATGTAGCAGTCATGTTATGGGATCTTTTGCTCTGGTTATGTAGCAGTCATGTTCTGGGCTCTTTGCTCTGGTTATGTAGCAGTCATGTTATTGGATCTTTGTTCTGGTTATGTAGCAGTCATGTTATTGGATCTTTGTTCTGGTTATGTAGCAGTCATGTTCTGGGCTCCTTGCTCTGGTTATGTAGCAGTCATGTTATGGGCTCTATGCTCTGGTTATGTAGCAGTCATGTTATGGGATCTTTGCTCTGGTTATGTAGCAGTCATGTTCTGGGATCTTTGCTCTGGTTATGTAGCAGTCATGTTCTGGGCTCTTTGCTCTGGTTATGTAGCAGTCATGTTATTGGATCTTTGTTCTGGTTATGTAGCAGTCATGTTCTGGGCTCTTTGCTCTGGTTATGTAGCAGTCATGTTATGGGATCTTTGCTCTGGTTATGTAGCAGTCATGTTCTGGGATCTTTGTTCTGGTTATGTAGCAGTCATGTTCTGGGATCTTTGCTCTGGTTATGTAGCAGTCATGTTCTGGGCTCTTTGCTCTGGTTATGTAGCAGTCATGTTATGGGATCTTTTGCTCTGGTTATGTAGCAGTCATGTTATTGGATCTTTGTTCTGGTTATAAACAAAACCAAAGTAATAAAACGGGTGGTATGGGCATAGATTGTACTGGATCCCCCCGTTGTATAAATTAATCTCACCAAAAAATTGAAAAACACAACATCTAAAGTATATTACGTATAATACAAAACAATCTTTATTGAGAAAAAATAGTGCATCACAATGCACCAGCAGCAATACAATATAAAAACAACAGAGAGTGCCGCATACTATAAAGTTGATAAAACCAATGGAACAAATAGAAACTGGTAAGTGTAGCCTATTAACAGTCACAACCTAAGTAGGAATTGTAAACAGAGGAAGAACGTCCCTCACATAAGAGCAGTAATGTTACCTATACCAGTAGGAAGGCACGCGCTGTACACCCCGACACGTGTTTCGCACTTAGCTTTTTCAAGGGGAGTGTCTAGAGAAAGGCTTGATGGGTTTAAATATAGGAGTGCACCAATGAGAGAATAAGGCTGAAAAGTATAGATAAGGTACAGCTGTGTACCTATAGCTGATGAACGGCAGGGAAAGGAAGGGGCTGGACAACAAAAGATCACATGACATGGGAATGGATACCAAGAGTCCGAGATATCGCGGTATCTCGGACCAGGATATGTTTCCTACGCGTGCGCCAAAAAGAGCGAGTGCTGCGACAGATTACCAAGATTCTGGCGCAGCTGCGCCAGAAATCAGATACAGGATTCAATAGACCACTATGTCACTTGGGAATGCCTAAAGGGTATCCAGAGGACAGTGCTACCTTGTATCCTAGTGTTGTAAAATCTAGAAGGTATTAAAACCATCATCAGAGATATAATTATTACAGGGAAGGGGGAAGGGGGAACATCTACATCTAAAATATGGGAAAGGGAAGAGGCTCAGAAAATACTATATAAAGTGACAAGTGCATGGATCAAAATGGTAAAACACAAGTACAAAAACAATTGAATACATGGAATTGATGAAAGTGATAAGTGCAATGAGTACATTAGTACCGGTATATGTACAGGAATGTTGATGTAAACTTATGTACAGGAATGTTGGTGTAAACTTCCACATCTGGGATATAACAGTAGAGAGGACCATGATACATATAGCAAAAAGGAATGATAATAAGTAAACATAATATCATATAAGAAAAACTATGTGCAGAGTGCAAAACAACATGCATGTGACAGTGCATATCTCGGACTCTTGGTATCCATTCCCATGTCATGTGATCTTTTGTTGTCCAGCCCCTTCCTTTCCCTGCCGTTCATCAGCTATAGGTACACAGCTGTACCTTATCTATACTTTTCAGCCTTATTCTCTCATTGGTGCACTCCTATATTTAAACCCATCAAGCCTTTCTCTAGACACTCCCCTTGAAAAAGCTAAGTGCGAAACACGTGTCGGGGTGTACAGCGTGTGCCTTCCTACTGGTATAGGTAACATTACTGCTCTTATGTGAGGGACGTTCTTCCTCTGTTTACAATTCCTACTTAGGTTGTGACTGTTAATAGGCTACACTTACCAGTTTCTATTTGTTCTATTGGTTTTATCAACTTTATAGTATGCGGCACTCTCTGTTGTTTTTATATTGTATTGCTGCTGGTGCATTGTGATGCACTATTTTTTCTCAATAAAGATTGTTTTGTATTATACGTAATATACTTTAGATGTTGTGTTTTTCAATTTTTTGGTGAGATTTGTTCTGGTTATGTAGCAGTCATGTTCTGGGCTCTATGCTCTGGTTATGTAGCAGTCATGTTCTGGGCTCTGGGCTCTAGGTTTCCTCCCTCCCGTGTCTGTTACGTTTGCAATGTATAATGTGTCCTTGAGAAATGATGGGGCAGTCAGGGACATGGACGGGAGGCTTGAGCCTTTTGTAGAGGGATTTATACAGCAGATAAATAGAATTGTGTGGTCACCATAAGACCCTGATGGCTGCCAGCTGGAGGCCATTGTTACCATGTGCTCCGCTCAATAACAACCATTTATGTAGTGAATGAGGCTCACAACTCATCATGTCACCACTGACCACTGAATACATCCAGCCCAAGCTTCTATTGTTCTAGGCTTATAGTGGCCAACTATTCCTAGGACCTACATGGATAAATAGGGGGTAAATGAGATAGATAGACACATAAGCAGTTACATAGAAAGATAGATAAATTATAGATAGATACATAGACAGGAGATAGATATGAGATAAATAGATAAATAAAGTAGAAAGCGGGCAGCACTCCGTGGTTCAAATTTCAAAATAGAAGGTGAACCTTATTGAACAAGTGGCAATGTTTCGGTGTGTAACACCTTTATCAAGCCAAAATGTTGCCACTTGTTCAATAAAGTTCCCCTTTTATTTTGAAATTTGAACCACGGAGTGCTGCCCGCTTTCTACTTTATTTATCTACAAGAGGATCTAGCCAGAACTTCTGGGGGCGCTGCACCCCTCCTTATTAGGAGTCTATAAGCTTGTGCTGACTCAGGGCCACATTTATCACTAAGAGTAGTAGTTGCGCCTAAATTCAGGCGCGCTGTTTTGCCAGAATTATCACAAGCTACAACCATCTGTGATAAGGTAATTTCCTGCCTCTTATTAATCACTTTACTTTAACACAGTTTAGGCGCAGTTTAGGCGCAATGTTAGATTCAGGCACTTACATGTGATCCTGCTACAAGCTCCTCTCTGCTTCTCCCATAGCCCAGCATGAAGATAACATTCACAGCAGCACCCAGGTGTGTGACACCCAGCACCCAGTCACCTCCTCAGCAGCACCCAGGTGTGTGACACCCTGCACCCAGTAACCTCCTCAGCAGTGGCTTCTCCTGGAGGGGATCCCCCAGTGCTGGTCTCCTGCTGCACCCCTGTAATTCTGCACAATATCCCCCTCAGACACTGTGCAGAATTACATGGGGGACACTTGTATGTAGTATCTGCAAAATCCTGAAAACTTCTCTTCTCTCTTGCTGTGAGCTCAGGATTCTGCAGAATGTTTTGTAAATAGAAGGTGATGAACTGTAAATAAAGTCTGCAGCTCCTGTCTGCAGAGTATCTCATGCCTGTATTATATGTACTAGTGTCTGCAGAGCATCTAATATCTGTATTATCTGTACTAGTGTCTGCAGTGTCTGTATGACCTATTCTAGTGTCTGCTGAGCTCTGCTACTGGGGATAAGCTGCTCTGCACAGTGTCACTTCTCAGTTAACGCCATTTTCGTGCTGGAGTGTTTTTGCGCCTAAATGAAAAGTCGTTAGTGATGAATATCATTAGATACAGCAGCTCACCTCAATGTAAGGTTGATACCTATATAATGGCAGCTTAGATACAGCAGCTCACCTCAATGTAAGGTTGATACCTATATAATGGCAGCTTAGATACAGCAGCTCACCTCTATGTAAGGTGGATGTCTAGATAATGGCAGCTTAGATACAGCAGCCCAGCTCTATGTAAGGTGGATACCTATATAATGGCAACTTAGATACAGCAGCTCACTTCTATGTATGGTGGATGTCTGTATAATGGCAGCTTAGATACAGCATCTGAGCTCTAAGTAAGGTGAATGTCTATAAAAGGGCAGCTTAGATACATTGGGGCAGAATTACTTACCCGGCACATTTGCGATCCAGCAGTGCGTTCTCTGCGGTGGATTCGGGTCTTCCGGCGATTCACTAAGGCAGTTCCTCCGATGTACACCAGGTGGCGCTGTTGTGCTGAAGAGCATCAGAACGCACTGGAGTTCACCGAGCCATCCTCGTTGAAGGTAAGCGCGTGCCGAGCGTCAATTTTTTTTATTTTAAATGTGGCGGTTTCTCCGAATCCGTCGGGTTATAGTCCGGCCCCGCCCCCCGATTTCCGTCGCCTGCATGCCGGCGCCGATGCGCCACAATCCAATCGCGTGCGCCAAAAACCCGGGGCAATACAGGGAAAATCGGCGCAAATCGGAAATATTCGGGTAACGCGTCGGGAAAACGCGAATTGGGCCCTTAGTAAATGACCCCCAATATCTGAGCTCTATGTGGGTCCCAGGTTGTATAAATATTATGGCCCCTACACGTCTGGAATCACTTCCTACATCTGTTACTAGAACCAAGATCCTGGGGAATGGAGGATGTGTCCCTTCTGCTGCTTTCAATATGAAGTTTCAGGACCTTCAAAGGTCCTGAAATGTCTCTTGTGTACATGTGTATTGAGAGCAGGAACAGATGTATGACGATTTCATGGATGAAGATGCTTCTCAGTATAAAATTTGGTGGGTGGTTTTGGTGGCCATGTGCCCCCTTTAGAAGCCTTGTGCCCCAGGCTACCGCCCAATCTGCCTATAAGATAATTCGCTACTGTAGTTGGGGGTCTGGTTCAGGTTTTGTATTGGAGTATTGGAGCCCATCAACGTCAAGTTATAAGAGCCACTTAGTTATACACCTGTCCACATTTCCCACTCCTCTCCATTATTATGGGGTCACACCCTAGCTCTCCCTACATGGCATTGTTAGGTCATCTAGGAGTTACCATATGGTATCAGGAACAGTCTTCCAAAATGTCGTCCTACAACATCTGTATCATATAGACCCCAAACACAACATCATATCTATCTATACGTCCCCACTGGAGCACATTTTCTAAGGGTCCGAATCGCGTTTAGCTGCCGGGTTTTCCGAATTTTACCTTTTTGCGCCAATTGCCCCGGGATTGGCTCACGCGATCGGATTGTGTCGCATCGGCGCCGGCTTGCATGTGACGAAAAACGGGGGCATGGCCGCCGGAAAACCTGACGGATTCGGAAAAATCGCACTATTTGAAAAAAAAAAAGTGTTGCTTGCCACACACTTACCTGCACCAGGAATAGGACGGTGAACTCCGGCGGACCTCGGCGCAGCAGCGACACCTGGTGGACATCGGACGCACGACCTTAGTGAATCGCCGGAAGACACGAATCCTCGACGGAGAACGCGCCGGTGGATCGCGACTGGACCGGGTAAGTAAATGAGCCCCACTGTGTCCATACGCTACATACATGAGGTTATCTTATTAATAGGTTTTCTATGGGATCATCCATATAAGTCCATGTGTTACCGTTCGTCATAATTTGCCCATTAGGAGACAAGGGACGGACTTAGCCGATTCCCCGAGAGAGAGAACGGTTTTAGAGTTTCATGAAGCAAATCTATATTAATGCAATCCTTCTTTACTTGTTTTCCAATTAGCTTAATTGAGTTGAGATTGCTTGAGAGTGGGCACCAGAGACGTTCAGCTTGATGGGATGACAGACCTGAGCTGAAATGATCCTATTAGCTGCAAGAATGCAAATCCCAGTTCCCTCCAGCTCGCCCCATGTGACTCAGCCCGGCTAATCCGTCCTTCCCAGTTACTTTCCGTTATCTGGGATATTCTGCCGGTTTCCCTTTCATACATTCGCACTGGATATTATCTTACAGATATTTATTACATTGTATCTACATCAGAGCAATATTCATTATCCAGGAGATGAGATTACCCATTAACTCTTAAAGGGGTTGTGCCGCCCAGTGCACAGTATTAAAGTGTCAAAGTATCCTCGTTGCTGGGGATCCAAATAATTTTGAGCATGTAGACCCCCAAAGCTTAAAATGTGGTTGGAGCATTGATGTACAAGGGAAATCTGTGTTACATACAATTTTATGGGAATTATGGGGCAGCAAAACCATAGAAGTGAATGAGGAACATAGAGTGTAAGCTCTTAGGGGCAGGGTCTTCTCTCCTGTAGAGTGTAAGCTCTTATGGGCAGGGTCCTCTCTCCTGTAGAGTGTAAGCTCTTATGGGCAGGGTCCTCTCTCCTGTAGAGTGTAAGCTCTTAGGGGCAGGGTCTTCTCTCCTGTAGAGTGTAAGCTCTTAAGGGCAGGGACCTCTATCATGTAGAGTCTAAGCTCTTATGGGCAGGGTCCTCTCTCCTGTAGAGTGTAAGCTCTTAAGGGCAGGGACCTCTATCATGTAGAGTCTAAGCCAGGGGTCCCCAAACTTTTTACATAGGGGGCC
The DNA here is from genome assembly GCF_040894005.1 of Engystomops pustulosus. Lineage (NCBI taxonomy): Eukaryota > Metazoa > Chordata > Amphibia > Anura > Leptodactylidae > Engystomops > Engystomops pustulosus. The sequence continues at coordinate 12,847,933 of NC_092411.1, read as the reverse complement.
GTTCAATGTCCCTCTCAGACCGTTGGAGGGCCGGATAAATAGCGGTACATGTGACCGCATCCGTAATACACTGCCCCCCCCTCAATTAATTATTTAATATACTGCACCCCCTTGTGAACTATTTTATATACTGGCCCAATGAATTAATTAATTGGGTCAATTAATTATTAATATACTGGGACCCCTCTCCATTAATTATTGAATATGCTGCCCCCCTATTAATTACTAGACTGTCCCTCATAATTAATTATTACCTATGCCCTCCCCCACCATTAATTATTTCCTATGCTGCCCCTCCACCATTAGTTATTTTATATGCCCCCCACCATTAGTTATTTTATATGCCCCCCACCATTAGTTATTATTTTTTTTATTTGTCCTCACCATTAGTTGTTTTATATGTCCCCCCACTATTAGTTATTATTATTTTTATTTGCCCCCACCATTAGTTATTTTATATGATGCTCCCATAATGAATTATTTCATATATTAGGGCCCCCCACTGGCACAATGTTTTTACTGCTGCTTAAAAAAAATTAAAAAATCCTATACTTACCTCTGGCTCCCGCGTCTTCTTTCTTCTTGCGGCTGCCGGACAGGAAAAGGTGCGCATGCAGGTTCAAAGAGCGATGTGCGCCGGGGTGGTTTTCCGTCCACATCGCTCCACCTGCAATAATAGTGCTCGAGCGGCCGCTTCCGGCCGCATAGAGCACTATGCTGTGATGGGCAGGAGCTTCCTGTCCGGACGGACGGAAGCCCCTGCCCGACTGCCGGAGGGCTGGCGGGGGCCACATAGAAACGGTCCGCGGGCCGTAGTTTGGGGACCCCTGGTCTAAGCTCTTATGGGCAGGGTCCTCTCTCCTGTGGAGTGTAAGCTCTTATAGGCTGGGTCCTCTCTCCTGTAGAGTGTAAGCTCTTATGGGCAGGGTCCTCTCTCCTGTATAGTGTAAGCTCTTATGGGCAGGGGCCTCTCTCCTGTAGAGTGTAAGCTCTTGAGGGCAGGGTCCTCTCTCCTGTAGAGTGTAAGCTCTTATGGGCAGGGGCCTCTCTCCTGTGGAGTGTAAGCTCTTATGGGCAGGGTCCTCTCTCCTGTAGAGTGTAAGCTCTTATGGGCAGGGTCCTCTCTCCTGTGGAATGTAAGCTCTTATAGGCTGGGTCCTCTCTCCTGTAGAGTGTAAGCTCTTATGGGCAGGGTCCTCTCTCCTGTAGAGTGTAAGCTCTTATGGGCAGGGTCCTCTCTCCTGTAGAGTGTAAGCTCTTATGGGCAGAGTTCTCTCTCCTGTAGAGTGTAAGCTCTTATGGGCAGGGGCCTCTCTCCTGTAGAGTGTAAGCTCTTATGGGCAGGGCCCTCTCTCCTGTAGAGTGTAAGCTCTTATGGACAGGGTCCTCTCTCCTGTGGAGTGTAAGCTCTTATAGGCTGGGTCCTCTCTCCTGTAGAGCGTCAGCTCTTATGGACAGGGTCCTCTCTCCTGTAGAGTGTAAGCTCTTATGGGCAGGGTCCTCTCTCCCGTAGAGTGTAAGCTCTTATGGGCAGGGTCCTCTCTCCTGTAGAGTGTAAGCTCTTATGGTCAGGGTCCTCTCTCCTGTAGAGTGTAAGCTCTTATGGGCAGGGTCCTCTCTTCTGTAGCGTGTCAGCTCTTATGGCCAGGGTCCTCTCTCCTGTAGAGTGTAAGATCCTATGGGCAGGGTCCTCTCTCCTGTAGAGTATAAGCTCTTATGTACAGTGTCCTCTCTCCTGTAGAGTGTAAGCTCTTATGGGCCATGTCCTCTCTCCTGTAGAGTGTAAGCTCTTATGAGCAGGGTCCTCTCTCCTGTAGAGTGTAAGCTCTTATGGGCAGGGTCCTCTCTCCTGTAGAGTGTAAGCTCTTATAGGCAGGGTCCTCTCTCCTGTAGAGTGTAAGCTCTTACGGGCAGTGTCATCTCTCCTGTAGAGTGTGAGCTCTTTTGCCCAGGGTCCTCTCTCCTGTAGACTGTAAGCTCTTATGGGCAGTGTGTCTCTCTCCTGTAGAGTGTAAGCTCTTATGTACAGTGTCCTCTCTCCTGTAGAGTGTAAGCTCTTATGTACAGTGTCCTCTCTCCTGTAGAGTGTAAGCTCTTATGGGCAGGGTCCTCTCTCCTGTAGAGTGTAAGCTCTTATGGGCAGGGACCTCGCTCCAGTAGAGTGTAAGCTCTTATGGGCAGGGACCTCTCTCCAGTAGAGTGTAAGCTCTTATGGGCAGGGTCCTCTCTCCTGTAGAGTGTAAGCTCTTATGGGCAGGGACCTCGCTCCAGTAGAGTGTAAGCTCTTACGGGCCAGGGCCTCTCTCCTGTAGAGTGTAAGCTCTTATGGGCAGGGTGCTCTCTCCTGTAGAGTGTAAGCTCTTATGGGCCAGGGCCTCTCTCCTGTAGAGTGTAAGCTCTTAAGGGCAGGGACCTCTATCATGTAGAGTCTAAGCTCTTATGGGCAGGGACCTCTCTCCCGTAGAGTGTAAGTTCTTATGGGCAGGGTCCTCTCTCCTGTAGAGTGTAAGCTCTTACGGGCCAGGGCCTCTCTCCTGTAGAGTGTAAGCTCTTATGGGCAGGGTGCTCTCTCCTGTAGAGTGTAAGCTCTTATGGGCCAGGGCCTCTCTCCTGTAGAGTGTAAGCTCTTAAGGGCAGGGACCTCTATCATGTAGAGTCTAAGCTCTTATGGGCAGGGACCTCTCTCCTGTAGAGTGTAAGCTCTTATGGGCCGGGGCCTCTCTCCTGTAAAGTGTAAGCTCTTATGGGCAGCTCCTCTCTCCTGTAGAGTGTAAGCTCTTATAGGCTGGGTCCTCTCTCCTGTCGAGTGTAAGTTCTTAGGGGAAGGGTCCTCTCTCCTGTAGAGTGTAAGCTCTTATGGGCAGGGTCCTATCTCCATGTAGAGTGTAAGCTCTTATGGGCAGGGGCCTCTCTCCTGTAGAGTGTAAGCTCTTATGGACAGGGTCCTCTCTCCTGTAGAGTGTAAGCTCTTATGGGCAGGGTCCTCTCTTCTGTAGCGTGTCAGCTCTTATGGCCAGGGTCCTCTCTCCTGTAGAGTGTAAGATCCTATGGGCAGGGTCCTCTCTCCTGTAGAGTATAAGCTCTTATGTACAGTGTCCTCTCTCCTGTAGAGTGTAAGCTCTTATGGGCCATGTCCTCTCTCCTGTAGAGTGTAAGCTCTTATGAGCAGGGTCCTCTCTCCTGTAGAGTGTAAGCTCTTATGGGCAGGGTCCTCTGTCCTGTAGAGTGTAAGCTCTTATGGGCAGGGTCCTCTCTCCTGTAGAGTGTAAGCTCTTACGGGCAGTGTCATCTCTCCTGTAGAGTGTGAGCTCTTTTGCCCAGGGTCCTCTCTCCTGTAGACTGTAAGCTCTTATGGGCAGTGTGTCTCTCTCCTGTAGAGTGTAAGCTCTTATGTACAGTGTCCTCTCTCCTGTAGAGTGTAAGCTCTTATGTACAGTGTCCTCTCTCCTGTAGAGTGTAAGCTCTTATGGGCAGGGTCCTCTCTCCTGTAGAGTGTAAGCTCTTATGGGCAGGGGCCTCTCTCCAGTAGAGTGTAAGCTCTTATGGGCAGGGACCTCTCTCCAGTAGAGTGTAAGCTCTTATGGGCAGGTTCCTCTTTCCTGTAGAGTGTAAGCTCTTATGGGCAGGGTCCTCTCTCCTGTGGAGTGTAAGCTCTTATTGGCATGGTCCTCTCTCCTGTAGAGTGTAAGCTCTTATGGGCAGGGACCTCTCTCCTGTAGAGTGTAAGCTCTTACGGGCCAGGGCCTCTCTCCTGTAGAGTGTAAGCTCTTATGGGCAGGGTGCTCTCTCCTGTAGAGTGTAAGCTCTTATGGGCCAGGGCCTCTCTCCTGTAGAGTGTAAGCTCTTAAGGGCAGGGACCTCTATCATGTAGAGTCTAAGCTCTTATGGGCAGGGACCTCTCTCCTGTAGAGTGTAAGCTCTTATGGGCCGGGGCCTCTCTCCTGTAAAGTGTAAGCTCTTATGGGCAGCTCCTCTCTCCTGTAGAGTGTAAGCTCTTATAGGCTGGGTCCTCTCTCCTGTCGAGTGTAAGTTCTTAGGGGAAGGGTCCTCTCTCCTGTAGAGTGTAAGCTCTTATGGGCAGGGTCCTCTCTCCATGTAGAGTGTAAGCTTTATGGGCAGAGTCCTCTCTCCATGTAGAGTGTAAGCTCTTATGGGCAGGGTCCTCTCTCCATGTAGAGTGTAAGCTCTTATGGGCAGAGTCCTCTCTCCATGTAGAGTGTAAGCTCTTATGGGCAGGGTCCTCTCTCCATGTAGAGTGTAAGCTCTTATGGGCAGGGTTCTCTCACCTGTAGAGTGTAAGCTCTTATGGGCAGGGTCCTCTCTCCTATAGAGTGTAAGCTCCTATGGGCAAGTTCCTCTCTCCTGTAGAGTGTAAGCTCTTATGGGCAGGGATCTCTCTCCTATAGAGTGTAAGCTCCTATGGACAGGGACCTCTCTCCTATAGAGTGTAAGCTCCTATGGGCAAGTTCCTCTCTCCTGTAGAGTGTAAGCTCCTATGGGCAGGGTCCTCTCTCTTGTAGAGTGTAAGCTCTTATGGGCAAGGTCCTCTCTCCTGTAGAGTGTAAGCTCTTATGGGCAGGGTCCTTTCTTCTGTTCCCAATTATCAATATGCTATCTCTGCCAGTGCCATAGGCAAGTTCCTACCTATGAGTAACCAGCTGGTACATTCATTTTTGACGTTACCAAAATTCCTCTGTTATACAACAGCAAAATTTTAGCTCGGGGGCCTCCCCATCCTTGATGCTACACTATCAATGTTGGATACATAGAGCACTATCTATCATCTCTCCCCATGGCTGATCCCTCTTACCTTGTTCTGATCTTCACATTTTTACAGAACACTTGATCTGGGATTTAACCTTGGGCTGACATTTTTTCCGTTCTATTCTTTCCGGCACATCTCGACAATGTCTGTATAATAGGAATGTCATACATAGATCTCCAGGTCCTCACATCTCAGGGTCAGTCTATACAGATGGGATGCAGAACAATCTCTATTGGGGACCTGAGTAATATTTATGTATTCACACTTTTACTGATCTTTGTATAGAGACCTACCTCATTGTCCCGGAGCCGTGACAGCGCGACCCCTAGCATTGTGTCCCCTACTAAGTGTTATTAGTAATAAACAGGCAGCATCTCATCAATAGATGTCATTAAATTCCCCCTCATCCACATTTTACTAAGGCTCGCGGAGCACTGAATTCCATCCCGATGACAGTAATTTATTGGAGACCGTATTATGTGCACACAAAACGCGTCGTCAGATCAGAGCCCTTCAGTAAGGACATGGACCACAATCGGATTTAATTGTATTCTTCAAACATCCGCTCTGAATATTCCCATAAAAATGTGTAGACGTAAACATTTCCTTCATATATTTAGTAATGCAGTTTCAGCTGGGGGGGGGGGGGTCTACATTTTTAAGGTGGTCTGGGGGAGATTTATCACTGCTTCTATGCCAAGAATTTGTGATTAAGGTAGCGGATGTGTGTAGAGGGCGCGGCGGCTGGCAGAGTGGGTGGGCACCGGGCGTTCCTGCTCTGCGTCTGTGTAATTTTGGAAAACTTGCAAACTTTTGTGCAATTGTTTTTAGGCAAAACTACAACAGATCAGACCTGGTGCAATTTTGCCCGACAGATGCGCTCCACCTCTTGGTGTATCCGGTGGACACAGGAGGGGGGTGGTGGCCACAAGAGCGCTGGCGTTTGATAAATCTCCCCCTGTCTAGACTTGGGTTTGTATTGTTTTATAGGATTTGGTCTGGGGTCTGTGATTACTTATGGAGTTTCACTTGGAGTTCAATATTGAAGGTCGCGGTGGCTGGCGGAGCTTTATTAAGATCTATGGAGCCTCGAACCCCCAGGCTAATTTGCATAACTTTTAAAACCCTTTTTTTGCAAAAACAAAGGCATATGAAGCTAAAAGAAGAGCGGATCCTGCCATACGGGGCACACACCTGTATGTCAGTGTGCTTGGTGTGCCTGGTAGAACATGTCCTTTAATGTGTCGGGTGGGGTGGCCGGACCCACTGACACTGAGGGCCCCATAGCAGCTGCCCCAGTAGTTACACCCTTGTCGGGGAGTCTGGTTTCTATTATATATTGGGGTATGTGTATATTTCTGAAGTCTGGTCTAGGGTCTATATTAATTAATAGGTTCTGGTCTGGGGTCTATGTTTACTATGAGGTTTTGTATTTGTTTGGTAGGTCTTGTTCAAAGTCTGTGCTTTCTGAGAGGATCTGAATTTGTTTAGGGTTTAATCAAGGAGTCTGTATTTATTTAAGGAATTTGACTTACGGGTCTAGTCTGGGGTCTGGAGTCTTTGTTTGTTGAGTCTAGTTTAAAGTTGGTGTTTGTTAAGAGCATATGGACTTGTTCAGGGTTTAGTTTAGGGCCTGTATTCATTTTAGGGTTTATGGGATCTGTTCTTGGGTTTGTAAAGATTTAGGGGGTCTGGTTTTGGGTTTGCATTTCATTGTGGGATCTGGGGTTGTGTTTTCACTGTGGGATCTGGGGTTGAGTTTTCACTGTGGGATCTGGGGTTGAGTTTTCATTGTGGGATCTGGGATTCAGTTTTCACCGTGGGATCTGGGATTCAGTTTTCATTGTGGGATCTGGGGTTGAGTTTTCATTGTGGGATCTGGGGTTGAGTTTTCATTGTGGGATCTGGGGTTGAGTTTTCATTGTTGAATCTGGGGTTGAATTTCCATTGTGGAATGTGGGGTTCAGTTTTCATTGTGGGATCTGGGGTTCAGTTTTCATTGTGGGATCTGGGGTTCAGTTTTCATTGTTAAATCTGGGGTTGAGTTTTCATTGTGGGATCTGGGGTTGAGATTTCATTGTTGGATCTGGGGTTGAGATTTCATTGTGGGATCTGGGGTTGCGTTTTCATTGTGAGATGTGGGGTTCAGTTTTCATTGTGGGATCTGGGGTTGAGTTTTCATTGTGGGATCTGGGGTTGAGTTTTCACTGTGGGATCTGGGGTTGAGTTTTCATTGTGGGATGTGGGGTTCAGTTTTCATTGTTGAATCTGGGGTTGAGATTTCATTGTGGGATCTGGGGTTGAGTTTTCACTGTGGGATCTGGGGTTGAGTTTTCATTGTGGGATCTGGGGTTCAGTTTTCATTGTTGAATCTGGGGTTCAGTTTTCACCGTGGGATCTGGGATTCAGTTTTCATTGTGGGATCTGGGGTTGAGTTTTCATTGTGGGATCTGGGGTTGAGTTTTCATTGTTGAATCTGGGGTTGAATTTCCATTGTGGAATGTGGGGTTCAGTTTTCATTGTGGGATCTGGGGTTGAGTTTTCATTGTGGGATCTGGGGTTGCGTTTTCATTGTGGAATGTGGGGTTCAGTTTTCATTGTGGGATCTGGGGTTGAGATTTCATTGTGGGATCTGGGGTTCAGTTTTCATTGTGGGATCTGGGGTTGAGTTTTCACTGTGGGATCTGGGGTTGAGTTTTCATTGTGGGATCTGGGGTTCAGTTTTCATTGTTGAATCTGGGGTTCAGTTTTCACCGTGGGATCTGGGATTCAGTTTTCATTGTGGGATCTGGGGTTGAGTTTTCATTGTGGGATCTGGGGTTGAGTTTTCATTGTTGAATCTGGGGTTGAATTTCCATTGTGGAATGTGGGGTTCAGTTTTCATTGTGGGATCTGGGGTTGAGTTTTCATTGTGGGATCTGGGGTTGCGTTTTCATTGTGGAATGTGGGGTTCAGTTTTCATTGTGGGATCTGGGGTTGAGATTTCATTGTGGGATCTGGGGTTCAGTTTTCATTGTGGGATCTGGGGTTGAGTTTTCATTGTTGGATCTGGGGTTGAGTTTTCATTGTGGGATCTGGGGTTGAGTTTTCATTGTGGGATCTGGGGTTGAGTTTTCATTGTGGGATCTGGGGTTGAGTTTTCATTGTTAAATCTGGGGTTGAGTTTTCATTGTGGGATCTGGGGTTGCGTTTTCATTGTGGGATGTGGGGTTCAGTTTTCATTGTGGGATCTGGGGTTGAGTTTTCATTGTGGGATCTGGGGTTGAGTTTTCATTGTTGAATCTGGGGTTGAGATTTCATTGTGGGATCTGGGGTTGAGTTTTCACTGTGGGATCTGGGGTTGAGTTTTCACTGTGGGATCTGGGGTTGAGTTTTCATTGTGGGATCTGGGGTTGAGTTTTCATTGTGGGATCTGGGTTTGAGTTTTCATTGTGGGATCTGGGGTTGAGTTTTCTTGTGGGATCTGGGGTTGAGTTTTCATTGTGGGATTTGGGGTTGATTTTTTTATTGTGGGATCTGGGGTTCAGTTTGCATTGTAGGATCTGGGGTTGAGTGTTCGTTGTGGGATCTGGGGTTCAGTTTTCACTGTGGGATCTGGGGTTCAGTTTTCACTGTGGGATCTGGGGTTGAGTTTTCATTGTGGGATCTGGGGTTGAGTTTTTATTGTGGGATCTGGGGTTGAGTTTTCATTGTGGGATTTGGGGTTGAGATTTCATTGTTGAATCTGGGGTTGAATTTCCATTGTGGAATGTGGGGTTCAGTTTTCATTGTGGGATCTGGGGTTGAGTTTTCATTGTGGGATCTGGGGTTGCGTTTTCATTGTGGAATGTGGGGTTCAGTTTTCATTGTGGGATCTGGGGTTGAGATTTCATTGTGGGATCTGGGGTTCAGTTTTCATTGTGGGATCTGGGGTTGAGTTTTCATTGTTGGATCTGGGGTTGAGATTTCATTGTGGGATCTGGGGTTGAGTTTTCATTGTGGGATCTGGGGTTGAGTTTTCATTGTGGGATCTGGGGTTGAGTTTTCATTGTTAAATCTGGGGTTGAGTTTTCATTGTGGGATCTGGGGTTGCGTTTTCATTGTGGGATGTGGGGTTCAGTTTTCATTGTGGGATCTGGGGTTGAGTTTTCATTGTGGGATCTGGGGTTGAGTTTTCATTGTTGAATCTGGGGTTGAGATTTCATTGTGGGATCTGGGGTTGAGTTTTCACTGTGGGATCTGGGGTTGAGTTTTCACTGTGGGATCTGGGTTTGAGTTTTCATTGTGGGATCTGGGGTTGAGTTTTATTGTGGGATTTGGGGTTGATTTTTTTATTGTGGGATCTGGGGTTCAGTTTGCATTGTAGGATCTGGGGTTGAGTGTTCGTTGTGGGATCTGGGGTTCAGTTTTCACTGTGGGATCTGGGGTTCAGTTTTCACTGTGGGATCTGGGGTTGAGTTTTCATTGTGGGATCTGGGGTTGAGTTTTTATTGTGGGATCTGGGGTTGAGTTTTCATTGTGGGATTTGGGGTTGAGATTTCATTGTTGGATCTGGGGTTGAGTTTTCATTGTGGGATCTGGGTTTTTGGGTGTAATAATGGGGGTTGAAATTTTTTAATTCCAGCTAGGCGTGAGCCTGTCTTGCTCTTACTGTGTCCTCACAGATAAGACATTTACTCCTGCTGAGGCACTGCAGCGTCGTCGTCGCCGCCGCTCGGTATACCTCAGCAGAGGGGGGAGGAGTTTCCTGTGAAGGGAGCTTCTCCTTCTTGTCATTGTCTCCCTGCTAGGGAGTAATCCAGCAGGCTGTTGAGGACAAGTCTGTAGCAATCTGGCGTCGTCAAGGCTGTCTTGTGCCAAGTGAGGAGTCTCCTGGCGTACCAGATGGCGTCCTTATAGCAATTTATAAGGAGCCAGGCGGCCTGGATATCCTCGATGGCATGAGTGCCCTGGAACAGCCCATAAAGCACCGCGTGGTGGGTCATGGAGCTCCTTGGCACAGAGTCTTGGAAATGGGGCTCCAGGGCGTCCAACAGGCTCTGAGCAAAGGGGCACCCCCAAAACAGGTGCAGGGGAGTCTCCTCTGACCAGGGGCACCTGGGGCAATAGGGGGTGTTGCTCAGTCTCCGGGCATAGGTGAAGGCCCGCAGGGGCAGCCCCCCTTGGATGGCCATCCACGAGATGTCCTTGTGCCTGTTGAGCAGTCGGGCCCAGGACACGTTGGCCCAGACCGCCTGGGCCGTGTCCTGGGTGACTCCTGGGACAAATTCCAACAAGTCTTTGGCTCGGATGAGCTTGTGCGCGGTCTTTGGTTTCCACAGGTCGGGCTTGAGTCCCTCCAGTTGGTGCTCCCTCACAAAACGGGCGGCCTGGCCGTAGTACCAGGGCGCGTCCCAGTTGTAAGGGATGGAGCTGTCCCACTTGTCCCAGCCCAGCCCCCTCCAGAGGGGCAGGAGGAAAAAACGGGACATGGACTTTCCTGCAGACCTTGCAGAGTTCCTCAGGGTCCTGCGCACGCAGTCGCAAACAAAGAAGATCCAGAGCAAAGTGGAGATGTCGGGGACACCTTTGCCCCCCTTGCTTGGCTCCTTGAACATGACCGCTCGCTTGACCCGGTCCATCTTTGAGCCCCAAACAAAATGAAAAACGGTCCTGGTAACGGCCTTGCAGACGGGGGCCGGGGGCGGCCACGCCTGGGCCGCGTACTGGAGTACGGGCAGCACCTCGTTACGCAGGACGAGCGTCTTCCCCTCCAAGGAGAGCTGTCTGAGGCTCCACAGGGTGACTCTGGTGTTGACTTTGGCCAAGCGTTCTTGCCAGGTCTTCAGGGCTGCGCCTTCCCTCCCGAACCAATGTGTTGGTTTGGGGATTGACCTACATAAAGAGTAGGGGCATTTGTCAGGGCCTTGGATGTCCTAAACCTTTATAACGAACGCACAGACTAATCCCTTTATCACCCCCATCCCCCTTTTTTTTTATCGCCCCTTATTCATGTCCAAAAAGTATAACATTTTAAGCTGGAAAATTTAGGACAAGTTGTTCTCCTGTTCCAGTGTTTGCAGTTGACCTAATGTTAACGACCACTCACCTTGTTCATGGTATAATAAGGGTTAATTGTAAGTTCGGTGGCTCCTCACCCTCGATTGGCTCCCGTCAATGGCCTCTCGTTAAGGTGAATGGGTTACAATAGTTACAAGTAAATAGTGTTTGGGGCTGCGCTCATTAGACGCATCACTTAATGTGAAAGGGATTAATGGGGTTTATTGTTAATCGCTTGGTGCTAATCCCCCAGACACCTATTAAAGGAGCCGGTTCTACCTCTTACTATTGTTACTAAGCAACACCTGTATATCAGGTCCTGCTTAACTAAGCGATTAACGAACATATACAAATGTGACCTGACACCAGACGGACCAGCAATCCTCCCCTCTACAGGAATGGGGCTGACAGTCCCCCATAGGGAAATGGGTAGAACCAGTACAGAGTAGGGGCCCAATCACTTTTACATAAACAGCAGCAGTCTTCGCATTAAACTTTTTAACAGCCTCCTCCCTCTGCTATTCTATATATCTATTCCATTCAGAGAGCACAGAGCACAGCAGTGTGAGGACAAGACCCCAGTGCACTTGGAGAAGCTACAGTCCTAAAATATAAATGCACATTACACAGTCCTGCTGCTGCTCTGCTAACAGCATACACAAAGGAATTATTACACAGCTTTCCAGGGACAATACCTAGCACTGTCTGCAGAGAGCACAGAGCACAGCAGTGTGAGGACACACCCCCTTAATATGGGGATCCAGAAATATAAATCAATATTTCACAGTCCTGCTGCTACTAACAACATGCCTAAAGGAATAATGAAACAGCTCTCCAGGGACAACACCTAATAATAGCTGTAGAGAGCTAAAAGCACAGCAGTGTGAGGACAAGACCCCAGTGCACTTGGAGAAGCTACCGTCCTAAAATATAAATGCACATTACACGGTCCTGCTGCTGCTCTACTAACAAGATACACAAAGAATTTATTAAACTGCTTTCCAGGGACAATTCCTAACACTGTCTGCAGAGAGCACAGAGCACAGCAGTGTGAGGACACACCCCCTTAATACGATCCAGAAATATAAATCAATATTTCACAGTCCTGCTGCTACTAACAACATGTATAAAGGAATAATTAAACAACTCTCCAGGAACTTTAGAGATCTAAAAGCACAGCAGTGTGAGGACCCCCCCCCCCCCCCAGTACACTTGGAGAAGCTACAATACTGGAATTTAAATCCAAATTTCACAGTTCTGCTTCTGCTCTGCATATGTAACAGAAAGGAAATATACACAAAGGAATTATGAAACAGCTTTCCAGGGACAATAACTCTCACTGTCTTCAGAGAGCGCAGAGCACAGCAGTGTGAAGACACACCTCCTTAATATGATCCAGGAATATAAATCAATATTTCACAGTCCTTCTGCTACTAACAATATATACAAAGGTATGATTATACAATTCTCCAGGGACAATACCTAACAGTGGCTGCAGTCTACATGGTCAATACTGCTGACGGGTTCCCTTTTAATCGTAATGAATCTCAATGGATCCGCAATACAGTGAAGTACGAGGCTTGGTGTAAACCATGTGGGGTAGGTCTATATTTCTGAATAAATGTTATTAGTGTTTAAACTTAAATTATGGTTATTAGCGATCATTGATAATTGCACCTATGCAAAAAGAACAAATGTATTATCAGTTTATAATAATAATAATTCTTTATTACGCAGATTACGCAGCGCGGCACAGAACTTGCCAAATTGGTCTATTCGTATTTCTTATAGGACTCCATAAACAGAACAGAACTATGTACGTATAAGATACAATGCAATTCTAGGATTTTACAGGCTCAAACCCACTACTTGGAAACTCCACCCACTACCTGTCGACTCCACCCATTATCTGCCAACTCCGCCCACACTCTCCACACTCCAACTAGTTGTCCTTCCCCGGCCTTCCCCATACGCTGAGGGAGGTCTCCTGTGATGTAACTGTCCATATAAGGATGGGGCACCAAAAGTTCATTGTTGACACCCAACACTAGAGATGAGCGGACCCAATGGTCGGGTCTGGTGTTCGGGTTCTGTCACCTGACCGGGACATATTGCTGGATTGACGGCCAAACAGCCAAATAGACTGTAACTCTAACAACTAGCCATGGCTATAATTGTCCAGGAGGACATCTCTACCCAACACCCAACCCACCACCCAACACCCAACCCACCCACCATTAGCTCCGTGTCTCGCTTCCAGCTATGGATCCATTCACTCTCCAGGGGAGATGCAGATGCTTCTTCAGGAGGAGCAGGGAGCTAACTGCTTCCAGCTATGAATGTTTCTGCACAGCTGAATGATCAATTAACTTGTATCCTGACTATCGACCATCGAAAGTAAATCTTGGCCGCCCCTATTTGGGGACTATGGATGGAATAAAGGGGAGCTGCTTCTTATACCCGGGGTGGAGGAAGTGATACTAGGAGTGACTATCCTTCTGGTGGACTTGACAAGTCCAACAGTCATGTCTGGTAGTGCAGCTTGTCTTCATGATTAGGGTGGGGTGCAGTACCACACACAACCTGCATACGGGGTGGAGCTGTTTTTTAAAAATATCTTGCTTCTTTTAGAAGTCCAGGACAACCCCTTTAAGACACTTCAATCATCATTGTACACATTAGTGTCACATGACAGTTCCCACACAGTCCTGATCAGGGACTTGTCACCATAAGGTCTTCCATCCAATGTCTCCTCATCCTACTTCCCACCGCTACATCACACGGCACTTCTCCTCGGCCGCTTGCTTCATCTCTGTGAAGGTCGCCGTAGCCTTTTCCTTTAACGTATCCACGTCCATGTTCTGAATATTTTGGATGTGACCCAAAAAGGAGCTTTTCTCCTCCTCCTCATCCTGATCCTCCACCACCATTTTCTGGAGGTCCTCGGGCAGCTCTACATCGTCTCCTGCCATCTGTATCTGATTATCGTCCTTTTCACTCTAGAAACATATAAAAAAAGATCGGTGATCTGTGATCGGCAGCAAGTGTTCAGTTTCCCTGCAGCGCCACCACAGGACAATGTATTACAATGGAGCAGATTTACTTACCTGGTCCAGTCGCGATCCAGCGGCGGGTTCTCCAACGCTGATTCGGGTCCGGCCAGGATTCACTAAGGTCCGTGCGCCGATATCCAGGAGGTGTCACTGCTGCGCCGAGGTCCGCCGGAGTTCACCGGAGTTCACCATCTATTTCTTGGTGTAGGTAAGTGCGTGACAAGTGGCACTTTTTTTTTTAAAAAAATACCGTGATTTTTCCGATTCCGTCAGGTTTTCCAACGGCCATGCCCCCCCATTTCCATTGCATGTATGCCGTCGCCGAAGCGTCACAATCTGATCGCGTGTGCCAAATAGCCGGGGCAATTTGGCGCAAATCGGAAAAATTCGGGAAACCCGACTAAAAAAAGCGATTCCGACTCTTAGTAAATGGCCCCCATTGTGTCCACTCAAGTGAATGGAACGTTTGTACAAGGGACACTTTCTGTAATCACTCTCCAGTGGAAATAATAGTCCACGAAGAAGACGTTTCCAAATGGGTTTATCTAACCGGATAACCTTAAGTTGTTCACTCGCTGACCCCCAATGAAGGATCTATCTAATAGGGTAGACCTGGTGGTAGGTAGGAGTCTAAGACCCTCCTTATTTTGTTTACATTTTGAATCTAGCAGAACCGAGTAACAATGTTACAATGTTTCTCTGGAGGATTCTGTGGCACAATCTGAAGGGCTTATTATTTGCAGAGTGAGATACAATGTATAGATAATGAATTTTGGAGATCTATTGCTTATTCATGAGATCTTATTAACTATTTAAAGGGGGATAGAAACAAAATCATCCATTTTTATTTTGGACTTTTTGAATTTTTTTTTTCACCTTTAACGTAAAAATAATATTTTATCTTTATTCTTTGGGTCACTCCGATTACAGTGAAACCTCATTTACAGGGGGTCCCCTACTTAAGGACACCCGACTTACAGACGGCCCCTAGTTACAGACGGACCCCTCTGCCTCCTATGACCTCTGGTGACCTCTCTGGATGTTACTATAGTCCCAGACTGCAATGATCAGCTGTAAGGTGTCTGTAATGAAGCTTTATTGATAATCCTTGGTCCAATTACAGTAAAAAAATTTTAAACTCCAATTGTCACTGGGGCAAAAAAAATTTTTTGTCTGGAACTACAATTATAAAATATAGTTTCAACTTACATACAAATTCAACTTAAGAACAAACCTATGGAACCTATCTTGTACGTAACCCGGGGGCTGCCTGTATATAGTTTTTCTTTTCTTATTTTTGCTCAATTTTAATGGAGAAAATTGCATTTTTTTTACTCTCTATAACTTTTCAGGGGCATAATTTCTGTATTTTTCTATTGACAAATCTGGTTGAGGGCTTATTATTTGCAAAAATAGTTGTTCTTTTCAGTCTTATCACATTAGGGCATGTAACTTTTTTTGATTGCTTTTTAGAACATTTTTTGTGAGGTTATTTGATGAAAAATTGTACATGACAATTTTTCATGTTTTTTGTGCTTTTTTTTTTCCCCGTCGTTCACTGTGGGGTCTCAATATTGATTAAGATTAATTGTAGAGATTAATACGGACACGATTATACAAAATATGTACGATTTTGTGTTTTATATACTTTATTTGGATTATATATATACATTTAATAATTTAATTAGTATTATAGAGTTATTTTTGCTTTTTTTTTTTTACATTATTTTTTTTTCCAGACTTGGGCTTGAACTAGCATTCATCTGATCGCTTGTTCAAGACCTTACACTGCAATACACTGGCGCATGCTAAGTTAGTCACAGCCGGGTCCTGCCAGGAGGAAATGTCGGTCCCCGGGGCTGCAGCAGGAAGGATCAGATCCCCCGATAACCTCACCGACCACGGGGGTTGGATCTGATCCACGGGACATTACACTTACACACTGCGGTCAAGTAAGGGGTTAAACACCTGGGATCTTTTCAATTTTGGGTGTTAGTGCCAGGTCTGGGCTGTGATGTCACAGCCCGACACCTAAAGGACCCGATGTCCCACAATCTTCTTCTGATGCTCCTGCGGCCCTGGACAGAGCATTAGGCGGGAGAAGAGAAGACAGCAGCAGCTGCGTGGGAGCAAAACCGGAGGTAAGTAGCTGATTTTTTTTGGGGGGGGGGGGGGCTGTGTATATACTGGGGGAGGCTATGTATACACCTCTATGGGGAGGCTGTGTATGTACCTCTGGGGGGAGGCTGTGTATATACCTCTGGGGAGGCTATGTATATACTGGGGGAGGCTGTGTATATACCTCTGGGGTAGGCTATGTATATACTGGGGTAGGCTGTGTATATACCTCTGGGGTAGGCTGTGTATATACCTCTGGGGTAGGCTATGTATATACAGGGGTAGGCTGTGTATATACCTCTGGGGTAGGCTATGTATATACCGCTGAGGTAGGCTGTGTATATACCTCTGGGGTAGGCTATGTATATACTTCTGGGGTAGGCTGTGTATATACAGGGGTAGGCTGTATATATACCTCTGGGGTAGGCTATGTATATACCTCTGGGGTAAGCTGTGTATATACCTCTGGGGTAGGCTATGTATATACCTCTGGGGTAGGCTGTGTATATACTGGGGTAAGCTGTGTATATACCTATGGGGTAGGCTATGTATATACCTCTGGGGTAGGCTGTGTATATACTGGGGTAGGCTGTGTATATACTGGGGTAGGCTGTGTATATACCTCTGGGGTAGGCTATTTATATATATATCTGCGGGGAGGCTGTGTAAGTACCTCTAGGGGGCAGGCTGTGTAAATACCTCTGGGGATAGGCTGTGTATATACCTCTGGGGTAGGCTGTGTATATACCTCTGGGGGGCTTGCTATGTATATACCTCTGGGGAGGCTATGTATATACTGAGGTAGGCTGTGTATATACCTCTGGGGTAGGCTATGTATATACCTATGGGGTAGGCTCTGCATATATACTGGGGTAGGCTGTGTATATACCTCTGGGGTAGGCTATGTATATACCTCTGGGGTAGGCTGTGTATATACCTATGGGGTAGACTGTGTATATACCTATGGGGTAGACTATGTATATACCTATGGGGTAGGCTCTGTATATATACTGGGGTAGGCTATGTATATACCTCTGGGGTAGGCTATGTATATACCTCTGGGGTAGGCTGTGTATATGCCTCTGGGGGGCTTGCTATGTATATACCTCTGGGGAGGCTATGTATATACTGAGGTAGGCTGTGTATATACCTCTGGGGTAGGCTATGTATATGCCTTTGGGGTAGGCTCTGTATATATACTGGGGTAGGCTGTGTATATACCTCTGGGGTAGGCTATGTATATACCTATGGGGTAGGCTCTGTATATATACTGGGGTAGGCTGTGTATATACCTCTGGGGTAGGCTGTGTATATACCTATGGGGTAGACTGTGTATATACCTATGGGGTAGGCTATGTATATACCTATGGGGTAGGCTCTGTATATATACTGGGGTAGGCTATGTATATACCTCTGGGGTAGGCTGTGTATATACCTCTGGGGTAGGCTATGTATATACCTCTGGGGTAGGCTGTGTATATACCTCTGGGGTAGGCTATGTATATACTTCTGGGGTAGGCTGTGTATATACAGGGGTAAGCTGTGTATATACCTCTGGGGTAGGCTATGTATATACCTCTGGGGTAGGCTATGTATATACCTATGGGGTAAGCTGTGTATATACCTCTGGGGTAGGCTGAGTATATACTGGGGTAGGCTGTGTATATACCTGTGGGGTAGGCTATGTATATAACTGTGGGGGAGTGGCTGTGTATATACTTCTGGGGGACAGGCTGTTTATTTATCTGTGGGAGAGAGGCTGTGTATATACCTCTGGGGGGCAGGTTGTGAGTATACTCTGCAGGGGGAAGCTATGTATATACCTCCGGGGGGCAAGTTGTGTATATACCTCTGGGGGGGAAACCTATGTATATACCTCGGGGGGGGGGTGTATATACCTCTGGGGGGCAGGCTGTGTGTACTAGGTACTACTGGGGGTGGAGTGGCTCTGTATACTGTCTATGGGGGATCTGTATGTAGGCAATTTTAAATAAACTGGGTGGTCTTATGTGGAGTACTGTATAACATTGAATTTGGATTTGTGAATTTGGGGACTGTTATAAATAAAATGTGTGTGAATATAATTTAGCTGGGCGTGATAAATATAATTCTGGGTGCTGTACGTAAAATAATGTATTTGGGGGATGTTTTATGTAGGGAGTAGTGGATAATTTATATTTAAAAACATTCTCCATTATACTGTGACTGTGGTATTTTTAGGGGCGCAGTGTGGAGCTGTACTACATAGAAATGAACACATTTGACTGTGAATTCCATGGCCTGGAGAACTTGTAAAGAAGTTCTCTACCTGATGGAGCAGATGATCACCTGTAAGGTACCAGATGTCACTAGGTCTGTGTCACTGACTGATACTAGTGTGTGAGGCGGCATCATCAGGTGCACAGGGTAATATTTGCTCCCTCAGATTTATGAAAATATTTATCTCAAACCAGGCAATGCAGTATCTTGTTAAATCCAAACCTAGCGACCCCCATACCTGTGGTAATCGGTATTTCTCCCTTAAATGGACTCGCACTGTGGCTCGCTCCGCTTTTCTCTGAATAAACTTGGCGTCTCTTTCCATCCTGCGAGACAAAAGACGGAGAAAATTGTTAAAGTTGTGCCGAAAATGATGAAAAAATTTAAAGGTGTTTTCCTTTTTCAGTAAGAAGCGTTAGTTCTGTTCTTCTAATCTTTGTGACTGTTGTATCTGCTGTGCAGCACTGCGGTCCTATACAATACACACACTACAATACACACATTACATTACACACACTACAATACACACATTACATTACACACATGACATTACACACATGACATTACACACATGACATTACACACATTACATTACACACACTACAATACACAATACACACATTACATTACACACACTACAATACACAATACACACATTACATTACACACACTACAATACACAATACACACATTACATTACACACACTACAATACACAATACACACATTACATTACACACATGACATTACACACACTACAATACACAATACACACATTACATTACACACATGACATTACACACATGACATTACACACATGACATTACACACACTACAATACACACATTACATTACACACATGACATTACACACATGACATTACACACATTACATTACACACACTACAATACACAATACACACATTACATTACACACATTACACACATTACAATATACATTACACACATTACATTACACATTACATTACACATTACATTACACACATTACAATATACATTACACACACTACATTACACACATGACATTACACACATGACATTACACACATCACATTACACACATTACATTACACACATTACATTACACACATGATATTACACACATTACATTACACAATACACACACTACATGACACACACATTACATTACACACACTACATGACACACACATTACATTACACACACTACATTACACACACTACATTACACACACTACATTACACACATGACATTACACACATGACATTACACACATTACATTACACACATAACATTACACACAATACACATTGCACAATACACACATTACAATATACATTACACACACTAAATTACACACATGACATTACACACATGACATTACACACATGACATTACACACATTACATTACACACATTACATTACACACATTACATTACACACACTACATTACACACATTACATTACACACATTACATAACACACACTACAATATACATTACACACATAACATTACACACATTACATTGCACAATACACACATTACAATATACATTACACACATTACATAACACACACTACAATATACATTACACACATTACATTACACACATTACATAACACACACTACAATATACATGACACACACTACATTACACACACTACATTACACACATTACATAACACACACTACAATATACATTACACACATAACACTACACACTGTCCGGACCTCTGCTGCAGCAGTAGACATCCTTATATTTGGAGATGACGTCTAAAGCAATGATCAGGTCAGTGCCATAGAATCTACTCATAGGCAAAGTCACTAAGGAGAGAGATCTGCTTCATGTATGCATGGTGGGAGGAGGACGTCACTAAGAGCTTCATGCAAAGTGCTGTACATTGTTCAGTGGATACTTTTCCATCCCTTATTATCTGTATACTAACATCACTGTGTGTATTATCCCTGTACTGTGACATCACTGTGTGTATTATCTCTGTACTGTGACATCACTGTGTGTATTATCCCTGTACTGTGACATCACTGTGTGTATTATTCCTGTACTGTGACATCACTGTGTGTATTATCCTGGTACTGTGACATCACTGTGTGTATTATCCCTGTACTGTGACATCACTGTGTGTATTATCCCTCTACTGTGACATCACTGTATGTATTATCCCTGTACTGTGACATCACTGTGTGTATTATTCCTGTACTGTGACATCACTGTGTGTATTATCTCTGTACTGTGACATCACTGTGTGTATTATCCTTGTACTGTGACATCACTGTGTGTATTATCTCTGTACTGTGACATCACTGTGTGTATTATCCCTGTACTGTGACATCACTGTGTGTATTATCTCTGTACTGTGACATCACTGTGTGTATTATCCCTGTACTGTGACATCACTGTGTGTATTATCGCTGTACTGTGACATCACTGTGTGTATTATCCCTGTGTGTATTATCCCTGTACTGTGACATCACTGTGTGTATTATCCCTGTACTGTGACATCACTGTGTGTATTATCTTAATACTGTGACATCAATGTGTGTATTATCTCTGTACTGTGACATGACTGTGTATATAATCCATGTTCTGTGACATCACTGTGTGTATTATCTCTGTACTGTGACATCATTGTGTGTATTATCCCTGTACTGTGACATCACTGTGTGTCATATCCCTGTACTGTGACATCACTGTGGGTATTATCTCTGTACTGTGACATCACTTTGTGTATTATCCCTGTACTGTGACATCACTGTGTGTATTATCTCTGTACTGTGACATCACTGTGTGTATTATCCCTGTACTGTGACATCACTGTGTGTATTATCTCTGTACTGTGACATCACTGTGTGTATTATCCCTGTACTGTGACATCACTGTGTGTATTATCTCTGTACTGTGACATCACTGTGTGTATTATCCCTGTACTGTGACATCACTGTGTGTATTATCTCTGTACTGTGACATCACTGTGTGTATTATCCCTGTACTGTGACATCACTGTGTGTATTATCTCTGTACTGTGACATCACTGTGTGTATTATCCCTGTACTGTGACATCACTGTGTGTATTATCTCTGTACTGTGACATCACTGTGTGTATTATCCCTGTACTGTGACATTACTGTGTGTATTATCTCTGTACTGTGACATCACTGTATGTATTATATCTGTACTGTGACATCACTGTGTGTATTATCTCTGTACTGTGACATCACTGTGTGTATTATCACTGTACTGTGACATCACTGTGTGTATTATCTCTGTGCTGTGACATCACTGTGTGTATTATCCCTGTACTATACATCACTGTGTGTATTATCCCTGTACTGTGACATCACTGTGTGTATTATCCCTGTACTGTGACATCACTGTGTGTATTATCCCTGTACTATGACATCACTGTGTGTATTGTCTCTGTACTGTGACATCACTGTGTGTATTGTCTCTGTACTGTGACATGACTGTGTGTATTATCCCTGTCCTGTGACATCACTGTGTGTATGATCTCTGTACTGTGACATCACTGTGTGTATTATCTCTGTACTGTGACATCACTGTGTGTATTATCCCTGTACTGTGACATCACTGTGTGTATTATCCCTCTACTGTGACATCACTGTATGTATTATCCCTGTACTGTGACATCACTGTGTGTATTATTCCTGTACTGTGACATCACTGTGTGTATTATCTCTGTACTGTGACATCACTGTGTGTATTATCCTTGTACTGTGACATCACTGTGTGTATTATCTCTGTACTGTGACATCACTGTGTGTATTATCCCTGTACTGTGACATCACTGTGTGAATTATCTCTGTACTGTGACATCACTGTGTGTATTATCCCTGTACTGTGACATCACTGTGTGTATTATCGCTGTACTGTGACATCACTGTGTGTATTATCCCTGTGTGTATTATTCCTGTACTGTGACATCACTGTGTTTATTATCCCTGTACTGTGACATCACTGTGTGTATAATCCATGTTCTGTGACATCACTGTGTGTATTATCCCTGTACTGTGACATCACTGTGTGTATTATCTCTGTACTGTGACATCACTGTGTGTATTATCCCTGTACTGTGACATCACTGTGTGTATTATCTCTGTACTGTGACATCACTGTGTGTATTATCCCTGTACTGTGACATCACTGTGTGTATTATCGCTGTACTGTGACATCACTGTGTGTATTATCCCTGTGTGTATTATCCCTGTACTGTGACATCACTGTGTGTATTATCCCTGTACTGTGACATCACTGTGTGTATTATCTTAATAATGTGACATCAATGTGTGTATTATCTCTGTACTGTGACATCACTGTATGTATTATATCTGTACTGTGACATCACTGTGTGTATTATCTCTGTACTGTGACATCACTGTGTGTATTATCACTGTACTGTGACATCACTGTGTGTATTATCTATGTGCTGTGACATCACTGTGTGTATTATCCCTGTACTATACATCACTGTGTGTATTATCCCTGTACTGTGACATCACGGTGTGTATTATCCCTGTACTGTGACATCACTGTGTGTATTATCCCTGTACTATGACATCACTGTGTGTATTGTCTCTGTACTGTGACATCACTGTGTGTATTGTCTCTGTACTGTGACATGACTGTGTGTATTATCCCTGTACTGTGACATCACTGTGTGTATTATCTCTGTACTGTGACATCACTGTGTGTATTATCCCTGTACTGTGACATCACTGTGTGTATTATCCATGTACTGTGACATTACTGTGTGTATTATATCTGTACTGTGACATCACTGTGTGTATTATCCCTGTACTGTGACATCACTGTGTGTATTATCCCTATACCATACATCACTGTGTGTATTATCACTGTACTGTGACATGACAGTGTGTATTATCTCTGTACTGTGACATCACTGTATGTATTATATCTGTACTGTGACATCACTGTGTGTATTATCTCTGTACTGGGACATCACTGTGTGTATTATCACTGTACTGTGACATCACTGTGTATATTATCTCTGTGCTGTGACATCACTGTGTGTATTATCCCTGTACTATACATCACTGTGTGTATTATCCCTGTACTGTGACATCACTGTGTGTATTATCCCTGTACTATGACATCAATGTGTGTATTGTCTCTGTACTGTGACATGACATTGTGTATTATCCCTGTACTGTGACATCACTGTGTGTATTATCTCTGTACTGTGACATCACTGTGTGTATTATCCCTGTACTGTGACATCACTGTGTGTATTATCCATGTACTGTGACATTACTTTGTGTATTATATCTGTACTGTGACATCACTGTGTGTATTATCCCTGTACTGTGACATCACTGTGTGTATTATCCCTATACCATACATCACTGTGTGTATTATCCATGTACTGTGACATTACTTTGTGTATTATATCTGTACTGTGACATCACTGTGTGTATTATCTCTGTACTGTGACATCACTGTGTGTATTATCCCTGTACTGTGACATCACTGTGTGTATTATCTCTGTACTGTGACATCACTGTGTGTATTATCCCTGTACTGTGACATCACTGTGTGTATTATCGCTGTACTGTGACATCACTGTGTGTATTATCCCTGTGTGTATTATCCCTGTACTGTGACATCACTGTGTGTATTATCCCTGTACTGTGACATCACTGTGTGTATTATCTTAATACTGTGACATCAATGTGTGTATTATCTCTGTACTGTGACATGACTGTGTATATAATCCATGTTCTGTGACATCACTGTGTGTATTATCTCTGTACTGTGACATCATTGTGTGTATTATCCCTGTACTGTGACATCACTGTGTGTCATATCCCTGTACTGTGACATCACTGTGGGTATTATCTCTGTACTGTGACATCACTTTGTGTATTATCCCTGTACTGTGACATCACTGTGTGTATTATCTCTGTACTGTGACATCACTGTGTGTATTATCCCTGTACTGTGACATCACTGTGTGTATTATCTCTGTACTGTGACATCACTGTGTGTATTATCCCTGTACTGTGACATCACTGTGTGTATTATCTCTGTACTGTGACATCACTGTGTGTATTATCCCTGTACTGTGACATCACTGTGTGTATTATCTCTGTACTGTGACATCACTGTGTGTATTATCCCTGTACTGTGACATCACTGTGTGTATTATCTCTGTACTGTGACATCACTGTGTGTATTATCCCTGTACTGTGACATCACTGTGTGTATTATCTCTGTACTGTGACATCACTGTGTGTATTATCCCTGTACTGTGACATTACTGTGTGTATTATCTCTGTACTGTGACATCACTGTATGTATTATATCTGTACTGTGACATCACTGTGTGTATTATCTCTGTACTGTGACATCACTGTGTGTATTATCACTGTACTGTGACATCACTGTGTGTATTATCTCTGTGCTGTGACATCACTGTGTGTATTATCCCTGTACTATACATCACTGTGTGTATTATCCCTGTACTGTGACATCACTGTGTGTATTATCCCTGTACTGTGACATCACTGTGTGTATTATCCCTGTACTATGACATCACTGTGTGTATTGTCTCTGTACTGTGACATGACTGTGTGTATTGTCTCTGTACTGTGACATGACTGTGTGTATTATCCCTGTACTGTGACATCACTGTGTGTATTATCTCTGTACTGTGACATCACTGTGTGTATTATCCCTGTACTGTGACATCACTGTGTGTATTATCCATGTACTGTGACATTACTGTGTGTATTATATCTGTACTGTGACATCACTGTGTGTATTATCCCTGTACTGTGACATCACTGTGTGTATTATCCCTATACCATACATCACTGTGTGTATTATCACTGTACTGTGACATGACAGTGTGTATTATCTCTGTACTGTGACATCACTGTATGTATTATATCTGTACTGTGACATCACTGTGTGTATTATCTCTGTACTGGGACATCACTGTGTGTATTATCACTGTACTGTGACATCACTGTGTATATTATCTCTGTGCTGTGACATCACTGTGTGTATTATCCCTGTACTATACATCACTGTGTGTATTATCCCTGTACTGTGACATCACTGTGTGTATTATCCCTGTACTATGACATCAATGTGTGTATTGTCTCTGTACTGTGACATGACATTGTGTATTATCCCTGTACTGTGACATCACTGTGTGTATTATCTCTGTACTGTGACATCACTGTGTGTATTATCCCTGTACTGTGACATCACTGTGTGTATTATCCATGTACTGTGACATTACTTTGTGTATTATATCTGTACTGTGACATCACTGTGTGTATTATCCCTGTCCTGTGACATCACTGTGTGTATTATCCCTATACCATACATCACTGTGTGTATTATCCCTGTACTGTGATATCACTGTGTGTATTATCCCTGTACTGTGATATCACTGTGTGTATTATCCCTGTACTGTGATATCACTGTGTGTATTATCCCTGTACTGTGATATCACTGTGTGTATTATCCCTGTACTGGGACATCACTGTGTGTATTATCTCTGTACTGTGACATCTCTGTCATTATCTCTGAACTGTGACATCACTGTGTGTATTATCTCTGTACTGTGACATCACTGTGTGTATTATTCCTGTACTGTGACATCACTGTGTGTATTATATCTGTACTGTGACATCACTGTGTATATTATCTCTGTACTGTGACATCACTGTGTGTACTATCCCTGTACTGTGACATCACTGTGTGTATTATCCCTGTACTATGACATCACTGTGCATTTTATCTCTGTACTGTGACATGACTGTGTGTATTATTCCTGTACTGTGATATCACTGTGTGTATTATCCCTGTACTGTGATATCACTGTGTGTATTATCCCTGTACTGTGATATCACTGTGTGTATTATCCCTGTACTGTGACATCTCTGTCATTATCTCTGAACTGTGACATCACTGTGTGTATTATCTCTGTACTGTGACATCACTGTGTGTATTATTCCTGTACTGTGACATTACTGTGTGTATTATATCTGTACTGTGACATCACTGTGTATATTATCTCTGTACTGTGACATCACTGTGTGTACTATCCCTGTACTGTGACATCACTGTGTGTATTATCCCTGTACTATGACATCACTGTGCATTTTATCTCTGTACTGTGACATGACTGTGTGTATTATTCCTGTACTGTGACATCACTGTGTGTATTATCCCTGTACTGTGATATCACTGTGTGTATTATCCCTGTACTGTGACATCACTGTGTGTATTATCCCTGTACTGTGACATCACTGTGTGTATTATCTCTGTACTGTGACATCACTGTGAGTATTATCCCTGTACTGTGACATCGCTGTGTGTATTATCCCTGTACTGTGACATCGCTGTGTGTATTATCCCTGTACTGTGACATCACTGTGTGTATTATCCCTGTACTATGACATCACTGAGTGTATTATCCCTGTACTGTGGCATCACAATGTGTATTATCCCTGTACTGTGACATCACTGTGTGTATTATCCCTATACTGTGACATCACTGTGTGTATTATCCCTGTACTGTGACATCACTGTGTTTATTATCTCTGTACTATACATCACTGTGTGTATTATCCCTGTACTGTGACATCACTGTGTGTATTATCTCTGTACTGTGACATCACTGTGTGTATTATCCCTGTACTGTGACATCACTGTGTGTATTATCCCTGTACTGTGACATCACTGTGTGTATTATCTCTGTACTGTGACATCACTGTGTGTGTATTATCCCTGTACTGTGACATCACTGTGTGTATTATCTCTGTACTGTGACATCACTGTGTGTATTATCTCTGTACTGTGACATCACTGTGTGTATTATCCCTGTACTGTGACATTACTGTGTGTATTATCTCTGTACTGTGACATCACTGTATGTATTATATCTGTACTGTGACATCACTGTGTGTATTATCTCTGTACTGGGACATCACTGTGTGTATTATCACTGTACTGTGACATCACTGTGTATATTATCTCTGTGCTGTGACATCACTGTGTGTATTATCCCTGTACTATACATCACTGTGTGTATTATCCCTGTACTGTGACATGACTGTGTGTATTATCCCTGTACTGTGACATCACTGTGTGTATAATCTCGGTACTGTGACATCACTGTGTGTATTATCCCTGTACTGTGACATCACTGTGTGTATTATCCATGTACTGTGACATTACTGTGTGTATTATATCTGTACTGTGACATGACTGTGTGTATTATCCCTGTACTGTGATATCACTGTGTGTATTATCCCTGTACTGTGACATCACTGTGTGTATTATCCCTGTACTGTGACATCACTGTGTGTATTATCCCTGTACGGTGACATCACTGTGTGTATTATCCCTGTACTGTGACATCACTGTGTATTATCCCTGTACTGTGACATCTCTGTGTGTATTATCTCTGTACTGTGACATCACTGTGTGTATTATCCCTGTACTGTGACATCCCTGTGTGTATTATCCTGTACTGTGACATCACTGTGTATTATCTCTGTACTGTGATATCACTGTGTATTATCCCTGTACTGTGACATCACTGTGCGTATTATCCCTGTACTGTGACATCACTGTGTGTATTATCTCTGTACGGTGACATCGCTGTGTGTATTATCCCTGTACTGTGACATCACTGTGCGTATTATCCCTGTACTGTCACATCACTGTGTGTATTATCCTGTACTGTGACATCACTGTGTGTATTATCCCTGTACTGTGACATCACTGTGTGTGTATTATCCCTGTACTGTCACATCACTGTGTGTATTATCCCTGTCCTGTGACATCACTGTGTGTATTATCCCTGTACTGTGACATCACTGTGTGTATTATCCCTGTACTGTGACATCACATCCCTGTACTGTGACATCACTGTGTGTATTATCCCTGTACTGTGACATCACTGTGTGTATTATCCCTGTACTGTGACATCACTGTGTGTATTATCTCTGTACTGTGACATCACTGTGTGTATTATCCCTGTACTGTGACATCACTGTGTGTATTATCTCTGTACTGTGACATCACTGTGTGTATTATCTCTGTACTGTGACATCACTGTGTGTATTATCCCTGTACTGTGACATCACTGTGTGTATTATCCCTGTACTGTGACATCACTGTGTGTATTATCCCTGTACTGTGACATCACTGTGTGTGTTATCCCTGTACTGTGACATCGCTGTGTGTATTATCTCTGTACTGTGACATCACTGTGTGTATTATCCCTGTACTGTGACATCACTGTGTGTGTTATCCCTGTACTGTGACATCGCTGTGTGTATTATCTCTGTACTGTGACATCACTGTGTGTATTATCTCTGTACTGTGACATCACTGTGTGTATTATCCCTGTACTGTGATATCACTGTGTGTATTATCTCTGTACTGTGACATCACTGTGTGTATTATCTCTGTACTGTGACATCACTGTGTGTATTATCCCTGTACTGTGACATCACTGTGTGTATTATTCCTGTACTGTGACATCACTGTGTGTATTATCCCTGTACTGTGACATCACTGTGTGTATTATCTCTGTACTGTGACATCACTGTGTGTATTATTCCTGTACTGTGACATCACTGTGTGTATTATCCCTGTACTGTGACATCACTGTGTGTATTATCTCTGTACTGTGACATCACTGTGTGTATTATCTCTGTACTGTGACATCACTGTGTGTATTATTCCTGTACTGTGACATCACTGTGTGTATTACCCCTGTACTGTGACATCACTGTGTGTATTATCTCTGTACTGTGACATCACTGTGTGTATTATTCCTGTACTGTGACATCACTGTGTGTATTATCCCTGTACTGTGACATCACTGTGTGTATTATCTCTGTACTGTGACATCACTGTGTGTATTATCTCTGTACTGTGACATCACTGTGTGTATTATTCCTGTACTGTGACATCACTGTGTGTATTATCCCCTGTACTGTGACATCACTGTGTGTATTATCCCTGTACTGTGACATCACTGTGTGTATTATCTCTGTACTGTGACATCACTGTGTGTATTATCCCTGTACTGTGACATCACTGTGTGTATTATCTCTGTACTGTGACATCACTGTGTGTATTATTCCTGTACTGTGACATCACTGTGTGTATTATCCCTGTACTGTGACATCACTGTTTGTATTATCCCTGTACTGTGACATCACTGTTTGTATCATCCCTAAGATTCACATTCAGCACTCGGTCACTGTGTAAATCTCAGTTTATATTGACTTGGGTTTTATAGATGGGGAAGTTCTCTTTACATAATGGCAGGATCTGGGCAGTGATGTCTCCTGCCTCTAAGCAGAATAGTTCTGGCCCAGATCCCCTGCGCCCTGGGGTGCACCCGGCCGTGTGTAACTTTCTTCTCAAGTTTTTATTTGCACAAACACAAAGTACAGGAGAAGCCAAGATCCAGCGGAGAGCGGAGAGCGGCTGCACATATATATATATATAGTACAGTACTAAAGTCATATATACAGATCAGCTACACCTCTGCTATAGCAGTCACCCAGTATGACACCACACATGGGGTGCAGCCGCTGTGCCATGGAGGAGCAGGAGACCTGCAGGGGGGGGGGGGGACCATATTACAGATGTTATATTCAGCTCCTATTTACACTGATCCGGTGATTATCATGGATGGT
The DNA here is from genome assembly GCF_040894005.1 of Engystomops pustulosus. NCBI lineage: Eukaryota > Metazoa > Chordata > Amphibia > Anura > Leptodactylidae > Engystomops > Engystomops pustulosus. The sequence continues at coordinate 12,817,986 of NC_092411.1, read as the reverse complement.
CGTTAGGGGGTTCTGAGTAATTAATGAGTCATAGGAAGAAGTAATCACAAGGAGAAGGATTAGGAACAATAGGAAACTGACCTAACGGGCAAAGCACCTAAGTAGCAATAATCATATTAATCACATGATCCAATTTATTGAGCCAAACAAAGTCTGAGAACCGAGATCCCTTAATGATGTTTAGATTTAGGTGCTGGGTCCATGACAATTACCGCACAACAGGAACATACGGTAACATATGACCCAACTGTGATCGACCCAATCGGCTTGACGGTTCATATCGACATTGGATTAGGTCTGAGTATGTTGAACCTAATATTCCATGGATGAATCTAAGTGTTCAGGGTCAGGGAAGCAGCTACTAGAGGAGGAGAAGGATATAGGACCCCCAAAGGTGAAGGAGCCCAACCCCCCCCCCCATATGTATCTCATTTGGGTCATATCATAGGTGACAACTCAAGTATCTCCCCAGGGTTCAAACATCTCGATAGCTTCCTCAGAAGGGTCATGGGTGACCTGGATGACCAAACCTTTCCCCGATCACACCAATAACGCACCCCTTATATTGTAAGAAAGTTTAATCGGACCCCCCTTGGGTGTAATCACTGAAGAACCTCTACACAAGACGATAACGATCAGATATCAAAAACTACAATGGTTCATTTCCAGAATCTTACAATAATCCTCAACGTTAATGATCGTTAGTTGTCTCTCACCTTGTGCCAAAGATCTATGAGAAGACATCAGATGTAGCAGAGCTGACATTGTTACAATAGGTCAACCAACTAGACACTCAGCCCTGCTCCATCAGCACAGCCCATGGCTCATACTCACTTCTCCTCCACCAGTTGCCTCTGATATTCCTCATACTCCTCCCGGGTCATCCCCTGAGCGGCGGCCGGGTCAGAGGCATCTCCAGCGTCTTTCTTCTCCTCGCTCGATTCTCCAAATCCAAAACTCTTCATGGGGTTGCCCACCATGCTCTTGATCAGGAACGCCATGTCGCTGCCTATGCCACCGCACGCACCCCAGACAGGAGAGGATGAGATGTGTGCAGCAGGACCAGCTGGTCAAGGGCACACTGTTACCGAGAACTATATGCCAAAAATGGTTTGTCAGCCATAATCTGGATTAGCGGGTGAACTGCTCCGGACGGAGGCAGATGGTTCAGATTACTTCAAAAATCATTAGACGCAGCTGCCTACTTTCCATATTAATACCTTAAGCTAATTTCTATTTAAAGTTTATGATATAGAAGGAGGAGAAGGAGGATTTAGAAGATTTTAAAAAATAAAATGAAAAAAAAAATTTCAGTCTATGAGTTCTGTAAATTTTTAGCTGAATATTACAAACATCTTCCAATCTCTAGACTCGCTTCATGGGGAACCTTCTGGAAATGAGGAACTCACGGACAAGTGATGCTACGATCCTGTAACGATCCTGAGACCCGGCTCACCAGGGGTGGTCCGATGGCTGGATGAGACCCGTGTGGCTACCTGGTTGCCCTTGGAGTCTGTGCCCAGTGAATATTATGATGAGACTTGGATTTACAGCTCTATGAGTGGAGCCCAGAAAGTTCATGAACTATCTGCTTTCACCCTAGATGGTGGTTGTTGGCAATCACGACAGGTCGTCGGCACCTGGGCATCGGCATTGAAAGGGCTAACACCCACGATCAGCAGCGGTTGCGGGTGTTACCGGCAGGGAGGAGCACAGAATCCAAACCCAATCTATTGTCTGATGTCCAAGTTCAGGGGTCCAAACCCACCAAGTTTGGTACAGACATTGCGTTTCAGTTCATCCCTAGTCGTCTATGCCGCTGTTAATCCCTAAATAGGGAATACAAAGTGAGATAGCGCCCTACGTACAATATTATACCATCACCGCACCTTTGGTGGGGGTTTACCTTTGTAATTCTTGTTAGATCATCTTACAATTATCCCTTGACACGTTTGGTTGGGTTCAGTGTTTAGAGTGCCGGTGATTTGTGACCGGAACGGCACCAGGGGATTGTAAAAAAAAAAAAATGGTCCACACATTAGCTCGTTTGGTTAAGGTTAGTTTATTAGGACGACGCGTTTCGGAACTACCTCCTTCATCAGATCTAAAACTCTAATGGAAGGTTCTAGTGGATATTTATGGTACATCACATAAATATAATAAGCGATTGCGGAATAATCTCATACATAAAAATAAATGAAGGAAAAGAATGAAAGAGATATAAATCGAACGCCACATTGTCCCCATTTTTTAACTAATATTTCTTTTTATTTCATTCTTGTGCTTCATTTATTTTCATGTATGAGATTAATCTGCAATCTTTTATTATTTTTATCTGATGTACTATAAATGTTTTTTAAGTATACTAGAAACTTACATTAGAATTTGAGATCTGATGAAGCCCACCTTCCGAAACGCGTCGTCCTAATAAATTAACGTTAACCAAATGAGCTATTGTGTGAACCCAACCTACATTTCCTACAATCCCCTGGTCACAATTTATGGCACTCTTAGCTGTGAATCCCTGACTCACTATAGTATATGGTTACAGAAAACATGATTATACTATTAGAAGTCCTGTAGAAAGTGGCTTCCTGCAGCATAGGCCACTATACATGACTATGCTGCTGTGAGCACAGGTATCTGTTAAGTATCCGGGAAACCCACTCAATATACAGTCTGTATTTTATGGACTAAACAGGAGAGTAAACTCCACCAGGCAGTCAGATGAGCTTGTGGCTTAGTTTGGGATATCTTGCATGAGATTAGAAATAAGAATGTTGGGAGTTGTAGTCAGGGGTGAACCTAAACTTCTTGTTGCCTGAAGCAAGTGTGAGATAACACCCCCCTTCCGCTATATGTTTTAGAGGGCGGATTCTCTGTGCAGTATATAACACCTATGCTGCTATCAGATGAATAGAGATGATTTTTAAAGGATGTCTACGACCAGGATGAAGGATTGTAAACCAAGCACTGACATACTGGTATGTGCCCCCTCTGCCAGGATCCACTTTTCTTTAAGCTTCCTAGGCCCTTGTTTTTATGAATAAAAGGCTTTGAAAAATATGCATATTAGCCTCAGGGGCTCCATATGTTTTGCTTCATCTGCATAATGTTAAAATCCATTTTTTGGTAAAAAAAAAAAAAAACAGGGAGTATGAAGCTAAAAGAAGAGCAGATCCTACCAGAGGGAGCACACACCCCTATGTCAGTGTGCTTGGTTCACAAACCTTCATCCTGGTGGTAGATTTCCATGCTTTGTAGCAGGTGGATGGCCCCCTCTTGATGCCTCCCATCTGTTGTTGCAGGTGCTGCTGCCTGAGGCGAGAGGCTCCACTCACTTGCTGGATGGTGCAGTTTTGTATGAACTGGAAAGGCAGTGGTTGGAACTATTGAATTATACGCTTAATATATTGTACAGCATCAGGACCAGATAATAAGGAAGGTGTTTGTGTACCTGTACCTTCCCCACTGCCCTGACCAGGTCCTCATAGCCTGGTGGTCCTTGTGTACATTGGTACAGTACATACTCCCATCTTGGGGACCCCAACCAACAACCGAAATGTCATTCCAGTCATTCTCTGTAAGGCCACGTTCAGAGGGCTGTAACGTGCCCTATTATGGATGCAAATCCTATTCCGACCTAGATCACTGCGATGCTGTAAGATCAGGTCAACAGCCGGGATAAGATTATGGACACATAACGAGTGTCTGAAAGTGAACTTAGACCCATTGCACATGCGAATAGGGGTAAGATGTCATTACTTCATATGGTCCATAAATGGTGGATTTATGGAAATACAAATATTTGCTGCATTCTATAGGGACTTGTTTTTTGCAGGACCAGCTGTATTTTATGTAAGTCCAAACACCACATTACCATTAACCCCTTAAGGACGGAGGGTTTTTCGGCTCATTTCTCGCTCTCCAACTTCAAAAATCCATAACTTTTTCATTTTTCCGTGTACAGACCCGTGTGAGGGCTTATTTTGTGCGTAACAAATTTTACTTTCCCGTAATGTTATTTATTTTAACATGCCGTGTACTGCGAAGCTGAAAACAAATTCCAAATGTGGAAAAATTGAAAAAAACCTGCACGTGCGTCACGTTCTTGTGGGCTCAGTTTTTACGACTTTCACTCTTCGCTCCAAATAACACGCCTACTTTATTCTTTGGTTCGGTACGATCGCGGTGATACCAAAATCATACAGGTTTTATTGTGTTTTAATACATTTTCAAAAATTAAACAAATGTGTACAAAAAAGAAAAAAAAAATTTTGCCATCTTCTGACGCTAATAACTTTTTCATACTTTGGCGCACGGAGATGTGTGAGGGGTCATTTTTTGCGAAAAGAGGCGACGTTTTCATTGCTACCATTTTGAGGTCTGTGCGACATTCTGTATTGCAATATATGGCATTTTTCACATTCATTACAATGAGCCACTGGCTTATTGTAACGAATCTGCAGAAGCCAGATAGCTTCGGGTCAAACGAAGACCCGAGGCTACCATGGCAACCGATCGCCGCCCCCCCGATGACGTTCGGGGGCGCGGCGATCGAAAAAAAGATGGCGGCGCCCGCGCGCCACCGTCTTTTAAATGCCGCCGGCGACTTTGCCGGCGGCAACGAGGGGGTTAATAGCCACGATCGGTGCAAGCAGTATGCAAAAACCCCCACCTTTGTATGAAGAGGACTCAGCCCGTGAGCCCTCTTCATACATCCCTTATACCTCTGCGCCGTAGAGCTACGGCGCAAAGCGTTAAGGGGTTAAAAAGTGAAGACCAATCCAATCATTACAGGCCTCATTATATAATAACGGGCAGTATGGCCGCATAGCACTGGGGTCCGACTTTGGAAGGCGCACCAATGGGACCTGTGATCTCTACTATAGAGAGCAACTCCTGATGACTCGTCTTTAGACATCGAGCAGTAAACGAGTTGTATTTTCAGATGCAAGTCCCCATTTGCATGCGGAGCCACCAAGCAATCAGCTTAATCACAGATCTCTACGAGAACGGCTATTTTTAGCGTCGCTCGTAGAGGAGGAGGAGGAGGAGGTTCCCTTAATTCCATCATTTGCATTAGTCGCTTTCTAATTAAATTACTCGCCGTTTCGCAGAAAGTTGGGGATATTCTGTAATCCCAGATTATCAGCCATCATTTCACAGAAATTAACTCTCCTTATGAAATGAAGACGAGCGGAGGCCAAAGATGGAGCGTTCTCATACGATGGAGCAGGTGTAATACATGTAAAGTAAAGGCAATATGAGGCTTAGCGGGTGCGCTCGTGAACCACTGGTTAGACCAAGGAATGATGCAGTAGGGTTAAGTAAACTGATATTTATTTTTCATATAAAACATCCAAAGGTAACGCGTTTCGGATATGAAACCCTTCGTCAGACCAACTATAAAATAACAATAATAAATAACATAAAATTACAAATATTTGTGACAATATAAGTAATAAAGTAACACAAATGAAGGGTAAGTACCCTTACAGTTCAAGTACCTGTTGCTATCAGTTGTTTACCATTTTATCTCGCTGTCATTTTCGGATCTATATGTTATATATAAAACTATGCCATCAACAAAGCCTTTGATGCACCCAATTTTCCCATTTTTTTCTATGTTTTTGCCTGCCATTACCCTTCATTTATGTTACTTTATTCTATTACTATTATGTCCTTACACTCACCGGCCACTTTATTAGGTACACCTGTCCAACTGCTCGTTAACACTTAATTTCTAATCAGCCAATCACATGGCGGCAACTCAGTGCATTTAGGCATGTAGACATGGTCAAGACAATCTCCTGCAGTTCACACCGAGCATCAGTATGGGGAAGAAAGGTGATTTGTGGCCTCTGAACGTGGCATGGTTGTTGGTGCCAGAAGGGCTGGTCTGAGTATTTCAGAAACTGCTGATCTACTGGGATTTTCACACACAACCATCTCTAGGGTTTACAGAGAATGGTCCGAAAAAGAAAAACCATCCAGTGAGCGGCAGTTCTGTGGGCGGAAATGCCTTGTTGATGCCAGAGGTCAGAGGAGAATGGGCAGACTGGTTCGAGCTGATAGAAAGGCAACAGTGACTCAAATCGCCACCCGTTACAACCAAGGTAGGCAGAAGAGCATCTCTGAACGCACAGTACGTCCAACTTTGAGGCAGATGGGCTACAGCAGCAGAAGAACACACCGGGTGCCACTCCTTTCAGCTAAGAACAGGAAACTGAGGCTACAATTTGCACAAGCTCATCGAAATTGGACAGTAGAAGATTGGAAAAACGTTGCCTGGTCTGATGAGTCTCGATTTCTGCTGCGACATTCGGATGGTAGGGTCAGAATTTGGCGTCAACAACATGAAAGCATGGATCCATTCTGCCTTGTATCAGCGGGTCAGGCTGCTGGTGGTGGTGTCATGGTGTGGGGAATATTTTCTTGGCACTCTTTGGGCCCCTTGGTACAACGCCACAGCCTACCTGAGTATTGTTGCTGACCATGTCCATCCCTTTATGAGCACAATGTACCCTGTAACATCTGATGGCTACTTTCAGCAGGATAATGCGCCATGTCATAAAGCTGGAATCATCTCAGACTGGTTTCTTGAACATGACAATGAGGTCACTGGACACAAATGGCCTCCACAGTCACCAGATCTCAATCCAATAGAGCATCTTTGGGATGTGGTGGAACGGGAGATTCGCATCATGGATGTGCAGCCGACAAGTCTGCGGCAACTGTGTGATGCCATCATGTCAATATGGAGCAAAATCTCTGAGGAGCTTCCAGCACCTTGTTGTATCTATGCCACGAAGAATTGAGGCAGTTCTGAAGGCAAAAGGGGGTCCAACCCGTTACTAGCATGGTGTACCTAATAAAGTGGCCGGTGAGTGTATATCGTCACAAATATTTGCAATTTTATTTATTATTGTTATTGTTATTTTATAGTTGGTCTGACGAAGGGTTTCATACCCGAAACGCGTTACCTTTGGATGTTTTATGTGAAAAATAAATATCAGTTTACTTAACCCTACTGCATCATTCCTTGGTCTAACCAGTGGTTCACGAGCGCACCCGCTAAGCCTCATATTGCCTTTAGTTAACATGTTACTACGGTTCCATTGGATAACGGTTTGAGTGCTTGGGAGCTGCTGTGTCCACCTACGTTATACCACTAAGGGGATATTATCCCACTGTACACTGCTTTCAGTCAAGCAACTACCAGGTGAGCAAATTTCTGTCACTCACCTGACCCTGTATCCAAGCGTTGTCACACGAGGCGCCGTCCTCCTCTGTTGCCTTTTTTCTTTTATCTCTTGTGGCAGGTGTAATACGGGAAGTGGTTTTATGATCTTGAGGCCGCATTCACACCTGCAAAATGCATCCCGTAGTCCTCCTGCGATCACCTATCGAAGTAAGATCGTGGCAGCCGGAGTCTGTGTCATGCGTTCTGAAACGCAACGCAAACACCACGTGCGAACGAGGTCTGACAATGTGCATTCGGTGCAGCGGAGAAGCATCAAAACCTAGAGATGAGCGAGCACTTAAATGCTTGAGTGCTCGTTACTCGAGTCGAACTTTTCCCGATGCTCGAGTGCTCGTTTTGAATAACGAGCCCCATTGAAGTCAGTGGGAGACCCGAGCATTTTTCAAGGTGACCAATGTGAAATAAGTCAATTTTCACAAGAAATGTGTCATTTTATTGAGAAATAAGGAAGTCAGTCGTGTTTCTTCATTTTGTTTATTCAATGGGATATTCGTGGAACTTCAAAAAGCAGAATGACCCGTGTTAAACATCTGCAATGTGTTCTTCACACAATGTTCTTCACATACTATTGTGAAGAACACCTTTCTGCACTCATGTCTTCGGATAAGTTAGCAGATGTATGGAAACATCTGCAATGTGTTCTTCACTGTGTTCTTCACTTAAATGATCCTGTGTTCTTCATTGTGTTTCCTTAAGTGAAAGCTCGTTCTCAAGCAGGCGAAATACTCATCCGAGCAACGAGCAGTTTCGAGTACGCCCATACTCGAACGAGCATCAAGCTCGGACGAGTATACTCGCTCATCTCTAATCATAACCCCAGGGCATATAGGTGCAGGTTTTATATGTCCTAGAGCAACATATAGTTCTAGACTCCATAGAGTAAGAGGAACTCACTATAATGTATACAAAAAAAAAAAAAAAAAACACACCAAGAAAACTTTTGTCGTTTCAAAGATTTATTTTTTGTTTTTTAAAAAAACAAACAAATATTTTGCTAAATTTAAAGAATTGATCTCCAAAGAACCGCGGTGAAGCCTCCTGTAACACCGGTAGTGTCTGACGACAGACAATTCTCAGAGGAGGTGACAATTTAAGGAGGTGACGGGTTTAATTAAAGGGATGAGTGATGGCGCAGACACTACTTGTAGGGAATTTATACTACTTGTGCCGTTGCTGGTGTGATACAGGCAGCGCTGCTTATTTTAGACTTTTGAGTCTCTGGTTAGGTTGTTTTTGCTCTTAAAGGGGCGCATGACATTGACTCATACTGGGCAGTTATTTCTTTTACTTAAAGGAACCATCCAAGCAAAATGATTGGCTGTTTTTTTTGCCCAACACTCAGTCTCATAGGGGGTATAATAATTACCAAGTGTTCTTTGATCCCGGGAGGTCCAAACTATCAGACGCTCCAATGAGAAGACACAAGGTATCCAGTTGCCAATTGGGAAAACCCCTTTAAGCATTAGTAACCGTCGACCAGCCCAGGGGAGTTCAAATACATTTTGTAGGGATTAAGGGGAACCCTAACAAAGGACCTCCCCACACCCACCTCAACTTAACCGAGAGAACATTTGTTAATCCTTACTATCCAGCGCCCTTGTAGAGGACATGCAACAAAGGACCACCCCTTTAACACAAAAGTCATGTCTCCATTCACCCTCTGAGGTGCCCCAATTACCAGAGTCTCAGCTGTCAAGTAAAACCATAGAATAAGACGGCACATGGTTACGCAGGGTCTGTCGGTGCTCCAGATGTAATGGGATGAGGCGCTACCTCTTCGGAGTCTATATAACCCAATAGAACATTTGGGACAACCCTCCTGGCCTTCATATGCAATATAAACCTATAGAAGGCCCAACACTCGTCTAGATCAGAGATTTGCCAATGGCTCAAGAAATCGCCCAGATGTCCATCATCATCATCACTGTGTCCACGAGAAGTTCTAGTTCCAGAAGTTAAAAATCCAAGAATTGATAACATTGTTACTTTAGACAGCGCCACCATTGTCTATAGGCTGTGCCTGATATTACAGCTCAGTCCTAAAAACTTCAATGGTGCAGAGCTGCAATACCAGGCACAACCTATACACAGTAGGGGCGCTGTTGCCATAATAATTTTCAACCCCTTAAAAAGAAAAAAAAAAAAATATATAATTATCATTGCCCAAAATATGGAATTGTGGCAGCAGTGCTACACACAACCAGCAGACACTCTAGTCAGGGCAGGACGATCTACGTATAAGGGTAATTGCTGTACATTGTCTACAGTGATAAAAGCGGAGCTACACGTGTCACTGGAGATGAGATGTAGCATTAAGGCAGCAAAAAAAAAGACAAACAAACTCACAAAGTTCTGGTCTATATTTCATGTCCCACAGGTCCATCGACAAGGAGATCCAGCAGCAAGGACAGACGTATGGATGACGATGGTCTCATCACCGTTACATTTACGTTATTCTGATAAAGAGCTTCATATCTTCCACCAAGCAAAAAGTTAAGTTCTGTCTTCCTGCAGTCACCACTAGGGGGAGCTTAAAGGAAATCTACCATCAGAATCCATCCTGATAGACCAGGGACATTACTCATAGATCCAGGCACCGGGACTGTGGTATCTTCTTATATCTGTTATCCATGGCCTCCTTCCTTCTAACATCAACTTTTACAATTATGCTTATTAGCCAGAAAGGCCCCTCCGTGCTGTAGCTTCACTGGTTGTTCACCATCTACCCTTTTGCTCCCTCAGCACTTCTCTCTCTGTCTGCTGTAATCTTACAGTGGAAGGGGAGAATCGCTCCTGAACAGTTTAACAGTCTGTGAAGCTAAGCATGGAGGGGCTCTGTTAATGCCCCCTCCCCATTATTTATAATCATTAGCGTAATTATGAAAGTTGATTTTAGAAAGGAGGCGGCAATGGATAACAAATATAGGAAGATTCCCACAGTTCCGGTGCCTGGATCTATAAGTAAGTGTCCCTGGTTTATCATGACCCATTATTAAATTTCCTTTAAGGTTAAAGGGGTTGTAAGACCAATGACACGTCTGCTATTCATTGGACATCGGATAAATAATCATATCATTTGGATTCCCCTTTAATCAGAAGAACGTGAAGCCAAAATTCCCCTAACTCATACCTATAAATAACACACAAGTCATCATGTGCGATTGGCACTTTAAACCCCAAAAAGTAACCATTACCCTAACCGATGGCACCCTTAAATGTTTATTGGGCACTAATCCCCCCTATACTGTGGATTGTTGGTCGTAGAACCACTTTAATGTATATCAGTATACAGTAAGCTCTGGAGCTCCCCCTAGTGGTGGTTGCAGGCGGTCAAAAATGTATACATTTCCTATTAGAACTATGGAGGTTTACATTTTTTTTAATGTAAACAGTTAAAAATAAGAAAGTATTTTGTTAACACGGGGACATTCAAAACTAAACAAAAACTCAAAAATCTACAACTCGGTGGCAGTGGGGTTGGTTCACACTGCACATATAATGAGGGTATAACAGCCAGAGATGTTCTATAGAAGAGGGGGGGAGGGGGGGGGGGCTAGTGCCGGACCTCTGGCTGTTATTACAGTCCCATACAGCACCGGTCCAAAATATGGGGGGACCTTTTCACACATTGTCACATATTATACATTTTTGTAGGTTTCTTTGGATCGTCATCGGAACCAACCCTTGGCACAAGTGACTGAAATCTGCCGACGCCAGTTGTAGAGACTGGTAACACTTCTGATTCGCTAATACTGGACTTGAGATTGGCGAGTGTTAGTATAAATAAAGCTGTTGAGTCATGAACAAAAAAAAAAAAAAAATTTTTTTTTTTTTTTAAATGCAAGTCTAAGCTAGGACCATATCACGGGCCCACAGCACGTTGGCCCTAATCCACTACAGTCCCAAAATTTTTAGCCCCCCCCAAAAATGTACAAAGTTTATTATTATTTTTTTTTTTAGGTCATGACGTGACAAAACTTTATTTATAAAAACAACCCGTTTAAAAACGCGACTTAAGTGGTTTTCAGTCAAAATGTCGTATCAAAAATTGCAACAGAAGAAAAAAAAAATCCATTAGAAAATCGACATCAAACCAGCACTTTTAGGGGGGGATTAGGACATTGCAACGAATATGGAGGGAAAAAAAAAATGATAAAAAAACAAACAAAAAAAAAGTTTTGCCCTGAGTTATAAAGGGTCAAACACATAAAAATGTACAGGATGTTAGCGCGATGAGATGAAAGATGGCGGGTGCTCCTATGGACGAATTTTTAAAAAATAGATTTTAAAAAATAATATTTCTCTCTTCCTCCCATCCCCCGCATTTATGGGCGTTCTTCAATACACAGAAGTTCACTTCTCCCCCCCCCCCCCTCAAAAATTCAATAATTTAACCTATTCGAGCCAAACTAAAGTCCCTCATGTACAATCGTAGGCCGGGCACAGCGAGGAGGGCGCGTACAAGGCATCGTTTATCAAAAGAACTTTTTGGCTGCTGCTTCTTGTTGACTTCTGGGGAAAAAAAAAAAACACGGGAGTAAAGGGTTAATAAAGTGCATTAATTCTATCAAATCGTGTCAGCACAGTCAGTAAAAGAACTGCAAAAAAAAAAATTCACATCATATTGTAGCAGCTTCTCCAAGTGCTCCGGGGGCGGTTCCTCACACTGCTGTGCTCCTAACTCTCTGCACAGCAGCTCCCCTCTTCTTGTTAGATTACTGCGGCAGTTACTCAAAGCAGTCTGCTACAGCTTTAACTCAGAGCAGAGAGGATGAGCTATGAAGTGGCACAGCAGTGTGAGGACACCCCCCCCCCCCCCCCCCCCCCCCCAGAGCACTTGGAGAAGCAGCTACAATCCTGGTATGCAAATCCATACTTCCAGTTCTGCTGCTACTAACAACAACACACACCTATCATCTCCCCAGGGACAATGCCCAACACTGGCTGCAGGGAGCAGTGAGCACAGCAGTGTGAGGACACACCTCCAGTGCACTTGAAGAAGCTACAATCCTGTAGTGCAAATCCATATTTCATAGTTATGCTGCTACTAACACACACGTATTGTTTTCCCAAGGACAATGGCAAACACAGGCTGCTGGGAGCAAAGAGCACAGCTGTGTGAGGGGAACACCCCAAGTGCACTTAGAGAAGCAATAACAATCCTAGAAATAGAAATCCATATTTTGCAGTTCTATACTGACCATGGTGATCACCCGGACTGAACGGTAAAATATGGATTTACATTCCAGGTCTGTAGCTGCTCATAGTTAAATGGGGGCGTGTCCTCACACTGCTGTGCTGCTTCATAGCCCCTCCCCCCAAGCCAAAGCTGTAGCAGACTTTTTAGTTGAATACTACAGCAGTCACTCAAAGCAGAGGTGGGAGGAGCTGTGCAGAAGCATAACAGAATTAGGAGCACAGCAGTGTGAGGATAAATATAACAATTTTTACTGTCCTGCTGCAACCTAGAACATACATAGAGAGGCAATTTTATTGCATCAATATTATAGCTCCCCCCATACATAAGTTCACAACATGTACGGATAAACTGCGCTGGAATCTCATGGAAAAATGTACATTGTATCCGATGTATCTATGCACAATGCTGGAGGAATGTGCGGCTCTCACTTGTACATGATGTATCCGATGAATAAGACGCTCTGCACGGCTACGAAGATAAAGAAGTGCGCCGTAGATAGACACGAGGGGACCGCAACCTCAGGACACTTCAGCTTCTCGTGCGGCTGAAAAGAACAAAAAAAAAATATAGGAACCATTGTTATTTACCATCAGAATGAGAAGGTCACACATTGTGCCGGAGTTTACAATCCACACTTCACAGCTGCTGGAACAATGGAGTGCGCTGAAGAGCTGAAGCCCCTTACGTTTCTCCAACTATTTCAGGTCGGAGATCACAAGGAGTTAAAAACAAATAAAAAAAATAAAATGAAATGAAATAGAATTGGACTGGATTTTTATCTGCAGCTCACATTTCCGGTTCTGTAGATCTCAGAACCACAAGCCTGATGTGTACTAAAAGATGAGATTCTTATCTTTAAAGAGGCACCAGCATCGTGTTTCTAGAATCACTTCCTACATCTGGTACCAGAATCAGCTTCTTGGTGAATGGAGGATGTGTCCCTTTTGCTGCTTCCAATCTGTGGTTTCAGGACCTTCGGAGGACCTTTAAAAGGTCCTGAAATGGCTCTTGTACATGTGTATCGAGAGCAGGAACAGATGTACGAGGATTTCATGGATGAAGCTCCTCCTCTTTTTGGTGGGTGGTTTGGGCAGCCATGGGCCCCGGGCTATCGCCGGCCCCGGGCTATCGCCCAAACCACCGATATTATAATCCACTAATGAGCAACACCACCTTACCAGGTTCTTCTGTACCAGGGTCTCGATGTCCCTCTTCACCAGGTGCAGATGTTCTTTGATGTCATTGAAGTGCTGCGTGTTCTCATAGCCGGCCGCGCCCGCAGCGTTGCCGGATGCCAGTCTTAAGGCTTCGCTCATAGAGTTCCTTTAAGAAAATTCACAATGCTTAAATCTCCTTGTTGAATGTACGTTTTGTGTGTAAAGCAGCGAGTAAATTAACTGCACAGACTGGTAAAGTTCAACCTCCACCTTGTAGAATCACATAGTGATTTATATGGCGCACACAGATTCCGCAGCGCTGCACACGAGTTGCCAAATCAGTCCCTGACCCCAATGGGGCTCACAATCTAATCGACCTACCAGTATGCTTTGGAGTGTGGGAGGAAACCGGAGGACCCAGAGGAAACCCACACAAACACAGAGAGAACATACAAACTCTTTGCAGATGTTGGCCCCCGAGACTTGAACTCAGAACTACAGCGCTGCAAGGTTGTAAAGCTAACCACCGAGTCACTGCGCTGCCATATATAATATACTATATGTATCTATGTGGCTCTATGGCACTCAATGGGATCAGGTGCAATACTACACACAACCTGTGACCAGGTGGGGGCGTTGTGTATCTCCTTTTCCCAAATTTCTTACTTTCTATTCCCGCACCACGTTCACCTACGTATCCCAGATTCTGAAGACCTGTATATTAAATTTCTGGCCAATCCCTTTAAATCGGAGTCTTTTTTTTATGGTATTGTACATTCCTTTGTGCTTCAGCCAGAGACCAGAGAAATGTAAAAGCTTTTCCCCCAAAAAGAAAATTAATGCAGTTGTGCAAGAAAATGAAGAGGCTTAAGGATAAGGAGAAGATTTAGGGCTAAGGTCCAAGATTACATTTCACATAAGAGGAACTCATTTCCCATATGTGCCGCTCCGGGTCCTGGAATATGGTGCCCCCCCCTCCCCGGGTGATGACCCCCCCTATAATTCTGCTGTTACTATAGAAGAAGAAGAAGACACAATGTAATTAATCCGGGGGCCGGCGGAGGGTCCGGGGGGCGGCGGCCGCTTACACAGATCTGTAACGTGATCGGATCAGCGCGCGGACATGCCGCTTAATCAATATGCTCGCGTCGCTCAGCCGCCCGGTTACGCTGCGTGTTTTGTTTCTAAGGAGATTAAGGTCTGTAACGGGAATATTTATCATCAGGGGGGATTATTTATTTTTTTTAATCCTTTTTCTACTTCTGGCAAAAAAAAGACACAAAAGAGAAAGAAAAAAAAAAATCCCCAGTAACGGAATTTATTCCCGAGATTCTCATAGGTGGGAAAGACGGAGGGGGATCTGCCGCAGGGACAAAAGACCGACATCACCTTTAAATAAAACTGGGGCAACGCTCTGCAATGATTAGTGATAAGCAGCGTCCTACATCCTTAAAGGGGTTGTCCACTTTCAGCAAATATCATTTTTGTGTTATGAAAAATTTATCAAAATACTTTCTGTATCAATTCCTCACTTTTCTAGATCTCTGCTTGCTGTCCTTCTATAGGAAGCTCCAGTGTTTACTTACTGTGGATATAAACTGGTCCCCGGTCATGTGATGTCACACAGGTGCACAGCTCATTATATCCCCGGTCATGTGATGTCACACAGGTGCACAGCTCGTTATATCCCTGGTCATGTGATGTCACACAGGTGCACAGCTTGTTATATCCCTGGTCATGTGATGTCACACAGGTGCACTGCTTGCTATATCCCTGGCCATGTGATGTCACACAGGTGCACTGCTTGCTTTATTCCTGGCCATGTGATGTCACACAGGTGCACAGCTCGTTATATCCCTGGTCATGTGATGTCACACAGGTGCACTGCTTGCTATATCCCTGGCCATGTGATGTCACACTGGTGCACTGCTTGCTATATCCCTGGCCATGTGATGTCAGACAGGTGCACTGCTTGCTATATTCCTGGCCATGTGATGTCACACAAGTGCACATTATGTGATGTCGGAATAAACAAACACATCTCTGTGTGATATGACGCACCGTGCACCTATTCAGAGAACGCAGAGCACAGCAGTGTGAGGACACGTCCCCACTACACTTAAAGGAAACCTACCACTTGAAGTGGCAGGTTTCCGATGGCAATACCGGGCACCAGCTCAGGGTGAGATCAGGGTGAGCTGGTGCCGGAGCTTATTTTTGTTAGTGTTTTAAACCGCGGTATCGCGGTTTAAAACACTTTTTAAACTTTATAGCCGGCGCAGGGAGGTAAGCGCTCGGCACTTACCATGCGCACGGCTCTCCTTCACTTCCTATGTAGCCGCGCGCATGGTCGCGCGCACGGTAAGCGCCGAGCGTGTACCTCCCTGCGCCGGCTATAAAGTTTAAAAAGTGTTTTAAACCGCGATACCGCGGTTTAAAACACTAACAAAAATAAGCTCCGGCACCAACTCACCCTGATCTCACCCTGAGCTGGTGCTCGGTAGTTCCTTCTTAAACCTGCCACTTCAAGTGGTAGCTTTCCTTTAAAGAAGCTACAATCCTGCAGCATAGATCCATATTTTACTGTTCTTAGGTCTTATTACACGTCTCTCCATTGACAATACATAACACTGTGGTACTGCATGGTCCTCCCTGCTGACAGGTTCCCTTTATAATGTACATATAGAGGCCCATTTGAACTTTATAAGCCTGAGAAGTCCTCCCTAAGTAGTGCGAGCCGTCAGGGAGACGCAGGGAAGCTTACAAGATATTTTCGTGGTGAAATAGACAATAGGCTTCATGCCCGGATTTACTAGTAATACATAAATCCCCGGGAGAAACATATTAGATATTAACTTCTATTATTAAATCTTAAGTAACGCAGCAAAAAAAACACCAGAAAACAATCCGGCAATCTGTGCCGGGAAATTACTGGGGGGGGTAGGGGCAGCGCACGGCACTTGTAAGAGGATGCTCACTTATGGCGCTAAGCTGCCCCCAGCATATTAAGGAGAAATAACAGACCCCCAAATCTCATTGACTGACTTAGAACGAAGATTGGGAAAGAATATTAAGAGAATTATAAGAATTATAATCTTCAGGGAGCAGATGACCTACATAGTGACCGGCCAATGGAGGCAGCCGGGTCATAGTGGTGGGGGGTGGGGAAGCCGCGCTCGGATACTACGGATCTGCTCCTACATTACCTGTTCGTGGGTTCAGTTCTGATACTGCAGGTGAGTTCTTTGAAAGGGGTGTTTTAGGTCTGAGATTTGAGCTTTGGGATAGGTGCTATGATCTCTTCACAGCGCCATGCACTGCAGAGTGGCTCGACTTGGTATTGCAGCTCATGCCCATTCACGTGAATGAGACTGAGCTGCACACGTGACGGACGGCTGGTCTTCACCATGGAGCGGATTATGGTAGGTCATTAAAGGGGTTTTCCCACTAAACAGGTTAGGGCCTAACTTGCTGATCCGTGGGGGAGGTGTCTGCGATTGGCGATCTCTGTCAGTTCCATAAAGATGAATGGAGCACAACAGTCATGCACGGCCGTCAGCTCCACCTATCTCGGGGATAGATGTACTTGGAACCTCATCGAATCCCTCGTTCTCGTGATCTGTGGGGGTGCCATCACCGAGACCCCCATGGATCAGCACGTTAGGCCCATACCACAGCATAGGGCCTAACTTGTTTCATGGGACAACCCCTTTAAATAGGACCCCATTAAAGTGAACTCTTCACTTCTTTAAGATAAAGTGGCTCCTCCCCAGGCTTCCTTCTCCCCATTCAACACCGCATGTCATGTCACCAGAGTGATGTCCTCTAATGTCCCTTTACATCTGCAACGTCTATGCAATGTATATATCTGATCACATGAAATCAGACTTCTACCCCCCCCATACTCCATAGAGGCTACTGTGATTTCATGTGATCAGATACATACAAGGGGTAGACACTTGTCAGTGGTTAAAAGATCTTAGATGACATCACACTGTTCACATGAGGAGGCATGAGGTAATGAGGTAGGGCTGTTGGATTCGGCCAAGCAGGAAACGCCAACTAGATCTGGCTGTACGCCAGGCAAGATGAAAAAAAAACTTAAATGTTATGGGGATGTGGGGGGAAACAATTGACAGCTAATACGGCTCTATGGGAACCCATCACTAGCTGTATATGTAAGAAATATGCAGACAGGTTTCCTTTTAGAGAAGTCAAACGAATGACAAATTCCTCACCTCATTTCACTGACGTGCTTGAAAACTTCCCTCTGACCACTCAGTAAGGCATCCAGTTCCTTTGAAGAGGCCTAGAGAGAAATATTGAGTTTAAAGGAAATCTACCATTTGTTTTATGCATTGTGAACCAAACATACCTTGAGAATGCTGTAGCTAAACTGATGCAGAAACATATCTTGTTTAATCCTTGTACTGAGTAGTTTTGCTAAAAAAAAAAAAAAACCCATAAAGTTCAGGACCTTGGGCAAGCTGGGTGCCCTGTCTTCCGTACATAAACACATTACTTCCACATACACAGGAGATGCCTGACTAATCTAACCGAGCTGGACGACTCATACACAGCAGCTGGGGGGGGGGGGGGGGAGGGCGATGGTGCAGCGTTTAATTACTTCTGCCTGTCAGGGACAACACAGTGATGATGTATTCTCTGCTTATGCTGGGCAGGACAAGACTGGAGCAGTGCAGAATTAGGGTGAGGAGAAGCCACAGGAGCGACAGTTTTATAACGGTTTTTTTCAGCAAAACCCCTCAGTTCAGGATTAAAACAAGATATGTTTATGCGTCAGTGTCGCTACAGCATTCAAAATGCATAAAAGCAAATAGTAGATTTCTTTATGAAGAGCCAAATTATTCCCTTTTTAACAAACTTTGCAAAAATGAATATAACAAGCGCCTATAAGAAATTGCAGAATAACTCATCAGGGGAAATTACTTCCTTCTCCACCTCTTCTCATCATCCTGCCTCCTGTTTCTCTCTGAAATTGCATCTTGCTAACAGCAAGACGGAAGCTCATTGATTACACAGAAGTCTATGGAGAGGGGAGGAGGCTCATCATGTGCAGGTACGGTCCCATGTATAGGTCATGTTTAGGCCGGGACCGCAATGCAGATAATAGTCTCATCCCATTCCATGTAAATAGCCCTGTACCGGCAGCGTGTTTTCTGCAGCGCCTCCTGCTGCCCTCTTGGATATTTCCTCAGTGACCGCGTTCACGTATCTGCGCTGCTCATCCAGTATCATGTCCAGTTGCCGGTTCAGCTGTTTGATTTCCAGGTGAATGCGGTTCTGGCCTTCGAAGATCTGCCGGAGCTCCCGATCATTTACAGACTCAAACATGTCGTCCACTAGAGCGGGGGAAATAAAAAGAAGGTTACTACTTTATTTTAGTTTTTTTGGAGTGTGTCTCAGGTTCTCAGCCTTGGGCTACATTCACACGGGCGTATGGGGGACGTATACACGGCAATGGGCGCACGGTGCCGTATGGGAGCGGTGTGGTGCAGCACATGTGCGACACCGTACCGTTCTGTAGCCGGGAGAAAGATAGGACATGTCCTATATTTACCTGGAATATGGCGCCGTGCGCCATTATCGCTATGGAGAGGGGCGGGGGGTGAGCGTTCCTCCTCTCCCGGGTGACTACGTGTGCCCAACGTGCTACAGTATGGCGGGCACACATCGTGTGGATGTCTCCCCACTACCAAGAGAATGACCTGCTGCCCCTGTGCTGCACTCCACCACTCATCCACCCACCATGTAACTTTGCATACATATAAATGAGTGCACTTACCTCCTCCATCCCCCAGAAGCCAGTGGGACAATGTGTGACCCTATTAGGGTCTTATGCTCTCCCTGGTAAAGTTTTGTATTGGTGGTCAACCCCTTTAAGGTGTATATAGGAGTGCTGGTTTATACATGCCTGGATGCTCCGTCAGCTCCGGGTGCTCTTTATTGTATTCATCTTTCCTCTTCTCCAGCTCTTGTTGGAAGTTATCAAACTCCTCCTGGTACTTGTCCTTCTCCTCTTTGGGGATGTCCCCATCTGCAGGAAGCTGAATGACAAATATAGTTACCTTTCTATAACTACAACCCTAAACCTATAGACGGGTGGAGACTACAGAGAACCCCTACAGTTATCACACAACCAGCACATCCTCACGACAACTTACCTTATCCTTGCCGGGCTCCGTCAGCTGGAACGTAAGAAATGACAACACATCGTGGTCATCTGCAACAGCAAAAACAGAAAGATGGATGAAAGATGGAACAGAGATACCGACCCGAGATGCAGGTAAGGGGTTGTTAGCAGGAGATCTGCCACGTGTATTACACCCGTGTGTACATCACATGACCGGGACACTGATACCTGTAGTGTAACGTGTATTACACCCGTGTGTACATCACATGACCGGAACACCGATACCTGTAGTGTAACGTGTATTACCCCCGTGTGTACATCACATGACCGGGACACCGATACCTGTAGTGTACCGTGTATTACACCCGTGTGTACATCACATGCCCGGGACACTGATACCTGTAGTGTACCGTGTATTACACCCGTGTGTACATCACATGACCGGGACACCGATACCTGTAGTGTACCGTGTATTACACCCGTGTGTACATCACATGACCGGGGACACTGATACCTGTAGTGTACCGTGTATTACACCCGTGTGTACATCACATGACCGGGACACTGATACCTGTAGTGTAACGTGTATTACCCCTGTGTGTACATCACATGACCGGGACACCGATACCTGTAGTGTACCGTGTATTACACCCGTGTGTACATCACATGACCGGGACACCGATACCTGTAGTGTAACGTGTATTACCCCCGTGTGTACATCACATGACTGGGACACTGATACCTGTAGTGTAACGTGTATTACCCCCGTGTGTACATCACATGACTGGGACACCGATACCTGTAGTGTAACGTGTATTACACCCGTGTGTACATCACATGACCGGGGACACTGATACCTGTAGTGTAACGTGTATTACCCCCGTGTGTACATCACATGACTGGGACACCGATACCTGTAGTGTAACGTGTATTACACCCGTGTGTACATCACATGACCGGGACACCGATACCTGTAGTGTAACGTGTATTACCCCCGTGTGTACATCACATGACTGGGACACTGATACCTGTAGTGTAACGTGTATTACACCCGTGTGTACATCACATGACCGGGACACCGATACCTGTAGTGTAACGTGTATTACCCCCGTGTGTACATCACATGACTGGGACACCGATACCTGTAGTGTAACGTGTATTACACCCGTGTGTACATCACATGACCGGGACACTGATACTTGTAGTGTAACGTGTATTACACCCGTGTGTACATCACATGACCGAGACACCGATACCTGTAGTGTAACGTGTATTACACCCGTGTGTACATCACATGACCGGGACACCGATACCTGTAGTGTAACGTGTATTACACC
The DNA here is from genome assembly GCF_040894005.1 of Engystomops pustulosus. Classification (NCBI taxonomy): domain Eukaryota; kingdom Metazoa; phylum Chordata; class Amphibia; order Anura; family Leptodactylidae; genus Engystomops; species Engystomops pustulosus. The sequence continues at coordinate 12,796,871 of NC_092411.1, read as the reverse complement.
TGTGTGTACATCACATGACCGGGACACCGATACCTGTAGTGTAACGTGTATTACCCCCGTGTGTACATCACATGACTGGGACACTGATACCTGTAGTGTAACGTGTATTACCCCCGTGTGTACATCACATGACTGGGACACCGATACCTGTAGTGTAACGTGTATTACACCCGTGTGTACATCACATGACCGGGGACACTGATACCTGTAGTGTAACGTGTATTACCCCCGTGTGTACATCACATGACTGGGACACCGATACCTGTAGTGTAACGTGTATTACACCCGTGTGTACATCACATGACCGGGGACACTGATACCTGTAGTGTAACGTGTATTACCCCCGTGTGTACATCACATGACCTGGGACACTGATACCTGTAGTGTACCGTGTATTACACCCGTGTGTACATCACATGACCGGGGACACCGATACCTGTAGTGTAACGTGTATTACCCCCGTGTGTACATCACATGACCGGGGACACCGATACCTGTAGTGTACCGTGTATTACACCCGTGTGTACATCACATGACCGGGGCACTGATACCTGTAGTGTAACGTGTATTACACTTGTCACTTTATGTTTTCAATAGGAGACTTATCTCTGACCTGCGAGGCCTCCGGTGGCCGCTGATATCCCGAAGAAGCCTTGCTGGGGCAGTATCATGTTGTTCACTTTGGCACAGAACTCATAGTCCTCCTTGTCGGGGGTGAAGCCGTTGTTAATCATTACCTAGGAGAAGAATAAAGAAGGCGATCAGTGAACAAGTAGATAAATTAGTGGGGCATCTCCCAGGACACGGATATGTGGGAGGCAGAGATACTCACTGTCAGCGTCTTCTGGTAGTAGGTGATCCGGGCCCGCACAGGGTATGGCTTGTTACGGAAGTCCCTCTGACAGGACGCCAGCGCTTGTGTCGTGCCATCACTGGGGGAAGATACAGAACTTTTTTACATAACTAGTACAACTAGTCCAGGAACTCTGATTCTTGATATAAATGAATGGGAATATCCTTGTTTAAAGGGGCTGTCCCCAGTGTAAGTGATGGGGACTAGGACCCCCCCACTGAACACAAGAGCAGGAGTCTGGTTCTGACTAGTGATGTATCCAGCTTAGCACCAGTTCACACTTGATGTTTGGATTGTGATCGATCCTACACCCCCCCAGTTGCATTTTTTGTCACATAAACCTTAATTGTTAACGCTTCATCATTAAAAAGACCCCAAGTAAAGCCGGGACTTACTTCTGATGGTCGTACACCAGCTTCCCATTATTACCGACTACCAAAATCACCGGATTATTTTTCTAAAAAAATGGAAAGAGGGAAAAAAGAAAACAAATGTAATCCTGAGAACACAGAGTTTTACATTTTGGAACCGGTTGACTGTTGCATTTCATTGAGCGAACTGGAAAACCCCTGGTAGGTTGGAGCATGGAGGAGGAATAATATAGGATGTACTAATCTTGTTCTGGCTTCTTGTTCCTGTGCAGAAGCTCCAGTCTATGTAAGATCTGAATCCCAAAGAGAGGTGGAGAGGATCCCACAACCACCGCAGGGACCCATTGTCCTCAACAGCGACAGCAGCAAGAACCAGAATATCACTGCTGCAGCGGCCGACCACAGGATCCTCCGCACCTCCAGACCAGGAGGAACAAGGACATTGGAGCGGGAAACCAGAACATGGCAAGTACAGGATAAGTAATGTCATGTATGTACACAGTGACTGCACCAGCAGCAGAATAGTGAGTGCAGCTCTGGAGTATAATACAGGATGTAACTCAGGATCAGTACAGGATAAGTAATGTCATGTATGTACACAGTGACTGCACCAGCAGCAGATAGTGAGTGCAGCTCTGGGGTATAATACAGGATGTAGCTCAGGATCAGTACAGGATAAGTAATGTCATGTATGTACACAGTGACTGCACCAGCAGCAGAATAGTGAGTGCATCTCTGGAGTATAATACAGGATGTAACTCAGGATCAGTACAGGATAAGTAATGTTGTGTATGTACACAGTGACTGCACCAGCAGCAGAATAGCGAGTGCAGCTCTGGGGTATAATACAGGATGTAACTCAGGATCAGTACAGGATAAGTAATGTCATGTATGTACACAGTGACTGCACCAGCAGCAGAATAGTGAGTGCAGCTCTGGAGTATAATACAGGATGTAACTCAGGATCAGTACAGGATAAGTAATGTCATGTATGTACACAGTGACTGCACCAGCAGCAGAATAGTGAGTGCAGCTCTGGAGTATAATACAGGATGTAACTCAGGATCAGTACAGGATAAGTAATGTCATGTATGTACACAGTGACCGCACCAGCAGCAGAATAGTGAGTGCAGCTCTGGGGTATAATACAGGATGTAACTCAGGATCAGTACAGGATAAGTAATGTCATGTATGTACACAGTGACTGCACCAGCAGCAGAATAGTGAGTGCAGCTCTGGGGTATAATACAGGATGTAACTCAGGATCAGTACAGGATAAGTAATGTCATGTATGTACACAGTGATTGCACCAGCAGCAGAATAGTGAGTGCAGCTCTGGGGTATAATACAAGATGTAACTCAGGATCAGTACAGGATAAGTAATGTCATGTATGTACACAGTGACTGCACCAGCAGCAGAATAGTGAGCGCAGCTCTGGAGTATAATACAGGATGTAACTCAGGATCAGCACAGGATAAGTAATGCCATGTATGTACACAGCGACTGCACCAGCAGCAGAATTGTGAGCGCAGCTCTGGAGTATAACACCGGATGAACATGAACTTGCAGAAATCCTCTGCTGGTATGAATGATCAGGTATACATTACTGATACATTGTCACACGGCTGGTACAGTTATACCCTGCAGCGGTGGAGGAAAAGCTAACAAATGATGGTAATGTTATGATGACTTACTATAGAGAATAGTGATATTGTACAATGTATCACATCCTATATTTGGGTGGTGGGTCAAGGATAGGACAGATGAGATCACTGTAACCACCAAATGTCAGGATGTTATTTTACTAAATTTTACTAAATCCGTGTATTCTAACAGCAATGACAGAACCGCACCCTAGATGTTAATTAACCCTTAGCGCTTGCGTAGACTCCAGTGTTTAGAAGTCTAGAATTTGGGCAAATAACTATTAAACCTTGTTCCTATATCCTGTAACTATTGTAGCGCTTATCTCCGGTATCAGTTTTTCACAAATCTTTACAGAATATTCTTTGAGCAATCGGTGAAATCCAGGCAGGACTATTACATGCTGCAGTTTATAACACATCAGTCGCAGGTGTGAATAGATCCCTAGGCTTGTATTGATCGCATGAGGTTGGGTGTCGCCCCATTAAAAAATATGTAATTGATCTAATACAGACAATGGCTTGTGGTCTGGTTAGGGCCCTGACCTAATCGTAGGGGGCAGTAGGGCTCAGGTCAGTCCGGATCAATACAATGCAGAGAGATTGGTTTGCCTTAAGTTGTACGTCCACCTTCTGTCATTCTGACTTTGGAGCAGAGAAGAGCAACAGGTTCTAAAAATTTGGAGGTTACAATCTGGAAGCAGAGAAAACAAATGTAGCAATGGAGCAAAAAACCCACTAACAGCGGCTGGTGAAGAGTTAATGCCCATGTGCCAACCCCTCAGGGTATTGATCTGATTACTGGGTTGTTCCTCCACCTCCGCCCTTCATACACACGTGTGTGCCAGCCTCTGCCCCAATCTCACAGAACCCGAAACCTGAGCCGCAGCGACCTGTCCTGTAGTTATTCTATAGACGGAATAGGGGCCGGGTAGGAGCTTACACCTTCTGTCCACAGTCTTATTATTTCTTAACTTCTAGTTTAATTTTGGCTAAAAGTTACATTTCTACCATTTTTTTGTTTTAATTCCCATGAAAAGAAGATTATTAAATGTACTCAGGATAACAAAATAACACATTCACCAATTCACCATAATTAACAAAAAATCCAGCATTTCACAGATATAATTACAACCCGTCCCCATCAGTCCTGGGGTTTACACTTTGGTTGCTCCTGGATACGACCATTAACTCCTGACCATGATGGGGCAGATTCCTCTGACTTCTCTTGTATTGCAGGGGGAGAGGCAGCAGCAGCTCTACAGACAAGGTAAGCTCTGGATCCAGGGGAGGGAGGCATATAGCAGTGCTGACTGTGTGTTTTATTGGTAGCAGAGCTGAGTGTGTCATTGTGTCTTATAACTATCTCTTGACACTGATTTGTCTCATCTCTTTTCCTAGGTGTCAGACACTAGTAGAATGTTCAGAAGATAAATGAAAGTGTAAACTCCAAAGAAGGGAAGCAGCACTCCAAAGTAATATTTATTCCACCAGTGGTGAATACTACGTTTCGGCTAACTCTATGTAGCTATTCTCAAGTGCTTGAGAATGGCTACATAGAGTTAGCCGAAATGTAGTATTCACCACCAGTGGAACCAATATTTTCTATTTACTTTGGAGTGCTGCTTCCCTTCTTTGGAGTTTGCATTTGGAAGATCTTGAGTCGGCTCTTCTGAAGCCTGCACCCACGTTGGATTGAATCCAGTTAGTCACAGTGCTGCTCCAACAACCTTATTAGCTTGATAAATGAAAGTGTAGATAAACCCTGTAGCCTGATAATCTAAGCACATTCTCAGCAAACAGAATCTCAAAGCACAGGGGCATCATGAAGTGTCTGCTCAGCTAATGCCCCCTATGCTGCCAAATCTTACACTGACCATGACTGGGTGATAGGAGCAACAACAGCAATAAAACTGAGCAAAACTGTAAATTATAAGGAGTTAAAAATGCACAAAGTCTTTATTGTGTAATCATCACAAGGGAATTAAAAATTTGAGAACTTTCTTTCATGGGCAAATCCCTTTAATGTCATGTGATGTAATAGTAAGTCACGGTGCCGTTAAGGATGTTTGAAGGGGGCTCATTTGCTGCAATCTCTTAAAACATACTGGGTGTTTGCTGCATTATGCAGCAAACACCTACCATAAGCGTCAGCATGTGGGTGGGAGCGTTGCTCCCTGTGATGTTATCTGGGAGTGACGACCATCTGCAGTCTGTACGGGACTCCAGGGCTTGTCATTTCTATAGTGTGTCGGTGGCACACTGTAACAGATCATCAGTAAATCCACCATGTAGTATATAGTTTATTCAGTTTATAGTAGGAATTATCAGACCTCCAAGGGTTAAAGTACCCTAGGGGGTCTGCAAATACAATTATGTCTGAAGTGCCACTTTTTTGCCATCTTACACAGCTCCGTTGAGTATGTAAAAGTTATTATTAGGAGAACATGGCAAAACAAGGCCTTTTTTTCGTACCAAAGGTTCGAATAGTTTTTTAAAAAAAAATCTATTAAAACCGAATAAAACCTGTATAAATTTGGCATCGCTGTGACCCCAAGGATGAAAGGGGAAGTGTCATTTGGGATGCACAGTAAAAAGCCATAAAAACAGAGCCCAAAAGAAAATGGCGCAGAAGGGATTTTTTTTTTTTTGGTCAATGCTGTTTTTGATGCTACATCAGCGATCACCTGGTAATCGCTCTGCATCTGCTTCCATTCACTGCCTGCTGATTCAGAGCGATAGAAGCCGTAATAAACCACCTCATCTCCCCTGAGTCAGGAGTATTCCAGCCTATTGTAATAATAATAATAATTCTATATTTATATAGCGCACGCACATATTACGCAGCGCTGCACAGAGCTGCCAAATCAGTATCAACAAATGATCCCCTATCCACATGGGGTCTATTGTAACCAACATCATTACAGCGGCAGGTCAGGCACCCGCTCCCCCGCTCCACTCACTGTCTATGTAACTAATGGTAGCAGCCGATGACTGCGCTCAGCTGCCTCCATCACTGCAATAGAGAATAGCAACAGTGCATGTGCAGCGTACAAGGGACCCCATTCTCATGATCCCTGGGGGTCTTCACTACAGTCATTGCAAGTGAAACACATTAGGGAGGTTTTAACTAAAGGTTGAATCTCATCACATGAGATGATCATATTAGTCTGTATGCGGACAACAACTTCTGTATCCTGTATTATACTCCAGAGCTGCACTCACTATTCTGCTGCTGGTGCAGTCACTGTGTACATACATGACATTACTTATCCTGTACTGATCCTGAGTTACATCCTGTATTATACCCCAGAGCTGCACTCACTATTCTGCTGCTGGTGCAGTCACTGTGTACATACATGACATTACTTATCCTGTACTGATCCTGAGTTACATCCTGTATTATACCCCAGAGCTGCACTCACTATTCTGCTGCTGGTGCAGTCACTGTGTACATACATGACATTACTTATCCTATACTGATCCTGAGTTACATCCTGTATTATACACCAGAGCTGCACTCACTATTCTGCTGCTGGTGCAGTCACTGTGTACATACATGCCATTACTTATCCTGTACTGATCCTGAGTTACATCCTGTATTATACTCCAGAGCTGTACTCACTATTCTGCTGCTGGTGCAGTCACTATGTACATACATGACATTACTTATCCTGTACTGATCCTGAGTTACATCCTGTATTATACCCCAGAGCTGCACTCACTATTCTGCTGCTGGTGAAGTCACTGTGTACAGCAGCCATACTGGTTAGAGCAACGCCTTCTCTTACTAAGTGCCGGTGTAATATATGAGTGAATTTCACGCCATAGTAAGCCCAGACAAATGTCATATTTCACGGGACAATGGCAGTGTACGGTCTGATGAAACGCTCAGTAGTTAAGTAAACAGATTTGCCCAGTGTGTACTTTGGAACGAGTGCAGATAAATTAAATCAAAGTGCAGAACGTAACTAACCTTCCCGTCGTTGTCGAACGAGTCAAAGAAAATTCCAACTCCGTTCCACAAGTCAGCGGCTCCGTACACATTACCATCCAGCCCCTGGCCTGCCGTGTACCATATAGCCTGTGAGAGAGAGGACATGTTATAGAGGGGGGCGGCACACACAGCACTGCATGCTATAACATCAACAATAGGGGGAAGGATTGAAGCCCCAGAGCTGAGCAAGGCTCTTTATAGGTGATCCCCAGTGATGTGACTAGTAGATACATTCCTGTCGTGGTGTTTCCCCTTTAGAGGCTAAAAATGCTAAACGACAGGAGTTTTCTGCGGGGCAGAAGAAGCATTTAAAATGTTTCTAAATAGTCTCCATTAATAATTTCCCAAAAATGATGGTGCTGTAGAGTCTGCATAACACCTGCACATAGCGGGCTGTCCTGCTGCATCTACCATTCAACCCAATGCACCCGGCTTCCAGAAGCATCAGATTTCCTATTAGATCCATGTGGATGGGGTAGAAAGCATCCAAAGCCTTAAAAGGGGTTGTACCAAGTCATGCCTTACCCATCTGCTCCTGCATTCAATAGTATAGGAGTGTCAGAACTTGCTGAGCACAGTGCTTAGATATCTCCTGCACTCTACTCCCTGACTATGAAAGGCTGGAAATATTCAAGTGCTGTGCTCTGCAAATCCTGACATTACTTCTGCTATACTATCGAAGGCAGCAGCAGGGTCTCCAGCTCCCCGCATTTCAGCTCCCCGCATCTCAGCTCCCCGGTCGAGTCAACTAAGCCATAATACACACCAGACCGTCAGCACCGATCCTTCCACGTCCCGTTACCCGGAAAGTCACTTTTACTTCCCAGTTCTCAAAGCTCGGGGCCGACTTTGTCCAGACGGAGCCTTTCTGACTCTTGAGTGAAGGTGTGATCCGAATTTGGTCTGCGCTGGGGATGGCGTCTACAAGGAAATGACAAAATTTGTGTAATTTCAAGTAAGAAGACCCTCTATACACATCATTTATGCACCCGGTATTAGGGTATTTTTCCTGGCTGGTTTATGCTGAGCTGTAAGATACTCTATACCCCTCAACACTGTAAAAATGTGTCACCCTGCAAAAGAGGTTTTACCAAAAATTTAGGACTTTAGCTCCATGCAAAAATGTGCATCTTCTAAGTGCCGGATCGTGCAGCCGGATCGTGCAGCCGGATCGTGCAGCCGGATCGTGCAGCCGGATCGTGCAGCCGGATCGTGCAGCCGGATCGTGCAGCCGGATCGTGCAGCCGGATCTTCAAGTACTTTTTTACAACTTTACTCTAATACAAAGTCAGTAGGGATCGGCAAGAGCAGGAACTGGAGGATCCAACTAAGCAGTACTGACTATTCAAGAAGTCAGAGTTCAATGGCCTAAAGTCATTGGCTTGCTGGGAGTTGTGGTTCTGCCATAGCTGGATATCCAAGGCAATATTAAAGCATTGATGGGATGCAAGGATCCAGCGCTGGGGTATTGGGTTCCCCTGCCGGTTCTGTTACACACAGGACACGGTGACATCTGTTACTACAGGTTTCCATCACCATTTCCTGCTGACAAAGTTCACCCATTCGCACAGTACAAATATTAGGACATGGCCCCGGCTACAAGGCCACATCAGCACGAGGAGGTTTATCAGATACCCAGAGGGGGTGGGGGGGGCTGTAACGTGACGTGTCGCTCACACAGGATCCTATCACCACATAACTCTCATTACTAAACCATCTCCAGCAACGACAAATATACACGTAGGGGGTTAAAGGGGAGGTTCACCAAACTCTTCACATACTGCAGATTCGGCACAGAAGTTTCATGAATTCTGCAACACCCACATAAATTCTGCAGCCGTTTTGCCAGAGACGAGTCAAGTTTAAAGGCTGAAAGAGGAGCTTTACATCAGATCCAATTGCATAGCACCTCGAATCTGCTGCTGATTTTAAAAGATAAGAATCTCATCTTACAGATCACACCAGGATTGTGGTTCTGTGATCTACAGGGACAGAAATATGGGCAGGTAAAGACATATGTGAGCTGCAGATAAAGAAATAGTAATTGGATCTTTAACTATGTTATGCAGATCATAGAACCACATCACACCTTACTGTTGTAAGGTGAGATTCTTATCTTTAAAACGACACCAGCAGCATGCTTCTAGGAGCTATAGAACAGAAGATAATGGCGTCTGAAGTGACTCTACCCCTCTGCTGTCTATAAAATTGACTCATCTCAGGTAAAATATGACTTCTGCAGGGCCGGCACCAGCACAGGGCATACCTGGGCAAGTGCCGGGGTCCAGGGCTGCTGGGGGGGCCCACATAAGGCTGCATATAAAAAAATCCATGAAGTGGGGGTGGGGGGTTTGTGTTATATGAAATAACCATAAGGGGGCTGTTTGGGATGATAAACTAGGGAATATTTTAGGGAACACAAGACTGCCAAGTGAGTTCACTGCAAAGGGGCCCACGGAGGCTCTGACTCCTGGAGACGTCACATGACTTTGGAATAGATTTTTTTATGGGTGAAAAGAATTCTTAAAAGTACATTTCATCCGTGACCTGAGGGACAGGGAGTTTAATGTGGTAAAACCTGATGACAGGTTCCCTTTAAGCTTTTGGGAGTATCACAGAATGGTGTGAAGAGGAATAGAAGTGAGTTTGTTACAATTGTATCCAGTCCAGACACTCCCCCCGTGACACAATGTAACAATGAGCCCCATGTGACACCCAATGGGTAATGGCATGGGGCACACCTGGTATCGGAAGGTACCATCGCCCAGAGCGTTCTCCAAATGTGATACTTCTTACAGCTGAGGATTTGTTACAATTGTATCACATCCATAAAAAACCTTGACAGCTTGTTTCCATTCACTGACAGCAAGCAGATCATTTTAGGATATAAAGGGGGATCTCCCCCCTAAAAACACTTTGGGGACCAGTGGTACCCCCACTGATCACAACAGGGGCTAAAAAGTTTCCTGCGTGAATGAAGCCCTAATGATCTCCGCTCTATGGGACGGGCAGGGGTGTATGCAGTGGACCGCCCCTTTAAGATTCGCAGTTCTAAATTCTTGGCCGGATCACAATGAAAGTGGAGACATGGAAACCCTGCAGCGAAATGTAAGCTGCAGGCGCGGAGGGAGGTTCCATATCCACACACCGCTATTCCAGCCCCCTGAATGGCAAAATAACCAGCAGGACCTGTGCTGCTATATAACATTGAAGATCTGTTCATCAGGAGTAAAGGAAAGCTGGGTGACATCCCACCTTTGTGTAAAGATCACGTCACCCAGCTTTCTCATGGAAAAGCTATAAACCAATAACAAAGCAGAGGGATTGACTACTTCATAATTAAGCAAGTTAGTCATTCAGGACTATGAGAAAGTTGGGTGACATTCTGTCTGTGATCTGCAATAACTAGGCTTCCACCCAGCTTTTCCTGGCCTCTACACTGCATAATTATAGTATGTAATACAGTCAACCGGCAAAGCTTTCCTTGGCCCTGATATTGCATGATTTGTGGTTCAAGACAAGCCTGCCAACATGACAATCAATAATAGATGGGATGTCACTCAGCTTTTCCATAGTCCTGACCGACAAATGTGCAGCAATAGTCCAAAATGGACCCGCAATATTATTATTGAGAAGACATACTGCAGAACTATGTAGACCTGCTCTCAGGACTATGGGAAAGTTGAGTGACATTGATATGTGGCTTTGTATTCCATATTTAAGATACGCAACCCATCTGAGAGCTATAATTACATACATAGACTGCCACACAGCTTTCCCAAGTACCAGAAAGGCAAGTATATATATGAAAAATTGAAGCATTGATGCATCTATAAATGCATGCCTGCACAGCTGTGATATTCAGGAGGTTGAGTGGCATCTCGCACGCAAGAAATAATTGAATACAGCTTTCCCAAGTCCCAGAAAGGCATGGTGACACCCAAACACTTGAGTAGAGGGCTAGATTTGTATCGATTACTCATGTCTACACAGCTTTACCATTGAGCACTACGGAAAAGTTGAGTGAAATCCTACGTATGACCTACAACTGCATACACAGACTGTCACACAGCTTTCCCAAATCCCAGAAAGGCCAGGTTATGTCTGAAAAATTGAGCTAAGGGATAGATCACTACTAACCTAGTACTGCATATATGATGTTCAGGACTATGGGTAAGTTGATATATATCCCATCTGTGACCAATCATTGAATACATAGGGTGTCACACAGCTTTCCCAGGTCCCAGAAAGGCAAAGCTATATCCAAACACTTGGTTTATTATTGATTACGGCATATCTACACAGCTTTAGCATTCAGGACTATAGAAAGTTGAGCGACTTCCCATCTGTGAACTATAATTACACACATAGGCTGTCACACAACTTTCCCAGGTCCCAGAGAGGACTGGTCATATCTGAACACAAGAACAGGGGACTAGGTTATATAAATAACTGCATATCTAGACAGCTTTACCACTCAGGACTATGGGAAAGTTGAGTGACTTCCCATCTGTGAACTATTACTACATACCTAGGCTGTCACACATCTTTCCTAGCTCCCAGAAAGGACTGGTCATATGTGAACACATGAGCAGGGGGCTAGCTTATTATCGATTACCGCATATCTACACAGCTTTACCATTCATGGCTATGGGACAGTTGAGTGACTTCCCATCTGTGAACTATTACTACATACCTAGGCTGCCACACATCTTTCCTAGCTCCCAGAAAGGACTGGTCATATGTGAACACATGAGTAGGGGGCTATTTTATCAATGACTTTCTATTTACACAGATTTGACATTCAGGACTATGGCAAAGTTAAGTGATATCACACCTGTGAGCAATCACCCAGCTTTCCCAGGTCCCTGTATGGCACTGCTGCCAGAAGGTGGTTTATATTTGTGTATAACTGTGCAGATTTACTTGCAGGATTCTGGGAAAGCTGGGTGACAGCCCATATGTGAACTGTAGCAGCACAGATGAGTTGTCACCCAGCTTTTCCCGGTGCGGATAAGTGATGATGAGACTTTGGGCCACTTATAAGAGTTGTGCCCCCTGCCAGGGCATCCTCCTCATACTCACTGCCGGTGTGGAGCCAGAATGGCACAGTCCCATCCGCCTGCACCAGGTAGGGGCCCTTGAAGCTGTATTTATACTCGAACCTGCGGTGCGGAGGCGTCTGCTCTGCCTCAGCCCGGGCACCGCTCAGCCAGGAGGCCAGCAGTAAGCAGCAGAGCCCGGGGAGAGCTCGGAGATGCTGCCGCTCCATGGACATCGCCATCTTGGATTATGCTGACGTAAGCTGCGAGCGGAGACAAGCCGCAGAGCCAACAGGGCGCTTTCCCATTGGTCGGCGTCTGGACCGATGGGCGGGGTCACACGTGTTGCCTTGCGGTTCGCATGGGGACGCTAAGCAGCGGGGTGTCATGTGCTCCTCCGGACATAGGGGTCGCTGTGAGGAGCCGAGCTGCGGGTAGGGACGCTCTACAGGAGAGTTTTAAAGGGACAGCACAGGCTGCTATATAATTATGTTTCCCAAGATGGGATAGACGCAGGAGCGGATAAGACTACCATGGGCCCTTGGCTGTATAAATATTATGGCCCCTACAAGTCTGGAATCACTTCCTACATCTGGTCCTAGAATTATCTTCCTGGGGAATGGAGGATGTGTCCCTTCTCCTGCTTTTCAGTCTCTGGTTGCAGGACATTTGGAGGACCTTCAAAGGTCCTGAAATGGTTCTTGTGTACATGTGTATTGAGAGCAGTAACAGATGTACAAGGATTTCATGGGTGACAATCCTTCTCAGTATAACATTTGGTTGGAGGTCAGGGGCCCCGTAGAAGGTTTGGGGCCCGCGCTTCTACCCAAGTCACCTATATTATAATCCATTACTGGATACAGGAAAACATTGTATATCAGGAATGACTTGTCAGTATAAAAGCCAAGCCAGTATATGTATTACATAAGGGACAGATTCTCAGCCTGATACAGCGCTGTACAATGTTTCCATGTGATTGCATCTCATCAGCACAGTGTAACAAACAGGTTTAGCAAAATGAGATACTGAAAGCCCTCTAAAGGAAAAATACCATCAGAATCCATCCTGATAAACCAGGGACATTACTCATAGATCCAGGCACCAGGACTGTGGTATCTTCTTATATTTGTTATCCATGGCCTCCGTCCTTCTAAAACCAACTTTTATAATTATGCTAATGAGGCAGAAGGACTCCTCTGTGGTGCAGCGTCACAGGCTGTTACACTGTCTCCCCTCCTCCCTACTTTGTCAACCCCTCTGTGTTCGAGGTTCAAAGGCTGTTACACTGTGCAGGAGCACTTCATTCTCCCATTGTGTCACATTACAGTAGGCAGAGTGACGCGGAAGTGCTCCTGTATAGTGTAACAGGCTGTGAAGCTAGAACACGGAGGGGCTCTGATCACGCTCCACAAAAACCATCTAGCTCATTAGCATCATTTTAAAAGTTGAATTTAGATGGAAGGAGGCCACGGATAACAATTTAAATTTTTAGTATTACCAAAGTCAGAGTTCCTTCATCTACGTGTAAGTGTCCCTCCCCCTCCCACTTTGTGCTAAAATTTCTGTAAAGGGGATTACGTCAGGCAGAGGGAGGGGGAAGTGCTGAGGGGAGGGGTGAGACCGTCCATAAGGCTTTGGCATGGAGGGGCTCTGATAACACCCCCAGGAGCCCTTCTGGCTAATTAGAATAATTTGAAAAGTTGCTTTATCATGCTTGAATTTGATGGTAGATTCTTTAAAATATTGTGATGAAAAGTGGCAGCTGGAAAAAAAAAAGTGGACAGGAGAAGATTGACAATGGGAGATTTAGAACAATGAGATGAAAGTCAATAGACTTGTGTTACTCTGTCATGCTCTGTTTATAAGGTACGGCTGAGGATGCGCTGATATGTCCTTTGTTTTGTTCATTCTTCGGTTGATGTATAAATTCCCATGATAGCCCTGATTGAATTTCTCTCCAATCACCTTCCGGACCAGAACTATAGATTCTGATATAAGCTCTTCCTGGTCAGTACCTGCTAGAGTGTAAAGGAAACCTATCATCAGAGATCTACCTAATAAGCGAGACCTGGTGGTAGGTTGCTGCTATCTTCTATATCCCCTCTGCATCTATGTGCTCTGCATTTTAGCCTCCATCTGTCTCTGAAGCCGGAGCGACTGCGCATGCACAGAACTCCAGCTTCAGGACGAGAGGTGGAGCGCAGCAAGTCTGCAAGGCGCAATCAACTGAGGCTACCATGGCATTAAGTAGTCACTCGTGGATTGGCTACTCCAGGCCCCAGTAGCTGCGGCCGATAATTTGCATAAATAAAAGATAAGTGATTCTCTGCTTATACTAAAGTCTGATAATGGACAGGAATTGCATGGGGGATGTAGAAGATAGTAGATTTGACAAGCTTTGTGCAGCGCTGCGTAATCTGTGTGCGCTATATAAATAAAGGATTATTATTATTATTATTACCATCAGATTTACTTTATTAGGTGGTAGGTTTAGGGCAGCACAGTGACTTAGCTGTTTAACATTACAGCCTTGCAGCGCTGGGGTCCTGGGTTCAAGTCCCAGGGTCAACATCTCATGTTCTCTCCTTGTTTGCGTGGGTTTCCTCTGGGTCCTCCAGTTTCCTCCCACACTCCAAAACATACTGATAGGTTGATTAGATTGTGAGCCCCATTGGGGACAGGGACTGATTTGTAAATCTCTGTGCAGCGCTGCGGAATCTGTGTGCGCTATATAAATACAGGAATTATTATGCCGTAATTATTATGCCGTAAGATTTTGTACCACTTTTTGTCCTTTCGGCTTTGACCCATTTCTATTCCCCATTCCGCTCTGTCTACCCTCTGCCTAGTGTAGTCCAGACAAATGTGTGAGGATATCTGGGAAGGGTCTTAGTCTTAGGGCCCACATTCTCTGTCTGTGTCTCCTGTCCATTCCCAGAGACCTTACATAACAACTTTGCTCTCATGGGTTCTAATGGATTTGGAAGAATCAATGGAAAAGGGGCCAATGGATCAAGAATTTGAAGCATACATCATGTACGGAAGTGGCGGAAGTCTGATGATATGGAGTTGTTTCACAGCAAAAGGCATTGTATATTTAACCAGGATCAATGGGGTCTCAATGCTGAGTGATATTTGAATATCCTTCAAGATGAGTTACTCTGTCAATCAAGTACAATTGATATGAAAAGGTGGCGGCCAGCTCTTTGAGCCTGGTGGAACCCATGAGAGAGCCGGCTTCAGCTCCTGTGCTCATGCGGGGCGGGTGGGTGTTTCTGGCTTCCATACCCCTGTTTGATTACATGGATAACAGAATGGAGAGATGGCAGCGCAAGACACAGGGAGGTGAGTACATGTTTATAGTTTAAGCAGCCCCCTCCCGGCTGTCAATGTTTTTTGTTTTACATTCTTGGACAACTTTAGGAGTGCAGATGAGCGTCAGCATTCGCAGTGTTTGTTTAATGTGATCTGTATGGGAGGAGCTTCACTACTGAACAAAAAGTGCATCCAAATTCTTCTCAACTAAAATCCGTCATCCTTCGATCAGGAATATATAGGAAATTCCATAATTTACCCAAATATTTATAAAAAAATATTATTTTATTACATATTTTTAGAGCTGGAGTCAGTCCATTTTATTACGACTTTGACTCCACCAAAATGGTTACCACAGCCCTGTTATTGGCTAGTGTGTCAGGGCACTGTGATTATTGTCTATTGAGGGGACACTGTAACTATTGACTGTAACGGTCCACAGACAACAGAAGGTACTTGGGAGTACCACGGAGGAAGAGTCCGGAAGGAGGAGTCTGTGGACCAGTAGACCCTCTGAACTACCACGGGAGATGGAGATGGTACTAGCCGACACCTGCGACCGGAGTCATTCCACGGGTGGGACTAGGCCCGCGGTGGCAGCCAGAAAAACTGTTAGCAGGACACAGTCCGTGCTCGAAACATGGAGGCATCTGGAAATGCTGGAGACAAAGGAAACACGGAGGCGTCTGGAAACACTGGAGGCACACAGGAAACAAGGAGGCGTCTGGAAATGCTGGAGACAAACAGGAACACAGGGGCGTCTGGAAGCGAGGTCTGGAAACCTTGAAAATGCGGCCTAGTCTGGAAGCAGGAGTGTTGGAGAGGCCGGGGGGTTAGAGAGGCCGGGGGGTTGCTGCACCACATGGAAGGGCATGGGTGTACCGTGATCCGTACCCAGCATTGCGTGTGCGGCCCCTGGAGCGGCTCCTGGAAAGCCGGAGGCTGGAGCGGCTCCTGGAAAAGCCGCAGACTGGAGCGGCTCTTGGAGAAGCCGGAGACTGGTGCGCCTCTTGAAAAACCGGAGACTGGAGCAGCTCTTGGGAAGCCGGAGACTGGAGCGGCTCTCGGGAAGCCAGCGACTGGAGCGGCTTCTGGAAAGCCGGAGCCAAGCGAGGCGGATGTGGAAGCTGACCTCGAAGTTGCTGGGAGTCAAGCAGTTGTTGAAGCAAGGAGGCAACGCTGCCTAATTGTTCTTCCTGAAAAAAGAGCTGCCGGGACTGCAAACTCTCCGAAAAGATCACCCAGCAACTGATGAGAATCCTTGGCAGATCCTGGCGGAGTCCATGGACGGATCTTGCTGTAACGGTCCACGGACAACAGAAGGTACTTGGGAGTAACAGGGAGGAAAGTCTCTGTGAAGTCTGGAAGGAGGAGTCTGTGGACCAGTAGATCCTCTGGACCACCGCAGGAGATGGAGATGGTAGTAGCCGACACCCGTGACCGGAGTCTAAGTGGCACCTGGTCTTCACCAGAGCCCGTCGCAAAGCGGGATGGTCTTGCTGCGCCGGGTTCCACCAGGTCGTTCCACGGATGCGACTAGGTCCACGGTAGCCACCTAAAGGGGGCGGTTCTACCATCACCATAGACAGGGGGCATCCTCTACACCTAGAGGAAATGCAGTTCTACCATAACCATAGACAGTGGGCATCTTCCACACCTAGAGGAGAGGAGGTTCTACCATCACCATAGACAGTGGCCATCCTCTACACCTAGAGAAGAGATGGTTCTACCATAGCCACAGACTGGGGTCATCCTATACACCTAGAGCAGAGGTGGTTCTACCATCGCTATATACAGGAGGCATCCTCTACACCTAGAGGAGAGGAGGTTCTACCATCACCATAGACAGGGGCATCCTCTACACCTAGAGGAGAGGAGGTTCTACCATCACCATAGACAAGGGACATCCTCTACACCTACAGGAGAGGAGGTTCTACCATCACCATAGACAGGGGGCATCCTCTACACCTAGAGGAGAGGAGGTTCTACCATCACCATAGACAGGGGGCATCCTCTACACCCAGAGGAGAGGTGAATCTACCATCACCATAGACAGGGGGCATCCTCTACACCTAGAGGAGAGGAGGTTCTACCATCACCATAGACAGGGGGCATCCTATACACCTATAGGAAAGGAGGTTCTACCATCACCATAGACAGGGAGCATCCTCTACACCGAAAGGAGAGGCGGTACCATCACCATAGACAGGGGACATCCTCTATACCTAGAGGAGAGTAGGTTCTACCATCACCATAGACAGGGGGCATCCTCTACACCTAGAAGAGAGGAGGTTCTACCATCACCATAGACAGGGGGCATCCTCTACACCTAGAGCAGAGGAGGTTCTACCATCACCATAGACAGGGCGCATCCTCTACACCTAGAGGTGAGGAGGTACTACCATCACCATAGAGAGGGGACATCCTCTACACCTAGAGGAGAGGCGGTTCTACCATCACCATAGACAGGGCGCATCCTCTACACCTAGAGGTGAGGAGGTTCTACCATCACCATAGAGAGGGGACATCCTCTACACCTAGAGGAGAGGGGGTTCTACCATCACCATAGACAGGGGGCATCCTCTACACCTAGAGGTGAGGAGGTTCTACCATCACCATAGACAGGGGCATCCTCTACACCTAGAGCAGAGGAGGTTCTACCATCACCATAGACAGGGGACATCCTCTACACCTAGAGCAGAGGAGGTTCTACCATCACCATAGAGAGGGGACATCCTCTACACCTAGAGGAGAGGGGGTTCTACCATCACCATAGACAGGGGGCATCCTCTACACCTAGAGGTGAGGAGGTTCTACCATCACCATAGACAGGGGCATCCTATACACCTAGAGCAGAGGAGGTTCTACCATCACCATAGACAGGGGACATCCTCTACACCTAGAGGTGAGGAGGTTCTACCATCACCATAGACAGAGGGCATCCTCTACACCTATAGGAAAGGAGGTTCTACCATCACCATAGACAGGGGGTATTCTCTACACATAGAGGAGAGGAGGCTCTACCATCACCATAGACAGGGGACATCCTCTACACCTAGAGGAGAGGAGGTTCTACCATCACCATAGACAGGGGGCATCCTCTACACCTAGAGGAGAGGGGGTTCTACCATCACCATAGACAGGGGGCATCCTCTACAACTAGAGGTGAGGAGGTTCTACCATCACCATAGACAGGGGGCATCCTCTACACCTAGAGCAGAGGAGGTTCTACAATCACCATAGACAGGGGACATCCTCTACACCTAGAGGTGAGGAGGTTCTACCATCACCATAGACAGAGGGCATCCTCTACACCTAGAGGAGAGGGGGTTCTACCATCACCATAGACAGGGGGCATCCTCTACAACTAGAGGTGAGGAGGTTCTACCATCACCATAGACAGGGGGCATCCTCTACACCTAGAGCAGAGGAGGTTCTACAATCACCATAGACAGGGGACATCCTCTACACCTAGAGGTGAGGAGGTTCTACCATCACCATAGACAGAGGGCATCCTCTACACCTAGAGGAGAGGGGGTTCTACCATCACCATAGACAGGGGGCATCCTCTACACCTAGAGCAGAGGAGGTTCTACAATCACCATAGACAGGGGACATCCTCTACACCTAGAGGTGAGGAGGTTCTACCATCATCATAGACAGAGGGCATCCTCTACACCTAGAAGAGAGGAGGTTCTACTATCACCATAGACAGAGGGCATCCTCTACACCTAGAAGAGAGGAGGTTCTACCATCGCCATAGACAGAGGGCATCCTCTACACCTAGAAGAGAGGAGGTTCTACCATCGCCATAGACAGAGGGCATCCTCTACACCTAGAGGAGAGGAGGTTCTACCATCACCATAGACAGGGGCATCCTCTACACCTAGAGGAGAGGAGGTTCTACCATCACCATAGACTGGGGGTATCCTCTACACCTAGAGGAGAGGAGGTTCTACCATCGCCATAGACAGAGGGCATCCTCTACACCGAGAGGAGAGGAGGTTCTACCATCACCATAGACAGAGGGCATCCTCTACACCTATAGGAAAGGAGGTTCTACCATCACCATAGACAGAGGGCATCCTCTACACCTAGAGGAGAGGGGGTTCTACCATCACCATAGACAGGGGGCATCCTCTACAACTAGAGGTGAGGAGGTTCTACCATCACCATAGACAGGGGGCATCCTCTACACCTAGAGGAGAGGAGGTTCTACCATCACCATAGACAGGGGGCATCCTCTACCCCTAGAGGAGAGGGGGTTCTACCATCACCATAGACAGGGGGCATCCTCTACAACTAGAGGTGAGGAGGTTCTACCATCACCATAGACAGGGGGCATCCTCTACACCTAGAGCAGAGGAGGTTCTACAATCACCATAGACAGGGGACATCCTCTACACCTAGAGGTGAGGAGGTTCTACCATCACCATAGACAGAGGGCATCCTCTACACCTATAGGAAAGGAGGTTCTACCATCACCATAGACAGAGGGCATCCTCTACACCTAGAAGAGAGGAGGTTCTACCATCGCCATAGACAGAGGGCATCCTCTACACCTAGAAGAGAGGAGGTTCTACCATCACCATAGACAGAGGGCATCCTCTACACCTAGAAGAGAGGAGGTTCTACCATCGCCATAGACAGAGGGCATTCTCTACACCTAGAAGAGAGGAGGCTCTACCATCGCCATAGACAGAGGGCATCCTCTACATCTAGAGGAGAGGAGGTTCTACCATCACCATAGACAGGGGCATCCTCTACACCTAGAGGAGAGGAGGTTCTACCATCGCCATAGACAGAGGGCATCCTCTACACCTAGAGGAGAGGAGGTTCTACCATCACCATAGACAGGGGCATCCTCTACACCTTGAGGAGAGGAGGTTCTACCATCACCATAGACTGGGGGTATCCTCTACACCTAGAGGAGAGGAGGTTCTACCATCACCATAGACAGGGGCATCCTCTACACCTAGAGGAGAGGAGGTTCTACCATCACCATAGACTGGGGGTATCCTCTACACCTAGAAGAGAGGAGGTTCTACCATCGCCATAGACAGGGGGCATCCTCTACACCTAGAAGAGAGGAGGTTCTCTCTGCCTCAGGAGGTTGTTATGGCGGACTCCATGTACATGTTCAGGAGGTTGGTTGACTTTCTGGAGAGAAATGATACTTTGAAATATTGTAATTGTCAATGGTCTTCTTGCTTGCAGTGTAGGGTGCCATTGTACTCCAACTTTGGGAACATAAATGAGACCTGGGATCACATTTCCGTCAGGACAAGCTTGAATGTCAGACTTGCCAAGAAGGGCTCAGGCGGTGATGAAATCCAGAGGTGGATTTACAAAATACTACCAAAGTCATCCAAATGTAAATGTTTAGGAGTAAAACTATAACATTTTTAGTTACATGACAAGAATCTGCATATCTAAGCATATGTTAATTAGCTACAAGTTAACTATATAAGATAGTTTGACAGGTATTTAACAGGTGTCTGCACTGGGATTGTGTCGCGCGTGATTGGATTGTGGCACGGCGGCACCGGCTTTCATGTGACAGAAATCAAGGGGGGGGGGGGTATGCCGTCAGACGATCCGACTGATTCGCACTGAGCGCAGGATTTAACTTTCAAATTGTGTCGCAAGACAATGCAATCACATGCGCCAGGAAGAAGAAGTTGAACTCCGGGGACGTGAGTGGGGAAGCGACACATGCAGGAAATCGGGCGCACGATCTTAGTGAATCGCGGCACAGTGCACTATAGTCGGACAATGCACTTTCTGTGAACTCCGCGAGACCAGGTAAGTAAATGTGCCCCAATGTTTTAGACAAGAGTCTACACAATCAGTCATACTGTAGATTGAAATTGATTTTGAGCAGCAGCCATATTGGTTTTCACCCAACTACTGTATTGACCTTCATATCCCCCACCCCACCCAATGAGCAAAGGCAATATATAAAAGGGAACCTATCATCAGGTTTTACCCTACTAAACTACCAGTCCACTCAGATAGGGGATGAAATGCCCTGATAAATGGCAGTTTACTGATTGTAGATGTGTCCTAATTAGAAGATCAGGACTTAATTTATTATAACGCTATATTCCACGATTGTGGCAGTTATAAAAGTTATGCTAATTGCTCTGGTGCTCTGGCTACGTCACCATAGCACCTCAGGGAGCTTCGTATTTTAGGTACTCCCCCATTGCACTACGTTGGGAGTGCATAATGCAAAATACGTGGCTCCCTGAGGTAGACGGTGATTAGCATAATTTTTATAACTGTATATTTCCACAATCATGAGTTATAATAAAAGAAGTCCTGACGAACATCATTCCTCGGGAACTTCTTATTTGGACACATATTCCATCAGTAATACTGATGCTAGATGTCCTTTAACTTATTTTTCATAAAACATACAAGTAAACCGGTTTGTCAAAAAGTCGCCTTGACCCCCGCGATCACCTCCCGTCTCTTTCGGTTACTTGCTCTTCATTACTG
Organism: Engystomops pustulosus; assembly: GCF_040894005.1. Classification (NCBI taxonomy): domain Eukaryota; kingdom Metazoa; phylum Chordata; class Amphibia; order Anura; family Leptodactylidae; genus Engystomops; species Engystomops pustulosus. The sequence goes on along the minus strand of NC_092411.1, from coordinate 12,775,145 downwards.
ACTGCCTCTATTTACCCGAGTAAATGGTGTAGATGAGATTAGTTAATAGAAGGATAATGACCACAAGAGAGAAGGTGACCGGCTTTTCATGGGGACCTAGTGTCTCCTACTGGTCCGCGCCGTCTTCTCGCTGAAAAGAGACGCCTTCAGGGATCACGTCATTTCAATTCCCTGCAAACCCCGGTGTCATCTTAGCTTGACCAGATCTGGAAGAACACATTAACCTCCTCTTGTGATTTTCAGAAAACCATTCTAATTTAGCAAGTAATTAAGGGTCACATGCGGGATAAAGGCCGGGATAATCTTGGATTACGCACGGGAAGCTTTGTTTCCAAGACAACCCCGACCGAGGGGGGTAGGGGGGGGGGGGTGTTAACGCCGAGGTCAATCAGTTAATGAACTGGGAATGGTCAGTGACTCCAAAAACTGCTGGGGCTAAAGAAATGGAAAGTTGAGGAAATGTTTATTGTGGCCGCAATTAACTACTTAATCACTGGGGGGACAAAGTTATTCCAATAGTTAAATGGCTACAAGTGGAAATTATTTTATACGGCTGCTGGTGGGCAGTTAGGTCTTGGTTGTTTCATTAGTTTGGAAGAAACATATAACAAACTTTTTTGGGTTATTAACATCTTTTTTGGTTTTTACGATTCCATTTTTGACTCCCCACTTTAAAAATTCCAGAACTTTTCTGTACAGGGCTGCTTTAGGGCTTGTTTTTCGCCATAATAAATTGTACTTCCAGTTCTAATCAGTTCTAAGGGATGGGGGGGTTGGTGATTGAACTTTTAGGTTTTAATTTAAAAATATATATTTTTTCTACATTTACATTTTCTACTACCAGGATGAAGGATTGTAAACCAAGCACTGACATATTGGTATGTGGTCCCTCCGTCAGGGCTTGCTATTATTTTAACTTCTGAGGACCTTGTTTTTACAAAAAAAAAGTTTTTAAAATTATGCAAATGAGGCGGAGAGGCCGTGGGCTCCATAGATGGTAATGGGGCCTGGAGCCCCTTAGGCTCATTTGCATAATTTATCAAACAAGGACATAAAAAACTACATATTGTGGCTTCCTGTCCTCCACCCCCCTCATAGTGTGGCCTCCTGTCGTCCATCCCCCTCATAGTGTGGCCTCCTGTCCTCCATCCTCCCTTATATTGTGGTCCCCTGTCCTCCATCCTCCCTCATATTGTGGTCTCCTGTCTTCCATCCACATCATACTTTGTCCTCTATACTCCCTCATATTGTGGCTCCTGTCCTCCTTCCTCCTCATACTGTGGCCTCCTGTCCTCCATCCTCCTCATACTGTGACCTCCTCTCCTCCATCATCCCTCATATTGTGGTCTCCTGTCCTCCATCCTCCCTCATATTGTGATCTCCTGTCTTCCATACACCTCATACTGTGGTCTCCTGTCCTCTATTCTCCCTCATATTGTGTTCTTCTTTCCTCCAACCTTCTCAAACGGTGGCCTCTTGTCCTCCATCCATTTCATACTGTGTCCTCCTGTCCTCCATCCTCCCTCATATTTTGGCCTCCTGTCCTCCATCCTCATATTGTGCAGCCCCGGCTTCGGAGCAGTGACCGCGCAGGCGCGGGCCTGCTCTTCTGCGCATGCGCAGACTGCAGGATCGTCAGACAAGGGCGCGCAGCTACGAGCAGCTGTGCGCCGAAGATGGTGAGTAGGAGGGGTAAAGTGGCCACCGGGGCGTGGAGTAGCCGCCTCGTGTAACCTCAGATGCGTCTACTCCACGCCCCAGTAGCCGCATAATAAAATTACCATAAAAGTCAAATAAAAGTTACTAAAGAAGTACGGGGACGTGAGGATTAGCCCTTAAAAGGGCTATCCTCACGTCCCATTGATCCACCCACCACCCGATCTATCTTTATAGGTAGATTTGTGGTGGTAGGTTCCCTTTAATCTTTATATTTAATGGTTAATTTTGGAAAAAATCATTTTCAAGAAATTTTTTCCTATTGGACATGTCCTATTACATTAAAATGGCATCGGCTCGGAAACTCCGTGTGAGATCCGATGTTCAGGAAGCTTTTCTCTATACAACGTGTTCACAGACTGTAAATCTCCTACAATGGGATTGAATTCTTTTGAAAGTGTCACAAATTACAGTATTCTCCGTCTGGAACATAACATTGTGAGACTCCTGAAATCTCTTTGATCGGCCATTTTGCTGGGATTGGGTTATGGATAATTATCCTGAAAGTTGATACTGGAGCCATTATTGTATATGGGACGTTTCAAGGTACGAGGTGGGAAGAGGAAAATATTAATTTATTTCTTAGGAGACTACAATTACACGGGATCATATTTACAGTATAGGAATGGAATGACACGAGGTCACAGGCAGACAGGGGATGAACAGAGTCAGTATATATGTGCATGTAATTCTACAATACAATTCTATTATCCTTTATACATAGATGACTACAACTCCCAACATGACATGACCATAATACAATTATAGTGTATTATCATCTATCCAACTCTCAACATGACCCAATCACTGGACACAACTATAAGACAATTCTAATATCCTCTACACATAGATAACTACAACTCCCAATATAACCAGACCACTGGACATTTTTTTGTACAATTCTATTATCCTCCATACATAAATAACTACAACTCTCAACGTGACCCAATCACTGGATACAACTATAAGACAATTCTAATATCCTCTACACATAGATAACTACAACTCCCATGACCCTACCACTGGACATGCCTTAATACAATTCTATTATCCTGTATACATGGAGGACTACAACTACCAACATGACCAGACCACTGGACATGTCTTAGTACAATTCTATTATCCTCCATACATAAATAACTACAACTCTCAACATGACATGACCATAATACAGTTATAGTGTATTATCATCTATACATAGATAACTACAACTCTCAACATGACCCAAATGTCTACTTTGAAAACCCTAGAATATTTGAAACCCTAGAAAACCCTCTTCTTGCTTCAGATGTTCCAGTGCCCCTTTGGGTCCTCTGGCTCCTCTTCGGGTCCTCTTTCTCCCCCTCTTCAGGTCCTCAAGAGGCTGATGTCATTGTGTGTGCCGGGCGTGAGGGGGGACCCTAAGAGGAGCCCAAGGACCTGAAGAGGCAACCTAGGGCCCAGCATGTATCAATACATTGTAATTAGATTGTCCTATACCTGACCTTAAATCTGATTACCCATCCTTGTACCCTAATTCACCCATTTCTCCATCTCCCTTACTCACCCTCCTCTGCACCCGCTCTAATTCAGCAATGTCCTTCTTGTACATGTGTCTGGGACAGGTAAAGTGCCCTGTAACAGAGGAGCATTTAACTTGGGGCATTTGTGAATATTTGAGTACTTTCCCTTTGCTCAGCACTTCTTACTTTATTTTGCATCAAGGGTTAACTTGCATTAATCTACAGTGTTTTGTATTCGGTTTATTATTAGTAAATCTGTATAGACTACTATAAAGGGTTAATGAACACTGAGATACATTTCTATTCTCTGTTTCTCAGAGAAGTCAGTAATTTTCCAGCTATAGCAGACGTTGTTTTGCAGATGAGCAGACAGCTTGATCTGTAGAGTGACAGGTGCTGTCTGGAAAGTTGTTTACACTTTATGACCATAGACTATTATAGGGAATCAATGTAAGTCTATGGGAGAATGCTCTGTCATTGTGTTTGTGCAAAATCTAAGCACTCCTCCCCTGGTAGAACGTATTTAAGGAGAACAGTCCCAGTCCTTAGTGTCTGCAGTTAGGGAGCAGAACTTGGAGGAGAAGACTGTCGGTGCACCTGAGCAACCAGAAGAAGAAGCTGAGACGGAGATACTCTGCCATAGACCCTGGGCTCCTGCCTGTGACCCGGGTACCAGCCTTCTGAGAAACAGAGGGACAGCTAATCCAGGCCTTTCCTCGGCATTAACCCTTCTTCAGCCGGGGAGGAGATTGGATGAGTCAGCCCTATGGATTAACTGCCGGAGAGCAGCCAAACGTGGTGACACCTCGTGGACCCAGCATAACGTTGGGGCCACCCCTAACCCAGGCTCTGCACTGCTCATGCTACATTTACTGTCCACCATGTTTCACTTGTTTGCCCATTTACCAGCTTCAGTACATATACACTGCACCTCCTAACAGGACCCCCCCCAGTCATGTAAAGATATCATAACTACCTGATAATTATACAGGCCGCGCACTACCCTCTCCTCCCGGGAAATTAGCTTTTGTATAATCTTCAATGCGACTGTTCATGTGTCATGAAGGGAGGACAATACAAGATGTCCTCCCCATGTCCCCATAGTCCATAGGCTGCGGCTCTTGTCTGTGTGTCACATATACAGGGGGAGATATTAGGAGCTTAGGGAAATGTAATTGTGATCACGTCCGCACGGTAAGCTACGGATTGTCAGATCCTATTACGTCTGCAGAATATCCCTGACGCCCATGTTAGGGGAGACACTGTACCCAATAATACAAGTGATAGGTGGTAGTATCACTGCATGACAGTATCACAGTGATGACATGAGAGAGAGGCGGTCGTGTAGTTGATGCAGTAGAGTAGTAGTAGGTTGTAGGATAACAGTATCTTATTCGTATTATCTCTAAAATACAGGCAGTCCCCGGGTTACATACAAGATAGGGTCTGTAGGTTTGTTCTTAAGTTGAATTTGTATGTAAGTCAGAACTGTATATTTTATCATTGTAATCCCAGCCAGAACTTTTTTGGTGTCTGTGACAATTGGATTTTAAAAATGTTGAATTGTCACAAGAACCAGGATTAAGAATAAATCTTCATTACAGACACCTGTGATAACTGTTACAGCTGATTATTGTCGCCTAGGACTAAAGTACAGTAATTTACCAACATTCAGAGGTCCGTTTGTAACTAGGGGTCGTATGTAAGTCGAGTGTTCTTAAGTAGGGGACCGCCTGTACTCCATATTATAATCCACTGCTGCTTCTGGACAGATAATATTAATAATTTCTTTATTTATATAGCACACACAGATTCTGCAGAACTTGTCACATCAGTCCCTGTCCCCAATGCGGCTCACAATCTAATCAACCTTCCAGTATGTTTTGGAGTGTGGGAGGAAACCCACGCAAATACAGAGAGAAGATACAAACTCTTTGCAGATGTTGACACTGGGACTTGAACTTAGGTCCCCAGCACTGCAAGGCTGTAATGCTAACCACCGAGCCACCATGCTGTCCAAAGCCACCATACATTTATATGGGGCACTTGGGGGACATAGGTAGACAAGGCGCCATTATTATCTTCAGGTTAAAAAGATGAGGTCTTTATAACAGACTGGACATGTAAACTGAAAGGGTGTAGAGCAGGGGTCTTAAACTCAATTTACCTGGGGGCCGCCGGAGGTAGAGTCTGGGTGAGGCTGGGCCGCAAAAAATGACAAAAAAAACACATTTGTAGCGTTTTCTTGTGGACTCCAAATGACACTTTATTCTTTGGGTCGGTACAATCTCAGGGATATCAAATGTATATAGGTTTTAATAGATTTTTTTTTAAAAATCAAAATTTTTTTATAAAATGAAAGACATAGAAAATATTTTCCATTTTGACAAATTCTGAGGCCAATAACTTTTTCACTCTTTGGTGTGCGGACCTGTGTAAGCTCTAATTTTTGTGGTATACATAATAATAATAATTCCTTTATTTATATAGCGCACACAGATAACGCAGCGCTGCACAGAACTTGTCACATCAGTCCCTGTACCCAATGGGGCTCACAATCTAATCACCCTACCAGTATGTTTTGGAGTGTGGGAGGAAACCGCAGGACCCGGAGGAAACCCACGCAAACACAGAGAGAACATACAAACTCTTTGCAGATGTTGACCTGGGTGGGACTTGAACCCAGGACCCCACTAAGCCACCGTGCTGCTGGTGTATTAATTTATATCAATTTGGGACCTATATGACCATTTGATCATTTTTTATTTAAATATTCATGGATGGAAAAGGGGGAAAAAGTGGCGATTTGGACATTTGGGGCGCTATTTTCCGTTAAGGTGTTCCTGGCCTGGAATAATCTTTTTTTATAAATATATATATATTGATAGAACGGGCATTTTGGCATGCGATACCTATCATGTTTATGATTTTTAATGTTTATTTATTTTTATATGTGATCTAGGGAAAGGGCGGGGGTGATTTAAACTTTTACTTTTTTTTTTACATTTTTTAAATATTTTTTTTTTTTACCATTATTTCAGACCCTCTAGGGCACTTTAACCTTGCAGGGTCTGATTGCTGATATTATATACTGAGATACTACTGTATTGCAGTATATTGCAATTTTACTGCTGATCTCTAATAGTCTGCCATCTGCTGGCTATTAGAGAGCATTACACATGGCAAGCCTACAAGTCTACAGTAAGACTGTAGGCTGCCAAAGCAACCGATCGGCTCCCTCTGATGACGTCACAGGGGGGCAGCGATTGTCCATCCAAGATAGTGGCACCCATGGGATGGTAAGTTAGGTGCTGCGGCAGTAACAGGCGGGTGTCAGCTGTATTATACAGCCGACACCTACTGTGTATGGAGAGAGCTCAGTCCTGATGCATGAAGGGGAGGTAGGGGGCGCAATTAGCCTGCAGGCCACGAGTTTGAGACCCCTGGTGTAGAGGAAGGTGGTTTCTTCCCCATGCAGAGGTCAGTCCTATACAACAGTCCTATTATTTGGGGGCTGGTATGGATTTTGCACCCAGCAGCTTGAATTTACAATTTGAATAATTAGTCATTTTAGCTCCTTTTATCTGTCAAATATACAAATATATCGAATTCTGTGTTTTCTGCAGAAATGAAGACTGAAAACGTAAAAAAAACTGCAAATCAATGGGATTTACGTTAATACGCGGCCACTTAGAAATTGATGAAGTGCCCGCATTACTGGTTTATCCTCCCTCCCTTGTCCTCCTAATGATGATATTGTCAGGTTTCTAAGCCGCTAAATCTATTGTTTGTTTAGGTTAAACCACTTCTCATTGTATAAGGGTAATGAGCTGCGCCCTATAGGACAGCATCAGGGGTAATCCTAATGTCCAGATACACTGGGTTGCTAAAGTATTCACACCCCTTAAATTTTTTTTTTTTTAAACCTAAATGTGTTTTACTGATATTAAATGTGATATAGAGCAACACAAAGTATCAAGTAATTGTAAAGTCTAAAGAGAATGATACTTGTAGGCACATAAATTCACCCCCCTGTACATGGATACCCCTACAAACAATGATGGCATCTATGTAAATCATTGAAGTAAAAGAAAATGTATCATTTTGGGTTCATTGTCTCAGTATATGTAACATACAAGTCCTTGCGTCAACCGGTCAATATTTGGTGGGTTAGAATCATTTTTAACATGTATGAGGTGCTATGAGGCTATAGAGAAATATGCAGCTTCATGGGTCACAGGGTTCTCTTTCTCCTTCATTCTCACCACATTCAGAAAAGAAGTCATTGGATATAACCGGAACATAATAACTTCTTACTGTGTACATCTGGTATATATACAAGCTGCTGTATCTAAGCTGTCATTATAAAGTCATCTATCTTACATAGAGCTGAGTTGCTATACATAATCCTAATTATACAGATATGTCTAGCATAAAAACAGCTGAGCTACTGTATCTACGCTGCAGTTATAAAGGTATATGTAATCATATTTAGGCATTAATTATATAGGCATTCGTTTTACATAGAGCTTAGCTGCTGTATCTAAGCTTCAATTATAGAAATGTCTCAGATAAAAATAGCAGAGCTCCTGTATCTAGGCTGTTATTATAGAAGTATCTACCATGTACATGGGTGTGCTTTTGTAAGTTAGCCACCATATATAGAGCTGAGCTGCTGTATCTGAGCTGCCAATTACATGGGATCCACATTAAATGGAGATAGTGGGGCTCATTTACTAAGGGCTCCGTGGCCGCATTTTCATCGGGTTTCCCGACTTTTTCCCGACGGATTCGGAAAAACTGTGGAATGTAAAAACCGAATTGTGTCACAAAATCAATCACTCACATGCATCGGGAATAGGTTGGTGAACTCCGGCGGACCTCGGCGCAGCATTGACACCTGGTGGACATCGGGCGCACGACCTTGGTGAAGACCAGGTGAATCGCGACAGGACCGGGTAAGTACATCTGCCCCACTGTATTTAAACTACCAATTTTATAGGTATAAACCTTTTATAGAGCTGAGCTACTGTATCTAAGCTGCCAATTAAGCATCCACCATACATGGCATTGCGATATCTAAGCTACCATTTTATAGCCATCCGCCTAACATAGAGAAGAGCTGCTGTATCTAAGCTGCCATTATATAGACATCCACCTTACATAGAACTGAGCTGCTGTATCTAAGCTGCCATTATATAGACATCCACCTTACATAGAACTGAGCTGCTGTATCTAAGCTATCATTATATGGACATCCACCTTACATAGAGCTGAGCTGCTGTATCTAAGCTGCCATTATATAGACATCCACCTTACATAGAGCTGAGCTGCTGTATCTAAGCTGCCATTATATAGACATCCACCTTACATAGAACTGAGCTGCTGTATCTAAGCTATGATTATATAGACATCCACCTTACATAGAGGTGAGCTGCTGTATCTAAGCTGCCATTACATAGACATCCACCTTACATAGATCTGAGCTGCTGTATCTAAGCTATGGTTATATAGACATCCACCTTACATAGAACTGAGCTGCTGTATCTAAGCTGCCATTATATAGACATCCACCTTACATAGAGCTGAGCTGCTGTATCTAAGCTATGATTATATAGACATCCACCTTACATAGAGGTGAGCTGCTGTATCTAAGCTGCCATTACATAGACATCCACCTTACATAGATCTGAGCTGCTGTATCTAAGCTGCCATTATATAGACATCCACCTTACATAGAACTGAGCTGCTGTATCTAAGCTGCCATTATATAGACATCCACCTTACATAGAACTGAGCTGCTGTATCTAAGCTGCCATTATCTAGACATCCACCTTACATAGAACTGAGCTGCTGTATCTAAGCTATCTTGTAAGAAAATTTTTATTTTTTTGTGTTTACTGTTTACAAATGGCATATACATTTTTAGGGGGAGAGGAGCTAAAAATATAACTGGTCTTGAGCCACTGATTTCTTTAGGCGCAGGATTGGTCCCGTTATATCAGGGACTGATATATATCCCATTCAAGTCCCGTTATATCAGGGACGTCCTCACTGGGGATTTTTAACCATGTAAATTCTTGCTCTGCGTCCGGATAATGTAACATTTGTCTCTATGGATATTTGTGGCCAAATATTTTCGTAACACTCCATTGCAGGTTTTGTTATGTTGATTGGGACCTGTCAGTATAGAATGTAATGAGGGACAATCTAGTCCCCCGGGTATTCTCTGCCCTAATCCCAGGTGTCATTGTCTCGGGGTCTAATGACCACAATACCCTGTAGGGGGGGGGGGTACAATAGTCCTGCGTGGGGACATTTGTGGAATTACCATGTTTACTCTGCGGCACAACAAGCTCCTTAGAAAGTTACAATAAACCAAGTAGGAAATGATTAGTGTCCGGACAATGGCAGGACTGTGTCAATGTGCTCCGGGACCCGGCTGAAAGGACGGATTAGTCGCCCCTTTAAATATCAATAGAAAGTACAAATTGCTTGGGATAAACATTTACATAGTCTGGAACCATCAGGGATCTCAATCAGACAACGGAAGATCTTCTGCGGAAGATTTGGGAAAAATTCCTGCGCTGTCCGGAGTTATGTGTCCTGTGTAACTGGAAAGATATTTCCAAGTAGAAACATAGTATATATTTATATATCAGAGTATAAAAGAAACATTATTACGTCCCCTTCTCCCCAATCTCCCCAAAACGTGCTAAAACCTTCCCAACCACCAAGAGAATCGGCACAACTAGGCAACATGGAGAGAAAAAGTGGATTTAAAGGGGTTGTACAAAAATAGACAGTAATTGACACTCCCCTACCACATATAGGATCGGGGATAAGTGTCTGACCACTGGGACCCCCAACAACTGTCCAAAAAAGTTATAAGATTGCCGGTCATGCGCGTGCACCAGTCCCTTATTTGGAAGGGGGGACTTCACAGGGATTAAGGTAACCCACTCTCCCGAACATTGGGGGTCATTTACTAAGGGCCCGATTCGCGTTTTCCCGACGTGTTACCCGAATATTTCCGATTTGCGCCGATTTCCCCTGAATTGCCCCGGGATTTTGGCGCACGCGATCGGATTTTGGCGCATCGGCGCTGGCATGCACGCGACGGAAATCAGGGGGCGTGGCCGAATGAAAACCCGACGGATTCGGAAAAACCGCTGCATTTAAAAAAAAAAAAAAGTGTCGCTGCTTGCACTTACCTTCACTAGGAATAGGCCGGAGAACTTGAGTGCGTTCCGATGCTTTTCAGCGCAGCAGCGCCACCTGGTGGACGTCGGAGGAACTGTCTTAATGAATCCCGGCCGGACCCGAATCCACCGCAGAGAACGCGCCGCTGGATCGCGAATGGACCGGGTAAGTAAATCTGCCCCATTGTGTGTATAGGAAATCAATGTCTATTTAAAGGGGTTTTCAGGATTATAATTTTGATAACCTATTAATATATAGATCACCTGGGTTCAAGTCCCAGGGTCAACATCTGCAAAGAGTTTGTATGTTCTCTCTGTGTTTGCGTGGGTTTCCTCCATGTCCTCCGGTTTCCTCCCACACTCCAAAATATACTGGTAGGTTGATTAGATTGTGAGCCCCATTGGGGACAGGGACTGGAATTATTCTTATTATAGATCATCAGATCAGATGGGTTTTAATTCTCCGTATCCCCACAAATCATCTGATTCTGGTGGTCTCGTCCACCTATATATATACTTATCCCAGGAAGTGAATCTCTGCTCCTATTCACAGCAGATTGCTGGGTGGTTTTCCATGATCTGTTGTTGATGCTCAGGGATGAGCTTCACCAATCGGGTTTGGGCTCGGTATGTTCGAACCAAACCCAAATCGACCGCTAAAATCTATGATCAGTGCTTTCAATTATCACGGGGGTCAACCCTTTAAATGCTGCCAGCGAATGTGTCAGCCCTTTAAATGTTCTCTTACCATAACAAACCATAGGGACATTATAGCTTCTCAATAGTAGTGTCCATAGGGTCTTCCCACACCCGATAAAGAGTAGCTGTCATTTCAGATGATTTTTTATATTTTGTGTGGGGAGAGTGTGGTGAACATTTTTCTAATATACTTCATTAAGAAATTCTGCTTAGTTTGTAAAGAAACGGACTACAATGTGCCTTTTAGCTACAATGTAACTTCTCTGTTGCTATGGTAAATCTGTCCACAGGTCTCTCTCTCCTCTCTTATTTGTTACACAGCTGTGAGTGGTATCCCTTTCTCCTCTCTCCCTGGCTGTAGTATGCTATGAGCAGTATTTTCAAAGATCAAGCTGAGAGTGAAGGGGTTAATCCTCCCTTCTCAGAGCTGTTTAACCAAACACAGGGAGATTTGATGTAAGCTGATGCATAGACTCCATAGACACACACTGTGCAGGCTGGAATACGCATCTCTATGGGACGGAGGAGCTTGATTTACAAACCAAGCAGAATTTTTTGATGTAGTATATTAGTAAAATGTTCACCATTTCCATCCGCAAACCACATTAAAAAATAATCTGAAATGACGATTACAATTTAAAGTTCGTTGGGACATTCCAAGGCAGAGTAGCTCCATTAGGCATGCCAGGTACTGTATGACAAAGAGCGTAACGTCTCGCCGGAGGGGTGAGGGGGAGGGAAGGGGGAGGTTCTCCCGAAACATCACGTGATGTGCTCTTCATCATACTGCACCTGCCATGCCTAGTGGAGCTACGAAGCTACTCGCTCTTAATTCTCCAAACAATTCGAGCCATATACCAAATATCAAATGAACCCTTTCATGGCTGCCCTGGTACCGGGAGAGAGAACAAACCCAAGACACAGACACGGTCTTCAGCTGCACTCAAATCACACTGTTTATTTCAAAACCGCAGTCGTGTATATAAAAAAACTGAAAAAGCATACAGAGGGCGTGACAAGGAGATAGAATACTGCAATGCTACTGGCCATAATGAATTTACCAGGACATTCTTCAAAAAGGTTAACTATTTCTTCTCAGAGGCCTTGTTTATACTAATGTCCCTGAGAAGAAGACTCGGGAGAGTCAAAACAGGAGATAGGCATGTGCTAGAACCAAAAAATATATATATCAAAAGTGAAGGACAGACTGGCTTCCCATTAAATGTCAAGGGAATTAGCTGGCAGGAGAGCAAACAGGTTACATAAAAATGAAGTTTGAATTATGACCTTAGCTGGACAGTGCTTGACCCCCGGCTAATACCTAAAATGGCCGCTTTTTGGTTCTCTTGCTCCAAGATTGCCGCTGTAGAGGTATATATTATTAACACCATGGGGCGGGAATGAGTCCTACACGTGTATGAGGATTAGGACCTGCACCAATTATTATTAAAGCGGGTAACATCGGGTATGAAAACCAACAACGGATTGAATCCAAAGGGGCAGATTCACTTACCCGGTCCTGTCGCGATCCAGCGTCGCGTTCTCTGTGGAGGATTCGGGTCTTGATGTCCACCAGGTGTCGCTGCTGCGCTGAAGTCCGTAGGATTTCACCAAGCTATGCTGGGTGCAGGTAAGTGCGTGTCAAGGGACACTTTTTTAAAAAAATACGGCAGTTTTTCCGAATTCGTCGTGATTTCTTACGGCCACGCCCCCCATTTCTGTCGCGTGCATGCCGGCGTCAATGTGCCACAATCCGTTCGCGAGCGCCAAAAACCTGGGCAATTCAGGGAAAATCGGCACAAAACGGTAAAATTCAGGTAAACCGACGGAAAAACACGATTCGGGCCGGGCAAAGTGTCTGTATAATATAAAAGTGTCATATAATGGTCCTAATGGTGTAAAACCCCTCAAATCCTATATTAATAAGAATTCACCACAGTAAATAAGCCCCTGTGACCTATAGGTTGGACATCATGGACCTCTGTCACTTACTAACATTATCTATGGACCTATAAGTACCTCTCCTCTGTAGGCCCTTATCCTCTTCGGCTCAAGGTACCAGCACCGGGGGTCTATAATGGTCCTAGAGAGGTCTGACCTGCCAATGAGAAGGAAGAAGCCAAGAAAAGGATTTCATTAAAATGCTCGACATTTCATGTCTGGGGTCTAAATATTAGGATCTTTATTATGGGGTCTGGAAAATAGTTTAGGGTCTGCAAATTGGGGTCGGACATGACTGGTGGGAGAATTTCCTTTTCTTATAACATCATTACTTTATGTTCCGTATAGTGACAACAATGTAAAGGATTGAGGTAGAACCTCAACTATGAAAGACAAAATGAAAAAACAAATCCTGAAAATCACAATGGGGCTTATTTACTAAGGGTCCGCGGACGCACTTTCGCAGTACTTTCCGACATTTTCAGGTTTTGCACTGCTGTGACACGTATTTAATAAGGGAATGGAAAAGCGATTGGATTGTGGTGCAGCCGCGCTGCTTCCATGCGACAGAAATCAGGGGCGGTGCCGTCGGACGGTCCAACTGATTCGGACTGAGCGCGGGATTTAACTTTAAAATAGTGTCACAAGACAATGCACTTACATGCACCAGGAAGAAGAAGGTGAACTCCGGGGACCTGAGTGGCGAAGCGACACATGAAGGATATCGGGCAGGAGAGTGCATGATCGTTAGACAATGCACTTTTATGAACTCCGAGGGACCGGGTAAGTAAATGTGCCACATTGGGGCTTATTTACTAAGGGTCCGAACGCCGCACTTTTGTCGGGTTTCCCGAATATTTCCGATTTGCGCTGAATTGCCTTGGGATTTTGGCGCATGCAATCGGATTGTGTCACATCGGTGTCGGTTTTCACGCGACAGAAATTGGGGGCGTGGCCGTCGGACAACCCGACGGATTCGGAAAAACCGCGGAATTTAAAAAATAATTAGTATTGCAAGATCAGCACTTACATGCACCGGGAAGAAGAAGGTGAACTCCGGCGGATCTCAGCACAGCAGCGACACCTGCTGGATATCGGGTGCATGGACCTTAGTGAATTCCGGCAGACCCAAATCAGCGTCGGACAACGCGCCGAGGGATCGCGACTAGACCGGGTAAGTAAATGTGTCCCAATGTCTTTGAAAGAATTTATGGTGGAAAATAAGTATTTGGTCACCTACAAACAAGCAAGAATTCTGGTTTAAAAAAGCTGAAATGATCTGCTGTTATAAAGCAGGACAATTACCAAATACTCAGGATAAAATATGTACAAATTTATTGCTATGCATTAAAAACACTATAAAGTACAAATTCATAGGCCAAATCCAAACCACCAAACAATAGAGGTGGCTGAGAACTCTCCCCTGTGAGAGTCCAGGTCAGGACCCATCCTAACACACTAGGCAAAACAGTAGGTACACGATATAATTTGTATCGCTAAGTGTGAAAAAATAATCAATATCACCACTATGTGTGTTGCCGAGGTGAGCGCCCACCCCACGCATATCGCCACTGCCTTGTGGCTTCATCAGAGGTAGTGTTACATACCTACTGCGGGGGTATATAACTTTGAGCATGTAAAGATGTCTTCCAATGTGACTGCCACCAGAAGTCCCGATGACGTGGCCAACTGCAGTGGGGCACTGCGCAGACCACTACACCACCAAGGCTTAGATCATGCCAGACGTGTCCCCCGGCGTAGGCCAGTAAATATTCGGCCCATCTGAGGTTCGCTAGAGAGCGTTTGGATGTTCCAGAAGAGTTTTGGGAGAATGTCAACCAAAGTAGAAGGGTTTGGTAGAAACACAACTCTTGGTGTTTGGAGGAGAGTGAGTTGCATCCAGTGGCATAACTAGAGTCCACTGGGTCCCAGAGCAAAAGTCCTAATGGGGCCCCCCTCCCACCTAACCCCGACCACCACCATTACTGCTACACCTTTATCGTTTGTAGACACTAAAGAAATACAGGTGGAATTTTATTGTGCACGGACAGGGTAGTGCAGCATGGGACATCCAGGCCCGCGGACGATGTGAGAAAGAAACGTCAAAAAGAGGGGGGCCCGGGGTCTCTGTACAGGCCCGGTCGCGGTTGTACTCTTTGCGACCACAATCGTTACACCCCTGGTTGCATCCAAAGAATACCTTATCTTCTGTGTAGCATGGGGGGTGGGGCAACATCATGATGAGGGGCTGTTTATCTGCAAAGGGGCCAGGACAACTGATCCGTGTACATAATAGAATGAATGGGGTCATGTATCGTGAGATCAACAAGGGCCTTAAAGATAAAATGTGGCTGCATCTTGCAGCCTGACAATTACATTTTCTTCTCATTTTGTCTCTTATACTTGAGGTTCTAACTATGATGTCAATTACCGGCCGTTCATCTTTTTAAGTCGAAGAACTTACACATTTGGTGGCTGGCTAAATGCTTCATTTCCCCCACTGTATATGTCCCTTCTGGATGTGACTAAGACATTGTAGAAAAGATCCAGTAACAGGGAGTATGACTGCAGAATCAGACTACACAAAGTGTGCTTGTAGTCTGTTACCATGGGGACACATAGCTCTGCATATGCACTGTGTAGTAGCTAAATTAAGTGGTATTTAGAAAATGGCATTTAATAGGTATTAAATACAGGTGGACACCCGACTTACAGACGAACCCCTCTGCCCACTGTGACCTCTGGTGACCTCTCTGCATGTTACTATAGTCCCAGACTGCAATGATCAGCTGTAAGGTGTCTGTAATGAAGCTTTATTGATAATCCTTGGTCCCATTACAGCTAAAAATTTTGAAAATCCATTTGTCACTGGGGCAAAAACATTTTTTTGTCTGGATCTACAATTATAAAATATACAGTTTCGACTTACATACAAATTCAACCTAAGAACAAACCTATGGAACCTATCCTATATGTAACCCGGGGACTGCCTGTGTATTATTTCCCCATTGTGTATGATAGCGGCATATCATTGCATAAAATATGGAAGTATAGGTTGTGCATTATACTGTAGGGTCAGAATATATATATATATATATACTACTAGGGTCTACTACAGGTGTCCCGGATGGCCACCCACCATACTCACTCGGGTAACAAACCACAACAATAATAATTTGGGTTATGCTGTATTAACCCAAGCACCTTTTGTTGTATAATAGGCTGATAGGGGTTAAGTACATAATTACACCTAATAATATGGACGTCGCTTGTATAATCCACATCCTATCCGGGTTACAAAGCCAATGTTTTGTTAAAGGATTTTGGGGACTTTTGAGTCCATAGTGCTGGGGTTGAAGTCAGACTGACCGTGTCCTGTGCATCTCTGAATCTCAACTACTATTCAAAAGAAAATCCTAAAATGAGTCAAATAAAATAAAGAACGATTAATAAAACATTAGATAAATGTTTGGAAAAAAAACTATATACAAATTCCAAGTTTTTAGTTTCCAAAAATAAAAAAAAGTAAAAAAAACATTTACTCTGCAAAGTAAAAAAAAACTGATAATAGTTAGATAATAGATAAAAGTTAATAGTTAAACAAGAAGCAATAGTTAAATAAAAACAAATCGCTGTACAAATACACTAACACATTCGTAAGGTTGTTTGAATAGAACAGCAAAACTTTCAAGAAAATTACAAAAAAAGTACAAAAAATTACAAAAAAAAAAAGTACAAAAAAAAAGCATAAGCCCCCATAGCTATAATATTATACAAAGGACAAATTCAAAAGTTTTTTAAAAAAAAATGTAATAAAAATGAAAAATCAAATATGAAAGACTAAGGATAAGTTCACACTACTGTCCAAACGTCTGTTCCTTATCACTGTTAAAAAAGAGGTAAAGAAAGAAGGTTTAACTTAATCAGTTAAATATCCCATTGACATCAATGGAAATTTGATGTCACCCATTACGGCCGTTATCCATGTGGTTTTTTGGGAGAAAAAGTACTGAAACCTCCATCATTTTTTCTGTCCAAAAAAATAAAAATAAATAATAATAATAATAATAGAACTTAATTTGTCCCCGGAGGGTTAACAGATACCTGTCTAAATGTAACAGAACGGATGATATAAAAATTTATATTGATGTCAATGGGATTTTTCAATTGATACGTTAAATATCTTCCATTCTTTACTATTTTTAACAGAGGTCAGGAACAGTAGTGTGAACTTAGTCTTACACAGAAAAAAAATAATCAAAAAAATCACCTCTTTAGGATCTTCAAACAAGGAAATGTTTGGCTGTTCACCTTACATAGCTTTTACTGAATACAGGCGGTCCCCGACTTAAGAACACCCAACTTACAGACGACCCCTAGTTACAAACGGACCTCTGGATGTTGGTTATTTACTGTACTTTAGCCTTAGGTTACGATAATCATCTATAACAGATATCACAGGTGTCTGTAATGAAGATTTAGTGTTACTCCTGGTTCTTATGACAACACAAAAGTTTTAAAATCCAATTGTCACAGAGAGCAAAAAAAATTCTGGCTGGGATGACAATTCTAAAATATACAGTTCCGACTTACATACAAATTCAGCTTAAGAACAAACGTACAGAACCTATCTTGTACGTAACCCGGGGACTGTCTGCGGTCCCCTACTTAAGGACACCCAACTTACAGACGACCCCTAGTTACAGACGGACCCCTCTGCCCCCTCTGACCTCTGGTGACCTCTCTGGATGTTACTATAGTCCCAGACTGCAATGATCAGCTGTAATGTGCCTGTAATGAAGCTTTAGTGATAATCCTTGGTCCCATTACAGCAAAAAAATTTGAAACTCCAATTGTCACCGGGGCAAAAAAAATTTTCTCTGGATCTACAATTATAAAATATACAGTTTCGACTTACATACAAATTCAACTTAAGAACAAACCTATGGAACCTATCTTGTATGCAACCTGGGTACTGCCTGCAATATAAAATGACATATATAAGGATAAAAAGGTATAAAATAGATAAAAAAAGTCAACTTAAAATAAATGTCATCATAGCACTGGATGTCTTATTGTAATAACGGTGGAAAAACCAATAAAAGCTATCGTAAGAAAACGATATCATAATTTGTATTATTGTAAATGCTGTATCCATATACAGGCAGTCCCTGGGTTACATACACGATAGGGTCTGTAGGTTTGTTCTTAAGTTGAATTTGTATGTAAGTAGGAACTGTATACTTTATTATTGTAACCCCAGACAATTTTTTTTGGTCTCTGTGACAATTGGATTTTAAAAATGTTACATTGTCATAAGAATCAGGATTAATAATAAAGCTTCATTACAGACACCTGTGATCACTGTTACAGCTGATTATTGTAGCCTAGGACTAAAGTACAGTAAACTGCCAACATCCAGAGGTCCGTTTGTAACTAGGGGTCGTATGTAAGTCAGGTGTTCTTAAGTAGGGGACTGCTTGTAGTCATTTCTGACTTATAGTATCAATATAATATAATATATGACTTATATCATAGCAGAAAATAAAAATATAAGAAATGATCTCACAATAATTGGAATAAATTTAGACATCCTAATTTAGTCACCTTATATTTCAGGAAAAAAAAGTTCTGCCCTTTTGTATAAAATCTATATAAAAAAAAAAACAAAATGTTGAATACACCAGAACCCCGCACCCGCTCCCCCCCCCCAGTGTGTAGAATTGTGTATTCTAAACAGATTGTATCCAGATTTGTAAAGCCAAAGTGGCGGAGCACAAGGGAATTCTATAGAGTGAATACAAGTTGCCCCACATTGGTAATTTTAATTTCTATAAATAAGAAGTGGCTCTCCAGCCTGGAGTGGTGTTAGGAGAGTCTGTATTGTTTGAGTATGTGACACACATACAGATATAACCCCATGAAAACTGCCTGCGCTTTGGGTATATAGACAACTGCAATTAAATGAGAAAAGAAAAACCTTCTACATAAAAAAAAAAAAAAAAAAATTCGGATAATAAACACATTGAACTTATATACATATATATACATATTTAATATATTTATATTTATTTATTTAATATATTAATTATTTAATATATATTCATTTAATATATTTATCTAATTATAGCAATTTTTAGGGTTTAAAATAATTTTATTGAATTTGTTTACTTGATGGTCAACTTTTATATTTTAATATATCTATATATGTATTTAAAATGTAAAAGTTGACCATAAAGTAAACAAATTCAATGAAATTATTTTAAACCCTAAAAATTGAAAAATGTGCTTAACAACAATGAGGGAAAAGAACCAAACCCAAGTTAAAAAATAGATTAAAATAATAAAAAAAGTAAAAAAAAGTTATTTGCTTTTCCTGTACTCTGTGATTGTTATGTAAGTCTTTGGGGGGGGGGGGGGGGTTTGTATGTTTTTGTTTAATATTGTCTTGTCGAAAAATAAATAAAAAGTGTTAAAAAAAAAAGTAAAGTGAGGGAGGGTATATTTTATGGATACATCTGCTTTACCTCTATTCATGCTGTAGACCTCAGGAGTCAAAATGTTGCAGTGTTCACTTCAATATATATACATATACAGGAAGTCCCCGGGTTACATACAAGATAGGGTCTGTAGGTTTGTTCTTAAGTTGAATTTGTATGCAAGTTGGAACTGTATATTTTATCATTGTAATCCCAGACAAATTTTTTTTGGTCTCTGTGACAATTGGATTTTAAAAATGTTGGATTGTCATGGAACCAGGACTAATAATAAATCTTCATTACAGACGCCTGTGATAACTGTTACAGCTGATTATTGTAGCCTGGGGCTAAAGTACAATAAATTACCAACATCCAGAGGTCCGTTTGTAACTAGGGGTCGTATGTAAGTCAGGTGTTCTTAAGTAGGGGACCACCTTTCTATGTATATTAATATATATATATATATAAACAACAAAGAGAAAAATGGCAACACACCAAGATTCCATCCAAAACTTTCCACTTCTACACAATTTTGGATGGAATCTTGGTGAGCTGCCATTTTTATCTTCGTTATACAGGCGGTCCCCTACTTAAGAACACTCGACTTACATACGACCCCTAGTTACAAACGGACCTCTGGATATTGGTTATTTACTGTACTTTATCCTTAGGCTACAATAATCAGCTGTAACAGTTATCACAGGCGTCTGCAATGAAGATTTATTGTTACTCCTGATTCTTATGACAAACCAACATTTTTAAAATCCAATTGTCACAGAGACCAAAAAAGTTCTGGCTGGAATTACAATGATAAAATATACAGTTCCGACTTACATACAAATTCAACTTAAGAACAAACCTACAGACCCTATCCTGTATGTAACCCGGGGACTGCCTGTATATATATATATATATATATATATATATATATATATATATATATATATATATATATATATATATATATATGTAAAATCAATATACTGATGGTGGGCAAATTATTTTATGGCTTAACCTTCATGAACTCCGCTCATGCAATCTATGATAATAATAATAATAATAATAATAATAATAATAATAATAATTTAAAAAACACATAAAATGCTGAAATTTAAATGTTATATAAATGAATACAAGAGATAAAAAATATACTGTACATAGAGCAGTAAGCCCTCACGTACAATAACTCCACTCATACAGTGTAAAAACAAATACATCAAACACATAAAATATTCAACTTGAAATCTAATAAAGTAATAAAGATAAATATACACAAGAGAAACATAGAATAGAGATGGAGGAATTTTTTTTTTTTTTTATGGCTAAACCTTCATGAACTCCACTATGATAATAAAAAAAAATTAAAATAAACACATAAAATGCTAAAAAATTAAATGTTATATGAAATAATACAAGAATAAACCATGTACATAGAGCAGCAAGCCCTTCCCATATAATAACTCCACTCACACAGTCTACAACAAATACATCAAACACATAAAAGATTCAACCTGAAATCTAATAAAGTAATAAAGATAAATATACATAAAGAAACATAAAATAGAGATGGAGGACATTTTTTTTTTTTTTTTTTTTTAATGGCTAAACCCTCATTATCTCCACTCATGCTGTCTCACTCAACTTGCCAGGTCTTAAGTAGCGCCGTTTTCTTTAAAAAAAAGGAACCAATTAGCACCTCATCAGCTCCAATTAGCGCAGACAAAACCAGTGTAAAGATAACTCAATGAGAGGGGGCAGTACAACATCATGTAATCACTTAAGACAGTATTCATGGCCCATTGTCAGGGGTCGTCCCCCCCCCGCTCCTATTCACCTTGGAGATTGTTTTTCTGGGAAGACCGGCCTCCCATGTGTCTCAAAGACCCCATTCATGGTCTACCTGTTTACGACTCGTAAGACAGAAGAACCTAAACAATTCCATATTGTATCCCTCTAACCGGGGTCTCCAGAATGCCATGTTTTCATTGAGCGGGCGGGATAGCTTGATGGCCGCCTTTATGCTCATTAAGTGCTCGGCTCGTACTGTCTTCTAATTACACGGGGGGGATACAATGTATTTTTTTTTTTCTCTTTCTCAATGAAAGTTCTTCGGAGCAGTTAATTTGGTGCCTGTACAAAATGCCTGAAAACATTAATTAGTGTGGAAGGAACCCTAATTTCCTCATCAGCTTTCCTCTCCATTTACCCCCCTTACCCCTCCCTTGCCTCCGCACAGGCTTGGATGGGTCTTCATAATGAAATTACCTCATTAATGCCTTTTATACTCACGCAGTTACTCAATCTAGCATTTCGTTTTAATTTAACTCGGGGAGAAAAAAAATTTGCATTGGCGGCTCCGCGGATTAGGAATTTTAGGAGGAGGGGGGGGGCGGACAGGTTTAAATTATTAAGATGGCAAATAGCGAGTTATAATTGAGGACAAGAAGAAGCACTTCTAGGGATATTAAATGTGCTCAGGGCTCAATCTGTCCGCTCCTCCGACTATTAACTGCGTCCACCGGAGGTCTAACATTGATAGCAGGGATCGGGGGAGAGATGTTCTCGAATTTTGAGTTTGGGTAACTTTTTGCTAAACTAAAACAGAAAAGTTTATAAATTACCGGTATCTTATAAATGAATTTTAAAAAGTATAATAATAAATAGATTGAAAATACTAGAAATTCTACAAGCAAATTAGAGTTGAATATGGAATAATGTTCTAATTGTATCCTTAATATAGGAGATTATTTGTATTAAATGATGTTAAAAATGAAGCCAAATTTTTAATAGACCATACATTGGGGCAGATTTACTTACCCGGTCCTGACGCGATCCCGCGTTGCGTTGTCCGACAAGGATTCGGGTCCGTGCGATTCACTAAGATCGTGCGTCCGAGTTCCTGCAGGTGTCGCTGCTGCGCTGAGGTCCGCCAGAGTTCACCTACTTCTTCCCGGTGCATGTGAGTGCTTGATCTTGCGAGACAAAACATTTTTTCAAATTCTGCAGTTTGTTCGAATTCGTTGGGTTGTCCGACGGCCACGCCCCCCCCCCCCATTTCTGTCGCGTGCAAGCCGGCGCCGATGCGGCAAAATCCGTTCGTGAGCGGAGTCCCGGTGCAATTCAGCGCAAAACAGAAATATTAGGGAAACACGACGAAAGTGCGGCATTCGGACTCTTAGTAAATGAGCCCCAGTATATACTTGTATTGCACCTAATTTTAAAGGACACCTGTCAGCTTAAAAAAACAGGACTAGCTTTACATCTAATGAAAAAGTCTCCCTAGTCCTCTTCTATTAGTTCTACTGTCATAATCATTGAGGTGGCGGAACATACTGATAAGCGGCGCCCCACTGTGGCACTTAGCGGTTGGATCGCCGGCTATATCTTGCACTGGACTGGCGTATTCATGAGGGGGCAGTGACTGCAGAATCAAGCCTGGTGCACGCTGGGAGGGGCGGAGAGACAGAAAAGAGGGAGTGCCTGGATGCCCCCCTCATGAATACACCAGTCCACTGCAAGATATGGCCAACTTCTGCTGAGAGGTTCCCTTTAAGAGCTTCAGTGATTTTGATTGAACTTTGTGGGGGAGTTATCATCTGGGAGAAGGCAACCCCCGGTAACGTGATGTAAAGTTGTTTCGACTTGTTGCCATTAACTTTGAAATTTGAAAAGTCACAGTATTCGTCACCATATACAAATGCAGTAGCTTTGATATAAGTGTCTCCCACTTCTCACATATTGAAGAAAGATCTAAGCATCTTATATGAACAGGGTCGGTGAGGGAAGGAAGTCCTGCCTGGCACCTTGGTGATCCCAAAGGGTCTCGATAATCTATCATCTACCATATTCGCCAGGAAAGAGGTTGGCCATACAGGGAGAAATTTTCCCTGACGGAGGGAAGTTGAGTTTTAAAAGAGTGACATATATAAAGTCCAGTCAACTCTAATGAATGCGTTTTGGCATCATCCCCTAGTAGGACTAGTGGAATTCTCTTTTTATGTGCATATTGGACAGCTATAGAGTTGTCTTTACCCTCCCAAAGCCCGGTCCTGGTCAATTAGTTTGGTTATCAGGGCTTTTAACCTGGGGTCAAGCAATTTAGACCATTTTTTTTACATCCAAGTTCAACAAAGATATGGGCCTACAACTGCCACCGTCCTGCGAGCCTTTCCCCTCTATGGGTATGGGAGTTGTGTGAGCTTTTTGTGTCTATTTTTGAAGGGGCTCTCCAAGAAGGACTGCATTGCAGGTTGTCGGTAGATCAGGTAGTAGGACGTTAATGAATTTCTTTAAGTATTGTAGCGGGAAGCCAACGGGGCCGGGGCACTTCCTAGGGGAAAAGCAAAACATACTACTTTGAAGTTCCTCCGTGGTGATGGGTGTCATTAGCAAATGTGCCTCTTGTTGAGATAGGGAGGGAAATGAGCCAATGGCGTCCTGATAGACATCTTCGGCTGCGGATGGATCCTTTAGATTATAAAGCTCAGAATCTAAAGCTGAATTAACCCCAGGTGTGTCGCGTGTATAGAGCCATTGTCCTTTTTTGACCACCGAAATGTAGTTTTTTTATTTATGTTTCTTGAAGAGAGAGGACATGATCCTACCTGGCTGACCTAAATGAAAACTGCTTACATAAGAAACATATATGCACAAGGTAATGGATGTCTCTGAGCTGACAGGGTATGTGATACCTCGGCTGCCAACGAGGAACCAGAAGTGGAGGAGGCTAGGGCCACCATCCCTCTCAATCAGTGATCGCCATGGATTGAGTTGGATAGCTTTGTAGTAATGTGACAGATCGGGTAGATCATGGGGCACCTTTACTTACCCAGTCCCTCGGAGTTCCCGAAAGTGCATTCTCCGACGAAAATGCCCTGTGCCGCGATTCACTAAGATCGTGCACCTGGTATCCTGCATGTGTCGCTTCCCCACTCAGCTCCCCGGAGTTCACCTTCTTCTTCCTGGTGCATGTAAGTGCATCGTCTTGTGACACAATTTGAATCTTAAATCCCGTGCTCAATCCGAATCAGTCGGATTGTCCAACGGCCCTCCCCCCGATTTCTGTTGCATGGAAGCCTGGGCAGCTGCGCCACAATCCAATCACGTGCGACACAATCCTAGCGCAAACCCTGTTAAATACCTGTCAAAGTTGTGCGATCCGCGACCCTTACTTAATAAGCCCCCATGTGCGTAGACTATTTGTTTTAGGTAAAGAAATTGCTTTGCCACTCTTTCCTTAAGAGAGTCTCGTAGGTGGGTTCTTAGCTTTAGCTATCTCTATATTTCTTAATTAATCCTGTGTCACTTGATGGGTACAAGCCTTCAGACATATACCATGGGGTAATTTACTAAGGATCGCATTGCTCACTTTCGTCAGACTGTGCACCTTTTTCGGGGATTACACATCTGATCTTTTTTTGGCGCAGCTGCGCTGGCTTCCATGCGACACAATTTAGGAGGCGTGCCGATGGACGATCTGACTGATTCGCACTGAGCGCGGCATTTAACTTTCAAATTGTGTCGCAATCCAATGCACTTACATGTACCTGGAGGAAGAAGGTGAACTCCGGCGGACCTGAGCGGGGAAGCGACACATGCAGGACATCGGGCGCACGACCTTAGTGAATCACGGCACAGTGCTTGATTGTCGGACAATGCACTTTCAGTTTCCATCTGATGGTGGCCCCTGACAGGCACCAGATAAATCTGAGCAGACAGCTGCATTGTGCTGTGCCGGCGGTGCCATACTTCTATGCCAGGTCTGACCTGAAATGCGCCCAAACCTGCACCTGATTGGCACAGACCCACTGCACAACCTGGCACCGCTCACTCCCCGAACAACTGGCATAGAGGGCAAAGTAGTCCGAATTTTCAGCTCTCCACATGAGTTGTTTCATGCTGGCCAAATACAATGGTGATACATGTAATCAGGACCGCCACTAGGAAATTTGGGGCAAATGTTGTGGGCCCCTACTCCCCACAGAATGATAATCCAGTTATGTGTGCACAGTAAATTCCCTGCACCCTGGAAGAGAGAAGAGTTTTTGTGACTTGGGGCCCCTTCTCCTTGGGCCCCCTGAACACAGTCACACTAAACCCCCCTGATGGCGGCCCTGCATGGAATAAATGTTATTCCTACCTGCATAATATCTGGAAACCTCTAGAACTATAGAATCTGGATCATCCACCAGTAATAATACATGTACAGTGACAAGGTGCATCCCCATGTTCTATCTCTACATCACATTGACCCGCGGCTGGCAGGTCTGGCGCCCAGTATTCCCCCTTCACTTAAAGGGACACATGTGTTTGTTTTATTTCTTTATTTGGACTAAAGAAAATTCCTCCATTGGAATAAGGAAGAAGACAGTAAATCCTCCATTGTCCGGGTGACAGAGGGAAGGTCAGTAGACACAGCACCCAGTACAATACAGGGCGACCTGCGGTGCCGTGGGGGTCATTCTCTACTCACCCAGACTCGGTGACTACATTGTGCGAAACAAATATTAGTCTAAACTCTGATAATCTGATGGGAGATTCTTTCTTTGCGGCGCGTAATCTCGCTTCACAGCTTCACAATGGTCGTGTCAGAGAATCAAGAGGGTAATTGACTGCAGAATTTCCATGGAAAAAAAAACTCTGTAAGGAAAATGTTACAAATGCCTATGGTAAATAGTCCGTTCATGCTCTACAGTCAGGATTTTCTCACGGCCGCCATGCTATGTGGTCACATTTAAAGGGGCGATCTAGTATATTACACCCCGTTCTTAATTCTCAGTTAATGAACAATAATAAAACGGTCGGCTCGGTCCGGATCCTCATCTATTAGTCAGGCAAAAAAATAGTATTTTCCTATCCGGAGGACCCAACATGGCTGAACATATACAAGTAGCCCATTCTTATCAGGGAGAAATGTGTAGTTCCTCATTTCACATGCGGGGGCTCTGTTGGAGGATTGAAAATGTTATAACAATTTCCACCATAGATGTAGATCTCTAGAGTTCCTAATAATGATCCGCTCTGATCATCAGAGAATTAGCTACCAGGAATGGGAATAGCCTCTTTAAAGGAGATCAGGTTTGAGTCCCAAAACCAGCAGCATGTCTGTATTATTTTATAGCTCAGGAGCCCCAAAACTGGTGACGCCCGATCTGCCAACTTCTTTGTCCACCTGATTCCTATGGGAGAAGACCCTTAATGACACATCAGTTACAGATGAAGCTGTGACTTTTTGATATACTACAATTACTTCTCCAAAACTGGAGACCTTGAAATTCAGCAGCATGGGTTCATGGGCTGCAAACATGGAGACAGGTTCCCTTTAAAGAAGTTTATATTATATTTGTTATCCATGGTCTCCTTCCTTCTAAAATCAACTTTTTGATAATGAGTCAGAAGGGCTCTGGGGAGCTTTTCCAGAGCCCCGTCATGCTTTAGCTTCACAGGCCGTTACACTGTGCAGGAGAACTTACCCCTCCTACTGTGTGAGATTACATCAGACAGAGGGAAGGGAGAATGCTGAGGGGGAGGGGAGACAGTGTAACACCCTATAAAGCTATAGCACAGAGGGGCTCTGGTAATGCCCCCAGAGTGCTTCTGGCTCATTTGCGTAATTTTAAAAGTTGATTTTAGAAGGGAGGATTATTGCAGTCTTTATGTTTATGTGGGCTGTCCCGCTCAATTTAAGAAGGTTGGGGGTATGCAAAGTGTGGGACCCTGTGTGCTCCTGCCTGGTTTAGGGGCGGGATTAAATGGTCTGGGGGTGGGGGGTCATAACAGTGATCAGCTGACTACAATTCCCCCATTACTATACATGTATCTGTGTATCATAAATTGCTGCCAGATACCATTGAAGATGGTTGATCTCATCTAAAATAAAAAATGATGGGGCATGTAAAATTCAGTATGTTCCATCCTGCTATTAGGATAATCTGGGACTTGTGTTGAGTGGCTCATTCTAGTTATAGGTGGGTCAAGAGGTCTAGAAACCAACCCAGGAGTAACCCCCTATAAATGTCCCCATTACACAGATAGTCGGCCGCTCCGAGAAGATTTGGCAGATTTAATCTGATGTGTATGGCCGCCTCCAGATTGTATGTATCTAGACAATTAGTGACTCCTCTGAATACAATGATTCAGGATTTCCTTCCTTTCTCTCTCGGTGATCTGATTCGGGCACAATTCCAAATGGCTCTTTATTTACTGACATTGTCCATAAGATAATTAACATAATGACTGCCCTGAATAGGAGATACTCGCTGAATGCCTCAAATATTTGGATTCAAGTATCTGTGTTAGCGCCGATCAATTAAAGCCTCATAATGAAGCCCTGTGGGAACCAAATGTGCATAAAGGCGGCCGAGGAGCCCAACTAAATAGGAGGAGGACTATAGAAAGCGCCGGAGAGGAGGACCCCAAATCACAGAACCAACGACCACACGGAAAGGAGAAACATTGGGGGATACAATGTATCACAGCACGACCGACCAATCAGAGACTGAGAGATAGATATGAGATAGATATGAGATAGATAGATAGATATGAGATAGATAGATATGAGATAGATAGATAGATAGATATGAGATAGATAGATAGATATGAGATAGATAGATAGAAAGATAGGAGATAGATAGATAGATAGGAGATAGATAGATATGAGATAGATAGATAGATATGAGATAGATAGATAGATATGAGATAGATAGATAGAAAGATAGGAGATAGATGATAGATATGAGATAGATAGATATGAGATAGATAGATAGATAGATAGATAGGGGATAGATAGATAGATAGATAGATAGATAGATAGATAGATAGATAGATAGATAGATATGAGATAGATAGATAGATAGATAGATAGATATGAGATAGATAGATAGATAGATAGGAGATAGATAGATAGATATGAGATAGATAGATAGATAGATAGGAGATAGATAGATAGATAGATAGATAGATAGATAGATATGAGACTAGAGGGGGCGCAATAGCAGCAGTCACATGCAGAGTGGAAGCCTGGAGGGGCCCATAAACTGCTTTTGGATTTGGAAAAGTTCTATTCTATACGGAAAACTAATAGATAATTATCAGGAGAGCAATGGCGCCATCTGCTGGCGAAACTGGAGCATAACCACAGAGAAACTCCTTTGTCTAAAGCCTAAGGGGGACATTAATCATAGTCTGTTAGACTGTTTTGAGCGATTTTTAGCGCAAAAAACTGGCGCTTCTCGTTAATTTCGTGCCTTATCTGACATAGTGAGAGCCTCCTATACAGATGTTTGCACGGGATCTATCACAAATTTGCGCCTAAAAAGGCACAAGATAGGGACAAAATTGCATCTACTTCCAAAAAAAAATCACTTTACGTTCCTAAAAACATAAATTTTAGGTTCCCAAATGAAGAATCACCTCTATGTAACATGGAAAATACTTCGGAGCAGTTTTATAATGTAAAATTTCCCCAGTAACGACTTCATCATTGTCTATGGGATCATCTCTGGGGGTGATTATTGTCTTATTGTACAGATCTGAGAATATTATCAGACTCCATTTCATGTAAATTATAATAAAAAAGGAAAAGACTCATTTCAGCAAGAATTTTTTTTTTTTTACATCTCTGTCACTTTTAGTCCCTGCATTTGCATCACAATGATAGTTTATGTGCAGAGATGACGCCCTGAACGTTCTGTCACATTTTCTCCGTCTCCTTTCATTACTGCTCACAAAGGAGATCTAACAATTTGAGACAAATTTGGCGCTAATTTAGGCGCAAATGAATGGGACATGCGACAATTCCAAAACGCATTTACTAAGGGTGCGGTCACACGTCACGTTTACTGCATTCGTTTAAAAACGCATCGCTACAGCTGAAGGGAGATTTGCCTTATTAAACAGCTGTTAACGCTTGCGTTTACAAAACGCAAGTGTTAACGCCTGCGTTAACATCGCGGTTAACACATGCGGTTATTAACGCATTGTTAACGCACGCGTTAACATCGCGTTTAACGCATGCGTTTTGTAAACGCAGGTGTTGACAGCTGTTTAATTAGACAAATCTCCCTTCAGTTGTAGCAATGCGTTTTTAAACGAATGCAGTAAACGCGACGTGTGACCGCACCCTCAGGTAGAACTACACTCACCGGCCGCTTTATTAGGTACACCTGTCCAACTGCTCGTTAACACTTAATTTCTAATCAGCCAATCACATGGCGGCAACTCAGTGCATTTAGGCATGTAGACATGGTCAAGACAATCTCCTGCAGTTCAAACCGAGCATCAGTATGGGGAAGAAAGGTGATTTGTGGCCTTTGAACGTGGCATGGTTGTTGGTGCCAGAAGGGCTGGTCTGAGTATTTCAGAAACTGCTGATCTACTGGGATTTTCACGCACAACCATCTCTAGGGTTTACAGAGAATGGTCCGAAAAAGAAAAAACATCCAGTGAGCGGCAGTTCTGTGGGCGGAAATGCCTTGTTGATGCCAGAGGTCAGAGGAGAATGGGCAGACTCACACATCGGGGGCGGGTGTAATGTGAGTCCCTGCCTCTCACACATCGGGGGCGGGTGTAATGTGAGTCCCCGCCTCTCACACATCGGGGGCTGGGGTAATGTGAGTCCCCGCCTCTCACACATCGGGGGCTGGGGTAATGTGAGTCCCCGCCTCTCACACATCGGGGGCTGGTGTAATGTGAGTCCTCGCCTCTCACACATCAGGGGCTGGTGTAATGTTACTCCCCGCCTCTCACACATCGGGGGCTGGTGTAATGTGACTCCCCGCCTCTCACACATCGGGGGCTGGTGTAATGTTACTCCCCGCCTCTCACACATCGGGGGCTGGTGTAATGTGACTCCCCGCCTCTCACACATCGGGGGCTAGTGTAATGTGAGTCTCCGCCTCTCACACATCGGGGGCTGGTGAAATGTCAGTCCCCGCCTCTCACACATCGGGGGATGGTGTAATGTGAGTCCTCGCCTCTCACACATCAGGGGCTGGTGTAATGTGACTCCCCGCCTCTCACACATCGGGGGCTGGTGTAATGTGACTCCCCGCCTCTCACACATCGGGGGCTGGTGTAATGTGAGTCTCCGCCTCTCACACATCGGGGGCTGGTGAAATGTCAGTCCCCGCCTCTCACACATCGGGGGCTGGTGTATTGTGAGTCCCCACCTCTCACACATCGGAGGCTGGTGTAATGTGAGTCCCCACCTCTCACACATCGGAGGCTGGTGTAATGTGAGTCCCCGCCTCTCACACATCAGGGGCTGGTGTAATGTGAGTCCCCGCCTCTCACACATCGGGGGCTGGTGTAATGTAAGTCCCCACCTCTCACACTTCGTGGGCGGGTGTAATGTGAGTCCCTGCCTCTCACACATCAGGGGCTGGTGTAATGTGAGTCCCCGCCTCTCACACATTGGGGGCTGGTGTAATGCGAGTCCCCGCCTCTCACACATCGGGGCCTAGTGTAATGTGAGTCCCCGCCTCTCACACATCGGGGGCTGGTGTAATGTGAGTCCCCGCCTCTCACACATCGGGGGCTGGTGTAATGTGAGTCCCTGCCTCTCACACATCAGGGGCTGGTGTAATGTGAGTCTTCACCTCTCACACATCGGGGGCGGGTGTAATGTGTGTCCCCGCCTCTTACACCTTGGGGGTCGGTGTAATGTGAGTCCTCGCCTCTTACACATCGGGGACTGATGTAATCTGAGTCCCCGCCTCTCACACATGGGGGGCGGGTGTAATGTGAGTCCCCGCCTCTCACACATCGGGGGCGGGTGTAATGTGAGTCCCCGCCTCTCACACATCAGGGGCTGGTGTAATGTGAGTCCCCACCTCTCACACATCAGGGCTGGTGTAATGTGAGTCCCCGCCTCTCACACATCGGGGGCGGGTGTAATGTGAGTCTTCACCTTTCACACATTGGGGGCTGGTGTAATGTGAGTCCCTGCCTCTCACACATCTGGGTCTGGTGTAATGTGAGTCCCTGCCTCTCACACATCGGGGGCTGGTGTAATGTGAGTCCCCGCCTCTTACACATCGGGGGCGGGTGTAATGTGAGTCCCCACCTCTCACACATCGTGGGCGGGTGTAATGTGAGTCCCTGCCTCTCACACATCAGGGGCTGGTGTAATGTGAGTCCCCTCCTCTCACACATCAGGGCTGGTGTAATGTGAGTCCCCGCCTCTCACACATCGGGGGCTGGTGTAATGTGAGTCTCCGCCTCTCACACATCAGGGCTGGTGTAATGTGAGTCCCCGCCTCTCACACATCGGGGGCAGGTGTAATGTGAGTCCCTGCCTCTCACACATCAGGGGCTGGTGTAATGTGAGTCTCCACCTCTCACACATCGGGGGCGGGTGTAATGTGAGTCTCTGCCTCTCACACATCGGGGGCTGGTGTAATGTGAGTCCCTGCCTCTCACACATCAGGGGCTGGTGTAATGTGAGTCCCCGCCTCTCACACATCGGGGGCTGGTGTAATGTGAGTCCCCGCCTCTCACACATCGGGGGTGGGTGTAATGTG
The DNA here is from genome assembly GCF_040894005.1 of Engystomops pustulosus. Lineage (NCBI taxonomy): Eukaryota > Metazoa > Chordata > Amphibia > Anura > Leptodactylidae > Engystomops > Engystomops pustulosus. Next base: position 12,743,085 of record NC_092411.1, on the reverse strand, counting down.
AGTCCCCGCCTCTCACACATCAGGGGCTGGTGTAATGTGAGTCTTCACCTCTCACACATCGGGGGCGGGTGTAATGTGTGTCCCCGCCTCTTACACCTTGGGGGTCGGTGTAATGTGAGTCCTCGCCTCTTACACATCGGGGACTGATGTAGTTTGAGTCCCCACCTCTCACACATGGGGGGCGGGTGTAATGTGAGTCCCCGCCTCTCACACATCGGGGGCGGGTGTAATGTGAGTCCCCGCCTCTCACACATCAGGGGCTGGTGTAATGTGAGTCCCCACCTCTCACACATCAGGGGCTGGTGTAATGTGAGTCCCCGCCTCTCACACATCGGGGGCGGGTGTAATGTGAGTCTTCACCTCTCACACATCTGGGGCTGGTGTAATGTGAGTCCCCACCTCTCACACATCGGGGGCGGGTGTAATGTGACTCCCCGCCTCTCAAACATCGGGGGCTGGTGTAATGCAAGATCCTGCCTCTCACACATCAGGGGCTGTTGTAATGTGTGTCCCCACCTCACACACATCAGGGGTTGGTGTAATGTGAGTCCCCACCTCACACACATCAGGGGCTGGTGTAATGTGAGTCCCCGCCTCTCACACATCAGGGGCTGGTGTAATGTGAGTCCCCGCCTCTCACACATCGGGGGCTGGTGTAATGTGAGTCCTCCCCTCACACACATCAGGGGCTGGTGAAATGTCAGTCCCCGCCTCTCACACTTCGGGGGCTGGTGTAATGTTAGTCCCCACCTCACACACATCGGGGGCTGGTGTAATGTTAGTCCCCACCTCACACACATCGGGGGCTGGTGTAATGTGAGTCCCCGCCTCTTACACATCGGGGGCTGGTGTAATCTGAGTCCCCGCCTCTCACACATCGGGGGCGGGTGTAATGTGAGTCCCCACCTCTCACACATCGTGGGCGGGTGTAATGTGAGTCCCTGCCTCTCACACATCAGGGGCTGGTGTAATGTGAGTCCCAGCCTCTCACACATCAGGGCTGGTGTAATGTGAGTCCCCGCCTCTCACACATCGGGGGCTGGTGTAATGTGAGTCCCTGCCTCTCACACATCAGGGGCTGGTGTAATGTGAGTCTCCGCCTCTCACACATCAGGGCTGGTGTAATGTGAGTCTCCGCCTCTCACACATCAGGGCTGGTGTAATGTGAGTCCCCACCTCTCACACATCGGGGGTGGGTGTAATGTGAGTCCCCGCCTCTCACACATCAGGGGCTGGTGTAATGTGAGTTTTCACCTCTCACACATCAGGGGCGGGTGTAATGTGTGTCCCCGCCTCTTACACCTTGGGGGTCGGTGTAATGTGAGTCCTCGCATCTTACACATCGGGGACTGATGTAATCTGAGTCCCCGCCTCTCACACATCGGGGGCGGCTGTAATGTGAGTCCCCGCCTCTCACACATCGGGAGCGGGTGTAATGTGAGTCCCCGCCTCTCACACATCAGGGCTGGTGTAATGTGAGTCCCCGCCTCTCACACATCGGGGGCTGGTGTAATGTGAGTCCCCACCTCTCACACATTGGGGGCGGGTGTAATGTGAGTCCCCGCCTCTCACCCATCAGGGGCTTGTGTAATGTGAGTATCCGCCTCTCACACATCGGGGGCTGGTGTAATGTGAGTCCCCACCTCTCACACATCGGGGGCGGATGTAATGTGAGTCCCCGCCTCTCACACATCAGGGGCTTGTGTAATGTGAGTCTCTGCCTCTAACACATCGGGGGCTTGTGTAATGTGAGTCCCCACCTCTCACACATCGGGGGCTGGTGTAATGTGAGTCCCCGCCTCTCACACATCGGAGACTGGTGTAATGTGAGTCCCCACCTCTCACACATCGTGGGCTGGTGTAATGTGAGTACCCGCCTCTCACACATCGGGGGCGGGTGTAATGTGAGTCCCCGCCTCTCATACATCGGGGGCTGGTGTAATGTGAGTCCCCACCTCTCACACATCGGGGGCTGGTGTAATGTGACTCCCCACCTCTCACACATCAGGGGCGGGTTTAATGTGAGTCCCCACCTCTCACACATCAGGGGCTGGTGTAATGTGAGTCCCCACCTCTCACACATCAGGGCTGGTGTAATGTGAGTCCCCGCCTCTCACACATCGGGGGCGGGTGTAATGTGAGTCCCGCCTCTCACACATCGGGGGCTGGTGTAATGTGAGTCAGTCAGAGGACTGAATTTGGTATCATTAGATAGATTCTTGAAAAATATTTGACACATTTATTTTAAATTTTTTGATCCTATGTGTATTTCGTGAGTTATTCCACAGTCACACCCTGTATAGTTTATTATTTTTTAATGTTTACATTTTTTTTAACCATTTTTACTTGAACCCTAAGGCTCCTAGCTTATACTGCAACACAAGTGAATTATAGTATATGGGGATTTCAGTGCTGATCTGTGTCCACCTTCGGCCCCATCTTCGGCAGATGGTTGCAGGTCAAGCTGAATGACAAGCCTGTGGTGGTCGAAGAGTTTCTTAGACACTGCCTCCCTAGGATCTCAGGACAGATCAGTTCCAATATGGAGGCACACCGGCCACCAGCATTTAAGTGGTTAACACTGGGTATTAGAAGTGTTTGTTTGCTGCAAACACCCACCCTGTAGAAAGGAGACTCCGCCCTCTCCACACCCATTTCTCAAAGCTTTTTTGACGGCATTTAATGAGTTAGCAACCAGGTGGCAGTTTATCCCCTCCCACGACACTACGCTGTAATAATACGTCATGTGTCGCACATACAAATTATTATCTGTCCCTCCTTATGGACCTGCAATCTGCAGCCTGGCAGATGGGGGCCCCCTCCAGCTCCGGGACCGGTCATGGTCGCATATATTCCTATACATATTATAGCAGTTATCTATAAACTCCATGATAAATCTGTTGTACTTTCTGTTCCCGATCACACCCAGGTGTAATCATCTGACACCAATATCAAATATTTTCTTGGAATTCAAGGCATCATCTGATCCCGGCTCCCAATGTACAGAAATGTGCCTGGAATGAAGCTTCGGAGCACAAATCTTTTCCATGTGAGGAATTTTCCGCATTTTATTGGGATGGCAGATGACAGATTAATTGGACGGACGACTTAGAGAAACTAGTCATGTAAATGTTTCCAGCCATGCGATGACAAAGGATCAAGTATCAGACATAACTGGGGGTCAAGCTGTTGGTGTCTTTGATCTGACGTTGATGGATGTATCTGCCTCTAATTACTAATGTTCTTACATGGTGGATGGGCTTGAGGTGGTCTCTGGTGTAGATGCGCAGCTTCTTTATCTGGGTATGTTCTTTGTTATACTAATGAGTTACATGTGTTACCCTTTCTTATCAAAATCTCCCATTCACATCTCTGGGTCTTCTCTAGTGCTGCACCAATACATTAAGATGGTCTTCTGGGGTCACTTACAGTGAGAAACCATCTTGTCTGTACACTACAAGTGTCAGATTGCCGGGGGCTTAGCTTGCCGCTGGCCGAGTAAGACGTACTGCTGCTGAGCTCCCTCACCACACCAGTCTCCTCACATGGGACCCAAAAGAACCGGCACCAAGAAGCAGGGAGCTCGGGAGCCGCAACAGAGCTCTATGGAGCAGTTCCTGGGCTTATCCACGCTGCCCGAAGACCCCGCAGCTGAATCCAAGATGGCCACACCTAGATGCTTGGGACCCAAAATTTCTTCTCCTCCTTACTAAAACGGTTGCGGAGTCGCCCCATTGAAAACGACCACATCCACAGGTCTTTAGGCCCAAAATCTGCTGACCCTGCGAGACCCCGCAACATTATATGCCGTAAGGAAGCCATCCTGAAAGGAGACAGAGACGCAGAACCACTGTCATTTAAGGGATCCCCCTTGTCCATCCTGCCTGATCTGGCTAAACGCACACTACAGCTCCGTAAAGCACTCAAACTACTGCTCAATGTGTTGCGAGAAAAGAACATTGCGTATCACTGGGGGTACCACTTCCAACTTATAGCCCGCAACGGGGGGAAGACCGCAATTTTCCGCTCACTGGGAAACCTCCCGAATTTCTTGGGCATCTTGGAACTACCCATGATCTCTCTACCAGACTAGCCCAAGTCACCCTCTCTATCCGTCCAACCACCAAGACCTGAGTGGCAAACGGTGGAGCCTAAACCAAGAAGAGAGCCTAAACGCCCGAAGCCTACACCACGCTGAACTTTGACCTGATTGCTCCCTATGCACGGGAGATTTGTTCAAGAGGCACCAGAAGGACTTTCACAAGACACCTTGCTCAGAAACCCACTTTGCCTCCACATTTCTTCACATTTGGACTATGCAACTACCTTGTGCTGTGGATACACGACCGCCCACCAGGGCGCATTGCCACGAGCGGGCCTTGCCGGGGGCTCTCTTGGTCATTTGCTTCCTTCGCCCCGAGAGGGAACAGTAGCCCTTGTGGCTCGCTTAGCTTACCTCTCCTGTAGCAACTAGAAATAACGGTGCGGAAGATTAATACCTGCCACAGTTTTCCTTTTCTTTCTTACTAAATAAAAGAGGCCAAATCCTATAATGAATGCACCGTAAAAGGGTAATGATTGTTCTCTTCCAAGAAACACACTTAAGTGCCCTAAATGTACCGAAATGCCCCAACTCATACTACTCAATCTGGCATCATAGCCCAAACCCAACGCGTAAGAAAGGGGGGGGTGTCCATAGCCTTGCGTAAAACCTTCCAACACACCCTTCTTGATTCCAAAACAGACCCAGAGGGCAGATTCCTCTTTTTAAAAGTTTCCTTTGCAAATAGAATCTAAACAATCGCTAATGTGTACTTTCCCAACCAGGGCCAAGTCGATTTTGGCATCTGAACGCTCTGGGAACTGGCAGAATTTGCAGACGGTACCCAGATTGTGCTTCAACCTTGCTTTTGATCCTCTCCAAGATACGACGACCGGTAAGTCTTCCGTCTCATCTGTGCAGCTGCGTAGACTAAGGACATCACTGAGGGACATGCAACTAGTGGATTTATGGAGAATCCTTCACCCTGGGGTAAAAGATTTCATATTCCACTCTGCAGCCCACAATAGCTACCATAGATTAGACCACCTTTTCATTTCACACCATCTCTTAGATTTAGGACCACGTTGCTCGATCGATGGCTTTCTATGTTCCGACAATGCTCCAGTCATGGGGTCATTTAAATTGGTGGCTCAACCCCCAAGACAATATTCTTGGCGGCTAAATGACAACTTATTAAGCGACGCCCTGTGCATATCAGACATAAAGGCAGCCATACAGTCCTTTCCCCTACAACATACCGTAGACTCCTCTAATGCCACACTCAAATGGGAAGGCCTAAAATTTGATATAAAAGGTATCCTGATGAACCATGGCTCACGCCTAAAAAAAGAACGCACACTCAAACTTAAATCCCTTTTGACGGAGTTGGGTAGGCTGGAAGACACTAATAAAGCTTTCCCTTCCGACTTGGTTAAAGCAAATCTATCTACTATCCGCCAACAAATCTTGTCAATCTTAGACCAAAAAACCCAATGTGCGCGTGATCGCATGCGCAGAGGCTTCTACGAGTATGGGGACAAATGCGGAACCTGGCTAGCCAGAGCTCTACACCCCAGAATGGCACGCAACCACATCCTCTCTATCGATTCCCCCCTCAAGGGAAAGGTACACTCACCCTCCGACATAACAGAAGAGTTTCGTTTATTCTATGAGCGCCTATATAACATAAAAGATACTACAAATGAACTACTGCGAACTGCCCCTAGTGAAATTGTGGAATACCTTGATCAGCACGCTCCCCCCCCCCTATACCCTTTGAGGCGAGAGACGCAATTGAAGAGAACATGAAGTTCACCGAGTTCTCAAAGACCTTAAGTCTGGGAAAAGTCCGGGGCCGGATGGTCTCACTCCACGTTTTTTTAAGCTATTCGGGGAAGACTTAACACCCATGCTCCTAAAGACTTTTAATGCAGTAGCGGGGGGAACTCCCTTCCAGGCACAGACACTACAGGCCACCATCACCGTATTGCCCAAACCTGACAAACCTTTAACTTCTTGCGGGAATTATAGACCTTATATCCTTACTGAATATAGATGTTAAACTATATGCCAAAATGCTGGCACTCCGCTTGCAACCTCTCATCCCGAACCTTATACACAGAGATCAGGTGGGGTTTGTGCCTGGAAGGGAGGCACGAGATAACACGGCCAAAACAAGCTCCATGATAGCAAATGCCCAACGTAAAACCACCCCCTCTGCCTTCTTTCTGTGGATGCCGAGAAGGCTTTTAAAAGGGTCTGCTGGCTATTTTTAGAGGCGGTCCTCTGAAGGATAGGCCTCGGTCCAAAGATGTTACAGGGTATCATGGCACTTTATCACAATCCCACAGCGTGGGTGCGAGTTAACAGCTCTCTCTGACTCCTTCCTCATCGCCAACGGGACAAGGCAGGGATGTTCTCTTTCCCCTTTCTTGTATCTTTTGGCAATGGAACCACTGGCAAACACGATAAGATCAAACCCTGACATTACAGGCCTGATGATGGGACACCGGGATTGTAAGCTTTCCCTTTTTGCAGACGACCTTCTTCTATACGTAACATCCCCGACAACATCGCTACCCTCTTTACTAAAGGAATTCCGAGCCTACGGGTCTTTGAGCAACTTTAAGGTCAACACCCACAAATCTGAAATGCTTAAAGGAAACCTACCACTTAGAATGGCAGGGGTAAGCTGTAAGTACCGAGCACCAGCTCAGGGTGAGCTCAGGGTGAGCTGGTGCCGGTACTTACTTTCGTTAGTGTTTTAAACCACGGTATCGCGGTTTTAACACTTTTTAACTTTAGAGCAGAAGGGGCTTCGGCGCTGCACACGGCCATGCGCGCGCAACGTCTCCGCTATTTCCTATGTAGGCGCGTGCAGGATCGTGCGCACGCAGCGCCGAAGCCTCTTCTGCTCTAAAGTTTTAAGTGTTAAAACCGCGATACCGATACCGAGCTGGTGCTCGGTACTTACAGCTTACCCCTGCCATTCTAAGTGGTAGGTTTCCTTTAACATCACCCTACCCTACAAGTACACTTGGAATCCACTTTTCCATTTACATGGGCCAGGCCCGCCATACGCTGTCTAGGAACAAATATATCATCAGACCTAAATCTTTTATTTAACTTAAACTATACACAACTGTTAAAGGCTATTGAGAAGGATCTAGAAAAATGGTCCAAATGAACTGTATCATGGTTCGGTAGAATTAACATACTAACACCTCTTGTAATTGTAATTGTTTTTGCCACTGCTCGAGTGAGAAAGACTTATTGAGGACCCTCTCCCAGGAAGCAGTAAACGACGGCAGCTCATCTCCCGCACCTCCCCGCACCAGCATAGCATAGACCAAGGAGATCGTGTGGATGGGAGGGGAGGAGTCATACACAATTCTTTAAACGTTGTAAGGGTGGTAGAGAGTGTAGCTGGGCCCAAGGTGTTGACAAATTTTGCGGACCTGAAAGCATTGCAGCCATCTAGAAGGAGCTAGGCCGAGTGCTGCAGTTACATCGGTCATAGCGCGAATCCCCTGCTCGTTAACTACACTACGTACCCTGGGTAGCGGGATTTGTGGATCTGAGGGGGCACAAGTATTTTTTCGTCAAGTTTACTACATTTGGAATCTTCCCGCTTCCCAGAACATGCATTGGATAAATTAAATACTGCCGCTAGAAAGTAAAATTTGTTACACAGAAAATAAAATTCTGTAAACAGGAAAATACATTTTTTGGGATTTTTAAAGAAGGAGAGTAAAAAATGGAAACCCAGAAACGAAAAAGGGCATTGGCGGGAAGGGGTTAAAGGAAGCAATGAGCTGAAGGTGGCGGGAGGTTCCCTTTTAATGTACAGGAAAGGGTATGTATATATATATATATAGGGAGTCCACGGGTTACTAACAAAATAGGTTCGTTCTTACGTTGAATTTGTATGTAAGTCGGAACTGTATATTTTATAATTGTAGTTCCAGACAAAAATTTTTTTGCCCCAGTGACAATTGGAGTTTCAAAATTATTTCTTGTAATGGGACCAAGGATTATCAATGAAGCTTCATTACAGACACCTTACAGCTGATCATTGCAGCCTGGGACTATAGTAACATCCAGAGAGGTCACCAGAGGTCACAGTGGGCAGAGGGGTCTGTCTGTAACTAGGGGTCGTCTGTAAGTCGGGTGTCCTTAAGTAGGGGATCGCCTGTAGTCAGACCACCAGTTTCAGAGATGTTGTACAGTAGTAAGTGATTAATCAGATCAGTCAATTATGGAGCAGATTGATAAAGACGAAGAGTCATAAAAGTCAGTAAGGAGTCAAAATACTTGAGGACTATCACCTAATACAAGGTCATGAGGTCAGTGCCACTGCCAGCCTCGCACAAGACATGAGGTTGTGGTTGGCATGGAGAGGTGGTACCGATCCGGGATGAGGTCAGTACATGTCAGCAGGGTCTTAGCTTCATCCCATAAATAATTCCATGGAAGGACATGATGGATCCGGCACCAGGTGTAACGTGTTCCTGCCAGCGGCCGCCTATCTAATCTCCATCTAATGTGCTGAGAGGCTCAATCCTGAGATTTCAGCGCCTTTAGGTGTGAAATACGTTTTTATTCCCGGAGAATGTGCGATGTGTGACTTTCCTCGGAGACGCCAGGAGAAGATAAACAATCAGGGCTGATGTGCGGGGGAAGTTCTCTCCTCGGCTTTGATCTGCGCACGGAGGATTGTGCCAAAAGCCGGCGCCGATGTCTAATAAATTCTACCCAAATCACTTCATTACTGCAGGAAACTTGGAAACAGAAAAGATAAAGTGGAATTTTCGTTTTTAATCAAAGACATTTAAATATTGGGTCGGGTCAATTATTCGTGTCACAACCCCCCTGGGGTCTGAACTCACAGAAACATCTTGAAACTGGCCATAGGTAGCACGGAGCACATCTCACATAGGGATCTGGACTTAACCAAGGTGCACAAAGCCTCCTAAACCAATAACAGCATCAGGTAGGAGTAAAAACAAAGTAATAAAGTAATGCAAAGATAATCAACTTAGTATGCTTATATGCAAATCAGCATTTCAAGTGCCCGAGGGGTGGGCCCAGTTTTTCTGTTTTGCCTACAGAGTGCTCTGGACTCCTCTGGAATCACTTCCTTTCTCTTTTCAGCTGGGATTGATCTATCCATCTTCTGATTGGCCCACCACCCAGGCCAGCCCCCAGTGCACTTGCTGGCTAATTTGCATATTGAGAAAAAGTTTGATTATGCCGGTTTTGACTCCTTTATGACATTGGCCCCTTCGGCACTGCTCTTCTAATGTGCAGGGAGCACTGGATTGATGAAGACCGGAGCACAATCTTCATGAATCTGGCGCACCCTGAGTGCGCCTAAAGCGCTTAACCCTTTCCCTGCCGTACGTTCTCACAGAGTGGCATCTGCATGGTCAAGGACATATGTGATACATCCTCTCTTCAAAGGGCTATAACTCCGGATCTGTGGCACCTAGAATCTCAATTCTTTTTCCTTCTGAGAGAGGTAAATCTCCTCTTTCATATGTCATATATAGAATCTCCTCGTCCACATGTATCAGTACTAGTGCAGTCTGTACTATGCACAGTTTTCCTGTGGAGTGTGCAGGGGGTGCCAGATTCAGTAAAACTGGTGCACCGTCTTCATGAATCTGGCGCCCCCTGCTGCTCGGGGAGTGGGCACCATTATTTTTTTTGGTGCAGAATTGTGGCGCACGTCAATAATAACTGGGGTCAAACTCTGAGTAAGCAGTAACACGCCCCTTTTTGCACATTTTTTCTGTCTTGTCGGACTCAGTGCAGCCACGATTTAGTTATGAAAAAAATTTCCCCAAAATTTTGAAAGATCCTCCATTTTCAAAGTTCTGAATTTTCTACTTTTAAAGCAGAAAGTGATAGCACCCAAATTAATTCACAACGCACACTTCCCAAATGTCTGCTTTATGTTGCCATGGTTTTTTTAAGCATCAACTCATTTTTCTAGGATGTTATGGGGGTCATTTACTAAGGGCCCGATTTGCGGTTTCCCTACGTGTTACCCGAATATTTCCGATTTGCGCCGATTTTTCCTGTATTGCCCCAGGTTTTTGGCGCACGCGATCGGATTGTGGCGCATTGGCGCCAGCATGCACGGGCGTGGCCGAACGATAACCCGACGGATTCGGAGAAACCGCCGCATTTAAAAAAAAAAAAAGTGTCGCTGGACTTGCACTTACCTTCACCATGTATAGGATGGTGCACTTCGTCGGGGAACTTAAGCGCAGCAGCGACATCTGGTGGACGTCGGAGGAACTGCCTTAGTGAATCGCCGGAAGACCCGAATCCACCACACAGAACGCGCCGCTGGATTGTGAATGGGCCGGGTAAGTAAATCTGCCCCAATGAGGCTTAGAATTTGGGTGCGATTTTCCACAATTTTGAAAAAATTGCTAAAACCTGTATTTAGAGGCACCTGCTCAACTTTCAAGTGACAGTCAGAGGCCTAAATAATAGTAAAACCCCATAAATTACGCCATTATTAAAATACACTTTTAAGAGGTTTGTTAACCCTTTAGTTTGGTTTTTTTTTTGGTTTTTTTCTGGACAATACATTAATTTTGGCTTAAAAATGAAACATTCACAATGGAATAAATGACAAAAAGCTCCTCAAATTTTGATATCCAATTTCTCCTGAGTGCCATTATCCCATATGTGGTGGTAACTGCTGTATGGGCGCACGGACGGGCATGGAATGGAAGCTGCGCCATTCGCAGCAGATTTGTACTGTCACATTGTACAGGCTATACATATTTTTTAAAATCTGGATATATAGGGGCTTATTTCTTGTGGGATGAGATGCACTTTTCATCATTTTGGGGCATCTATAACTAATTGATAAAATATTATCACCAGCCATGAGGCGAGTTGAGCCTCTTGCCTCAGGTATCACAATCAGCAGCAAGATGGGGGGACAGCATTAGGGATGCAGTCACCTGATGCAAAACAAACTTGACGCTTGAAAAAAGTTTTACAACTGATGTCAACATGGGTGTGAGACACTGCATGGAGAACGCATGTACTAAAATAATAACCTCGTATATTAGTACTGGATGGAGTCAGGTGCGCTGTTCTATAGCTCACCCCAGACAGAAGAGAGATTAGGTTCTCCCATGGGTGGAGAAAATGAAAAATCATCCAATGTTGGAAAGATTTTTTATCTTTTTTTTTTTTGGTCGTTTGCCATACCATAAAAATAATGGGGCACATTTACTAAGGGTCCAAACGTGGGTTCATCGGGTTTTGCGATTATTTCCGTTTTGCGCTGAATCGCCCCAGGATTTTGGCGCACGTGATCGGATTGTGTCGCATCGGCGCCAGCTTGCATGCGACAGAAAACAGGGGGCGTGGACGTCGGACAACCCGACGGATTCGGACAAACCGCGGAAATTTAAAAAAGACAATGGGGGTCATTTACTAAGGGCCCGATTCGCGGTTTCCCGACGTGTTACCCGAATATTTCCGATTTGCGCCAATTTTCCCTGAATTGCCCCGGGATTTTGGCGCACGCGAACGGATTGTGGCGCATCGGCGCTGGCATGCACGCGACGGAAATTGGGGGGGGGGCGTGGCCGAACGAAAACCCGACGGATTTGGAAAAACCGCCGCATTTAAAATAAAAAATGTGTTGCGAAAATTACACTTACCTTCACCAGGTATAGGCCGGTGATTTTCAGGGCATTCCAGCGCGCCTCCGGGGAACTTCAGCGCAGCAGCGCCACCTGGTGGACGGCGGAGGAACTACCTTAGTGAATCCCGGACAGACCCGAATCCAGTGGATCCGCTGGATCGCGAACGGACCGGGTAAGTAAATCTGCCTCCATGTGTCGCAAGATCAAGCACTCACATGCACCGGGAAGAAGAAGGTGAACTCCGCGGACCCCAGCAGGGAAGCGACAGATGCAGGGACTCGGGCGCACGATCTTAGAGAATCGCGGCAGAACCCATAGCTTTTTAAAATATTGTTAATTTTAGTATCACCATCTTTTCAGAGGCAGAACTTTTTTATTTTCAAGGGGACAAATCTTATTAAAGGGATCCTGTCAGCAGAAATATTCCTTATAAGCCACTACCAGTATGTCGTCAAGCAACAACTTTCAGATTGTGTTTCTTTCATGGCCCAGGGTGATGGAAGAATCCAGGAAAATCTACTTTGAAGTGAATGTAAATTTGTTGTTTAAAGTCAAGGAGGTGGAGATTTTAACACTGAAGTCAAGCTCTCCCTATCTCAGAACAGCCCCTTCACTGTAATTGATGGTCTTGCACCCAGAGACATCGCTAACCAGATCTCCTGAAGTCCAGCGCATAATGTAAGTCACAGGAGGAGGTAGGTTCAGAGGCAGGGAGAGCTTGACTTCACTGTTTAACTCTCCGCCTCCCTGACTTTATACAGCCAATTTACATCTCAATTCAAAGATTTTCTGAGCAATGGAACCATGCTGGGTCATGAAAGAAACCTGGTCTGTAAGGTGTAAAGCTGCTAGACAACATACTGGTAGCAGTTTATTAGGCCAGTTTCTGATGACAGGTTCCCTTTAATGGCTTATTTTTTCTAGATGAGTTGTTCTTTTTAGCCATCTTATTTTGGGGCATGTAACATTTTTTGATATTACTTTCAGAAAAGAATATGATGGTGTCTCCTGCTCCCGGCAGCTGTATGATGGCGTCTCCTGCTCACGGAAGCTGTAATGATGGTGTCTCCTGCTCCTGGCTACTGTAGTGATGGCGTCTCCTGCTCCCGGCAGCTGTAGGGATGGCGTCTCCTGCTCCTGGCTACTGTAGTGATGGCATCTCCTGCTCCCGGCAGCTGTAGTGATGGCGTCTCCTGCTCCTGGCAGCTGTAGTGATGGCGTCTCCTGCTCCCGGCAGCTGTAGTGATGGCGTCTCCTGCTCCTGGCTGCTGTAGTGATGGCGTCTCCTGCTCCCGGCAGCTGTAGTGATGGCGTCTCCTGCTCCCGGCAGCTGTAGTGATGGCGTCTCCTGCTCCCGGCAGCTGTAGTGATGGCGTCTCCTGCTCCCGGCAGCTGTAGTGATGACGTCTCCTGCTCCCGGCAGCTGTAGTGATGGCGTCTCCTGCTCCCGGCAGCTGTAGTGATGGCGTCTTCTGCTCCCCGCAGCTGTAGTGATGGCGTCTCCTGCTCCCGACAGCTGTAGTGATGGCGTCTCCTGCTCCCGGCAGCTGTAGTGATGGCGTCTCCTGCTCCCGGCAGCTGTAGTGATGGCGTCTCCTGCTCCCGGCAGCTGTAGTGATGGCGTCTCCTGCTCCCGGCAGCAGTAGTGATGGTGTCCCCTGCTTCCGGCACTTGTAGGGATGGCGTCTCCTGCTCCCGGTAGCTGTAGTGATAACGCATCCTGCTCCCGGCAGTTGTAGGGATGGCGTCTCCTGCTCACGGAAGCTGTAATGATGGTGTCTCCTGCTCCTGGCTACTGTAGTGATGGCGTCTCCTGCTCCCGGCAGCTGTAGGGATGGCGTCTCCTGCTCCTGGCTACTGTAGTGATGGCATCTCCTGCTCCCGGCAGCTGTAGTGATGGCGTCTCCTGCTCCTGGCAGCTGTAGTGATGGCGTCTCCTGCTCCCGGCAGCTGTAGTGATGGCGTCTCCTGCTCCTGGCTGCTGTAGTGATGGCGTCTCCTGCTCCCGGCAGCTGTAGTGATGGCGTCTCCTGCTCCCGGCAGCTGTAGTGATGGCGTCTCCTGCTCCCGGCAGCTGTAGTGATGGCGTCTCCTGCTCCCGGCAGCTGTAGTGATGACGTCTCCTGCTCCCGGCAGCTGTAGTGATGGCGTCTCCTGCTCCCGGCAGCTGTAGTGATGGCGTCTTCTGCTCCCCGCAGCTGTAGTGATGGCGTCTCCTGCTCCCGGCAGCTGTAGTGATGGCGTCTCCTGCTCCCGGCAGCTGTAGTGATGGCGTCTCCTGCTCCCGGCAGCTGTAGTGATGGCGTCTCCTGCTCCCGGCAGCTGTAGTGATGGCGTCTCCTGCTCCCGGCAGCTGTAGTGATGGCGTCTTCTGCTCCCCGCAGCTGTAGTGATGGCGTCTCCTGCTCCCGGCAGCTGTAGTGATGGCGTCTCCTGCTCCCGGCAGCTGTAGTGATGGCGTCTCCTGCTCCCGGCAGCTGTAGTGATGGCGTCTCCTGCTCTCGGCAGCTGTAGGGATGGCGTCTCCTGCTCCCGGCAGTTGTAGGGATGGCATCTCCTGCTCCCGGCAGCTATAGGGATGGCGTCTCCTGCTTCCGGCAGCTGTAGTGATGGCGTCTCCTGCTCCCGGCAGCTGTAGTGATGGCGTCTTCTGCTCCTGGCAGCTGTAGTGATGGTGTCTCCTGCTCCCGGCAGCTGTAGTGATGGCGTCTCCTGCTCCCGGCAGCTGTAGTGATGGCGTCTCCTGCTCCCGGCAGCTGTAGTAATGGCGTCTCCTGCTCCTTGCAGCTGTAGTGATGGCGTCTCCTGCTCCCGGCAGCTGTAGTAATGGCGTCTCCTGCTCCCGGCAGCTATAGGGATGGCGTCTCCTGCTCCCGGCAGCTGTTGTGATGGCGTCTCCTGCTCCCGGCAGCTGTAGTGATGGCGTCTCCTGCTCCTGGGAGCTGTAGTGATGGCGTCTCCTGCTCCTGGCAGTTGTAGTGATGGCGTCTCCTGCTCCTGGCAGTTGTAGTGATGGCGTCTCCTGCTCCTGGCAGCTGTAGTGATGGCGTCTCCTGCTCTCGGCAGCTGTAGTGATGGCGTCTCCTGCTCCTGGCAGCTGTAGTGATGGTGTGTCCTGCTCCTGGCAGCTGTAGTGATGGCGTCTCCTGCTCCTGGCAGCTGTGGTGATGGCGTCTCGTGCTCCTGGCAGTTGTAGTGATGGCGTCTCCTGCTCCTGGGAGCTGTAGTGATGGTGTCTCCTGCTCCTGGCAGCTGTAGTGATGGCGTCTCCTGCTCCCGGCAGCTGTAGTGATGGCGTCTCCTGCTCCTGGCAGTTGTAGTGATGGCGTCTCCTGCTCCTGGCAGCTGTAGTGATGGCGTCTCCTGCTCCCGGCAGCTGTAGTGATGGCGTCTCCTGCTCCCGGCAGTTGTAGAGATGGCGTCTCCTGCTCCCAGCAGCTGTAGTGATGGTGTCTCCTGCTCCCGGCAGCTGTAGTGATGGCGTCTCCTGCTCCCGGCAGTTGTAGAGATGGCGTCTCCTGCTCCCCGCAGCTGTAGTGATGGCGTCTCCTGCTCCTGGCAGCTGTAGTGATGGCGTCTCCTGCTCCTGGCAGCTGTAGTGATGGCGTCTCCTGCTCCCCGCAGCTGTAGTGATGGCGTCTCCTGCTCCTGGCAGCTGTAGTGATGGCGTCTCCTGCTCCTGGCAGCTGTAGTGATGGCGTCTCCTCCTCCTGGCAGCTGTAATGATGGTGTCTCCTGCTCCTGGCTACTGTAGTGATGGCGTCTCCTGCTCCTGGCAGCTGTAGTGATGGCGTCTCCTGCTCCTGGCAGCTGTAGTGATGGCGTCTCCTGCTCCCCGCAGCTGTAGTGATGGCGTCTCCTGCTCCTGGCAGCTGTAGTGATGGCGTCTCCTGCTCCTGGCAGCTGTAGTGATGGCGTCTCCTCCTCCTGGCAGCTGTAATGATGGTGTCTCCTGCTCCTGGCTACTGTAGTGATGGCGTCTCCTGCTCCTGGCAGCTGTAGTGATGGCATCTCCTGTGCCGGCAGTTGTAAAGATGGCGTCTCCTGCTCCCGGCAGCTGTAGTGATGGCGTCTCCTGCTCCGGTCAGCTGTAGTGATGGCGTCTCCTGCTCCTGGCAGCTGTAGTGATGGCGTTTCCTGCTCCCGGCAGCTGTAGTGATGGCGTCTCCTGCTCCCGGCAGTTGTAGTGATGGCGTCTCCTGCTCCCGGCAGCTGTAGTGATGGCGTCTCCTGCTCCCGGCAGTTGTAGTGATGGCGTCTCCTGCTCCCAGCAGCTGTATGATGGCGTCTCCTGCTCCTGGCAGCTGTAGTGATGGTGTCTCCTGCTCCTGGCAGCTGTAGTGATGGCGTCTCCTGCTCCTGGCAGCTGTAGTGATGGCGTCTCCTGCTCCTGGCAGTTGTAGTGATGGCGTCTCCTGCTCCTGGGAGCTGTAGTGATGGTGTCTCCTGCTCCTGGCAGCTGTAGTGATGGCGTCTCCTGCTCTCGGCAGCTGTAGTGATGGCGTCTCCTGCTCCTGGCAGCTGTAGTGATGGTGTCTCCTGCTCCTGGCAGCTGTAGTGATGGCGTCTCCTGCTCTCGGCAGCTGTAGTGATGGTGTCTCCTGCTCCTGGCAGCTGTGGTGATGGCGTCTCGTGCTCCTGGCAGTTGTAGTGATGGCGTCTCCTGCTCCTGGGAGCTGTAGTGATGGTGTCTCCTGCTCCTGGCAGCTGTAGTGATGGCGTCTCCTGCTCCCGGCAGCTGTAGTGATGGCGTCTCCTGCTCCTGGCAGTTTTAGTGATGGCGTCTCCTGCTCCTGGCAGCTGTAGTGATGGCGTCTCCTGCTCACGGCAGTTGTAGTGATGGCGTCTCCTGCTCCCGTCAGCTGTAGTGATGGCGTCTGCTGCTCCTGGCTACTGTAGTGATGGCGTCTTCTGCTCCCGGCAGCTGTAGTGATGACGTCTCCTGCTCCCGGCAGCTGTAGTGATGGCGTCTTCTGCTCCCCGCAGCTGTAGTGATGGCGTCTTCTGCTCCCGGCAGCTGTAGTGATGGCGTCTCCTGCTCCCGGCAGCTGTAGTGATGGCGTCTCCTGCTCCCGGCAGCTGTAGTGATGGCGTCTCCTGCTCTCGGCAGCTGTAGGGATGGCGTCTCCTGCTCTCGGCAGCTGTAGTGATGGCGTCTCCTGCTCTCGGCAGCTGTAGTGATGGCGTCTCCTGCTCCTGGCAGCTGTAGTGATGACGTCTCCTGCTCTTGGCAGCTGTAGTGATGGCGTCTCCTGCTCCTGGCAGCTGTAGTGATGGCGTCTCCTGCTCCTGGCAGCTGTAGTGATGGTGTCTCCTGCTCCCGGCAGCTGTAGTGATGGCGTCTCCTGCTCCCAGCAGCTGTAGTGATGGCGTCTCCTGCTCCTGGCTACTGTAGTGATGGCGTCTGCTGCTCCTGGCTACTGTAGTGATGGCGTCTTCTGCTCCCGGCAGCTGTAGTGATGACGTCTCCTGCTCCCGGCAGCTGTAGTGATGGCGTCTCCTGCTCCTGGCAGCTGTAGTGATGGTGTCTCCTGCTCCCCGCAGCTGTAGTGATGGCGTCTCCTGCTCCCGGCAGCTGTAGTGATGGCGTCTCCTGCTACTGGCTACTGTAGTGATGGCGTCTCCTGCTCCTGGCAGCTGTAGTGATGGCGTCTCCTGCTCCTGGCAGCTGTAGTGATGGCGTCTCCTCCTCCTGGCAGCTGTAATGATGGTGTCTCCTGCTCCTGGCTACTGTAGTGATGGCGTCTCCTGCTCCTGGCAGCTGTAGTGATGGCGTCTCCTGCTCCTGGCAGCTGTAGTGATGGCGTCTCCTGCTCCCCGCAGCTGTAGTGATGGCGACTCCTGCTCCTGGCAGCTGTAGTGATGGCGTCTCCTGCTCCTGGCAGCTGTAGTGATGGCGTCTCCTCCTCCTGGCAGCTGTAATGATGGTGTCTCCTGCTCCTGGCTACTGTAGTGATGGCGTCTCCTGCTCCTGGCAGCTGTAGGGACGGCATCTCCTGTGCCGGCAGTTGTAAAGATGGCGTCTCCTGCTCCCGGCAGCTGTAGTGATGGCGTCTCCTGCTCCGGTCAGCTGTAGTGATGGCGTCTCCTGCTCCTGGCAGCTGTAGTGATGGCGTTTCCTGCTCCCGGCAGCTGTAGTGATGGCGTCTCCTGCTCCCGGCAGTTGTAGTGATGGCGTCTCCTGCTCCCGGCAGCTGTAGTGATGGCGTCTCCTGCTCCCGGCAGTTGTAGTGATGGCGTCTCCTGCTCCCAGCAGCTGTATGATGGCGTCTCCTGCTCCTGGCAGCTGTAGTGATGGTGTCTCCTGCTCCTGGCAGCTGTAGTGATGGCGTCTCCTGCTCCTGGCAGCTGTAGTGATGGCGTCTCCTGCTCCTGGCAGTTGTAGTGATGGCGTCTCCTGCTCCTGGGAGCTGTAGTGATGGTGTCTCCTGCTCCTGGCAGCTGTAGTGATGGCGTCTCCTGCTCTCGGCAGCTGTAGTGATGGCGTCTCCTGCTCCTGGCAGCTGTAGTGATGGTGTCTCCTGCTCCTGGCAGCTGTAGTGATGGCGTCTCCTGCTCTCGGCAGCTGTAGTGATGGTGTCTCCTGCTCCTGGCAGCTGTGGTGATGGCGTCTCGTGCTCCTGGCAGTTGTAGTGATGGCGTCTCCTGCTCCTGGGAGCTGTAGTGATGGTGTCTCCTGCTCCTGGCAGCTGTAGTGATGGCGTCTCCTGCTCCCGGCAGCTGTAGTGATGGCGTCTCCTGCTCCTGGCAGTTGTAGTGATGGCGTCTCCTGCTCCTGGCAGCTGTAGTGATGGCGTCTCCTGCTCACGGCAGTTGTAGTGATGGCGTCTCCTGCTCCCGTCAGCTGTAGTGATGGCGTCTGCTGCTCCTGGCTACTGTAGTGATGGCGTCTTCTGCTCCCGGCAGCTGTAGTGATGACGTCTCCTGCTCCCGGCAGCTGTAGTGATGGCGTCTTCTGCTCCCCGCAGCTGTAGTGATGGCGTCTTCTGCTCCCGGCAGCTGTAGTGATGGCGTCTCCTGCTCCCGGCAGCTGTAGTGATGGCGTCTCCTGCTCCCGGCAGCTGTAGTGATGGCGTCTCCTGCTCTCGGCAGCTGTAGGGATGGCGTCTCCTGCTCTCGGCAGCTGTAGTGATGGCGTCTCCTGCTCTCGGCAGCTGTAGTGATGGCGTCTCCTGCTCCTGGCAGCTGTAGTGATGACGTCTCCTGCTCTTGGCAGCTGTAGTGATGGCGTCTCCTGCTCCTGGCAGCTGTAGTGATGGCGTCTCCTGCTCCTGGCAGCTGTAGTGATGGTGTCTCCTGCTCCCGGCAGCTGTAGTGATGGCGTCTCCTGCTCCCAGCAGCTGTAGTGATGGCGTCTCCTGCTCCTGGCTACTGTAGTGATGGCGTCTGCTGCTCCTGGCTACTGTAGTGATGGCGTCTTCTGCTCCCGGCAGCTGTAGTGATGACGTCTCCTGCTCCCGGCAGCTGTAGTGATGGCGTCTCCTGCTCCTGGCAGCTGTAGTGATGGTGTCTCCTGCTCCCCGCAGCTGTAGTGATGGCGTCTCCTGCTCCCGGCAGCTGTAGTGATGGCGTCTCCTGCTACTGGCTACTGTAGTGATGGCGTCTCCTGCTCATGGCAGCTGTAGTGATGGCGTCTCCTGCTCCCGGCAGCTATAGTGATGGTGTCTCCTGCTCCCGGCAGCTGTAGTGATGGCGTCTCCTGCTCCTGGCAGCTGTAGTGATGGCGTCTCCTGCTCCCGGCAGCTGTGGTGATGGCGTCTCGTGCTCCTGGCAGTTGTAGTGATGGCGTCTCCTGCTCCTGGGAGCTGTAGTGATGGTGTCTCCTGCTCCTGGCAGCTGTAGTGATGGCGTCTCCTGCTCCCGGCAGCTGTAGTGATGGCGTCTCCTGCTCCTGGCAGTTGTAGTGATGGCGTCTCCTGCTCCTGGCAGCTGTAGTGATGGCGTCTCCTGCTCACGGCAGTTGTAGTGATGGCGTCTCCTGCTCCCGTCAGCTGTAGTGATGGCGTCTGCTGCTCCTGGCTACTGTAGTGATGGCGTCTTCTGCTCCCGGCAGCTGTAGTGATGACGTCTCCTGCTCCCGGCAGCTGTAGTGATGGCGTCTTCTGCTCCCCGCAGCTGTAGTGATGGCGTCTTCTGCTCCCGGCAGCTGTAGTGATGGCGTCTCCTGCTCCCGGCAGCTGTAGTGATGGCGTCTCCTGCTCCCGGCAGCTGTAGTGATGGCGTCTCCTGCTCTCGGCAGCTGTAGGGATGGCGTCTCCTGCTCTCGGCAGCTGTAGTGATGGCGTCTCCTGCTCTCGGCAGCTGTAGTGATGGCGTCTCCTGCTCCTGGCAGCTGTAGTGATGACGTCTCCTGCTCTTGGCAGCTGTAGTGATGGCGTCTCCTGCTCCTGGCAGCTGTAGTGATGGCGTCTCCTGCTCCTGGCAGCTGTAGTGATGGTGTCTCCTGCTCCCGGCAGCTGTAGTGATGGCGTCTCCTGCTCCCAGCAGCTGTAGTGATGGCGTCTCCTGCTCCTGGCTACTGTAGTGATGGCGTCTGCTGCTCCTGGCTACTGTAGTGATGGCGTCTTCTGCTCCCGGCAGCTGTAGTGATGACGTCTCCTGCTCCCGGCAGCTGTAGTGATGGCGTCTCCTGCTCCTGGCAGCTGTAGTGATGGTGTCTCCTGCTCCCCGCAGCTGTAGTGATGGCGTCTCCTGCTCCCGGCAGCTGTAGTGATGGCGTCTCCTGCTACTGGCTACTGTAGTGATGGCGTCTCCTGCTCATGGCAGCTGTAGTGATGGCGTCTCCTGCTCCCGGCAGCTATAGTGATGGTGTCTCCTGCTCCCGGCAGCTGTAGTGATGGCGTCTCCTGCTCCTGGCAGCTGTAGTGATGGCGTCTCCTGCTCCCGGCAGCTGTAGTGATGGCGTCTCCTGCTCCCGGCAGCTGTAGTGATGGCGTCTCCTGCTCCTGGCAGCTGTAGTGATGGCGTCTCCTGCTCCTGGCAGCTGTAGTGATGGCGTCTCCTGCTCCCGGCAGTTGTAGTGATGGCGTCTCCTGCTCCCAGCAGTTGTAGTGATGGTGTCTCCTGCTCCCGGCAGCTGTAGTGATGATGTCTCCTGCTCCCGGCAGCTGTAGTGAGATGCTTGAAGCAGGAGATGCTGTGTGATAGTAGTGGTGAACAGAACTGATAGTTCTGTTCACTATTACAGTACTCATCCTGAGGAAGTATATAGCAATGAGAGTGGAGAAATCCCCCTCGGACAGCGGGACGAGTGTACCGCTGATCTGGTACAATCGAGGCACAGGCCAAAAGATGCAGGGCACAGGCCCCAGATCATTTGACCTAGCGTCGCCCCTGGACCCAGCTATCATAATCTCCACATACCTCCGGCTCATTTCAGTCTTGTTCGGTAATCCATCTGAGTAGATGATACTGGGCATCTCTATATTTTTATGACTTCAATTTTGGGAAGTTATAAATGGCTGAATCTTTGTAGTATGCGTCCCGGCTGTCTCACTGCTCTCCACACAATCTGAAACCAATTTCACCTGAGTAACATTTCCTTTTGCAGATTTTCGAGCCTCACATTACAAGCGCTCGGCGGGGCCCACGCATGTCGTGTCAGATGGATAGGTCGGACTTCAGCGCTACAATGTGTTCTTAATCTTTACAAAGTGAAAGGAAAACATACGGAACGGATTGTCGGCCGTGTTTGGACAAGAAGGCAATGATTTCGGCGTGTTACTAATACACCAATATGCTGTCAGACGATGACACGATCCTCCAGCATTTCTACTCTTCACACAACAAAGGGAACAGCGTTCCTAATAACGGAATGGGAAGGGTTCGGGGAAATGATAGAAATAGATTTGATTTCCCATAAAATAGTTGAATTATTCTGTTAATATTCTGTCGTTATAACCCGGTATTGTAAAAAATAATATGTGGAGGGAGGGGTGGATGTCCTACAGACTACAATATGTGGGATTGCACTATTTCAGGTGTTTTAGATGATCTTCTATAGTTTCCTGTTGTGGATCAGACAAAAAATGTGTCCATAATGTTGTATTCTATCAGATTAATTATAATTACTCATAACAACCCTTTTTTGACCCAATAGTTTTTTGTAAGCTGGAAAGTGGTATTTGGAAGGTGGGGCCTGATTTTTGGCCAATCATGTTTATAAATCCTCATGTGGCACATCACCCTTTTGTAAAAATCTACCTTGTATTTGGTCCTGTCAATAAAGCTTCTTTCAATTTTAAATCTGAGGAAACTGAAGGCATAGACATTTGTCATCTTAGATGTCACTCATAAAGGACGCCACCCTTCATATATGGACTAGGATGTAGATCTGTGCATTACTCATTTCTGTCCCACAGTCCTACTGGAGTGGAAGCTGTCAGCCTGAACAACCTGCAGCTGTCTGTAACTCAGGGAAATCAGCTTTTCTAGATAGCCTACAGTCTGAGCTGACTATATATATCATATTAGCACCATGTAATCACCAACATGGGTATTTATTGTAACATTTATCTCATAATTTTATGTTTTAGTGATGTATACAATCTCATGTCACCTGGTGGTAAGCAGGCTGTTCCAATTGGCTGGTTCCTAAGAGTAGCCTCTCTGGAAAATGTACATATAAGGTAAATAAAGCAATATAAGATTGGGTAAAGATAGTTTAGTTTAGTAGGTTGTAGTAGTAGAAAGCCACCATCAGATCTACCTTTGTAGGTAGATTTGTGATGGTAGGTGTCCTCTAAGCTCCCTCCATGGCCCTGTGTCTCTCTTTGTGTTTCTTGTCATTGTCACAGTAATCTTGGTGTTGGGATATTGATAAGCATCATGTACACAACATGTAATTGGATCAAATTATTAATAATAAGTTAAATTGTCCTTAAAGGAGGAGGTGACCAAAAAACCCTTCCAGTCATTACAGACCACACTTGCCAAAGACAGATAGATCACAACCACACTGGGACCAGGAGCCGGAGGAGAGTAAGTCACCCCTTGCCCGACCCCCAAAGAGTTTTCCAAGAATTCTTACCCCATGGTCGGCCAAAGACATGATCCTGCTGTGAGACATACAACACCGGGGAATTGATGTGCTATGTGTCCTCACAAGAGGGCGGCTTGTGGGAGACATTGGGGCACATTTACTTACCCGGTTCCGTCGCAATCCCTCGGTGCGTTGTCCGATGAGGATTCAGGTCTGCCAGGATTCACTAAGATCATGCGCCCGAGTTCCTGCAGGTGTTGCTGCTGCGCCGAGGTCCGCCGGAGTTCACCTGCTTCTTCCCGGTGCATGTGAGTGCTTGATCCGGGTTGTCCAACGGCCACGCCCCCCAATTTCTGTTGCGTGCAAGACGACGCCGATGCGCCACAATCCGATCACGTGCCCCAAAAACCCGGGGCAATTCGGCGTAAACTGGAAATATTCGGGAAACCCGATGAAAGTGCGGCGTTCGGTACCCTTAGTAAATGAGCCCCATTGTCTAAGAATCGGTTATAGACGTTAACTCTCATAATTTCTAACAGAAAATGTAGGTGGGGAACATTGCGAGACATTGCAGTCCTTGAATATGTAATTCATTCAAGGCAACCAGCGCACTTGAGGTTGAAGGAATGAAGAATTTTGGAAACGTATCAATATCATTGTTGAATTATTTGACCAGGACGGGTGGTTGTTTGACATCTTGGTGGAGTGTTTAGAATTATAGATCACTTGAAGGTAATATCCTCATCTGGGCGCCTGTCATAACAGTTTGGAAAGTCATTTTCCTTCACACATTGTTATCAGTGGTTTGCCTTGGCTGATGGAGAGCGATGTTTCCAAATTCTTGGCTATATGTTCTACTAAATAAACTCATATAGACAAATGTGGAGGAGAGCTGAGTCATACATTACTATGTGTGAGAGCATGGACATCCTGCGCCAACCTTATAACTAGTCAGGATTGCAAAGGGGTTCACCAAGACGCCAACCTGAAGCCACTGAGATGATGGATGGAGCAATGGTGGATGGAGAGCAAGGTTTCCAGATTCTTGGCTATATGCTCTACTTAATAAACCCATGTAGACAATTACTATGTGTGAGAGCATGGACATCCTGCGCCAACCTTATAACTAGTCAGGATTGCAAAGGGGTTCACCAAGACGCCAACCTGAAGCCACTGACATGATGGAGCAATGGTGGATGGAGACCTGGTGGATGTGCCCACTGCATAGTACCGGTTCGCCTTTGAACAGAGGAGATGTGGTTGCTTTTCCATTGTAGAAAGTCTTGCTTCTCCCTCTCATGACACTAGAACTTAACATTTTGGGCATGTGACACTATAGAACCTCTTGGTACCTAGAATAGGTAACAGGAGCAGATTAAGACCACCATGGGCTCTCAGCTGTATGAATATTATTGCCCCTACAAGTCTGGAATCGCTTCCTACATCTGGTATAGAATCAGCTACTTAGGGAATGGAGGACGTGTCCCTTGTGCTGCTTTCAATCTGTGACCTTCAAAGGTCCTGAAATGGCTCTTGTGTCCATGTTAGCAGGAACAGATGTACGAGGATTTCATGGATAAAGGTCCTTCTCAGTCCAAAATTTGGTGGTTTTGGTGATCATGGGCCCCCTAGAAGTCTTGGGCCCCCGAGCAACCACCCAAACTGCCTAAATGATAATTCTCTACTGGACTGGCCAGATATATAAAAGAGTCAGACCATACGCCATACGAGCAGTCAAACAACTCAACAAAGTAAACTACGACACTTTTAGTAAATACCCCCCAATGTCTCAGCTTCTTTTCCAGGGATTTTCCTAAAGCAAAGTGGGGCAGATTTACTTACCTGGTCCATTCGCGATCCAGCGGCGCATTCTCTGCGGAGGATTCGGGTCTTCCGGCGATTCACTAAGGTAGTTCCTCCGACGTCCACCAGGTCGACACATTTTTTTTTTAAATGCAGCATTTTTTCCGAATCCGTTGGGTTTTTGTATGGCCACGCCCCCGATTTCCATCGTGTGCACGGCAAAAACCCGGGGCAATTCAGGGAAAATTGGTGCAAAACGGAAAAATTCGGGTAACCCGCAGTAAAAACACGATTCGGCCCTTAGTAAGTGACCCCCAGTATCTTTAATCATCCCCCAGCTCGTCTCCATTACCTGTCAACTCACCCCATACTGTGCCCTCACTCATTGCTTTGTGTTCTCTGTTATTTGATGCATTGTGGTAATGATGTGTTCTGAAGCTTCGTGTAAACCCCAGATATAAATCCCGGAGTAATTTATTACATTGTCTAATAGATTTCTAAATGTTCTATTCAACTTTCTCAGAATGTGCAGAGATTCTCTCCAAGAGACATGAGCCAAGATCCAGCCGCTGTTACATCCAATGGTAGAGCCAACGATGCACAACAGAACCAATGATCCGTTTTATCACCAAGGCCGGTACCTGTAGGGATTTTTTTTGGTCAATTATTAGAAATACCAGGTGTATGAATAATTGTATTAGTAAATTAGAATTTGAATTAGAGAAAAATAAATTGTTTCTAAATTCTGTGCGGATCACTGGTTTTATGGGAACTGAAAGTTTTCTAAATATAATTTTTAGGTCTATCAAGTTTTTGGAGGCTTATATGTGATCCTTTAGTTTTATAACATGTTTTATGTGCCATAGCGACTTCAAGGAATTGTGCATCAGTAAAAAGTCAATAATCTGGACCCCCACTGACTCCCAGAATGAAGGTGCCCTACTTTTTGTTGAACATGGTTTGGATGACGGTTTGATAGTGGGGGGTCTTTGGTTTCTCCACTGAGGGGTCTTTCTATCTAGACATCTATTGATGACATATTCTATGGTTACATCATAAGTTGATAATAGATGCAGGTCTGGGACCTGAGACTATTGTTGGAAAAGGGGATCTGCTCGACCCCTACCTGCTGCCACACTGAATGGAGAGTCTCCAATATTTTTACATATGGTTCAATGAAGAGTGGTAGCATATGTGCCCCTCACTCTCCATTCAGGCCGGCTGTGGCAGGGGGGTCACCGGACTGCAATAGATATACTGGTTTGGCTTTAATCCCACATCATGTCATTATCAGCCTATTCTGTTTTTTCCAGTATCCATTTTTAATACAGAAATATAGCTTAAAATCTTACAAGAAGCTGGATATTGAGCTACTGCATTTGCTTGTGGATAATTCCAAGTGATTTGAGGTGAACAAATCTATTTGTAGATGAGGTAGAAATCTGACAATTTTTTAGGCACCAAATAAAATCTGACTATTTTCTAATCCGCTTCTGATGAATCCTGTGTAAACGATAATAGTGGGAGACTAACCGATCCATTAAAGGGGTTGTGCGAGAGTAAAGAAAGAAAAACTAAAGGTGGCCGGAGGGGGCTGCTTAAAAAAAATAAAGATCTGCTGCTGTCTCTCCGGTCCGGGCACCATGTAAACAAGCATGGCCGCCGGAGCAGTGTTGGACCCGACAACCTTCCGGCCCCCATACACAATGCTGTGAATAGGGACGGATAGGCGTGGCCGGCCACGGCCGGCCGGAAGCTGTGTCCTGCGGAGCGGAGCGACAGCAGCACGGGACACCGGAGGGCGCCAGAAGGTAAGTAGATCTTTATTTTTTTAAGCAGCCCACTCGGGCCATCTTTAGTTTTTTTTCATTACTCTCGGACAACCCCTTTAAAGGATTCATCGATTTCAATGGACTTGTGATGGCTTTTGTTATTTGGAACCAAAAGTGAAAGGTGTAAATACAGAACCTGCAAGAAAGTGACGCTAATGGGGCACATATACTTGAAGGAGGGAGCCACAGCACCAAAGATGAAATTCAAGATGATTTATTTACATGTGCAAACCAACATGTTCAGCGCGACGTTTCGATTCGCAATGAATCTTTATCAAGCATTGCTTGATAAAGATTCATTGCGAATCGAAACGTCGCGCTGAACATGTTGGTTTGCACATGTAAATAAATCATCTTGAATTTCATCTTTGGTGCTGTGGCTCCCTCCTTCAAGTATATTAACTCCTGGTTTCCGGCATCAGAAACTTCGGCCGCGGGCACCACTTTAAACTGCTTCTCACTGGAGACGGATTGCTGTCCTACCCTTCCATTTGTTTGGGCTAATGGGGCACATTTACTTACCCGGTCCTATCACGATCCCTGGTCCGGACTGTCCGACTGTCCTGGTGCATGTAAGTGATTGGGCTTGCGACACAATTTAAATGTTAAATCTCGTGCATTGTCCGAATCCGTCGGGTTGTACGACGGCCCGTCCCCCGATTTGTGTCACGTGAAACCCGGCGCCGATGCGTCAAAATCCGATCACGTGCGATCCCCAATCCCCGGCGCGGTCCCCAAAAACGTCGGAAAACCCGACGAAAATGCGGCCGCAGGCCCTTAGTAAATAAGCCCCAGTCTGTTTTTTTGCCCATTTTCACCACAATTGGAATCTTTTGCCCACTTCCCAGTTCATGGCAAGGGGTGTTAAGTGCAGTCAGTAGAAAGTAGAATTTGTTACACAAAAAACAAGCCCTCTCACAGCTCTGTACATGGAGAAATAAAAAAAGTATGGATTTCTAAAGGTGGGGAGCAAAAAACAAACAAAACTAGGGAAAAGGCACAAGTTATTAAGGGGTTAAATCCCCCTTTCTTCCCTGTTACCCCTCAAAGTAGCCCTAATACTGGTGACAGTAGTGTGAAGTACTTGGGGGTCGGGCAGAGAAGAGTCAGTGACAGGTTGGTTGAGTATTTATTCATTGTGTACTGTGCATTGTACACCCAGGTAGGTCTGTCCGTCCGTCCATTCTACCCAACTGGGATTAAAGCCAATGACTTGATCAGGAAAATATGTCTGGGATGAGGAAACTTAGTTGCATGAGGCCACTGGCTGACTGACCCCATCGGATGGACTCTGCTAATGTTCCCAGTTACTGAACAAACAGATCCGGTAATTTGGCGCACTGCGTCGGCATGTTTATTCAAAGGGAAAATGATTGATTTAATAAAATAGAACGAAAAGTACAAATAAATATTTGCTCAGCCCTCTACCTGTATTACCACCACGGAAAGCAAACATAGGGAATTAACCCCTTTGTAGCCTAAAAGTAGATACACAGTATAGACATTGCACGAGAGCCAAAATCATCAGCTGTAGCTGCACAGGTCTCTCTGCTGTTTTGTTACAATGTAGCAGTCAGGGATCTAGAATATGTAACTCACAGAGCATTGTCTGGAGACCATACCAGTGTACCCAGGGGGCAGGACTAGCTATGTACCCCTGTGCCTATCTGCAAAATGAAACCATTCTAACAGTGTGCAGTTATACAGGGTCTAACTAAATGGTTGGGATGGTGTAATACACGTTGGAACGAAAAAACTCAAAATATATGAGTCAAATATTTTTGAATAATATATCCAATGATACCAAACCTCGGCCTGTGGGACCGGGTGGGAAGGGACAGCTAAACAATCTTAAATCAAAATATTATTTTGGTGACTCATGATCCTGTATTCTTCAAAAATCGAATGTGTTGAAATAGGGAATCTTTTGATAAATACACAGCAGATTCAAAATCTGAAAAATGATGTGTGTAATATTTCTACACGCTTCCAATCTCACCAAATTTGAGTCATTGATGTGTGATAGGCGGGGACTCACATTACACCAGCCCCCGATGTGTGAGAGGCAGGGACTCACATTACACCAGCCCCCGATGTGTGAGAGGCGGGGACTCACATTACACCAGCCCCCGATGTGTGAGAGGCAGGGACTCACATTACACCAGCCCCCGATGTGTGAGAGGCGTGGACTCACATTACACCAGCCCCCGATGTGTGAGAGGTGGGGACTCACATTACACCAGCCCCCGATGTGTGAGAGGCGGGGACTCACATTACACCAGCCCCTGATGTGTGAGAGGCGGGGACTCACATTACACCAGCCCCCGATGTGTGAGAGGCGGGGACTCACATTACACCAGCCCCTGATGTGTGAGAGGCGGGGACTCACATTACACCAGCCCCCGATGTGTGAGAGGCGGGGACTCACATTACACCAGCCCCTGATGTGTGAGAGGCGGGGACTCACATTACACCAGCCCCGATGTGTGAGAGGCGGGGACTCGCATTACACCAGACCCTGATGTGTGAGAGGCGGGGACTCACATTACACCAGCCCCCGATGTGTGAGAGGAGGGGACTCACATTACACCAGCCCCCGATGTGTGAGAGGGGGGGACTAACATTACACCAGCCCCCGATGTGTCAGAGGCGGGGACTCGCATTACACCAGCCCCCGATGTGTGAGAGGCGGGGACTCACATTACACCAGCCCCCGATGTGTGAGAGGCGGGGACTCACATTACACCAGCCCCCGATGTGTGAGAGGCAGGGACTCACATTACACCAGCCCCCGATGTGTGAGAGGTGGGGACTCACATTACACCAGCCCCCGATGTGTGAGAGGTGGGGACTCACATTACACCAGCCCCTGATGTGTGAGAGGCGGGGGCTCACATTACACCAGCCCCCGATGTGTGAGAGGCGGACACTCACATTACACCAGCCCCCGATGTGTGAGAGGCGGGGACTCATATTACACTGTCCCCCAATGTGTGAGAGGTGGGGACTCACATTACACCAGCCCCCGATGTGTGAGAGGCAGGGACTCACATTACACCAGCCACCAATGTGTGAGAGGCGGGGACTCACATTACACCAGCCCCTGATATGTGAAAGGCGGGGAATCACATTACACCAGCCCCTGATGTGTGAGAGGCGGGGACTTACATTACACCAGCCCCCGATGTGTGAGAGGAGGGGACTCACATTACACCAGCCCCCGATGTGTGAGAGGCAGGGACTCACATTACACCAGCCCCCGATGTGTGAGAGGCGGGGACTCACATTACACCAGCCCCCGATGTGTGAGAGGCGGGGACTCACATTACACCAGCCCCCGATGTGTGAGAGGCAGGGACTCATATTACACCAGCCCCCGATGTGTGAGAGGCGGGGACTCACATTACACCAGCCCCCGATGTGTGAGAGGCGGGGACTCACATTACACCAGCCCCCGATGTGTGAGAGGCGGGGACTCACATTACACCAGCCCCCGATGTGTGAGAGGCGGGGACTCACATTACACCAGCCCCTGATGTGTGAGAGGCGGGGACTTACATTACACCAGCCCCCGATGTGTGAGAGGGGGGGACTCACATTACACCAGCCCCCGATGTGTGAGAGGCAGGGACTCACATTACACCAGCCCCCGATGTGTGAGAGGCGGGGACTCACATTACACCAGCCCCCGATGTGTGAGAGGCGGGGACTCACATTACACCAGCCCCCGATGTGTGAGAGGCGGAGACTCACATTACACCAGCCCCCGATGTGTGAGAGGCGGGACTCACATTACACCAGCCCCCGATGTGTGAGAGGCGGGACTCACATTACACCAGCCCTCGATGTGTGAGAGGCGGGGACTCACATTACACCAGCCCCCGATGTGTGAGAGGCGGGGACTCACATTACACCAGCCCCCGATGTGTGAGAGGCGGGGACTCACATTACACCAGCCCCCGATGTGTGAGAGGCGGGGACTCACATTACACCAGCCCCCGATGTGTGAGAGGCGGGGACTCACATTACACCAGCCCCTGATGTGTGAGAGGCGGGGACTCACATTACACCAGCCCCCGATGTGTGAGAGGCGGGGACTCACATTACACCAGCCCCCGATGTGTGAGAGGCGGGGACTCACATTACACCAGCCCCTGATGTGTGAGAGGCGGGGACTCACATTACACCAGCCCCCGATGTGTGAGAGGCGGGGACTCACATTACACCAGCCCCTGATGTGTGAGAGGTGAAAACTGCTATGTCCATATTGTTGCTCTTGCATTATGCTGAATGTAGGTTACACATAAAAACTTATATTCCCTCCACCTCACCGCGGGGGTGAACATACAGGATCGACTTTTTTGTTACACCCTGTATGTATATCCCAATGCTAAACCTTTGATAAGCCCCCACCTACTGTATTCTATAATGCTGATATCTTCTAATGAAGCAGAGGTAACTTTTTTTAAGTACTAGGACTCTGGTGGTTCATTTTACACCCCATGACACCATGTCACCCCTCACGCAGCCATGGACACCCTAGTCTGCTGATTTGTAGATTATAAATACTAATTTGTAGATTATAGATATTTCCAGGGTGACAGAGTTTCGGAGCTGCTTCCATGATGATGGGTTTGTGATGGTTATATTGAGTTTTATCATGTTACTAGTTACATTGTATCCACTTCTCTAATCTCTCTGCTTTTGAATCTGTGTTTTTCCCACATTACTTACTATAAAAATATGTAACCTTCAAAGAACATCTGTTGGGTGCAGGCATCCAAAATAATCTTCCATCAATGTAAGTTCCCAGTAAGTGGAGAAGGCTTAAAGGAGGGTCCTGGATTGTGTAAGTGAAGGTAAATCAATGTGTTAAAGGGGAATTCCCACGAGGACAAGATTCTTAGCTATACTTAGGATAAGAAAATAACAGTGAATTAGGGAAGGATAAGAAGGATAACACATTCCCTAATTCACTTTTATGAATAAAAATACAGCCTTTCACAGATATAATTCCAACCTGTCTCTATTTGTCCTGGTATACACAATTTTGGTTGTCCCTGGATACGACCGTAAATATTTTGACTATGTTCAGATTCTTCTCATGAATAGCTTCTCTTGTCTGCACACTGCAGTGCTCCCTGCCCCTCCCCCCTGCATTACAAGACCAGCTCAGAAACAGGCACTTCCTGCCAGCAAGCAAACAGATAAGACAGATAAGGTCTTTAGTCAGGGGAGGGAGGCATATAGCAGAGCTGACTGTGTGTGTTATAGGTGAGTTAGCAGTGCTGAGAGTGTATTTTATATCCATCTCATGGATTTCATCACCTCTCATCTCTGATCTGTCTCATTTCAACCCTGTACCCTGATAATCTAAGCACATTGTCAGCACACAGCATCTCACAGCACAGAGGGATCATGAAGTGTCTGATAGACAGTGATCTCCTCAGCAGTGGCTTCTCCTGGAGGGGATCCCCCAGTGCTGGTCTCCTGCTGCACCCCTGTAATCCTGCTACACGGGGGACACTGCGTGTGCAGTGTATGTAATGTCTGTACTAGTGTCTGCAGTGTATGTCATGTCTGTACTAGTGTCTGCAGTGTCTGGCTGAGCTCTGCTGCTGGGGATGAGCTGCTCTGCACAGGGGCTTCAGTGCTTACCTCCGTGCTGGAGTGTTTTTGCGCCCATTGTTACACCTAAATGAAAAGTCGCAAGTGATGAATATCATTTGGCGCAACAAAACATCTGGATTGGTAAGATAGATGAGAGAAAAAATGGCGCAAAAATGGTGCACCAGTACAAAAAGGACCAAAAACAACAGAAAAAACAAGTGATACATGTGGCCCCAAGTTGTTTAGCTCACAGAGCATTGTCTGAACTGGATAAAGTAACAGGGAAAGGTTGAAGCTGTAAAAGGAAGGCAAAGGAACAGGTGCAAATACCTGCAGAGATTTATTGACAATTGGCCAACCCCTATAAGTAGAGTGTGTCAGGGGCTCATTAACCTGTACTGCTCCGATCAGACACTGCCTTGACTTGACTTATAACTGTGACTTGTGTGATCATCAGATATGAGAGTATATGCACCCCCCCCCCCCCACTTTGTGTTACAGTCCATATTTTATATATTGAGGGGACAGGTTCTTAATAAAACAAATAAAACTGTTACAAGACTGGTCCTAGAAGCTTTATTTACATTAAAACAATTTATAGAAAGAGTTAATAATAAAATATTATTGTTGAATTTCATGCAAAACGGATGTGTTATTGTGTTACATGACGAACACAGGAAGAGATAAACAGATGCAGGGTCCAAAACCACATTGCCCCACAGCGTAAGCCAGGAAAGGACATTATCTGGGAACGTTCCGCGTAGCCCGTGTGCATCCGAGGAATATTTCTCCCTGCTTCACAGATATCTGGAAGAACATTCTTTGCTTTGTAGGAAGCCGGCTATGGGGTGGAGGCCGGGGGCACCACAACACCCAAGTAAGGAATGAAATCTCCGAGGAACCATCAGTTGTTGGCTTGCAAAACCAATGGAGAAGAGAAGAAATGGAATCCAACAGCTTAGATGTCTACATTGTGACTCCTTACCTTCTCTATCAAAGGTTCCTTTACCACAAACCAGAAGAAAGTGAGTCCTTTGACCCAACACTTGGCAGTGGCATTTTAAGACTACCATCACCATAGACAGGGGGCATCCTCTACACCTAGAGGAGAGGCGGATCTACCATCACCATAGACAGGGGGCATCCTCTACACCTAGAGGAGAGGCGGATCTACCATCACCATAGACAGGGGGCATCCTCTACACCTAGAGGAGAGGAGGTTCTACCATCACCATAGACAGGAGGCATCCTCTACACCTAGAGGAGAGGAGGTTCTACCATCACCATAGACAGAGGGCATCCTCTACACCTAGAGGAGAGGTGGTTCTACCATCACCGTAGACAGGGGCCATCCTCTACACCTAGAGGAGAGGAGATTCTACCATCACCATAGACAGGGGGCATCCTCTACACCTAGAGGAGAGGAGGTTCTACCATCACCATAGACAGGGGGCATCCTCTACACCTAGAGGAGAGGAGGTTCTACCATCACTATAGACAGGGGGCATCCTCTACATCTAGAGGAGAGGAGGTTCTACCATCACCATAGACAGGGGACATCCTCTACACCTAGAGGAGAGGAGGTTCTACCATCACCATAGACAGGGGGCATCCACTACACCTAGAGGAGAAAAGGTTCTACCATCACCATAGACAGGGGGCATCCTCTACACCTAGAGGAGAGGAGGTTCTACCATCACCATAGACAGGGGGCATCCTCTACACCTAGAGGAGAGGAGGTTCTACCATAACCATAGACAGGGGGCATGCTCTACACCTAGAGGAGAGGAGGTTTTACCATCACCATAGACAGGGGGCATCCACTACACCTAGAGGAGAGGAGGTTCTGCAATCACCATAGACAGGGGGCATCCTCTACACCTAGAGGAGAGGAGGTTCTACCATCATCATAGACAGGGGGCATCCTCTACACCTAGAGGAGAGGAGGTTCTACCATCACCATAGACAGGGGGCATCCTCTACACCTAGAGGAGAGGAGGTTCTACCATCACCATAGACAGGGGGCATCCTCTACACCTAGAGGAGAGGAGGTTCTACCATCACCATAGACAGGGGGCATCCTCTACACCTAGAGGAGAGGAGGTTCTACCATCACCATAGACAGGGGGCATCCTCTACACCTAGAGGAGAGGAGGTTCTACCATCACCATAGACAGGGAGCATCCTCTACACCTAGAGGAGAGGAGGTTCTACCATCACCATAGACAGGGGGCATCCTCTACACCTAGAGGAGAGGAGGTTCTACCATCACCATAGACAGGGGGCATCCTCTACACCTAGAGGAGAGGGGGTTTCACCATCACCATAGACAGGGGGCATCCTCTACACCAGTGATTTTCAACCTGTGTGCCGTGGCACACTAGTGTGCCGCGACACATGGTTGAGTGTGCCGCGGGGAAAGTTCCCCAAACTATGGTGCCCCTGTGTAGCGCTGCCATCGCGCCCCCGTGTTTCTGCCCCCATACTTACCTACAAGCCCGGCGTCGGCGATCTGCCCCTATTCTGTAGCTCCTGCACCGCGAGGCCCATGTCACGTGACTGACGCGACCTGACATCAGGTAACGTAAGTCACGTGACCAGTGGCGCGCGGTGCAGGAGCTACAGAAGGTGGGCGGATCGCCATTAGGAGTGTAGGTACTTGGAAGAAGACATCAAGGATAAGTATATAAGGTTATAAGCCGCTAGGGGCTCTTAATTAGTAAAGGGAGGCCGCTAGGGGCTCTTAATTAGTAAAGGGAGGCCGCTAGGGGCTCTTAATAAGTAAAGGGAGGCCGCTAGGGGCTCTTAATAAGTAAAGGGAGGCCGCTAGGGGCTCATAATTAGTAAAGGGAGGCCGCTAGGGGCTCTTAATTAGTAAAGGGAGGCCGCTAGGGGCTCTTAATTAGTAAAGGGAGGCCGCTAGGGTCTTTTAATTAGTAAAGGGAGGCCGCTAGGGGCTCATAATTAGTAAAGGGAGGCCGCTAGGGGCTCTTAATTAGTAAAGGGAGGCCGCTAGGGGTTTTTCATTAGTAAAGGGAGGCCGCTAGGGGTTTTTTATTAGTAAAGGGAGGCCGCTAGGGGTTTTTTATTAGTAAAGGGAGGCCTTTTATGACTGTTTTAGTGTCATTTTGTGCTATTTTGGTTGGTGGTGTGCCCCAGGATTTTCTAAGTATGAAAAGTGTGCCGAGGCTCAAAAAAGGTTGAAAATCACTGCTCTACACCTAGAGGAGAGGAGGTTCTACCATCACCATAGACAGGGGGCATCCTCTACACCTATAGGAGAGGAGGTTCTACCATCACCATTGACAGGATGCATCCTCTACACATAGAGGAGAGGTGGTTCTACCATCACCATAGACAGGGGGCATCCTCTACACCTGGAGGAGAGGAGGTTCTACCATCACCATAGACAGGGGGCATCCTCTACACCTAGAGGAGAGGAGGTTCTACCATCACCATAGACAGGGGACATCCTCTACATCTAGAGGAGAGGCAGTTTTACCATCACCATAGACATCACGGATGCCCCGTGTCTATGGTGATGGTAGAAATTTCTCTCCTCTAGGTGTAGAATATGGCCCTTGTCTACGGTGATGGTAGAACCTCTTCTCCCCTAGGTGTAGAGGTTGCCCCCTGTCTATGGTGATGGTAAAAGCGCCTCTCTTCTAGGTGTAGAGAATGCCCCCTGTCTACGGTGATGGTACAACCGCCTCTGCTCTGGTAGAACCTCCTCTCCTCTAGGTGTAGAGGATGCCCCCTGTCTATGGTGATGGTAGTACCTCCACTCCTCTAGGTGTTGAGGATGGCCCCTGTCTACGGTGATGGTACAACCGCCTCTGCTCTGGTAGAACCGCCTCTGCTCTACGCGTAGAGGATGCCCTTTGTCTAAAGTGATGGTAGAAATTCCTCTCCTCTAAGCGTAGAGGATGCCCCCTGTCTATGGTGATGGTAGAAACGCTTCTCTTCTAGGTGTACAGGATGTCCCCTGTCTATGGTGATGGTAGAACCTCCTCTCCTCTAGGTGTAGAGGATGCCCCCTGTCTATGGTGATGGTAGAACCTCCTCTCCTCTAGGTGTAGAGGATGCCTCCTGTCTATGGTGATGGTAGAACTGCCACTCCTCTAGGTGTAGAGGATTTCCCCTGTCTACGGTGATGGTACAACCGCCTCTGCTCTGGTAGAACCTCCTCTCCTCTAGGTGTAGAGGATGCCCCCTGTCTATGGTGATGGTAGAACCTCCTCTACTCTAGGTGTAGAGGATGTCCCCTGTCTATGGTGATGGTAGAACTGCCTCTCCTCTAGGTGTAGAGGATGTCCTCTGTCTATGTTGATGATAGAACCGCCTCTCCTCTAGGTGTAGAGGATGCCCCCTGTCTATGGTGATGGTAGAAATTCCTCTCCTCTAAGCGTAGAGAATGCCCCCTGTCTATGGTGATGGTAGAAACGCTTCTCTTCTAGGTGTACAGGATGTCCCCTGTCTATGGTGATGATAGAACCTCCTCTCCTCTAGGTGTAGAGGATGCCTCCTGTCTATGGTGATGGTAGAACTGCCACTCCTCTAGGTGTAGAGGATGGCCCCTGTCTATGGTGATGGTAGAACTGCCTCTCCTCTAGGTGTAGAGGATTTCCCCTGTCTACGGTGATGGTACAACCGCCTCTGCTCTGGTAGAACCTCCTCTCCTCTAGGTGTAGAGGATGCCCCCTGTCTATGGTGATGGTAGAACCTCCTCTACTCTAGGTGTAGAGGATGTCCCCTGTCTATGGTGATGGTAGAACTGCCTCTCCTCTAGGTGTAGAGGATGTCCTCTGTCTATGGTGATGATAGAACTGCCTCTCCTCTAGGTGTAGAGGATGTCCTCTGTCTATGGTGATGATAGAACTGCCTCTCCTCTAGGTGTAGAGGATGTCCTCTGTCTATGGTGATGATAGAACCGCCTCTCCTCTAGGTGTAGAGGATGCCCCCTGTCTATGGTGATGGTAGAACCTCCTCTCCTCTAGGTGTAGAGGATGCCCCCTTTCTATGGTGATGATAGAACCTCCTCTCCTCTAGGTGTAGAGAATGTCCCATGTCTATGGTGATGATAGAACCTCCTCTCCTCTAGGTGTAGAGGATGCCCCCTGTCTATGGTGATGGTAGAACCTCCTCTCCTCTAGGTGATGAGGATGGCCCCTGTCTACGGTGATGGTAGAACCGCCTCTGCTTTTGGCGTAGAGGATGCCCTTTGTCTATAGTGATGGTAGAAGTTCCTCTCCTCTAGGCGTAGAGGATGCCCCCTGTCTATGGTGATGGTAGAATCGCCTCTTCTCTACGTGTAGAGGATGCCCCCTGTCTATGGTGATGGTAGATCCTCCTCACCTCTAGTTGTAGAGGATGCCCCCTGTCTATGGTGATGGTAGAACCTCCTCTCCTCTAGGTGTACAGGATGCCCCCAGTCTATGGTGATGGTAGAACTGCCTCTCCTCTATGTGTACAGGATGCCTCCTGTCTATGGTGATGGTAGAACCTCCTCTCCTCTAGGTGTAGCAGATGCCCCCTGTCTATGGTGATGATAGAACCTCCTCTCCTCTAGGTGTAGAGGATGCCCCTGTCTATGGTGATGGTAGAACCTCCTCTCCTCTAGGTGTAGAGGATGCCCCCAGTCTATGGCGACGGTAGAGCCACCTTTCCTTTAGGCGTAGAGGATGCCCCGTTTCCTGGTCAGAGGCCTAGGTATAAAAAAGATCTTTGGAGAGATCCTTGTACATTTTAATGAGGTCTCCCATCTCTGTCTCGCTGTCTTTTTTATAAGCATAATAATCATGTAATCTGTCCTTGTAGTCTAGTCCCATTCCCCTAATAATCTTGGTTGCTCTCCTCTGCACCCGTTCCAGTTCTACTTTTCATACACTGGTGCCCAAAACTGTCCACAATATTTCATGTGTGGTCTGACCTGTGATTTGTATAAAGGCAAAACTATGTCCTTATCACGAGAATCTATTCCTCTCTTGATACATCCCATTATTTTATTTGCTTTAGCAGCAGCCGCCTGGCTCTGGTCACTAAAATTAAGTTTACCATCCACCAAAACCCCCAAGTCCTTTTCAGCTGCAGTTTTACTAAGTACAGTAATTGATTGTTTAGAACATAATTATACTTTTTGTTTCCATGGCCCAAATGCATAACTTTACATTTATCTACATTAAACCATTTCTCTGCCCACTCTTCAAGCTTCCACAAATCCCTCTGTAATGTTATACATTTCTGCCTCGGTATTAATTACTTTACAGAGCTTAGTATCATCTGCAAATATTGAAACTCTACTGCGTAAATCCTCTATAAGGTCATTAATAAAATATTGAAAAGAAGTGGTCCCAATACTGACCCCTGTGGCCTCCACTGGTAACATCAACCAAATCTGAAAATGTGCCATTAATTATGACCCTTTGCTTTCTATCACTAAGCTATTTGCTAATCCAAATACACAGATTTTCCCCTAGTGCCAACAGTCTCATTTTATTTACCAACCGTTTAAGCAGTGCTTTATAAAATGCCTTGGAAAAGTCCAGATACACAACATCCATAGCCTCCCCCAGGTCCAGACTAGAACTTCCCTCCTCATAGAAGCCAATCAGATTAGTCTGACAGGATCGATCACCTGATGCTAATGTTGGGTCATAAGGTTATATACAGTGAGATACTCCAGGATAGCATCTCCAACAAACCCCTCAAATATTTTTCCCACAACAGAAGTTAGACTCACAGGTCTGTAGTTTCCAGGATCGCTTTTTGTTCCTTTTTTGCATATTTGCACCAGTTTAGTTTCTTGTCATGGGCGAGGTCATGGCAAGCGAAATAGCCTCAAAAAGACTCAATAAGGTAATCAGATGGGAGTCATTACAGGCAGATTTAGAAGCAGGTGGGTCCTAGTGCTAGTCACGTTCCAAAAAGAAAAAAATAAATATTTTTTTACAAACGGCCTTCTTTATTTTGGAAGTCACTGAAATGACCTTTATTTGCCCATAAAGTATAATATAAGACACAGGAACATCAGAATGGAAGGATAATAATATACCACAGAATACACAATCAGTAGTATATAGAAAAAAGTACCTAAATTATGAAAAATATTGTGCAATTTCTTGTAAAAAGTACCTGTTGCTTTTCGTACACGATGGGTTTAGGTACAAAAATTTTTTACAGAAACAAATGTAACACCGACCCTCTGACCCCAATTATCTTATTGCCCTTCTATGATAATTCTGTATTGTCTTTTTTTCTATCCCAAAATCCTACAAATTCACCATTTATCTCCTTATTTATTGGATTAATTTGGGCTTTTCTGTTTAATTTATAGAGAAATGATCATTTATTCTATATTTTTTGGCCAATATGAGTATAATGATTAATATGGTAATGTATCCTGTGGGCTGTCCTAAATTTTATTTGTCATCTGTTACAATGGCCGCTATTTTTTTTTGCAGTTGACTGTTAGTTGATCTAACCATTAAAGGGGTTGTCCGGTCACATCAAGTGGATAGAGGATAACTTACTGATTGGATTAGGTTCCGGTGGTGGGACCCCCATGGATCACAAGAACAGGGGTAAGTTGTACCCCCAAATGAATAGAGCAGCATCTTCTCAATTCATCTCTATGGTAGTGCAGTACTCCGCCA
This sequence comes from Engystomops pustulosus, assembly GCF_040894005.1. Taxonomy (NCBI): domain Eukaryota; kingdom Metazoa; phylum Chordata; class Amphibia; order Anura; family Leptodactylidae; genus Engystomops; species Engystomops pustulosus. The sequence goes on along the minus strand of NC_092411.1, from coordinate 12,703,483 downwards.
CTTCCACTGCGGTGCCATGGATGGTGAATGAAGAGGGAACGCACATGCTTTACCTGCCACTCCATTTATTTGGGGTACAAATGGACCCTTGTTATCTTGATCCTTGGAGGACCCCTTGCTTGGACCCCCACTGATCAGTAATTTATCCCCTTAATGACCAAAAACTATCCATAGGATAGTTCAATAATGAGTAGTTATGAGCAAACCTGAAGTTTGGGTTCGGCTCACACCCCGCCACATTTGTCACAAATATATCTAGTGACCAGTTTACATAGAGGCCTAACTAAATGTCACCCTTTTTTAGCTAAAAATTGTTTTCCTCACATCCCCATTAAATCAACTTTATTATCTTTCCAGATCTACATCCAGATCTAGCAGGAGTCGGAGGGGGCGTGTCCTGCTCGACTGAGTCCAGTGGCTCCTACCCATGCCTCTTCACCATTCTGCCAGGCATGTAATGTTCTCTGTAATCAGAGTGATGTCATGTAAGGTCCTTTACCCACTAACATTTACAAAATCTACCACATCTATGTATCTACTTCTCCTTCTCCTCATCCTCCATGGAGGCTGCTGTGATTTCATGTGATCAGATACATACATGGGGTAGATTTTGCAACTGTTGGGTAAAGGACCTTAGATGACATCAACCCTTGTCACATGACATAAAGTGCTGAATGACTTGCTGAGGATCTGACTGTATGCCAGGTAAGATAACAAAGTTGATTTTATGGGGATGTGAGGGAAACAATTTTTAGGGGACAGTCAGGTTGGATTTGCAATAGAACATCCGCAAAATTTTTTTACAGAAAACTTTTTTTTTGGTTGCTAGTTTTTTTTTTTTAATTTAGAGCAAAGCAACCATTAAATTGGTGTCTATGGGCCTTTGGAAAATTTTCAAAAAAAAATATCCTAACGTCTAAAAGCTGTGAATTTACTTCCTCTGAATACGCATAACCTCCAGACCTCCAGTTGACCTCCATGTAATCCGACTCTCTAAGCGACTGTACAAACGAGAAGCAAAATATTTATACAAATAATAATATTAATAACAATAAATTCAAAAACAAAAAAAAACAAAAATAGATACTCTCCATTATCAGTGCATTGTTTTATACAATTGAAAAAACATATAAAATTATTCCCCAGCCCCAACCCCCTGGTCCGTCGCAGGTTAATGATGGTTCGTTTTGTCTGTTCTTCGGTTCTTTGAGACAGTTCTCTGTTTATAGTCTTCTCCAGAACCAAAGTCCACTGAGTCGTGATGGTTGGAAAACTCTTGCGGTATCGGAAACTCTTCGGCGGAGGAATGTGTCCGGCGGCCAAAAACTTTGTCCTGTAGTTCTGCGATGTCGTTCCGGATGTCGGCCATCATTAGTAACAGGAAGTCGAAGGAACCTGGTGGGCCCTAAGGAGTTAATTTAATATAGATTATTATATACATATAGGTCTGAATAGGTTTACATTGTCTACTGGAGAACAGAAGATTAGTTTGTGTCAAATTAGAGCAAGCGTCTACTACTTTTTCCAGTAACAGCGCCACTCATAGGCTGCGTCTGGTACAGCAGCTCAATTAAAAACTTATTTGAATATTGGAAAGCTATACGCAGACCACAGGGGCAAAAGGGTTTAAGACCCAATGAGGATGTGACTGCCTCCTAAGGGAGGAGTGAATGAGGGGTTTGAGAGAGACTCTGGCTGTCTGCAATTGGCTAATGAGGAATCAGTTCACTCCTAACTCAAGAATTCTCTTCTTCGAGGGGGAACTGGAGGCAAGGACATGTATATGCCAAATACAACTCAGAGAAAATCGGACTCACATGGGGTCATTTGCATGGATACTGAGTTAACTATACAACTGTGGAGCTTTTCAGGCATGGGGCGGAACAATATAGGGATATATGTTTAGTAAGTAGTTTAAGTGACAGGTTCCCTTTTGCCTGGATTCTCTTTTTGGATTCTGATATAAAATATTTTTATACTTACTGGAAGTCCTCTTGGTCCTGGAGCTCCTCGATCACCCTAAAAAAAGTAAAACATGGTTTCAAGACCCAAGTATAAAAAAAACTAAAATTTGTAAAAATTACCACTAAATTTGATACTAAATCGAATTCACCTCATTTGAATCGGCATCTGTTGTAATTATTGTACATGTGGTCAGATCTGTATGTGGGTGATAATAATATAAACTTTATCTTGGAAGGTCAAAATGGGGGCACTATATTTAGGGGAATAATGGAGGGGACATTATCATTGGGGCATAATGAGAATGATATAATGAGTGGGGGCATTAGGTATTGGGTAGAACTTAGTATATTAGTCTGCCCTCTAAATCCATTCCACTTTCTCACGTGGCCCCATGGAAAAATTAATTGCCCACCCCGCCCTTACGGGGTAAAATCGACTTTTTTAGACTGACTCGATATGTGAACAAGGGATGTATCTACGTGTTAGTCAGTATTCCAGACCTATGATAGGTGACAGCCCCCGTAAGAGCGATAATGGAATAGAACTTGGTTTGTACTAAAGGCACAAATGTCCTTCAGTCCGGTTAGTTATTTCATGACAGCTGATCTGGAGCTGGTTACTATATAATACGGTATATATAATATAATTTTATAAGGTAGGGATAACAATGCAATCAATTGGGGGTGAAACTGCTGGGACCCCTATCAATGAGTACAATGGGGGTCTCTACCCCATACCCCTTATTGCTGGAGCAGAATGTTGAGCAGGTGTCCTGAGCAGGGTGAACTCTCAGAATTAGAAAAACCGAAAACCCGACGGATTCGGGTCTGCTCATCTCTAATGGTGGTCTAAGCAGTTGGACCCCCACAAATTAGATTGACAAGATAGGACATAAAATTATACATGGGGCAACCGCTTAAACCCATCTCCCTGCTTCTATAAGCAAATGTGGACTCCTATGATAAAATAATTTTATTCTACTGACCTTTAATCCATCCTTCCCTGGTGCCCCAGGAGGACCCTGAAAATAACAAGATTATTATAGAATCATAATTTACATAGATATGAGAATGAGAGAGATAGATAGATAGATAGATAGATAGATAGATAGATAGATAGGAGATAGATAGATATGAGATAGATAGATATGAGATAGATATGAGATAGATAGATAGATAGATAGATAGATAGATAGATAGATAGATAGGAGATAGATATGAGATAGATAGATAGATAGATAGATAGATAGATATGAGATAGATAGATATGAGATAGATAGATAGATAGATAGGAGATAGATAGATAGATAGATAGATAGATAGATAGATAGATAGATAGATATGAGATAGATAGATAGATAGATAGATAGATATGAGATAGATGGATAGATAGATAGATATGAGATAGATATGAGATAGATATGAGATAGATATGAGATAGATATGAGATAGATAGATAGATAGATAGATATGAGATAGATAGATAGATAGATAGATAGATAGATAGATAGATATGAGATAGATAGATAGATAGATAGATAGATAGATAGATAGATATGAGATAGATAGATAGATAGATAGATATGAGATAGATATGAGATAGATATGAGATAGATAGATAGATAGATAGATAGATAGATAGATAGATAGATAGATATGAGATAGATAGATAGATAGATATGAGATAGATAGGAAATAGATAGATATGAGATAGATAGATAGATACATAATAGATATATAGGAGATAGATACTATACATAGCACTAACCACAGGTCCTCTCCTCCCTTGTTTAATATGAGATAGTTCTGGAGAAGGTCCCATTGGTCCCATGAATCCTCGTGGTCCTGGGGGACCTGGTGGTCCAGGTAGACCAGGCTGACCAGACCCTCCTTTCGGACCAGGTAATCCTTTGGATCAATAATTACAACATAAAATAATTTATTTGTTGAAATCCAGCCAATTAATTTAAGAGAATTCTATAACAATTCACAAATTCAAAGATTTGGGAGGAATTAAATATTCAGTTCTATGTGTAATAACTTATTTCCCCTGCGGGGGCAGTGTGGGGAAAGTGAGGGCCTTGCACTGATCACAGCTGATTGCTGGGGGCTTTCATGTGCTCAGCTAGAGGAATCTTTAAATGCCATAAAGATCTATACTTATACATTTGGGCTCCTCCATGTCTCCTGCCCCCCAGTTATATTTCATTTCCTGTATATTATAGCGATGCATGGATCACTTTTTCCTACTTTTTCCTACGAGTTGGACGTCAGCAGAAATTTGGTCTAAAACCTTCAGTAAATGCAGCTCTTCAGGTGCATATGACCCAGTTTTCTGGTGCAGACAGATAGATCTCCTCCATAAAGTTCAGTGCGGTTCTGGTCTTACCTGGTGGTCCTTGTGCTCCCGGTAGCCCAGGTGGTCCTTGGACGTACATAGTGGAGGCCAATACTTTATCGGCTGCGATGTGTTTGCTGGATTCTGAAACACTATTTGGCAACAATGCGAGCTGGAGGGGAGGAAGCAGAGCAATGACGGGGGTTGTCATCCAAGTCCATCATGTTACATCTCCTACATGCACCCTCATCACACCCGAACTAGTGTTTATTATATAAACATAGCCAAATCACATACTGTGTACGTGGACTACCTCAGCTCTGTAGCCTATGATCTCAATAACCTATGTCCTATGACCTCCGTAACCTATTTTCTATGACCTATGTCCTATAACCTATGTAGCCTATGTCCTATGTACCCTATGTACTATGTCCTATGCAGCCTATGTGCTATGACCTATGTAATCTATGTACCCTATGTACTATGACACCTATGTAGCCTATGTCCTATGACCTATGTAGCCTATGTCCTATGTACCCTATGTACTATGTCCTATGTACCCTATGTACTATGTCCTATGTACCCTATGTACTATGTCCTATGTAGCCTATGTGCTATGACCTATGTAACCTATGTACCCTATGCCCTATGTAATCTATGTGCTATGACCTATGTAATCTATGTCCTATAACCTATGTACCCTATGTACTATGCCACCTATGTAACCTATGTCCTATGACCTATGTACCCTATGTCCTATGTAATCTATGTGCTATGACCTATGTAACCTATGTCCTATAACCTATGTAACCTATGTACCCTATGTCCTGTGACCTATGTACCCATGTCCTCTGACCTATGTAACCTATGTAACCTATGTCCTACGACCTATGTACCTATGACCTATATAATCTATGTCCTATGACCCTTGTAACCTATGACCTCTGCCTATGTTACCATAACAGTCAATCTGGCAGATACAACTTTTGTGCCTTCCACTTAGGATATTATAAGTTACAAATAATCTTGATATAAAAAACTCCTTTGTCTATTTTCTAGGGGGCGGGGTCTGTGTCATTCATTGCAGCTGCCATAAAGCACATAATCCCTGCTAGACAGGAAGGAAGTGCGTGTCTACAAATTGGCCGCCCAATCAGATCACATCATTTTAAGATTTTCTAGACATCATTATCCAGGCTACAGAGAGTTTTACAGGAATTCACTTCCCACAATGCACCATTACTTCCCATCCACTTCAGCCAATTCTGTGGCCTCCCCGGACCACGAGATGTCACCTGTTACATCAGAGGACGGGACATCCTGTGGTCCCATGACACAATGGATAAGTTGGAGAGAGAAGTGTGATCTCCTGGAACGTGTGGCCGTTTTTTGCCATTTTTTACCCCTATGTTTGCACCCTAAAATTTACAAGCTACAAGCCTTTAAAATCATAGACTGGAATATGCAAATTTACCTTAACTCGTTATAGGATCGGGGGAGGGGGGGGGGAGGGGCTTCCTGCAGTCATTGTGCTACATCCCGTAGGATTTGTCTGGCAGACCAGGGGGTCATCAGGGTGACATCAGGACAAGTCAAGCACCTTTGAGGGCATGATTGGGCCAGATAACTGCATGACTCCCCGCCCCCATGACTAGTTCAGGTAAATTTGCATATGCCGAGGTAATAAAAAATCTATAAATTAACTTTTTAGCCTCAGAAAACTCAGAAAGTGCCAATGCTGATAAGTGACCCATTCAGGTTTGGATTTGTCAAATTTGTCCGACCCTTAAACAAAGGTTCTACTACATGAACCCCAACCGGTACAACCTGTGATCGCCCCCCAGTGGCTGCCTTGTGTAATGTATATGCTCCCTCCTCTGTCCACCGGGGAGTTACATGGCAGTGACCAATCATATGACTCTATATACTATATACCGCTATACAGTGTGTTACAGCTAACATCCTATCATTCCTGTGCCACATGTGCTACGTTAATGGACAAAGCCTTGAGGGGCTCCCCGGAATTTGGTATTTTAACATAGATTTAATTAACTCTTTGATGTAGACTAGACATGCGGACTATGTAATGACTGCCTGCACAAAAATGCCCCTAAGTAGTCATCAAAGTCACTCCGAGCTCTTTGCTATATATTAAATCTTTAGGGACAAAGGTATTTTTTTGTATTAGGCAAAACTAGCAATTTTTCTTAAGAATTTGCTTGTATTAATGGCTGCCGTGGCTATTAGCATGATCTTATGGCTTTCTTATGTAGAGTCTGATTTAGTTCTGGTAAATTCTATACTAACTACTATTACAGCTCTGCATCATCTACTAAGTAGTAAGAAGGTTTCAGGTACAACATATGTCTTTATTTCCTCAAGAAGTTTCATGCTCCAGCTAAAGGTATGCTAAAACTATTCTATTCTACAATGATACTGTACACGTATGTTCAACTATAATACTGCCCCCTATGTACAAGAATATAACTACTATAATACTGCCCCCTATGTACAGGAATATAACTACTATAATACTCCCCCCTATGTACAAGAATATAACTACTATAATACTGCCCCTATGTACAGGAATATAACTACTATAATACTGCCCCCTATGTACAAGAATATAACTACTATAATACTGCCCCCTATGTACAGGAATATAACTACTATAATACTGCCCCTATGTACAAGAATATAACTACTATAATACTGCCCCCTATATACAAGAATATAACTACTATAATACTGCCCCCTATATACAAGAATATAACTACTATAATACTGCCCCCTATGTACAGGAATATAACTACTATAATACTGCTCTCTATGTACAAGAATATAACTACTATAATACTGCCCCCTATGTACAGGAATATAACTACTATAATACTGCCCCTATGTACAGGAATATAACTACTATAATACTGCCCCCTATGTACAAGAATATAACTACTATAATACTGCCCCCTATGTACAGGAATATAACTACTATAATACTGCCCCTATGTACAAGAATATAACTACTATAATACTGCCCCCTATATACAAGAATATAACTACTATAATACTGCCCCCTATGTACAAGAATATAACTACTATAATACTGCCCCGTATGTACAAGAATATAACTACTATAATACTGCCCCCTATGTACAAGAATATAACTACTATAATACTGCTCCCTATGTACAAGAATATAACTAATATAATACTGCTCCCTATGTACAAGAATATAACTACTATAATACTGCCCGCTATGTACAAGAATATAACTACTATAATACTGCCCCCTATGTACAAGAATATAACTACTATAATACTGCCCCGTATGTACAAGAATATAACTACTATAATACTGCCCCCTATGTACAAGAATATAACTACTATAATACTGCTCCCTATGTACAAGAATATAACTAATATAATACTGCTCCCTATGTACAAGAATATAACTACTATAATACTGCCCGCTATGTACAAGAATATAACTACTATAATACTGCCCCTATGTACAAGAATATAACTACTATAATACTGCCCCCTATGTACAAGACTATAACTACTATAATACTGCCCCCTATGTACAAGAATATAACTACTATAATACTGCCCGCTATGTACAAGACTATAACTACTATAATACTGCTCCCTATGTACAAGAATATAACTACTATAATACTGCTCCCTATGTACAAGAATATAACTACTATAATACTGCCCCCTATGTACAGGAATATAACTACTATAATACTGCCCCCTATGTACAGGAATATAACTACTATAATACTGCCCCCTATGTACAAGAATATAACTACTATAATACTGCCTCCTATGTACAGGAATATAACTACTATAATACTCCCCATATGTACAAGAATATAACTACTATAATACTACACCCTATGTACAGGAATATACCTACTATAATACTGCCCCCTATGTACAGGAATATAACTACTATAATACTACCCCTATGTACAAGAATATAACTACTATAATACTGCCCCCTGTGTATAGGAATATAACTACTATAATACTGCTCCCTATGTACAAGAATATAACTACTATAATACTGCCGCCTATGTACAAGAATATAACTACTATAATACTGCCTCCTATGTACAAGAATATTACTACTATAATACTGCCCCCTATGTACAAGAATATAACTACTATAATACTGCCCCCTATGTACAAGAATATAACTACTATAATACTGCCCCCTATGTACAAGAATATAACTACTATAATACTGCCTCCTATGTACAAGAATATTATTACTATAATACTGCCCCTATGTACAAGAATATAACTACTTAAATACGGCCCCCTATGTACAAGAATATAACTACTATAATACTTGCTCCTATGTACAAGAATATACCTACTATAATACTGCCCCTATGTACAAGAATATAACTACTATAATACTGCCCCCTATGTACAAGAATATAACTACTATAATACTGCTCCCTATGTACAAGAATATTACTACTATAATACTGCCCCCTATGTACAGGGATATAACTACTATAATACTGCCCCCTATGTACAAGAATATAACTACTATAATACTGCTCCCTATGTACAAGAATATAACTACTATAATACTGCTCCCTATGTACAAGAATATAACTACTATAATACTGCTCCCTATATACAAGAATATAACTACTATAATACTGCCCCCTATGTACAAGAATCTAACTACTATAATACTGCCCCCTATGTACAAGAATATAACTACTATAATACTGCCCCCTATGTACAGGAATATAACTACTATAATACTACCCCCTATGTACAAGGATATAACTACTATAATACTGCCCCCTATGTACAAGAATATAACTACTATAATACTGCCCCCTATGTACAAGAATATAACTACTATAATACTGCCCCTATGTACAAGAATATAACTACTTTACTACTGCCCCCTATGTACAAGAATATAACTACTATAATACTGGCTCCTATGTACAAGAATATACCTACTATAATACTGCCCCTATGTACAAGAATATAACTACTATAATACTGCCTCCTATGTACAGGAATATAACTACTATAATACTGCCCCCTATGTACAGGAATATAACTACTATAATACTGCCCCCTATGTACAGGAATATAACTACTATAATACTACCCCCTATGTACAAGGATATAACTTCTATAATACTGCCCCTATGTACAAAAATATAACTACTATAATACTGCCCCCTATGTACAAGAATATAACTACTGTAATACTGCCCCCTATGTACAAGAATATAACTACTATAATACTGCCCTCTATGTACAAGAATATAACTACTATAATACTACCCCCTATGTACAAGGATATAACTACTATAATACTGCCCCCTATGTACAAGGATATAACTACTATAATACTGCCCCCTATGTACAAGAATATAACTACTATAAAACTGCCCTCTATGTACAAGAATATAACTACTATAATACTGGCTCCTATGTACAAGAATATACCTACTATAATACTGGCTCCTATGTACAAGAATAAAACTACTAAAATACTGCCTCCTATGTACAAGAATATAACTACTATAATACTGCCCCCTATGTACAAGAATATAACTACTATAATACTGCTCCCTATGTACAGGAATATAACTACTATAATACTGCCCCCTATGTACAGGAATATAACTACTATAATACTGCCTCCTACGTACAAGAATATAACTACTATAATACTGCCCCTATGTACAAGAATATAACTACTATAATACTGCCCCCTATGTACAAGAATATAACTACTATAATACTGCCCCCTATGTACAAGAATATAACTACTATAATACTGCCCCCTATGTACAAGAATATAACTACTATAATACTGCTCCCTATGTACAAGAATATAACTACTATAATACTGCCCCCTATGTACAAGAATATAACTACTATAATACTGCTCCCTATGTACAAGGATATAACTACTATAATACTGCCCCCTATGTACAAGAATATAACTACTATAATACTGCCCCCTATGTACAAGAATATAACTACTATAATCCTGCCCCCCATGTACAGGGATATAACTACTATAATACTGCCCCCTATGTACAAGAATATAACTACTATAATACTGCCCCCTATGTACAGGAATATAACTACTATAATACTGCCCCCTATGTATAAGAACATACCTATATATCTGTACAGTATTGGGGTCTCAGCTGTGTGAGTGGGTATTGGGGGATCATGTACCTTCTGTTTTAGCTGTAAGACGGTCTGTTTGATTTGGTGAAATTCCTTACAAGTATCTGAGCAGCTTCCAGGTTTCAGCACGTTGTTGAATTGTTCATATTCTCCTGTAAGTAAAGTGAACTTTGTTAGACTTGAATAAACATCCCTTGCATTGAAAGGGAACCTGTCAGCTGGTGTGAATATAGAGTACTTCAGCCATTGTTAGGTATTGTCCCTGGAGAGATGTGTAATCATAAGTTTGTGTATGTTGTTAGTGGCTGCAGGACTGTGAGATATGGCTTCATATTCCAGAAGGCTTTTCCTTACACTGCTGTGCTCTGTGCTCTCTACAGACAGTGTTAGTTATTGTCCCTGGAGAGATGTGTAATCAGACCTTTGTGTAAATTGTAAGTCGCAGCAGAACTGTGATACATAGATTTATATTCAAGGATTGTATTTCTCCAAGTGCACTGGGGATGTGTTCTCACACTGCTGCGCTCTTAGCTCTCTGCAGCCAGTATTAGGTATCTGTCCTGGAGAGATGTGTAATCAGCTCTCTGTGTATGTTGTTAGTATTCCAGGAGTATATTTCTATAGAAGCTGTAGGGATGTGTTCTCACACTGCTGCGCTCATTCATCTCTTTTGAAGATGCAGAGAACTAAGAGCGCAGCAGTGTGAGGATACGCCCCCTATTCCCTTGATTTGCTCTGGAGGAGGAGTGGTCTAGTGTATTGATGATGTAGGAATGTCACAGTCTGAACAAATAACAAATAAAATATTGATTTTATTTGTGTTTTATTTTTCTCCCATATCCTGCAAAAAAAAAATCACTGTACAGGCAGTCCCTGGGTTACGTATAAGATGGGTTCTTAAGGTTTGTTCTTAAGTTGAATTTGTATGTAAGTCGGAACAGGTATATTTTATCATTTTAAACTACTTTAGATGGTTAACATTTTGTATACAGACAGTCCCCGGGTTACATACAAGATAGGTTCCATAGGTAAGTTGAATTTGTATGTAAGTCGAAACTGAATATTTTATAATTGTGGCTCCAGAGAATTTTTTTTGTCCCGGTGACAATTGGAGTTTCAAAATTTTTTGCTGTAATGGGACCAAGGATTATCAATAAAGCTTCATTACAGACACCTTACAGCTGATCATTGCAGCCTGGGACTAAAGTAAAGCTTCCAGAGAGCTTCACTTGCTATTTTTATACTTTTCTTTTCCTTTACTTTCGTGGTCTTTGCCCTGGCAGGAAAATAAAGCCAAAGCCTTAGTTCTGTCTGCAATCTGAATGATACATTACCAAAAAGATCAAAATATACGATAAATAAACACATGCGGTATAAATTAAACAGGCGGTCCCCTACTTAAGGACACCCGACTTACAGACGACCCCTAGTTACAGACAGACCCCTCTGCCCCCTGTGACCTCTGGTGACCTCTCTGGATGTTACTATAGTCCCAGGCTGCAATGATCAGCTGTAAGGAGTCTGTAATGAAGCTTTATTGATAATCCTTGATCCAATTACAGCTAAAAATGTATAAACTCCAATTGTCACTGGGGCAAAAAATATTATGTCTGGATCTACAATTATAAAATATACAGTTTCGACTTACATACAAATTCAACTTAAGAACAAACCTATGGAACCTATCTTGTACGTAACCCAGGGACTGCCTGTATACAAAATGTTAACCATCTACAGTACCCCCGCTCACCATTCGGTGGCGCTCCTCACATCGCCATGCGCCTCGCTCGCACCTTTCATGTGTGAAAGTGCAAATGTTGCCCCCGTGATCCCCAGATATTTCCAATATAACAAATATTCGCCTGGAATTCTCCGTCCGAGTATTGAAGCGATTTATATGATGGATGCGGTCATGCGGCTCTCGCTGGCCGCGCTGCGCCAATGTGTTTGCAATTTAGATTTGTAACAATAATGATTATTGGTTTAACCCACTGCGATGTATTGCAGGTAATAAATTAAAGGAATATGAAAAGCATAAAACATTTTCTCGAGTGGAGAGAGGGAGGAGCCGCGTTTGATCTGCGCTCGAAGAACACGAGCCATGAAATACTCGGGCAGATATTCATCTTACAGACAGAGTCAATGAGATTAACGCGGCTCTTACTGGAGATACGTGAAACTCGAAATGTTCCAGATCTGACCTGGGGAGGGTGCCGCAGATAGGTGACCCCCGCTCGGAGAATGGTGACCCCCGCAGATAGGTGACCCCCGCTCGGAGAATGGTGACCCCGCAGATAGGTGACCCCTGCTCGGAGAATGGTGACCCCGCAGATAGGTGACCCCTGCTCGGAGAATGGCGACCCCTGCAGATAGATGACCCCCGCTCGGAGAATGGTGACCCCGCAGATAGGTGACCCCCGCTCGGAGAATGGTGACCCCGCAGATAGGTGACCCCCGCTTGGAGAATGGTGACCCCGCAGATAGGTGACCCCCGCTTGGAGAATGGTGACCCTGCAGATAGATGACCCCTGCTTGGAGAATGGTGACCCTGCAGATAGGTGACCCCCGCTCGGAGAAAGGTGACTCCGGAGATAGGTGACCCCCGCAGATAGATTACTCCCGCTCGGAGAATGGTGACCCCGCAGATAGATGATCCCCGATCAGAGAATGGTGACCCCGTAGATAGATGATCCCCGATCAGAGAATGGTGACCCCGCAGATAGATGATCCCCGATCAGAGAATGGTGACCCCGTAGATAGGTGACCCCCGCTCGGAGAATGGTGACCCCGCAGATAGGTGACCCCCGCTCGGAGAATGGTGATCCCCGCAGATAGATGACCCCCGCTCACAGAATGGTGACCCCGCAGATAGGTGACCCCCGCTCGGAGAATGGTGACCCCGCAGATAGGTGACCCCCGCTCGGAGAATGGTGACCCTGCAGATAGGTGACCCCTGCTTGGAGAATGGTGACCCCGCAGATAGGTGACCCCCGCTCGGAGAAAGGTGACCCCGGAGATAGGTGACCCCCGCAGATAGATTACCCCCACTCGGAGAATGGTGACCCCGCAGATAGGTGATCCTCGATCAGAGAATGGTGACCCCGAGATAGGTGACCTTTGCTTGGATAACGGTGACCCCGAGATAGGTGACCCCCACTCGGAGAATGGTGACCCCGCAGATAGGTGATCCCCGATCAGAGAATGGTGACCCCGAGATAGGTGACCCAGAGATAGGTGACCCCCACTCGGAGAATGGTGACCCCGCAGATAGGTGACCCCTGCTTGATTTTTTTTCATATCATTAAAATAAAAAATAAAAAGTTGGACTCTTCTACCGCCAGGAGAACGCACCTTGCTGGATAATATGACTAATGATTGAGGGGCGGAAGCTGAAGTTTGTATTAGGGGATCAATTAAAAGGGTAAAAGTTTGTTTTCACTGTGGGTTCCAAACAATCCAGAGAATGGCGGCTGAAGTTCCCTATATGAATGTCATTCCGGTGCATACCACTGCTTTATTTACATTTACTGGGCTTGTGCCCCTCAATTCATAGGATAATTGGGGATCCCATCAATCAGAAACTTGACCCTTATCCTCTATGCTCACAGTGAGAAAATGTCATCACCAATAAGGAAAATATGAACATAAATTCCTATACATTTGTACACAGCTCCCCCTAGTGGTGACACCAAGTCCTAAAGATTTTGACAATTCTGATGTTATGTGATGTGAAAAGATGGGTGTTGGGGGGGCTTCAACTCTGTACTAGAGGTCCTAGACTCCCACCAGTCGTAATGTACTGAAAATACGTCTATGATTTATGTAATCTGTTTGTTTCTGCACTCTCTATGTGTTTTTAATTTTTTTTTTACATTTTTTTTCTTCTCTAAAGACTTACCTTGATTTCCCTTGGTGCAGGTTTTACCATCTTCTTCTAAGAAGTAACCTTCATGACACTCACACTTGTAGCTTCCCTGAGTGTTGATGCAGATCTGAGAACAGACGGTTTGATTCTTTAGAGCACACTCATCAATATCTGCAAAACACAAAGCCTATCATTAATGGAAAGAAGCTTTACCGGGACCAGGAAGGATGAAGGACTCGGCATTCTCAATGGGGCAGATTTACTTACCCGGTCCATTCGCGATCCAGCGGCGCGTTCTCTGCGGTGGATTCGGGTCCGGCCGGGATTCATTAAGGCAGTTCCTCCAACGTCCACCGGGTGGCGCTGCTGCGCTGAAGAGCATCGGAACGCACACAAGTTCACCGGCCTATTCCTAGTGAAGGTAAGTGCAAGCTCCGCGACACTTTTTTTTTTTTAAATGCGGCGGTTTTTCCGAATCCGTCGGGTTTTAGTTCGGCCACGCCCCCGATTTCCGTCACGTGCATGCCAGCGCCGATGCACCACAATCCGATCGCATGCGCCAAAATCCCGGGGCAATACAGCGAAAATCGGCGCAAATCAGAAATATTCGGGTAACACTACGGGAAAACGCGAATCGGGCCCTTAGTAAATGGCCCCCAATGTCTTCCACCTTAGAAAGGGAGCACACAGTAGGGGTGTAAAGTAGAGATGAGCGAGCACTAAAATGCTTGGGTACTCGTTATTCGAGACGAACTTTTCCCGATGCTCGAGTGCTCGTCTCGAATAACGAGCCCCATTGAAGTCAATGGGAGACTCGAGCATTTTTCAAGGGGACCAAGGCTCTGCACAGGGAAGCTTGGCCAAACACCTGGGAACCTCAGAAAAGGATGGAAACACCACGGAAATGGACAGGAAACAGCAGGGACAGCATGCATGGATGCCTCTGAGGCTGCATAATCGCACCATTATGCCAAAATTATGGGCAACAGCATGGCCATGACAGAGTGACAGAATGAAGCTAGATAGCATCTAAAACATCCAATAATTGACCCTGACACTATAGGGGACGGCATGCAGAGGCAGCGGCAGCAGCGGCAGGCATGGCAACATACCCTAAATGGACTCAGGCTTCAAACCAATGGGTAGCAGAGAGGAACCAAAGGAGGTGAGCAAGAAGCGCTCAAATAATATCGGTACATGATAAAAGTTTGCCAGTATATTTTGTGGATTACACAGCAGGGTGGCGACAAAGTTAACAAGTTTGATGTGGAAGCCATGAAAACAACCCAAAATTCTGCCTGACACAGCTCGTTTGATAAGGCGGCCATGTATGGAGGCAGTGAACTAGTAGTAGATTAAAGGTGCTGCAGTTAAAACTATGTTAGTTGGATCTTGGCATGGAGCTGGCGCTCCGCTGCCAGGCGAGCTTTCGCCAATCCAAGCCCGTGTCTCTAGGCTACTCCCCAAACAGCACTTCTAAGAACCTTTTGTATAAGATCAAGTGTAGTAGCGTTCTTATAAGTTTAGGATATGGCGGGTGAGGGGAATGTAAACAGATGCGCAAGAAGCGCTGAAATAATATCCCTAAATGAAAAAAGTTTGCCAGTATATTTTGTGGATTACACAGCACGGTGGCGACAAAGTTAACAAGTTTGATGTGGAATGCCCTGCAATAGCTCTTGGGCGGTGTGCCTTTTATCACCTAGGCTCAGCAGTTTGAGCACCGCCTGCTGTCGCTTAGCGACGGCACTGCTGCTGTGCCTAGAGCTACCGACTGATGGCGCCATGCCCACGGATGGTATTTCGGAGGAGGAGGAGGTGGAGGAGGGGTGGGAGGAGGAGGAGGCATAGTAGGCCTGAAACACCTGGACCGAGGTAGGCCCCGCAATCCTCTGCGTCGGCAGTATATGACCAGCCCCAGGGTCAGACTCGGTCCCAGCCTGCACCAAGTTAAGTGTAGTAGCGTTCTTATAAGTTTGGAATATGGCGGGTGAGGGGAATGTAAACAGATGCGCAAGAAGCGCTGAAATAATATCCGTAAATGGTAAAAGTTTGCCAGTATATTTTGTGGATTACACAGCAGGGTGGCGACAAAGTTAACATGGAAGCCATGAAAACAATCCAAAATTCTGCCTGACACAGCTCGTTTGATAAGGGGACCATGTATGGAGGCAGTGAACTAGTAGTAGATTAAAGGTGCTGCAGTTAAAACTATGTTAGTTGGATCTTGGCATGGAGCTGGCGCTCCGCTGCCAGGCGAGCTTTCGCCAATCCAAGCCCCTGTCTCTAGGCTACTCCCCAAACAGCACTTCTAAGAACCTTTTGTATAAGATCAAGTGTAGTAGCGTTCTTATAAGTTCAGGATATGGCGGGTGAGGGGAATGTAAACAGATGCGCAAGAAGCGCCTTAATAATATCCATAAATGGTAAAAGTTTGCCAGTGTATTTTGTGGATAACACAGCAGGGTGGCGACAAAGTTAACAACTTTGATGTGGAATCCATGAAAACAACCCAAATTTCGGCCTGACACAGCTCGTTTGATAAGGGGACCATGTATGGAGGCAGCTATATGGACGACTTTTGGAGGTAGCAATGGAGACAATGTGTGGAGGCTGCTATGGAGACAATTCAATTTGGATAGTGCCTGTATGTGGCAGTCCAAAAAAGTTTTCAAACCAGAGGAGCAGGTAGGTGGCCCTCCATAAAAATGGAATAGATTGAGTGCCTGTATGTGGCAGTCCAAAAAAGTTTTCAAACCAGAGGAGCAGGTAGGTGGCCCTCCATAAAAATGGAATAGATTGAGTGCCTGTATGTGGCAGTCCAAAAAAGTTTTCAAACCAGAGGAGCAGGTAGGTGGCCCTCCATAAAAATGGAATAGATTGAGTGCCTGTATGTGGCAGTCCAAAAAAGTTTTCAAACCAGAGGAGCAGGTAGGTGGCCCTCCATAAAAATGGAATAGATTGAGTGCCTGTATGTGGCAGTCCAAAAAAGTTTTCAAACCAGAGGAGCAGGTAGGTGGCCCTCCATAAAAATGGAATAGATTGAGTGCCTGTATGTGGCACTCCCAAAAAAGTTTTCAAACCAGAGGAGCAGGTAGGTGGCCCTCCAGAAAAATGGAATAGATTGAGTGCCTGTATGTGGCACTCCCAAAAATTGTTTAAAACAGAGGACCGGGTCGGTGGCCCTCCATAAAAATTAAATGCATAGAGTACTATAGCTAGAGCCAGTGGGCCCTGTCAAAAAATAGCCAGTTTCCTCTGCTTTACTGTACAAAGAGGAGGAGAAGGAGGAAAATGAGGAGGAGGAGGAGTGGATAAATTATTCAGGTTGAGCTTCCTTCACCTGGTGGAGATTGGAAATTAGGAGAAATCCAGGCTTTATTCATCTTGATAAGCGTCAGCCTGTCAGCGCTGTCAGTCGACAGGCGTGTACGCTTATCGGTGATGATGCCACCAGCTGCACTGAAAACCCGCTCGGACAAGACGCTAGCGGCAGGGCAGGCAAGAACCTCCAAGGCGTACAGCGCCAGTTCGTGCCACATGTCCAGCTTTGAAACCCAGTAGTTGTAGGGAGCTGTGTGATCATTTAGGACGATGGTATGGTCAGCTACGTACTCCCTCAACATCTTTCTGTAAAGATCAGCCCTACTCTGCCGAGACTGGGGACAGGTGACAGTGTCTTGCTGGGGTGACATAAAGCTGGCAAAAGCCTTGTAAAGCGTACCCCTGCCAGTGCTGGACAAGCTGCCTGCTCGCCTACTCTCCCTCGCTACTTGTCCCGCAGAACTACGCCCTCTGCCGCTAGCGCTGTCAGAAGGGAAATACTGTTTCAGCTTGTGCACCAGGGCCTGCTGGTATTCATGCATTCTCACACTCCTTTCCTCTCCAGGGATGAGAGTGGAAAGATTTTGCTTGTACCGTGGGTCCAGGAGAGTGAACACCCAGTAATCGGTGCTGGAATAAATTCTTTGAACGCGAGGGTCACGGGATAGGCAGCCTAGCATGAAATCTGCCATATGCGCCAGAGTACCAACGCTTAAGAATTCACTCCCCTCACTGGCCTGACTGTCCATTTCCTCCTCCTCCAACTCCTCCAACTCCTCTTCTTCTGCCCATACACGCTGAACAGTGAAGGACTCAACAATGGTCCCCTCTTGTGTCTCACCAACATTCTCCTCCTCTTCCTCCTCATCCTCCTCCACCTCCACCTCCTCCGATATGCGCTGAGAAACAGACCTGAGGGTGCTTTGGCTATCAACAAGGGAATCTTCTTTCCCCATCTCTTGTGAGGAGCGCAAAGCTTCCGACTTCATGCTGATCAGAGAGTTTTTCAACAGGCCAAGCAGCGGGATGGTGAGGCTGATGATGGCGGCATCGCCACTGACCATCTGTGTTGACTCCTCAAAGTTACTCAGCACCTGACAGATATCAGACATCCACGTCCACTCCTCATTGTAGACTTGAGGAAGCTGACTGACCTGACTACCAGTTCTGGTGGAAGTTGACATCTGGCAGTCTACAATCGCTCGGCGCTGCTGGTAAACTCTGGATAACATGGTCAGTGTTGAATTCCACCTCGTGGGCACGTCGCACAACAGTCGGTGAGCGGGCAGTTGGAGGCGGCGCTGCGCTGCCCTGAGAGTGGTAGCATCTGGGCTGGACTTCCTGAAATGCGCACAGATGCGGCGCACCTTCGTGAGCAAATCAGACAGATTGGGGTATGTCTTGAGGAAACGCTGAACTATGAGATTTAACACATGGGGCAGGCATGGCACATGTGTCAGTCTGCCGAGTTGCAGAGCCGCCACCAGGTTACGGCCGTTGTCACACACAACCATGCCTGGCTTCAGGTTCAGCGGTGCCAGCCACAGATCAGTCTGCGCCGTGATGCCCTGTAATAGTTCTTGGGCGGTGTGCCTTTTATCGCCTAGGCTCAGCAGTTTGAGCACCGCCTGCTGTCGCTTAGCGACGGCACTGCTGCTGTGCCTAGAGCTACCAACTGATGGCGCCATGCCCACGGATGGTCGTTCGGAGGAGGAGGTGGAGGAGGGGTGGGAGGAGGAGGAGGCATAGTAGGCCTGAAACACCTGGACCGAGGTAGGCCCCGCAATCCTCGGCGTCGGCAGTATATGACCAGCCGCAGGGTCAGACTCGGTCCCAGCCTCCACCAAGTTAACCCAATGTGCCGCCAGCGATATATAGTGGCCCTGCCCGGCAGCACTCGTCCACGTGTCCGTGGTCAGGTGGACCTTGTCAGAAACGGCGTTGGTCAGGGCACGGATTATGTTGTCTGACATGTGCTGGGGCAGGGCTGGGACGGCACATCGGGAAAAGTAGTGGCGGCTGGGGACCGAATACCGAGGGGCGGCCGCCGCCATGAGGCTGCGAAAGGCCTCGGTCTCTACTAGCCTATAGGGCAGCATCTCCAGGCTTAGCAATCTGGAGATGTGCACATTAAGGGCTTGGGCGTGCGGGTGGGTTGCACTATATTTGCGTTTCCGCTCCAGCGTCTGGGGTATGGAGAGCTGAACGCTGGTGGATGCTGTGGAGGATCGTGGAGGCGACGATGGGGTTTTTGTGGCAGGGTCCTGGGCAGGGGGCTGACTATCAGCTGACACAGGGGAAGGAGCAGTGGTGTGCGCGGCCGGAGGTGAACGCGCTTGTTGCCACTGAGTGGGGTGTTTAGCATTCATATGCCTGCGCATACTGGTGGTAGTTAAGCTAGTAGTGGTGGAACCCCTGCTGATCCTGGTTTGGCAAATGTGGCACACCACAGTCCGTCGGTCATCCGGTGTTTCCTTAAAGAACCTCCAGACTTCTGAAAATCTAGCCCTCGCCGCAGGAGCCCTCGCCACGGGAGCTTCACTAGTTGACACATTTGGCGCTGATGCACCAGCTCTGGCCCTGCCTCTCCGTCTGGCCCCACCACTGCCTCTTCCAACCTGTTCTGGTCGAGGACTCTCCTCCGTCTCAGAAGCACTGTGTTCACCCGGCCTCTCAACCCAGCTTGGGTCTGTCACCTCATCATCCTCCGATCCCTCAGTCTGCTCCCCCCTCGGACTTCCTGCCCTGACAACAACTTCCCCACTGTCTGACAACCGTGTCTCCTCATCGTCGGACACCTCTTTACACACTTCTTCCAGTACGTCAACAAGGTCATCATCACCCACAGACTGCGACTGGTGGAAAACCTGGGCATCGGAAAATTGCTCATCAGCAACCGGACAAGTGGTTTGTGACTGTGGGAAGGGTTCAGAAAACAGTTCCTCAGAGTATGCCGGTTCAAATGGCAAATTTTGCTGGGAGGGGGCAGACTGGGGGGGAGGAGGCTGAGGTGCAGGAGCTGGAGGAGTGCCGATTTCGGTGACATGGGTGGACTGCGTGGAAGACTGACTGGTGGACAAATTGCTCGAAGCATTGTCAGCAATCCACGACATCACCTGTTCGCACTGTTCTGGCCTCAACAGTGCTCTACCACGAGTCGCAGTAACTTCAGACATGAACCTAGGGAGTGTAGCTCTGCGGCGTTCCCCTGCTCCCTCATCAGCAGGTGGTGTCTCACCCCGCCCAGGACCACGGCCTCTGACCCCTGCAGTAGTTGGACGCCCACGTCCCCGCCCTCGTCCTCTACCCCTAGCCCTCGGGTTAAACATTTTGAAAATGAGAGTTATAACTTTTTTTTTTTTTTTTGTGTGTGTTTTTTAGTTTTTAAAACCAAACGATGCTATCCTATTGCTATGGCTATTTTCTAGCCAAGTATTACAGCACACTACTATGCCAGATGAGATGACGCTGAGTTATGAAAAAAATAAACGTAAAATAAAAAAGGAAATGGCAGACTGTGCCTAATTGAAATACAACCCCGGGCCCTAATAAATTTTCCCACTTCGGTCTTTGCGATGGATATGTGCGTCACTAAGCGCAAAACACAGTGGTCGCAAGTCTCACTACAAATTGCTCACAATTTCCTAGTAGATGCACTGCAGCAAGTACAGCCACCAGCAGATCAACCAGAAATCAAATATATAGAACGCTACTGTAGGCGTAAGTAAGACGTTTGGATTCTCCTATGGCTATTTTCTAGCCAAGTATGAAAGCACACTACTATGCCAGATGAGATGACGCTGAGTTATTAAAAAAATAAACGTAAAATAAAAAGAAACTGGCAGACTGTGCCTAATTGAAATCAAACCCCTAATAAATTGTCCCACTTTGGTGTTTGAGGTGGATATGTGTGTCACTAAGAGCTAAACACAACGGTAGCAAGTCCCCCTGTTAATTCCTCACAATATGGTACTAGCTGCACTACTAGTGCCAGCAAGCCCAGCCACAAGCAAATAAAAAAAAAAAGTATAACGTTATTGTAGCCCTAAGAAGGGTTGTTGGGTTCTTGTAGAATCACTCCTGCCTAACAGTAAGCTAATAGAACACCCTAACGCTTTCCCTGACCAGCAGCAGCTCTCTCCCTAGCGGCATCCAGACAGAGAATGATCCGAGCAGCGCGGGCAGCGGCTAGTCTATCCCAGGGTCACCTGATCTGGCCAGCCAACCACTGCTATCTACGTGTAAGGGTACCACGTCATGCTGGGTGGAGTGCAGAGTCTCCTGGCTTGTGATTGGCTCTGTTTCTGGCCGCCAAAAAGCAAAACGGCGGGAGCTGCCATTTTCTCGAGCGGGCGAGTATGTTCGCTCATCTCTAGTGTAAAGTCATCCTACAATACATGCACATCACCAACAAAACAAGGAACAATAGCTCTGTGGTCCTACCATGGACCCCTGAGGAAGCCAGACACACCGGTGATGCACGTGGAGAAGGGTGTTGTTTGTGGGGTCTCCACTTATATACAACCCAAGTAGTTAAAAATATCTAAAAAAGTTGGGTAAAAAACTATTTGGCACCACTGTGACTCCTAAAAGACAAATCACCCCCACACAAATTTGTTGGATCTGTTCTTCAAAATGCTAAAAACACCAAATACTACCACTGATGGTCATATTTATGGTCACCCAGCTTTTCCAAAAGCATAACAGCCAAAGAGAACCGGCGGAAGCCTCCAAACGTTAGCAAATACCTAAATCATGGTCCACCCAACCGCAACGTCCCCCCGATACATCTGAGAAACATAACTTTTACGGGAACCCTTGGCAACATCTAAGGAGGAACATTTTTATATCTTGATGTTTCCTCAACCCTCAGACGATCGCTTGTTGGGCGTCCAAGGTCACATTCATAGGGACAGAAGAAAAGATTCCTCCCGAATGTTGGACCACGTTGTGATATTTCCGTCTGGTCTTCCTCGAGAACTGATGAGGCCGCTACATCTTTACGTCTTACCTACGTGTGATCCTGATGAAAATGTCTCCTCCGAGATCTCCAAGCAGTCCTCGCCTGAACTGAATAATTGGATCATCTATCAGACCGCAATGTAGTCACTGGATGATACGGGGCATGAAGAATAGGAGTGCGCTCTCCACCGAGCTTGCTCCGGCCTTGAGAGTGCTTTTTAATCTTGAGGAGATATCACGTTTCAGCCTTTCCTTCTAGATGGGATCTTGGTGTTTTACGAGACGTTCTGCAGTGGTGATTGACTCTCGGCGGTTGCCAAACACAGCACATCGTACATCCATTTTTATATAAGACATCAATAACAGGCTCTTACTTTTCACCAGAGAGCAGTTTTCACCAGGAGAGTGTAGTACTTAACCCATCCCTTCCTATTATTAGTCCTGCGCTGAGAACATTCCCATCGATTGTTATTTGGCCCACTTGGCTGCAGGAGCTCACGGATGAAGGATCTGATTTTTGGAAGTTTCGCAGAAGATCGCAGAGGAAGGATAAATGAGGAGAAATACAATGTAACGCTGTTATTGTTGTCTTTGGCCGGGGCCGTTACCAAGCTAAACAGGCAAATAGAGTCCACGTGGGAATCGGCTGCTCCGACTAATGGCTGGGTGGTGGTAGTTTTTACTAATGAGTGTTATGGCTGGTTACGATAATAGAATTCTTTCCTGTTGTGTTGAAACTTTTGGAGTCCTGTTTCTTATGTGTCCTCAGAACTTGGGGTGGAATGAGAGGTGGCCATACTTGTCCTGAGTTACCTTGCTTCTATCCAACTCCAACCTCCTGCTTACTCCCTTACCCTGGCACAGAATTTGGTGCAAAAGTTGACTCGACGCAGTGATTTGTGCCTTTTTCTACTCCAAAAAGCCTATGATTAGAGATGAGTGGACCCAATGGTTGGGTTCGGCATTCAGGTTTGGCAGCTTGACTCAAACATCTTGCCGGATTGGCGTTCGGACACTTCTTCGCCAATCATACCCATAGCTAGTTGCAAGAGGAGTCAATTTGCCGTAATGGATTTTCGGCCACCTTCCGCCAATATGTCCACATCAAGTGGCTGAACCCAAATGCCGAACATCTATAACTACGATACACGATGCCCCCCCTCTGACTCAACTCCTAGCATACAGCAGTCTCTCTGTGACCAATGCCCCACTCTGGTGACTTCGCCTGAATGGATACCCTTGTCTGCAACCGAAAGGGATTTTCCAGCTATGCAAAATGTATTGCCTACAAATGTATGCCGACTGCCTGGATAAACCAGTTGTAGCACTCCCGGTACAGCGCCATACCTTTTGTAGTGGCTATGCCTGGTACTACTTCTAAGTTCAATTACCTAGAATGGCAATAAAATGACAAGAACTACAGTGCTTAGGTAGACAGGACTTATAGTGGAAGGGGGAGAATTTCTATGTTTTGTTACATAGATTTTTGCTTACGAGAGACCAACCCAAAAAAGGGATCGTCTCCACCTGCGTGACATTGGTAGCAAAAACATGGTCCATAGTCTAGGGCAGTAATGGCAAACCTATAGCATTGCCAGGGGTGCGCCACCCAGGAAGAGATGAGCCTATTGTCCCAGGCAGCACCACCTGCAACAAGATGGGGGCAGCATCAGCGTCACCTGCTATAAAGCAGGACTTGTCACCTAAAAATAGTGTCTCTTCACAGCCAATTTACTAAAAAATAACCTGATATTTTACTTCTGGATGTGGGTGAGGGGCGCCTTTCTATAGCCTCAGGCTGCAGAGGGTTTAGATTCATTCCTGGGCACAGATGCCAGAGGCAGCACTCAGAGCCCTCTCTGTGGGCACCCAGGCCCGGCACAGAGTTTACCAGACAACACTATATTAAGACAAAATATTCTGCAGGAGGAGCGAGGGGTGAGGACAGGACTGGATTATTATTGGGGCGCCTACTGCAGGCCCCTCGATTCTTCATGTCAACAGGGACCCTGAATGATAAAATAAATCACTCCTCCTTCTTTCATCGTATTGGTGTCTCAGGGCGCTTATACGATTAAAGCTGAGGCAGAGCAGTTAAAACTAAGTTACTGCTTAACTTGCCATGTTGGCCCTTTACGATACATTTGATCGGATTCGATTGTTGTTTGGGTACTCGGTGTATAAAAGGATCTACATTACTGTTGTAGGACCTGCATTTATTTATGGAATGGGGTTTGATGGGGGATTAGTTTATGGGCCGGTGGGTAATGCCCTAGTTCTGGGTTATTTTGTATTTAAAGGGCCAGTATTCTTTACTATTTTATTGACTGCATTTATTTAGTCAACCCTACCCCTGCATCCTATGCTTAAGACCGCCATAGACCCTACAAGTCCAGAATCACTTCCTACATATGGAATCAGCTTCTTTGAGAATGGAGGATGTATCCCTTCTGCCTGCTTCAATCTGTGCTTTCGGGACCTTTTAGAGGACCTTCAAAGGTCCTGAAATGTCTCTTGTGTACATGTGTATTGAGAGCAGGAGAAGATGTACAATGATTTCATGGGTGAAGGTGCTTCTCAGTATAAAATTTGGTGGGAGGTTTGGGTGGCCATGGGCCCCCTAGAAGATTTGGGTCTCTGCCCAATCCACCCATATTATAATTCACTACTGATCCTATGCAGCTATTCATTTAGAGGTCAGTAGTTATTGACCCCTCTACACCTGTTACGTACAGTATAATTAATTGTTTGTGACTCTTTATTGGCCAATTCTGCATTGAAAAGACAATTTTTGATCTATATCTATGAGCAGCACCCGGTAGTGAGAGGGTGGGCACCCTACCAGCAGCACCTAGTAGTGGGTCAGTGGGCACCCTATCAGCAGCACCCAGTAGTGGATGGGTAGGCACCCTATCATCAGCACCCAGTAGTGGGTGGGTAGGCACCCTATCAGCAGCGCCCAGTAGTGGGTGGGTGCACACCCTATCATCAGCACCCAGTAGTGGGTGGGTGGGCACCCTATCAGCAGCGCCCAGTAGTGGGTGGGTGCGCACCCTATCATCAGCACCCAGTAGTGGGTCAGTGGGCACCCTATCAGCAGCACCCAGTAGTGGGTCAGTGGGCACCCTATCAGCAGCACCCAGTAGTGGGTGAGTAGGCACCCTATCAGCAGCACCCACTAGTGGGTGAGTAGGCACCCTATCAGCAGCACCCAGTAGTGGGTGGGTGGGCACCTTCGGGTCAGTAGAAATGATCGGTTGATGCCTGATAAAATAAACATTTAAAAGTGGCTTAGTGAGCAAAAACCTGCATCCCACCCTCCGTCCTCTAGGTGGCAGCATCTCCACATTCCATAACTTCCATAACTTTGTTTTGCCAATATCTTCAGAACCGAATCCTCCGATGAAGTGAGAAGAGACGCCGCCGCTAAATGCTAAGAAAACTATCACATTTTACAAGCAATACATCAACGCAGTAAACTGTATTATATTTTTGGACACTAGTGATGTCATCCTTTTATAATTCCAAAGTTTTCCAAATTCCAAAGTTTTATCCGTTTATAATTGCCACTTGTATCACATGACTTATATTTACAGCGGTCTTTATGGAACAATATCAAACATTAAATCCTCTCATGTTAGAAGATGGGGTTGTGTGAACTGCAGATGTGACCTATTAGAGGGGCTCATTATTAAACTTTCCCCCTTTAGAACAATTTGGTGATTTGTTCTTTTTTATATGAATATGTTTAAAAATTCTGCAATTTCCCAATATGTTATTATAACACTGGGAGCTGATCCGTAGCTCTATAACTTCTGCACAGAGAAAAGGTTGGAAGATTACATTCTGCCACCAGTAGAGGGAGCTCAAGACTTAGTGTATACTGTTTATACATAGAACTCATTGATGATACAGCATACATTAGACTCCATAGCTCCACCTAGTGGAGGCTCAAGTAATGTCATGGCATGAATTTATATTTCTTCAGGTGATTTGGAGTTTTGGAGTTTTGGGGCAGAGTTTTGGGGCAGATTTACTTACCCGGCCCATTCGCGATCCAGCGGCGTGTTCTCTGCGGTGGATTCGGGTCCGGCCGGGATTCATTAAGGCAGTTCCTCCAACGTCCACCAGGTGGCGCTGCTGCGCTGAAGTTCCCCGAAATGCACTCAAGTACACCGGCCTATTCCTAGTGAAGGTAAGTGCAAGTTTCGCAACACTTTTTTTTTTTTTAAATGCGGAGGTTTTTCCGAATCCGTCGGGTTTTCGTTCGGCCACGCCCCCCAAATCGTCTCATTATCATCACAAGAAGGATGATTGCAATGAATGGACACACCTATGCATAGATAACACACAATCCACAGTCCACAATAGGTTTCACTGCTTAGCTCCTCCTCCTGCTTGCACAGTGATCTCTACATCTCACACTAGACTAACACTTCCTGTTCCGTAGAGATTATTTCTCATTTGTCTCAAACACATCACAGGAAGGATGATTACAATGTATGGTAACACCTATTTGTAGATGACACATTAACTACAGTTCAGAACAGGTGATGGTCATTTCTCACCTACTATGTGCACAGTGACCCCTGAATTTCTTAATAGTGCAACACTTGCTGTTCTGTAGAGATCACTTCTCACCAGTGGTCTCATAATCATCACAAGAAGGTGAGTACAATTAATAGTAACACCCATATAGATATGACACAAAAAATACAGTTTCAAACAAATGATGGTCAGTGCTCAACTGCTCCCTGCACAGTGACCCCTGAATTTCATACTAAACTAACACTTACTGTTCCGTAGAGATCACTTCTCACCAGTCATCTCATAATCATCATAAGGAAGGTGATTACAATGAATGGTAACAGCTTAATATAGATAGAAACTACACTTTACAATAGGTGAGGTCACTGCTCAGCTCATCCTTGCACAGTGACCTCTGAATTTCATATTAGTCAACACTTCCTATTCTGCAGAGATCACTTCTCTCTAGTGGTCTCATCAATATCACTAGAATCATTATAATGATTGTTAACACCACTATACACAGATAACACAGGACCCACCAATCCCTGCTCACCTCTTAACTCTGTGTGTTAAGCAAACTCCGATCCTCCTTACACTTCCTGTTCTGTGGAGATCACTTCTCTCTAGTGGTCTCATTAATGTCACTAGAATCATTATAATGATTGTTAACACCACTATACACAGATAACACAGGACCCACCAATCCCTGCTCACCTCTTAACTCTGTGTGTTAAGCAAACTCCGATCCTCCTTACACTTCCTGTTCTGCAGAGATCACTTCTCTCTAGTGGTCTCATTAATATCACTAGAATCATTATAATGATTGTTAACACCACTATACACAGATAACACAGGACCCACCAATCCCTGCTCACCTCTTAACTCTGTGTGTTAAGCAAACTCCGATCCTCCTTACACTTCCTGTTCTGTGGAGATCACTTCTCTCTAGTGGTCTCATTAATGTCACTAGAATGTTTATAATGATTAAATCTATATATACAGATAACAGAGGATCCACCAATTACTGGTCACTGTTCACCTCCTAACTCTGTGTGCTAAGCAAACTCTGATCCTCCTTATACTTCCTATTCTGCAGAGATCACTTCTCTCTAGTGGTCTCATTAATATCACTAGAATCATTATAATGATTGTTAACACCACTATATACAGATAACACAGGACCTACCAATTACTGGTCACTGCTCACCTCTTAACTCTGTGTGCTAAGCAAACTCTGATCCTCCTTACACTTCCTGTTCTGTGGAGATCACTTCTCAGAAGTATATAAGATGAGGCAGATTAACACCATTATAGAGATAACAAAGGATCCAATATTCACAATAGGACACAGTCACAGTTCTACTTTCAGTGTACAATGACCTCTGCACAGGTCACAGAGCATGCCCCCAACACTCTTCCATAGGAAGTCAATGTCAGGCGGCTGCTGTAAAGTAGATCTCAGTATCTGAGCAACAACTCGAGTTAAAATACAGAATAAAACTCTTTAATAAGAACATAACCTTGATCCGTCTAATGAGTGAGCGGTACAGAATGTTTTGTGATCCGGTAATCTCCGGTATATACATTGTCCTCTCCTGATACATATGTTCCATTACACATACAGTATGTTACAGGGAACCGTTCCCGTTCTTAATCTCTTCCCTTATTTCCACATGTTTCCTATTGCAGCACCAGCCTCCCCTCCTGTGGAGCGCGTTACATTGCATGGCCGCGTTCCGAGCGTATAATTCATGTACACGGGTTTTATGTCCTTCATTACTAACACTTTGGTTACAAAATATGTCTGTTCTGTTTAATAAATGACGCGTCTCATCGGGAGGAAGTGATATATCTGCATCTCCCATCTCTGGAGGAACCAAGGTGAATCTGAGCGGCCGCTAATGGCCAGATGTGAGTGGAGCCTTGTGTGTGCGCACTTTGGCGTATGAAGAGGCCGGCGGGGTTACAGGACTATGAGAGAGTCTAGGACAGGTAGGGCATAAGGGGTTAAACATGTGGTCCTTATACGACCCTTAAAAAGGTTATCATATTGATGTTATGCTGCGCTGATACATCAACGTGCGTGCCGCGTAACCACTACAGGGAAGTCATAGCACCTTTTTTTCCACGGTTTGTGGTTGATATTTATTATATATTATACATACAGGCAGTCCCCGGGTTACATACAAGATTCTGTAGGTTTGTTCTTAAGTTGAATTTGTATGTAAGTCGGAACTGTATATTTTATCATTGCAGCCCCAACCAGAATTTTTTGGTCTTTGTGACAATTGGATTTTAAAAATGTTGGATTCTCATAAGAACCAGGATTATCAATAAATCTTAATTGCAGACACCTGTGATAACTGTATATAGTATATAAGTAGTGGATTATAATATAGGTGTATAGGCAGTTTGGGTGATAGCCCGGGGTCCAAGCCTTCTAAGGGGCCCATTACCACTCAAATCACCCACCAAATTTTATACTGAGAAGGACCTTCACCAATGAAATCCTCGTACATCTATTCCCGCTCTCAGTACACGAGAGTCATTTCAGGACCTTTGAAGGTCCTCTAAAGGTCCTGAAACTGCAGTTTGAATGCAGCGGAAGGGACACATCCTCAATGTATCAATGTAGCATCCGTCCAGGGTCCCTGTTGACGCGAAGAATCGAGGGGCCTGCAGTAGGTACTAAAATGATAATCCAGCCCTGTCCACACAAGAGCCTTTTAGAACCTTTGAAGGTCCTCCAAAGGTCCTGAAACCACAGATTGAAAGCAGGCAGAAGAGACACGTCCTCTATTCCCCGAGAAGCTTGAATCTAGTATCATATGTAGGAAGTGAAATGTAGGGGCTTTAATATTCATGGGGTAATGGGTGTTACCGTTACACATCTAAAGGGGTCTCATTAAAAAGCAACAACAAAAAGAACAAAATCTAGAAACAGGAATATTCCGTTTGAAAACCTGTGATATCATGAGATTCAGTGGAAACATATCTAGTTGTGGGGCGTCTCCTGTAACACTGGGTTCACACGTGTTTTATCTGCACAATAAATAATGGCGTTCCTGCTGCGGGGATCGTCCTCCCCCCTCCACTTGCAGCTGAATATATCGCACCATTTACAGATTAGTTTCTAATTTCCGTTGTGTTCCAGATAGTGAACAACGGCCGGAGAATGCAGAATATCCTCTGGGGGCGTCGTCTTTCCTCTTAATTTCATTAAATATCAACTTTCAAGGGAGACGATGGAAGGCGAGAAAAAAGTTTTGTGGAGGAATTTAGAAAACAAGGCGTCACTACTAATCCTGCGTCCCCATAAACCAGGAAGGTCATGGCTCCACGAAACCAAAAATAGCGAGACTGTGGGGGTCTCGATTCGCGTTTTCCCGACGCGTTACCCGAATATATCTCCGATTTGCGCCGATTTCGGAATTGCCCCAGGATTTTGGTGCACGCGATCGGATTGTGGCACATCGGCGTTGGCATGCACTTGACGGAAATCGGGGGGCGTGGCCGAACAAAAACCAGACGGATTCGGAAAAACTGCCGCATTTGAAACAAAAAATCTGTCGCGGAGCTTGCACTTACCTTCACTCAGCCCGAGCCGGTGAACTCCAGCGCTTTCCGATGCTTTTTTTAGCGGAGCAGCGCCACCTGGTGGACGGCGGAGGAACTACCTTAATGAATCCCGGCCGGACCCAAATCCAGCGCAGAGAACGCGCCGCTGGATCGCGAATGGACCAGGTAAGTAAATCTGCCCCTGTGTATCCACCTTGTGCTAAAAATTTGGGCTTTGTAGAGTACGGTCCATGTATTGTTCTATTACTCTACCCTATATGGATACAGCGCGCATGCGCACACGCCAATAACAGTGTCCGTTTTGTATCCATGTCCGTCTCTTTTCATGTCCTTATGGCGTCCGTTGATCCGTTTCTTTCTTTTAAAGTCACAAATTTTAGTGCAACCCATAGGAATCTGTTTCGTATCTGTGTTGTGTTTGTTTGTGCAATTTTTTTGCAACTTTTTAGGAGGAAATTAGAAGCAGGCGAAATACAAAGATAAATAAGGCGCCAAACAAGTTTACCGCCACAAAGTGGTTGTGAGTGAAAAAGTCGCAATAATTGTGCAAAAAAACCTCACTGGGTCAGGGGTACACGCCGCGATTTAGTCAGAATTCCTAGAGCACAGCTGGGAATCACTACATCTCCGACCCTGTACACCAGTTGGAGGGGGAGGTGATGGGCCGTGCAGTTGGCCATTGTGGGGTATCCCTGCCTCGCACTGCGCAGGCTTTAGCACAATTCTACACCAGGTCAGACCTAACATAGAAGTGCCTGGTGCCCAGCGCATCGCCTCCTGATAGATCCCTTGGAGGGGGGGGGACATCATACTTAGCGGCGCACTTAGCGTTACCGATGATAAATGTGCCCAAGGAGCCAAAAAGCAAAAACAACAACAAAAAAAGAAGCATCTACGGTAAATGGAATTAAACTTCTTGATAAATGTGGCTCATGAGAAGTTATAGGAAACTTACCATCAAAATCCATCCTGATAAACCAGGGACATTACTCATAGATCCAGGGACCGGGATCATGGCCTCCTTCCTTCTAAAATTTTTAACAATACGCTAATGAGCCAGAAGGGCTTCTGGGGGATGTTACCAGAGCCCCTTCATGTTGCAGCTTCACAGGCTGTTACATTGTCTCCCCTCTTCCCCAGTACTCCCCCTGCCTCTGCCTGCTGTAATCTCACACAGTGAGAGGGGGAAGTGATCCTGCAAAGTGTAACAGCTTGTAAAGCTACAGCATGGAGTGGCTCTGGGAACACCACCAGAGCCCTTTAGGCTCATTAACATAATTTTAAAAGTTGACTTTAGAAGAAAGGAGGCGATGAATAGAAAATATTAGAAGACTACCACAGTCAGGGTGTCTGGATCATGGTTGATCATTATGGATTTTGATGGCCTTTTGTTTAAAAGTCCCAAATGTATGTGCTACTAATGCCTATTAGTTTCCTACACTAGGAAGGGATTGAAATAAATTGGAGGTAAAATTTTGGCTACTTTTTGAAAAGACAAACTTTACAAATTTGGCCACCACATCTGGATACAAGTGATAAATCTGGGGTACATAGTCTAAAGGGAAAAAAGCAGCAGCTTGAAAAATGTTGCAGAAAGTTGCAATTTGTGTTTTTGCAGAGCGGCGGTTGAGACATTTTGAGACATTTGTGAGACATTTGTGAGACAATGACAATGAGACATTTCACCGCATTGTTTTCTATGGGGCTATTCACATGCAGAGTAGCTGATCAACTGATTGAAAAATCTAGTATACATGATACATACCTAAGCAGTATGGCTTCTCCCTGTTCCGGTGTCTCTCCCGGTCGTACTGGTAGCCGGGGTAACACGTACACAGGACCCGACCAAAGTTATCTGTACACTGCTGTTCACACGGGGCTTCGGAGCAAACATCATAATCTGCGGAAAAGATCAAAAACACAGAAATCAGAGCAGAGAAATCATGTCACCTACAAACTGGGGGGAGAATGATCAGAACTCAGGCGGGTACAATAGTAGCGTTATTGCGCCAAAGGTTACATATCTGTAATTTCGCCATTTTTGGAGATAAATCTCCCCTTATGGCTACAAAGTGATACTTAGTTCATAGAGTATTTATTTACTACAGTGAGGGAGCCAAGGGCAACATGCAGAAACAGATTTGGGAACTGAATTGTTCTACAGACCCTGTGCTCTGAGTAAAAGCTGGAGCAGGCCTTTGGCTAAATACCACAGCAGTCACTAAGAGCAGAGGGGAGGGCAAATTATCAGGAAATTAAAGGAAATCTACCATCAGAATCCATCCTGATAAACCAGGGACATTACTCATAGATCCAGGAGCCGGGACTGTGGGAATCTTCTTATATTTGTTATCCATGGCCTCCTTCCTTCTAAAATCAACTTTTACAATTATGCTAATCAAGGGTTCATAGTAACATCCCTGGTGGACTAGAGCAGTTATTAGATTAATAGCTTTACAACATACAGTTTCCCCTTTAGTAAAATGTATTTGGTGCCCTTTGGCTATCACTTATAATGCCCTCCAATATCAGTAGCCCCCTATGTATACGGGCCCTCTCTCTTGTTCCCCCACTTAAAATGCCCCCACTTTCTATAGTCTCCTAACTTACGCCTCCATTTTGGTAGCTACTCCACCAAAGTTCTGCCCTATTTTCTGTGCCCCCCTTGTGCCCCCTCAATCTCAAAATATTAAGGAAGTCATCAGCACAAAAGTTTTCACCTATTTAGATAAAATTAGCTGCCTACATCCCCAGGGGTGCACCAGCCATGAGGTGAGTTGAGCCACTTGCCTCAGACAGCACCACTTGCAGCAATTTGAGGGACAGCATCAGGACCTGCTTCAAAACAGGACCTGACACTTAAAATTATCTGTAATAAAATAGTCTCTTCACACACAGGGGCTTATTTACTAAGGTTCAACGGACCGCACTTTTGTCGGACTATCCAACGTTTTTTGGGTTTTGTGCGGCCGTGACAGGTATTTAACTGGCGATTGTGTCGCACGCGATCTGATTTTTGGCACAGCTGCACTGACTTCCATGTGATACAAATCGGGGGGCGGTGCCGTTGGACGATCCGACTGATTCGGACTGAGCGCGGGATTTAACTTTCAAATTGTGTCGCAAGACAATGCACTTACATGCACCAGGAAGAAGAAGGTGAACTCCGGCGGACCTGAGCGGGGAAGCGTCACATGCAGGATATCGGGCGCACGACCTTACTGAATGGCGGCACAGGGCATTATAGATGGACAATGCACTTTTGGTGAACTCCTCCGGACGGCTAAGTAAATGAGCTCCATGATGTCAGCCTGGGTGTGAGACACTGCATGGAGAACCCAGTTACTAAAAAAAATCACCTGATACATTACTCCTGGGTGGGGCGGAGGGGGCGCCATTCTAGAGCTCGCCTCAGGCAGCAGGGAGTTTAGGTTCACCCCTAGCTCCCTACCGGGAACATCAACTTTTCATGTGAACTTGAAACATTGAAATTTTTCATCTAATTTTTTTTTTCTTTGCTGGAAAGATATTTTCACTCTTAAATAAAGAATCTCAGAGAAACCAAATGATAAGTTTTCAATGTACTTTCCCTAAGTCTGTGAGAGCCGGTAACCTGCCGGAGGGGAGCGCGGGATGCGGGCAGGGGGAGCGCGCGGTGATGGGGCTGTCATCGCGGGGAGTACGATTCCCTCCGATGCCAAGTGAATCGGTTCTCGCCGTGGTGTTTCATCCGCTCCAGCGCTCGGGAAGTGTAATGGAAGCTGCCAATGGATTTTAATATGTTAGTTATGACTCAGCTGGGGACGAGATGCCAAAGATCCGCTAATCCGCGCTACGACAAACCGGGAAGATTTTAACACCTTCATCTCGCTGCTAAGCCCCCGGCGACCTCGGAGACCACTTAGAACGCAAAGCCTTTAGCCTGAGACCATGGAACAAAACCGCCGGCTGCCAGATGGACATTAAGAAATCTATAGGGGGTCATCACTAGACGCCGCTGCCAGGAGTGACCTAGGGCAGAAAATACGGACGACCTCCGGGAGGAACGCACTGACACATTACTGCTTAATAGCTCAGCTTCTTCCCATGTCCTATGGAAGGAGCAGGAAAGGAGATGGATGAGATTCATCCCAGAAACAGCGCCACTCCTGTGTATAGGCTGGGTGTGGTACAGCAACATAACTCCACCTACAGGGAACCTGTCAGCAGGTGTCACCATGCAGAATGCAGCCAGTGTTAGGTATTGTCCCTGGCAAAATGTGTAATCACACCTTTGTGTGTGCTGTTAGTAGCAGCAGGAGGATGAAATATAAATTTCTATTCTAGGATTTTATTGGGGGATTGTCCTCACACTGCTGTATCCTGTGCTCTCTGCAGCCAGTGTTAGGTACTGTCCAGGAGAGCTGTGTAACCATACCTTAGTGTATTTTGTTAGTAGCAGCAGGACTGTGATATATTCATTTATATTCCGGGATAGTAGCTTCTATAAGTGCACTGTCCTCACACTGCTGTGCACTGTGTTTATGATTTGTAAAGCACTACGGAATTTGATGGCGCTACATAAGTAAAGATTAATATTATTATTATTCTCTGCAGCCTGTGTTATGTACTGTCCCTGGAGAGATGTGTAATCAGACCGTTGTGTATGTTGTTAGTAACAGCAGGACTGTGATATATGGATTTATATTACAATATATTACAGAATTGCAGTTTCTAGAAGTGCATTGGGAGTGTTTCATCACACTGCTGTGCTCTTCCTGTAGCTCTTTGCAGCCCCTCCCCTCTGAGTAACTGCTGTACTATTCAACCAGAAGTCTGCTACAGATTTTTGTCACGGCTTTGAGATTTTAGAAAATTGAGATTGGGAAAATAATTGCAAAGACACATTTTTCAGAGAGTTAGGAGCACAGCAGTGTGAGGAGACATTGGGGCAGATTTACTTATCCGGTCCATTCGCGATCCAGCGGCGCTTTCTCTCCGGTGGATTCGGGTCTTCCGGCGATTCACTAAGGCAGTTCCTCCGACGTCCACCGGGTGTCGCTGCTGCTCTGAATGGACTGATGTTCACCAAACCGGGTCGAGTGAAGGTAAGCGCGTGTCCAGTGACACTTTTTTTTTTTAAAAAATGCTGCGTTTTTCCCGAATCCGTCGGGTTTCCGTACAGCCACGCCCCCCCGTTCCGGCGCCGATGCAACACAATCCGATCGGGTGCGCCAAAATCCCGGGGCAAAACAGGGATAATCGGTGCAAAACGGAAAAATTTGGGTAAGACGTCGGGAAAACGCGAATCGGGCCCTTAGTAAATGACCCCCACTGTGTAGAGAGCTAAGAGCACAAAAGTATGAGAAGCTACAAT
Source organism: Engystomops pustulosus (assembly GCF_040894005.1). Lineage (NCBI taxonomy): Eukaryota > Metazoa > Chordata > Amphibia > Anura > Leptodactylidae > Engystomops > Engystomops pustulosus. The sequence continues at coordinate 12,667,370 of NC_092411.1, read as the reverse complement.
CCTGGAAAATAAATCCATATATCACAGTCCAGCTGCTACTAACAACATACACATTGGCATGATTACACATCTCTCCTAGTTTCTCTAATACCTAACACTGGCTGCAGAGAGATAAGAGCACAGCAATGTGAGGACACACCCCCAGTGCACTTGGCAAAGCTAAATGGTATTGATACATAGCTTTTCCATCCTACCCCACACTTTCCATTTCCCATTATTATTTGGGGCTGTATGAGAGGGGGGGGTCATTGATCTAAGACTTTTCTTTCTTTTTTTTTTTTTTGATTATTTTTGCAACTTTTTTTGGCACTTATGAATATTTGCACAAAAATTTGCTACTTTTTCATCTTTCTTAACTGTTTTTTTTTCAGTGTTGCAACAAATATATTTAAAATCAAGATAAAGACGTCTGGAAAAGTCGCACATTTTTGTACAATTGCGGTAAAAATTCACAATTTTTGTGCAAATAAACAGTCCTGAGCAGTAGAATGGCGAGGGGAAGCTCAAGAGTCTTTTGTTTTTTAAAGTCACAAAACCCCACAAACTCAGATGCCATAATATCACCTCTAAGATCAATTAGCCCCAAAATCCCCCCCCCCAAAAAAAAACAAATTAGACAGGTCCCAGAATAAAGATAAATGACCCCCATGCCGTTATTACTACTTTTTGGACATCTACTCATTCCATTGTATTTCTATAGATCTAGGGGGGCTTACTTTTTGCAGGGGAGCTGTAGTTTATTGTCATCATTAGGATCCACAGCTTTGATTAGTGATAGTAGTGGGTAATTAGTAATGAATCAAAAGGGAAATTTATGGGGGGGGGGTCTTGTTTTTAGCAGGTAGTCCTCTACGCTGCACAGCGCCCCCTCTATGACGTCCATGTACCCCGAGTACAATGGAGATGATACAAGTTATACATTGCACGTTGCGACTTACCCTCCGGAATACATTGTCCAAGGATGAACTTAAATCCTTTGCAGCATTTTTTCCTGAAAAAACACCAAAAAAGAAAAGAATTTGAACCGGATTCCTTACACACGGAAACACTATTAAAATGGAATAATCAACATTTTGCTAACTTTTGATATTACATTATAAATAGAGATGAGCGAGTATACTCGTCCGAGCTTGATGCTCGTTCGAGTATTAAGGTACTCGAAACGGCTCATTGCTCGGACGAGTATTTCCCCTGCTCGAGATCGAGCATTTAATTAAAAAAACACAGTGAAGAACAGTGAAGAATAGAATAAAAACAGTGAACACAGTGAACACAGGATCATTTAAGTGAAAAACACAGTGAAAAACACAGTGAAGAATAGATTACAGATGTTCGGCACATCTGCTTACCTGTCGGAAGATACGCGCGGAACGGTGAGAACAAAATAGTATGTGAAGAACAATATATATGTGTGAAGAAGACATTGCAGAACACGGTGAGCAGGACAGAGACACCGGGGAGCAGCACAGAGACACCGGGGAGCAGCACAGAGACACCGGGGAGCAGCACAGAGACACGGGGGCAGAGGCGGCACGGAGACATGGGGCAGCGGCAGCAGCACAGAGACATGGGGCATCGGCAGCAGCACGGAGACATGGGGCAGGGGCAGCAGCACAGAGACATGGGGCAGCGGCAGCAGCACAGAGACATGGGGCAGGGGCAGCACGGAGACATGGGGCATCGGCACGGAGACATGGGGCAGCGGCACGGAGACTTGGGGCAGCGGCAGCATGGAGACATGGGGCATCGGCACGGAGACATGGGGCAGCGGCAGCATGGAGACATGGAGCAGCGGCACGGAGACATGGGGCAGCGGCAGCATGGAGACATGGGGCAGCGGCAGCATGGAGACATGGGGCATCGGCACGGAGACATGGGGCATCGGCACGGAGACATGGGGCAGCGGCACGGAGACATGGGGCAGCGGCACGGAGACATGGGGCAGTGGCAGCACGGAGACATGGAGCAGCGGCACGGAGACATGGGGCAGCGGCAGCATGGAGACATGGGGCAGCGGCACGGAGACATGGGGCAGCGGCAGCATGGAGACATGGGGCATCGGCACGGAGACATGGGGCATCGGCACGGAGACATGGGGCAGCGGCACGGAGACATGGGGCAGCGGCAGCATGGAGACATGGGGCATCGGCACGGAGACATGGGGCAGCGGCAGCATGGAGACATGGGGCATCGGCACGGAGACATGGGGCAGCGGCACGGAGACATGGGGCAGCGGCAGCATGGATACATGGGGCATCGGCACGGAGACATGGGGCAGCGGCAGCATGGATACAATGGGCATCGGCACGGAGACATGGGGCAGCGGCAGCATGGAGACATGGGGCATCGGCACGGAGACATGGGGCATCGGCACGGAGACATGGGGCAGCGGCAGCATGGAGACATGGGGCATCGGCACGGAGACATGGGGCAGCGACAGCATGGAGACATGGGGCATCGGCACGGAGACATGGGGCAGCGGCAGCATGGAGACATGGGGCATCGGCACGGAGACATGGGGCATCGGCACGGAGACATGGGGCAGCGGCAGCATGGAGACATGGGGCATCGGCACGGAGACATGGGGCATCGGCACGGAGACATGGGGCATCGGCACGGAGACATGGGGCAGCGGCACGGAGACATCGGGGAGACTTCAGTGGAAGAAGAGGAGCGGATCCCGGGACAGCGTATCACCCCGACAAGTAAGCAGATGTGCAGAACATCTGTAATCTATTCTTCACTGCGTTTTTCACTTAAATCATCCTGTGTTCACTGTTTTTATTCTATTCTTCACTGTTCTTCACATCTGCTAACTTGTCGGGAGATAATATACGCGCGGAACAGTGAAGAATAGATTGCAGATGTTTGCATACATCTGCTAACTTATCAGAAGACATTCTTTTTCAATTAATTAACACATTTTATTCCCGAACCATGGTCCCTTTGAAAAATGCTCGAGTCTCCCATTGACTTCAATGGGGCTCGTTATTCGAGACGAGCACTCGAGCATCGGGAAAAGTTCGTCTCGAATAACGAGCACTCGAGCATTTTAGTGCTCGCTCATCTCTAATTATAAAGTCAGTACAGGCAGTCCCCGGGTTACATACAAGATAGGGTCCGGAGGTTTGTTCTTAAGTTGAATTTGTATGTAAGTCGAAACTGTTTATTTTAGAATTGTAGATGCAGACAAAAAATTTTTTTTTTGTCCCAGTGACAATTGGAGTTTCAAAATTTTTTTGCTGTAATTGGACCAAGGATTATCAATAAAGCTTCATTACAGACACATTGCAGCTGATCATTGCAGCCTGGGACTATAGTAACATCCAGAGAGGTCACCAGAGGTCACAGGGGGCAGAGGGGTCCGTCTTTAACTAGGGGTCGTCTGTAAGTCGGGTGTCCTTAAGTAGGGGACCGCCTGTATTGAACTCCATTGGGACTAATGCGCTGGTGGATCCGGTGGTCAGAGCTTCTGAAACATCTGTGTCATGTGACCACAGTCTCATAGGCAGCACCTTATTCCAGGACCGACAAGCACAGCGCCTCCCATGGTATACTGGCTGTTTTTGGTATTGCAGCTCAGTCCCATTTACATCCCATGTGACTGATGTACATGATGCAGAAACTATACTGCTATAACTGCTTCATACAGATAATCAATGGGGGGTCCTGGGTATCAAACCCCTGCAGATCTCACTGGAAAACCCCTTTTAAATTCTCTACTACATGCAATAGCAATTGGCCTCTTTTTCACAAAAACAAGATTGGACCAAAGAACAGTGAACTTCATCAGATCATTTCCCAAAAATATAGTTACATTTATGAACCTGGAATAAAACCCACAATAATAAAAGAAAAAAAAATACAATAATTAAAGGGGTTGTCCATAATTAGAAAATTATAGCATTTTTCACCCTATGACCATTAGACTTGTCCACTGGTATTGCATTAAAATAAACATGGCTAAACTGCAATACCAGACACAACCTGTATGCAGGTGTGGCGCTATTTTGAGAAGAAATCAGTCAAGTTTCTCTAATCCTTAATATATGAACATTGGAAGACAATGGACAGGAATTATAGTTCTGCGCATTTTTGTTTCCTTGCTTGGGTAACTTTTTGATACTGAACATACATCCTCCTCTTCCAGCTACATGACTATGAATATTCATCAGGAACTGTTTGTCCCGGCAGGTTGCTTGGAAATGTTGTTGACTCTATAGAGATCTCATCTTCTGGATTGTTGGGTGGTAGTCTCATACATGAGAAGGTCCATCTGGTCTCAGGACACTATGAGGAGCTACAGAGCCCCGGGCCAAACATAGAAACACATTGGAATGTAGAACGCTGAGCTAAGGTAACGGGAGGAGAGTCCAATTCTCTTATCATCGGGGTAAATGAAACACTTGTGTAGGAGACGGCATGTTTAGGGCTTAATGTGACAGAGCCACATTAAAGGGAAACAGCTTTCGGTTATTTTTACAACCCCCCCCCCCCCCCTTCAATATTCCATATGATCAAAGATCCCAGCGTTGGCCCCTCCGGAGCCTGAAACAGATCCTTCACACGTTTATTATATAAACTGTCTAATGTAATGTCTACATCAGTCTCGCAACGTTCTTTAGAAATCCAGGCTGATGTTTCAACATCATACAGAACCGTGTCCTAACACTCTAACTTAGAGGGTTGGGTGGGGTGGAGAGGAGATATCTGTGACCAGATAAAGCTGTGTAGTTATTTTAAAGGAATAATAAAAAATTGGAGATGTTGGAGCACATCTAATGGTCCATGGAAGTTAGTGAGATCTACAGAATGGGTGCAGCACGGGAGAAGTTCTGCCGTAATAGTCGGAGTATGTGATAAGGTAGGATGGAACTTTAGGTCCTAGCAAAGAGCACCATGGGCTCTGAGGTGGTGGTATCTCCAAGGGGAGAGTGATATAGCTAATAAATGTAAAATATGTAAAATAAAGTCAACCCTGGTCTGGAGAAGATCTGCAATGGTGGCAAATGAGGAGCCATCTAGCTTTAACGTTGTCTATCCTAGTAAATTAAGATTAAGATGATCTAAGACCAAAACAGGTCCAAGACTGGGGTTCATTGGATGCACCAGATAACATGAATCTGGAGGACCACCTCTCCACTAGAAAAATGAAGTCAACCCTGAGAAGATCTGCAATGGTGGCAAATGAGGAGCCATCTAGCTTTGACCTTGTCTATCCTGGTAAGATTAAGATTATGATGATCTAAGACCAAAACAGGTCCAAGACTGGGGTTCATTGGATGCACCAGATAACATGAATCTGGAGGACCATCTCTCCACTAGAAAATAGACCCTAATAGTCAGCGGATTGAGTTGTCTTCTGCTTGACCTTTTGGTCCCATGATTTGGTTCGAGTCTAGGCTCACCAGAAGATCTTCTGCTACTCTGGTGGGCCAAGCCTGCAATTTAATGAATTCTTTGGGGGTCTCACCTCTTCTTTGGGGGTCTTATGTCCTACCATCCACACAAAAATTAAAGGGGTTACCAAAGACTATAATTTCAGATTACCATACACCTCATGATCATTTCCCTAGTGGACAACCCCTGTGATTTTGGTGCTTTTGGTCAACAGAATGACTATGTTAATCAATGTTCTAGTCTCCATGGTCTTATCATGGTCATGGTCTTCAGGATCCCTCGCAGTGCATTGCTAAATTCCACCATTTATGAGATAAGAAGAGCCATCTCTGAGGTTTCTTTCTCATATCTGAACCTCTCACTCACAGTCTGATCTGATTTCCATTGCTTACTAAGTCCAGAGAGCCTTTCATTGGACCCTAAACCATCTACAAATCACTTCCTACATAAACATCTCCTGCAGGTGGAACCCACATGGTGAAGCCAAGCCAAAAAGCCACACTATCGGCCAGAACACGTTCAGAAGACATCTGTGTAGATGGAAGGTCCTCACCCTTCCCCCGTCATGCCTTCAAACCTAAGACCTTACTTAGCTCACATTTATAAAGTAACCTGTAAAACTTTCATATTTCATTTTTTGAGTCCATGCCAAGAAACCTGAAGACCTGAGCTGGAAGATTTCACACTCCGAATACTTGAAATGCTCCAAAGCTTACAGCCAAGTCCAAATCATGGAGATAAATAACTTGTCTGGGCTCCCGATGACATCACAGACCTCTATATGTGCACCTGTTCAGCCAGATTTTGTCATATTAAATTTTTCTCCAAAAACTAGTACAATGTTCCTTGTTTTTTAAATCTAGTTTCCAAAATGTTGTCCAAAAATTTCCACAATTTAGAAGAATTGCTCCTAGTGTCGATCCACTATTAGACCCTCCAAGATCTTCCATGGTGGTGGGGGCTTAGCCATATGCATCCAAAAATACATTTCAAGTTCTGCATTATCAACTTTTTGGGATTTAGAAATTTTGGTAAATTTTGGTCAGGATGGACAGTATAGAGTTGATGTGGTTAGAAGGTATACAACAAGGGGGTAGGCACATACTGTAAACCTAGTATAGGGATGGTCTCATTAGGACAAACTAACCAACTGATCAATGTCCATTGGACAGCTGAAATATGGCTCCTAAAAGTTCTGTATGGATCTAATTAGATCAACATCAACTCTCTGTCATCCTTTATGGAAACTTCCATGGCATCAGATAAGTCAGCGCCGTCTGTAGACTTGAACTATGTTATTATTCTGCCTGGTGCGTGGAAACAAAACTGTAGGAATAAATATTTGGCGCCAGATACTTTTTTAAGTATCAAAAAAATGCATTACACCATCTGCACAAGTGCAAGCCACGTCTCCCAGATACCGGGTCTCTGCTGAAGCTTTTATCTCACTTTTCTGTGTTGTGGTGCAGATTGGGCCGTTCATAATGATATAATATAAAGATATAATAATGGCGTAACTAGGGCCTCATAGCAGGCTTCTGAAAAGGGGCCACCTTCCCCATTCAAAATAATATATATTTGTACAGTATAGCTACACATGTGAGTTCTGATCACACACATTTATACACTCATATATGCACAGATTTATATTCTTATATACATACACCATATACACATATACAGCTTAAACATATATACAGTATACACACTCCCAGTATACACACTCCACATACACATACATACAGCATATACACGCATACAGCATAAACATATATACAGTATACACACACCACATATACATACATACATCATATACACACATACAGCATAAACATATATACAGTATACACACTCCACATATACATACATACATACAACATATACAGACATACAGCATAAACATATATACAGTATACACACTCCACATATACATACATACAGCATATACAGACATACAGCATAAACATATATACAGTATACACACTCCATATATACAGCATATACACACATACAGCATAAACATATATACAGTATACACACTCCACATATACATACATACAGCATATACACACATATAGCATAAACATATATACAGTATACACACTCCACATATACATACATACATACAGCATATACACACATACAGCATAAACATATATACAGTATACACACTCCACATATACATACATACAGCATATACAGACATACAGCATAAACATATATACAGTATACACACACCGTATATACATACAGCATATACAGACATACAGCATAAACATATATACAGTATACACACACCGCATATACATACAGCATATACAGACATACAGCATAAACATATATACAGTATACACACTCCACATATACATACATACAGCATATACACACATACAGCATAAACATATATACAATATACACACACCACATATACATACATACATACAGCATATACAGACATACAGCATAAACATATATACAGTATACACACTCCACATATACATACATACATACATACAGCATATACAGACATACAGCATAAACATATATACAGTATACACACCACATATTAATACATACAGCATATACAGACATACAGCATAAACATATATACAGTATACACACCACATATTAATACATACAGCATATACAGACATACAGCATAAACATATATACAGTATACACACCACATATTAATACATACAGCATATACAGACATACAGCATAAACATATATACAGTATACACACTCCACATATACATACATACAGCATATACACACATACAGCATAAACATATACACAGTATACACACACCGTATATACATACATACAGCATATACACACATACAGCATAAACATATATACAGTATACACACACCACATATACATACATACAGCATATACAGACATACAGCATAAACATATATACAGTATACACACTCCACATATACATACAGCATATACACACATACATACAGTACCATATAGACCAGTGAAGTGAACCTATTAGGGCACAGAGTGCCCGAAACACACTTTGATGTTGCAAAGAGCCACCATGACAATTTAAGCAGTAACCTAGCGATCCCAGCTGTATCACAAGTTTTAATCGTATTGGTGTCCTGAGAATTTTGGATCGTAGCCTCCCTCCAGGGTCTCCTGAAGAGGAAGAATCTGGGGACCCAAAGCAGGAGCTCCAATGATTATCCATCTCTGCCCACACCCTGGGCTGTCTTGGACTGCAGGTGGAAGCCTTGAGTCCTGTCTGGCAAATTCTGTACTGGGTGCCCACAGAAAGGGCTCTGAGTGCCACCTCTGGTACCTGTGCCATAGGTTCACCACCACTGATATAGACCCATGGAGCATAAACACATCACATATTCACACACATAGGACAAATATACTCATACATACAATACTATATACAGCCATGCAGCAGATACAAACCAAATGCCCCCGGACACTGTGGGGCTCATAGTGGCTGCTAAGGCTTCTACCCATGTTGTTACGCCCCTGGGTGGGGAGCTGTGGCAGCGGGGCAAGTTGTGTAAGAGGGGAACTAGGTGCAATTCTTGGCCGGGGTATCTTCTATTCTGGTGATTTGTGTCTGTAGCGCTGCGCAGGTGGTTCCTGGTGTCAGGGTTGAGCTAATCCTATAGACACTGTCAGTAAATTTCCTAACGCTCTGCGTCCAGGACCCTGATTCCTTCTGCATTAGTAGCGGATTACGTGGAGTTTCTGTGAATTCCTTCTCCTGCACATACTCTGTGTATTACCGGGTGACATGTACTTGGAGCTATGGACCCATTAGTAGCATCTGGATCACATTAAGGCTCAATAAAGTGAAATAAAGCCACCCTCGGGCAGGTGATTCGTCTTTGATGATAAAACGAGAGCTTTCTGGGGCCGATCTATAATATCTGGCTGTAGAACATAGCGCGGGGCGGATAATGAGGCCTCCGCAGGATCTGTCCTGGCAGGTATCACTGTATGGGGAAGTCTGACTGCAACCCGGATATCACAGCCCTGCGTCTACACCAGGACATGTGACCTCAAACCTAAAGCTGATCCAATCTATGTGACGTCTGTCATCTATCACTGAGAGGGGCGCATGATTATGGGAGTAAACCAAGATGAGGTGTCAGTGTAGCACCATAGGGCAAATGTATCCTTTTTTTGGCACTTTTTTGGTTACTTTTTCCTGTGTTCTCTGAGGCTCGTCGCTCGCACTGGTTTTCCTTCTATGCATCTTTTTCATCCTTTTCATCTTTGGTCTGCGACTGGTGGCAGATGTTGGCAAATGGGGCACTTTTATTGTATGATGCTGCCCCGGCCAAGAGGCGCTGACCTGCTGATAAATTACTGCGGCACAACAATGCTCTTCTACGGCAGGTTTGACCTGGTGTAGAATTGCACCGTAGCCGGTGCCTGAACAGGTGCAGGCTATAGATTGTGCGCAGGTGCAAGGCAGCACCTCCCTTCCCTGCCCCAACTGGCAAATTGGGCAATAAAGCCAGGAATTGCACAAAGAATTGCCACTAAATTATGGCTAGTACAGGAGTCCCCGGGTCACCTACAGGATAGGGTCAATCGGTTTGTCATTAAGTCGAATTTGTATGTAAGTCGAAACTGTATATTTTGGAATTGTAGATCCAGACAAAACATTTTTTTGCCCCAGTGACAATCGGAGTTTAAAATTGTTTTGCTGTAATTGGACCAATGATTATTGATAAAGCTTCATTACAGACACCTTACAGCTGATCATTGCAGTCTGGGACTATAGTAACATCCAGAGAGCTTCACCAGAGGTCACAGGGGGCAGAGGGGTCCGTCTGTAACTAGGGGTCATCCAAGTCGAGTTTCCTTAAGTAGGGGGCTGCCTGTACGTTCAAGCCGAGATAAATGTGGTCCATGATGTTTCACTGATTTGCGCCTAAAAAGTTGCAAAAAATTCACAAAAATACTCCAGTCCCCACCAGGCATAGGAAACAGTTTTGTATAGCTTGCACCAAAAATTGCTAAAATTTCAGAAATTGCATGGAAAAATGTGTGCACGAAAGAGCACAATTTAACTAAAGAAAATTACACAAAAATAAATCAAAGAGCAGAATAGCTAAAAAAACATCTGCCCTAATATGCCAGAGCTTGTCATAGACTGGGAGACGTGATTTACCATGGGCTGCTATAACCCCCCACATCCCTGCACCTCATGTCCCCCATCACTCTGTCACCCAATTTACCACAATCCCCTATTCCCTGAATGCTTTGGCAATACTAGTTTGTATTTGGTCCTGCCAAAAAAGTTTCTTTGAATAGAATGAGATAGATATGAGATAGATAGACATGAGATAGATAGACATGAGATAGATAGATAGATAGATAGATAGATAGAAGATAGGAGATAGATAGATAGATAGATAGATAGATAGATAGATAGGAGATAGATAGATAGATAGATAGATAGATAGATAGATAGATAGATAGATAGATAGATATGAGATAGATAGATAGATAGGTAGATATGAGATAGATAGATAGGAGATAGATAGATAGATAGATAGATAGATAGATAGATAGGAGATAGATAGATAGATATGAGATAGATAGATAGATAGATAGGTAGATATGAGATAGATAGATAGATAGGAGATAGATAGATAGATAGATAGATAGATAGATAGGAGATAGATAGATAGATATGAGATAGATAGATAGATATGAGATAGATAGATAGATAGGTAGATATGAGATAGATAGATAGGAGATAGATAGATAGATAGATAGATAGATAGATAGATAGATAGATAGGAGATAGATAGATAGATATGAGATAGATAGATAGATATGAGATAGATAGATAGATAGATAGATAGGAGATAGATAGATAGATATTAGATAGATATTAGATAGATAGATAGATAGATAGATAGATAGATATTAGATAGATATTAGATAGATAGATAGATAGATATTAGATAGATAGATAGATAGATAGATAGATAGATAGATAGGAGATAGATAGATAGATAGATAGATAGATAGATAGGTAGATATGAGATAGATAGATAGGAGATAGATAGATAGATAGATAGATAGATAGATAGGAGATAGATAGATAGATATGAGATAGATAGATAGATAGATAGGTAGATATGAGATAGATAGATAGGAGATAGATAGATAGATAGATAGATAGGAGATAGATAGATAGATATGAGATAGATAGATAGATAGATAGATAGGTAGATATGAGATAGATAGATAGGAGATAGATAGATAGATAGATAGATAGGAGATAGTTAGATAGATATGAGATAGATAGATAGATATGAGATAGATAGATAGATAGATAGATAGGAGATAGATAGATAGATATTAGATAGATATTAGATAGATAGATAGATAGATAGATAGATAGATAGATAGATAGATAGATATTAGATAGATATTAGATAGATAGATAGATAGATAGATATTAGATAGATAGATAGATAGATAGATAGATATTAGATAGATAGATAGATAGATAGTTATTAGATAGATAGATAGATATGAGATAGATAGATAGATAGATAGATAGATAGATAGATATTAGATAGATATTAGATAGATAGATAGATAGATAGATAGATATTAGATAGATATTAGATAGATAGATAGATAGATAGATATTAGATAGATAGATAGATAGATAGATATTAGATAGATAGATAGATAGATAGTTATTAGATAGATAGATAGATATGAGATAGATAGATAGATAGATAGATAGATAGATAGATAGATAGATAGATATTAGATAGATATTAGATAGATAGATAGATAGATAGATAGGAGATAGATAGATAGATAGATAGATATTAGATAGATACCCTGTTTCCCCGAAAATAAGACAGTGTCTTATATTAATTGTTGCTCCTTAAGAGGCACTAGGTCTTATTTTCAGGGGATGTCTTATTTTTCCATGTACAAGAATTTACATTTATTGGTGAAAAAAAAAATAAACTTCTAAAACATCCTTATTACTCTCCAAACTCTGAACTATTGGAATTTTTGGCCCCAATCTCTCATGTTTAGCAATAGAACTTTCCTTTAATGAGCACTTCATGTCCATGTAGCAGCTTGTAGCGTATTTGTCCTGCAACAGTCAGTGATTTTATTCTGTAATTCTTCCCCACGTCACAACCTCTTGCAGCATCTAAAAAATCTACTAATACTAATGTATGACATGGGGGTCTGCTGCAATGGCGGCCGCTAGGTCTTATTTTCAGGGGAGGCCTTATATTTCTAAGATTGAACAAAATTGTACTAGGTCTTATTTTCGGGGGATGTCCTATTTTAGGGGAAACAGGGTAGATATGAGATAGATAGATAGATAGATATTAGATAGATAGATATGAGATAGATAGATAGATAGACAGATATTAGATAGATATTAGATAGATAGATAGATAGATATTAGATAGATATTAGATAGAAACTAGATAGATACATAATAAATAGAAATAATACATACACGATTGATAAGTGAGAGATATAGAGATACAAGAAAGAACAATAGATAGATTATAACTATTTTTCTCATACAGATCTTTCTATGACACATCTTTGGTGCCGGCTCCTTCCCTTTGATCCTGGTTTTCCTGGCACATACTATACACATACATACGTTGGCAGAAGTTTCCCAAACATTCGTCCCTCTTCTGCGCATTACATCTTGTCACGTGGAGATGACATAACCCAATGTTTTCATCTCTTCTGGCAATGGGGTCTGTGGCAGGAATCATAGTGTGACCCTCACAACCAGGAGAGCCACCAGTGTTCATGGCCCGGGTCCCAGGGAACTTCGGTTGCCAACAATTTTTATGACTTCACTTTTGCCACATGTTACAGGAAAAATGTAACATTAATGAAATACAGAAATTCCGAGGAAATCAGCAGAATTTCGGGGGTTATACATACATAACCAGGAGTCTAAAAATAGAAATGGCAAGGAGACAAACACAATCTTGGCATAAGATCCGGATAAAAGACACAACGGGAAGTGAAGAGTTAAAATAGTTAATAAAAAAAATTAATCAGGAATTCACTGCTATAGGCCAATGTATATGAGAGGTTGAATAAAGGAGACTTATTTTTTGGTGAAGCCCCTGGGGTGCACTATAGGGGGCGCCTGGTACTGCACCTAAAGAAAAAAACTGCTAAATAATGCAGTTCATCCATTCACCACTAGGGGACAACAGCTTTTATATGAACATTTACTGAGTTCAATGAGAAATGTTAAAATTCTATTACAATGAGCTCCCCCTAGTGGCAGGTGTAGAATAAGGAGCCCGAGGGCGAGCGAGGTGATGGCTTTGCTTGGCTCTACTCTTCCACCATCAATCCGTCTGTGGACGCCATGGTCCCTGTCATGCAGGACCTCCCACACATCTTGCAGTCTGGGATCCCCTCCAGTAATGATGACACATGTCCAGGTTCAGGTGCAGACTTCACAGCAAAAGTACAAAAATATGACTCTTTTCTTCTCATTTTCACATAAGATGAGTCAAGTTTAGTGGTTTAGTGCAGGGGTTGTGTCACGCCAGAAGCCCCTATATTCCTTTCTATAGCACCTAGAAACATGCTGCTGGTGTCATATCAAAGATAAGGATCTCATCATTCAGATCACATCAGGTAACTAAAGACATAAATGTAAAAGCAAGCTCCAGTCCAGTTCTAAAAAATGGGATCTAAAAAATGAGATTCTTATCTGCGATATGACACCAGCAGCTTGTTTCTAGGTGCTATAGAACAGAAGATAGGGGTGTCTGAAGTGACACCTGCAACCACTAAACTTGGGATGAGAAGAGTCATATTTGTCTGAGATTTTTATAAGTTAACAGGTGAGATTTCACATAAAAGAGTGAATTTTACTACGGTCACTGAGGTCACTATTAGTTTAGTAGGGTGAAAACTGATGACAGGTTCCCTTTCAAGGGTGTGGCCCAAGTTTAATTGATATCCACTATTCACAGAACAGGAGATGAGGGTCCGACTGCTGCAATCTGGACCAATCACAATAACAGAGGTAACATTTATGCTAATTAGAGATGAGCGAACATACTCGTCCGAGCTTGATGCTCGATCGAGCATTAGAGTACTCGTAACTGCTCGTTGCTCGGACGAGTATTTCGCCCGCTCGAGAAAATGGCAGCTCCCGCCGTTTTGCTTTTTGGCGGCCAGAAGCAGAGCCAATCACAAGCCAGGAGACTCTGCACTCCACCCAGCATGACGTGGTACCCTTACACGTAGATAGCAGTGGTTGGCTGGCCAGATCAGGTGACCCTGGGATAGACTAGCCGCTGCCCGCGCTGCTCGGATCATTCTCTGTCTGGATGCCGCTAGGGAGAGAGCTGCTGCTGGTCAGGGAAAGCGTTAGGGTGTTCTATTAGCTTACTGTTAGGCAGGAGTGATTCTACAAGAACCCAACAGCCCTTCTTAGGGCTACAATAACGTTATACTTTTTTTTTTTATTTGCTTGTGGCTGGGCTTGCTGGCATTAGTAGTGCAGCTAGTACCATATTGTGAGGAATTTGCAGGGGGACTTGCTACCGTTGTGTTTAGCTCTTAGTGACGCACATATCCCCCTCAAACACCAAAGTAGGAAAATGTATTAGGGGTTGGATTTCAATTAGGCACAGTCTGCCAGTTTCTTTTTATTTTACGTTTATTTTTTTAATAACTCAGCGTCATCTCATCTGGCATAGTAGTGTGCTGTAATACTTGGCTAGAAAATAGCCATAGCAATAGGATAGCATCGTTTGGTTTTAAAAACTAAAAAACACACAAAAAAAAAAAACACAAAAAAAGTTAAAAAAAAAAATAAAGTTATAACTCTCATTTTCAAAATGTTTAACCCTAGGGCTAGGGGTAGAGGACGAGGGCGGGGACGTGGGCGTCCAACTACTGCAGGGGTCAGAGGCCGTGGTCCTGGGCGGGGTGAGACACCACCTGCTGATGAGGGAGCAGGGGAACGCCGCAGAGCTACACTCCCTAGGTTTATGTCTGAAGTTACTGGGACTCGTGGTAGAGCACTGTTGAGGCCAGAACAGTGCGAACAGGTGATGTCGTGGATTGCGGACAATGCTTCGAGCAATTTGTCCACCAGTCAGTCTTCCACGCAGTCCACCCATGTCACCGAAATCGGCACTCCTCCAGCTCCTGCACCTCAGCCTCCTCCCCCCCAGTCTGCCCCCTCCCAGCAAAATTTGCCATTTGAACCGGCATACTCTGAGGAACTGTTTTCTGGACCCTTCCCACAGTCACAAACCACTTGTCCGGTTGCTGATGAGCAATTTTCTGATGCCCAGGTTTTCCACCAGTCGCAGTCTGTGGGTGATGATGACCTTGTTGACGTACTGGAAGAAGTGTGTAAAGAGGTGTCCGACGATGAGGAGACACGGTTGTCAGACAGTGGGGAAGTTGTTGTCAGGGCAGGAAGTCCGAGGGGGGAGCAGACTGAGGGATCGGAGGATGATGAGGTGACAGACCCAAGCTGGGTTGAGAGGCCGGGTGAACACAGTGCTTCTGAGACGGAGGAGAGTCCTCGACCAGAACAGGTTGGAAGAGGCAGTGGTGGGGCCAGACGGAGAGGCAGGGCCAGAGCTGGTGCATCAGCGCCAAATGTGTCAACTAGTGAAGCTCCCGTTGCGAGGGCTCCTGCGGCGAGGGCTAGATCTTCAGAAGTCTGGAGGTTCTTTAAGGAAACACCGGATGACCGACGGACTGTGGTGTGCCACATTTGCCAAACCAGGATCAGCAGGGGTTCCACCACTAATAGCTTAACTACCACCAGTATGCGCAGGCATATGAATGCTAAACACCCCACTCAGTGGCAACAGGCGCGTTCACCTCCGGCCGTGCACACCACTGCTCCTTCCCCTGTGTCAGCTGATAGTCAGCCCCCTGCCCAGGACCCTGCCACAAAAACCCCATCGTCGCCTCCACGATCCTCCACAGCATCCACCAGCGTTCAGCTCTCCATACCCCAGACGCTGGAGCGGAAACGCAAATATAGTGCAACCCACCCGCACGCCCAAGCCCTTAATGTGCACATCTCCAGATTGCTTAGCCTGGAGATGCTGCCCTATAGGCTAGTAGAGACCGAGGCCTTTCGCAGCCTCATGGCGGCCGCCGCCCCTCGGTATTCGGTCCCCAGCCGCCACTACTTTTCCCGATGTGCCGTCCCAGCCCTGCACCAGCACGTGTCAGACAACATAATCCGTGCCCTGACCAACGCCGTTTCTGACAAGGTCCACCTGACCACGGACACGTGGACGAGTGCTGCCGGGCAGGGCCACTATATATCGCTGACGGCACATTGGGTTAACTTGGTGGAGGCTGGGACCGAGTCTGACCCTGCGGCTGGTCATATACTGCCGACGCCGAGGATTGCGGGGCCTACCTCGGTCCAGGTGTTTCAGGCCTACTATGCCTCCTCCTCCTCCCACCCCTCCTCCACCTCCTCCTCCGAACGACCATCCGTGGGCATGGCGCCATCAGTCGGTAGCTCTAGGCACAGCAGCAGTGCCGTCGCTAAGCGACAGCAGGCGGTGCTCAAACTGCTGAGCCTAGGCGATAAAAGGCACACCGCCCAAGAACTATTACAGGGCATCACGGCGCAGACTGATCTGTGGCTGGCACCGCTGAACCTGAAGCCAGGCATGGTTGTGTGTGACAACGGCCGTAACCTGGTGGCGGCTCTGCAACTCGGCAGACTGACACATGTGCCATGCCTGGCCCATGTGTTAAATCTGATAGTTCAGCGTTTCCTCAAGACATACCCCAATCTGTCTGATTTGCTCACGAAGGTGCGCCGCATCTGTGCGCATTTCAGGAAGTCCAGCACAGATGCTGCCACTCTCAGGGCAGCGCAGCGCCGCCTCCAACTGCCCGCTCACCGACTGTTGTGCGACGTGCCCACGAGGTGGAATTCAACACTGACCATGTTATCCAGAGTTTACCAGCAGCGCCGAGCGATTGTAGACTGCCAGATGTCAACTTCCACCAGAACTGGTAGTCAGGTCAGTCAGCTTCCTCAAGTCTACAATGAGGAGTGGACGTGGATGTCTGATATCTGTCAGGTGCTGAGTAACTTTGAGGAGTCAACACAGATGGTCAGTGGCGATGCCGCCATCATCAGCCTCACCATCCCGCTGCTTGGCCTGTTGAAAAACTCTCTGGTCAGCATGAAGTCGGAAGCTTTGCGCTCCTCACAAGAGACGGGGGAAGAAGATTCCCTTGTTGATAGCCAAAGCACCCTCAGGTCTGTTTCTCAGCGCATATCGGAGGAGGTGGAGGAGGATGAGGAGGAAGAGGAGGAGAATGTTGGCGAGACACAAGAGGGGACCATTGTTGAGTCCTTCACTGTTGAGCGTGTATGGGCAGAAGAAGAGGAGTTGGAGGAGTTGGAGGAGGAGGAAATGGACAGTCAGGCCAGTGAGGGGAGTGAATTCTTACGCGTTGGTACTCTGGCGCATATGGCAGATTTCATGCTAGGCTGCCTATCCCGTGACCCTAGCGTTCAAAGAATTTATTCCAGCACCGATTACTGGGTGTTCACTCTCCTGGACCCACGGTACAAGCAAAATCTTTCCACTCTCATCCCTGGAGAGGAAAGGAGTGTGAGAATGCATGAATACCAGCAGGCCCTGGTGCACAAGCTGAAACAGTATTTCCCTTCTGACAGCGCTAGCGGCAGAGTGCGTAGTTCTGCGGGACAAGTAGCGAGGGAGAGTAGGCGAGCAGGCAGCTTGTCCAGCACTGGCAAGGGTACGCTTTACAAGGCTTTTGCCAGCTTTATGTCACCCCAGCAAGACACTGTCACCTGTCCCCAGTCTCGGCAGAGTAGGGCTGATCTTTACAGAAAGATGGTGAGGGAGTACGTAGCTGACCATACCATCGTCCTAAATGATCACACAGCTCCCTACAACTACTGGGTTTCAAAGCTGGACATGTGGCACGAACTGGCGCTGTACGCCTTGGAGGTTCTTGCCTGCCCTGCCGCTAGCGTCTTGTCCGAGCGGGTTTTCAGTGCAGCTGGTGGCATCATCACCGATAAGCGTACACGCCTCTCGACTGACAGCGCTGACAGGCTGACGCTTATCAAGATGAATAAAGCCTGGATTTCTCCTAATTTCCAATCTCCACCAGGTGAAGGAAGCTCAACCTGAATAATTTATCCACTCCTCCTCCTCCTCATTTTCCTCCTTCTCCTCCTCTTTGTACAGTAAAGCAGAGGAAACTGGCTATTTTTTGACAGGGCCCACTGGCTCTAGCTATAGTACTTTATGCATTTAATTTTTCTGGAGGGCCACCGACCCGGTCCTCTGTTTTAAACAATTTTTGGGAGTGCCACATACAGGCACTCAATCTATTCCATTTTTCTGGAGGGCCACCTACCTGCTCCTCTGGTTTGAAAACTTTTTTGGACTGCCACATACAGGCACTCAATCTATTCCATTTTTCTGGAGGGCCACCTACCTGCTCCTCTGGTTTGAAAACTTTTTTGGACTGCCACATACAGGCACTCAATCTATTCCATTTTTATGGAGGGCCACCTACCTGCTCCTCTGGTTTGAAAACTTTTTTGGACTGCCACATACAGGCACTATCCAAATTGAATTGTCTCCATAGCAGCCTCCACACGTTGTCTCCATTGCTACCTCCAAAAGTCGTCCATATAGCTGCCTCCATACATCGTCCCTTTATCAAACGAGGTGTGTCAGGCCGAAATTTGGGTTGTTTTCATGGATTCCACATCAAAGTTGTTAACTTTGTCGCCACCCTGCTGTGTTTTCCACAAAATATACTGGCAAACTTTTACCATTTACGGATATTATTTCAGCGCTTCTTGCGCATCTGTTTACATTCCCCTCACCCGCCATATCCTAAACTTATAAGAACGCTACTACACTTGATCTTATACAAAAGGTTCTTAGAAGTGCTGTTTGGGGAGTAGCCTAGAGACAGGGGCTTGGATTGGCGAAAGCTCGCCTGGCAGCGGAGCGCCAGCTCCATGCCAAGATCCAACTAACATAGTTTTAACTGCAGCACCTTTAATCTACTACTAGTTCACTGCCTCCATACATGGTCCCCTTATCAAACGAGCTGTGTCAGGCAGAATTTTGGGTTGTTTTCATGGCTTCCATGTTAACTTTGTCGCCACCCTGCTGTGTAATCCACAAAATATACTGGCAAACTTTTATCATGTACCGATATTATTTGAGCGCTTCTTGCTCACCTCCTTTGGTTCCTCTCTGCCACCCATTGGTTTGAAGCCTGAGTCCATTTAGGGTATGTCGCCATGCCACTCTCTAGCCTGCCGCTGCTGCTGCTGCCTCTGCATGCCGTCCCCTATAGTGTCAGGGTCAATTATTGGATGTTTTAGATGCTATCTAGCTTCATTCTGTCACTCTGTCATGGTCATGCTGTTGCCCATAATTTTGGCATAATGGTGCGATTAAGCAGCCTCAGAGGCATCCATGAATGCTGCCCCTGCTGTTTCCTGTCCATTTCCGTGGTGTTTCCATCCTTTTCTGAGGTTCCCAGGTGTTTGGCCAAGCTTCCCTGTGCAGAGCCTTGGTCCCCTTGAAAAATGCTCGAGTCTCCCATTGACTTCAATGGGGCTCGTTACTCGAAACGAGCACTCGAGCATCGGGAAAAGTTCGTCTCGAATAACGAGTACCCGAGCATTTTAGTGCTCGCTCATCTCTAATGCTAATGGATGAAGTGGGGATAACAACAAAACGAGCACCAGCCCCTTTAAGGAAGGCTGAGATAAGCTGAGATGTAACATGTCACGTGAAGAGTTAACAGAAAAAAAGATTTGGAATTTAGTGCTATAGACCAATGATGGTCCAATGATGGTCTATAGACCCCTGGGCTGCACTAAATAATGCAGTTCATCCAGCCACCACTAGGGGCTCCACAGCAAAAGTACTCTGAAGGGCTATCGGCCATACTGAGGAGAAAACATGGATTTAAAGGGGTATTCCAGAAATAAAAATAATTCATATACAAATGGGTCCTTAAAATATAATCTAATACGTAATTAGTTATTATTTAATATTTTGCTCCCCTTATCAGTAAAATGCTGCGGACATACTATGTAACGAAAAATTAAAATGCTACCGACCCTTTAATCAGTCCATTGATTTTCCCAGTGCGGAGCAGACACAGGACAGAAGATGCCGCCAGTCACATGTCCACATCACATGTCCTGCATCTGCCTGGGCAGGTCATGTGATCACCACTGCGTCTGGCTGTAGTTGATTGGTTGCAGAGCATCTAGTATGGCCGGTGTTGTGGTAAGACCCATATCAGTGATGTAATGTGCAGTGATGGCAGTTACACATCATTACTATGGTAACATATTCAGTCTGTTACATTATTACTGGCAGCAGAACAGGAGGAGCTGTTACTGAAAGGATCATGGGACTTGTAGTTTCCAGTGGCGGGCATCTTGACGATAACTCTGCCCACTTTAGAAAACCCATAACATTTTATGAATCATAAAATCAAACTATTTACGCTCCATTTTGTGACTAATGACATTGAGTTTTGTTATATTCATTTATTTATAGCACTATGGGTTTTTGTATCAGACGTTCATATTCCCGGAATACGACTTTTCTGTGATTTATTTCACAACACATGTGACTTTGAAGTAGGTGTGGCTAAATAAAACTCAGCAGAAGAAACGTTACGTCTCCTAGTTCCCGGGACATGAAGCATTTGGGTTTTATAACCGGTCCCCGGCTTAAAAAGTTGTCAGAAAACTTTATTAAATGATGTTAAAGAAATCCCAGATAAGTCACCGGTAAAACCCACAAGATCGTGTTACACGTGGAATGTACAAGGAAAGAGCTTTATGACTGAAACAGGATGAGACCTGAGGATTCATGTTATTAGAAATTCTCCCAGTCCCTGAGCCCTTGGGGAGGTATATAATGTATATACACGCCAAGAGTTCAGCCATTTTCTAGAAGAATTAACACTGTCGTGATGGCAACCAATCACAGGACAGCTTACATTTATCAAGGGCAGGATTTGAATTGAAAGCTACACTGTGATTGGTTGTTATAGGAAAACAAGGAAGTTTAGGTTTTAGAAGGTTTATATAGTTGTCCCATCTTCTGTATAGAAGGAGAGTGGGAACCAGGAATCACCCGATGTTGTCAGTAACAAGTAGAACAGGAATTTACAGTACAGTAATATCTGTACAGTACAGTAATATCTGGACTCCCGATAACGGGATAGATGATAAATGTCTGATCATGGGGCGTTCGATTGTCGGAGCTATCATCCAGGGTCGGCGCTAGCACTGGGCTTACCCGGGCAAGTGCCGGGGCCCAGATTTGCTGGGGGGGGGCACATAAGGCTGTACATAAGGAATCCATAGTGGTGAGGGGGCTGTATGTAATGAATCCATAGGGTGTGATGGGGGCTTCTATAAAATAACCACGAGGGGCTGTTTGGGATGATAAACTTGAGAATATTTTAGGGAACAGGAGACTGTTTTAGTTTATGAATTTTTAATGCCGCTATGTGTGTTCACTACGAAGGAGCCCACTAAGACTCTGTTGCCAAGGGGCCTACTGAAATTTGGAGCCAACCCGGATATTATCGATCAGCAGAATAGGGGAGCCAAGTCTCATTTAGCTTCCTTGTATTCCGCCATTGAGTTGTCCTGTGAACTGAGCTGGAAGTCTCATGCTTGTTAGTAGAGCACAGGATTGTGGGCATCTAACAGGTCCTCCATTACAAATAAAAATGAGCAGCTGGAGACTTGGTACGGATTTTGGGATGGAATTTGTAGAAATCGCTGTAAAATTCTAAACATGTTTATGGACCCTAAACTAGTGAAATACACTAACGGAAAACAAGCTGCCAGGCTTCTGGGGTAGTGAACCCCTTGGACCACAGCAGACAATGACACAAGCCGACACCTGGGACCGGAATCTAAGTGACACCCGGTCTTCACTAGAGCCCGCCGCAAAGCGGGTTGGTCTTGCTGTGGCATGGTACCACCAGGTCGTTCCATTGGTGCGACTTGTCTGCAGTGGCGGACAAGACGAGGTACAAAGTCAGGAGGCAAGCTCGTGGTCGGGGACAGGCAGGAGGTCAAGGCAGGTGGCAAAGATTTCTGGTCAGAAACAAAGCAGGAGGTCAGGGCAGGCAGCAGAGGAGCGGAATAGGGAACAGGTCCAGGGTTACAACAGGAGGTCAATACAGGGAAACAGGTCACAGGTAAGAGCTTTCTCTGAGGCATAGAGCGCAAAGGGGGGTGCTGGGAGAAGACGGCTTTTAAACAATCCCGGAAGTGGACAGCGCCAATCAGCGGTTCGCTGGCCCTTTAAATTTGCGAGTGTCGGCGCGTGCGCCCTAGGGAACGGGGACCCGCGCGCTGGGAGGCTGGGATGGGAGAAGGAGCGTGGAGAGGTAAGCGTGGTCGGGGAGGGCTGCCGCCACAGAAAGGGGCACGGGTGTGTCTGTGATCTTAGCCTTGAACTAAACTGTGGAGATCCTCGATCTACTCTTTACGGGAAGTGGTCATATTCCCAATTCCAATATGATTCAACTGTCGGTTGACACGTTTATCTGGATAGATAGATACAATTTATGTAAACAATTTACCTCTACACCAAAGTTCCTACCTATCCAGATAAACATATCTACCTAGAGTCCACTAGTAAAATCTTCAGACGGGGCTCACCACTGTAAACCTACATGCAAATATTACCTGATATCCATGTGCAAATTCCTAAAATTGACCCCGAGCTTGCTTTTCAGTCATTGCATGGGACTGTAATGGTACTAGGAAACCTGTCAGTAACCTGGCTTGTGCTTTTAACTTAGGCCCTCTTAGTTCTGTGCCCAATGAAAGGGCCGGGTTGCCCACCAAGATCTGGGGCCCACTTGATTCACCTGTGGGCCAGCCCAAGTCTGGGTGCACCGTTGGGACTTATATGGTGGTCATATCATTGGTTCAGGTTACTTTCTAAAATCACCTTCTTCGTGATCTCCTTCATCCTACCATGGACTCTAATAGGAACCTTAGGGTCTGGAACTCATCATCTACTGCAGCTTGTCTCCATGTGATTCTCTAATTAAGTGTCTAATCTTAATTACAGTGGTTCTGAAGCCCTGGCTCGTCGTAGATGCACCAATGGTTGTGCATGTCAAGGCTATATCTGCAGATGGATAGGACATGAGCCAGACTTTCACACATGCCCGTGGAATGCACGCCTTGGCCAGATACACCCCGATATCGCGGCCAATCCCAAACAATAATGAGATTTTTGGATGGGATTATCCATAAGGAATCACAACAATGCCCCGTGCCTCTCTCACTCTCATCTATTTACAACGTTGTACTGGAACCAAATGGAGTAACAAAAACTTCCCATGTGTTTTTTATACCTCTCTCCGCAGCCACATTTACACATGTGGTTCTATTTGCTGTTACTATTTTGATAGTAGTTTCTAAGGTACAGCTCCAGAAATGCCGATCGCACGTTTAACCGCCTAAAATCATTGAGGCCTTTTATCATTAGGTGGATGTTACATGAATCCTTTCAATGAACTACTAAACTTTGCATCTTCTGCCAATTGCAATAGACTTACAGCTGGAAAAAGAATAGGGAGATAAATTGGGATGATTGGTCCGAGCTTCCCGTTTCTTAGTGAGTTTCTGCCTTCCTGTTGTATAAAATGAGGCACCGGGATTTGTTTCTGATTACAGAGAAGTTAAATAGTTTCAGCTTTTTGCTGGCAGGAGTGCGGGAGGCCAAGAACAAATACGGGATATGAGAGGAACCAAAAGATCTCTCTAGATGGCAAGTCAGAAGAAGAAATGATAGTAATTTCTCCTATGGTTTGATGTTGGACATTAGAATATCTAATAATCTTCACTGTTGACCCCATTAAGAGCCGGGTCTTCACCAAATGTCATGGTCCTCAGAGTAGCTTGTGATCAGTGCAAATTTGGGAAGGCGATCTACAAAAGTTTATCCAGGAATCAAAGGGAGTCATGCCAAGGACAAAACCAGATGTGCAGTCAGGAGATGGAGCCAGAAGTCAAACTATGGGAACAAACCAACCCAAAATAACAAACCAAGGGAGATGACAAGCCAGGGACCAAGAATGAAGCCAAAACTGTTTGTGGAGTAACGGGGAGATAGTTAGATAGAAAATTGTTGATCATCAAAATGTATGATTGAATAAAGTAGCATATATGTCTTCGAAAGTTGGGGTCCAGTGTTGGGACATTTCATGAACATGGTCCTTCAGAGTAGCTTCTGATTTGTGGAAGTTTTGGAAACTAAACATGGTTGATCTCTAGAATCAGCAATGTAGGTATAACTATCAGGAGGCCGAAAATAAATATGTAGCCGAAAGATGGTACCAGGATATAAACCTATACCCTGATAATCTAAGCACATTGTCAGCACACAGCATCTCATATCACAGAGGGATCATAAAATGTCTGCTTAGAGAGTCCCCGCTCACACTCTGGAATCTTACACCGACCATCACTGAGTGATAGGACAAAAAACAACAATAAAACTTGAAAAGAGTAAAATTACAAAGTAAGCAAAGATCAAAAATGATCCTAGTTGAGTAAACAGGACCAGGGGATAAAAATTTGAGAACTTTCTTTCATGGGCAAACCCCATTAAGGATTTTTTCTGGTTAATTTATTCAAAGTAGTTTCCAGTGAAAATCATGGACACTCGACTTGGTCAGAAGATATCAAGATTCTCGACAGTAATCAAGGAAGGTCATGTCAAGGAACAAAACCAGATCTGCAGTGAGATGACCAAGTCAACAGTCTAACGATGAAAGTTAGATGTAATTCCAGTAGCCCAACCAGTATTAACGCTAGAAGGTTAGCAGCTGTAAAAGTTAGAAACAAAGCCAGTTTTTCGCTAGGTCAAGTATGGAACTGGGACCTTAGATATTGAGGCAACATCTCCACAGCAGCCTCAGAGTTGGACTGGACCACCAGAGTATCAAAGGAGTCTTTGATGGGCCCATGCTCTTTTCATTACTGGAATTCAAAGGTCTACCAGAAGCCAATTTTAGGCTTATGGTGTTGATAGGGAGGAAGGTCCCCAGAATAAAACTCAGGTGGGCCCAAGGATCTCTAGTCCAAAAATAGGTAACCTGGTTGGTATTTGTGAAGCCTCGTCAAGGTTTGAGATATAAGAGCATTTTATGCATCATAGTGACGTCTTTGCTGTGGCTACTCTGGTGGGCAGCTATGGCGTAGATACTGATTGGACAACTGAAGATGACACAACCGCTGTGGCATGTGCGTAATGTACACAGTACAGATACTATAAAATGTGATGATATGCAGAAGACCAAGCCATTGTGGTCGGTCCCGGTGGTCCTAAGCATGACATTAGCACCTAGACGGGGAAGCTTCGAGCTACATCTCCTAGAAGAACCATACAACAAGGATTACATAATATTTAATCACACAGACCTCATAAAATGGCCAATAAAATACATTTGTTGTCTCCTGCTGCCCATCTGGCACGCACGATCCAGAACTTATTCATCGCAGATTTAGGATATACCCAAGTCCTCTCCACACATAGCCCGGCTGTAATGAATTGCATTGCATGACTGGGTAATTTGTCTTTATACATCTGCCAAATCCAGTACAACACAATGATGAAAGTCCGCATGAAAACATGTGTTATTTGTACAACCTTTCTCGATTACCGAATGCTGAACATGTATTTAACACGTACGGCTCCATTAAAACTCTGAAGGTCATAAACAGGGAGCCCCCTGCTGCCAGAACATCTGCTCCACAGAGAGGATCTTGTCCGAGTTATCTCTAAATTCCTCAATCTATAGTCTAGAAAAAACACAAGTAACGCGTAGCTCTGAATATTTCGAAGAACTATCAGTCTTGGTAGGCCCATCCGAGGTCATTCCAAGGTTCTGGGGTTGACATCTTTTCTTAAAGGACATCTACCAATGCAAATGAGCCTAAGGGGCTCAAGGCTTCTTAGGTGTCAATAGAGCCTGGAGCCCCTAAGGCTAATTTGCATACAGTCTTTTATCCTGGTGGTAGATGTCTTTTATAGGAACTAATACACAGGGGCAGATTTACTGATCCTCTCCTATAGACATAAATTAGGCTGAAAAATCGAAAAATATTTAAAATGTATTTTTATTAGTGAATATGATGATAAAATGTCAATATTTTCCCAAGAAATGCGTCATAGTTTTGTTAAGGTGGCGTTCACATCACGGTTATTCCATACGAGGACACGTCGGGAGGATTCTCGACATCCCCGTACAATGTATGGCACAGTCGTATCCCAACATATGCTTATACAATGGGATAAGTCGCCCAGTGCTTCCTTTATATGCTGGGGAGTGAACATCGGCAGCACCCAGTGATTGGCTGTTGTAGTTCTTCAGGTTGTCTCCTAAGTGATGTCACTGTCCTTATATGGGAAGTGACATCAATGGGTGTACACTCAGTGGAGGCCAGGGGATAGATGCAGTACTGCTGCATCCGCAACCCCATAGTCTGAAATAACCTCCGACAGAAAAATTGTGTAGGGGGCGCCAGATTCAGGATTTCTGGTGCACGGTTTTCAAGAATCTTGGGCCTCCTGTACTGCCCCAATAGAGTGTACCAACTTTTTTTTGGTGCACCTTTAACACAGGGCGTGCAACACATTTCTGTTGTACACTGCATGATAAATGTGGCGCACGGTCCGACTGTGCACCGGAACGCCCCTTTATGTGCAAAATTTTGTGTTGCGTCGGGTATAGTGCAGCCGCGACAGTTTGCACTGAAAAGGACGTGCAAAAAAACTGGTGCAGGGGCTTCAATAAATGTGGGCCAATAATTAAGGTGCAAGGCATGTACCCCAATAATATAGCCAAACTGTGGCCGTGGGAGGAGTGTGACATAAGGATTCTCTCTTCAGAGGTTATGAACAGTCCCTTCAAGACAAGACCTCAATAAGGCATGTGTTAACTTTTTACTGAAGTTTCCCCCTAATAAGTTGCATAGTATTCAGAATCATTAACTTCATTACCTGATTACTCCACCTGTTCCATTTACATAGAGAGCTCAGCCGCTGAGCCCTCTCCATATTCTCCTTGATGTCCATCAATGTACCATGACAGCGGTTTGTGGCAAGGGATTAATAAAGATACCAGAATGGATCATCATTGTGCTTACCCAGAGTTGCACCGGCCATGAGGCGTGATGAGAATCTCGCCTCAGGCGGCAGATGCCCGAGCCCTGGGGAAGGTGGGAAAATATGGGGGCTTTATGTGTGCAATTCGAGTGGCCTTTGCCTCCCATATCGCACAAATGAAAAATCAATCGTCCCTTTATCTTTAAGACATAGATGCAATTAATGAACAAAGCGGCACAGCCTATGGCACAGTCCGTGGCGCTCTGTTGCTCTGGTGGACCACGGCATCATAGGATGACATAATAATTACATCTTCCCCATTTTTTCTACAGTATCTATTATATGTAAAGCCTTTGCCAAGTAAAGATGTGTCCACAATGAGAAGACAGGAATAAACCAATGACCTGTACCAAACCTCTGGTTACCTCTAGTGACAACAAGGGATCCAACATGTTGAAAAACATCTACCAAGGGGGGTTGAGACAATCCTTCTCAAATCAGTGTGTACAGGGACCTTATAAAATGTATCAAACCCCCGTCCACCCAAAAAAGTTTTATGGGTTTGATGATATCCGCAGATGTCCATTAGCCATCACTTTTCTTTCATGCACTGACTCTGGATTCACCAAGAGTGGGGTCTCCTCTCAGCCATCAGGGAAGATTGTGCTCTGTGGTCGTGTCACATAGATCTATAATTGTGTGATATACAGATATAATTTTGGACAATCATAGAAAACAATTGTTCTAGAAACTTTTCAAGAAACCGATCCAGAGTGAAGTCATCTCAGATCCTTCTTGAAGTCCTGCCAAGCAGCTGGTGACAACGAAAAAGGACCTGGAACCTTTTAAGTCTATACTATTTTGCAGTCCTTTTGGGTTTATTATTATCGTGGTTCCATTTTATGGAAAAAATTTGCAGTTTATCAGATATTTTTGAGAAGTAGAAAAACATTAAATTCTTCAATTTGTCTATTTATTGAACAATACTTTTTTTTCTTGTTCTGTAACCAAGATTACAATTAGAATTCACTTTATAGGTTGTCATAATTTATTGGGGAATCCTGGAAACCCCTGAGGCCAGGGACACGTGTGACAATTTAAAAAAAATGTGTCCTTCCCTTGCTCCTGGTTTTTTAAAACTAGAAGTCTTACCGGACCGCTTTGGCAAGGTGGCTCCTTAGGTGCCTCCTTAGACTATGGTATATATCACTTGTGTCTGAGAAGGCCACTGATTGGCCGAAGTGGTTCCCATAACCCGAAGCAATACTGGACAAGCCATTAATACTGAAGATTGCAAGAACACTGTGATGCTTCTCTTTTTTTGTGACCCCCCCCCCCCTGTCTTGGCCTATAAGGGGCTTTCCAGGAATCCGTTATAGGGGTTGGCTACTGTAAAAACGTCCTCCTATGTCCCTGTTGTTACGAAAGTAGCGGGTAAATGCCCTTTCCCAGTTGCGGGTGATAAAACATACTCATCTGTCCTCTTGTCTCGGTCCTAGGTCCCTTGATAAGGATGGAGCAGTATCGCTGACTTGGTGGGATCAGCGGGGCCATCTTATTCACCAGATGGGCAGCTACACAGCAGCGTCTACGATGGGGCTAGATCATGTTTCCCTCCATTGAGTGAGAAGGCACGGACAGCCAACCCCTTTAAGATGGGCGGGTCCTGATGCTGTATGTTTGACAGGGCATGTTTCTTACGAGGTTGATGAGCATGTCCTGCTTCAATTGACCCCAATCTCTGTTCACCCACAGTTGGTTAAGGCACCTCCTCCATGGTAAGGATTCAGTGTAAAGGTGTCCATATAAGTTCTCATTTTTCTTGGCTTCTGTCTGAGTTATCATTTAGCACTTGTTCTTTCTGTTCTGTCCTTTGTCTGAATTACAGTTTAAAGAGAACCTGTCATCAAGAACGGGCACAATAAACCTGTCTCATACCCACTGTGCCTTTGTTAAAAAGTACAGCGGTGACGTCCCAGCGTCAATCTTCCTCATCCCATCTAGTAAAAACATTTCCCGAAGGTTTCTCCCTTTTTCTATATTTTCTCCGCCCACTGCCGCTTGTCCCCACCCACTTCGGCTAAATACACCATTCAGTGTGAGGGACAGCATTCTGGTAAGGACAGGAAGTGGACAGAAAGAGGACTTCCTGTCTTTTCAGGCCGAGATGTGAAATGAAACAGAGCTGTCAATCAAAAGAGAGAGGCGTGGTTTACTGGCAGACGGGGCGAAAACTTGACTCTTCTCTTCAGAAGTTGACTCATGTCTACTCATTTGCATATTAGAAAAATGGCTTTATTTAAGATATAGTGCCTTGAGATGGAAGATCATTTCAGGTGACATATGGAGGACTTTTAAGCCTTTATCAAGTATTACTGTGTGAGAAGTAAAATTCTGGTGACGGATTGAAATATATCCTCCCTGATCACAACTTATATTCAGACGAATTTCTTTCTTTGCCACACAGCTACTCAATATCAAATTGAGACTTACCTTAAGGCCTCATTCCCACAGTCGTGTGCTGGTTCGGGAGGAGGAGGTGGGGCCAGGAGGAGGAGGTGGGAGGAGTGTGCCCTCTTTACCCCTCCCCCTTCTGGAGT
Organism: Engystomops pustulosus; assembly: GCF_040894005.1. Lineage (NCBI taxonomy): Eukaryota > Metazoa > Chordata > Amphibia > Anura > Leptodactylidae > Engystomops > Engystomops pustulosus. The sequence goes on along the minus strand of NC_092411.1, from coordinate 12,637,152 downwards.
GGCTGGTCACAGGGCGATGATGCACCGTATGACCAGATGGCACCCAATACAGCCATGTGGATGAGCCCTATGGGAGCTGACCTGGTGGTGCCTAGCTGTGAACTTCAGATACTTGTGGGGTGGGGTGGGGGGGTTAAGGGTGAATACCAAGGTGTAATTTACTTAACACCCTTAGCCGTTTGTCTATAATCCTGCAATCTCCACAGTTGGCTCCCTCGATGTATCCCGCACGGGCTGCGATGTATTGGCCTCTCCTCGTGGCGCATTCTCACTACTTGGACGGCTGAACGCTGGGCAAACCCCATGATATATAGATACTCGCAGACACGTAGCCAATCTGGGATCTTGATTCAATTTATCCTGAGCTGTAACACTTTTCCAAGATCTGCTGAGCTGTGGCTTGGGGAGTAATCATTAAAATATCCTTGGTGCAGATGTTCATTCATTTTGCTTGTTTCCATTTTTTTTTCTTACTCCCACTGGGTTATAAACCGTTCACTTTCAACACTTATAAACTTTTTATTTTTATCTTTTCCTGACGGAATGAACATTTTAAAACCTTTTTTTTTCCCTGAGCGGAGCCGAGTGATGGGCTCATAAAATATCTGTGATTCCGATGCAACACAGACGCTTCACTCCGCACATCGGATGCTGATGGCACCTTAGGTCAGGGGGATGCGGGGATTATCCAACCATATCCCGAATCACAGGATCACTGGGGTCTCACCAATAGAAGCCTTTAGTGCTCTGGTTGTCTCTCTAGGCCCTCTACATGAATGGTCCATTCTCATCCATCGCTCCGTTGACTTCTATAGGAATATGGGAGCTTGCAATCCCTTAAAAGACACAGGAGCGCAGGTCTATAAGGGGGTATTATGAGGGTCTCCAGAGGCTGCGGCATCGGAGGCTTTGGGGACCTGCCTTTTCCCCATATGAGAAGGCCAGTACCATAAGCAATGCGTTAACACTAAGACAGAAAGGCTGGACCCAGATGCAATAAGAGGGAGGCTGACAAGACACAGTCTGGAGAAGAGGGACCGTCGTTAGGGGGTTTAGGGCAGGGAGAGCCGGAGTTGGCAAGGCGAGGTAGGGAAAAGAAGAGGGACCATTGGGCAGAGAACCGAGAGGAGTCCCACCGTCCTTATGTTGGGGAGTCAGGAGGGAGTGCTGGGTGAATGTCATAGTAGCTGGTGGGTGTCTTGGGGTGGTAGGTCCTTGGAATTGGTGGACTTGATTTGGGGGAAAAACATGTGTTATTCTGATTTGCTCTTGAGGGCTCCTGCTGGGTGGTGTCCCAGGAAGTAGAGATCAAAATCATTGAAGTGAAATCTGCAGTGGATTGGATGCTCCTGAAACTGTGGTGGCAGTGGGGTGGCAATGGGGAGGGGGCGGATAAGCAACAGGAATACTGAGTAGGCTTTGTGCTTTATCTACAATTATTGGTGTCCACCGAGCCGATGAGTCGCAAGACGACCACAACCACGCGAGTACTATGATGCATGCGCTGTATGTCTAAAAAGCCACATCAAATGAGAATGCGCTGTGTAAACTAGATCCTGACCCAAGATTTCTCAAGAAGCAGAACCTAACACCACTGTAATATGGGTCGTCATAGCGGAAGGGACATGCTGAGGCATGGAGAGCTTGACTTCAGTATTCAGCTTCTCTCCTTATGGACTGTACCATGAGAAATTGATATGGGAGGATTAAGACCACCATGGACCCCGAACTGTAGGAATATTATATCCCCTACAAGTCTGGAATCACCTCTGCATCCCAAAAATTATTCCCTGCAGTTATCCCCGTAACAGGAAAAAATAGAATCATAAAAATAGAAAATGGCGTCAGTGCCGGGGGGGTTACATTTGGGGGCGTTATACAGATTGTGTAGCCAGGGGCGCACCTGCCATGAGGCCCGCCTCCTTCTGGACTAGGGGGCGGCATCGTGCAGCACGGACTGCTCAGCCACCCAGCAGGACACTGACTTAGCCACCCGGCCGCCGACTCAGCCACCCAGCCGGCCGTCCACGGACTCTGCCACCTGGCCGGCCGGCCACCGACTCAACCACCCAGCCGGCTGTCCGCTGACTCAGCCACCCGGCCATCCGCCGTCTCTGCCACCCAGCCAGCTTTCGGGTTCTGGTACAAAACCTGAACTGAACGTTAATGGTTCCACTCATCCCTAATCACTCGCTGTCCCAGCAGTCAGAAGTAACGTGGAGATTGCGGTTATTTGGGGCCTATTAGACTGTGTTATGGGGACCCAAGGATTCTATTTGGGGGTCTATGGATTTACAAGATGTTTTTGGGCATTTCCATTATTTTGTGTAACCCGACTATGATTTGTGTTGTGTTTTTCACTATTCGTGTGACGTCGGCCTTAGAAACCTTTGTCTTGACAACTCCCAAGCGCCATGGCGGACGCGCGTATAACGGCCACTCATCAAGAAGTCAGTGATTTATAGCAAATATCAGGACAAAGTCGCAATTACAGAAGAAATAAAACCTTCTCTGAACGTGAGATACTTGGCTGTAAATATTCCACAGGAAGAACGGAACGTATAATTCCATGTAATAGATGGAGGCGCTTGGGTGTGTCCCCCCGATGTGTGTGGTAGGACCAGCGCCAATGACTGCAGCGCCCATAAAACTTAATTGTGCTCATTACATTAATCCACCATCGGCTGCTAATAAGTTTTACACGTATGATGAGGTTTGTACCAAAGATTCTTCTTTTACTCCAATTTTCCAACTGTGAGAATACAATTTTCTAGTTTATTGTAGTAAATTACAAAAGTTTCGGTCAGTGGCAAAGACTTAGTCACCTCTAGACTAGGAGATATGAACAGGAACCTAAGGGATAGACCCCCATGACGGGGAAGATTTGGTTTGGACCGGCTGTGGGATGCAGAGGTTAGTCCTAGATCATTCTTATATTTGTTATCCATGGCCTCCTTCCTTCTAATATCAATATATATAATTATGCTAATGAGCAAGAAAGGACTGGGGTTGTTACCAGAGCCCTCGGTGCTACAGCTTCACAGGCTGTTACACTGTCTCCACCCTCTCCCCCTTCAGGATTTCACCCCTCCCTCTGCCCAGAGTCAGAGCCCTGGGGTGCATTTTCATTTTTTTTCTACTACAAGTTTTCCCCTGCAACTGGGGGATCTATAAGCCCTGTGAGGGCTGGTGCTGATCTGAGCTGTACTGGTTCTGATCAGCAGCTCTGATTAACCCCTTTAGAACCGATGATGATGTGACAGCCGAGGCTCTCCTCTTCTGTGCAATGTGCTACAACACCACATCTCCCTTCTCCCTAGGGTCTCCAGGTGTGGGAGATCCGGTCCTGTTGCAGCGAGAAATAATGGGTCAGAATATGGGTCGTCATACCGGAAGGGACATGCTGAGGCATGGAGAGCTTGACTTCAGTGTTCAGCTCCTCTTCTCACGGACTGTACCATGATAACTCAAAAGCAGGGGTGGAATAAGACCCCCATGGACCCTTGGCTGTATGAATATTATAGCCCCTACAAGTCTAGAAACCCTTCCTACATCTGGTATAGAATCAGCTTCTTGGGGAATGGAGGATGTGTTCCTTCTGTTGCTTTCAATCTGTGATTTCAGGACCTTTGTAGGACCTTCAAAGGTCCTAAAATGGCTCTAGTGTATTGAGAGCAGGAACATATGTACGAGGATTTGAAGGATTTCATGTGGGAAGGTCCTTCTCAGTATAAAACTTGGTGGTGGTTTGGGTGACCATGGGCCCCCTAGAAGACTTGGGCCCTGGGCTACCACCCCAAACTGTCTATGTTATAATCCACTACTGATCAGAAGCTACTATGAGGATTTCAAGGATTTACAAGGATTTCATGGATGAAGGTCCTTCTCAGTATAAAACTTGGTGGTGGTTTGGGTGGCCTTGGGCCCTCTAAAAGCCTTGGCCCCCAGGCTACCGCCCCAAACCACCTATATTATAATCCACTACTGATCAGAAGCTACTAATATGTATAAGGTTTCCTATAGCAGTTTATCCTGGTTCTCGGAATGGTTACACCCTTATCAAGTCAATCCACGGGGGGATCATTTTTGGGGGTGATATAGGCTATCGCCTTCAGTATATGGATTTATTCCTGGAGGCCAACATAAAAAAAATTCCAATATCTCCGCAACGGAATGTTAAAATATGACAAAATTGTCATAAAGAGCAAATTCCTTAACTGGTTTGAATTTCCTATGGAAACAAAAAAAATATTTTTTTTCCCCTTCGATGAGGCACAAAGACGTTCACTTCATTTCTGTTGTTTAAAGCGAGGAAAGTGAGGAATGCGCTTTTATTAGTTGGCTGATAGAGTGTTGTGGGGTCACAGCGCCGGCAAGTGGGTGAGATCTGCCCAAGGTCAGCTTGGGTTTCATGTACCACTCCAAAACAGCGTTCCAGATGTTCCTCCTGAAAAAATCGGCAGCAGATTAGGGTTCACTTATCCCGCAGCCACACAACAATAGAGACGTGACATGTGTTTATTTGGACTGATAAGCCCCCACAATCCTTTGCAGCCCTGGGGTGTTTGACATTATTTGATATTCCAACGTATTGAATCTGGCCGCGAACCCTCGGATTTACAAATAAGTAAACACCGGGAGATCTTTTTCCACTTTTTTTTTCCCCAAATGTTTTTGCTTAGGAGAAAAAAAGTTGTGGAAACTGAAGGCGAAGTTTATTTTTACTTTGTGGATGAAGTTTGAGGGTCTGATGAAAACCTGACATTTGTGGAGTGAAATATTAGTAAAAGTGAGAAACTAAGATGTGACAGTGATATTTCCATCGATGGTCTCCAGCAAATTAAAAAAAACCCCGAGTTTTGTGATCTACGACGTTATAAAAGACGAGATGTTTTTGGCGTCTTTCTAGGCACGAGACATTCGCAGATCGGCGAGTCGTTTCGTCCTGGCCACATCTTATACAACAACCCTGCAGATAAGAGCCTACAAGTGGCCATTGCATGTGGCAACAATGTAGCAAAATCCCTGAGGGGTAAAAGACCACTGGGTGATATAATCTAGCGACCAAGAGTAGAAAGAAACTCAAGCCCATCAATAAGCTTTCTATTAAACTCTAGACCACCAGGAGTACGACTTAGTAAACTCTAGACCACCAGGAAATGTCATATTAATCTCTATGCCATCAAAGAAAACATGTATTAGTCTCTAGATCACCACAAATATTGTGTATTAAGCTCTAGACCGCCAGTTATATTACATAGTAAGCTCTAGACCGCCAGTTATATTACATAGTAAGCTCTAGACCGCCAGTTATATTACATAGTAAGTTCTAGACCATGAGGTATATAACACATTAAGCTCTAGACCTCCAGGGATGTTACTTAATGAACTCTAGACCACCAGGAATATTGTGTATTAAGCTCTAGACCACCAGGAATATTGTGTATTAAGCTCTAGACCACCAGTTATATTACATAGTAAGCTCCAGAATACCAGGTATATAACACATTAAGCTCTAGACCTCCAGGGATGTTACTAAATGAACTCTAGACCATCAGGAATATTGTGTATTAAGCTTTAAACCACCAGGAATATTGTGCATTAAGCTCTAAACCACCAGGAATATTGTGTATTAAGCTCTAGACCACCAGGGATATCAATAATGAAATTCAGACCCAACATTAAGCTTTCTATTAACCTGTAAACCACCAGTTATATAATATGTATTAAGCTCTAGACCTTCAGGGATATTATTTAGTTTACTCCAGACCACCGGGAAATTACATATTAATCTCTAGGCCATTATGGACAACATGTATTGTTCTCTAGATCACCAGGAATATTGTCTATTAAGCTCTAGAGCAGTGATGGCAAACCTTTTAGACACCGAGTGCCCAAACTACAACCAAAACCCACATATTTTTCGCTATGTGCCAATGCGACAATTTAAGCAGTAACTTGTTACTCCCTGCTCTGTCAAAGATTTAAATTGTATAGGCCCCCGAGGACACCAATACAGTAGAAAGAAGGAGAAGAAGTTTGGATTATCATTGTAGCTTCCTTCCAGGGTCCTGGGACTGCAAGCGGCCTTGAGTCCTGTCTGGCGAACCCCGCCCTGGGGTGATGACAAGAGTGCCTATATAGAGGGCTCTGAGTGCCACCTCTGGCACCAGTGCCATAGGTTCGCCACCACTGCTCTAGACCATCAGGTATATTGGATATTAAGCTCCAGTCTAGACCACCAGGTATTTAACACATTAAGCTCTAGACCATCAGGGATGTTACTTAGTAAACTCTAGACCAGCGATGGCGAACCTATGGCACGCGTGCCAGAGAGGGCACGCAGAGCCCTCACTGCTGGCACGCGCCCCATCCTCCCAACCACTGCCAGGTGCGGACAACCACTGTCCACACCTGGTTGTCATGGCTGTTAGCAGTATCGGAGCTGCGCTCCGATAATGCTAACAGCCATGACAGAGCAGGGCGCTGACACTGCCTGCTGTCACTCTGATCACTGCAGCGCACAGGACGGTAAGCATCCCCGCGCTGGCAGCGAAATGATGTCATTACGCTGCCAGCGCTGGGCACCTTACTCCGTGTGCGCTGCAGTGATCAGCCGGAGGAACGAGTCTGAGGTGAGTGTATTTATTTTTTTAATTCGGCGCATCCATCCTGCCCGCTCCCGCACCTCCCATAAAACTCCGCCCGCAACCGGGCCGAAACTCACGGCCCAAACTGCGCCCGCTACAACAAGCCCCCCCCGGCGCGCCCGAACCCCAGCCTGTTATGCCCGCTACCGCAACCCGCCGCCCCCCCCCCCCCCCCGCAAGGACTCCGGCCGCTCTCACTCCCCCCCCCTTCCCCCCGCTCAACTCCGGTCACTGCCCCCCATCACCCCCTCCCCTGAAACTCATGCCTCATAACCACACTGAAACGAACTCCAGATGCTGCACCCCGACCCCCCCCCCCCCCCTGGAACAACAGACACCTGAGCAAGAGTAAGTAGCATATGTATTTTTATTTATGTATTTATGTATATGCATATTATATTATAAATTTATATGTGCATTTATATATACCTGTGTGAGGGCTTATTTTTTGCATAACATATTTTACTTCTCATTTATTATTCCATGTCGTGTACTGGGAAGCTGGATTTTAATACTTTCGCTGTGCGCTCCAAATCATTTGTGTCCTTTATTCTTTGGTTCGGTCCTATCGCAGTGATACCAGATTTGTAGGTTTTATTGTGTTTTAATGCTTTTTCTATCATCAAAACAGTGTACGAAAAAGAAAATAGTTTCGCCATCTTGTGACGCTAATAACTTTAGTGCACGGAGCTGGGGAGATTTGGGTTTTTTTGCTTAATGAGCCGTTGTTTTCATTGCTACCATTTTGAGGACTGCGTGACCTTTTGATAACTTTTTATTACTCTTTTATGTGATGTAAAATGGTGTAAAAGTGGCGTTTCAGTGTGTATAGGACTGCTGTAACCTGTGTAAATTGATTCTAAACTAAACCGTCAGTTTTCTGGTTAAATAGCCGTACTGGCACTTTGCGATAAGTAATAAGGTTTTTGGTTGCAGTTTAGGCACTCGGTCTCTAAAAGGTTCGCCATCACTGCTCTAGACCACTAAGTATAGTACATGTGAATCTCTAAGCCATCAATGATAGCATGTATTAATCTCCAGATCACCAGGGATGTTACATATTAAGCTCTGACCACCAGGAATATTGTGTATAAAGCTCTATACCACCAGGGATAGTACTAATGAAACATAGAACCAACAATAAGCTTTTTTATTATGCTGTAGACCACTAGGGATATTGCTCAGTAAACCAAAAGATCACCAGAAAAATTACATATTAATCTCTGGACAGCCAGCAATAACATGTATTAATCTCCAGACATTCCATAGTAAACTCTGACCACGTGGAATACTGCGTATTAAGCTCTAGACCACCAGGGATATTAGTCATGAAGCTCAGGCCCACCAGTAAGCTTTGTCTTAACCTAGAACAACATTGATGCTACTTATTAAGCTCTAGATCCCAAGTGTTATTATAAAGCAAGCACTGGACCACCAGGGATACTGGCCCACATATACTAAGGGATTTGTGCCAGTTTTCTGCTGGATTTAACATGGAAAGTCAGACAGAATTGTGTCGTAAAACCCATGTTAAAGGTGCACCGAAAAAAGTTGGTGCGGTCTGTCGGAGCAGTGCAGGGGGGCGCCAGATTCATGAAGAACGTGCACCAGAAATCCTGAATCTGGCGCCCCCTGCACACTACACAGGTAATTGCACACAGTACACACTGCACTGTTCTTAGTAAATGTGCCCCATTATGCATTTGGTTCTCAGGTTTTTAAATTCTAGACCACCAGGAATATTCCTTAATAAGTTTTATCTTACGTGGGATCTTAATATCAAGAGTTGAAACATTAGTTACAATTATATCTGGTATTAAGAGGGGCTTTTCCAGTTGACTGAATTTTTGTTTTTAGAATGATGTTAGATAATCTCTGAGAATAGCACCCGGGCCGTCACAACGATACATTAATCATCCGAATTTCTCCTCGTTCTTTCTACTGTATTGGTGTCCTCAGGATGCCAATACGATTGAAAGCTGTGACAGAGCTAGATGCAATAAATTACTAGATTGCAAAAAATATGTGAGTTTTAGTTGTTTGTTTGGTCACTTTGGGGGTCATTTATTACGGCCTTTTAAACAGAAAACTTGCGTTTTTTTTCCTCTCTCTCCACCTCTTGTGTCTGACTTGAAGCGTCGGTGCCATTTTATTGGTGTTTTCCGTCACTCTCGATTCTTGTGAACCCATTAGTTTTCTGGTGCTCCTATTTTTCCTACATATTTTTGGCGCATTTTGTGGCACAAAAATAGATCCACAAGTCTAGGGAGTTCTAAACCTTTTAGTCCGTGCGCCGGTTCATTAATCCCTCGCAGCCACAAACTTATATCCCACTGAAAACTATAGAACTTTCTAGCTTCACCTTGTGCCAAAATTAATAAATGCCCTTTTCTGTGTGGGGCGGCACGGTGGCTGAGTGGGTAGCACTTCTGCCTTGCAGCACTGGGGTCCTTGGTTCAAGTCCCAGGGTCAAGATCTGCAAAGAATTTCTATGTTCTCTCCGTGTTTGCGTGGGTTTCCTCCGGATCCTCCGGTTTCCACCCACACTCCAGAACATACTGGTGGGTTGTTTAGATTGTGAGCCCCATGGGGACAGGGACAAATTTGGCAAACTCTGTGCAGCGCTGCGTAATCTGTGTGCACTATATAAATAAAGAATTATTATAAAACGTTCACCATCACTGGTCTAAGCCAACATTGCCAATGGTAACAATGTATAGAGAATACAGAACTTACAGTTGTTTATATTTTATGCGGAAAAGTTTCCGAAAACTTTCACTTGACTTGAGTAAAAGTTTCAATCTCTCATGATGCTTTGAGGGTCATTATATTTAGTCGCTCTGTTGGACCTGGGCCAGGAATCTCATACTCTACAAGGTCATCTCCGGGGATTTCGGCTCCATGAATCCCATTCATCAGTGGATACAGGACACATGTTCTAGTAGTGATTTATCTATTAGCATCGCCTGGTGCAGGACATTAGGTTCGGCTTCATAAATTAAAGGGATATCTCAGTAGGTGCAGACAAGACCTTAGGTTTATCCTGCCCATGTGATGCCGACCTCCCCGGGCATCTGCTTCACCCCCTGATGTCAGCACTTCATAGCTGGGATACAGGGAGCTGGCGCCGGTCCAGTGTCGCTCCCGGACTTGTCAGTGTTAATATTTGATATATACGAGACATAAATCTAATTGACCTCATTCCTACATAAAAGAGAAATATGGATCGGGTTATATAATCAATTCCATATTTTATCCGGCATAAACCGTCAGCGTTACAGGAGAAATAATCCAGTACATAGTAACAACCGGAGAAACAGATGGATATTTATGGGGAAGGAAACTTCTGGGGTTGTAAAGTTGTATTGTTAGAAGTCGTAGGCGGAATTACAGACATGTTCTAGGTTGGATAATACATAGGGAAACCATTCCTAAATATATAGCTTTCATCCTGGATTTTCGATATATATTTTTTTAATACTATATTAATTGCCACCCAGCTTTCCCAAAATCTACTTCCAAAACCCATCCTGATAAATCAGGGACATTACTCATAGATCCACGTGTTATCCATGGTCTCCTTCCTTCTAAAATCAACGTTTATAATTATGCTAATGAGCTATAAACACTCTGGGTGGAAGGCGGTACAAGAACCCTTCCATGCTGTAGCTTCACAGACTGTTACACTGTGCAGGAGCACTGCCTCCCACCCACTATGTGAGATTTAAAAAAATAATTATATCATGTCCCTAGGTCACCGTTATCTGATCAATAAGTCTCCAACTATAGAGTCCATATATTCAGGTTATCAACTTAATTATGGTGATCACTTGGCCCACTCATATGGTTGGACCCACCTGTAGGGTGGGCAATACTGGAGGCTACATTTGAAGAAAATCAGAATCCATCTTGATAAACGTGGTATTCTACATGGATTTAGAAGGTAGGAGGCTGTGGATAACAAATCTAACTTTGATAAACATGCTAATGAGCCTGAAGGGCTCTAGGGGGTGTTAACAGAGCCCCTCCATGATGTAGTTTCACAACTATCCTCCTGCTCCCTCAGTACTTCCCCCTTCCCTCTGCCTGATGTACGCTCACACACATGTAACAGCCTGTGAAGCCAAAGCACGGAGGGTCTCTGGTAACACCCCCCAAGAGGCTTCTAGATCATTAGCAGAATTACAAATGTTGATTTTAGAAGGAAAGAGGCCATTGTTGATACAAAGTTTTTCTGCTTTATCCCATGATCTTGTGGAATTTGTAGACAATGGTCAAACACAGTACAAAGTATGGGGGAGAAATAATGTAGATGAGATAGATGGTGGATTCAGACATTGCATACAGACTGTAGTCACTGATCAGACAGTGGGCTAATGGGCTAGCAGGCAGGATAGCATATAGTACTATTTATAGGCCACAGCTGGACGTCCATTAATAACTAATTGTTCTTTTAACACTTACTGTAGAATGTGCACCGAAACAAAGTTACAAATTCCTCAAAAAAATCAAATAAACCCAGTTGAGGTCGTGTCATCGACTCCTGGATTTTCCTCTATAAATAAGTTTTGTGTATATGGAATGAAGGATCGGATTGCTAAATGTTTCCAGCGCCCGATGATTAAAACAGTATGAACTGCAACACAATCCAATCAAAGGACGTCTATTCTGGAGCAGCTGAATGAGCCGGCCTGTAATACCACGTTCCTCCTGTAGTGGCCGCTGCAGGGAAACTGTATGGGCAGCAGAAGCTCCATCATCCGGGCGATCATCACTGATCACTAGTGATTCCACCAGCTATGATAAGGTTAAAGAAGTTTTCCAGGATGTGCTCATCATAAATGACTGCCGGGGGTTCAATTTGATATAAATTCCAGAATTTACCTCCTAAGACATCATTAATAAATCCATATATGTGTCCCCTGACTCCTGCTCTCTCCATCAGTCCATAAATGACTTACATATTGTGCACATGTAAGAGAACATACGTGTAACCAGGAGACGGAGAGAAGATGGATGGACACATCTATACATCGTGTGCAGAGGGAATATCAGGGATGTGCCGGACGGGAATCCAGATGTTATACAACAAGACTGCAGGGAATATTCCAAGATGAATCTGATTAGGAAAGTTAATAAACTAAATTGAGTAGCGGAATTTATCCTGAGATCTTAATATTTTTATGTTCTCTTCAGGGAATCGGCTGCTGCAAACACAACGGCGCGGAGTCCATCCCGCTCACTGTCTGCTCCATGGATCATCCAGGGTTCTCCTACAGATCCATGTCCACAGTTATCACTTCATTTCAACGTAGTCAGATGAACTATGGCCATTGTGGACCATAGAGAAAGGGTGGTTGATGGACGTAGTGTTGGGGGCGCTGTGGAGCTATGTGCAGAATGTGCACCTGCCGTTTATGGTGCCGTGATATGAAAAGGTTCAAGCGAACCTGTCACCACGGATGTCATTTGTAGCTGGTCACAGGTTCCAACAGGCTTACGCTATGCTGATTTTAAAAATGCCTTTGTCAGCATTCTGAATAATTTCAGTACTTTCTAAAAGTTTATTTCACATTACCTGGCTCCCTTCTAGCAGCATGTGGTGAGTCCTAGGGAGGAACAGCTGCAACCTGTGTGTGCCTGTGTCTCAGTCTCCTTATGCATCCTTCCTAAACTCCGCACCATCCCCTTCCCCTGCCTGCTCAATACACATAACAGGAAGTAGGGAGGGAGCTGGATGATAGTGCAAGATAGGTAAGTGACACAGGCACACACAGACTGCAGCTGCCCAGTGCCCGGGACTCAACACACGCCGCTGGCAGGGAGCCAGGTAACATAAACATTTTTTTTTTTATAAAGAGTACTGCAATGATTCCGAATACTGACAATTTTTTAAATCAGCATATCATAGGCTATAGGAACCTATCACCAGCTAAAATGACATTCCTGCTGACAGGTTCCCTTTAATGTGCTGTAGAAGTAGCAGGTTTGGGTCTGTCATTCGCCACGTATCAGTGTGACAACAATGTAGACAACAACCCCCAGCATGCGGCTTTCAAAGCACAAAGCACGTTCAGAGTTGTAGTTTCGTCAAAGCTCAAAAGCCAAATTGGAAGGAACTACAAAGGGGTTAAAAATAACTCATCAGAATGCAATGGAAAGGTTGGCAACCAGCGCAATTTATAAAGGTAAAATAACAAGGGTGAAGGTCACAACAAACGCTACAATATGAAGGCGAGTGCTCGTGGATGCCAGGCATACCTCTCCGCAGACACTGCAAGCTCCGAGGACGTCACTACATTCCGGGCTTGGAAGGGATGAAGTGCTATATCCTGGAAACAAGCACTCCGAAGCCTCGGATAATCCCATAATAACCCCAATAGCGTTACTGGGGGATATTAGAGATAGGAATGAGAAGAAATCGACCATCAAAATCGACCACTACCCAGGGACATTACACATAGACCCAGGCACTGGACTGTGGTAATCTCCTTATACGTGTTATCCATGGCCGCCTTCCAAATTCAACTCTTATAATTATTCTAAAACATTCTGGCGATTGTTTACAGAGCCTCTCAGTGCTGTAGCTTCATGAGCTGTTACACTGTGCAGGAGCACTTCCCCCTTCCACTGTGTGATATTACAGTAGGCAAAGGAAGGGGGAACTGCTGAGGAAACAGAAAGTATGGGGAGACATTGTAACAGCCTGTGAAGCTATAGCATGGAGGGCCTCTGGTAACACCTCCCTGGATTGCTTCGCATGCCCCATGTTAAAGGTGCTCCAAAAAAACGTTGGTGCACACTGTCGGAGCAGTGCAGGGGGCGCCAGATTCATGAAGAACGTGCACCAGAAATCCTGAATCTGGCGCCCCCTGCACACTACATAGGGTAACTGCCCTGCATGGAGAACCCACTTACTAATAAAATATACTACAAGCATGCATGTGAGATGAATAGAACTGCTAAACCACTTTGGGTTCCCATCAGGTCCTTCTGATCTTATCACACGTGGAAGCAAAGAATATGACACATAAAAACACAAGACGCTCACTATATCTTATACTCGACAAGAGTCGCGACACCCCAATACACAGGTAGATAAGATAGACTGTATCTAATATATATGACCACCTGGAAAGAAAACTTAAGGTTGAGTAGATCTTGAGGACCAAGTTTATCCACCAGAACCATAGACCAACGTTAGCTTAGAAGACCTTCATCAAAGCAGAAGATACATAGTGACCTGTCCAGGATTACATTGGGTCACAGGATACATCATGCTACAGGAGGCAATGTCTACATTATCTCCACTGCCTTTCCTTCCATCCAAAGCCTCCAGGAATCTGATATCCACATCTCTACAGAGCAGATCCGGATAATTCCTAAGTTGTTGTGGATCCAATGTTCATAGTTGGCCTTCACTCACTACACAAAGGTAGATAAGATAGACTGTATCTCATATATATGACCACCTGGAAAGAAAACTTAAAGTTGAGTAGATCTTGAGGACCAACTTTGTCCACTAGAACCATAGACCAACGTTAGCTTAGAAGACCTTCACCAAAGCAGAAGATACATAGTGACCTGTCCAGGATTACATTAGGTCACAGGATACATCATGCTACATGTAACAATGTCTACATTATCTCCACTACCTTTACTTCCATCCAAAGCCTCCAGGAATCTGATATCCACATCTCCACAGAGCAGATCCTGCTAATTCCTAAGTTGTCGAAGAGCCAATGTTCATAGTTGGCCTTCACCCTGAAGATGTCATGAGTAACAGACCATATATTCTGTTATTCTCCGTCTTTCCGGTAAAACCTGGCTGACCATGGATGTAACCGCTCATAAAGCAGAACTTACTAAACAAAACTGCAAACACCACCTCGTAATACAACTCCTCGAGTATACATTGTGGAGGCTACTAAGAAGGACCGAGCCAAGCAACACACAGCCAGAGGATGAGTCAGTCCAGGCAGAAGTCTACCACAGGTCTAACGCTTCACTATGGAAAATCACTGCACAATGCAAGGTTCTGGTCCAAGATATGGACACTTGTGTATATAATGTCACCTCCTCTGGATCGGACCATTAGTGGTGCTGAAGCATTTACAGCCGTTCTGAGCATCGTACAAGATCTGCAGCCATACTGGGTTTCTCCTTTATTAGAACTCTTTTACCTAAACTGCAGCAATTAGGGGTCTGGCGGCTCCCAAAAGCTTCTCCAGGTCCAGAAAAGTTCTGCCGGAGTATTCCCCAAGAAAACTGAGTTGATGAAAGGAGGAAGGGAGAGATGTTTAGGATTGTGACTTTGTGTCTGGATTCAAGGGTGTTAAAGGAGTATTCTAAGGTAATGGATGGTGTGGGGTACAGAAATGTGGGGTACAGCGCCCAGCACCCCTCTAATCAAGTGTTTGAGGCAGCCTTATACACTTATACACACTCCTTTATCTATGTGGCATCTAAGCAAAGTACAGTAATGTGTAGTTACCTACAATTGTACAGTGTCCTATCTGCAGGCAGCATGTTATAGAGCAGGAGGATGACATGAGAAGATTATGCATAGTGTCCCATCTGCAGGCAGCATGTTAAAGAGCAGGATGAGCTGAACAGATTGTACAGTGTCCTATCTGCAGGCAGCATATTATAGAGCAGGAGGAGCTGAGCAGATTGTACATAGTGTCCTATCTGCAGGCAGCATGTTATAGAGGAGGAGGAGCTGAGCAGGTTGTACATGGTGTCCTATCTGCAGGCAGCATGTTATAGAGTAGGAGGAGCTGAGCAGATTGTACAAAGTGTCCTATCTGCAGGCAGCATGTTATAGAGCAGGAGGAGCTGAGCAGATTGTACATAGTGCCCTATCTGCAGGCAGCATGTTATAGAGCAGGAGGAGCTGAGCAGATTGTACATAGTGTCCTATCTGCAGGCAGCATATTATAGAGCAGGAGGAGCTGAGCAGATTGTACATAGTGTCCTATCCGCAGACAGCATGTTATAGAGCAGGAGGATGACATGGGAAGATTATATATAGTGTCCTATCTGCAAGTTGCATGTTATAGAGCAGGAGGAGCTGAGCAGATTGTACATAGTGCCCTATCTGCAGGCAGCATGTTATAGAGTAGGAGGAGCTGAGCAGATTGTACATAGTGTCCTATCTGCAGGCAGCATGTTATAGAGCAGGAGGAGCTGAGCAGATTGTACATAGTGCCCTATCTGCAGGCAGCATGTTATAGAGTAGGAGGAGCTGAGCAGATTGTACATAGTGTCCTATCTGCAGGCAGCATGTTATAGAGCAGGAGGAGCTGAGCAGATTGTACATAGTGCCCTATCTGCAGGCAGCATGTTATAGAGTAGGAGGAGCTGAGCAGATTGTACATAGTGTCCTATCTGCAGGCAGCATGTTATAGAGCAGGAGAAGCTGAGAAGATTGTACATAGTGGGGCAGGTTTACTTACCCGGTCCATTCGTGATCCAGCGGCGCGTTCTCTGCGCTGGATTCGGGTCCGGCCAGGATTTAATAAGGTAGTTCCTCCGCCGTCCAGCAGGTGGCGCTGCTGCGCTGAAAAGCATCTGAATGCACTCGAGTTCACCGGGCCGGACCAAGTGCAGGTAAGCGCGTCCTGAGCAACACATTTTCCGTTCCTAAATGTGGCGGTTTTTCCGAATACGTCGGGTTTTCATTCGGCCACGCCCCCCGATTTCCGTCGCGCGCATGCCGGCGCCAATGTGCCACAATCCGATCGCGTGCGCCACAATCCCGGGGCAATTCAGGTACAATCGCCGCAAATCGGAAATATTCGGATAACACGTCGGGAAAACGTGAATCGGGCCCTTAGAAAATGACCCCCAGTGTCTTATCTGCAGACAGCATGTTATAGAGCAGGAGGAGCTGAGGAGATTGTACATAGTGTCCTATCTGCAGGCAGCATGTTATAGAGCAGGAGGAGCTGAGCAGATTGTACATAGTGTCCAATCTGCAGGCAGCATGTTATAGAGCAGGAGGAGCTGAGCAGATTGTACATAGTGTCCAATCTGCAGGCAGCATGTTATAGAGCAGGAGGAGCTGAGCAGATTGTACATAGTGTCCTATCTGCAGGCAGCATGTTATAGATCAGGAGGAGCTGAGCAGATTGTACATAGTGTCCTATCTGCAGGCAGCATGTTATAGAGCAGGAGGAGCTGAGCAGATTGTACATAGTGTCCTATCTGCAGGTAGCATGTTATAGAGCAGGAGGAGCTGAGCAGATTGTACATAGTGTCCTTTCTGCAAGTCGCATGTTATAGAGCAGGAGGAGCTGAGAAGATTGTACACAGTGTCCTATCTGCAGACAGCATGTTATAGAGCAGGAGGAGCTGAGCAGATTGTACATAATGTCCTATCTGCAGGTAGTATGTTATAGAGCAGGAGGAGCTGAGAAGATGGTACATAGTGTCCTATCTGCAGGCAGTATGTTATAGAGCAGGAGGAGCTGAGCAGATTGTACATAGTGTCCTATCTGCAAGCCGCATGTTATAGAGCAGGAGGAGCTGAGAAGATTGTACACAGCGTCCTATCTGCAGGCAGCATGTTATCGAGCAGGAGGAGCTGAGCAGACTGTAGATAGCGTCCAATGTCCTGTTATTTGTAGACGTATGGGTGTATGTATGACACTCTTCCTGATCAGAATGGATTATGGGATCATCCCCTTCTTCGCTATATCTCAATTATCATGTATTCTCTCTCTACTATTAGCCTAATGACTGTAATGTGGTTTACATCAGAACAGATCTGCATCAGTGAAATTCCTGAACCTGCAATCGCGAGCAGATGTCAGCGTTTTTTCGCTCTTTTCATGTGGTTTTTATTAAAATGAGTGATCATTCCGCTGCCACAGACATAAATCGTTTACACTTATCTCAATGGATCTACTTAATCACTCGACGGGAAAATCCACTAAATCTGGGGTACATGACGCTCGCCCGGTGATTTAGGGCAGTTAAGCTACAATTATCGAAAATATGATACACATAGCGCCATGCTGGACCGCGCCGTCCCATATGTTATGGTTAGAACGGACAAGATTGTATCTCTTGGCATCAGCGCCGGGGCTTATCTGCACTTCCATTTCTCTTATGGTAGGGAATGAAGCGCATGGGAAACCCGATCCCTCCAGTAAGTAATATTTCGCCCAATTAATCCATACTAATACTTTAAGCTCAGATTTGATTAATTATGACTCCTAATGTCGAGTGACCCTCTCCGCGGGGTCAAATCACTTGGATTCCACAGCAAGATCAAATAAGTAAATGGCTTAAGTGAGACGGAATACTGTATATATATTCTGTGCTATGTCACATGACCCTTAAAGGGAACCTGTCAGCAGATTTTACCCCATTAAACTACTAGACCACTCAGGCAGGGGATGACATGTCCTTTCTAGAATTCTCTCTTTTATGTGAAATCTCTCCCGTTTTCCTATAAATAATCTCTCCCAAAGTCATATGCAAATGAGCAGAGAATATGGATATATATATAGATAGATATGGACACTGCGTCTTCATCTGCAGCTTAAATTTACAACTATGGGGCACATTTACTTACCCCGTCCAAGGAGTTCCTGAAAGTGTATTGTCTGAGCGGAATGCACTGTTTACTAAGATTATGCACCCAATATCCTGCATGTGTCGCTTCCCCGCTCAGGTCCCCAGAGTTCATCTTCTTCTTCCTGGTGCATGTAAGTGCATTGTCTTGCGACACAATTTGAATCTTAAATTCTGCGCTCAGTCCGAATCAACCGGATCGTCCGACGGCCGCCCCCCGATTTCTGTCACCCCCCCTCCCCAATGCACTTGGAGAAGCTACACTCCCGGAACATAAATCCATTTTTCACAGTCCTGCTGTTACTAACAATTTACACATCTCTTATTACACATCTCTCCCGGGACAATACTTAACAATAGCTGCAGAGGGAACAGAGAGCAGCAGTGTGAGTACACTTGGACACCCCCTCCCCCACAGGGAATCTACAATCCTGGAATACAAATCCATATTTCACGGTTCTGCTGCTACTAACAACATACACAAATGTCTGATCACATCTCTCCAGGGACAATACCTGACACTGGCTGTAGTACCAAATGGTCAAGATTGTGGAATGATTCCCCTTGTGAACCCTAGGTAGTCCCATAACTTGGTGCTTGGTCACCTTTAATAAGCCCCTGGCCCAGTATTGTCAGTAAGACCCCTCAGACCCCTCTACTTAGATAATAAACCCTTAAGAAATAAGAAATATCTTGCACTGGAGTCGGACTGGCAACACGTGGCAGGAAGAAGCGTCACATGTTCTGCTCCATTGTTCTCCCTCCGTCTGAAATCTGGTTCTCATCTTGTAAGAATCAAATCAACTATTGTAAATGTCAAGGTAATTCCCCGGCCCGATCCTGGCGCTTCTATTCATCAGAAGTAAAGGAAATCATGAAACATTGTGTAGTGAAAGATTTACGGGAGATACATGTCCAGACAGTGCGGTATACAAGGTGCATGAGAGCGTCCGATGAGCAGACACCTCCAGAGATTACTGCCGGAACAGATTGGGTTCTCCATTGTCCATTTTTAGTGTATCTAAAATATAGAAATCCAGAGACTTTGTATAATGTCTGGATTAAAGATATGGGGGCAGATTTACTTACCCGGTCCATTTGCGATCCAGCGGCGCGTTCTCTGTGGAGGATTCACTTAGGCAGTTCCTCCGACGTCCACCAGGTGTTGCTGCTGCGCTGAGTTCACTGAAGTTCACCAAGCCGGTCCAGGTGCAGGTAAGCGCGTGTAAAGCGACACTTTTTTTTTAAAAATGCGGCGGTTTCTCCGAATCCTTCAGGTTTTCGTACGGCTACGCCCCCGATTTCCGTCGCCTGCATGCCGGCGCCGATGCGCCACAATCCGATCGCGTGCGGCAAAAACCCAGGGCAATTCAGGGAAAATCCTCGCAAAATGGAAAAATTTGGGTAAATCGCTGTAAAAACGTGATTCGGGGCCTTAGTAAATGACCCCCATGTTGTTTAGTGTATACAGCTCCTATGTAAAGCAATGGGTTTCCACGGTTACAGATTACAAACTGATGCTCGGTACAATCACGATGAGACCAAATTTATAAGGTTTTATTGTGTTTTAATACATTTTCAAAAATTAATCGAGTTTCTGACATTTGGGCGCTATTTTCCGTTATTTTCCTTTTTTATATTTTGATAGATCGGGCGTTTGTGATTTTTACTGTTTATTTTGTTTTACACCAATTTTGGGGAAAGGGGGTGATTTAAAATTTGAATATTTTATTAATTTCTTTCCATTTTTTAAACTTTTTTACATTTTTTTTGTACATTATTTCTTAGACCCTCTAGGGCAGTGATGGCGAACCTTATACAGACTGAGTGCCCAAACCACGACCAAAATCCACGTATTTACTGTGAAGTGCCAGCGTGGCATTTTAAGCAGTAACTTATTGCTGCCTGTTCTTCCACAATATTCAATTGTATGGAACCCTGAGGCCACCAATACAGTGGAAAGGAGGGCAAATTCTGAGTCTCATTGTAGCTTCTTTCCAGGGTCTCTCTGTACAGGCGAAGGGGCTGATACAGAAGGAGGACGCCCAAAGATGATGCACTTCCGTCAACACCTTCTCACTTTTCCCGCAGTTCAAAAAAGCCAATAAAGTGTCACTTTAAAACAGCATCTCTAAAGGTGCCTGGGACTGCAGGGAAATTCTGTGGAATTTGGTCCTGTTTGGTGCGCTCCGTCTTGGGATCAATGGCCTGAGTGCCTGCAGAAAGGGCTCCGAGTGACACCTATGGCACCCGTGCCATAGGTTCACCACCACTGCTCCAGGGTACTTTAACCCTAGATGGTCTGATCATTCCTATCATATAGTGCAATACTACTGTACTACTACTTGCTTTCATCACTAAATTGAACGGTTGACGGCTTCTCCTTTGACCATCATGCACATCATCTCAAGCACCGGGCATGCAGGGTAAGGTACCATTCCTACCATGAATGATGAAGAGCTGCACTCATTACTGAAGAGACGTAAGAGGGGTGCTGTAGGTGTCCATGTGCAGAAGATAAACTAAAGGGGCCTCATTCTCATGATCCATGTCGGCCCCAGAAGTCAGAAATAACACCACATAAATGTATGTAACATTTCAAAATGGCCATATCCCTTTAAATTTGCACTCCATAAGCCCTGGTATTCCAAGGTAACCACACTAGGGGTCACTCTACTCTGTGACAAAAACTTTAGAACATGCACGTGACCCTTTTGAGATAATACAGTAGAGTCATGGAAGTGAATACTTTTTGTTCCTCAACACTTTACAAAAATGTGTAAAAATTGGAGAAAGATGTTCATGGTATTACTGTTACATATGTAAAATCTATACTACATTTACATGGCTTGGGGTCAAGCTACGTTTCGAGCAGCACCAGATCTTCACAAACTTCTCAACCTCAAGAGTTGGGTTTAATGGCCTTAGCATACAGACAATGGGGCTCATTTACTAAGGGTCCGCAGACTGCAATATCATCGGAATATCCAACGATTTCCGATGTGCAACGCATTTAGAAGGGGTTTTTTGGCGCATGCGATCGGATTTTGGCGCATTGGCGCCGGATTTCAAGCGATACAAATCGGGGGGGCAGGCCGCCGGACTATCCGACGGATTCAGACTAAGCACGGGATTTAACATTCAAATTTGTGTCACAAGCCAAACACTTACATGCACCAGGAAGAAGAAGGTGAACTCTGGAGACCTGAGCGGGAAAGCGGCACATGCAGGATATCGGGCAGAGGATCTACGTGCACAGTGCAGGATCGTCTGGGAACACACATCGGGGATCGCGACTCGGACTAATGTGCCCCAATGTACTAATACTCACAGTAGAGGTTCTTGAAGAACTTCTCGGAGCATTCTCCAGTTCCAGGTTTTCACCCCAACTACGAGGCACCAAGACACTTACCGATGTCACCGATTACAGGAAACTCCAGCAGGAACCCCAGAGACCAGTCCAACACATAACCTCCAGCATAATTTGGCCATCATGTTTGCTCCCACCAGGTTGCTCATGAACCAATGACTAACTCCTGTCAACTTCTATGACACAATGACACAACCCAATCAACATACAAGAACCTACAAAGTTTGCAACAAAAAAAGAGAAGGGCACAAAGGTTCTCTGATTGCTGGTTTGACGGGAGAGCCGAGCTGGAACGTGCATCACTACCACTGCCAGTCCCTAGTTTCACCTTTATGTCTCACATAGTCAGTGTTGGACTGGCATGTGTTGGGTCTACCAGAGGTGGTGATCTCGGGGGCTCATCCTTCAACCATAAAATACCATAAAAAATCAAATCATGTAGGATGTTTCATCAAAAAGATCTAATAATCTATAATATGAGAATCGACCAGTGATTATTCCATTCACTTCTTAATGAAGATCTTTGGGGCCCATTATAAAGTGTTAGAACCTGGGGCCCACCGGAGGATTCTCTGATGCTCTGGTGGGACAGTCCGACACTGCACACAGTATCCAACACACCCCAATCTATGAACACTGACAGGTCCAGAATCCTGCCTCCTTCCCATCATGCTAACCTCCACTCCAGCAAGTAGTGTGGTGAATGAAAAACCAAACAAATAACAATAGTCAGCCTCTTAAATTCCAAAAAAGTATAAAAAGTTAATCAAGCCAATAGTGGATTATGAGGCCATGGACCTTTGGCTATATGAAAATTGCGACCCCCCCATCTAGTCTAATGTTTGTCATTTACTGCCTAGGACAAAAACAAAGCATCTTTGTAAATGATCCTTTCACTTCTGCAGTTTGAGGACCTTTGGAGGACCTTCAAAGGTCCTGGAAGGGCTCTTATAAAACTATGAGGCTGTACATATGTATCAGGAGTTCATGGCTGGAGGTTCCAACCCTCTTGGAGCCTTGGATCCCCAGTAAGCACCTAAACTGCCATAATTATAAAATTTGAATAAAATTTACCAAAAAATGTTATCCAGGTAGGACAGAAAAACCCATGACCCAATGTTAGGAACAATCCAATCCATTACAATTGCTCTTCATTCGTGCTACACATATTTGTCGTGTTCTGCGCCTTCGATTTTCCTCATTTATCCTACAAAAGACGTAAAAATTGTCCAAAAACACTGAAACAATCTATTTGTAAAATGCCTGGAATTTTTTATTTTGGTGGAATGTCGGCTGACTCAGAAACTTGGAAGCTCCGAGCTCCGAGTCTTAAACCCCTTGATCGTTCCTTTCCCAGCCTGAGCCTACACACAATCCTCCTCTCTCCAGCTCCGCTGACACATTTTGTCATATTTCCCAAAAAATTTTTTGAACCTGCCAAACAATTTGCACGAATACAGATGGGGAAAAAAAAAATCCACACGTGGCCAGAAATGAGGGATAATTTTAGGATTAGTGATTTTTTTTTTAATTTTCCCATCAATTCAGTTTTACTTAAGGAATAATTATCCCGTGTAAAGTGCGAGCAGATGTTTAAGGATTAACATATTTAACGACTCGGCACTTGTGGCCAAACGTCTCTCCTGCCGGATAATTTACTAGCGGGTAACATTTCAGGTGGCTGGAAGAAGTTTCCGTCACATGTAACACCAGCCCGTGATAATTGTTCTTTAGTTCTTTGATGTCAATTAGAGTAATGTTAATTTAGCTGGAAAGTCTCAGATGTTTGGCGCGGACGCACATACTTTCCGTAAGGGAATGACAGTGACTCGGCCGGAGAAAACTTACATGACAGAGCAGGTCTGCTTTCAATAAGATGTCGAGTCACTTTCCTTGTTATTGGCTAATCAGGAATTCTTGGCCATTCAACAAATCAAGAAATACTTGTACACTCACCCACCAGGACTTCTACAATGTTACACTGACTGTATACAAGGAAAGGATTGTATTTCACAATAACAACAGTGATTTTCCGTCTCTCTACTTTTGACACTATACAAGAATATAACTACTATAATACTGCCCCCTATGTACAAGAATATAACTACTATAATACTGCCCCCTATGTACAAGAATATAACTACTATAATACTGCCCCTATGTACAAGAATATAACTACTATAATACTGCCCCCTATGTACAAGAATACAACTACTATAATACTGCTCCCTATGTACAGGAATATAACTACTATAATACTGCCCCCTATGTACAAGAATATAACTACTATAATACTGCCCCCTATGTACAAGAATATAACTACTATAATACTGCCCCCTATGTACAAGAATATAACTACTATAATACTGCCCCCTATGTACAGGAATATAACTACTATAATACTGCCCCCTATGTACAAGTATATAACTACTATAATACTGCCCCCTATGTACAAGAATATAACTACTATAATACTGCCCCCTATGCACAAGAATATAACTACTATAATACTGCCCCTATGTACAGGAATATAACTACTATAATACTGCTCTCTATGTACAAGAATATAACTACTATAATACTGCTCCCTATGTACAAGAATATAACTACTATAATACTGCCCCCTATGTACAAGTATATAACTACTATAATACTGCCCCCTATGTACAAGAATATAACTACTATAATACTGCCCCCTATGCACAAGAATATAACTACTATAATACTGCCGCATATGTACAAGAATATAACTACTATAATACTGCCCCCTATGTACAAGAATATAACTACTATAATACTGCCCCTATGTACAGGAATATAACTACTATAATACTGCCCCCTATGTACAAGAATATAACTACTATAATACTGCCCCCTATGTACAAGAATATAACTACTATAATACTGCCCCTATGTACAGGAATATAATACTATAATACTGCCCCCTATGTACAAGAATATAACTACTATAATACTGCCCCCTATGTACAAGAATATAACTACTATAATACTGCCCCTATGTACAAGAATATAACTACTATAATACTGCCTCCTATGTACAGGAATATAACTACTATAATACTGCCCCCTATGTACAGGAATATAACTACTATAATACTGCCTCCTATGTACAAGAATATAACTACTATAATACTGCCCCCTATGTACAAGAATATAACTACTATAATACTGCCCCCTATGTACAAGAATATAACTACAATAATACTGCCCCCTATGTACAAGAATATAACTACTATAATACTGCCCCCTATGTAAAGGAATATAACTACTATAATACTGCCCCTATGTACAAGAATATAACTACTATAATACTGTCCCCTATGTACAAGAATATATAGCTACTATAATACTGCCCCCTATGTACAAGAATATAACTACTATAATACTGCCCCCTATGTACAGGAATATAACTACTATAATACTGCCCCTATGTACAAGAATATAACTACTAAAATACTGCCCCCTATGTACAAGAATATAACTACTTTAATACTGCCCCCTATGTACAAGAATATAACTACTATAATACTGCCCCCTATGTACAGGAATATAACTACTATAATACTGCACCCTATGTACAGGAATATAACTACTATAATACTGCCCCCTATGTACAAGAATATAACTACTATAATACTGACCCCTATGTACAGGAATATAACTACTATAATACTGCCCCCTATGTACAAGAATATAACTACTATAATACTGCCCCCTATGTACAAGAATATAACTACTATAATACTGCCTCCTATGTACAAGAATATAACTACTATAATACTGCCCCCTATGTACAAGAATATAACTACTATAATACTGCCCCCTATGTACAGGAATATAACTACTATAATACTGCCCCCTATGTACAGGAATATAACTACTATAATACTGCCCCTATGTACAAGAATATAACTACTATAATACTGCCCCCTATGTACAGGAATATAACTACTATAATACTGCCCCCTATGTACAGGAATATAACTACTATAATACTGCCCCTATGTACAAGAATATAACTACTATAATACTGCCCCCTATGTACAGGAATATAACTACTATAATACTGCACCCTATGTACAGGAATATAACTACTATAATACTGCACCCTATGTACAGGAATATAACTACTATAATACTGCCCCTATGTACAAGAATATAACTACTATAATACTGCCTCCTATGTACAAGAATATAACTACTATAATACTGCCCCCTATGTACAGGAATATAACTACTATAATACTGCCCCTATGTACAAGAATATAACTACTATAATACTGCCCCCTATGTACAGGAATATAACTACTATAATACTGCACCCTATGTACAGGAATATAACTACTATAATACTGCCCCCTATGTACAAGAATATAACTACTATAATACTGCCCCTATGTACAAGAATATAACTACTATAATACTGCCCCATATGTACAGGAATATAACTACTATAATACTGCCCCCTATGTACAAGAATATAACTACTATATTACTGCTCCCTATGTACAGGAATATAACTACTATAATACTGCCCCCTATGTACAGGAATATAACTACTATAATACTGCCCCCTATGTACAAGAATATAACTACTATAATACTGCCCCCTATGTACAGGAATATAACTACTATAATACTGCTCGCTATGTACAAGGATATAACTACTATAATACTGCCTCCTATGTACAGGAATATAACTACTATAATACTGCCCCCTATGTACAAGAATATAACTACTTTAATACTGCCCCCTATGTACAGGAATATAGCTACTATAATACTGCCCCTATGTACAAGAATATAACTACTATAATACTGCCCCCTATGTACAGGAATATAACTACTATAATACTGCACCCTATGTACAGGAATATAACTACTATAATACTGCCCCCTATGTACAAGAATATAACTACTATAATACTGCCCCCTATGTACAGGAATATAACTACTATAATACTGCCCCCTATGTACAAGAATATAACTACTATAATACTGCCCCCTATGTACAAGAATATAACTACTATAATACTGCCCCCTATGTACAAGAATATAACTACTATAATACTGCCCCCTATGTACAAGAATATAACTACTATAATACTGCCCCCTATGTACAAGAATATAACTACTATAATACTGCCCCTATGTACAAGAATATAACTACTATAATACTGCCCCCTATGTACAGGAATATAGCTACTATAATACTGCCCCCTATGTACAAGAATATAACTACTATAATACTGCCCCCTATGTACAGGAATATAACTACTATAATACTGCCCCTATGTACAAGAATATAACTACTATAATACTGCCCCCTATGTACAAGAATATAACTACTATAATACTGCCCCCTATAGATGGCGATTCTGATCCTCGTGGCTTTGGACCACGTCTTCTGGATCATTAAACCCGTCCTCCGGTTCTGGGGCCTCATTCACTCAGTTTGGCTCGGGCCTTGTCCACTGACTAATGATTTTTCCTTCCCCTCTAGTGATGGAGCAGAGCTCTCGCAGCAGCCCAGTCTTCTTACTGCTCCCCTGAGACCCAAACTCTAAGGCTAAGCCCTTAAATTCTTCTTCCTGGGTTGTTTTGACACAAATGTCAGCGCTGAGATCTTTACTGGATTTTATGAGCAGGACGTTTAGTAAACTTCTCTATGGAGAGTGACCAGTGAAAAGAACAAGACTTGTTACATTATTAATCACCGCCTTTAAGGGGCTGTAAGATCTGTAAGGTTCTGCTGCATCTGCAGTGTATTGGAAGTTGCACAGCTCCATACAGTGTTTAGTGGCTGGGAATGGTACTGCAAGCTCAATACCAGGACTAGTCTTGCAGTACTTTTCTCAACCACTATATAGTGAATGGAGCACTGCTACTCCAGTCGGAGATCGGAGACCTACAGGTACTGTTCTTTTTCGTTTGTTTTATGTGCGATACTCTGCTGAAAACTCTGAGGAACGTAGAAGCGGAGGAAAGCACTTTTAACTCTTTGGACTCTTTGGTCTCTTGTTAAATGGTTGTTCCCATCTGGGGCATTCTCATTTAATCTAATCATCTGTCATGTATGTACATTTCTTCAAGTGGATGTTATTAATGTCCCATAAATGTAGCCACGTTGTCCTTTAGAAACAAGATAGCTGTCCTTGGATACGACCACCCCCTTATCCTGCCAGTTGTGGCCAGACATGCGCTGTTGAGCCCTGCCTGACCTCCAGGATTCAGCGTTCATTACTACAAGGCGGCTGCAGTAACTCCCGGACATTTCATATGGAAAAACTATTTGCTTCTTCTGCAATCCCTCCAGCTGCGGTGGTCGTATCCAAGGACAACAATTTCTTTCTTAGAGACAACATGGCACACACGTTTTTAAGAACATCCAATTGAAGAAGCGTATCTCTATGGCAGATGAATTCTATTAGGTATCAATGCTCAGACGAGAATACCCCTTTAATTCACATATGATAGTGACCCGACATCTTATCTCTAGAGTGACCCCTAGAGCAGTCAAATGGATCCAACAACAACAATATTTGGTTGATTGATGAGGGTCTGACTTCTGCAATCTGCTAACGCTACAAATGTATATCACATGGCAACATGATGGGCGAATGTGTAATACAATGTGTCAGCTCCTCTTACATAGCAATACCCCCTAACGGATCGTAGTGGGGGGTCCTAAATATTGTAAATCATATCCCCTCCCACAGAAGCTCCCCGAGACACTATCAGCTCCTATTCCCAATTCCAGAGAAGATTCCTATGATGTGCTATAATCAGATAATAGGGAGAATATGGACCCGGCTCAGCTCACCGCCCCCCGACTCATCGCCCCCCGCCTCTAGTCCTAATTATTATATAATGGGGAGCATGTGTGCATCGGCCGGGGAGACCTGTGTCATTACTAGCCCCCTCCACAATAATTCAATCACACGATCAGTTACATGGGCTACAGATCCGGAACACATGGAACTTTAATCAACGGATACACAGAAAGTTCTAGAATAATAGACTTCATGTCTTGAACTTAGCAGAAAGTAGAGAGGATTGTATCCAGACTAGACAATGCTCTGGGAGCTAAACACAGCAGCAGGGCAGATCAGTTTGTCACAATGTATCAGTCTGGAGTCCAGGCTGTTTAGCTCACAGAGCATTGTCTACACAGGATACAAGTGTCTCCATCCAGAGGCATAGCTATTCCTGCTCTTAGCTGAGAAGTAGAGACAGTTGGATCCCTTCTAGACAATGCTCTGTGAGCTAAACACATCAGCAGCAGCTGCACAGATCTCTATTCTGGTTTGTTACAATGTATCAATCTGGAGTCCAGGATGTTTAACTCGCAGAGCATTGTCTAGACTGGATACAATTGTCTCCATCCAGAGGCAGTGACCCTGTACATAGCTATTCCTGCTCTTAGCTGAGAGGTGGAGACAGTGGGACCCCTTCTAGACAATGCTCTGTGAGCTAAACACATCAGCAGAAGCTACACAGATCTCTGCTGGTTTGCTACAATGTATCGGTCAGGAGTCCAAGCTGTTTAGCTCACAGAGCATTGTTTAGACTGGATACAGTTGTCTCCACTTCTCTGCTTAGAGCAGGACTAGCTATGTACGGGGTCACAGCCTCTGGATTGGGACAATTGTATCCAGTCTAGACAATGCTCTGTGAGCCAAACACGTCAGCAGCAGCTGCACGGATCTCTATTCTGGTTTGTTACAATGTATCAGGTCCAGGATGTTTAGCTCACAGAGCATTGTCTAGACTGGATACAATTGTCTCCACTTCTCATCTGAGAGCAGGACTAGATATTGATTTGCAGCCTGTGGATATAAGTGTATCCAGACTAGATACAGCTTTAGCCTGAGCAGCTCCTCTAGGGTGACCCTAAGCCTCGTGTCTGGGCTGCCAGTGGACAGTGGGCAGCCATGTCTTGGTAGGTTACCAGCTGTGCCATACTCCATGTTACAGATAATGGATTGTACGAAGCTCCTTAACCCTACAATACACTGTGCCACAACTTCATCCCTGAGCTCTCTGCTCTGCTGTTTGCTCATTAATGTTCTCTAACAAACCCCTGAGGGACCTTTGGACCTCCATCACCCATCCATCACCCTAACCCTACATTGGGACTTATCAGTCTTCTGTACCACAGCCTGCTGAATCCCCGATCTTATGGATGGAGATCAGATCTCTGGGGTCCGGCCACTGACACCCCCATCTCTCTGAAGTTTCTTTGTAGTAATATCCCATTGCTTGTGCTACATTGTAACAAATGACCCTCTCCACCTCCCTATACATATGTATTTGGTAACATCTACTCATATGTTTGTCATAGATGTAAAATAAGATGTCCATAACTCTGAAGAATCGGTAAGGGGGGGACACAATGAAGATTTGTGGACACACAACCGGGGCAGACATCTGGAAGTCGGACATTTTGACAAAAATATTCCAAAAAATGTCAAAACAAAATGATTTGTGTTCTATAAAAAGCTGAGAGAAGCTTGTAGCTCGCGGAGGGGGGCGTCTGACATCCATATGGTAGCAACATGGCTCCGGTGGAGTAACAAGGGTCACACTAGGGGATAATTGTGACGGATCTTCCCGTATGACACCATAACGCGTTCAGCGCTGATTGCAGCCTTGCTTATGGTTTCCCTTATGACATCATGGAGAATGGATTTGATTAGACGCTATAGACCAGCGCACCCCGGCCCATATTACATGACTAGTAACGTGTCTTGTGGTCTGCGACAAGCGGCGGGTAATTACACCAACATGTCCCCCGCAGCAGATGTGGAGCCTTACTCCCGTGTGGGGTCGGGTTTCCCTCATAACGCCCCACGGCCTGTAATTATACAACTTCTGTGTATTCTGACTACTGGAAGTGAATATATAATGCACTGCAGGCGGCCAAGATGGAAGATTCTGAATTATTGGATTCTGGATTAAAGGAACTTGACTATATACAGAATATGATGTGTGATTGTGGACACATGGAAGGGACACGTCTAGGATAATGGGGCGGCGGTGCTGAACCAGTGGGGAACTTCTACACCGGGGCTTGTACACCAGATTTTAGGCAAGTCCTGATATATGTGGCCCATTCTTTCCTACCAAGATCATCCATCCTTTAGTTAAATTGTCTTGTTTTTTTGCTTACATATTTGGGCAATTTCTGAAATTTTGCTCAATTTTTGGTACTGGAGTGTTTTTGCACATGTTTTTGCGACTTTTTAGTGATAAATCATGCGGCAACATCTGTCAGCAGGTGCCGTTTAAAGATGAATTTGGCATGAAACAGTAAAACCAGCGCGACACGAGATTGAGAAGTCGCAAAAAAATTTGCACAAATTGTGCAAATGCAAAAAAAGGAAAAAAATAAAAACAAATGACTGTTTGTACTTTGTAATGTAGTATTTTATGTGTATATGTCCCCTATGATTTGTTAAGCGCTATATAAATAAAGATTATTATTATCTGCTCCTATATTTTTGAGTGCTGCTTCTTCTGTGGACTTAGATACTAAAGTCTGTAAAAATGTTAAAAAACCACAATAAAGATGTTTTGATCAAAAGAATCAGGAGTTTCCGCCCTCCGGATAAGTGCCAGTGGGCAGCAATGCAATGTTGCACTGAGACGCCTAGCACCCGCTCTGACCTGGCATAGAATTGCGCCATAGCCTACGCCTCAACAGGCTCAGGCTATAGGCAGGGAGCAGGCGCCGGGCTGGAGCGCCCCACAACAGGCCACTGCACACCCGCCTAATCTATAACAAGAAAAAAAAAAGCAGCTCTCCGAAAATTACATTTATATCATATATATTTATCTGTTTCATATCTATCTGCAGTATTTACTCTCCACCTAGCTATCTCTGTGGTCCCCCACCTTTTTTTCCCCAGGGACTGGCTGTAAACATAAATTTTCTCCAGGGATCGGATAGGTGGTGGGATTTGATCTGGTGTCATAGTTTCATAGCAAAAAATGTATATTTGCGTGCCCACATTACATTGTCCCCTTTTCTGCATGCCCCCTCCCATGTCCCCTATCCTTAAGCTGCCCCCTCCCATGTTCCCTTTCACAGCCGAAAAAAATACTCACCTCCCTCATTCCCCTGCAGCAGACTTCTCTTCCTTCACTTCTCCTCTGCGGTAATTCATGGTTCCATTGTCGTTAGACACGATGGGTCTTATGTACTAAGGGTCGCGTGCGGCACTTTCGTCGGACTGTTCGCCTTTTTCAGGGATTACACGGCTTGGACAGGTATTTTACAGGTGTCTGCGCTAGGATTGTGTCGCACACAATCGGATTGTGGCGCAGCTGCGCCGCTTCCGTGCTAAAGAAATCGGGGGGCGTGGCTGTTGGACGATCCGATTTAAGATTCAAATTGTGGTGCAAGCCCAAGCACTTCCATGCACCAGGAAGAAGAAGGTGAACTCCGGGGACCTGAGCGGGGAAGCGACACATGCAGGATATCGGGCGCACAATCCTAGTGAATCCCAATGATCGTTGGACAATGCACTTTCGGTGAACTCTGCGGACGGGTTAGTAAATGTGCCCCGATGTGATGACATTATAGCCGTCGCCATCAATAGAGCAGTACATCATTAGGTGAGTTTTTTTTTGTTTTTTTATAAAAGTCGGACACGGCCCGGTACCAGGTTTTCCACAGCCCGGTCTTGGGCTGTGGACCGGTGGTTGGGGAACACTGATCTATCTCATGTCTCTCATATCTAAAAGCGTATCCAAGTCTAACTTGCAAAACACAAGAGAAGCAGAAAAAAAAGAGCACATTCTATTTTTGTTTTCTTGCAGGGATTTCATATTCTGCCAGATTAGCAAATTCCACAAACAATCCAGCGAGTGGGAACACTGGCTCATCTCAAACCCGAAATCTCCGCTCATAAAATCTCCATCAGCTCATTGTATGACCCCAGACTCGGCTTCCAAAAAGATCCGTGTACAATATGCCAAAGTGACCTCAGGATCATTCCCCATCTCGCTGTATACATTTCATACCTAACCTAAGAACATAAGAGCAAATACTAAACCTCCTACCTAAGACGTCTTACTAGTGGTACAACCCAAGACCCCCCTCCCGTCCAGCTACATGGTGGATCCCTTCCAAAGTTGTAAAATAGCAAAATTTCCCAACTTTTTTACAAAAAATAAAAGTGCAGAAAGACAGAAATGCCTCGAATGAACACAAAGAGCCTCGTAGCGTCCCACGTGGGAGTGACATAAATAAGACAAAGCGGGAGAGCGCGGCTATCCAAACAGCGCTATTATTACACATAGTCAGGGGAGTGCTACAATGTTTCTATTTAAAATCGTGTTAACTATCGTCTCCTAGTAACCGTGACTGCCCAAATAAAATAAAACTATGAACCACCGGGAGCTCAGGCCCCTTTAACCTTAAACCAATATTCGCCGATAAATAAACACACAGAGACTTGTATTAACGTTAAACATATGTGGGTTGACGTGAGGGTCGGCCACAGCTTTATATATTATTATTATAATAAACATCTTGTATTTTTTTTATATTATTTTTGTATTATTTAAAACATAACTTAACAGGTAACAAATTTAAACAAACAAAGAGCAACCAAACCCCTCCCACCTGTATGCCTGCCAGCCAATGGGCATGTAGGCCAAATAACCCAACTAACCGCCAGCTGTGACAAAAGCAACGCCGAAAATACCGTAAACAAAGGGGAGGGTGGGTGGGAAACGCAATCCAGAAAGAGGGTGAGTGACGTCTGCAGCCCCTATTTAAGCCATGCTCACTTCCTGTACCACCCACGACACAAGCCCGCCCCTAGTCACGTAGCCCCCACCTCCCTGGAATACGCAGGGAGACAGAAAGGAAAGGGAAAAACCACCTTAGTTAAAGAAGGGCCTATTCCTGTACATAGAACCCCGCTAACTAAAAAACCCCTTTGTGCAGTCATTAGCCCAACGGCTATACGCCTCCGGGCTTGCAAGACTGCCCAAATAAAATAAAACTATGAACCACCGGGAGCTCAGGCCCCTTTAACCTTAAACCAATATTCGCCGATAAATAAACACACAGAGACTTGTATTAACGTTAAACATATGTGGGTTGACGTGAGGGTCGGCCACAGCTTTATATATTATTATTATAATAAACATCTTGTATTTTTTTTATATTATTTTTGTATTATTTAAAACATAACTTAACAGGTAACAAATTTAAACAAACAAAGAGCAACCAAACCCCTCCCACCTGTATGCCTGCCAGCCAATGGGCATGTAGGCCAAATAACCCAACTAACCGCCAAGAAGGAGGTCGTGTACCACCTACACGACCCTCCGACCCCCAGCCAACCAAAACAGAGCCCTCTCAATTCCATCCTGCAACCCGGACAAAAATATATCCAGGCCGATGTCCGTAAGATGGACCCCGTCGGCCAACAGCAAACAGCTGTTATCCCCCTCCAATTGCCTGTGGCGAATAACAACGCCACCTCTGGCCCGAACAAACCTGGACACCCGGGTATTCAGCAACCTCCGCCCTCTTTCAATAGCCGCCACATCCCGGGCACCTTCCCACACAGCCCTCGGAATAATTTCCGACCATACCAGCACCAGCTGCCCAAAATACGAAGCAAACCGCTCCAGGTCAGATTGGATGAGGGCTATCAGCTCACTCAAACGGACGTGGCCGAGATCGTTGCCCCCGAGGTGAATGACCAAAACCGTCGGGACCGGAGGACGACGGCTGATCTCCACGACCTCTGGGAGAGCCTGCAACCAGCGCAGGCCGCGGAGACCACGCCAGAAGACGTCGACGTCATAGAAACCCAACGCTCTTCCACCCGGGCGAACCTGGGCCCGATGCTCAGCCCAAAACACGTATGAATGGCCGATCAGCCACACTGCCGGACGAGGACCTGGAAGAGAGAAAACGTTAACACAAAAGCAAATCAGGACGAACATATCCCGCAAAACAGTTGGAACGCCATCTCCCAATGCGCTGCACATCCCCGTCGGACAAACCCAACTCACTAGCCGTGGTCGCCGCCCCAATACGAAAGGAATGGGTCCCATACTCAACTGAGGGAAGCCCCACCGCCTCCAGGGCTTTCTTAAACACCGAAGCAAATTGAAACCGAGTCAAAGGAGAAGAATCCCTGTGAACCAGGAACTGTTCACCCCCAACACGTCTAGCTAGATACGCAGATACAGCGGACACAGGGCAGGCCTCGCCGTCAAAGGGACGCAATGATACCCAACAACCCCGCCCCCATATATCCGTTTTAGAGCGACGAAGCCTAAAGCGCAAACCAGTATTCGACAGAACCACATCCTCCATAAGCAAACCACCAGGACGCGTAGCGCTCGGCGCCACCAACTCCGATACACGCAAGGCACCAAAAAACGCAAGTATAAACGCTGCCCGAAACAACAACACTTCAAAATCATCCAAACACACCGAGGGAAGGGAGGCTAACAAGCGAAGCAAAATAGAAAAAGAAACCGGGCGACGAGAATCGCACCGCTTGGAACCTTTCTTCCAACCTTTCAAAACCTGCCGGACGAAAAAACACTTAGTCACGTCCTGCCACCCAAACAACTTAAAAAAGAAAGCCAAACCCGTAAGCCGACGCTGCGCTACCAACCCCGAAGCCCCTTGCAAGCGCAAGCTATCCAGATACTGCAGCGTCACCGTCAATATCTGGCCGGGATCACCGCCACACACCCGTTCCCCCGCAAACCCACACCAATCCCGCCATGCTTTACCATACGCCGTCCACGTAGAAGGGGCCACCGACGACCTTACGAGCGGGACCAGCTGGCCTCCATCACGGTCCAAAGAGAACCCGGACAAGGGGTCCCCTGCAATTCTGCTGACGGACACAACTCCCGAAAAACCTGCCAACGAAAACGAGATAAAGCATCAGCCGCTGTATTCTCAACCCCGGGGACATGGCGGGCCCTAAAAGAAATATTGTGCTGAAGGCAGCGGAGCACCAATCTACGCAGCAGCACCAAAACTGGCAGGGAGGAAGAAGAAAGATTGTTAATCGCATGCACAACACTCAAATTATCAGTCCAGAACACGATAGATTTAGCAGACATGGAAGCCCCCCACAATTCGACTGCCACTGCGATAGGGAAGAGTTCGAGAAGGGTGAGATTTCCGCACCAGCCCCGATCGCGCCAGGAAGGAGGCCACGCGTCAGCGCACCAGGCCGAACCAAAAATAGCACCGAAACCCAGCCCCCCGGAGGCGTCCGTAAACAGCTGGAGATCCGAGCTGGATTCCGGAGTTGACCGCCAGCAAGTGTGCCCGTTGTAGTCAGCAAGGAATAACTCCCACACACGCATATCGTCCTTAATCTGCCTGGTGATGCGGACCCTGCGATGGGGGGAATTGGCCCCCACCATCGCCAGCGACAATCTCCTCGAAAAAACTCGACCCATGGGCATAATACGACAGGCAAAAACTAACAGGCCTAACAATGATTGCACCTGACGCAGCCGCAATTTTTTGGCACCCAGGCAATCCGCAATAGCATTACGCAGCTTCTGTAATTTATCCTCAGGGAGACGGAACTCCATAGCCACCGAA
Source organism: Engystomops pustulosus (assembly GCF_040894005.1). NCBI lineage: Eukaryota > Metazoa > Chordata > Amphibia > Anura > Leptodactylidae > Engystomops > Engystomops pustulosus. The sequence goes on along the minus strand of NC_092411.1, from coordinate 12,600,920 downwards.
TCGATTTCTATACCCAAAAAGGACAAAACCGTACAGGGTCCCACCGTCTTTTCTGCCGAGAGGGGAACCCCAAAGCGCTGCGCCAAAAACTTAAAAGAGCTAAGCAGAAAATCGCACTGGGAGGAGCCACCCGGACCAACAAATAAGAAATCGTCCAAGTAATGGGTAACCAATGAGGAGGACGTTTCACGACGAAGAACCCATTCCAAAAAGGTGCTAAAAACCTCAAAATAATAACATGAGATAGAGCACCCCATCGGAAGGCACATGTCGTAATAAAAGGCGTCATCCAACTGGCAACCCAATAAGTGGAAGCAATCAGCGTGCACCGGCAGCAAGCGAAAAGCGGATTCAATATCGGACTTAGCCATAAGGGCCCCAGAGCCGGCCTTGCGAACCAACTCAACAGCTCTGTCAAAGGACACGTAAGACACCGATATCAAATCCTTGGAGATTCCGTCATTAACCGAAGACCCTGCGGGATAAGACAGATGATGGATCAATCTAAATTTACCAGCCTCCTTCTTGGGAACCACTCCCAAAGGGGAAACCCGCAAATTGGGAAAAGGGAGGACGTGAAAGGGGCCCGCCATGCGGCCCAGCTCCACCTCCTTCCTAACTTTGTCCCTAGCCACATCTGGAAATTCCCGAACAGACTTCAGGTTCCTGGAAAATGACGGAAAATCCCGAGGCGTGAAGGGGATGAAAAAACCAAAAGAAAAACCTGTTCTAAGAAGGGCGGCTTCCGCCTTCCTGGGATACAGGTCTAGCCACGGCAGCATCTCTAGCACGCGCACCGGAGTCCTCTGCGCGACTACCACCCTGAGATCGCGACGGGACTGCCGCCGGACGGGAACAGCGGATCGCGGAATGGGTACCCCCACAATTGGAGCACTCATGCCGGAATTTACATGCGCCGTAGAAGCGGCAGTGGCCCTCGTTAAACATCCAGCATGTCCCGGACCTGCGAGCCGCCCCCGCCCCGAGGGAAGCCCCTGGAGCGGATGAAGAGGAGGAGGAGGAGGCGGCCCCGAGAAAGGGCCTCGGCGTTGTCATGAGCCTAAGCCAAACATCGGTCGCCTTAGTGTCCCAACCAACATCAGGACGCTGGGCCAACCTCCTCCTGAACTCCTCATCATACTTCCACCATGCAGATCCCCCGTGAGTGCGGAAAGCACTAAAAATCGTGTCTAAATACACAAACAACTGCGGAGACCTATCAGGGAACTTCTGTGACAGCACACAACCCAGCACGGCGAAAGCCTGTACCCAATTGTTAAAGGTCTTCGCCACCCTGGGTTTCCTCTCCACCCCCCGTTCAAAACGGCGTTCCTTGTCCACAGTCACCGAATCCGTGGACACCAGGGACCAAATATCAATATAATCATTCCGCAAAATCTTATCCCTGGTATCCTCGGACAGGCGAGTGCCGAGAAGAGAGACCCCACAGAAATAGGTATCCCTAAAAGCTGGAATAGAGGGAGTAAACGTCGAAGTGGAGGCCTCGGCCACTGACTTCCCTGTTGGAGGAGGCAACACCCCAGCCGAAGCTGAGGGCGCCGCCCCCAAGAGAGAACGCACAGAAGCAAGTAAAGCGGAATCGGACACCGTCCCACCCCAAGCCTGCAGGCAGGCGGACTCACCAGGCGGAGCAGCAGACGACGGCGGAGCCACCGGAACAGCAGGAACCGGAGTCACCAGGGGAGTAGAAGCGGCAGGAGGCGCCGACACAGCAACCGCCCGAGACGAAACCGTAGAGCCGTGATGAGAGCGGCGACTGCGCTGGCTGCGGCGATGGCGGTGCACCGGGCGACTGCTGTGTCGGCGAGGCTCAACCGATGCCATGGAGGAAGCCGAAGCGCCAGAGGACCTAGAATAGAAGGAGGAAAGAGAGCCATGCCTGTCCCTGGAGCGACGCCGCTTGCGCCGTACGGATGGGGAACGGGAGGCAGTGCGTCGCCTGGAGACGCCTGAACTGCCGCTGCGCCGAGAGCTAGCCCCAGAGAAAACCGATGAGGCCCGGGACGCATCATCAGGGACAAGGTACCCGGGGCCCAAGTCCCCGGAGAGCATGGGCCCTACCAAGGGGGCGGGAACCACCAACTGTCCTGAAGACAGCGGCTCTGGCTCCGCCCCCAGCGGTGCCTCATCGGGCCCGCTGTCAAAATCCGAGGGGGAGGACAATGGAGGGGAGGCATCATGTTCGGCGGTGCCGCAGGCACCGCCACTAGCCAGCTGGGCAGGGGGCTGGGGGCCAAAGGTAGCAGCAGCCTGACCCCTGCCCAGTGGCACTGTGTGAGGGGGAGGGGCCTGAGGCACCGGGACGGGAGGCTGGGGGCCATGATGTACTGCAGCCACACTCCCGCCCGGCGCCGACATTCTGGAGCGAGACGGAGCGGAGAACGGAGCAGGGGGCTGGAGGATGACGTCAGCTGCAGCCGAACCCCTGCTCCGACCGCTGGGGGAAGAGGAGCGAGCGGCAGCGCGCGCACGGGGAGCGCGCGCTGCTGCAGGCAACACAGGTACAGCGGGGGGAGGGGGAGTAGGAGGGGGGCGCCGAGCAGCAGCACGCGCTGCCGAGAGACCCGGCTCAGCGCGCGGCGGGGGTGGAGGGGGAGGGAGACGCCGAGAGGCCGACGAAGCCCGCGATCCCGCCGATGCCCGGGACGCGGTGGAGCGCGACCGGCCTGACCGGCGCCGCGACTCCCCGCCCGCCGACAGCTCCGGCCGCAGCACGGGGGAGGGCCCCCGACCGGCCACTTGTACAACTGCCACCACGGCCGGAGCCGCGGCGGCGCCCAACGCAGAGCGGGGGACAGAGGGAGCAGAGCGGGGACGCGTGGCCACCGACGCCGAGGGGGAAAGCCGGCTGGGCGGCCGCGACAGCCTACCGGACCGACGCTGCTGCGAGGGAGCAGGCATCTCAGAAGACCCAGAAGAAGCCTCCTCCAGGAGGGCCTGTAGCCAGGAGGACCCTTCGGCCCGAATTCTCTGCCGGACAGCGTCATCAGACATGGTGCCAGGAGAAAACGCAATCCAGAAAGAGGGTGAGTGACGTCTGCAGCCCCTATTTAAGCCATGCTCACTTCCTGTACCACCCACGACACAAGCCCGCCCCTAGTCACGTAGCCCCCACCTCCCTGGAATACGCAGGGAGACAGAAAGGAAAGGGAAAAACCACCTTAGTTAAAGAAGGGCCTATTCCTGTACATAGAACCCCGCTAACTAAAAAACCCCTTTGTGCAGTCATTAGCCCAACGGCTATACGCCTCCGGGCTTGCAAAATTCACAATCTCCGAGAAATGCTTACACCATCCCACCCCCACAACCAAATATTTGGCTCCTTCCATCTACTCGATGCATCTTACTGCCCCCCCCCCCGCCCCCCATATCGTTAAATCGTTAAAAAATGTGACAAAGTCTTGGCCTCCCCTACAGCAGGTATACAAGGCTCGTCTTGTTTGCTGACACCTTGTAACGACTATTACTGTCATCACATCCAACGTCTAATCTCACAGAACACGTTTCATAGAAGCCGAGGAAAGGCCATTAAGTAGCAATAACTCAAAAAAACACAGAAAAAAAAATCGTTTCTCGGATTAATGGCCTCCATCAATCACGGGTGTGGATTTTACTGAGTGCAGGGTATTGGGGGGGGTTTCAGGTTATGAGTAAAGGAAATGAGTCACTTTTATTTGTTTTTGACTAATTACAAATATTTACTTAAAAAATTTGGATAATCTGTATTTTTTTTTTCCTTAGATTTTCTCTACTCGATGGTGGGTCAGGCCGCCGTGTTGGATTTACTAATCTGAACTGTGGACCTTGGAGATTTGCTTTAGAAGAAATTCAGTCTGAGAAGACGTATTGGGGTGGGGGGTTATCAGGGCTCGTGCGCCAGTTTTCTGCCCTGAAATAGGTGCAATTACTGGCGTGTGGTCAGGAATTTCACTGGCGTGGAGGGGGCGTGTCTGGCAGCTTGGTGGGCCGGCCCTGCCACGCCCACTTCCTACTGCAGCCAATAGCACAATTCAGTGCCGGACCAGATCCAATGGCGGTGCAACCCCTGATGGGTCCAGCTGGTGCCGAGTGGCAGAGTTCAGATCATACACTGACCCATGTGCCGGTATATGAATTATCTATCTGAGAATATAGTGGGCGTGCTCTGTGACCTGGGCAAAGGTTACAGTGCATTGAGAGGGTCGTGAGTAGTAGTCGTTCAGTGTTATCCCGTGGGCACAAACGTGAACAAAGCAGCTTAGCTCTAGGAATGGTGGATGCCTATATATTGGCAGCTTAGATACAGCATTTCAGCTCTATATATAATAGTTACATGGCCCATAGCCCCTTTGTGTTGTAGCTTCACAGGCTGTTACACTGTCTCACCCTGCTTCTGCTCCCTAAGCACTTCCCCATTCCTTTGCCTGATGTCAGGCTCCAGGGGTAAAGGAACCACTGGACCACCGCAGACGATGACGTAAGCTGACACCTGGGATGGGAATCTTAGTGGCACCCAATTTTCACCAGAGCCCGCCGCAAAGCGAGATGGACTTGTTGCGGTATGGTACCATCAGGTCGCTCCACAGGTGTGACTTTATATGGGATGCTGGAGCCGGAGCCAGAACGAGGACAGGTAAGTGGCGTGGGCGTGGCGCCGGGGGCAGCGAGGGGGCACGTGTGTCCCCGTGACCTGCGATATGGGTTGCAGGAGCACCCCCGACACCTGATGTAATATCACACAGTGGAAAGAGGAAGTGCTCCTGCACAGTGTAACAGCCTGTGAAGGTGCAGCATCAAGGGGCTCTGCTAACACCCCAAGAGCCCTTATGGCCCATTAGCAAAATTCTAGTTTTGTAATGTCCCTGGTTTATCTTGCCCTTTCCGCTTTTGTTGATACAATAATATCATTTTGTGGAGATGTTTATTATAAACGGAGCAATGACATTGTGGTAATGTAGCTGCGCGGCTTGTAAACCCTCCCCATAGAAATTGGGGTGGGGAGGGGAATTCTTGAACCTTTTTAAGTTTATTTTTACAAAGACATTAATAGAGATCTTACTTGTCACGTGCAGAGCTGTAAAATAGCGGCGAAACCACAGAAACAAGTAAGAGCTTCCGAAAAATCCTTTACCCCTCCTGAACCTATAACAGGAGCTATAAACTCAGTGTCACAATTTTATATGAGGAGTCCGGTGCTATTTAAGGTCATTAGGAAAATGCTGTTAAAGGGATTAGTCATGGAAGGGACTTTATTTAGAGGAACATTCAAGACCAGGGGTGCACAACCAAAAGGCCTTATTGTCATAGCGGTCATCTTCAAGGGGCTGCACTAATTACCAGCCCCCTAAACAAGCCAAAAGCCACAGCACACACAAATGCCCCAGAAACCAAATACTAATACAGACCCAAGAGCAGGCTCCAAATACACTCCGCCACGATTCACTAAGATGGTGCGCCCGAAATCCTGCATGTGTCGCTTCCCCGCTCAGGTCCGCCGGAGTTCACCTTCTGGTGCATGTAAGTGCTTCATCTTGCGACACAATTTGAAAGTTAAATCCTGGGCTCAGTCCGAATCCGTCGGATTGTCCGATGGCACCACCCCCCGATTTCTGTCCCATGAAAGCCGCTGCGCCAAAATCCGATCATGTGCGACACAATCCCCTTCTTCATGCCTGTCCCAGTGGCGTGATCCCCGAAAACTTCGAAAAACCCAACGGAAATGCGGCCGCGGGACCCTTAGTAGATAAGCCCCATTGTTCTGGAGACCTCCCAGGGGAGACCTATAATACTGGAGACCTCCAGATCAGACAATAATATCCAGATCCGGATAATAATAATTCCATTATTTATTTATATAGCGCACAAAGATTACGCAGCGCTGAACAGAACTTTGCAAAATTGGTCCCTGTCCCTAATGGGGCTCACTATCTAATCAACCTACCAGTATGTTTTGGAGGAAACCGGAGGACCCGGAGGAAACCCAAGCAAACACGGAGAGAACATACATACGATGTTGACCTGGGTGGGATACAAAATATACATTGGGGCACATTTATTTACTGGTCCGCGGAGTTCACCAAAAGTGCATTGTCCGTGTATAATGCGCTGTGCGGGGAGTCACTAAGATCGTGCGTCCGATATCCTGCATGTGTTGCTTCCCCGCTCAGGTCCCCGGAGTTCACCTTCTTCTTCCTGGTGCATGTAAGTGCATTGTCCGTGTATAATGCGCTGTGCGGGGAGTCGCTAAGATCCTGCGCCCGATATCCTGCATGTGTCGCTTCCCCGCTCAGGTCCCCGGAGTTCACCTTCTTCTTCCTGGTGCATGTAAGTGCATTGTCCGTGTATAATGCGCTGTGCGGGGAGTCGCTAAGATCCTGCGCCCGATATCCTGCATGTGTCGCTTCCCCGCTCAGGTCCCCGGAGTTCACCTTCTTCTTCCTGGTGCATGTAAGTGCATTGCATTGCGACACAATTTGAAAGTTAAATCCTGCGCTCAGTCCGAATCAGTCGGATCGTCCGGTGGCACGCCCCCCCCCCCCCGATCTCAGTCGCAGCTGCCCCCGAAAAAAAGGGTTGCGTGCAACACAATTGCAACGCACTCACTACTTAAATACCCGTGAAAGCCATTTTACCATTGAAGATAGGGCAAAAGTGTGGCGCAAAGCGGCACAATGCCTAAGTAAATGTGCCCCCAATGGCCCACATGTTCTTACCCGTCCGCTCCAGTATCTGACGTCCATTGAACATAAATTTGTGTGTAAACGGCTTGTATTTATATAGCGTCTCCACCAGTATAGATACAATACTGTTCACCTAAAGGGGCGTTCTGGGGCGTATTCACAAAGGCTGCCAGACTCATCAAGACCTTTCTAGGGGTCCTGACACCGGCGCATACAGACCGAAGCCGGAGCCGGTGATGGACTCGTCTTACTCGCTGCCCGGCCTCCTGCACCAGTGATCGCCGCCATCATACAGCGCTGTTCTAGTTATTATAGTACAAGCTAATGATCAACTCCAAGTAACAGCAGCTCTCTTAGTTTAGGTCTTAGCATCCAGGAGGGATGCTGGGACTTGTAGTTGTTCCATAGCCACTGCCTAGTAGAGACTAGATAGAAAGTGGTCACCTGCAGGTAGATCATCAGCAACAATCATCAGAGCCAATGTCTGTAGATGTGATCCGTCCCGTTCGTCACGTGTGGAATGTTATTACAGCTGTACATCCAGTTATTTATATCACATGACCCCGGGGTGTTCCTTATATTATCCCTAATACAATCATAATAATCCCAGGCCGCAGCACCTGGAGCCTCACGTGTAGCTCCACATTCTACAGATCTTCAGTTTGCATAAAGCAGTTTTGCAAAATTTTATGTAATTTTCATAAAAATGTAAATAATCAATAACTTTTCAACAGAATTTGCATAAAGGAACAGTAGAAGTGACCAGTAGAACCTGCGCATCTCATCAGCGGAAAGCTCTTCCTTCTCCACCTATTTATCATCTCATAACCCTTCCTAATGTGATTTGCACAATCTCTACTGAATTCCTTCTTGCTAGCAATAGGACAGAAACACAGGGAGATGTCTGATTACATAGAAGTCTATGCAGAGGGGAGGGGGAAGAGAGAGTCACAGCAGCTAGATAGGCACTCATCAGAAAGCTGAACATAAAGGCTAGAAACAATGTTACTCATGGCCCCCCCTCCCCTTGGACTTCCCCCTCCCCTCTGCATAGACTTCTATGAAGCCAAACATCTCCCTGTGTTTCTGTCCTATTGCTAGCAAGAAGGAATTCAGTACAGATTTCATAGTTCAAAGTACTTTGTGTTCCAAAGTAAGGAAAATATCACACTGTAAAAAAAATAATCCCAGGAAAAAATAATTACACGTATTTGACTGCACATACACAGTGTTCTTTAGTGGATTTATCGGATCAGCATAGTGATTGACAATGCCTCCCTGGCACATTGTCTACCTCTCCCCCTGCTCCCTCATCACTTCCCCCTCCCTCTACCTGCTTTAATCTTACACAATGCGAGGGGGATGGCTGCGCCACAAAATTCAATATTGTGGCACAGCAAACTAGACCAACTAATAGGAGGTGCAAAGTAGGACTCACTAACCTTTTACTGTGCTCCGGCACAGTGTAACAGCCTGTGAATCTGCAGGTAGGAGGGGCTCTGGTAAAAAACCCCAAAGTCCTTAAAGCTCATTAACGTTATTTAAAAAGCTGATATTAGAAGAAAGTAGATCATGGATACAAAATATAAGAAGATTACCACAGTCACCCTGCCTGGATGGTTTATCATGATGGATTTTGAAAATTGATTTTTTTTTTAATCATGGCAACACATAGGTCAGCATAGGAGCTGTAAGCACAAAACGGTAGTTTTTATCAAAAAATATATGAAAAATTGTATTACTTATGCAAAATGTATTTTAAACATAGAAAAACAATATGTTATAGGTGATCATCCAACCCAATATCCCCAAATCTACAACTCAGCAGTCACTGAATATCCCACTAATTGGCCGCATTGGAATTAGACGGTAGGTGCCCTTTAAGATCTATAAAACCCGGAACATTTCTGTTTTCAATAATGTGCAGAGTCAGGATTATTGGAGAAGTAAATACATTCAGATAAAGCTCTTTATTTTAAGGAGACGTTCATAAAAGGGAAAACCTGATCTGGTGACAGTGTGAGAAGCCGCGGAGGACTTGGAACGGCGAGGTCTGGGGCTGCGCTGTTCTTGTTAAAACGGAACTTTTAGTACGGAGATCCTTCATTCTTCTATTGGCTTTGGCTGTCGCAGTGTATAACTAACTTAAGTGATTAAATCTTTCAAGAATTCTATATTTTTTTTTACATCTATACATAATTGAACAATATCCTAAAATGTGAAATGTTGGGCAGTGGAATTCAGAATTATTATCTAGGGCAAAAAGACAAACCAAGCAGGTGCCTATGGAGCCTTTTGTTATAGGGGCCTGGTTTTGGGAGGGTCTTGTTTGCTACCTAGAATATGCAGGAATTACCTCCAACCTTATATTAAACTACTGCCATGCAACAGCTTATAGAAATTGGAGGGAAGAAACAAAAACCAAGCCCTGATTAGATTCCATTACCTTGCTTTGCCATCAAGCAGTTGTTCACAGCTCTGCTCTAGGGAATGGTGTTGTACCTATGGCTTGATTAGTCTATAAAGGTGGAAAACGCTATGATTAGTGGTGGTCCGATCACTGAGACTCATGATAACGGCTGTGATGGAGAGGTAAGTCAAACGTGCATCCTGCTGCTTTAATCTGGTAGAGGCTGAGTGAGTAGCACTTCTGCCTTGCAGCGCTGGGGACCTGGGTTCAAATCCCATCCAGGTCAACAACTGCAGAGAGTTTGTATGTTCTCTCTGTGTTTGTGTGGTGTTCCACTGGGTCCTCCGGTTTCCTCCCACACTCCAAAACATACTGGTAGGTTGATTAGACTGTGAGCCCCGTTGGGGACAGGGACTGATATGACAAGTTCTGTGCAGCACTGCGGAATCTGTGTGCACTATATAAATAAAGGAATTATTATTATTAAGAATTATTTATTACATCTTTGTTGGGTTTCTAATCCAGGACCTGCCTATTGAGCCTTTAGGGGCCTGGCTTCCGGTGGTACCTAACTGTTTGCTACCTAGAATATGTAGGGCTTTCCTCTTCTTAAATTACTGTCATGCAACAGGGAGATGAACTGGCCACAGCTTATAGAAATTGGGGGTGAAGAAACAAAACACAAGCCCTGTGGAGATCCATCACATTCCTCTGCCATAAGTATTTGATCACTGGTCTGCTATAGAGAATCGTGTTGTCCCCATGGCTGGGTTTAGTCTACATAGGGGACAACAATATGATTATTGGTCCGAGAACCAAGACTCCAGGGCCATGAGAACGAGGGTGATGAGTGGTAGGTCAAAAATGTGCCCTAATTCTTTATTCTCTGATGGTGCCCAAGGGTTGTGTTTTGTAATTTCCCATTTCATAGCATTGAATGGGGGCAACATGTGGGAGGGAATCTGTGGGAGGGCACTTTTATCCTGCTCCCTTTACCATTCCGCCTTTCCTTGGTCTTAAACCCAGGACCTGCCACTGACTTGCCTATGGAACTTTTTGTTATAGGGATGTACTCTGGGTGGTCCCATCCCGTTTGCTACCTAGAATAAGCAAGACTTCCCTCTCTCCCTAAGATTAAACTACTGCCATACAATGGGGAGGCTAACAGCTCATAGAAATTGGAGAGAAGAAACAAAAACCAAGCCCTGCTAAGATTCCATTACATTTCCTTACTCTTTAGTCTATAAAGGGGATAACACTATGATTAGTGGTGGTCCAATTACTATGATTCCCAGGGTCATGAGAACAGGGGTGATGGGGTTGGGGGTCAATCATGTGTCCTGCGTCTCGAAGACCTTAAATGAAAGAGCCCGACGGCTGTGTTTGGCAATTTCCAATTTCATAGCATCGAATGGTCGTCCTGACCACGAGGCACTTTTATCTTACTTTTCTTATTACGTCTTTGCTGAGTCCCAAACCCAGAACCTGCTGTATGGGAGTTACAGAAGATTTTACTTCATTAAAAACCTGGATTTTTTTTCCCTAAAATTCTCAATTTCCTCCTATATCAAGATGCTCCAGGGCTCCTATTTACAGTGAATGGAGCGACAGGACCCATGGTCCCTTGGTATAACCCCTTTAAGGATCCAGGAGACTCCCATGTGATAGGGTCTGTGTCGGCTGCTGCAGCACATTCACAATGCAGCTGCAGAATCTTCAGATACTTGTCAATGAGTTTGGTGATGACAAAGAATCTTTATGGAACTTTCCTTTCTTCCCCCATAGTCATATTTTTCCTTTCCTTGACATTAAAAGGCATTAAAAAATCTTACGTTACTTAGCGGAGATTACAATTACATTCCTGTCCAGGCCTGACCTTTGTTACGCTCCATAAAGCCAAAGCCAAAATTCCTGGCTCCCTGGCACTGAACGGACGGACGCGAGGGGTAGGAGTGTATACAGAGAACCTTAAAAGCTTTTTGGAAATGAAATAATATGTATGTATATTATGTGTGAGGGATGACTACTAGAGGGGATTGACAAAGCTCCCTCCATTTCCTGGAGTAGGGATTACTTACAACGAGCGCCGTCAGAGCCCGCGCCGGTTCTGATCCGAAGACATCGGTAGGTTACAAGTTATTCAATGAAATATTTATATGGAACATTCTGTGACTCAGGACACATCTCTCCGTAACCTCCGTCCTGATTTTAAGGAAAAGACGAATGCGAATGGTTTCTGGGCCTGGGATAATGAAGTGTTGGCGCATCAAGTCTGGACATCTATATGGTTCCTATGAGTGATATACCAATGTAATGCACATTGATAATGTGTAAGCCAAAATATCCAATTCCATGGACCGGAGGATGATGAGAGCCACAGTCATTTATAGGAAATCAACCAGTGTAAAAAAGTAAAATAACACCACAGATACTCACCTCCACTCCTCTTCATCTTGATCCCGGCGCTGTCCTTCGCTAGTCCTGACACACGAGGATCACCTAGAAGACGAACTTACATTTAGTAGCCCGAAGAACAGGGGAAGAGGGGTGGTCAATACATCCGGTGCTCCGGGCTGCTATGTATGTGTCATGGTTCAGGGTCAGTGGATCCTCTGGACCACCACGGGAGATGGTACTAGCCGACACCTGGGACCGGAGTCTAAGTGGCACCTGGTCGTCACCAGAGCCCGCCGCAAAGCGGGCTGGTTTTGCTGCGGCGGGGTACCACCAGGTCGTTCCACAAGTGTGACCAAGCCAAGGTGGTGGTAAGTAATCGGCGTCCAGGCTCGTGGTCAGGTACAGGTAGGTTGTCAAGGCAGGCGGCAGAGATGCAGAGGTCAGAGTCCAGGTCCAGGGTTAGCAACGGAAGATCAAGGCAGAACGGGACAGGAACAAACGCAGGGAACAGGAACACGTAGGGAAGTTTTCTCTTATCGCAGAATAGCTCAAAGATCCGACAGGGAATCCTGGGAACAGCCGGCCTTTATGGAAACCTGGAAGTGCTAGCACCAATCAGCAATGCGCTGGGCCTTTAAATCTCCAAGTGCCGGCGTGTGCGCGCCCTAGGGAGCGGGGACACACACGTGTGCCAGGTCAGATGGGAGCAGGAGCGTGGAGAGGTGAGTTAGGAGCAGGAACTGAGTCAGCACCATACTGTGACACTATGCATGCTCCGCGCCTCAAACCGGAGCGCGTCAGAGGTGAGTATCTGTAGTGTTTTTTAAATTTTTTACACTGGTTGATTTCTTTTGATTTCCTGCATTACTATAGTTTTTTTGTATTGGGTTTATATGAAATTTATTTAAACTATTTGTTTGCCTCCTGTCCACCTGCTATGGCTACCGTCACACGAGGTCTTGGTGGAGGTCTTACTCCACAAACAACAATCCCAATAGTCTTCATTGTGTGGGCACGGCTCAAGCACCGTGGACAATAATATATAAAAAAATAAAAGACTGAATAATTAAAAACTTGGATAGAAATAGGACCTGCTCTGAGTTATTCGGTATGGGCTATACATGAGCCCCTACAAGAGACTGTGGCCAGTATACATACAGAATAAATGGCCATGTGAGGGTGACATACGTCTGATAGTTTAACCATGTAAATTTGGTTGAGCTATAAAACCACAGACAACCTGTGAACAGATTCTGCTAGTGAAGAATGCAGAGAGAAGCCGCCGCCCAGGATCCGGAAGCCGCCGCCGAGGACCGGGAGCCGTGCCGAGTATTAAAGGTGAGTATCGTCGGAGGGTGAGTATTAAGTTTACTTTTTTTATTAGCTTGGCATACTGGGGGCACGCTATATACCACTTGGGGCAAGGCAGGTTGTATACCACTCGGGGAAGGGCATGTTGTATACCACTCGGGGCAGGGCAGGCTGTATACCACTCGGGGCAGGGCAGGCCGTATACTACTTGGGGCAGGGCAGGCTTTATACTACTTGGGGCAGTGCAGGCTGTATACTACTTGGGGCAGTGCAGGCTGTATACTACTTGGGGCAGTGCAGGCTTTATACTACTTGGGGCAGTGCAGGCTGTATACTACTTGGGGCAGCGCAGGCTGTATACTACTTGGGGCAGGGCAGGCTGTATACTACACCCTCGGCTTATACTCGAGTCAATAGGTTTTTCCAGTTTTTGGTGGTAAAATTAGGGGTCTCGGCTTATACTCGGGTCGGCTTATACTCGAGTATATACGGTACATATCATAAAGAAATCCATTCTCACAATGCTGGCAATGTCTTGAAACCAAATAAACAGATCTAAGACCAAATAATATGTAACAAAATCATTGGTGCTTAGAACAATTTCCATTGGTGGACCTAAGTTTCTTGGCTCATAAGAGATTAAAGGAGGAGACATGAATCAGCACCATGGGCTGTTCATTCTTAAAGTTGGTTGCAGCTCGCGAAGTTGTCTTCCAGTGTTTTTCATAGAAACTTTAGAAGACACCCTTGGTTTCCAATGAAACTTTAGAAGACACCATTGGTTTCCAATGAAACTTTAGAAGACACCCTTGGTTTCCAATGAAACTTTAGAAGACAATCTTGGTTTCCAATGAAACTTTAGAAGACACCCTTGGTTTCCATTGAAACTTTAATAGACATCTTTTCAGGACTCAAAAATACTGCAAAGACTGCAAGAAAGTAACAGAAGAACATCCGTCTTTCCAATGCTTCTTGGTCTACTGGTCACAACTGAGGTCCCCATGATAAATCAAAATATGTTTTTGTTAAAGATCTATTTATAGGTCCCGGAAGATCATGACAACCCTTTTAGGCTGATTGAATGGGCTTTATTTAACAACAAGATGATAATTACAACTAAATATCCTTCTGAAGTCGACGTTCCTATCCCTGAAAACGGTTTGTTGGTCGTTTGGTGGTTCCATAAACAAATGAGTTGCATAAACAAGTATCAGATGCCTTTCCAATAAACTCTAACGTTACCCCGTACCGTATGTCGGCTGTGACAAAGACCAGTGCCCGACACCTGATTACAGAACATGAGCTGCTATAATGACTTCTATATACTACAAACATGACAGCTATGAATTTACACTCATTTCCTGCAAGATTCGAAGGCCAATGTTAAATGTAACTGTGAGGGGGGGTGAGATTAAGGACATTCTAGGTCCAGAGGGGCAGCCATCTGTTACATAGAGTCCTCGGCTGTGACAAAGCTTCAGCCGGGAGTGTCAGCTGCTATTGGCTACGACTGTCAACGATCTTGGAGGATTTTATTCATATTCAACAATAACAAAGTAACAGGATAACAAGAGACGGGTAATTATAGCGGTAAACTTGTGACCCACACGTAAGACTGAAAAACGATACGCGTTGCTGGCGAGAGCGATGTGTCAAGCAGGACGTCAACTAGTCCCGTCTTTCAATATTACATGGATTGCTCATTCATAATGATTAGCGCTGACTTTGTGTCTCATTTTGATGTAGATTGTGCCCTCTGGCTCCCCTTTTAAGTACATACATAGAGCAGAATGGGGTGGCCTGTGAATCTGAAAAAGTGGGGATTGTGTAAAATTATGACCCAAACAGTATTTAAAGTATTCATTGAGCCCCCTGCTGTTTGTGCCATCCCCAATTTTTCATCTCCAAGTCTCTGTATGGTATGGTACTGCAAAAACCCCATAAAAATTGGTGATTTTAGTCCGAGTAGGGGCAGTGCCTCTGTAGCATAGTACCCAACCTTCCCAAATGGAACAGGACAGTTCTGGATTTTTGGGTCTGTTACGGCATCCCAGGCTTCAATTCTATATAGAGTTAAATAAAATGGAAAAGAGGGAGCCATCGTCTCCCCGCTCCACCATTAAGCCTCGGCCACTGCCCCTTGTGGATATGTCAGCAGGAGGGATGTGATGCTACCCCAGTGTCTCCTGACTTCAGAGCCATGCACAGCAGTGGCAGGAAAGGAAAGACGACTTCTGAGGGGAACCTGGAGAGGTGAGTATGTGAAAAAGGAGCATTATAAAGATGGGGGCTACCTGTCAGGGTAGTAGCATAGCCCGACTTTACAGTCCTGGATTTTTGGTTCTGTTCTGGCATCCAAGGCTTTAATTGTATGTAGACTTAAATACAATGATAAAGAGGGAGCTATGGGCTCCCCCCTCTACCGGTAAGCCTTGGCCACAGGTAGGATGTGATGGTGTCCATGTGCCTCCTGGTTGTAGAGCCACAGATAGCAGAGGTAGGAAAGGGAGGATAACTTCTACAGGGGAACCGGGAAAGATAAATATCTGATAAAGGGGCATTGTAAAGATGGGGGATTCCTGCCCAGGTAGGAGCTAAGCTTCTGTAGCATAGCTACCAACTTTACCGGATGGAGCTGGACTGTCCTGATTTTTTGGGTCTGTTCTGGCATCCCAGGCTTCAATTCTATCTAGAGTTAAATCCAATGGCCCCCCAGTCCACCGTTAAACCTCTCCACTGCTCCGTGGCCAGAGGTCAGTGCGATGTGATGGTGTCGTTGTGCCTCCTGGCTGCAGAGCCACCTGCAACAGAGGCAGGAAAGGGAAGACGATTTATACAAGGGAAACATGAAAGGTAAGTATCTGAAAATTGAGAAATGGAGGCTACAAAAATGTGGAAATTTAAAATTTAGGGGGTTATAAATGGAGGTGCTACAGGAAAAGGGGGCATCAATCAGGGCCTACAACTAGCAGACATTATAAAGGGGGGAGCTGGTGAAAAGGGGGGATCAGAAGGAAGGGGCTACTAAAATGGGGGAATAATACATTGTGGGGGGCACTGGAATGGGGTGTCCAATAGTGTTGGGGCCAGTAATATATTTAGGCTTAGATACCTTGCTTTTGCCAATTATATGCTGATGCATATGTTGTTAGCTTTCAGGAGGGGAAGGAGACTGACAGTATAGGCTGTCGTGGTAACGTACCTCTTAAAAGACTAGAACGTTACAGAATGTGGACCAATGTTTTATATCACAGAATAACAGCCCGTCGGTGATGCGTAGGGGCTTTTTGCAGTGATTTCTGTGATCTTCTCTAATCAGCTAAACCAAAGTAGGTGACAGCTGTTCCTCTGACAGCCTCTCCCTTTTGTATTATTGAATATAACCACAATCGTCATATTACCCCCAGTGGTTTGGACCTGAACTGCTATACACTCTACATAGAGACTGAACACTTCTGCTCCCCAATATTAAATCTATACCAGATCCCCAAATGTGAAGTGTTCTTTATAGTATTGATTTCTATATATGGGCAGGAGACCCCTACGACTCCTGGTCCGGGTTACAATCTCCCCATCCCCCCCCCCCCCCTCTTCCTCAAGAGCCTTTGGTGGAGTCAGTAAATTAATTTATGTGAATTAATCATTTAAAGTTACCAGAAGGGACCCCTTAATTTTAGTGCCAGTGAAGTAGCCAATATTTGCTGCAAAAAAATCTACAACCCCCGTCCAATCCAAATTTAGGATTAACATCCAGAATCCTTGGCTGACTCTGTAACCAGTTAGATTGAAGTATATTTGTTCTTTTTTGTCACAAGTAAACAGTCATAACATTGATTTTCCGGCTCTCGATGCTCTTTTCCAAGAAAAAGACGGAAAACGATTGCGGTTTTAAGTGTTTCTGTTTAAACACTTGTATCGTGTAAGGACACAGCTGAATCCTGTCTCGGGACTGGGATATGTTGATACCCTTGGATCCTTAAAACAGGCTAAAAGTGGAGCAGACGGGTGCATGTACCCCCTCCCCAAAATCCTCATGATAAATGGAGCTGTTTACAGGGACTTCCATCAATTACTTTATAATTCTGTTTTACTTATGGCGAGTTCTTAGCAGAGAAGTTAAATTGTAGCCGGCAGCTGTCGGGGCTCTGGGGACACATTAGGTCGACGCTGAGCGTCCGCTGTACACACACACGCCCCGCTGTGGCTTTCATTGCTGTAACCGTATAGCAGGTTTATCGGAGGTCTGCCTCGTCCAGTAGCGCTGCCTGTTCTCCTTAATTTACCGCTGACATTTCCTAATGGAGAGAAAGTGGCCGGGGGAACATTCATTAGCAGCCGTGTGTATGGGCCTGTCACACAGAACCCGGCGCTGCCCATTAAAAGGGCATCTATCACGTCCTGTCTCCCCATTGTACAAATAGCAGATCCGCAACGACAGGACCCTCATTCTTCTTGTCAGCAATGTTACAGGGCGGGCGTACTGCCAAATCTCATGCTAAGTGGGTGTGGATATACTGGACGGGGCAGAATTTTGTTTTTATATTATATATTGTGTCAGATTTTGCAATTCCTGTAATTCCCTCAAGGACTCCGAAAAGAGCAAGTATTTTTGTCTATTAGGACCACATACATTTTTAAAATTTTTTCAACTCTTCATAACAATGCAGTGCAAACGCAGGATAATGAGGGCTTGGTTTCTGCAGGACAAATTGTGGTTACTACAGGTGCCATTGTTACATTGGGCTAAAAAAAAGTGCATTTCATTGCATTTGCCCCTTTTTATATTGCACTTATATCAACTTAAAAAAACCTGTCTATTGAGTAGATGTTGCCTGATAGAGTGGGATAGAATAGGGAGTCATCTCATTATCATTAAAAGGTGGGTCAGTTGGTTTGTAGAAAGTCCTCCTGATCTACCACTTCTACCACAATGGGGCTCATTTACTAAGGGTCGCGAGCTGCACTATCGTCGTACTTTGCACCATTTTCGGGGATTGTGTGGCTTGGACAGGTATTTGCTCTAGGATATTGGCGCAAGTGATAGTTTTTTTTGGTGCAGCTGCGGTGGCTTCCATGTGACACAAATTAAGGGCGTGTCGTTGGACGATCCGATTTGGACTGAGCGCAGGATTTAAAATTCAAATTGTGTCTCAAGATCAAGCACTTACATGCACCAGGAAGAAGAAGGTGAACTCCGGGGACCTGAGTGGGGAAGCGACACATGCAGGAACTGGGGTGCGCGATCTTAGTGACTCCCCGCACAGCGCATTATACACGGACAATGCACTTACATGCACCAGGAAGAAGAAGGTGAACTCCGGGAATCTGAGCGAGGAAGTGACACATGCAGGATATCGGCGCACGATCTTAGTGAATCGCGGCACAGGGCATTATACCCGGACAATGCACTTTCTGTGAACTCCCCGAACCGGGTAAGTAAATGTGCCCCAATATATACATAAAACAAGCAAATCAAGTAAATATACCAAATATGCATAATACACACTGGTATTAGAAATCACTGTGTCACCAGTCACTGTGTGACTAGCAACTGATCCGATGGCTGTTATCCTAGAGACCCTGTTTATATTTACCCTGTTACCCCGTACTGGGATCTGGGCTTTGATGTGACAGGATCATAAGGTCCTGGTACTGGAGATGAGAGGATGCCAGGAGTCAGACAGGGACTTTTTAGAGAGAGTCTAAGGTTGGGGCAGCTATGGACTGTCAGAGAGAGTACACGGTACAGGACAGGCAGATACGGATCAGGGTCAGGTCAATCTGACAACTGAATCATACAGCAGAGCCAAGGTCTACAATTTTGGAAGTGGACAACAGAAGAAACGCCTTTGCAAAGGACTACAAAGCTAGGAACTGTAAAAGTCGGGCACCACCCAACTGGTGGGAGAAGCTGCCTTTTATCACAAGGGGTGTGCAGAGATTAGATGGGGGCACATTACAGATAGAGATGACGAAAGATACAGGCAGCATTGAAAGAAACAGGTCGTAACATGGAGGTGGGTGGGTGATATAGTGGTAGATCAGGAGGACTTTCTAAACATCAACTGATCCATCCATATTGAGATGACTCTGTTCATTCTACACCACTCTATCCAGCACAGTCTACTGTAATTATTCCAAATTTTTTCATGTTGATACTACAATATATATTCTGTAATATAAAGCAGGTTTAGATTAGGTTCTTTCTGATTATATATTTTTACTAGCATAAGGACCACGTTTCTACAAAAGAAGATGATGAGGGGATGATGCAGAGGAAGGAGTGAAGGAAGTATCAGGCAGGCGCAGATGTGGTCACTGACTCACTCCCGGGCCTTGACTATAGGAAATCTGTACTTACATTTACACATTTTAACTTCAAAGTAACTTGTTTTCCTTCAGGCTTATTCTTTAATGCCTACACATTCCCGGAGGTTTATATGGCGGCTACTCATTGGAAGGCATAAAAATAGATCTCAAACAAGAACACAACCAGCAGCCATGGTGGTGGACATCCTATATACAGGAAAGACCAACATCTGCTTCACCCAATGTTCCAGGTAGTGGGCAGGTCGTAAATCTGAATTGGGCCACATACGGAGAAGTCGTCTAAGAAGCTCTGATGGGTTCTGCAGTCTGTCTGAACGGCCCACTACCCAAGTCTACATCACATGTGAACCAATACTTAGTCATTGATTCCCCACCTGTTGTTAATGGAGTCTGTCATAGACATCGGAGGATGGAGGTCTTTGAGCATGTTTCAAGACGCAAACTCCAGATGAGTTTTCAAGAAGCTCTTAATAGTAAAAGCTCTCCAAATTTCCACCGTATTAAGAAGACCTCCCCCCGTCTTATACTCATATTGGAACCCTACTTTAGGAGAACCATAATACCAGTCAACCATATGAACAGCTAGGAAACTTCTAGTGTTCTTCTAGTTTTCCATCGAGTCTCCTTAATAACCATGGGTTGGACCAGAGGTCTTTAAGAGACCATTACAACAGCAGAGGACACATGGGATACACACAAGTATCGAAAAGTAATAAACTTTAAAGACTTTAGTTTGTGGGGGTTCCTTAAAACTGTGGTAGATTCCAAATCTGACTTAAGGCACATGATTTTGTGTTTGAAGACCCTGAAAAATGTCCTTATTTGTCTACAACCCAAATTTTCATTTCAAGTGCACACACTCTAAAGTAATTCCCATGGATCCAAGTTGCAAATCTCAAGGCATGAACCTAGGGTCTTCTATGGAGGAACCAATGGAACAGGACTGCAAAATAAGCAGGCACGCTTCCCGACAAGGACCCGGACACATTGATTGGTGCCCAAACTGGAAAATTGACGCCTCTAGCAATTAGCCATGGTTATTATTGGCCAGGGTTTGTCCAATTGGCCAAACATAGCCATGGCCAATTTCTAGGGGCGTCAATTTGTCGTATTGGCTGTTCCACCTTCAATCCAGCAATATTCCAGGAGGCAGAACCCAAAATTCGGATCCGCTCATCTCTGGTCCACAGTATTAGATTAGTGGGGGTCCAACACCCAGCACCCCCACAGATCAGCAGCTAATAAACAGAACAGTAGACAGCGACATTCTCTGTGTAGTGGTCAGACCAGGTTACTGCAGATCAGCTCCCATTAGTATGAATAGGAGCTTAGTTGCCGTGAGAAAGTAGTAGTAGTAGCTTCTGGAAAGATCTCGAAAGTAAGTGATTTCCAGCATGTCCTGGATAGACATAATGTAAATCTATTCCAGTACAGAGAGTAACTAAACACAACAAAGAAACTAAGAAGAAAACAACAAAAAAAAGGTTCTGAGACGAGCACTTTGTGGCTTTTCCCTCCATCTATTTTTCTATTATTGCTAAACATGAAATGATTCAATTACTTTCTTTTAGTTATTCTTTTGTGTTACTATTTGTCAGCACTTTAGAATCGGATATGTTTCCTCCAGATGGTTGCACGCCCAATCTACTGCCCTCGAAATGCCCAGCAGATGTTTGTCTGTACATTGCAATCCTCAGACATATTAGCATTGCTGAGATGTATGACAAGCTGCCAAAAACCGGAATATTTGTATCATTGTAAGGTCAGTTTATGTGTTTGATATTACATTGAGTTGTCTGTATGTGTCTTGTAGAGTGCTGGGAATCATGGAGCAGCAGATGCTACATGGTGATATGTATGGCCCAGAGAGACTGTAGTGGGATATGATGGAAATTATTCTGACAAGACAACGTTGACACAGATGGCAGTGACAGGCATGATAACAGATGACAGTGATGAGACACCGATAACAGTGACAGGCGTGGTGACAAGCACCAGTCACAATAACAGATGACAGTGATGAGACACCGATGACAGTGACAGGCGTGGTGACAGGCACCAGTCACAGTAACAGATGACAGTGATGAGACACCGATGACAGTGACAGGCGTGGTGACAGGCACCAGTCACAGTAACAGATGACAGTGATGAGACACCGATGACAGTGACAGGAGTGGCGACAGGCACCAGTCACAGTAACAGATGACAGTGATGAGACACCGATGACAGTGACAGGAGTGGCGACAGGCACCAGTCACAGTAACAGATGACAGTGATGAGACACAGATGGCAGTGACAGGAGTGGTGACAGGCACCAGTGACAGTAACAGATGACAGTGATGAGACACAGATGACAGTGACAGGAGTGGTGACAGGCACCAGTCACAATAGCAGATGACAGTGATGAGACACAGATGACAGGCACCAGTCACAGTAACAGATGACAGTGATGAGACACCGATGACAGTGACAGGAGTGGTGACAGGCAACAGTCACAATAGCAGATGACAGTGATGAGACACAGATGACAGTGACAGGAGTGGTGACAGGCAACAGTCACAATAGCAGATGACAGTGATGAGACACCGATGACAGTGACAGGAGTGGTGACAGGCAACAGTCACAATAACAGATGACAGTGATGAGACACCGATGACAGTGACAGGCGTGGTGACAGGCACCAGTCACAATAACAGATGACAGTGATGAGACACCGATGACAGTGACAGGCGTGGTGACAGGCACCAGTCACAATAACAGATGACAGTGATGAGACACCGATGACAGTGACAGGCGTGGTGACAGGCACCAGTCACAGTAACAGATGGCAGTGATGAGACACCGATGACAGTGACAGGCGTGGTGACAGGCACCAGTCACAGTAACAGATGACAGTGAAGAGACACAGATGACAGTGACAGGCGTGGTGACAGGCACCAGTCACAGTAACAGATGACAGTGATGAGACACCGATGACAGTGACAGGAGTGGTGACAGGCACCAGTCACAGTAACAGATGACAGTGATGAGACACCGATGACAGTGACAGGAGTGGCGACAGGCACCAGTCACAGTAACAGATGACAGTGATGAGACACAGATGACAGTGACAGCCGTGTGTGATCAAGGACAGTGGTTTGTACATGGCTATAACATTGTAAGATAAGGTTGGCTCGTACACTAGAATCTGAACATTCCTCAGCAGCCGGGACGCCAGATATTCTGCTGCGGACACAGTTGTCTTACTCATTGCTTTGTCTATGATTATTGCACAAGGCACATTCCAGGTCCATGTACAATACTGTTTACTGCAGCGGTGGAATCAGTGCACATCCACATCCATCACTGACAAGGAAAGTATTTCACCAAGAACATTGTGTCAGCAACATCAAGTGTGCACCGAGGGTTCAGCATGACTGACTATACGAAGAAAAAACTAGGAACAAAGTGTCATCCATGATGTAAAATTCCTGCACTCTAGAATCCAATTGTCAAAATATTCTGGAAGTCTGGATCTATGATTGGTAAAATGAAGGGAGCCTGTTTGCTGGAATCTCCTTTAATCCAATGAATGGATTGCAAACCTATATCCAAAGGGCTACCCTAAAATAATTCAGCGGGCCTGTACCCCACTTATACAGCCAAGTTGCTCTTGTTTCTCTTGCCCACTGCACAAATTCACCACCGATCTCTCATTTACCATATGGATACAGCATTTATCTACCTAATTCCCAATCCTACCCAGAAAGTAGGTGACCACTGGTCGACATTCCCTTCCTGTGCAAAGAAAAGCACAGAGACAAAAACTAGTTATAGAAAGATTAAGTATAGAGCTAGAGGCCAAATGAAGGTCAGAGGAAAGCAGAGGTCAAGAAATACAGAAGGGTGTGGTGGATTCCAATTAAGAAAGCCAGGAGTGAAATTAGGCAGAGTTCAGACTAGTGCAGGACAGAGTGCAAAAGTGCATATTCTGCTGTACTTTTTTACTTTTTTTTATTAGGACAAAATATACACACCAAATCACAACAATATAAATGTATCCACATAATAAATACAAAGGATATTCAGTTAAAAACTTACAAATATATATCAGAGAATTTTTTTTCTATTCTTTTTGCCCCTCCCTCTCCTTCTCCTCCTATAGAAGACCTGTATGTAGTCTTGGACCAAATTTTTTTTACCCAATACTTTTGTAATCCCCCCCCCCCCTATTTTACCCAGAACCACTCACCCGTCCCTAACCCATTAAAGGGAAAAAAAAGCCAAAATACAAACCCTCAAACCATCCTCATCCACTTCCTCCAGAATTGTTTATGCCTCTCTGTATTGTAACAAATCCCTCAGATAAGATAAGATCCTTTTCCACATCACAATTGTCAGCCTGACCTTAGAGCTCCATCTATATTACAGATCAGTAATAATGGGATTTACACAGGTTTGGATAAATTCTGCTGTACAGATAGAGGATGATGCTGACGCCCAAATGGGCCCCGATGTTACACCAAGTTTCTATGATCCACCAATCAGAGACCTGTTCAGTCCAATCACTGCCCTAGATCACCAGGGCTGCCCTAGTCCAGCAAGAATATTATTATTCCCTTTACTGCCCTAACCCACAAGGGCTATTCTTACTATCATTATTAGCCTCTTGGCTTCCCTTGACCACCAGGAACATTAACCCCTTTCGCTGCTCTCGACCAACAGATTATTACCCTGTCCTTTACTTCCCCAACCCATTGAGAATACTATTATTATATCCCTCCCTAGCTCACCAAGGGAATTACAATCGATATTGCAACATAGATATTAATAATAATTATCATTGTTATCATATTAATATTATGTCCTTAAAGGGAACCTGTCACCAGGAGACCCATTTTTAGCACTTTCCCAGTCCCCACAGAGCATAGTACATACACTGCCAAAGTGTTTTTGTATAAAAAATAGGTTTTTACAGAAAAAAAGACATGTTATATTGTACCTATCATTAGCATCTGCTGTGTGACTAGCAGTTGCGTTCTGGGAGGGGCTGGAAAGGAGCAGCCCCCCCCCCCCACCCTTGGGAAACATGTGACCTTTTCAAATATATGAATACCTCCCCACACTCGGGATTGGCTGTAGAGGAGCAGGGGGCGTCGCTAAGCCCAGTGATGGGTGTTTTCATATATTTGAAAAGGTCACATGGAGTAGCTGAATCCCAAGGGCGGGGGGACTGATCCTTTTCAGTCACTCCCAGTAGGCAACTGCCTAGTCACACAGCAGATGCTAATGAAAGGTACAATATAACATATCTTTTTTTCTGTAAAACCAATTTTTAGTACAAAAACACTTTGGCAGTGTATGTACTATGCTCTGTGGGGACTGGGGGAGTGCTAAAAATGGGTCTCCTGGTGACAGGTTCCCTTTAACTTCCCTCAACTACCAACTATACGATGATAGTATTACTATTATTATGATTATTCTTATTGATATTATATCTTATCCCACCAAGGATATTGTTATTCTTTATTTATTACTCCTTTGTTTTATTATCATTCATTTTTATATCCTTTGCTTCCTTTGCCTATCAGAAATGTTATCATTAGACCCTTCCCCAGTGTTTCTCAGCCTCCTCAAGTAGCCACAAGATACAAGATGTTCCAACCAAGGTGTCAAATAAGATTATGATCGCGCTGCCGTTAGAATATACATTTGTAATCTCTGTTGTGTCCATACTATGCTTCTCATTAAAGGAAAAGACCCCATTATACTGTGAGTGGGTGGGGTCTATGGGGCACTATAGATCCCCGATGGCCGACCCTTCAATGTCACTTTATCCCGTAAAGCAGAGTTCCCCAACCGCCGGCCGTTCTCTGTAAAAACAAAAAACTCATCTTCCCCGTTCCCCTGCAGCAATCTTCATGTACTAATGCGGAAGAGAAGTGAAGGAAGAGAAGACTGCTGCAGGGGAACAGGGAGGCGAGTATTGGATTTTTTTTTCTTGACAGAGTTCGGCAGGGAAAAGGGACATTCGAAGGAGCGGGTAGGGGCAGCTAAAGGAAAGGGGACATGGGAGGGGAGCATGCTGCAGGAAAGGGGGCAATATAAGTGTGGGGATGCTTCTTCAGGAAATGGGACAATATAATCTAGGCACAAAGGGAGTTATGGTGGGGCATGCAAACATACATTTTTGGCTATGAAACTATGACACTAGACCAAATCCCGACACCCATCCAGTCCCTGGAGAAAATTTATGTTTACACCCGGTCCCTAGGCAAAAAAAGGTTAGGGGCCACTGCCGTAAAGGACATCTATCACCAGGATGAAGGACTGTAAACCAAGCACACTAACATACTGGTGTGTGCTGGATCTGCTCTTCTTTTAGCTTCTTGTGTCCTAGTCCTGGTAGTCCCTCAGGTTCATTTGCATAATTTTAAAGCCTTTATTTATTAAAAACAAGGGCATAGGAATCTTAAAGAAGAGCAGATCCTGCCAGAGGGGGTGCACACCAGTATGTCAGCGTGCTGGGTTTTATTATTATTACCCTTGTTATATATACATATCATTATTGACCCCTTTACTGCACTAGACCACCCGAGACATTATTATTGACCAATTTGTTATAAAAGGGATAATCCTTACATAATCCACTATAGCAGTGGTGGCGAACCTATGGCACGGGTGGCACTCAGAGCCCTCTATATGGGCACCCATGCCATCACCCCGGAGCAGGGTTCACCAGACAGGACTCAAGACCTCTTGCAGTCCCAGGCAGCCCAGGACCCTAGAAGGAAGCGACAATGATAATCCAAACTTCTTCTCCTTCTTTCTACTGTATTGTTGTCCTCAGGTGCCTATACAATTTAAACCCGTGAAAGAGCTGGGAGTTATACTGCTTAAATTGACCCATTGTCACTTTGCGAAAAATACGTGGGTTTTGGTTGTAGTTTGGGCACTCGGCGTCTAAAAGTTTTGCCATCACTGCACTATAGTCTGCAATGGCCACAAACCATTTCTCTTTTTTATCTCATTTTTGGGTGTTTTTCTTTAGATTTCTTTGAAGATGGATAACTCTTTCAACCTCTTCCATGCCCTGAGTTATTTTTAACCCCTTTAATTCTGCAGACAATCAGGGATGTTTTAATCAATGGAAATATGACATGATGGAAAGGACCCCGACTCTGTGGCCCTTACATGGGCATCCTGATTGTCCTTATATGGTCACCCTTGTATGGTCGGCCTGATAATAACAAGATACTTTGTTTTTGAATTTTTTTGAGAATTACCTCTAAACCAATGTCAATACAAAGTGAAGATAGATCATGGACATCTTAAAGACACAGCACCCACAAATCCCTTGTGTGCCCCAGGCTGCACTACTGTAAAGCTTCTGTAAGAAACTTTCTTAATCCATAAAGTAATGAGTTCAATTAAAGTGATTATGGGGAGTTTGGTCTGTGATGAAGGGGGCGGCTCAGTCCTCACTGTAGAGGTGAACGTGAAGGTGTTAATGGAAGCTGAGCAGGACTTGTGGACAGGGTCTCCCTGGGGGCTATTTGCCTCGGGATATTTGGACTATACACAGAGATTTCTTCTATCTGCCCCACACTCTCCCTCTTCTCCGTGCGTTGGATGTATGAACACGCCTTTTGCGTTCTTGATTTTGTCTGTCATTGGGACATCTCCTTCCAAGCCTCTGCTTATATTACCGCACAGTACAGAAAACACAGAGGAGAGAAATGTTTAAAAACCACAAAAAAAAAAAAAAAAAACCTTGAAAAGCGACATTATAAATATCTTCACCGGGGGCCTAGAGAGATTTAGCGCAATACTTAGGGGCCAACTCCCAATAACAACCCCCAAAAACATGTACATGAATTATGACGATTCATAGGAAAGCCAAGTGGAAAGAAAAAAATCTAACACTAAAAATAAAAAGAATAACATGGATAATACCGCCATAGAGTTCCCAAATAAATAGTGTTATACAAAGCGCAAATTATGCAATGCCATACAGTGGGGGAAAAAATACTAACGAAAAGCATCACAATACAGGCCTAAAGCAATGCACAAATAATACTGTCATACAATGTCATAGTAAAATAACAAAGCACAGCGCAATACAGTAAAAACACCACCCTGTAGTTCCTCCAAAATGGTAGAATATAGGAATATTGCACATACAACATATATATATATATATATAATGTATATTATACACTCACCGGCCACTTTATTAGGTACACCTGTCCAACTGCTCGTTAACACTTAATTTCTAATCAGCCAATCACATGGCGGCAACTCAGTGCATTTAGGCATGTAGACATGGTCAAGACAATCTCCTGCAGTTCTCCCGAGCATCAGTATGGGGAAGAAAGGTGATTTGATGCCTTTGAACGTGGCATGGTTGTTGGTGCCAGAAGGGCTGGTCTGAGCATTTCAGAAACTGCTGATCTACTGGGATTTTCACGCACAACCATCTCTAGGGTTTACAGAGAATGGTCCGAAAAAGAAAAAACATCCAGTGAGCGGCAGTTCTGTGGGCGGAAATGCCTTGTTGATGCCAGAGGTCAGAGGAGAATGGGCAGACTGGTTCGAGCTGATAGAAAGGCAACAGTGACTCAAATCGCCACCCGTTACAACCAAGGTAGGCAGAAGAGCATCTCTGAACGCACAGTACGTCCAACTTTGAGGCAGATGGGCTACAGCAGCAGAAGACCACACCGGGTGCCACTCCTTTCAGCTAAGAACAGGAAACTGAGGCTACAATTTGCACAAGCTCATCGAAATTGGACAGTAGAAGATTGGTAAAACGTTGCCTGGTCCGATGAGTCTCGATTTCTGCTGCGACATTCGGATGGTAGGGTCAGACTTTGGCTTCAACAACATGAAAGCATGGATCCATCCTGCCTTGTATCAGTGGTCAGGCTGGTGGTGGTGGTGTCATGGATCCATCCTGCCTTGTATCAGTGGCTCAGGCTGGTGGTGGTGGTGTCATGGGTCCATCCTGCCTTGTATCAGCGGCTCAGGCTGGTGGTGGTGGTGTCATGGATCCATCCTGCCTTGTATCAGCGGCTCAGGCTGGTGGTGGTGGTGTCATGGATCCATTCTGCCTTGTATCAGCGGGTCAGGCTGGTGGTGGTGGTGTCATGGTGTCTTTGGGCCCCTTGGTACAACGCCACAGCCTACCTGAGTATTGTTGCTGACCATGTCCATCCCTTTATGAGCACAATGTACCCTGTAACATCTGATGGCTACTTTCAGCAGGATAATGCGCCATGTCATAAAGCTGGAATCATCTCAGACTGGTTTCTTGAACATGACAATGAGGTCACTGGACTCAAATGGCCTCCACAGTCACCAGATCTCAATCCAATAGAGCATCTTTGGGATGTGGTGGAACGGGAGATTCGCATCATGGATGTGCAGCCGACAAATCTGCGGCAACTGTGTGATGCCATCATGTCATATGGACCAAAATCTCTGAGGAGCTTCCAGCACCTTGTTGTATCTATGCCACGAAGAATTGAGGCAGTTCTGAAGGCAAAAGGGGGTCCAACCCGTTACTAGCATGGTGTACCTAATAAAGTGGCCGCTGAGTGTATATATATAATGTATATTACAATATTATATATTATACATGTATATATGCTATGCATATTATATACGATAAATATATAATAATATACATATTATTATAATGTATATGTATAAATATAATATCTAAATAAATGCAATATATAATAGAATGCAGAATTAATAATAAGGAGAAGAATATTGCTATTGCTATATAATGCACAAATATAAATAATATTAGAAAACAGTAGAGAAGTAATACTACCCCGCTGTATACTGCCATACAATGCAAAATTAAAATATACTACATCATAGTAATATCATACTTTACCGATCCAGCAAAAGGCTATGACGTACCAACAGTGCAATGCACAAATAATACTGCCATTGAGTGCACAAATAGCAATGCCATACAAAGCTATTATAGGACACTACAGTGGAAAAATAATACTGTCTTACAGCTCCCACAGTATACAATCCTATAGCACCATGTGCTGCCTGCCATACGGTGCACAAATAAATGCTCAGATCACTGCAACATTATAACATTATACTATAATAATATACCTGTATATACTCGAGTATAAGCCGACCCAAGTATAAGCCGAGGCCCCTGATTTTACCACAAAAACCCGGTAAAACCTATATTTTTATACTCGAGTATAAGCCGAGTTTGGGTTTTCAGCACATTTTTTTGTGCTGAAAAACTAGGCTTATACTCGAGTATATATGGTAATAATAATATTACCTGTATTATCTGTATTATTGCTTTTAGAAGCTAAAATAATAGTGCAAAAAAATATTACTGTTCAATGCACAAATAATACTAGCTTATAGCCCTTGGAGAATATCATGCCTAATTATCACCTTAGACGAATAAGTAGCATACTGTACTAACATTATTTCACTATACAGAGGCTACAAAACAATAAAGTCCTAAAAACAATACAGTGCAACAACGCAATTCTAACAATGCAATACAGAAGAAAAGTTACAGAAATTATACCACCATACAGAGTGCACACAATGAAACTAGAAAGTACTTTTATAATAGTGCCATATAGTATACCGCTAATACTGTCACTCCATAACCAAAAAAAATCATAAAGCAATAACAATAGAGGAGAAAAATAATACCGCATTATCGCCCTCTGATAAGTTATAATGCGATTTTTTAAAAAGTTACCGCTGGACAGAGCCCACAAAGCTATTCTGAACTAAAATTAAACGGCCATATGGTCCACAAATAATACTACAGTCCAATGCACAAATAACAACTAAAGTGATAATTACAAAAGAAAAATAATAAAATAATACTGCCTTATCATCGCCCAAGTATATACAGTAATAGTAACTCGCTGCATAAAAATAATACCCCACAACGGAACCGTTACGGCTGTTTCAAAATATAATAATAGCGCCATATAGTATACACATAATACTACAGCTCAAAAAATATACAAAAAGGTAAAGAAATAATTACAATAAATACATAAAAAAATTAGACTGCCTCATCCCCTCCATGGCTGAAGTACCGGGGCATATTATTGCATTAGAGCCTGGGCCCACTGTAGGATCTGGGACTCCGGTGGGCCAGTCCCCCCCCACACTATAATAGGGTCCCCAGTACGTATATCCAGGTATCAATAATACAGATGTAAGTATCCTATCTCTATATACACATAGACTATTCCTATCCAGAATGAATTGGCAATGTACAAAATGTTTTTTTTTTTAATCATTCATGCTGAAAGAATTTCCAAAGATACACATTGGAAAGCTCGTGCTTACTCCGATTACCAAAAATTATAAATCACAGGCAGAAAAATTTCATTGAACTCGACGGCGATTTGGCCGTCTGCTTGAAGGAAATGGACATGTACTTAGTCTGGCAGCCGGAGGGAGCAGAGAATGTGGATCCCATCGAATGAGGGGCTGGTTAAAGGGACGTATCGGGGGAGACATCATGAAGTCACGGAGCAGAAGTTCTGACTTTGAAATAGAGGAGTCTAATCATCCGCCGTTACATTACATCGATGACCTTTAAGCCCCCAATGGCGCCACCAATTTATGTCCGAGTTACAGACATCCACAGATCCGGCTAATAATCCCCTTACGGTTCTACCTGCCAACAACAGACCTGCTTCACTTCATTTCTCTGAGATTTTCTCACCTTTAACTTAAAGGGATTCTACCAGCTCCCAAATCGCTCCACAAGTAAAACCAGCATCGTATGCGAATTTTGGAAGCTTTCTAAACATATCTTTCCTGTTTTTTAACACTGTATTGCTGTAGAGAAAATCTTCTTTTTTACCTTTATGAAAATGATGTTCCAGGTGCACTGGGGGCGGGACTGAACCTGGTAGTGCACCTGTTTTCTTCTTCTTACAAGCTATTTATTTGAAACCATCCATCACTGTGTAAAGTGGTGGCATTCAGTAGTAATAGGCAGCACAAAAAGAATATGATGGTGCAGAAGTAGGCACGGCTCCGCCTCCAGTGCACATAGAACCTAATCTGTGTAAAGATAAAGATGACATTTTTTTATATTTCGTTAGGAAATAGAAATGGCATGGTGGGAAACTAATACATTGTCCTACATGATGTTGGTTTGGTGGGGTGATTTGGGAGCTGGGAGACTCCCCTTAAGAAGGAAATCTGGTCACAATACATAACAACAGGTGGGAAGATCACATAATAAAATGTAGCTAAGCTAATGTTTTTTACTATTCCAGAAATAAATGGTTTTGGCGATTATAGTAAACTTTGTAATAAACTTTATTATTGAAGGCAACTTCTCTGTGCCATTTTCTGCTACTTTCTCCTGTAGTGAGCAGTGTATCTGAATGCCACTTAAGACAGAGAAAATCAGGATCTGTAACAGCTGCAATACTTAGACATACCTCCCAACCGTGCCCATCCAGTTTTCGTGTTCAGTCCGGCTGTCCTGCATGGTGCGAGGTATGTCCCGGAACTTCAGCTCTGTCGGCATCCTCCGGACACTGGCAGAGTTGATTACAGTGCTAGTACAGAGCCGGCATCTCCCTGCACTATCACTGTGCCTCTGCTTCTGCTGTGTGTTGCAGAGCCGACAGGCGCCATCTTCCCTGCTGCTGGCTTCCCTGCTGCTGGCGCTACATACAGCAGAAGGAGAGGAGATAGGAGCTGCTGCAGGGGAATAGGGAAAGGTGAGTATCTGTTTATTGTTTTACTGTTGGGGCACAATAAGAGGAGGAACTGCTGGGGGGGACATAATAAGAGGAGGAACTGCAGGGGGGACATAATAAGAGGGGGAGTTCCAGGGGGGCACAACAAGAGGGAAGCTGCTAGGGGGCACAATAAGAGTAGGAGCTACTAGGGGACATAATACGACAGGGAGCTGCTAAGGGGCACAATAAGACAGGGAACTGCAGTGTGCACAAAAGGAGGGGGAACTCCAAGGCAGAACAACAAGAGGGAAGCTGCCGGGGTGGCACAATAAGAAGGGGAGCTGCCGGGTTGGCACAACAAGAAGGGGAGCTGCTTGGGGCACAATAAGAGAAGGAACACAATAAGAGGGAGATCTACTGGAAGTGGGGCAAAATAAATGGGGCAGCTTTATAGAAGTGGGGGACACTTTATAAACACATGTGCAAGCAGTTTGCACGTTCCTTTCATTGCAAACTCATACAGAAAACCGACGCAAACACTTTAATAACACGGACATTACATGTGAACACATTTCCTTGTTCCTGAGAGAACGGATGATAAATGATATGGATAAATTTGACCTCCGCTATGAAGGTTGAATAAACGCAATATCCACTACCGGGCGAGTTTATGGAGATGTTAAGTATTGGGGATTAAAGACTATTTTTATGTATAGAAGTCCGGATATTTATAGAACAAGAGCGGGATGGAAAGTTCTGCCGCGATGCAAATCCCAACCATATGTGAACATTTGTTTACAATTTGTAGAGGTTGGAGATTGATACAAATCTGTTTTACAAGCTTTTCCTAATTAAGAGTCATCAGATTTTTTTTTTCTCCCCTCGGACACAGTCCAAACGTGTAGTTAAATCTTGCAAACTTTACGACCTATAAACATGGATGTAGGGGGGAGGGGAGGAATTGGATAGGGACTATCGGCACTTTATAGTCTTGCCAAAAAGGTTAATTGACTCTCTATGCTGCTTTTTATAACCGTGCAGGGGAAGCAAACAAATTTACTTTCAGTTCAATTTGGCAAATACAGAGTTAATCTGTACCCAGGGCTGGAGCCACATGCAGGAATTCTGGAATGCCCAAAAAATCTTGCAAGAACCTCCAGCATTATTTGCTTAAGAGAAGCAATTTTTTCAGGTCAGGGTGGTCTCTGCAGGAGCTAACTGCCTACAGACTGCATGTTTGTGCATACAGAGAACTGTCAGTCACTTAAAGGTAAGTAAGTGAATAGTAACTTTTCATGTAGAAATTAATAGAACAGATGATATTAGTTACATATTCTAATATACGTCACTGAGTAAAACAGGTTTGTCTTTTTTGCTCCTTTTTTTCTCCTGTAGTGAGCAGTTTATCTGAAGTCCCATTAACTGTATAGAGATAAGGAAAACAGGCTGAAGATTAGGTATTTCCATACCTATTATTGCCCTTGATGATTCATCTCTCTTAAGGGATTAGACTATCATGGGACAGTGTGTAAAGAGTTAACATATAAGACACTGTATCAGGTTCCTTTGTTATTCAGTTGTCTTTGGATACAGAGTGCTGATCAGTGTCAGGATGAGGGGTAGTGGATCCTCTGGACCACCAATGACGTAACCCGACACCTGGGACCCAGTTTTCAGCAGAGCCTGCCACAAAGCAGGTTGCACTTGTTGTGGTCGCCAAGGCGAAGTACAGAATGTGTGGCAAACTCGTGGTCTGGGACAGGCAGGAGGTCGAGACAGGCAGCACAGTATCAGAGCCGGGAACTTAGTGGTAGGTCAGGACGGGCAGCACGGGATCAGAGTCAATAGCGGAATCGGGGTCACAATGGGAATTCGGAATACAAGCAAAGGGTATAGACAAGCTTTCTCTAGGGCTGTGAGGCACAAAGATCCGGCAGGGGACACAGGAAGGGACCAGAATTTAAAGGTGCGGCCGGCCAGCGTCAATCATTGATACCCTGGCCCTGTAAATCGCAGGAAGCCGGCGCGTGCGCCCTAATATGCGGGAACGTGTGCTCCGTACCGCCGGAGTCAGCCCTGGTTCGAGTGAACGGGGGTCCGGGGCAGCCGAGAGGGACATGGGTGCGCCTACTACCCAGGACAAATTACAAAAAAAATGGAAGAAGGGCAGTGGAAAAAGAAGGACACCAGAATTTATGACTTTACTACTATTATCAATTGGACTCACGCCGCAAATTACTCACTTATGGACCTTTTTGCTAAAAAATTAGTTGCACTTTTAATAGACCTCACTGATGTTCCTGCAAACTTTGCAGCAGTGATTTTTAAGCATGCTGGGAGTTGTAGTTTTCTTATCCGCAGGCTACAAGTCAAAGGTTCAAACCACAAAAACACAACAGTTTATACAGCTGCAAAGCAACAAACCACGTGAAGACCACCTGCGGCGGAACATGGGATGTGGGATTTATAACAATTAGCTAATTCATCCCGGAAGGCGAGTCCTGGATCGCAGCAGCAGCCCCTAATGACAGTGACTGCGCAATATTATATGCATATAATACAGGAGGACTGAGCAGAGAGGTGCCAGCCAGATAAAGACACCAGAGAGCTAGGAGTGGACCTGGGGTGCCCGCCAACCCTCCATAATCTAATTAAAGGCTTAACCACAGATTTACAGCTTCATTATACCCCGAGAACGCGGATATTATACAGGCTCACAACACTGACATCTTGTAAGGTCATTAAGGCAGATGACGGAGGCCACCCAGGTCTAATGCTGGAAAGGTGCTCCTAGAATAGGTGGTGTTTTTGGATGTACCTTCAACTATAAAAACATGTCTTCAGATGGAATTATATTTACTCCGCGACAAGGTCATGGACAACATGGTGACCATCTGAAATACCCGACCCGAAATACCCGACCAATACAGTGACCGCCTATTTCTAACACCTATCTTTAAACTAATGGACCTGAGACCAGTGTTTTTTCAGACGTGGGTGCAAAGGACCCCTATATATATGGTCCCAATGGTTGGACCTCAACAATTTCCTACTTTTTCTCCATCTCGCAAAAGGAGGTTTGTACTGGGGTGGAAAGGACAGAAATTCTCCTGACCCCGAGCCAAAAAACTGCATTCTTCCATATTTCATAGTGAAAATGTTTGTTTAGATTTGCGGCGTGATAAATTGCACCAGTGATATAGTGCGATGGGTCCGCCAGGTCCCATGATTCATTAGGTAAATTGAGGTGATGTAATGGGTCCTGGCAGGATGAGTTTCTCCGCGTCCTGACCAGAGGCCGCTCCGCTGTGATTCCACGTCTGCCAAGCGATACGTGCGTTTGGCAAAAATCAGGAAACCACAATTGTGGTTTTTATAGAGGTCACAGGGGCCAAAGTCAACAAAACTACAGCGATAAACAAGGGGACACATAGCCGGACTATATATTAAACCATTGGAAACAGCTGACTACTACAGGATGCAGCCCCAATACACAAATATCCCCTGATTCCAATACAGGATATTCCATTACCCACCAGATTAAATATGTCATTGCCAAGAATTTTAGGTTTTTATATAAAAAATTCAGTCCAAACTTAACTTTGCTCACAGCTGGGGGTTTGTTACAATGAGTCAGCTGGTAAATGTCATTCTTTTCTATTGTTCTATCTAAAATAGGAGATTTTTATCCTAATAAATGGGCACTTTAATTAGAAGATGCAATAATAGTTTGTGGTCTTTAGTTTCTTAAAGGAAATCTACCACCAGGATAAAGGGTTGTAAACCAAGTACACTGACATACTGGTGTGTGCCCCCTCTGGTGGGATCTGCTCTTCTTTTAGCTTCTTATTTCCTTGTTTTTTGTTAAAAAGACTTCTAAAATTATGCAAATGACAGACTCTGGGCTCTATAGGTGTTAATGGAGCCTGGAGCCCCTCAGGCTCATTTGCATAATTTTTAAAGCCTTTTTTTTCTTAATAAACAGGGTATAAGAAGCTAAAAGATGAGCAGATCCTGCCAGATGTGGTACACACCAGTATGTCAGTGTACTTGGCTTACAGTCCTCCATCCTGGTGGTCCTTTAAAGGGATGGTACAGTGATATCAAGTTTACCATATAAGTTGATTGGTGGTGGTGGTGGTGGGGGGTCTGATAATGAGGAGTCTTTTGTAACCCAAAATAAATGGAGTGCTCAGTTACGCAAGGCTCATTCAGTCTATATGAGAGTATCAGAAACAGTTGAGTGGTTGCTCATCATATATAAGCAGCCTCCCCATTTATAAGGTTCCCTTTAATTGGTGGGAGTCCAAGTGGTCAACAAGTTAACCTCTAGCCTATAGATAGGAGGTAACTTACTATAATTGGAATATCCCTTTAATGGGGACAAATAACTGTTCCAGTCTTTGGCAACAAGCAGAAATCTGGGTAATTTTAGGAAACTGTGTTTGTTCCTGCTTGCAACCAGTACCAGAGTACCTTACATTATGTATTTTACACTTGAAAGATGTGATCTGAACAAAAAATATGTATTTTATAGCCTTTGGGCCTAAAAAATGGATCTCATTTCCCAACACTATCTTTGTTTCTCACAGCAACCAATCACAGCTCAGCTTTCATCTCCCAAGCTGCTTAGGAAAAATGAAAGCAGTGCTCTGATTGGGTGCAATGGAAAGCAAAGATTTTCTTACTAAACAATATAATGGACAAATTTGGAGATAGTTTTTCTTTAGGACAGGACTAGGTAAAGGTGCCAGGATTGTTTCTGAAAATGTGGGACATTTTTAGGTTCATACAATTATGGAAAATAAGTTCTGGTTGTGTATCAGCTGTTTGGCCTATGAATAATGTAAGTTTCCTTGTTTGAATCGCAATGTCCAGAAGCTAAATGGAGCCGACATGTTATTACGAAGCGAACGGTGTAACATTAGACCACACAGAATAAATTGCTTGTGAAATAATTTGCCTTCCAGGTGATATCTCCCCTTTCACCACTTGGTGCGATAGAAACGAAACTTCTCCTGCGGGGGAAATCTCATTGGACGCATGAAGATTTTTACAGCTCGGCCCCAGTAATCTGTTCCTTCTTGTCAGTATGTAGTGAAATCAGTCAGTATGTGGGGAGAAATTACCAAAATCTGGAAATTTTATTGCCTTCTGAATCCAACTACACAACTTGTGTCTCAGGCAGTGTTCACACACAGCCATTGTGTTGGATTTTGAAAAGTGAACGCACTGAAAGCAGAACACTCCATCACTTTTAGGTCAGCAGAACATCGCTGAAAGACACAGGCGTCATAAAATGTTCCCCCGTGTTTAGGAATGATTGGACCCTCAGGTTTGACCTGATCTTGAAAGTTCGTTAGGACCCGGGTGCCCAAATGCTGGACCCGAAAGCTCATCCACAATAGAGGTTCTGGTGGGGAGTTGAACATTGCTGGTTTGGGTCTGCTCAAGTAGTATATTATCCAACCAGTATATAGAAAGAGAAAACAAACGAGAGAGAGCCAAGGGGCGCTCAATGTGCAGGTTATCTTTCACTACTCGTTGAGTGGCAGACGTGTAAATTATTACGCTCACCTTGTTGAGTTGTGTTGATGGCACAACTCATATATACGTTTAAAGATGTGTAACGGGAGATTTTTTTCTTTGGTGTGAATACCCACCAAAAATCCTAGAGAAATGCAATTTTTTCCAAGTATCCAGTACCCGTGGGTTCAAGAGGACCCGGCGCGGTACGTTCTCAGAAGGTTTATTAAATCCATAAAATCATGTAAAACAAAACGCGCTTCGGACCCAGAACGGATCCTTCATCAATTGTATAACCACAATACAACTGATGAAGGATCCGTTCCGGGTCCGAAACGCGTTTTGTTTTAAATGATTTTGTGGATTTAATAAACCTTCTGAGAACGTACCGCGCCGGGTCCTCTTCTTGAACCCACGAGAGAGTTTCATCATTTTTTCTGGATACTTGGAAAAAACGCATTTCTCTAATATTATCCAACCAAAAAGAGCAACCTCAAAACTGCGCATCCACTGGGTGCATCCACTCGCTTGACCACAAGGCCATGACAATGTACCAAAAAACAGGCGAGAGTACAACGAGTACATGATCCATAAAAACAATCAATATTTTATTAGATCATAATAATAATACAGAGGATATATAAATACAAAAATTTCAAAGACATATCATAAGGAGAGACCATCAAAGAGCTAACACCACAATAACAGGCTAAAAAATGGGTCTATACTAAAGCTACCTCAGCGTGAATGTGTAACTGGCGAATGACTATGGCCTAGAATTGTGAAGGCAATACCAGTTATAACATGTCTTCACAAAAAGATATGTTACCATGAATGGGTTGAGTATAGAAAAATAACAATGGCCAAAGGATAAGACATAGGGGTCATGAAGTGGTCAAAAAATAATAAATAACTACCAGCTTCTATGATATTTCCATGTTATATACAGGCGGTCCCCTACTTAAGAACACTTGACTTACATACGACCCCTAGTTACAAACGGACCTCTGGATGTTGGTAATTTATTGTACTTTAGTCCTAGGCTACAATAATCAGCTGTAACAGTTATCACAGGCGTCTGTAATGAAGCTTTATTGTTAATCCTGGTTCTAATGACAACCCAACATTTTTAAAATCCAATTGTCACAGAGACCAAAAAAGATCTGGCTGTGATTACAATGATAAAATATACAGTTCCGACTTACATACAAATTCAACTTAAGAACCAACCTACAGACCCTATCTTGTATGTAACCCGGGGACTGCCTGTAAATAATGTCGCGTGCGTTTTCTTATATAGTGATCTCCTTTTATCCTGCTTCCAGCAAAATATGATTGTTGTAAAAGCAATCCAATTTTCTGGACACTATTTAAAGGTGCACCATAAAATAGTTGGTGAACTCTGTCGGACCAGTGCGGGGAAACAACACATTCATGATTTCTGGCACTCGTTCTTAATGAATCGGTCACACCCAGGATTATACACGGGCAGTTTCCGACAATCTTAGAAAATGTGCCCCAATGACTTCTATTGGACAACGGGTCCTTGAAAAAGCTTCTGCATAGGATAAGCTCTTGTTTCTAATGGAATGGAAGAACTGCAGTTACAATAATGGACACGTACAGAGAGACGTTAGAACAGATTGCATCTAGTGATGTCATGTGAGAATGAGCCCTTTGGGGGTGACATCTCTTATTGTTTGTAATTTTCTAAGAAACTGCAAGGGTTAACAGCTGCAGATCATTGCACACTTACTCATCTATACAAATCAAAGTTAAGTTGCAATTGATACAGTTTCCAGTGTGACATCATCTCGTCTCGTCTATGGAGCACATATGATTAGCATCAAAGTATGGAAGCATGGATGGACACGGGAAAGACACACGAGGGAATCCCCAGGATATAAATCTCATCATCTCACAATGGCATCTGTGATCATCATTGGCTAGAGAAGCAGGTCACAAAAACAGGGATTTCCACAAGATGATGGACAGTAAGGGATATGTGGAGTTTAGCAGATTGTATACAATGTCCTATCTGCAAGCAGCATGTTATAGAGCAGGAGGAGGTTTGCAGATCATACATAGGGGCTTATTTACTAAGGATCACAGACTTTCACTTTCGTCTGACTTTTTGCTGTTTTGGGGATTTGCGCAGCTTTGACAGGTATTTAACAGGTGTCTGCACTGGGATTGTGTCGGACGTAACCAGATTTTGGCGCAGCTGCGCTTGATACCATGCGACACAAATCGGGGGTGGGTTGTACGATCCGACTGATTCGGACTGAGCGCGGGATTTAAGATTCAAATTGTGTTGCGAGACAATGCACTTCCATGCACCAGGAAGAAGAAGGTGAACTCCGGCGGACCTGAGCGACACAAGCAAGATAAGTAAATGTGCCCCAAAGTGTCCTATCTATAGACAGCATGTTAAAGAGCATAAGGCACTGAGCAGATTGTACATAGGGGCACATTTACTTACCTGGTCCTGTCGCAATCCCCGAGGTGCGTTGTCTGACGAGTATGAAGTCCGGCGCAATTCACCAAGATTGTGCGCCCAATATCCTGCATGAGTCGCTTCCCTGCTTAGGTCCCCGGAGTTCACCATCTTCTTCCCGGTGCATGTGAGTGCATTGTCTTGCAACACAATTTGAATTTTAAATACTGCACTTAGTCTGAATCAGTTGGGTCGTCCGATGGCCACGCCCCCCGATGCATGCGCCAAAAACCCCTGTTAAATGCGGCACAAATCGGAAATAGTCAGGAAACCCAACAGAAATACGGTGTTCGGACCCTTAGTAAATGTGCCCCATAGTGTCTTATCTGCAGGCAGCATGTTATAGAGCAGAAGGAGCTGAGCAGATTGTACATAGTGTCCTATCTACAGGCAGCATGCTATAGAGCAGAAGGAGCTGAGCAGATTGTACATAGTGTCCTATCTGCAGGCAGCATGGTATAGAGCAGGAGGAGCTGAGCACATTGTACATAGTGTCCTATCTGCAGGCAGCATGTTATAGAGCAGGAGGAGCTGAGCAGATTGTACATAGTGTCCTATCTGCAGGCAGCATGTTATAGAGCAGAAGGAGCTGAGCAGATTGTACATAGTGTCCTATCTGCAGGCAGCATGTTATAGAGCAGGAGGAGCTGAGCAGATTGTACATAGTGTCCTATCTGCGGGCAGCATGTTATAGAGCAGGAGGAGCTGAGCAGATTGTACATAGTGTCCTATCTGCAGGCAGCATGTTATAGAGCAGGAGGAGCTGAGCAGATTGTACATAGTGTCCTATCTGCGGGCAGCATGTTATAGAGGAGGGGGAGCTTAGCAGATTTTGGAGCCTATAGAAGCCCTATACGTCACTACAAAATTAATCATAGAGTTTTACTTTATGCATTTTCTGAATTCACCTTAAACACATGTTCATAAGGTGAAATATTGATGAATCTGCAGTGAATGTAACTGCTTAGTTGTTGGCAGGATCAGGGCTCAGTAATGCAGATACATAGAGCAGAGGTGTCAGCGCTATCTCCATCTCTCTGTATATGAAGTGTATGTAGTGACCTCATAAGCAGCACAGAACCGCCGCTCCACTGACTCCTCTATCCCCTCCATCAGGCTCCTGGAGCAGCGATCCCCCATAATCCTCTGCTCATCACCTGCTCGCAGGTCTACAATTTCGGGCCTCCTTAGGGGTTCCATAAAGTTGTGCGGACTTGAACTCTACTTTTTGTTGATAGATAGATAGATAGATAGATAGATAGATAGATAGATAGATATGAGATAGATAGATATAAGATAGATAGATAGATAGATAGATATGAGATAGATATGAGATAGATAGATATTAGATAGATAGATAGATAGATAGATAGATAGATAGATATGAGATAGATAGATAAATAGATAGATAGATAGATATGAGATAGATGGATATGAGATAGATAGATAAATAGATAGATAGATAGATATGAGATAGATAGATATGAGATAGATAGATAGATAGATAGATAGATATGAGATAGATAGATATGAGATAGATAGATATGAGATAGATAGATATGAGATAGATAGATAGATAGATAGATAGATAGGAGATAAATAGATACATATGAGATAGATAGATAGATAGATAGATAGATAGATATAAGATAGATATGAGATAGATAGATAGATATGAGATAGATAGATAGATAGATAGATATGAGATAGATAGATATGAGATAGATAGATATGAGATAGATAGATATGAGATAGATAGATAGATAGATAGATAGGAGATAAATAGATACATATGAGATAGATAGATTGATAGATAGATATAAGATAGATAGGAGATAGATAGATAGATAGATATAAGATAGATAGATAGATAGATAGATAGATAGATAGATAGATAGATAGATAGATAGATAGATAGATAGATGTGAGTAAAACAATATAACAAATGATACGTGATACCTGGGGGTCCTGTTCCATATTTCACTTTGGCAATTTCTGCCCCGTATCCTCATTAATATTGTCTCATCCCATCCTAAAGTAATAAATACATTAAGTAAAGTGTGAGAACTCAGCCAGGGAATCCGAATTTATGGAATTTGGTTGAATCAGAAGATTGACTTCACTGATTTTTCAATAGAAAATGGTAAATTCTGTTTACATGAAAATCCTTTTAGGAAAATCCCCCTGAGCGGGGCTGAGGACGTCTTCTCTCCTCACTTCCCATCTATCTGGAGCCTCCTCCTCAGTATAAGACATCAGGACATTCTGTGGATTACGGGAGATTAGGACGATTTATTAACACAGGAGCCGAGTACATTCCAAAGCACTAGGCCGCAAATGAGACAACTCCTACTGCTGAGTATATCTTCTATGTGTCTCCATGGTAACAGACTACAAACCTACCTACCTGTGGTCTGATCCCACCTCTATACTGTATTCCACACTTTCCACCCCCTGTTCTAGAGATACTACGGATAGTAGAAGCGGCCATAGTTAGACAGTCACATCTTTGTTTATCTTTCGTCTGTAACCATGGAGACAGACACTTAGGCCTACACAGGAGCTGTATACCCAGATTTTAAAATTTTAAGACTCTTTACCAAGTATTTCTCTTCCGTGATAGGGAGAGTAGTCATTCAGTGTTCCAGGACCGACACGAGAACTTTGAAGGCGGCCATATTGGGTGTCACTCAGCTTTCCTAGACGCAGATATGACTGTTATTGATTATTGGATAGATAATGACCACATTCCTGTGATCAGAGTATAAATCAGTGAGGAAATGACAGCAGTTCAAGGTTCACCTTCACTTCAGACCCTGGAATTTCTATGAGGTGAAGGATCCTAAGTATCTGGAAGTGTTTAAAGACCAAACAACTAACATTTACTTTAGGCTGTGACCGTAACCCCTGGAGGTGTCTGACCTGTCACCCCGGCCGGCTCCCTGATGAAATCCATCGCATTTGTGGCCATCGGGTTCCCGGCTTCTGAATTTTCATGGCTTTGGTGTCTGGCTGGGAAGTGTTAATGGAAGTAAATGCCGCCATCTCGCACCACTTAGCACCTCGTGTCGTAAAAAGGAAGACATTTACAAGGTGAAAACACCGAAAATGTGGCCTAGGACGAGCATGAAGCGAGATCTAGAACAGGAGACTTTCACGGTCTTGTTAAACCATTTTTAGAAATGTTTCGTGAAATTTTGAAGATTGCATAATACAGTCAGTGGATAAATAATACCGCCATATAGTAGGCAAATAATAACACCTTACATTGCCCAAACAATAATTCTCATTCTCAAACTAAAGAACAATCAATGTCCGAATCAAACCCCTTCACTATACTGAAGAAATACTACCATATTGTACATTCATACAGTGTCTAAATCATATCACCTTAGGTAACCTAAATAATACCGCCATATAGTAAGTGAATAATATGACCAAAAACATCACCTTGAATTACTCAAATAATCCGTCACTCAACAAAAGAACCAAACAATGTCCAAGTCATATCATAATGCTTAAAAAATACTGCCATACTGTGCACTAATGACATTATCATGTATTACCCACTGTATTATGACTGTCTTATATAAAAGTACCATACAGTGCCTAAATAATACCACCCCATGAAACCTAAATATTACTCCCATTCAGTGCACATATTACCTTACCATGGATTGTCCACACAGCACTGCCATTCAGTAATAAAATAAAAGTTCTATACAGTGTCTACGT
Organism: Engystomops pustulosus; assembly: GCF_040894005.1. Taxonomy (NCBI): domain Eukaryota; kingdom Metazoa; phylum Chordata; class Amphibia; order Anura; family Leptodactylidae; genus Engystomops; species Engystomops pustulosus. The sequence continues at coordinate 12,557,330 of NC_092411.1, read as the reverse complement.
AGTACTACAATATGAACACTAAATAATATTGCCATATAGTGCCCTCACAGCAGTATCATGTATGGCCCACACAATACTGCCATTCAGTTCTGAAATAAAAGTTCCATAGAGTGTCTAAGTAATACCACCTACATAATACTGCCATATAGTGCCCTCAAAACAGTATCATGTATGGCCCACACAATACTGCCATTCCGTTCCCAAACAAAAATACCATGTCCAAGTAATACCACTTTGTGAAACCTAAATAATACTGCCATTCAGTACGCCCATTATATTACTGTGTATTGTCCACATAACACTGCCATTCTGTTCGCAAATAAAAGTACCATACCATTTCCACATAATGCTATAATATTCATGATGCCTACACAATACTGCACTCAGAACAGTATCATGTCTTTCCCACACAATGCTGCCACACAATATCCAAAAAATACCACCGCCAGATGCTTTATTAATGCTACAATAATGTTCACCCATTGCCCAAACAATACAATCATTTAGTTTCTAAATAAAATATTTGTTTCCATGTAATACCACCTCACAATGCCTAAATAATACTACCATATAGTGCAACCATAACATTACTATGTATTGTCTACACAGTACAGCCAAAGAGTTTTAAAATAAAACTGCCATGTAGTGCGTAAGGAATAGCACCTCACTATGGCTAAATAATACAACCGTACAGTGTGCTTATAAACACTCCTTATTTTCTGGTTTATTTGGTTTTTACATAAAAGTACCATATAGTGCACAAGTAAATCCACCCCACTATGCCTAAAAAATACCACCACATGCACTTATATCATAGCACTTATATGGTGGTATAGCCAGTGCACTACATGTAGTTATATGGCGGTATAGCCAGTGCACTGCATGTAATTATATGCCGGTACGGCCAGCGCACTGCATGTAGTTATATAGCGGTATAGCCAGTGCACTACATGTAGTTATATGGCGGTATAGCCAGTGCACTGCATGTAATTATATGCCGGTACGGCCAGCGCACTGCATGTAGTTATATAGCGGTATAACCAGCACACTGCATGTACTTATATAGCGGTATAGCCAGTGCACTACATGTAGTTATATGGCGGTATAGCCAGTGCACTACATGTACTTATATGGCGGTATAGCCAGTGCACTACATGTACTTATATAGCGGTATAGCCAGTGCACTACGTGTACTTATATGACAGTATAGCCAGTGCACTACATGTACTTATATAGCGGTATAGCCAGTGCACTACATGTACTTATATAGCGGTATAGCCAGTGCACTACATGTAGTTATATAGCGGTATAGCCAGTGCACTACATGTACTTATATAGCGGTATAGCCAGTGCACTACATGTACTTATATGGCAGTATAGCCAGTGCACTATATGTACTTATATGACGGTATAGCCAGTGCACTACATGTACTTATATGGCGGTATAGCCAGTGCACTACATGTACTTATATAGCGGTATAGCCAGTGCACTACATGTACTTATATGACAGTATAGCCAGTGCACTACATGTACTTATATGACAGTATAGCCAGTGCACTACATGTACTTATATAGCGGTATAGCCAGTGCACTACATGTACTTATATGACAGTATAGCCAGCGCACTGCATGTACTTATATGACAGTATAGCCAGTGCACTACATGTACTTATATGACGGTATAGCCAGTGCACTACATGTACTTATATGGCGGTATAGCCAGTGCACTACATGTACTTATATAGCGGTATAGCCAGTGCACTACATGTACTTATATGACAGTATAGCCAGTGCACTACATGTACTTATATGACAGTATAGCCAGTGCACTACATGTACTTATATAGCGGTATAGCCAGTGCACTACATGTACTTATATGACAGTATAGCCAGCGCACTGCATGTACTTATATGACAGTATAGCCAGCGCACTGCATGTACTTATATGACAGTATAGCCAGCGCACTGCATGTACTTATATGACAGTATAGCCAGCGCACTGCATGTACTTATATGGCGGTATAGCCAGTGCACTACATGTACTTATATGACAGTATAGCCAGTGCACTACATGTACTTATATAGCGGTATAGCCAGTGCACTACATGTACTTATATAGCGGTATAGCCAGTGCACTACATGTACTTATATGACAGTATAGCCAGTGCACTACATGTACTTATATGACAGTATAGCCAGTGCACTACATGTACTTATATGACAGTATAGCCAGCGCACTGCATGTACTTATATGGCGGTATAGCCAGTGCACTACATGTACTTATATGGCGGTATAGCCAGTGCACTACATGTACTTATATGACGGTATAGCCAGTGCACTACATGTACTTATATGGCGGTATAGCCAGCGCACTACATGTACTTATATAGCGGTATAGCCAGTGCACTACATGTACTTATATGACAGTATAGCCAGCGCACTGCATGTACTTATATGACAGTATAGCCAGTGCACTACATGTACTTATATGACAGTATAGCCAGCGCACTGCATGTACTTATATAGCGGTATAGCCAGTGCACTACATGTACTTATATGACAGTATAGCCAGTGCACTACATGTACTTATATAGCGGTATAGCCAGTGCACTACATGTACTTATATAGCGGTATAGCCAGTGCACTACATGTACTTATATGGCGGTATAGCCAGTGCACTACATGTACTTATATAGCGGTATAGCCAGCGCACTGCATGTACTTATATGGCGGTATAGCCAGTGCACTACATGTACTTATATGACAGTATAGCCAGTGCACTACATGTACTTATATAGCGGTATAGCCAGTGCACTACATGTACTTATATAGCGGTATAGCCAGTGCACTACATGTACTTATATTTGGCGGTATAGCCAGTGCACTACATGTACTTATATGACAGTATAGCCAGTGCACTACATGTAGTTATATGGCGGTATAGCCAGTGCACTACATGTATTTATATGACAGTATAGCCAGCGCACTGCATGTACTTATAGAGCGGTATAGCCAGTGCACTACATGTACTTATATGACGGTATAGCCAGTGCACTACATGTACTTATATAGCGGTATAGCCAGTGCACTACATGTACTTATATAGCGGTATAGCCAGTGCACTACATGTATTTATATGACAGTATAGCCAGTGCACTACATGTACTTATATGGCGGTATAGCCAGTGCACTACATGTACTTATATGACGGTATAGCCAGTGCACTACATGTACTTATATGACGGTATAGCCAGTGCACTACATGTACTTATATAGCGGTATAGCCAGTGCACTACATGTACTTATATAGCGGTATAGCCAGTGCACTACATGTACTTATATGGCGGTATAGCCAGTGCACTACATGTATTTATATGACAGTATAGCCAGCGCACTATATGTACTTATATAGCGGTATAGCCAGTGCACTACATGTACTTATATGGCGGTATAGCCAGCGCACTGCATGTACTTATATGGCGGTATAGCCAGTGCACTACATGTACTTATATGACGGTATAGCCAGTGCACTACATGTACTTATATAGCGGTATAGCCAGTGCACTACATGTACTTATATAGCGGTATAGCCAGTGCACTACATGTACTTATATGGCGGTATAGCCAGTGCACTACATGTACTTATATAGCGGTATAGCCAGTGCACTACATGTACTTATATGACAGTATAGCCAGTGCACTACATGTACTTATATAGCGGTATAGCCAGTGCACTACATGTACTTATATAGCGGTATAGCCAGTGCACTACATGTACTTATATAGCGGTATAGCCAGTGCACTACATGTACTTATATTTGGCGGTATAGCCAGTGCACTACATGTACTTATATGACAGTATAGCCAGTGCACTACATGTAGTTATATGGCGGTATAGCCAGTGCACTACATGTATTTATATGACAGTATAGCCAGCGCACTGCATGTACTTATAGAGCGGTATAGCCAGTGCACTACATGTACTTATATGACGGTATAGCCAGTGCACTACATGTACTTATATAGCGGTATAGCCAGTGCACTACATGTACTTATATAGCGGTATAGCCAGTGCACTACATGTATTTATATGACAGTATAGCCAGTGCACTACATGTACTTATATGGCGGTATAGCCAGTGCACTACATGTACTTATATGACGGTATAGCCAGTGCACTACATGTACTTATATGACGGTATAGCCAGTGCACTACATGTACTTATATAGCGGTATAGCCAGTGCACTACATGTACTTATATAGCGGTATAGCCAGTGCACTACATGTACTTATATGGCGGTATAGCCAGTGCACTACATGTATTTATATGACAGTATAGCCAGCGCACTATATGTACTTATATAGCGGTATAGCCAGTGCACTACATGTACTTATATGGCGGTATAGCCAGCGCACTGCATGTACTTATATGGCGGTATAGCCAGTGCACTACATGTACTTATATGGCGGTATAGCCAGTGCACTACATGTACTTATATAGCGGTATAGCCAGTGCACTACATGTACTTATATGGCGGTATAGCCAGTGCACTACATGTACTTATATGACAGTATAGCCAGTGCACTACATGTACTTATATGGCGGTATAGCCAGTGCACTACATGTACTTATATGACAGTATAGCCAGTGCACTACATGTACTTATATGGCGGTATAGCCAGTGCACTACATGTACTTATATGACAGTATAGCCAGTGCACTACATGTACTTATATGGCGGTATAGCCAGTGCACTACATGTACTTATATGGCGGTATAGCCAGTGCACTACATGTACTTATATGGCGGTATAGCCAGTGCACTACATGTACTTATATGACGGTATAGCCAGTGCACTACATGTAGTTATATGGCGGTATAGCCAGTGCACTACATGTACTTATATGGCGGTATAGCCAGTGCACTACATGTACTTATATGGCGGTATAGCCAGTGCACTACATGTACTTATATAGCGGTATAGCCAGTGCACTACATGTACTTATATGACAGTATAGCCAGTGCACTACATGTACTTATATAGCGGTATAGCCAGTGCACTACATGTACTTATATGACAGTATAGCCAGTGCACTACATGTACTTATATAGCGGTATAGCCAGTGCACTACATGTACTTATATGACAGTATAGCCAGTGCACTACATGTACTTATATGGCGGTATAGCCAGTGCACTACATGTACTTATATGGCGGTATAGCCAGTGCACTACATGTACTTATATGGCGGTATAGCCAGTGCACTACATGTACTTATATGGCGGTATAGCCAGTGCACTACATGTACTTATATGGCGGTATAGCCAGTGCACTACATGTACTTATATGACAGTATAGCCAGTGCACTACATGTACTTATATGACAGTATAGCCAGCGCACTGCATGTACTTATAGAGCGGTACAGTATTTCATGTAATTATATGGCGGCACAGCCAGTGTACTACATGTCGGTATGTTTGACAGGCTGTTTACCTATCGATCTAGTTATCACATGTGAAACCTATATGGCGGTATTATTTGATATATCATTGGTATTATAGGATGTCTATGACTACCTCACATTCCGATTTGCTACCGACAGCGCAGGTTTTTCCGTAGCCTCAGCACAGCTGTCACTGATTTGCTATGCTTCAGGCGGGTTACACTTCCACGAGCAGGCGATCTGCCTATCTGGATACAGAACTCACTTGCACATAAATCATTCTGCTCAGGACTTTCTTCTCCTGGAGAGATGGTGCCAAAGAATGTGCGGTCCAGTTGGCAGCAGACACCCTGTCTGTACTGACAGCTGGAGGACATGGCTCATGATAAGAGTGATGGACACTGACTCCTTCCCACTACCGCTCCTCTCCTGCGGCTGCACACCACGCTCTGTGAAACTTTACCGATTCATATTAGGGCGGAGATCTCCAGGTTACCCGGGAACGGAATATCATATTTATTAAAGATCATTCTACAGATTAATATCTGCTTAAAGTGATCTGTCGCATCCTGATATCTGCAGCTCACGAACAGAATTCCAAAGTGACAGTGTAGACTGATATATACGGAAAAGTAGGAAACAAACACATAACTTCCTATGACTTTACAGAGTCGGATAGCCTTAGTTGTTAGTAGTTATCGGCTAACTGTGCAGGAAACCAAGAGATATCCGAAAAAGATTAAAGGCTGCATTTTATGTTTTAGAAAATTTTAATGAACTTCCTGATGATAATGAGATGACTCTGCAGACTCTGTCCCAGTCTATACATAAGCTGACCACGGATCTTATGAGATCTTATAGCATTAATGTAATGTGCTTGCTCTAGCGGCCATTGTGACAATAGAAATATAATATCAATATTGTTAAGATGTGAACCAGAAGATTCTACTGTCTCATGACACGTCCCTTTAAACGACATCACCATCTAAAGGAGACCCCAGAGCAGACTAATAATACTGGAGTCCCCAGAGCAGACACATATTACTGGAGACCCTAGAACAGACAACTAATAATACTGGAGACACCTAGAGCAGACAAATACCGGTGACCCCAAGAGAAGACATAAAAATGGTTGTATATACCGGCATCAGGACCCAGAGCACAACTGGACCAGGAGCAGGAGAGGACTGGGAGCAGTACAGTATAGCTGACAAGTACTTACCACTCCTGGGTCCTCTCCCGTACCAGGTGCCACTTAGCTGGGGGTCCTAACCCCTACAACCAGTATCAGGAGTTAGGACACAGGAACAGAGGGCAGGAGAGGACCCTCATGCAGTAAGGCCTTCCCAGCTGCACCCTCTGCTACCTGGATGTGCTCAGTGAACTCTGTCTGCTGGGTGTTGGATGCAACTGGGGGCTTGACAGGTCATGGCAACCGTGTTGCCATCTTGCTCTGTAGACTCAAACCAACCATGTATTGGCAGGTTGGATGATCACCATGTAATACTCCATATTCCCTGTAGAGGCCGCTCAATTTTTGAAGTTCAACCTGTGACAATCACCTGATCCATTGGCCAACGAATACTTTTTTAATGCAAATCAATAAAATCTACTCCATTCCTGGAGATTATCGGGCACATTACCTTACCCGGTCCGCGGAGTTCACAGAAAGTGCATTGTCTAAGATCGTGCGCCCGATATCCTACATGTGTCGCTTCCCCGCTCAGGTCCGCCGGAGTTCACCTTCTTCTTCCTGGTGCATGTAAGTGCATTGTCTTGTGACACAACTTGAATATTAAATCACTTGGATCATCCGATGGCACGGCCCTTAATTTCTGTCGCATGAAAGCCAGCGCAGCTGTGGCACAATACGTTCGCGTGTGACACAAACCCCTGTTGAATACCTGTCACAGCGGCGCAAATCCCAAAAATTACGAAAATCCGACGAAAGTGCGATCCACGGACCCTTAGTAAATAAGCCCCTGTGTGTTCTGCTGGGTCCTTTAAACTAGGGAGCCGCCGTGTATATGTCTAATTTTAGATTTCTGCCAGGTATAAGCTGTGCATACATTTCCATTCTGATTTACAGCTCTCCGACCTATTAAGCTGGAATGTGTTGCTCCGAGATGCACTTTTGTCCTAGTAAACTGCAGGAGACTCCGGTATGAGGACTAGTTATGTAAATGGAGTCACAGAACCCAAAGTGCTGTCATAAATACTAATTGGATGCAAACTCTGCAAACGGCGCAGGTCAAGGGTCTCCGGATGATTTCATCCTCACGTCTATTTAGCGAAAGCTGCGCTAAATCCCAGATAAAGTGACGGCTCTTTGGCCGCCGCATGAAGAACAGAATGAAAATATTCTTCATTAGCCAAGTGCTACAGGGCAGGTTCAGAGGAGATGGTAGGAGAGGGGAGGGGGGAGTTAGTTTTGGGTAAATGTTGATGAAAAAAATTAACCAAAACAGTCCGGACCGCCAGGACATAAGTGGAAAAAGGATTTTATTTTTATTTTTTATCCCTCTGAGAGGTTTATAGAGGTACGAGGACACTTTTGGGGTCATATCTGAAGTAGATTAAAAACAAAAAGTAACAAACACAATTTAGGTAATGACTAATCTTATGTATTTAGAGTCTTCAGACTTTCACGTTTATCATATTTTGTTATGTTGAGGCTTTAAGCTAAAATACAAAACATCAAGTTCCTATCCATTCTACTTATGTATCTTCATTATCTTTGAGATGTTCCCACTCCTAGGTTGGACTATAGCTGTGGAAATTCAGTAGACGGCACATGATTTGAGAAGACAAATCCCTGTCTAATGACAATGTATGTCAGTGGGAAAACCAAGTCATGAGGAGGAGAGAGCTGCCTGTAGAGTTCAGAAACATGAGAAGAGAACTGCTTGTAGAGCTGAGAGATACACGGAGGAGAGAACTGCTTGTAGAGCTCAGAGATATATGGAGGAGAGAACTGCCTGTAGAGCTCAGAGTTATGTGGAGGAGAGAACTGCCTGCAGAGCTCAGAGTTATGTGGAGGAGAGAACTGCCTGCAGAGCTCAGAGATATATGGAGGAGAGAACTGCCTGCAGAGCTCAGAGTTATGTGGAGGAGAGAACTGCCTTTGGAGCTCAGAGATATATGGAGGAAAGAACTGCCTGTTCAGTGATATGAGGAGGAGATGACTGCTTATAGGTGCGTTGTCCGATGAGGATTCGGGTCTGGCGTGATTCACTAAGATTCCTGTATGTGTCGCTGCTGTGCCAAGGTCCGCCAGAGTTCACCATTTTCTTCCTGGTGCATGTGTGTGCTTGATCTTGTGAATTTTGTAAATTCTGCAGGCTTTCCGAATCCGTCGGGTTGTCCGACGGCCACGCCCCCGATTTCTGTGGCGTGCAAGCCGATGCGCCACAATCCGATTGCGTGCGCCAATAACCCGGGGTAATTCGGCGCAAAATGGAAATATTGGGGAAACCCGACAAAAGTGCGGCGTTCGGACATAATTCTTAAATGGAAGTGGTATGGAAAAACTGCTAGCTCTTCCTGGAGGTGCCCCAATCTCTATCAAACTAAGTCATCGTGGTAGAAGTTATAAATAGTGCCCAAAACCCAATGCTGATTCTAGTTCCAAAGATCCTGTGTGCAGACGGGGGAAACTTTCAGGTCAACCATCAGACAGTGGGGCAGATTTACTTACCTGGTTCTGTCGCGATCCCCGAGGTGCGTTGTCCGACGAGGATGAAGTCCAGCGCGATTCACTAAAATTGTGCGCCCGATATCCTGCATGTGTCGCTTCCCCGCTCAGGTCCCCGGAGTTCACCTTCTTCTTCCCGGTGCATGTAAGTGCATTGTCTTGCGACACAATTTGAATTTTAAATCCCACGCTCAGTCCGAATCAGTCGGGTTGTCCGTCGGCCACGGCCCCCGATTTGTGTCGCATGAAATCTCCAATCACGCGCCAAAATCTCGATCACGTGCGCCAAAAACCTCTGTTAAATGCAGCGCAAATCGGAAATAGTCGGGTAACCTGACGGAAATGCGGTGTGCGGATCCTTAGTAAATGTGCCCCATCGTTTCCATTATGAAGCATGGTGGTGGCAGCATCATGCTGAGATAGAGAGATTGGACTGGGTGGAGGGAAACCTGAAGTAAACAATGTACAATGATATTCGTAACGAAGACTTGATCCATATGATACTTGTGATCCCCCACAGACACAGCCATTCCATTATGTAGTATCTCCTTTACAGCTCCGCTACAGCCATCGCTTTCCAACTTCTCGAAGACACCCCATAGTGGTACCACTCTTACTGGGTTGGATAGGACAATCAGACATAGTATTTAGCCAACACATTTACAGTCCTATGGTCATAACTTGTCTTTATTTCTGGATTTTTTGGGAGTTGTGGCCTTCCCTACACTGGTCTTACCTCTACCCTAGTCATATGCCACCGTCTGTGCCACGGGAGCATGGACAACCCAACATTCTAGACACGTGGAACCTGATACATGTCCTTACTCAGGACTCTGCCGGTGGCTTCTATTCATCCCAAAGACCTGAGATCCCTTTATAGTAACACAGATCACATTTGGGATCAGGATCCTATAAAGATAATGCACATGAATACCAGTGGGACGGAGATGCTTTCCAGATGTCTTCTGTTGAGTTCCTGCAAAGATTCAATCATAATATGGCTGCGCTCTATACAATTTACACCCATCGTGATGAGTTCCAGACCCCTTGTCTGATCTTTCTTCCTCTGTATATTACTGACAATTCATTGGCCGGATTGTGTGGATTATTAACTTTAAGCCTTCTGCCATATTATTTCACTTAAATGTCTATTACTCACCTGGACATTAGCACGGAAGAACACTCCCAATATTAGAAACACAGAGCCGTAGAGCGCTGCCGGCACATACCATACACTCCTCTATAGTTGGCCTATAAAAGAAGATTTCCCTCTAAAATAAAATGAATTCCAACGTAAAATCAGGTCTGGAGTCGTTCTTTTGTGTTGGGTTCTTAGGAATTCCATCCAGGATTCATTTAGTTACATCTGCTTCTAGAAAGTTTGGGTGACAACCAATGAGGCAGAAATTCGGACACACAATGAGGTTCTTAGTCTTCGTTACTCCACCATGGTCATTCTTTCCATTAAACATACAGATGGAGGTGTAATGACCTTTTTCTTAGAAATGGGCACTCTAAGCAAGGCTACTGGGGCGTGGAGTAGCCGGATCTGAGGCTACACAGTGTGGCTACTCCATGCCCCAGTAAACTCTTGTGTTCCGCCTACCAATGCATCTTGAACCCACAACTACGAGGAGCTGCGCGCACTCATCAGCGAATCCGGGTTCTGCGCATGAGCAGTAGCTACTTCTTCAGAGCCGAGACCGTGCAGCTGGCGGCCTGCTCTCTGCACCTGAGCAGAAACCGGCTTCGCAGACGAGTGTGTCCAGAAGCTGCACGCTGAAGATGCATTGGTAGGCAGAACGCAAGAGTTTTCTGAGACGTGGAGTAGGCGCGCCGCATAGCCTCAGCTCCGACTACTCCATGCCCCAGTAGCTTCCTTAGAAAATTTGTATATTGGGGGAATTAAAATGTATAAAAGGAATGTCATTTTTAGTTCCCAATAGCCAATGCTACACTGATTTTAAAAATATCTTTATGGGCATTCTGAATCATTTCAGTACTTTATATAAGTTAATTCACATTACCTGGCTCCCTGCCAGAAGAATGTGCCGAGTCCCAGAAGAGGGGGGGGGGAGGGGCAGCTGCAGTCTGTGCGAGCCCGTGAGCTTGAGGGTTGGCTGTAAAGCTAAAGGGTCTGCTGCAAACCCTCAAGGGCTTTAAGAAGTCTTGTGGACCTCATATATTGAATCATCAATGAATTCCTATCAAGTGGTCTCCAGTTACCCCCCCAGTCCTATGAAGTTGTGTATTTGTATAATATAGGGAAATTACATTGTCAGATCTATTGGGAACGGGCTCTAGGACACCATAGCTACATCCCAACTAGCAATAGTTCCATGGTTGAACTAGAAGTACCAGCAATTCTCTCCATTCTTCCATGTCAATGTTCAGGAGGCTCTAGCTATAACAACGTGTCCTACAAGATCTTGCTCCCTACAAGCTGTGCTTCCACATTCGGCTCTGGCATGATTAGGAATTCCAGACATATTGTTGATGGAGTAAGAGAAGGTTCTACAAGAGGGGGAGAGGAACAGGTTACGACCAGAGAGCAAAAAAAGGCGTTCAAGGGAGTAGGCTCCACTGATGGATGACTTGTCGGCATCTCAAGGTCTTAGTAAATCAGAGTTAGTATTTAAAATTTCGAAGATGGAGGAGAAACGGTTGGAAACAGATGTATCAAGCTTGGTTTGGTCTCCAGCAAGTTGGTTGATTTAGGACATGAAGAATTTGGGCGTTCCCCACCCATTTAAGGACTTTGAATTTGGATAGTGTAAAAGTAGTTGGAGAAGATAAGATGCTATGACCTCTACACAGTGTCAGGATGCCGCAGGAAAGGAGAAGTAATTTAGTAATGGTGCTTTTAAGAATTTGCTAATGTAGAGGTCAGGGAAGGCTAAGTAGGTCTGTGTGTGGTATGGAGGATTCAACATTAACAGCAATCCATTACGACACAATAGATATCACGTCTGCTGAAGGAATTTGCAGATGTAGAACACGCACAAGCGATGAGTATAATTAATGATAAGAGTAACAGATCTGTACTGTATATACATGTAAAAGCTTCACATGACTGCCTCCCCATTATCATGTCTGGACCACTACAATCAATTGAGAAATGACCATGGTTGCCCTCCAAGTTCATAGTTTATATGGCTGAAAAAAGACACATGTCCATCAAGTTCAACCAAGGAAGGGAAGGGATTGGATGAGGAAGGGATTTAGGGGAAACAATTCTATATAACATAACCATCAATGTTATTTAGGTGTAAAAAGGCATCTAGACCCTTCTCCAAGCTCTCTGCTGTCCCTGCTGTGACCAGCACCTGAGGCAGGCTATTCCACAGATTGACAATTCTCATAGTAAAAAAGCCCTGTCGCCTCCGGTGATTAAACCTTTTGCTAAGTTCAATTCTGCTGACTTAGCAAAAAGTGAAATCAGGGCAAAGGACCCCGTTTTTCCAATAGATCAACCGTGTCATGTGTACACATAATTGCCTAAGGTGGGAATATCCCATAGAAATACACAATACTATAGAAGTTTGAAGGAGGGGTCACCTATGAATGTGACATTGTTAAAGGAGGTTTCAAGTGGTAAAATAATTACAGAAAAATGGGCTTTACATTTCTGCTTTCCCCATGCTCTGGTACATCCATGTTCAATGGTTGTCCCAGATACCCTGAGCTTCCTGGGTGTGTCCCTGTGCCAATTGGAATGCTAATTGGGCTGCTCAGCCAATCAGTGATCATCCACTAACACAGGTCCTCCCTCTAACGTCTGATTGGCTGAGCTATTAGCATTTCCTGTGGTTTTGGTAGACACCCTGGAAGCTCGGTTAAAGTCAGTATCAGGAGCTTTGGGAGCAGTCGGTAAAACAATGTAATACTGTCTAGTTCCCTTTTGATTTTTTTTTTACTATGGAAAAATCCTTTAAATAGGATGTCCACATAGGCTGGAAGTAACCACTGATGAATAGCTACTGACATTGCTTCTTCGACCAACAGTGAGTGGTGACCAGCAGTCAATAAAGCCAGTAGATCCCCATTATATTGTGCTTAAAGAGTAACCATTAATTCAGATGATTTTGATATTCTGTGTGTGTGTGTGTGGTGGGGAGAATGTTGTGAACATTTTTCTAATAAACTTCATTAAGAAACTCTGCTCAGTTTGTAAAGAAACGGACTACAATGTTCCCCTTAGTTACAATATTACTTCTCTGTTGCTATAGTAAATCGGTCTACCAGATTGAAAACAGATCTCTCTGTTTGTTACACAGCTGTGAGCAGTGACTGTTCATCATTTCTCCTCTCTCCCTGACTGTATTATTTTGAAAGATCAAGCTGAAAGTGAAGAAGTTAATCATCCCAACTCAGAATCTTCTCACAGGGAGATTAGATGTGAGCTCATGCAGCCTCCATAGATAAACACTCTACAGGCAGGAATACTCTCTTTGGGTGGGAGGAGCTTAATTTTTTTACAACCTAAACTGAATTTTTTAATAAAATATATTAGAAAAATGTTCACCACATCCACCCTCACACCATATAAAATTTCCTCATAGGATAGTTACATTTAAAGGAAACCTACCACCACGGAACCTACAAGGAGCTGCGCGCGGAAGATGTCAGGGTAGGAAAACCGCAAGAGGCTACTGGGGCATAGAGTAGCTGCTCCGTGTAGCCTCAGCTCCGGCTACTCCACGCCCCAGTAGCCTCTTTTGAAAATTAGCATATTACCACAAATAAAGTTTTAAAAAGATACAGGGGGCGTAAGGATTAGCCCTTAAATGGGCTCTCCTCACGTACAATAGAGGCACCTACCACCCGATCTACTTTAATAGGTAGATCCATGGTGGTAGGTTTTCTTTAAAGGGGCTGGTCAAGAATGACTATTGTTTGCTGGGGCAAACACTGAGTCTGGGGCAAAACTGAGGTCTACAGATAGCGATACAGATAAAGATCACGACATGGGGCCAACTTCTTAGGTGTTGGCTCATTATGATCTATACTAGTGATGGCGAAGCTTTTAGCAGCCAAGTGCCAAAATGCAACCCAAAACCCCCCTTATTTATTGCGAGGTGCCAACCAAAAATGAAAGCATTAACTTATTGCACCCTGTTCTGCAACAACTTTCAATCATATTGGCCTCCTGAGGACAGCAACACAGTAGAAAGATGGAAAATTTGCATGATTTTAGCTTCTTTCCAGTGTCCCTCTGTAGTCCTGTAGGAGCCAGCAGGAGGTCCTCCAAAGATAATTCGGCCCTGTATATTCATTTTCCCTCTTCCTACAGTCCCAAGCAGCAAAGTAAGTATCAAAATATGACGGAAAGCAGCATCTTTTAAGTTGCTTGGAACTGCAGGAAGATTCTTTGAGTTCTGTCTGGTGTGCTGGGGTGATGGCCCGGGTGCCCACAGAAAGGGCTCTGAGTGCCCCCTCTGGCACCAGTGCCATAGGTTCGCCACCACTGATCTATACCAATTCCTGGTTGACACCTTTGATGACTCTCCGTGGTCAGGTTTATACACAGATGGTGTACAAAATCCCCCAAGGGGTCTATTCACACATAGCAGAGATTTCATCAACTTAAAAACCAGATCCATCCCATAATCGTCTGCAATGATTGGACCACATGTCAATTCACCCTAATAGGGCAATAAGGATTTGTTCACATAGCACAGGACAAAATCCTAAATCCTTATAAATCTGAAATTTTTGGGGCTTTATATATTTTCCTTTCATCTTTTCATACATTTAGGAAATTAGATTGGAAGCTTCTCTGGCGAGAATATGTCAATTCCCTGGATGAGTAATATTTCAGCACCATAAAAAAAAATGACAATAATCCCATAATATTCCCAGTCCCCGCTCACACCGTACAAAATCCTGGAAAATGTATCCAGATCCACAATTATGGAAAGAAATCCAATTTTCTCAGTCACTTTCAATACGTTTCATACCTGGAATCGTTATACAAACAGTTAAGCAATTGTGCGGAACGCTGGTCGGATACAATTTGCCGCAGCCTTTGATATAGCAGATAATTATGCAGGAATTGGACCTTATCCCCCTAAACTGAATCTGTAATGCTAGAATTAGACTTCAACCCCCCCCCCCCCCCCCCGCCTTTCCATGATCAGGACAATATCACAGGGTGTCAGGATGCTGTGGAAGTATTAACCCTTAACATACTATCTCCAGCAAAAAAAATCTCATCCCTTGGAGTGTAGCCCCTTGTCTAATCTGATCAGACACCGCCTTCACAGTTACTCTATCTCCGTGCTATTATTAATCTCATGATGCCTCAGCACAACATCACAGACACCTCGAATAATGCAATCCTTGTATCAAGTGATAGAAAGAGGAGCCGGCCCAGAGCTCACTCAGACCCCAATTCCCTTCCTAATTGCCTCGCTTAAAATAACGGTCAACCTGAAGACTATCTAGACTCTGTAAAATGAATGGAGAGTCAGGTAAGTAGACAAAGGTAAGCAAAGAATAAACAGAACAGAACCAAGAAGGCTGCAAAGTACGAGCAAGAAACAAATGGCAAGAGAACGGAGAGACAGACAGATAAATAGACAGACACAAGCGAGGAAAGTGTAACCCAAAAAGCACCAAGAGGGCAGCGAGGTACAGAAACAAATGGCAAGTGATACAGACAAGTATACAGAATTAGGGAATAGGATCAGGGTACAGCTTCAGGGTCAGGCTAATGATGGGGGTTCAGGTCAGTTATGGGTTCTGGATTGCAGCTCAGGTTGAGTATTCATAGTTCTGGATCAGGCAGGATTCAGGCGGAAATACAGGTTCAGGGTTTGGATCTGTTTGGGGTTCAGGGTTGCAAATCAGGCTGTGGTTCAGGGTTCTAGATCAGGATGAGATTCAGGGTTCCAGATCAGCCTGAGGTTCAGAGCTACAGAACAGGCTGGGTTTCAGGGCTCTATATCTGGCTGGAGCTCAGGATTGCAAATCAGGCAGAAGTTCATGGTTTCAGATCAGGCTGTATTCAGGCTCAGGTACAGGTTTGGGGATCTGGATCAGTCTCAGGAATGGGTACAGGTCCGGTAAAACACAAATAGATATAGGCACTATAAATCAGAGGAGAAAGTTTAACCAGCCCTGAGTGAAGTGAGCAATGGTTGTTAAGACTGTTCCTGGATGCCGCCCTTGTAGCTGACTGACTTCTCCAGTAGAGAAGCCCTGGGTGTGGATAACACTGATACTTTGCCTGCTCGGATGACAGTGTATATTATCCATCTCATTATATTTGTCTAAAGAAATTAAAGTAGCATAAGTAAACAGTCAGGGAGGCTGCTCTGCATCTTCTTCATTATAACTGTGTTAAAGGAGCCTGTCTATTCATCAGCAGTAACTATGATGCCTTCTCCTTACCCTCAAGAATAGCCTGTGTGGAACAGGCTCCCATAGTTAATTTTAGGGAATCATTCAGACTGAAGTTCTACTGCGTTTGTTGACTGTGGTTGTCAGTGGATGCTGGGAGTTGTAGTCTTGCAGCAGGCGCTGATCTATGTTTGCGGCTTGACTTTCTCAAGATGTTTCCCCCCCCACATTGTGTCTGGCTTACATTATTGCCGCAGCTCAATTATCTCATTATGTTATTACGTTTCGTGACACTTAGACGGCTCCACTGGACATTGACATTTACACAGAATAAATTTTCAGCGCCGTCCAATTCCCGTATCCTCCATTTATTTATAATTGTGACTGAACTTGAAACCGCAGGACTTATTTATATTCTGTGTAAGAGGATAGTCCTTCATAATCCAAACACGAGGAGGATCACACGGGATGCTGCGGAGGGGCCGCTATTACAGGGGACCGGGAGGACATGGCTGCTTCTCGGCACCGGCAGCCTCACCTTCATCCGAGGCTTCATACAGTATTAAGATGCTGGATGTGTACATGAAGGGTAACACTAGTGTTGACCATTATATGACATGTATCCAATATTATTTAGCAGCCTCTATCTGTAATTCTCAGTTGTCTCAGAGCCGGTGGCTGGAGACCAGCTGCTATGATGTCTCCCTTACACTGCACACAGAGAGTAGAGGAGGATCCGCTCCATAATTCTCCATCTCACTCCGGAGTATCCGCAGGATCACGCTCTGATGCATCTCTTTGGCTGTGCAGGTTGCATCAAAGCTTATGGAAGCTGATCTGCAGTAACCCGGTCTGACCACTACACAGTGAACAGTGCTGCCTCCTTCCTGTTCCATCCTCTGGTTCTAATATTGAGGCTAGCGTCTCAATGGGGCAGATTTACTTACCGGGTCCTGTTGCGATCCCGCGGTGCATTGTCTGACGAGGATTCGGGTCTGCCGCGAATTGTGCGTCCAATTTCCAGTATGTGTCGCTTCCACGCTGAGATCCGCCTGAGTTCACCTTCTTCTTCCCGGTGCATGTGAGTGCTTGATCTTGCGACACAAATCCGTTTTTTAAATTCCGCGGATTGTCGGAATCCGTCGGGTTGTCCAATGGCCACGCCCCCTGATTTCTGTCACGTGCAAGCCGGCGCCGATGCTCCAGAATCCGATCACGTGCGCCAAAAACCTGGAGCAATTCGGTGCAAAATGGAAATATGCGGGAAACCCGACGGAATCGCGGTCGCGGAACCTTAGTAAATGAACCCCCATTATGTTTATATCTTTTGTCTGTCCCATGAATTTTTCCCCAAGGCTCACACATTTGCAGTTTTTTAATTGTAACCTCACATGACTCAATGAATTACAGGCCAAGAAAATCACAGAAGGAGGAGATTCATGGGGAGTAACCCATCCTTCTATAAGAGTTACGGGCAGGACACGCGGGAGGGCGGTCAGCTGCTAGGAGTAGCCGCGTCTTCTTGGCTCGTGCCACCGGCTCGTGATTATTTTATTACAAGGGAGCGAAATGTTGATTTATTGTGATCTACCCCCCCATTACATAGAGAGGGCAGTGTCCATATCCAGTAGGGTTTGTCTCCACATTATCAAGGGGTCTGGCTAATGCATTCACATTTGTTTAGATGGGATTTCAAACAATAGGGAAACCTTCATGTCTGTCTTCTGTATAAAGCAATTCAAGAGGGGCTTATCTTATACAAGGCAATGCAGTGAGCCTGGAGCCGGCTGGTGCTGCGGGGGTCCGGGTAATGGGTTGGTGAGGAAAGTAGAAACCATATTAACCACAGGTACATATTACAGTCTCGGACATGAAGTCTATATTTTAGATGGTAAGTCGGCATCTGAATTTAAAGGAGTATTCCGGGTTATTGATCGCTCATCATTTACATTTAATCAATCTGTATAGGAAATGTGGGGGGTCCAACATGCGGTTCCCTTACTGAAGAGACTACTACATTCAGACAAGCACCATACCCTTATCTAGTATTTAATGGACCCAAATCACAAAGTTCCCCCGGTCCCAACCCAACGCTTAACTTCATCAGATGTTCAGGTCCGGATTCAGTCTAGTGCACCTTTGATAAAAGGCTCAATCGGTGCTGGCACCCATCGTGGGCATTAGCTGTCGCTGGCATTTAAATTGATCCAGAGTGTTAGTGCCAAACAGCATGTGCCCCATAGATTTAAAGTGTAGTCATCATTTGAGATAATTTTTATATGAAGTGTGGAGGGATGTGGTGAACATTTTTCTAATATACTTCATTAACAAATTCTGCTTAGTTTGTAAATTAACAAGCTCCTCCCTCCCATAGAGATGTGTATTCCAGCCTGCACAGTGTGTGTCTATGGAGGCTGCACGAGCTTACATCTAATCTCCCTGTGTTTGGTTACACAGCTCTGAGAAGGGAGCTTTCAGAACTTTCACTTGATCTTTGAAAATAATGCCCATAGCATACTACAGCCAGAGAGAGAGGAGAAATGGTTAACAATCACTGCTCACAGCAGCGTAACAAACAGGAGAGAAGAGAGATCTGGTGGACAGATTTACCATAACAACAGAGAAGTAACATTGTAACTAAGGGGCACATTGCAGTCTGTTTCTACAAACTAAGGAGAATTTCTTAATGAAGTTTATTAGAAAAATATTCACTCCCCTGTACACTATACCAAAAATCATCTGAAATGACAGTTACTCCTTAATGCCGCCAGCATTTAAACAGTTAACATCATTGATCGGTGGCAGCGACCTATCACGGGTCTTACTGGGGCTATGGGTCGGGTCTGATTTTGAACCCTTCTCAGGGTCCACTCATCCCTAGTCTTAACTGGGACAGTGCCACATATTGTATAGTGGCTGTTACTGGTATTGTAGCTCGGACTCATTTACATAAATGTGACTAAACTGCATCCAGGTCATGTGACTAAGGAAGCAGGAGCAGAAAAACCATAGATCTGCTCCTCCTTTCAGAAGATGATTGCTGTGGGTCTGGGTGTTGGTGCCCATCAATCTAATATTATTGATCTATCCTAAACATGGATCATCAATATTTCAAACCCTTTAATTTAATGCTGTCATCAAAAATTTCAAAAACGTAACGATACACATTCAACATGAGAATAGATATGGACGGACTCTCGGTTCCTTGGCCAATCAGCTCCACAGCGCTGCACTTTTGATAGTGGCTGTTCCTAGTAGTACTATGCAATAGCCCCATTAATGTATATGGAACTAATATCTAACAAGCTGCAATACTAGTCACAGCCACTACTAAAAGTAGGGTGCTATATCTGGTCAACGGGGGAGGCTGTTCTGTGGTGACCCCATGGATCAGCTGACTGTAAGAGCTCCCGCCGTCTAAAATCGATTGTCCATGTAAAATAAGTCAACCTTTTACTTATTTCACACATATTTTCCAAATGTATCCGTTTTTATAACCGCAGGTTGGCTACAAATGATGAGTAAAGACAATGGGGCAGATTTACTTACCCGGTCCATTCGCGATCCAGCGGCGCATTCTCTGCGCTGGATTCGGGTCCGGCTGGGATTTATTAAGGCAGTTCCTCCAACGTCCACCAGGTGGCGCTGCTGCGCTGAAGTCCGCTGAAATGCACTCAAGTTCACCGGCCTATTCCTGCTGAAGGTAAGTGCAAGTTCCGTGACACTTTTTGTTTTTTAAATGCGGCGGTTTTTCCAAATCCGACGGGTTTTCATTCGGCCACGCCCCCTGATTTCCGTCGCGTGCATGCCACCGCCGATGTGCCAAAATCCGATCGCGTGCGCCAAAATCCCGGGGCAATACAGGGAACATCGGCGCAAATCGGAAATATTCGGGTAACACGTCGGGAAAACGCGATTAGGGCCCTTAGTAAATGACCCCCAATAACTGAATAAAGTTTCTTCATCTAAGTTCTTGTTATCTTGACCTGCTTCACGGTCCTACGTCTCAATCCTCTGGGATCCATCAAGAATTAAGCGAGAAGAACATCCATTGTGAAGGTTCTTCTATACTTAGCCAGAAGGCTGTACATACAACACATACATCTTCATAATTTCACAATAATTTCCACTGAAGCATTTCCAGTGGTCACACAGGAGTTCTGCTCGGCACAGATGTTTACAGTAGGTGGAATTCCAGTTGTTAGTGGTATGCAAGTCCTGACACATGAACAGAACAGGAAGATCCTCTCCAAAGTGCAGGAGTGCAATGCCCCGTGGTTTGCTGATAGCCCCGGCCTGTGACTCCTGAGATAACCCTCCATCCTGCTCCTGGTTATAGTAGTGATGATCGTCAGACATTGTGATGACAGCCTGAGAACTCCCTGGGGTCATCATCATCTTACAACCCGTGCTTACAATGTAGCAGAATAAGATTAAGGCGAGGAACATGAAGATACTTCATCCTAGTTGGATCATTCTTTTTCCTATAACAAGTCCACATAGAGAAAAGTGATCCTTCCATGGGATCCTTCTAGAGCATTACAGACGTACAACCACCGTATACGAGTGTTGGATCGATTAGAACAAGACCTGAGAGATATCAGAGAGCCTACAAGAAGAATCAGTGCACAACAGGTTATTACAATCCATTGAATGGACCATCATCCCCAACAATCTACCTTCAAGCTCTCTATTTCTAGAGTCTTCCTAATAAGCCATCACAGAAAGACATCTACTCTTTGTAAAGATCATAGGAACATTTAGAACAAGGCTTGGGGCATGATTGAGACCTCATCATCCAACAAGTCTTCTCGAATGGTCTTAACATCATGGAACAACATCTGACTGGAGCCACCTTGGAAATCTCATGAAATTTTAGCGTAATCCCTGTGATAGTCATATGACTGGTTTGGATTTGGGTCAAGGTGCTAGTGTGTAATGGAGATATTTTGTGGTGGTCGCCATGCCCCCTGTTTTACTATGCAAATTCTGCCTGTCTGTGGGCCACTCCCTTAGATTATAGGGCGTGGGTGTCTTCTGCCACTATATTCAATGCCAAACCTCTCATGTACACCTAAAGATAAAATAGGCATCTTCCCCAATTTAAGTAGCCTGAGCATCAATGTTCCTATGGGCTCCTAGTGAAGGTGTGATTGGTAATGGGTCTGTAGATTTCAAGTGTTTGACCCTGACTCTCTGACCACAATCCTGATCTGTTAATCTCTGCGTTCGACCCAAACTTATTCCCGAACCTCTGCAACAACTCTCTGTATATTATTGAGTTCTTTACTTGCCTACTGCCCTGACTGCAAACTCAGGGGCTTAACTGCAGTGGCAGCAGCGATAGCAGCTGCTAAGGGGCCCGCAGTGTCAGGGGGTCCGGCCACCCCTACACTCAGCAGTGTCTCTGTGCTAGGACAGCTGCTATCCATATCGGAAGTAGTGGCCTTGTAATCCCTTTGCAGCCAAGTCCAGATCCCTGTATTGAGGTGAAAGAGTGAAAAGGTCCCTAAAGCCAAATTGGTTAGATAGCACAGTGGGTTGGTTGGATAGATAGCACAACCCCTTTGGTGATTATAAGGAGAATGTCTCATGGCTCACCTGTGCCCCTTGCTGCCTGCCGGCACCACGCTTGCGCCATTTACCCGTCCTCGCTCCGGTTCGGGCTCCTGCATCCCTAGGAGGTGGGGACACGGACGCGCTGGCACTCAAAGATATAAAGGGCCAGCGCACTGCTGATTGGTGCTGGATGTCCCCTGGAAGTGCATAAAAGAGGGACTCTCGGAGCATTCCCTGCCTGATCTTAGTACCTAGAGCATTTGAGAAAGCTTTCTATGCGTTCTGTGGTGTTTCCAAATTCCCTTTGTGACCTCGGTTCTGTATTTGACTCTGATCATGTTCCACCTGCCCTGACCTCCTGCTTTGTTCCTGACATTGATCCTGTGCTGCCTGTCTCGACCTCCTGCCTGTCCACAACCAGAAGTTTGCCTTACGTTTCTGTACCATGCCTTGGCTGCCACCGCGGGCAAAGTCGCACCTGTGGAACGACCTGGTGGTACTACGCCGCAGCAAATCCAACCTGCTTTGCGGCGGGCTCTGGTGAAAACCGGGTGCCACTTAGACTCCGGTCCCAGTAAGATCTGGCCATGGACCCCGCAAAGGAAGATTACGTGCCCTTGGAGAGAGAGAACCCAATCAACTTGGTTACAACCTTAATTTTAGTTTAAGAACTCCTGTCTAACGGCTCTAAAAAATTTACCCCAGAGTGGTACAGGAAATTAATATATGGGTCAAGGAAGGAGAGGCAAAGATTGCAAAGACAAGGTCTTCATGCTTCTGGTATGGACTTTGAACTGTTAAAGGGGTTTTTATAATGTATCCTGAGGTCACCAACATTAAATCAGGTGAGAGGCCACCATCCATTGCTGTTCTTAACAGCCAATAAACAGAGATTGGAACAGGAAGCAGACAGCGCTATTCTCTGTATAATGGCCTTCCTTAGTCATTGCAGCTTAGGGTAAGTTCGGTAAGTTACCAAAATTAACAAAACCCCTGCCGGTTAAAAACTTGTATTACACATGACAAATAATTTTGTACCAACTTATATAAGTTCTGGAAAAGTTGTCGGACAAGTAATTTGGTCGCCATTTCAAGCACCAAAGGGGTCGATACTTTTTGTTACTTAAATCGGCCTACAGAACAGTAACAATATGTAACATTTGTGTTCTGCCTCTCCCCGAGTTATTCCATCCACTGACGACCACATGCCGGTACAGATCATACATAAGGAAGGTGATGATTACCCTACATGTAGGATTTGTATAATGATGACATATGTAGGGCGTCCGCCGGGCATATAAATCCAGTGAGCGATGTGGTAATAATAGAATATGCAACACTTTGTATAACAACCCCGAGAAGGATTACACCTCTTCCCTCAGCTACAAGTAACACAGTGGAGGATCTCTGCCTCCGTCCTTAAGGGCTGGGATTAAAGGATTTCCTTATACTAGCAGAGCCGTCAGGCAGCGGGATACCGTGTAATGGAAGTGATGGACGTCCATAAACAAACAGCTCCACGTAGGAGTCAATGGAACATGAGAAAACATAAAAGAGAAAAAGCAACATATAAAGTTCAATAGATACAAATGGATAATGCAATGGATACAATTTGGGAGATTTGGGTTTCTTAACAAATTTTCTTTAAACAAGTATCCCAAATTTTTGCATATGGATCACGTTGGTGATTAAATTAAATCTACCATCAAAATCCATCATGATAATCTTCTTATATTTGTCAATTTTTCTTTCTAAAATCAACTTTTAAAATAGTGCTAATGAGCCAGAAATGCTTCCAAGGGTGTTACCAGAGCCCCTCCGTGCTGTAGCTTCACACGTTGTTACACTGTGCAGTAGCACTTCGTCCTCTGAATGTGGGAGAATACAGCAGGGAGAGGGAGGGGGGAAGTGCCGAAGGAGCAGGGGGTGTGGGAGACAGTGTAACAGCCCGTAAAGTTACAGCATGGAGGGTCTCTGGTAGCTCATTTGCGAAATTCTTAACGCTGATTTAAGAAGAAAGGAGGCCATGGATAACGAATATAAGCAGATACCACAGTCCTGGTGCCTGGATCTATGAGTAAGTGTTCCGGGTTTATCAGGATGGATTCTGATAGTAGATTTCCTTTAGATTTCAGATAGTCGTATCAGATGTTCCATACTTGGCGTTCCCTCCGATCAGCTGCTATAAGCGGATGTTACACTACAGTTCAGGAAGTAAAACAATAAGAAACCCACAGGACAGCGAGCACCGGACTAGAAGGAGAAAAGACTATTTGGTGGTCTCTGGGTTACATACCAGATCGGTTCTGTTGGTTTGTTCTTAAGTTGAATTTGTATGCAAATCAAAACGGATATATTTTGTAAGAGTTCACCAGAGGTCACATTGACCGGAGACGTCCCTCTGTAACTAGGGGTCGTCTGTAAGTCGAGTGTTCTTAAATCGGGGTCCACCTGGACTAGGGAGTTACCAGAGAGCATGGAGATACATTGTTACAATACATACAATGTTGCAGGGGCATTAGTAATGGAGCGAGGCGAGAGCATAATGCAATTATTTGGCTACTTTTGGGGTAGGGTTTTATACAAATAATTTGGTATGGAAATACTGCGGAACGAGCAGTGAAGCCCCCGAGGCGGAGAGTACATGGAGGTGTTTGACAAGCTGTAGATGTGACAGTATAATCCCCCCTCTGATGTGCTGAGGACCTCTCAATGAAGATGTTTGTGTGAAGGAGATTATCTCCTCCTTAGGTAGGAAGTGGCAGCGAGCGGAGAGAAGCACTTGATCCTGACAATGTGCAGACAGTGATGTGATGGCCCCCGAGGTGCGAATGATCCTAAACACTGCGGGGCATGTTCTGCCGTCTATACTGGAGGAATGTCTTACAGGAAATATATCTATGTATCTGTCTCTAGTGGATCCCGGGACCAACAATATGAAGAGGGTGATCAATGCCCCCAATTTCTGGGGTACAGTGACATGAGGTCCAGAGAGAAGGTGCTGTTATCTATGGCGCACACCAATGGGGCCCCACGACGCCACACAGGAACCAGCTGGATACTTATACTTCATAACATCATTGGTTGAATAATATGATAATAATATTAATAATATAAAATAATAAAAGGTTGAAAAAAGTCCAACCTTTAGGAATTAAACAAACATATTTTCCCCATAACCCAATGGGTGCCAGAGGTGGCACTGAGAGCCCTTTCTGTGGCCACCCAGGCCATCAACCCCAGGACAGAGTTCACCAAACAAGACCAAATCCACCAAACCTTCCTGTAGTCCCAGGCAGCTCTCAGCGCAATTTGGCTGTTTGGAACTGCAGGAAAAGTAAGAAGGTGTTGACAGCACTGCATTATCTTTGGAGGTCGTCCTACTGGACCCACCATTCTTCCTCAAAGAGAGACCCTCTTTCTTTCAACTGTATTGGTGGATTTAGGGGACCGATACAATTGAAAGATGTGGAAGAACAGGTAGCAATAAGTTACTGCTTAAAATGCCATGTTGGCACTTCACAATAAATAAGTGGGTTTTGATGGTAGTTTGGGCACTCGGGCTCTAAAGGGTTCACCATCACTGCCATAACCCGAGAGATTTTACCAGCCATAACAACCATAGCAAATAGCTTAGTGATGAAAATCAAACGCACCCCTAACGCCCACAATCCCTGCCAGCACCCTTATAATCCTTTAGGTCTTTCCGCCAGTATTGTGCACATAAAGTTGCGTTCTGGCGCCTATTTGCAACGTGCACCACATTTATGTCGGAAGTGCAACATTATTGTGATCTGCGTCCGTTAAACTGAGTGCACCAGAAAAAAAGATGAGTGCACTCATTTCATGCACTTCGGGCACCCGCAGTGTGCGCCAGATTCAGGACTGTGCTCCGGTCTTCATGAAACGGGCGCAATCTGCACGATAGTGAGGAAAACTGCACAGAGTAGACACTGCCTCGCTAACAATAAATGTGTCCATAGTTACATTTAGTTAGTAAATATATAGAGAACATTCCCTTTAAAAACATTTTTCCACTTATCCACAGAATTGAGGTTGTCTGTTCACTGTTGACCACTGGGACTTTCATCTCATTTGCTCTGTGTGTGACAAGGAGTCACCTAAAGGAGCATTTTAGTTCTTTTGTTTGACACAATTCTGCAGCATGAACAAAGTGCACCAAAAAAATTGGTGCCCACTCTCCAAACGGCGCAGGGGGCTCTGAATTCATGAAGATCGGGGACCAGTTTTAACGAATCTGGGGCCCCGTGCACACCCCACAGGCAACTGCACATAGTAGAGACTGCTCTAGTCCTGATATATGTGACCTCTGTTCATGCTGCAGAATTGTGGCGAACATCAGTAATAAATGTGGCGCAAACTCCGACCTAGCAGTAACAGCCCCTTTAGGTGACATTTTTTCTTTCTTGTCAGACACAGAGCAGCCGCGACACAAAACTGGCGCAGACACTTTATAAAAACATAATAAACCCCCAAAAAGTTTCTTTTAATAAAATACACAACACTCATCTGTATGATACTGGATAATACCAAGTCTGACTGGATAACATGACATCTGGTCTGTATACACATCAATAGTCATAATCAAAACATTGAAGTCAAAATTCAGTCCCAATAAAGTGCATTGGATAGCCTCCATGTCCCGCATAAATCACGCACAACAATGATTATAAAATCTTACCCATAGTGATGCAGTTGGACACCCCAACGTGCATTTTGCACCATTCGCTTCCTCAGGGGGCTTGAAACACAACCTGGGGTGCAGAGCTTTTATGTGTGATAACAAGACTAGACGCCAATCATGGTGCATGCTTTTCGTCCCCACTACCAGTATCGCAATGCCCCACTTCTGGCAACATCGCACATGTCCAAAAAACCTGAGTGCGTCATTGGAGATTGGGCATTTCGCAAACAGCCAGTGGAGAGATCGCAAGACTCTATAAATACATGTACAAGCAGTTTGCACGTCCTTTCTAGCGCAAACACTTTAAGAAATGTGGCCTCATTTTGCAGCTGTTTTCTGGAAACAAGAAAAGGATTATCCGATTATCTGGGATATTAGAAATAATTTGCACTCTATTTTTTTGAATAACATTACAATAATAACCGATTATGAAATTATATTATTTTTATTACTGTTTTGATAAACAAACGGAAATAAAAAAAAAATTTAATATTTATTATTATGGAATAAGTTGGTGAACTTAAATGCAAAAATTTTACTTTAAAAGTTTGTGCTTTAATGTCTGCACCATCACAGAAAGACATGAATTATTCATCGTTTTTGTTATTTCCATGTGTTATTCTTAATTATTATTATTATTTTGATTGTAATTTAGCCTTTGCCCCGATGTGACACGGTGACTCCCGGGTCATCCTGCTACTGCTGGGGATTGTCTCATGGCCAGCGCCGATGGCGTTTGGAATGTAACAGGAGGTTCTTGTCTTCTTCTAAACTGAGTTTACACAATCAACATGGCTACAATGTTCCCTGACAACGCAGTGCGATTCCCACAATGGACAAAGATGAACGGTGCAAGACAGACTGCAGCAATGAGAATGTGTGATTTAATTTGATAAAATTAAGAATTTTGTTTATTTATTTTATAATTCTGGACAGAAAATGACCTATTATTCTAATAGAAAATGTTTGCCAAAATATTTTGCAAATTTTTATGTTGTTTGCATTTATATAATAAGGCACATTTACTTACCCGGTTCGTGCATGATCCCCGATCCGGACTGTCTGATGAGGATGAACTATGCCGCGATTCACTAAGATCGTGCGCCCGATATCCTGCATGTGTCGCTTCCCCGCTCAGGTCCCCAGGAGTTCACCTTCTTCTTCCTGGTGCATGTAAGTGCATTGTCCATGTATAATGCGCTGTGCGGGGAGTCACTAAGATCGTGCGCCATATCCTGCATGTGTCGCTTCCCCGCTCAGGTCCCCAGAGTTCACCTTCTTCTTCCTGGTGCATGTAAGTGCATTGTCCGTGTATAATGCGCTGTGCGGGGAGTCACTAAGATCGTGCGCCCGATATCCTGCATGTGTCACTTCCCCGCTCAGGTCCCCAGGAGTTCACCTTCTTCTTCCTGGTGCATGTAAGTGCATTGTCCGTGTATAATGCGCTGTGCGGGGAGTCACTAAGATCGTGCGCCCGATATCCTGCATGTGTCACTTCCCCGCTCAGGTCCCCAGGAGTTCACCTTCTTCTTCCTGGTGCATGTAAGTGCATTGTCCATGTATAATGCGCTGTGCGGGGAGTCACTAAGATCGTGCGCCATATCCTGCATGTGTCGCTTCCCCGCTCAGGTCCCCAGAGTTCACCTTCTTCTTCCTGGTGCATGTAAGTGCTTGGCTTGCGACACAATTTTAAATGTTAAATCCCGCACATTGTCCGAATCTATCAGATCGTCCGACGGCACCGCCTTCCGATTTGTGTCCCGTGAAAGCCGGCGTGATTGCGACACAAGCCGATTGTGTGCGACACAATCCCCGGCGCAATCCCCGAATAGTTGGGAAATTCAACGAAAATGCAGCAACAGGACCCTTAGTAAATAAGCTCCAATATCTTAATTTCTTAACCTCACAATTGCATCTTCAAGAATTCTCCTAAAGAGCTACACCAGTTCTCTTGAATGGGCTACATACTACATGTTCTTATGGTTCATGAAGCTGCTCTAAAGCAAATCTCTAAATGATGTTAACAGCAGAGCAAGGAAGATGGCAGCCCCCATAATCCTGTACAGAAAATATAGTAAATGATCAAAGAATGGAATGACTGAAATTTAATTAAAGGGGGTTTCCAGGCAAAAAAAATATTGATAACATATTTATAGAAAAGCTTCAGAAACTACTCCTGGAAAAATACTTGTTGACCAAGAAGAAAATCCAAAAGAAGCAGAGAACACGATTTCTGCATTTGCAAACAAAGATTTAGACCAATGACAGGAGCAGAAAATTAAAGGGGATTTCCAAGGTTAAGAAAATTGATAAGTGATCAGTAGAATAGGTCCTCAATATCAGGTTGGTTATGGTCCACCACCTGCTACACCAAAAGATCAGCTGTAAATTTAGAGAATGGAACAGGAAGCTGACAGCTCCAATCTCAGGATAGTGGTCAGACCAGGTTACTGCAGTCAGCTCTCTGAATAGGACCTAAGCAGAGAACTGAGCTGTCTGCATCACGTTCCATTCTCTAAATTTATTGAAAACAGATGATCTTTGGGTGAGTGTGAGGGTGAAGGGTGTTGTTCCCAAAAACATAGCTAAGATTAATCGAATTTTGAGTAGGGATGAGTGGACCTGTTCAAGTTCAGAACAGAACCAGAACCTGAAAGTTCATTGCCAAAGCCACCAGAGGCATCTAAATGTCTTACTATAAATAGTTAACAATCTGCGGTGTTGAAGTCCGGGTTCAACTCACATTATTGGTAACGAGCCAAAGACTAAAATGTCAAAATTTTAGTTAATAAAACTTTTTGGTTATTTGGGACCCTTGATTGAAGAAGGTCCTATTGCCCAAACCATGATTGCTGTAATCTGTATGGAAAGATAGGGCACATTTACTAAGAACAGTGCAGTGTGTACTAGGTGCAGTGCCCTGTGTAGTGTACAGGGGGCGCCAGATTCAGGATTTTTGGTGCTGGTTCTTCATGAATCTGGTATCCCCTATACTGCCCGGACAAAGTGCACCAACTTTTTTTTGGTGCAACTTTAACATGGGGCGTGCGACACACTTCTGTCGATAAACCTGGTGCACGATCTGACTGAGCACCGGAACGCCCCCTAATTCGCGTCACATGAAGAATAGTGCAGCCGCACCACAAAATGGTCACATGCGACACAAATGTGGCACAGACACTTCCTAAATACCTGTGCGAGCAGTTTGCACCTAAAATAAAAGGTGCAAAGTCCGACATAAAACTGGCGCAAGGCCCTTAGTAAATGAGCCCCAAAGTGTTGAATTCCCCTGCAGCGCCCCCACAGGTGAGATGAAGTAATACATGGCTCTCTTTGTCTTAGAAGCCACAGATATTTTGCGGAGATTTGCTGCAGATTTATGATTTGTTTGGAATAACGTGTCCTTAATAAACGACTGCTGGGACACGATGGGATAAACCACAGATCAAACTGTCTCGTGTTTTATGGTGGGATTTAGTGTTTTCTTTTATCTTCCTAAAAAATGAGAATACGTCATCATCTACCGCCCAGTGTTGTAGTCCTGCCGCTTGCTGAAAATTTGTAAAAATTGCTATTAAAGTTTGGAAAATGGAGGAGTTGACTGTGCCACTTTTTTTACTTTGGCTTTGTGCTATCTGCATCCTGAAAATTTGGGTGGTCTACATTCTGTATGTTGGGCCTTAGAATCAATGCATGGGTCTCACTTAGCTGTCAAGAGGAACTGTCACCAGCATTTTACCCCTCACACCAGTAATTACTGCTGGTAAAGGGTTAAACGTCCTCGCCATATCACTGTAAAAAAATTATCTGCCACTCTGACCCTGTACCCTAATTATAAATGCAAATGAGCAGACATGAGTCAACTTCTGAAGGGAAGAGTCATGTTTTCTCTGCCAGGAAACCACGCCTCCAGTGTCTTTTCAAATATCAGCCTGAGCAGACAGGAAGTCGTCTACCTGTTCACTTCCTGTCCATACCCGAATACTGTTCACGACATGATAAATTTATCAGTGAGCACCGTGTGGGAAACTGCAGAACTTCTCACCATTTCATACAACCCACAATGGAAATAAGTGCTGGTGGGTGGGGCCACACAGCAGTGGGCGGGGTCAACATAGACAAAGGCATAAATAGTTTGGGGAACAATTTTACTGGTGGGAAGAAGCAGATTCTGCACAAAGACTCAGTTGAGTAAGTTTTATTGTGCCTGTTTCTGATGACGGGTCCTTTTTAAGGAACTTTAGAAATAATAAATTCTAGAAACTGGTTGGTCACTTTTGGTCATGTTTTCAGGTGTCATCCTGAAAATTTCCAGCAGAAAACTCATAAGTTAAAGGGTTTGTACCAAGATGAATTGTTATTCCTAATCCGCCGAATAGGGGATAACAATCGGATGAGTGAGGGTCCAAGTTCTGGGACCCCTAGTCTTCACAAGAACAGACCTTGCCATTCATGAGGGTAGTCTTCTCAGTAATGGATGTAGCAGCAGAACGTCCTTCTGCTCCATTCAATACTATGGAAGTGATAGAAATTGGGGAGAACATTGTTTACGTATCTCCAGCAATTAGTGAGAGCTGGACCAACATTATTGTAAACAAAAATCAGTAGGGTCCCAGAAGTCAGGATCCCACCAGATTGTAATAACAATTCAATTTGGTACAACCCCTTTAAAGGGGTATAATAGGATATGAACATTGTTCCCCACGGCAGGCGCTCTATATCATTTTGGCGACCTAGACCTACAGGTGTCATGACCAACTACTGGATGGTGGTCATGATGTCTCATCCATTCATACGATGATCTGTCTGTAGCTCCGTCCCATTGAAATAAAAGCAAAGTTATACTGCAATACTAAGCAAAGCCACTTTACCATGTATGGTGCTGTGCCTGGTAAATAGTGAAGGGGTGAAGAGAGCAGCACTTGTCTGAAGTTTGGGGTCTCTTCATACAGGAGATCCTGGATTATCCCTTTAATTAGTGGCTAATCTGTTCAAAATTCTTAAGAAAACTGTTGGTTTATAAAAAGAGGTGGAGCTTAGTTTTGTCCAACCAATTAGAATGTAGGAGATCAGCCCCGCCTCCAGCTGCCGCCTTCTAACTTCCCTCTGTCTAGATGTAAGACAACCAGCTGCAGTAACTCCTGTTGCAGCCAGTTGTCTTACATCTAGACACAGGGAAGTTAGAAGGCAGTAGCTGGGGGCGGGGCTGATCTCCTAAGTTCTAATTGGTTGTACAAACCAGTAACAATATGGTCCTAAATCATACCGTTGTAGGAATATAGTAAGAGCCACAATGACGCCCATATTAATTGCCACCGTTTTTTAGGTAAATTAAAATGTGTGCTTTAGAAGAGTGTTCGGAAATTTGGGGGGGATTTGCAGAGGAAATTTTCTATATCTAAGTCCCCACCAGTAAAAAATGCACAAACCAATTAAATCAGCCCTACATCTCCCTCTACCAAACCTCATAGAGAAAGGACGTCTGTTTTCCCCCAAAGCAGTTACCGCACGTCTCTGTTTATTTTGGACTCACGTTCTACGTTTCTGGGTCATTCATCAAACTGACCCATAATCAGTTAAAAAATAATTAGCAATTTTTTTTATTTTTTTTTCCTGGCAGAAAACCTGGCTTTGTCGGAGTGTTATGTAAGAGCCATTTTTCAAAGGGAATTTTCTGAAATGAAGGAATGGGGATTTGAGAGAAGAGAAACAGATGCTGAAGTGACTCCATGCGTTTGTTATCGTAACCCAGTGGAGAGTCGTAAGGGGACGCAATAGACCGTAACTTGTACCCGGAGCCGTCACCTTCCAGATAAGCCATTCTTTATGTCCTCCTAGTAAATCCCTATAGTATATGATGAGTGTCAGATATTCATAGTAAATCTTGATACACACCTACAGCCAGTGTATGGCCCCCAATTCCCTATCCACTGTTAGTTGGAGATCTTCCAAATCTTCACCGGTCACTCAATTAAAGAAAATCTGAGCTTTCTATCTAATGGAGTCTCTGCGGACAGTCCAGAAGAATGAGCTCTGAGTAATCACCATTCACGGAGCAAGGAAAGTGTGAGGTCTGGGTCACACATTGTGGATATTCAATTCATCCAATTTATCGTTGGCTTCGAAGAGAAGTAATCCAAGGAATGTTGCATAGAAATTGTCATGGCCACGATTTTGCACCGTGTTGGTGGTACAACTGTCTCCAGATGTAGTAAGTATTTTGTTGCTGTTGGCTACATAGCTGAGATGACGTGGTGACCGAGGGACATGTGGACTTTTGGTAAGATCGCGTAGAACTTGGACCTAGGACCATCCACCAAAACCATGCGGAATATCACGTTCTTATGAAGGTCTCAACATCTTTTGTTTGTCCTAACTTTACCTTCATACAAATTGGATTATGAATAACTAGACTGAGCAAAGTGCTAATCATCCACAACCACCCTTATGGATACAATGGGGCTCATTTATTAAGGGTCCGAACGCCACACTTTCGTCGTGTTTCCCGAATATTTCCGTTTTGTGCCGTGATTTTGGCGCACGCGACTGGATTGTGTCGCATCGGCACCTGCTTTCATGCGACAGAAATCGGGTGCATGTGTCACAAGATCAGCACTTACATGCACGGGGCCGAAGAATGTGAACTCCGGCGGACTTCGGCACAGCAGCGACACCTGCTGGATATCGGGCGCCCGGACCTTAGTCAGCGTCTGACAACACACCGCGGGATCACGACTGGACCGGGTAAGTAAATGTGCCCCAATGTTGACAAAGGTATGTGGGGCCATCAAACTAGGATGAGCTTTTGGACACTGCATTCCTAAGGATGGGTGTGATGAAATATAGGAATATACATTCACAAGGGGGGTCACATGCCACATGTTTTGTTCATCACGGCATCCCAAATATCCCTCACTGCCCCCTAGCCTTATCTTGAATCACTAATGAAATCTCTGGAAGACTGAAGAGGGTCACTGGGTCTGTAAGGGGTAGCCATGAACTAACACAAAGTGGTGGATCTTAAAGGAAACCCTGGAGTCGCCAAGTCGCCTCCACTTTTAGACAAAGGATAATAAAAATCCATGTGCTTGTATGACCAATCTGTCATTTATGGGCAGTTATGGAGTTATGATCCATCCCAACCCAAGGACAAATGCATATTTGGAATCCATACAGCAAGAAATACACAATTTGTTCTAGCAGAAATATAAATAACTCTCAATAGGAGCATAGGAAATAGGTCATGTCTCGTCTCAATGTAATCCAAGGATTCATCTGGACCAGGACCTTGACCCAAGACTTTCTATTGAGAAGCTAGAACTCCTCCAAGATCCTGGATCTGAGTCAAGGTAGGAGGGTTCCTAGAGCACTCCCAATGGTGTGAATGGGTGTGTCTGCACCTAATATAAGCAGGGCACCTCTTGTTTCCATTCTGCTTTACAAGATAAAGCAGGAAGAACTGTCAAGTGTGCTCTTAAGGCAATTAAATATAAAATTAGAGCTGTGTTGCTCTTTTATCTCGATCCATGAATTCCCACGTCCGTATTTCAGTTATATATATGCTGCCAGTTTGGCTTCTAACCCAATATAATCGCGCCACGGACCGGGTTTATATCAAATGAGAGCTTCTGGCTGTCTCCTGTACTGGTTGTGAGCTAGTGTTGTGCCATACCTAATGTTGTGTGGACACTTACTAACAATAATTATTTGACCGTGTGTCCCCTTCTGTGATCCAGAAATTACTAGTCCTCTATTTGAGGCTACAGCAGGCTCTATTCTTCTAGGAAGAGCTTAGATTTAGGCATGTTCTATGGAAATTTGTGTCCACTTAGCCAAATCAAACATCTGTTAGTTAAGGTCCTGATGTTGTTCCCTAAGGTTTAGCTTGCAACAATTTTTCCAATTCATCCCAAAGGTGTTGGATGGGGTTAAGGTCAAGCAACTTGAGTTCCTTGGCTCCAAACTGATCATCCCATGTCAGATCCCTCCGATTGCTCTGGAAACAAAATCATGCTGCAACACAAAGTTTTAGAAGAGAGTTTGAGGCAACTATGTCCCAAAATGGGCAACTTTTTGCCATCAGAGAACTTGTGTAAAGGCCTTCACAAAACTAAGTCATGGGATTTTGTCTACAGGGAATATCACTGATGTGTTCTGGTGAACTTAACTTGAACAAGACGACCATCATCCATTAGATCGGAGATAATAGGTGTCTACTGTAATCTCAGAGGTTTATGGCCAGTGACCACATCTTGTCAAGGTCCCAATTGTGGTGCCCAACAGCTGAAGTAGCAATGAAGTAACTCACCTTTACCTGCAAAATCACACAGTCCTTGGATGTCATGGCTAGGCCGGAGTTTGGCCACAGTGTGGAAGTGTTGACCACCCAAGTTTCATCTTTATAGGGATCCAACTGGGCATCTGCTTCCTTTTTGGATGTACAAGACCTTATCATCCAGGACCGCCTGTATATACCCTACACATGGTCATACAATGCATTCTGCCCCCTATCTGGAGTCAGCAGTGAATACTTAGTGGATACAACAATTACTGTCTCTGGCCCTCCAACCTTTTTCCTATTTGGTACAGAAACAGATTTTATTTGGCCAAATTTAAAATCTGTTCTCAACTATAAAAGCAATAAAAATCCAACCCGAAACAACGATCATTTTATTAAATTCTTATGGTTGCATAAATTAACCTGCAAAAAAAAAAGCAGCTGACATCTCAACTATGTCCGATTACATGCAATCATGTTCCGACATTTCGATTGCTGTAAAACAGATGTTGTGCGGCGAATTAACATCCACATATAACCATAACGTTTAATATGTAGGTAATATGGACCACATCAGACGGATGTAAATCATATACCACTGGGTAGGAGGTGAGGACGTAGTACTGCGGTTACTGCTCTATAAAGTATAGGGAAACTACATGCAATAAATTAGATAGTAACTCAAAGTGCATTTTCTAGCAGTGACCAGTAGGGCGGCTCCACATGGTACCTTATGCTTTTATTGAAGATCATGAAAGAGCAGTATAACCTACTATGGTCGGATCTGCTTCAGATATTCATTGGACAGATTATGAATACCAAATTAGGGTGTGTAACCTAATACCCCCATGGATCAGCTGATGCCATGAGTACACAGCTCCATCCACTGTACTTTAGATGTGCAAAGTTACTGGGGCTCATTTACTAAGGGTCTGTTGGACGCATTTTCATCGGGTTTCCCGGTGATTTCCGTTTTGCACCGAATTGCCCTGGGATTTTGGCGCACGTGATCGGATTTCGGTGCATTGCCACCGGCTTGCACGCGACAGAAAGGGGGAGGGGGGTTGG
Organism: Engystomops pustulosus; assembly: GCF_040894005.1. Lineage (NCBI taxonomy): Eukaryota > Metazoa > Chordata > Amphibia > Anura > Leptodactylidae > Engystomops > Engystomops pustulosus. Next base: position 12,521,234 of record NC_092411.1, on the reverse strand, counting down.
ACAACCTGACGGATTCGGACAACGCGCAGGATTTACAGGATTTAACTAGAATTGTGTCTCAAGACAATGCACTTACATGCACCGGGAAGAAGCAGGTAAACTCCGGCGGACCTCGGGGCAGAAGCGACGGACGCAGGAACTCGGGCACACAAGCTTAGTGAATCGTGCCGGATGTGAATCCTCATCGGACAACGCACCTCGGGATCGCGACAGGACCAGGTAAGTAAATCTATTTAATTAAATGGGAGCTCAGCTGCAGTAACCCAGAGTGGCCACTAAACTATGTATGGAGCTATAAAATTCATACATTTGTTATCAGATGGTCAGTGAAGGTGCTAGACGTTAGACCCTCATCAGTCATTTATTGATCATATTCCTAAGATTTGCAATATCATCCATATTGGTGAAGGCTCCTGCCTCTGGGACCCCGCTTCCCAATCACCTGCGGTGTAAGAAAATGCTTGGAATACCCTTATTAAAATGGATTGCTGAAGGTACCCAAAGACTGGAATTGTCCATCTCTTTACTCTAAGGATCTGCTATGGTGCCAGAAGTAGATCCCCATGATGGGATCGCCATGAATCATGGAAATATGTAAACCTTTACTTTACTAAGAAAACCCTTTAAACATAGGCAATTTTTTGTTAACATAGGGATCAGCAATCATCTTATTACCATAAAAGTACAGGATTATATAGAGGGGTAACATCAACCTCATAAACCTGGAGGCAGATGATCCTGCACTGATGCTAGATGATGGGAGTGCAAGTGTTTGTAGCCTTCCAGCAGCTTCTATACAAGGTCTGTAGGATCTAATTGCACATCAGCAAGATCTACCGGGCTTCTAAATACAATTTTCCCTTGCAATATTCAAGGATGGGACTTACATACACGACTACCAGCCGTGGCCCTTCCATAGAGCCTTCAAAGTCCAAACCAAGTCAACTTCGGCAAGCAAATCCATCAATATCCAAGATAAGCCGGTGTATAGTGGAATATAGTGCAACATAGTGGTGTAACTTTCTAAACTCAAAGTTATTTTATGCTTCTTGGTCTCTGACCTTCTTAAGTGTTTGGTGGTTTCCCAACTCTCTCCTGAAGGCAAATTTTAGGTAAAGCCTCTAGTGGCTTAAAGGACATCTACCACCAGGATTAGGGTTTGTAAACCAAGCACGCTGACATATTGGTATGTAATCCCTCTGGCAGGGTCTGTTCTTCCTTTATCTTCTTAAGCCCTTGTCTTCATGGAAAAAGGGATTGAAAATTATGCAAATGAGCCCCAGGGGCTCCAGGCCCAATAGATGTCAATGGAGACTGGAGCCTTTGGGCTCATTTGCATAATTTTAAAAACTTTTTTTCATAAAAACAAGGGCTTAAGAAGCTAAACAAAGAGCAGATCCTTATAGAGGGGGCCCACACCAGTATGCCAGTGTGCTTAGTTTACAATCCTTCATCCTGGTGGTAGATTTCCTTTAACTTGGCCATTGACAGCAATTCTTACCCCTTCCCTCCATCTTTCCATATCTTGTACACATATGCAATTAATTTGGCTGAGCATGCATATGTTCTCCATCTGAAGCGGGTAAGAAGACCTCTTTCTCTTAACCCTTTGTTTATTGTATGAGTGCAGGAAGACACAACTGAGTCACTGAGTTACATTGACTAGACTTGAGCGAACGGTGTAGCCGTATATATATATATATTTTGTTCCCTGTGATCGCGACTTCCAGAAAAGTAAAACACCCAATAGAACCAACGACAAAACTTCCCGGTGCTTTATTTTGCCTCATTCCTTTACTTTGTTTGAAGATCAAAGTACAAAGACGAGGCCATAATACAATTATAGGCAGAGACCAAACATTGCTGACCACTAGGATCGTGGCACAGATTGTGTAACCAGATAACATCGGAGGAGACATCCAGGAGGTGGGAAGACGGTTGTCTTATCCCTCAATCTGTTCTACAAAAGATTCCAGGTTATCTTGAGGATCAGAGATAGCAGTGTTAGCTTTTATAGGATTCCAGATAAGTCCAGCGACAACATGTTCCTTTTTTTCTTTTTGGTTTATGTATATTTTTTATGAGAAGCAGAAGTGGTTCTCCTCCATTATGCCCAAGCTTTGGTAACTATTATTCTGAAGCTGCCCAGATCTTGGTTGATCTTGACTTTCTTGTACTTCTTGTACTGTAAAGCCGGGGGACCTGTCGGGGGAGGACACCCCTGGCAAAATACTGTATATACTTGAGTATAAGCCGACCCGAGTATAAGCTGAGGCCCCTAATTTCACCACAAAAACCTGGGAAAACCTATTGACTCGAGTATAAGCCGAGGGTGGGAAATGCATTGGTCACAGCCTCCCCAGTATATAGCCTGCCAAACCCTGCCCCATAGTATATAGCCAGCTCCCTGCCCCAGTATATAGACAGCCCCCTGCCCCAGTATATAGACAGCCCCCTGCCCCAGTATATAGACAGCCCCCTGCCCCACTATATAGACAGCCCCCTGCCCCAGTATATAGACAGCCCCCTGCCCCAGTATATAGACAGCCCCCTGCCCCAGTATATAGCCAGCCCCCTGCCCCAGTATATAGCCAGCCCCCTGCCCTAGTATATAGCCAGTCCCCTGCCCCAGTATATAGCCAGCAGTGGGGGAAGCCAGAAAGGTGAGTTTTGATTTTTTTTTTTACTCGAGTATAAGCAAAGTTTGGGTTGTCAGCACATTTTTTGTGCTGAAAAACTAGGCTTATACTCGGGTATATATGGTAGGTTTAGGAGCAATGGGAAATCTGAGAAGGTTTTATGAGGTCTCACTTCTCTACAGACCAGAGCTAAAGATGGAGGTCTCCACTCTTTCTTCGAAAACTTCATCTCACACTTAGGGAGTCATGGTTATTCATATGATGGATCACTCGTTGTACCACCGAAGGTTGGGATGTTACAATATTACCAATCATCTCAAGCCAAAGCATCTAACATGGGGCTATCATCACGAGGATACACCTACAAGGTAACAGCAGCCTGTTTCTTCACACCTTGGTTATGGTGTACCAGCTATCGCTTCTTCTATCAGATGATGTAATCATGTCTTAAGGCCACCGGGTCCAAAGATTAACATCTTATTATGCAGAAAAGAATCTCTTACCATCGACATGACAGAGTGCCCTTAAGATAAGCATTTCAGTAAGCAAGGTTCAAATACATTACACTGATAGACGACCTTTCCGCCAGACCTTTGGAGCCCCTAGAGCAATGATGGCGAACCTTCTAGAGACCGAGTGCCCAACCTACAACCAAAACACATGTATTGCCAACATGGCAATTTAAGCTGTGGCTTACAGGTCCCTACTCTGTCACAACTTTCAATCAGATGCCAATACAGTAGAGTGAAGAAGACAAAATTCCAATTGTTATTATGGATTCCCACCGGGGTTCCCTAAACGAGAAGAATCGCTGAGCCTAGAGAAGAAGTTCCATTAATAATTTGGCTCTATCCACACCTTCTCACTCCCTGTGTAGTTCCAGGAAGCCCAAGATGTGCTTCAGGAGGAGGACTCAAGTCCTCCCTGGTGACTTTGGTACTAGGGTGATGGCCTGCTGGGTGCCCACAAAGAGGACTCCGATTGTCCTACAGAACCCGCGCCATAAATTCCCCACCATTGCCCTAGAGCAGTGATGGCGAACCTTTTGGAGACAGAGTGCCCAAGCTACAACCAAAACCCACTTATATGTCGCAAAGTGCCAACATGACAATTTAAGCAGTAACCTATGGATCCCTGCTGTATCACAGGTTTAATCGTATTGGCGTCCTGAGTTCACCAATACAATATAAAGATGATGAAGCTATTTGGATTGTAGCTTCCCTCCAGGGTCCCCTGAACAGGAAGGATCAGGGGACCCAGAACAGGAGCTTTAATGACAATCCATCTCTATCCCCACCTTTTTGCTTCTCCAGTAGTCCAAGAATCCAAATAGCTCTGAGCATGGCATGTCCTGGGCTGTATTGGATCACAGGAAAAAGCCTTGAGTCCCAGCTGGCAAACTCTGTGTTGGGGTGAAGGCCTGGGTGCCCACGGAAAGGGCTCTGAGTGCCACCTCTGGCACCCGTGCCATAGGTTCGCCACCACTGCCCTAGAGGTTTGGGGCCATTGTCCAATGTAACCTATATTTCCCATAGTTCCTGATTAGAAGAATTCTCCAAAAAGAAAATCTATCTCCATAGGACAAATTACTATGAGAAGGAAGACAACACGGTTTAGGATGATCAGTTAATCTTTTAGCCAATGATTTTTTAAATTGGACTTGTCAAGGACCCATAAAGATGACCTTCAGGAGAAAAAATCTGGAGAAATTCTGAATTGTGTCATAACGTTATGTACGAGGTTACATAACAAGGAGTGCGCTCCATTGTTTGTTTGGTTTTTTTTGGAAAAGCCAAAGAGCTTTGAACATAACTCTATGGGGGACGTGTAACTTTATTTCTGCTAGTCAAATTGTCTCATTTTTGCAACTTTTGTCGTTTTTGCGATTTTTCACTGCGACTTTTGCTGTTGTTTTCCAAGCACGCCTTGGTCTGCACCTTGTGCCTTATGTATCTTTGTTTTCCAGATGTTCCATGCGACTTTTCACTTATGTATCACTTTTTTGCTTATTTATGAGACTTTTCAGGAGCAAACCTGCACCTGGTCCAGGGAAGATGCAAAGGAAAACATTTTTTTTATGGACCCAGTTTTAATATGTAAATTGGAATTATTTCACAGGCTTTAAATGTTTAAAATTTTGCACAGTGACCTGATTTTTTAAAATTCAGAAATTTTTGCATTTACATTTTTTTTTTATGTATTGGTTACTTCTAAGGGTGAGGAGAGGGCACAGACCACGTGAGGGGGTTACATACAGGAGTGGCCACTACTGTAAATTTCGGATTTGAGTCTGTGTCCTGCATTTTTAAGCCCTCTAGTCACACCCCAGGGAGATGACGACATATGATGGTTCGGTCACACGTTGCATTTAGATTGCGTTTTATTTGCGTTTTGAAACATGTTAACATTGCGTTTATTATGCATTTTGTAGATGCAAATTTTTACCGTCATGTAATTAGGCAAATCACCCCCCTGTATGTAACTGATGGAAAGCTCTAAATATACAAAATATACAACCCTATAATTACTGAATTATCTTCCCATTAAAATTCCTCCTTCCTCTAAGTAATTGGTTATTCCTCAAGCCACAACCTTACAATGAAGGGAATCTTCCTGAAACACCATTAGTAGTTCTAAGCCTCACTCTTAGGATTATGGGTAATCAGTGAAAACAAAAAAGTAAAATTACAGAATTAACTCCTTGTCCCCCAGGTATTACCATTCATCCTGTATCCCCTCCCCCCCCCCTGTATTACCTGGAACTTCAAGCCAAACCGTACAATACGGCACTTTTCTTCTCTTCCTATTATGAAGACATGAGCAGAAAACTCCTCAAGATAAACTCTTAGAAATCTCCCATTAAAATCCATTACTCATAGATCCAGGCACCAGGACTGTGGGAATCTTCTTATATTTCTTATCAATGGCCTCCTTCCTTCTAAAATCAACTTTTATAATTATGCTACTGAGCTAGAAGGGCTGTGGGGGTGTTACCAGAGCCCCTCCATGCTGTAGCTTTACACTGGACAGGGACACTCTTGCCCATCTCACTGTGTGAGATTACAGGAGGCAGAGGGAGGGGGCGGAAGTGCTCCTGTACAGTGTAACAGGCAGTGAACCTGCAGCACTGAGTAATGTAACCAGAGTCCTTCAGACTCATTAGCATAATTATAAACGTTGATTTTGGAAGGGAGGAGGCAATGGATAACAAATATAAGAAGATATAAGAAGAACCCAATATTTTTTATTTGACTCTTGGTGGAAATCATTTATGGACTGGTCAATGGACTGAGATGTTTCTTGATCTTGTAGACTCCTGGATGTTTCTTCTCGCTCCCTCGGTCTCCATTACTCATGTTATATGATATTTTAGTTACTTTCATCCATGATTGTTGCTTTATATCCGCTCTTGGTATTTCCGCAGAGATCAACCAGCCGTGTAATGGCACATACACGCAGGAGAGAGAATTACCAAAGCGACACCGAGAAAAATTCAGCTTTTGTTTAGTCTCCAGGATTTTATATTTTAATGTAAAGTTTTTATTCACTTCCTACAATTGACAATTTTAGACATCTATACATCTCCAGGCAAGCTAACAACATAGTTGGGATTGAGAGTTGTAGATAAAGATGCAATCCCAGACTACATCTTTTTTTCTATGTTTTTTCATTAGAAAACCATAATCTTAATGCTGGGAATCTCATCTTTAAAATGGCACCAGCAAAGTGCTAGGTGCTACAGAGCCCAATAAATTGGCATCTGAAATGACGCTTCTGCCGCTAAAAGTGACTTATGCAAAAAATGACCCTTCTTTGCTCACTTGAATATAACTTTGGTTGATTTTTTTTATTTTTTTTTGCATCCTTTAGCAGATGGAATGCTAGAAAAGATATTTTGTACCCTACATGAAGTTGCTTGTAGTATAATGTAAAAGCTTTTGACAGGTTCCCTTAAGTTACCAATAAGCAAACTCTATCTAGCATTGACATTTATTCCTTTTAATCACTATTTTTGTGTGTCTGAACTGCTCAGGTAGTAATACTTTGCATTCTCATCTTTAATATGACACCAGTACGGTTCTAAGTGCTGTCGAGTCTAATAATTTGGGATATGAAATGAAGCTCCCTTCCAGCCTCTAAAAGTGACTCATCTCGGGCAAAAAGTGACTCATCTTTGCTCATTTACTTATAACTTTGGTTGATTTTGTTGATCTTTAGTATAATAGAGGGAATGCTAGAAAGAATATTTTATACCCTACATGAAGAGGCTTGTAGTTTAGTGTTGTAAACGCTTTTGATAGGTTCCTTTAAATTAGCATGAATCAAACTCTTTCTAGCATGGACAATTTTTCTTTCAATTTTTTTTACTCTAATAAACTAACTTTTCCCATAATATGTTCCACCACCTTAGAGTTTGGAAGAAGAAAACCTTAAGAATTCCCAATATCAATACTAAACCCGAATCCTACGTGTTCCTCCAAGCCATAGGCAGGAACCCAAGATATCTGGTTGCTAATATCCACTTGCCCAAAGCATCAAAACATTTTCTACTCCACTTTCCTAAAGAAACATAAACTGGAAAGCGCATTGCCAAGCTCTCGGGGCTGACTCATGGGTAGACCATCGCGTTCCAATCCAACAAAGGCTCGAAACCGCGTCCTGCGATGCCAACACGTCTAATCAATAGAAGCCGAGTAACTCAACATCAATAATGTGTGACATGCGAGAGGATTACGGCAGGTTCAGCTCCTAATGTCCAATAATAAATATCTCAGCTTGAACAAACACATTACAGCATGGAGACTATTGTGCTCGCCGCAACGCTCCGCGCTCCGCTGATAGAAAACAGCTTTGGAGCGGAGATTTCCAGCGATTTAATAACTTTCTCCTGGTCATCGCATTGTTTGTGAACATGCAACCGCTCCATGTGTTATTGTGAGAACATTGACGAATACTCATGGCCATATGATAAAATACAGAAAAACCTTCACATAATAATAATAATAATTCTTTATGTATATAGCGCACACAGATTACGCAGCGCTGCACAAAGCTCGCCAAATTGGTCCCTGTCCACAACGGGGCTCACAATCTACCAGTATGTTTTTGGAGTGTGGGAGGAAACTGGAGGACCCGGAGGAAACCCACGCAAACACGGAGAGAACATACAAACTCTTTGCAGATGTTGCCCTGGGTGGGATTAGAACCCCAGCGCTGCAAGGCAGAAGTGCTACCCACTCAGCCACCGTGCACATACACTTAAGGGGAGTCTGTTAGGTCCAAAATACCTCGAAAACCAATAACCGTGGGATGGACTGGACTATAGTACGAGCAGAAATATACTTTTGTGGTTCCAAACAGATGACGGAATGCTGAGATATTGGGGCAGATTTACTTACCCGGTCCTGACGCGATCCCGCAGTGCGTTGTCCGAGGAGGATTCGGCGTGATTCACTAAGCTTGTGCACCCGAGTTCCTGCATCCGTCGCTTCCCCGCCGAGGTCTGCCGGAGTTCACCTTCTTCTTCCCAGGGCATGTAAGTGCGTGTCTTGCGACACGATTCTAAATGTTAAATCCCGCGCGTTGTCCGAATCCGTCGGGTTGTTAGACGGCCCCCGATTTCTGTTGCATGCAAAATTTGATTGCGTGCGCCGAAATCCTGGGACAATTCGCTGCAAAACTGAAATCATCCGGAAACACGACGAAAATGCGCTCCGCGGACCCTTAGTAAATGAGCCCCAATCTGTTTTTTTTCTGGAAGTGCAAATCTACCTGCCGGTGCACCGGAGGCGGGACAGATTTTCCAGATTTGCCCACAGACAAGCGTGATGTAGGTAAGTGGTAATGTGGAAAATGTCAGCTGAAGAGGTAGACTTGGGTAGTAAGTCCATGGCAGAGCCAAAGCACTTACAGCTGCCTGTAGGCAAATCAGGATAAATGGACCCTCCCCCAGTGCACTTGCAGGTTGATTTCCATATTCATAAAAAGATGATTGTCTATTTATAGCTTCATTGGTTTATGGACACAAAGTTATGTTTCTACCACTATTTAAGCCCTTTATATGGTGCTATTTTGGTTTGGCAGTAATACTGGACCCAACAGAACCACTTTAAAGGGAATCTACCACCAACATCCATCATAATAACCCAGGGACATTACTCATAGATCCAGACTCCGGGACTGTGGTAATCCTCTAATATTTGTTATCCATGGCCTCCTTCCTTCTAAAATCAAGTATTAAAATGATGCTAATGAGTCAGAAGGGCTCTAGGGATGTTATCAGAGCCCCTCCATGTTGTAGCTTCACAGGCAGTCTCCCCCTTCTCCCTCCCATCTTACACATTGGGAGAGGGGTTGTTGTGGTGTTGCACCTTGTAACAGTTTATGAAGCTGAAGCACGCACGGGCTCTGGTGATTTTAAAAGTTGATGTTAGAAGGGAAGAGGCCACGGATAACAAATACAAGAAGATACCACAGTCCCGGTGCCTGGATCTATGAGTAAGTGTCCTTGGATTATCAGGATGGATTCTGATGGGAGATTTCCTTTAAAAATTAAAAAAGAAAGCTAAATTTAAAAACATCTATACTTATTTCGAAGAGAGAAGTAATTCTACTTCCGAGATATTTCTTGGCGAATATCTAAAACAAATGGTTAATCCATAAGCACGGTGTCATTAAGGACTGTTGACGGCCCAATGGTTAGGAGCTTGAAGGAAATCTACCACCAGGATGAAGGATTGTAAACCAAGCACACTGACATACTGGTGTCTGCCCCCTCAGACAGGATCCGCTCTTCTTATAGCTTCTTATGCCCTTGTTTTAACAAAAAAAGGGTTTACAAATTATGCAAATGAGCCGAGGGGTCCCAGACTCCATTAACACCTATGGATCCCGGAGCCCCTCAGACTCATTTACATAATTTAAAAGCCTTTTTTTGTTAAAACAAGGGCATAAGAAGCTAAAAGAAGAGCGGATCCTGCCTGAGGGGTCAGACACCAGTATGTCAGTGTGCTTGGTTTACAATCCTTCATCCTAGTGGTAGATTTCCTTTAAATGGGAGAAGGTTTCTGTAGCACCAATCTGCCTCCCAATATGAATGTGCCCAACGTTTCCACATCTGTTCCACATCCGAGCACTGGAGAGGTGAAATCTTATGTTAATGAGAGGAGTGAGATAAATGGCTTCCAGATATCTGTGGTATCGCTTATGTATCTCTTCAAGAAACCAAATGTCTGATGAAAACCAGACAACACTACCCCCTACCCCTTACACCGGGCACAAAAGACAAAAACCAAACTTATAGCGACCTATATGAGGGTCGGGTGTGACCTGGTTATCTGCCATGGGATGCACTTTCAAGTCAAAGATCACGGGTAACAAAAGGAAGGAACCTTGTCTGATATGTGGTACCGACGTGGTCTGAGATGGACCTAGAGGTGAAGACCCCGGTCAATATTAGACCGGTACAGTAAACCTAATCTTTTTTAACATTCCTTAAATGTTTCCATTGAATGAACTCAAACCACTCTGGAGCTGTCCCTATACACAAGAGAGCTGCTTGATCCAGTCACCAGATATCTATCAAATGTTTATTTCTCAAGATTTCCCCATTTTGGAAATTTTTTTTATCCATTTTCATTCTCTATTACAGCGCCATCTGTCAATGAAAAAGACTAGAATTATTGATACAATCAATGTAATTGGTCCTAGGGAATGCAAAAAAATGGGGGTTCCCTTTTAAGTTTTTAAAGTTGCCCTCCAGGTGGGATCATTGGATATCATTGGATAGATTTTTGGTGTCCACGGATCGCGCTTTTGACGAATTTTTCGGCATTTTCGGGATTTGACAGGTATTTAACTCGGGTCGCAGGTGTTTAGATTGTGGCTTTCATGCGACAGAAATCGGGGAGGCTGGCCATCGGATGATCCGACTGATTCGGACTGAGCGCAAGATTTAACTTTCAAATTGTGTCGCAAGACAATGCCCTTACATGCACCAGGAAGAAGATGGTGAACTCCGGGGACCTGAGCGGGGAAGCGACACATGCAGGATATCGGGAGCACGATCTTAATGAATCGTGGCAGAGTGCAATCCGGTCGGAGAACGCACTTTTGGGCTCCGAACGGATAAGTAAGTGTGCCCCATATATTTTTAGTTTTTCCATCCAACGTCTATTCCACAGTCCTGACCTTTTTGTTATACCCTGCATATGACATCATAGGCGGTGGCCCGAGGATAAGGTCCACCATCCAAGGACCTTCAGGTTAGAACTTTTAAAGGGAACCTACCACCCCGATTCTACCTATTAAGGTAGAAGGGGTGGTAGGTGGATGAATGGAACGTGAGGATAGCCAATTTTTGGGCCAATCCTCACATCCCGGGTGTCTTTTAGAAAACTTTATTGGAGACATATGTAAATTTTTTTATGCGGCTACTGGGGCGTGGAGTAGCCGGACATGAGGCTACTAGTCGCGGCTACTCCACGCCCCAGTAGCCACGTTACTCCGCCTACCATTTCATCTTCGGCGCGCAGCTACCGGCCTTTGGCAGATGCCGGGGGACCAGGACGAGGGCGCGCAGCTACGAGATAGAATCGGGGTGGTAGGTTCCCTTTAATACCTTGTTAGTGGTGACACCGATCTAGATCACTATGTCTTCCATTGTCCTATACAAAAACGTATTACAATTTTGGATGTAGACCTTAGCTGTGACCAGTGTGGCCCAAATCCAAACGATGACCCATCTCCACCCAGGTTACACTTGAAGACTTCTTCCAGTCTCCAACCCGATGAAAGTAATTTTCTGAATGGCCAACCATGATCCTCCCACTAATATCTCGTTAAAGAGGCTTTCGTGTTTGCATCGTCCTGGAGGTGCCTATTCATCAAAAAGGATGAGCCTGCGATGAACGACTGACCCAAGGCAGATCTGCCATCTGGCAGTGATAAAGCTCAATGCTCATTGATGTTTTCCCAACCAGGAAAGGGCTGAACTCATCTGGTACTAATACCATAGTAATAAAAAGGAGATTAAATACGGATAATATGTAGTACCACCCTACTCTACTCGTGCCTCTTTGTAGCTCAAAATGGATGGAATTTTTCAAGGAGGGGGTTAGAGGGACTGAAATCCTGGCTTGTGTTTCATTATCACTTATTTCCACTAAAGAAGATTGACAGGTATTTATACAACAGTAAAGACACAGAGAGGATATTGTTAGCACATATTCCCCACTACCCCCGAGATGTCCCCATCCCCCTCCTCCCAAAGCCATAAACAGCTCTGGATGTTTTGGTTTTATCAGTGGGAGATCGATTTCCATTAGAATTATCCATATGACCCATCCGTGCCACTAAGGTAATGAATGAGGGGATTGATACATTGTACCATTCCACATTTCCCATCGGAGAGGTCACCGCAAGCTCAGGCCGGACTCACATCAGGAGAACCAGTATCTGGCCCCAGGTCTAAGTGGGCCCCATTCTAGACTCTGCGCTAGAAACCAATTAACCAGCAAAGTTTCACTTAAAGGGTGTTTAAAAAAGTTGACAAATTACACGGAGCGCCAAGTGACCCACTGTCCTAAGGGCAACATTACACATAGATGTTTGCATTTTTTTGTTCTGATCTAGATTTTTCTATAGTTTCTCCATAGATAAATAGGTTCTTGGGCCAAAAGGAATAATTTCATTGTAACAGATGTGTCAGTGCCATCCTCTGTCTGTGGCTCAGGAGGCGCCGATTGTATCCTTGTTGTGTGAGCGCAGGTTTAGATGTCCATGATGATTGGATTAATTAGTACCACAACTATCGCCAGGGGCGTAACTTGAGGGGGTGCAGAGGGTGCGGTCGCAACCGGGCCCAAGAGACTTAGGGGGCCCATAAGGTGACTAGTACTATAAACCATACATTATAGTCGGGGGCCTGGTACAGACTTAGCACTGGGGCCCATCAGCTTCTAGTTACACCACTGCCTATCTTTTTCTTGTAATATCAGCTCTGGTTCATCCTTAGTTAACCCATCATGATTCAGCTTCTCACACTACTCACCAGCACCCTGAGTGCTCTGGATCTCTGAGTTTTGGTCCAAACACTATTGAGACTAAGCTCTGAGATCACATAAGAGTTCTGCCCATTCTAGGGGGCTATTTTTAAAGTTTGTTCTAAATTAGCTCCACATCTGTTTTATAACTGTGTTCATTGCTTTCCTGGTATCTTTATCTTAGGCTCTTGCTCAGACTATTCTACTGTTTTTGTGATTTTGTACTACATTTGCCTTTTTTGTTGTGACTTAACTCTGGTGACTACTCTTTATCTGTTTGTACTGTTTTGTCTGTGTCTCTGTGTTTTGCAGTTTGTCACAGGGAGGGACTGCTGAGCAATTACTGACCACGATCTAGGGGGATTTTCGAGCACGTAGATAAGGCAAGATTGGTGGGTTTAGAATCAAGGCTCAGTCTCCTGTCAATTTTTCTGTAACTAGTGCCCTAATTACAGGCATATCCACAAAATTAGTCAATATGGATATTGATCAGCAGAAGACAATAGCTGTATCCATAGTCTTGTAGTCTCACTGCAGGTTTGATGTAGTAACATAGTAACCCTAAAATACAGTATGAATAAAGTAACTCTAGATGACAACTGATACTTCCGCTAGCCTAACTAGATCAGTTTCAACAATTTTTGCCTGATTTCTGCACATGTACATTAAAATTTTTGTTTTGGGAGGTGATGTGGCATTTCCTGAGTTCCTCTGGGGCGGAGCTTAATTTTTTTCTAGAACTTCTTGAACACACATCCAAATACTATGTGCGATATTCTGCACATGGTTGATCTAGACGTCTCAATACCGTACAAATATGAATTCTATACATAAATTTAAATTATAAATCAAATAATATTTGACCAATCATATCACAATTTTGTCTCTTGGCCCCTCCCCTACGGAGCACAACTGTTTATAATGACTCAATCTCTGAGCCGTTACAGTGTAACAGTAAAGAAAATATTTAGGGGATTAAAATTTGATAGGACTCCGGGTCAACCCAAGACTTTCAAATACTTGAGAAGAACATGATCTTACAACTTTATGGGCTTCACTTACCCTAAAATCTTTTGGTTTGGGGTACACAAAATCTGACAGGCAAGTTATGAAATATGGCAATGAGTAAGTGACTTCTGATGAAACCAAAAACCAATCGTTTCTGAAATCCAGATTAGCTAAGGGGATTATGTATCCACATTACACGAGTGAACTGCAGGCTCCTGGAACCGGACCTGTGTGATTTCGCATAGCGGAGACCTCGTAAATCCCTAGAACCACTTTGCAATTTATAATGGATTTGCAATAACGCAAAAAGCGCTCAGGCGTGTAACCTCTGGTTATAGGCCGGTGGATTATTTAAGGAAACAGAGTCTCTCATCAGACACCAAGCATCAAAGGAAACTGTGTTTGCTAAAAGAGATGGGTTAAGCCTTCAACATGTTCTGTAAGACACTGAAGACTAGGTCCGGTATTGTACATCACACACAAGTCTCCCCAGATTCTATTAGGTGAATTACAGTGGAACAAATAAAAAAACAAGCCCCGCCTCCTATATAGGTGGAGACTTTGTAGACCAATTTAACGCAATTTTATATACTGTAGATATAGCAGAATCTGAATAACTTCAAAATTTTACTCTTCCAACAGAATAGTGAGGAAATGATATCTAAAGAATAATGTAACTCAGGATCAGTACAGGATAAGTAATGTCATGTCTGTACACAGTGACTGCACCAGCAGCAGAATAGTGAGTGCAGCTCTGGAGTATAATACAGGATGTAACTCAGGATCAGTATAGGATAAGTAATGTCATGTATGTACACAGTGACTGCTCCACCAGCAGAATAGTGAGTGCAGCTCTGGGGTATAATACAGGATGTAACTCAGGATCAGTATAGGATAAGTAATGTCATGTCTGTACACAGTGACTGCACCAGCAGCAGAATAGTGAGTGCAGCTCTGGAGTATAATACAGGATGTAACTCAGGATTAGTATAGGATAAGTAATGTCATGTATGTACACAGTGACTGCACCAGCAGCAGAATAGTGAGTGCAGCTCTGGAGTATAATACAGGATGTAACTCAGGATCAGTATAGGATAAGTAATGTCATGTCTGTACACAGTGACTGCACCAGCAGCAGAATAGTGAGTGCAGCTCTGGAGTATAATACAGGATGTAACTCAGGATCAGTACAGGATAAGTAATGTCATGTATGTACACAGTGACTGCACCAGCAGCAGAATAGTGAGTGCAGCTCTGGGGATAATACAGGATGTAACTCAGGATAAGTAATGTCATGTATGTACACAGTGACTGCACCAGCAGCAGAATAGTGAGTGCAGCTCTGGGGTATAATACAGGATGTAACTCAGGATCAGTACAGGATAAGTAATGTCATGTATGTACACAGTGACTGCACCAGCAGAATAGTGAGTGCAGCTCTGGAGTATAATACAGGATGTAACTCAGGATCAGTACAGGATAAGTAATGTCATGTATGTGCACAGTGACTGCACCACCAGCAGAATAGTGAGTGTAGCTCTGGGGTATAATACAGGATGTAACTCAGGATCAGTACAGGATAAGTAATGTCATGTATGTACACAGTGACTGCACCAGCAGCAGAATAGTGAGTGCAGCTCTGGAGTATAATACAGGATGTAACTCAGGATCAGTACAGGATAAGTAATGTCATGTATGTACACAGTGACTGCACCAGCAGCAGAATAGTGAGTGCAGCTCTGGGGTATAATACAGGATGTAACTCAGGATCAGTACAGGATAAGTAATGTCATGTATGTACACAGTGACTGCACCAGCAGCAGAATAGTGAGTGCAGCTCTAGGGTATAATACAGGATGTAACTCAGGATCAGTACAGGATAAGTAATGTCATGTATGTACACAGTGACTGCACCAGCAGCAGAATAGTGAGTGCAGCTCTGGGGATAATACAGGATGTAACTCAGGATAAGTAATGTCATGTATGTACACAGTGACTGCACCAGCAGCAGAATAGTGAGTGCAGCTCTGGGGTATAATACAGGATGTAACTCAGGATCAGTACAGGATAAGTAATGTCATGTATGTACACAGTGACTGCACCAGCAGAATAGTGAGTGCAGCTCTGGAGTATAATACAGGATGTAACTCAGGATCAGTACAGGATAAGTAATGTCATGTATGTGCACAGTGACTGCACCAGCAGAATAGTGAGTGTAGCTCTGGGGTATAATACAGGATGTAACTCAGGATCAGTACAGGATAAGTAATGTCATGTATGTACACAGTGACTGCACCAGCAGCAGAATAGTGAGTGCTGGATCATTCTGCTGTGAACTGCTGACGGGTGTGGTTGTCTGTGACTGAGCTCCTGCACCACCTGGTGGAAGACCAATCCACCCAGGCCTGCTCTCTCCTCCCCAGGGAGGGAGTAGGTTTCTGGGATGAGTGAGCCAGGAAAATCCCAGGCTTCTGCCTCCCGGACCAGGCCGGCGGGGGGCAGGAGAAGCCAGTTGCTGGCCAAAGCGGAGGGGGTAAGAAGATCTGCCCGGAGCCAAGGACGCAGCGATGTGACCTCGGCTGCCACCCCCAAGACCCAGGGAAGCTGCAAGGTCTCCAGATCACAGAAGATCAAGGCAAGTAACATCAGCCTGAGTGCTCCTCCTGGAAAGCTGAGTGACTGTGCGGGAAAGCTGGGTGGTTCAGCTGAAAAGCTGGGTGCTCACGGAGGTGTGCAAAAGGCATGGGGTGATCTTAAGGCCCGGGAGTCTGCTACCATCTATGGCTCCCGGATTGCTGAGCACCTCCGTGAGTACGAGGAAGCCGGAAAAGCGCTGAGGAGGCTCCAGGAGGAGATAAGGGAGACCTTGGCCCTAGCGGGGGTGGCCACTAAGAAGAAAAAGTCTGATCTTCTTACCACCATAGACAGACTAAAAGCCGAGGTCACCGCTCTGCAGGAGAAGCGACATCTAATCCGCGAGCACAGCGGTCCGTTCCGCGAAAAGTTAGAAAACGACGCCCGGTTTGAGGAAATGCGCCAGGAGCAGTTAAGAAAGCAAAAGGGGCTTGAGATCCAGGCGGATGATGGCGATGATGAGGAGGATGAGGAAGATCAGCCGTGTCCGTCTGGTGGCCTGCACCAACACCAGCAGGCCTCGCACGACAGGCTGCCTGCAGAGCAAGCGCCATTACCATCAGGCTGCGGCTCTGCCAACCTGGAGGAGGAAAGTGATGACAGCGGCCAGGGGGGGGGGCGCTAATGGCTCAGATCCGTCAGCTCGAGTCCCCAGTTCACCTCCAGAACTTTTCCTTCGGCGATGATATGCCAGATGACGACCTAAAGAGAAAGAAGAGAGCCAGGAAGACCAAGGCGTCTCAGGAGGTGAATCTGGTGTTTCGTCCCCTCCCTGTTCCCTCCGGGCGGGCAGCAGTGCCAGCCTGTCGTGTAGGCCCCGTTACCCAGCCCAGCACGAATCCTGCAGTGGACTCGGTGCCAGGGTGCGGGGAGATTGCAAAGCCACGTTCTATCATGGCGCAGAGCACCAGCCTTGTTTGTAGTAGCAAGGATGGTGCAGGGAAGGCATCGGCCGAAAGGCCGGACAGTGAGGGCGATCCGGCAGGTCCTGGTACTGTGCGCTGCCCCCTAGTGGGAGGGGGGGGTGGCCCGGTGCCAGGGGCAGTGGCGGTGGCTCCTGTAGTCCCTAGCACTGTGGCTGCTGCTAGGTCCGGTGAGCAGCGGCAGTGTGATGGGGCTGCTGGGGCTTGTGGTGCGGCGCCTCCCAAGCGTCCTGTGCAGCCTGCGGGAAAGGGCGCAGGAAAGGTTTTATTTTGTATTGGCTCATCTGACCCTGGAGATGGCACAAAGAGACTGTCCGGAGTAAATAAAGACAGGAGGCCTCTTTCATCCAGCGAGCAGCGATGCTCCAACCTTATAAAAACTGCGGGACAACAAGGGGTTAATGCCAATGAGGCAGAGGGCACAAGTAAGATCGGGGTTGGAGCTGCCTCTTCTCAGGCTGAAACAGCTATGGAGGTGGCTCTACCCCCAGTGCCCAGTGACGCCGAGGCAACCCCAGGTCCTCCTGGCCCAGCTGGTGTGAGTGATGCAAGGAAGCGAGGGAAGCGAGACAGTAATGTACATAGTGTGGTGAGTGTGGGAGTGGTGGATGGTGCTGAGGGGGTTAATCATGTGGTTTGTGCTGATCCATCTGCACCCCCAGTGGTGGCCGCTCCCATAAGGAGCTATGCGAGTGTCACCGCTGGGGCAAGTGGGGTTAACTCCTTGTCTCCTGGCTCTGGGAACAGCGTTTTGCAAAGGCGTCTTCTGGAGGCTCTCAGGAGAGGGGAAAAGTCAATCAATGTAGAGGGGAGAGATGTTGATCTGTCCTTCTGGACAGACAGGCATGGCCTGGCAGCCTTCCAAGAGAAAAGGGGGGGAGAGACTGTATGGTCTTTACCCACAACCGGGCCCGGAGCTTCCCGTAGGAATGTGGTTCGTCTTCGCTGGAGGGGCAGTGACGCATGCCCACCCAGGTCAAGGGTGGTGGAGCTCCTTCTGAAGATGAACTTCAGGGCTAGTGACATCTTTGCCCTGATACATCCTTATGGTACTCCGGAGTTCGATGTCAGCTTTGTTCGGCCGGAGGGCTTAGAGCTCTTCTGGTCGAATTATGAGCTGGCAAAGAACGAGCCCGCATGGCGAGACTTTGCTGTGCAAGCAGTGTCTCGCCAAAACACAGTCAAGAAAGTGACCGTTTTGACCCGTAACGAGTCACTTTCTTGCATGGACATCATGACTTGGCTCAGTCGTTATGGTGAGGTTGTACAGGTACCGCAGAAAAACCGCGATGAATTTGGCATTTGGTCTGGGGCCTGGACCTTCATGATGAAGTTGAAGTGTTCAGGCGGCACAGTCGCCCACATTCCCTCTTCAGCCTTTCTTGGGCGGGACAGAATCCTGATTTTCTACCAGGGGCAGCCGAAGGTCTGTCACAGGTGCGGTGACCCCACACACTTTAGCGCCAGCTGCCAAGTGCAGAAGTGCGCTTTGTGTGGTGGGCTAGGTCATCTCGCTGCATCCTGTAAGGACATTAGGTGTAACCTGTGTGGTGAGCTCGGTCACCCTTTCAGCCGTTGTCCTCGCTCCTTTGCCAATGCGGTTGTGACCCCAGTGGAGGAGAGCCATGAGGTTGCTTCTGCTGGGGAAGGTACCAGCAGAGGTGGAGGAGCTGAGGGGCCTGTGAAGAAAAGTAAGAATAAGTCACCTTCTCAGTTGAGGCGGCTTGAAGCCAGACAAAAAGGGAGAGAACTGGGGAAGCCTCAGGTTGCTGGGGTGACCCTTGGTCCTTCCTCAGAGGCTGGTCATGCTACTGAGGCCCTGAGGGATGATGAGTTGGATGAGGAGGTCAGGAGGATGGAGCGCGAGAAAGGTGCCATGTCCTCCACGTCCTCCCATTATGAGAGTATGGATGAGGATAACAGGATTTGGCTAGAAAATAAGCGCAAGCAGAAAAAGAAAAAACGCGGCGTATCTAAGGTACCTAAGGAAGGGAAAGGGAAAAGGCATCATCTTCAGAGGAGAGTCGGGGGAAGGGAAATAGTAAGAAAAAAGCCGTCTAACTTAATCACTCATGATGGCGGCACCCACTCCGTTGACGCTGGCGTCCATTAATGTCGCCAGCATTAAGTCTGATGCGGCTAGATTTGCGGCCTTTGATTTTCTCGACCGTGTTGAAGCCGACATTTTATTTTTGCAGGAGACCAGGCTGCCAGATTTTGCGGCCGTGTTTAAAGCTAAGAGGGAATGGAGACACGGGCCTTCCTATTGGTCTCTTGCGGCCGAGCCGTATAGCGGAGTGGCGGTCCTTTTTACCGCGCCGGTAGAATGCCGACGAGTTATTGAGTTAGAAATGGGGAGGTGCCTGATCCTGGATGTCCTCAACTTCGCCTAATTAACATCTATGGTCCCCAGTCCAAGTGGGACAGGAAGTGTCTCTTTATGAGGATCAAGCCCTACCTTTTTACAAGTCGGCAGGTGGTCTTTGGAGGGGACTTCAATGCTGTCACGAGGTCCCAGGATAGGGGAGGTTCCAGAGACAAGCTGACTTATGATAGCGTCGCTCTTAATAGCATAGCTAGTGAGGCTCGCCTGGTGGATGTCCACATCCGGCACACCCCAGGCCACGCGGGGTTCACCTATTATAGGGGTAGCTGCAGGTCTAGAATAGACAGGTTTTATTTAAAGGAGGAAGCCATTTCTTCAGCAGTGTCCGTTGTTGAGGTGGAGTTCTCCGACCACTGTCTAATTTTGTTTTCTCTGAATGTTACAGAGACCCCCCGGATGGGAAGAGGCTACTGGAAGCTCAATTCGTCTCTCCTGGAAGAAGCAGAGATAAGACAATCCTTTGAGGACTTTCTTCAGAGCCAGGTACCATTGCTGGGCCTTTGTAGCAGTAAGTCAGAGTGGTGGGAGATGCTCAAGAAAAGGGTGGCGAGATTCTTCCGCCAGCTCTCGAGCCTCAGGAGCCTGGACAGGTACCGCCTGTATCAGGGCCTGAGGAGGAAACTCGAGCATCTCGTCTCGACTGGAGGTAGTCGTGAGGACATCTCCAGAGTGAAATCCTTGCTGAAGAGGTGTCAGTACAATAGACACGCATCTTTGGTTTTTGAGAGGGATTACGGGAAATACCGCTCGCCCGACCCTTACAGAAACTGCAAGATGTCAGTGAATGGTAAAGTTGTCACGGGACTGGTTGACAGTACGGGATCCCTGAAAAGGTCCAGATCAGGGATTCTGGAGGTCGTCAGATCCTTCTACTCGCACCTCTTGGGCAGGAAGGATCTAGATCGGGATGTGATGTCGGCTTTCCTGGCTGAAACTGTCCCTGAGCCAGGAGTAGACCCCTCTCTTGATGTTTTGACAGAGATGATCAGGGAAGAGGAAGTCAGCCTGGCGATTGAAGGGCTCGCCCTCAAGAAATCGCCAGGTCCGGATGGCTTAACATCTGAGTTCTATAAGACCTTTAAGGACGCCTTGGTTCCCCTCTTGACTGAGGTATTCAATGAGTGTCTTTCCTCGGGCGCTCTGCCGAAGTCAATGAGGAGGTCTGCCCTGATCATTCTGTCAAAGGGTAAGGACCGATCTCGTATTGAGAACTGGCGTCCCATAGCGCTTCTCAATACGGACAGAAAGGTTTTGGCAAAGGTGCTGTTTAATCGGCTGGTGCAGTTTGCACCCCGGCTCCTTTCGGGGACCCAGCACTGCTCTGTTCCAGGCCGCAGTACATTTAGTGCTGTGCTTTGTGTCCGGGAGGCAGTGGAGCAGGGCAGGGCTGGTAACTGGAAGGGGTACTTGCTGTCCTTGGATCAGGCAAAAGCGTTTGATCGGGTTGACCACGAGTACCTCTGGTCTGTCCTTCTGAGGTATGGCCTGCCGGGGGAGTTTG
Source organism: Engystomops pustulosus (assembly GCF_040894005.1). NCBI lineage: Eukaryota > Metazoa > Chordata > Amphibia > Anura > Leptodactylidae > Engystomops > Engystomops pustulosus. Next base: position 12,500,100 of record NC_092411.1, on the reverse strand, counting down.
TCAATTGGCTTAAGGTTTTGTACGCAGGGGCAGAGAGTTTCCCGCTTGTGAACGGTTGGATTGGCCGCTCTTTTGAGGTCGGGTCTGGTGTTCGCCAGGGTTGTCCTCTGAGCCCACTTTTATACGTGTTCGCGATTGACCCATTCCTTAGGAGGGTTGATCGTGGGCCGTTGGTGGGAGTCGGGATGGACCAGGCGGCACCGGAAGCCACTCTAAGGGTGGTAGCGTACGCTGATGATGTCACCATTTTTGTGTCCTCGAGAGGGGAGGCGCAATGGGTGATGTCAGAGGTTGACCGCTACTCAGAGGCTTCTGGGTCCAAGATCAACCGGGATAAGTGTGAGAGTCTCTGGCTGGGAGAGGGGGATCCAGGCTTTGATCTCCCGGACACTCTTCCAGGGCCCCAAGACTCTGCCAAAGTTCTCGGCATCGAATTTGGCCAGGGGGATTACCCCATGCAAAACTGGGATGGCAGGCTTAAGATTGCCGCTCAGAGGGTGGACCAGTGGAAGGGTTGGTCTTTGACCCTCAGGGAAAGGGTGAACTTGATTAAAACTTACCTGCTCCCATTGCTGATATATCTGGGCAGTGTGTGCATGTTGCCAGAACCCCTCTGGACTCGGGTCTACAGTCTGTTCTTCCAGCTGTTATGGGGGAATAGGCTGAACCTAATCAAGAGGGAGGTTACTTACCGCACGAGGAGACAAGGAGGGTTGTGTATGGTCAACCCTGTGGTGTTCCTAGTGAATACCTTTCTTAAGATCAATGTAGCAAACCTCTGGAAAGAGAGGGCTCCTCCGTGGGTATACTCCTGCAGGGGATGGTTTCGGCCTTTCTTCCAGGAATGGGAGACAGGAGGGCGAGTGAAGGATCTCCGTACACCACATGGGCATCTTCCGGCTTACGCTACCCCGGTTCTGAAGGTGATTCGCCGGTGGGGTCTGGGAATGTGGGAGATCAGGACCATGTCGAGGAAACTCCTTGACAAAAGGGTTCTGTTGACCCATTTCCAGAAGCCTCTGGCCCTCAGGGATTGCCCAAGTCGGGATCTGGGGGTGGGTTTAGGTCTTTTGAATTCCATCAGGATCCCCCTGAAGTTTTGGGACTTGACTTGGCGCTGCTTCCATGGAAAGCTGTGTGTGAGGGACAATCTGAAGTGTAGGAGCTCTGAGGAAAGGGGTTGTCCCCGGGAGGAGTGCGGTGGCCTGCTGGAGAGCATGGACCACTTCCTGCTTCAGTGCCCCTTTAACACAGAGGTGTACAACCGGGTGGGCGCTTCCATCCATTGGCCCGGGTTGGCCGGTCTCTCCTATGCGGAGTGGGCCTATGGAGCATTCAGAGGCCTGGGTGGCCGGGACCGCTGCACGTTATTTCTAGTTAGCCTAGTGGTCAGGTACCACACGTGGAACGCACGGTGTTTAGTATCGACGCAGCGTAAAATCCTCCCGGTGGATGAGGTGGTTAGGAACATTCTGGGTGACCTGGTGAAGGTGCGCTCTCTGGAGTATGAGAGGCGGGGCACGGGGAGGGCCTCTCTCCTTTGGAGGGGCTTCTCCTTTAGTGTCCCTTAGTCTGTCATCTCCTCTCCTGGTGTTGGGCTGAAGCTGACACTGTAGATTTTTGTTTTGTATCTGAGGTTATAGTGATGTAGCGGCTTGCAGGCGCCGAACCTGGGCTTTATGTGGTTGGTTTGTTATGTTGATATGTTTAATGTGTTTGTATTTTGTGTACAGTGTGTATATATGTAGTTATAGTTAATGTGTATATAGCTTGGTTGGTTTTGGGGTGTTGGTGTTAGGGTGTTAGGTTGGGAGGGGGGTGGACGGGACTTGGACTGTACGATCCTGGGCACTGGTCTGGACTATATAGCGCGAACTTTGGACGTTAGACCAGTGTCTGGGTGGGAGGGTGATGGGCGTGGGATTTAGTTTAGTTATATTTAATGTTTTTATTTCCTGTTTGTCTTTTTTTTTTTTTTTGCTGTGTATTCTTTAGTTATTTATGGGGAAAAAAGGGAAAAAAAAAAAAAAAAAATTGTATAAAAAAAAAAAAAATTAGGTGGTGGGATTGGGTGAAGGTTTTGTTTTATAATGCTGATTGTGTGGTGTGTGTGTGGCTGGGCCAGGAGATTTTCGTAAGTCTCTTTTAGTTTGTATTATTGTTTTGTTTTGCCAGAAGTTATGGCTTTATTTATGTTTATTGTTGTAATGTTTTTCATTTTTATATATAAAATAAAAGATTTACAGGATGTAACTCAGGATCAGTACAGGATAAGTAATGTCATGCATGTACACAGTGACTGCACCAGCAGCAGAATAGTGAGTGCAGCTCTAGGGTATAATACAGGATGTAACTCAGGATCAGTACAGGATAAGTAATGTCATGTATGTACACAGTGACTGCACCAGCAGCAGAATAGTGAGTGCAGCTCTGGAGTATAATACAGGATGTAACTCGGGATCAGTACAGAATAAATGAACCTTACAGTAGTTTAGTGAATGTGTGTTAGGTAAAGGATAGATATAATTCAATAAGATTGTAGCATTAGAATATACAGGGATAGTCTGTAATGTGTATCCTGTATCCATGGAGAGCGTTAACTTTGCATAGGGGATGTATATATAAAATAGATCTGCAAAAATGCATCTACTCTGAGCAGCGGCACTTCCAAAAAAAAAATCACTTTAGGTTCCCAAATGAAGAATGCCCTCTATGCAACATGGAAAATACTTTGGAGCAGTTTTAAAATGTAAAATTTCTCCAGTGACGACTTCATCATTGTCTATAGGATCATCTCTGGGAGTGATTATTGTCTTATTGTCCAGATCTGAGAATATTATCAGTCTCCATTACATCACAATGATAGTTTATGTGCAGAGATGAAGCCCTGAACGTTCTGTCACATTTTCTCAGTCTCCTTTCATTATTGCTCACAAATGAGATCTAACAATTTGAGACAAATTTGGTGCGAATTTAGGCGCAAATGAATGGGACATGAGACAATTCCAAAGTGCATTTACTAAGGCAGAACCAGATCCATCATAGATCAGGAGCCAAAAAGAGAACAAACCAGGCGCAAAAACAGGCGAAGCTGAGACCCCCTATGATTAATGTCCCCCATATATTTCAGATGGATGATATGAAAAATAAAAAATTTTTGGAAAAACATTTTTGCCGGCGAACCTACAGAGACTGTAAAATCCAACTTGAGAAGAAAAAGATTCTTGGGGAAAAAACTAGCAGATAAAGGTGATTTTCCCAGTGCATTGTGGGCCGTCGGGCTTGTAGATAAGGGCGGCGGTGTCAGTACTTTGTCAGGATGGAGTCTGTGCCCCTGTGACAAGCCTGGACCTGTGTATTAGTGAGCGCAGGACCCTCATCCATCATGGGCGCCCCCTGATTCCCACATTACTGCTGAGCTGTCACTTTAAAGGGGCAGCACTTATCAATTGGCTATTAAGGGGTTTAAAAGGTTTTAAAGTGTTGGACATAAATCACTATGTGGACAGCCGGGGGGCTTTGATATCCCCCCTCTCCCAGCGCTGCCGTCTATCTGACAGGTCCTTCTGGATTAAGGGTAAAGTAAACTGTGATGATAGTGGGAAATCCAGGCCATGGAATACACGCAGGAGGAAAAGTAGTGATTTCAGGGGTCTTCTGGCTTTAAATAGCCAATAAGTAACCCTGGGGGGCACTTTTAATAATAATCTAATAATAATAATTCTTCATTTATATAGATAGATTACGCAGCGCTGCACAAAGCATGGCAAATCAGTCCCTGTCCCCAATGGGGCTCACAATCTAATCATCCTACCAGTATGTTGTTGAGTGTGGGAGGAAACCGGAGGACCCGGAGGAAACCCACGCAATCACTTATACATCTATCAGATAGATGGAGAGTAAAGAACAGCTAAGAGCTCGCACTGGAGGACCTGCCCAATGTATGGTATTACAGGATTGTGTAATACCAAATGTCTCCAAGGGAGGTGCTGCAGGGAAATTGAGGGGCCAAACAATGGGCTCAGCTTTTTGATAGGGACATATTTTCATGATTGTTCACAGTAGATGATTCCTAAAAAAATTAAGGGGTTTTATCAACTTAGGAAGTTCTCACCTGGCCACAAGATTGGGTATAAAGAGGTGATGGTAGAACCCCCACCTATCACTATAATAAGACCCCCTCAGCGATAAGGGGGTGGAGCGGCAGGACGCATCAATACTATAGGAGTGTCAAAAATTGCCAAGCACAGCGCTCTGTGATCTCCAACTGCTCCCATAGAAATTTATGGGTGGAAGGACTCAACCTGACACTTCACACACTAGTGAGTGACACAGGACCCTGTTCTACATATTGCTGGAGGTCCTGCTCTCATGATTGGTGGAGGTCCCGCTCTCAAGATTAGTGGGGGTCCCGCTCTCATGACTGGTGGAGGTCCTGCTCTCATGATTAGTGGGGGTCCCGCTCTCATGATTGGTGGGGGTCCTGCTCTCATGATTAGTGGGGGTCCCGCTCTCATGATTGGTGGGGGTCCTGCTCTCATGATTGTGGGGGTCCCAGCAGTCAACCTTCACCCTTATCCTGTGGATTGGAGTTGGTAAAACTTATAACTGTCAGAATCCACCATGATAAACCAGGGACATTACCCATAGATCCAGACCCTATGAATGTGGTATCTTCTTATATTTGTTATCCATGGCCTCCTTCTAATAACAACTTTTAAAATTATGCTAATGATCCAGAAGTGCTCTGGGGATCTTTACCGGAGCCCCTCCCTGCTCTGGTTTCACAGACTGTTACACTGTCTCCGCCTCCCTCTGCTCCTTCAGCATTTCCCCCCTCCTCTGCCTGTTGTAATCTCACACAGTGGAAAGGGGGGAATGTTCCTTCAAAGTGTAACATCCTGTGAACCTACAGCACGGAAGGGCTTTTGTAACGCCCCTCAGAGCCCTTCTGGCTCATTAGCATAATTTAAACCGTTGATTTTAGAAGTAAGGGAGGAATATTATGGTAGATTGTAGTCTTTATCTTTCAGATCATTGCTGTAGTCTCATTTCTCATAGATTGTAAAGGGCCTATGTTTAATATTGCTGTTCAGACCCAATTATTTAACTGGACCGGATCTGCAGACAGGACACATGATGAATGGGGTGAATACGAGGGCACTAATGTTCTACTTGCGGGAGGAGAGGCCATCAATCTCATGTTAGTCACATCTGCCACCCCCTGGAGCAGCTTTGTAAAGAGACGGCAGAGTTTGGGAAAGTTCTGCAGTCTCTTCCCTCAATACCAAGCGCAGCGCCATATACTGTATAGTGGCCGTGCTTGGAACTGCAGCTCAGTTCAACTCATTTAAAATGGACAGAACTTCTTACAGAATTAATCAGCGAATTAAAAGATTATCAACCTTTCCAAAATACTTCCAGTTCTTGGTCATTTTACAGATCTCTGCTTGCTGACATGGAATAGAAACAAACTTTTTTTTTTTTTTTTACATCCAGAGGCAAAAAACCTGCGCAGACCTCGTCATTCTCTAAAGTTGTTAATTAGATACCACTGTATGACTATAGACAAGAAATAGATGAACAGTCTAGAATGATGGGTTTACCTGCACTGATACATTGTAACAAACTCACTGCTGCATGGACACTTCACCCGTCCCACATATAGTACAAGGTGTTTGATGTGTGATGGGAATGAGCAAAGTCCGTTCTGCTTCATCTGACAGACGGATGAATAAGATACAAGAAAATGAAAAGATTCCAGAGTGAAGAACAAGCTCCGGGGGATTCCTAGAGAAATTGAGCGGATTCCATAGGACGCCCCCCCCCCCCCTGCCCCGGGCCGTCCACAAGTGTCTAGAACCTGATACCTAATAATTAGCGCAGCGTATTACAGGGGTCACGCTCCCGGCATACACCAGCCATCCATTATCATTACTTACTGTAACCAAAACCAAAGGAATGTCCAAATATTACCGCCCCCCCACCACCCCAACCGCAGGCAGATGTGTAGTGACTGAGCCCCAAACAGCTGATCACAGCCGGTTACATCATGTAACATACACGCAATAATGTTACCAAATGTGTTCAGCCAATTCTAAGTTACATCTGACGCTTGGAAAGCTGGGTGCCAACCATCAAAATAATAATATAGCGCCAACATATTCCATAGCGCTCTACATGTCATAGGGGATGGCTCCCAGAACGTATATTCGTACACTTATGCATCATATAAGGACACCCCTATGCACACATATTAGAGACGTCTATGAAGAGAGACGAGAGAGGAGCGAGTAACTGCTGAGCGAGAGAAACAGGCTGCTGGAGATAATAGTAAGTTTTCAAAGTGTTTTATCCACATCAGTACGGGTCAGTACTTCTCTATAATATCCCATATGACCCTGCTGATGCTGAGTGAGATGAAGGAGACACAGCTACAGAGGCTGCTGGAGCTAATAGTAAGTTTTATCTCACCCCAAGTGCTTTATCCACATGAGTAGAGGTCAGGACTTCTTTATAATGTCCTATATGACCCTGCTGATGCTGAGTGAGATGAAGGAGACACAACAACAGAGACTGCTGGAGCTAATAGTAAGTTTTATCTAACCCAAAGTGCTTTATTCACATGAGTAGAAAAGTGCTTCTCTATAATGTCCTATAACAGCGGTTCTCAACCTGTGGGAGGATGCCTCAGACCATCAGAGATTTGTGTTTTCCGATGGTCTTAGGAAACGAGACACTGCAGGGCAGAGTGCCGGCTCCCACCTCCCACGTGTGGCAGCTCCATCCGTCTCACATAGACGAATGATGTCATCACGTCCCGCCTGGGACACAGTTCCATCATTGGAGTGTATAAGACGGCAAGAGCAGAGAGAAAGTGCTGAGAGGAACACTGTAAGTATGTTTTAATTTATTTTTTTACACACTAGAGGCATCACTGTGACTGCTGGCTACTGGGGGCATCACTATGACTACTAGCCACTAGGGGCATCACTGTGTCTACTTGATACTGGGGGCATCACTATGACTACTAGCCACTAGAGGCATCACTGTGTCTACTTGATACTGGGGGCATCACTATGACTACTAGCCACTAGGGGCATCACTGTGACTACTCGATACTGGGGGCTTCACTGTGACTACTGGCTACCGGTGGCATTACTGTGTTTACTGGCTACTAGGGGCATCACTGTGTCTACTGGATACTAGGAGCATTACTAGGATTACTGGCTAATGGGGACATCACTATGACTACTGGCTAATTGAGGATGTGCAAAAGTTTTTTTTTTATCTTATGACTATGTGTAATGATGGGAGCATTTAGTGAGATCATCCCTGGATATATCTATCTCTGTGTTGTGTGTACAGCTCAGCATACAGCTCATTTCTCATTGGGGAGGACGAGACAACTAGATAAATATAAATTAGGGTTCAGCGGGGTGTTGCTGCTCTTGCATGTTTTTTGTAAGAAGAAGAATTTCATCACTAAAGATGATACATTGTTTCCATGGATGGAATTAGTAACATTGCTGTATTATCAGGTATATACCAGAGTATTACACTCAGCAGGTGTAATAAATCCCTTCATGTTATATGTAATGGACCTGGTGCAGATTACATATTCATGTCCTCTCCCTTCTGAAGGTTTAATGAATCATTGGAGGAGGGAGATATATATAGTATATCATAACGCTACATATACCATACATATATTCAAGCATAACCAACCATTCACCAAATTCAGCATTAGAGAGTAGCACAATTTCTTCCCATTGCATAACATGTATTCTGCAGTGTTCAGCAGTTTTCCCCTCTGCAGCCTCTGTACGTAATTCTCCATTGTATCAGATCTGGAGGCTGGAGACTAATTAACATGATTAGTAACATGTGAACAATCCACAGGAACTTCTGGAACAATGTCCATTGGATCCTGGAATGGAGAAGTTTGGGCATGATGGACAATGCCACGCTTGGTTTGGGCTCGTTTCGCAGCCAAATGGCACCTTGCATTCATTGAGATGACCATGATCTACTCTGCGTTCTGGAGTCACATGTGAGACCATCTTTCCAACAACTAAAGTTTGGTTGAGTCCGGGTCAAGACAATGATCCCAAGCGCATCAGCAAATCTTCAACAGAAAATCAAGTCACAGTCATGGTCCAGACCCAAACCCAAAAGAAATGCTGTGTCGTGACCTCAAGAACTTGGATTGGCAGTGGTGCTAGAAGACACTTGTCAAACATTGATGTCCTATTATAGGTACCAGAAAACCCATTTAACTAGTGGTCCGTTTATGGACAGACTGTATATACTTAGGTGGACCTCAGTGTACATGTGTATGGCCGACCTGGGTGGTCCCATGGTCTAACATGGTTAGTCTAGAATTGCATCCTGAAGAAGTTCTCGTAATACGATGTCTACCTCCTAAAAACGGGAAAATTAAAGATGATGTGACAGTAATATAGACATACGAGCTGTTAAAGGCTAAAACAATGTTATTTAATCCAGACAGACTGATTGAGATAATATGACAGAGGAAGCGAGACCCAAAATCAGCGCAAAGTCCTGTCAGCCATTTACAAAACCACAGAGTACAATTACTGGGGCTCATTACTCCGCCTGTCAGTCTACAGTATGAGACATCATCATCATTACCATCAGCAGTCAGATATGGTCATTACAAAGCCTATCCGTTATACAGCCCCCGACACTGTACAAGATGCAGATGTACGGGAACAGGCAGCGGAGAACCTCATGATAAATCAGAATGTTACATAGAAAGAGAATGTTCCATCATTTAACATATTTTGGGCATTTTTAAAAACTTGAATCCGGACATTTTCGGATGACACATTTACTAAGGGTCCGAATCACTCTTTTTTGCCGGGTTTCTCGAAAATTACGGGTTTGCGCCGAATTGCCCCGGGTTTTTGGCGTATGTGATCGGATTGTGGCGCATCGGCGCAAGGTTACATTCGACAGAAATTGGGGCGTGGCCGTCGGGGCATATTCACTTACTGGTCCTGTCGCGATCCAGCGGCTCGTTCTCCGGTGAGGATTCGGGTCTTCTGCCGATTCACTAAGGTCATGTGCCCGACGTCCACCAGGTGTCGCTGCTGTGCCGAGGTCTGCTGGAATTCACCAACCTATTCCTGATGCATGTAAGTGCGTGTCAAGCAACACAATTTTTTTTTAAATACCGTGTTTTTCCGAATCTGTGGGGTTTTCCGACAGCCACGCCCCCCACTTCCGTCACGTGCAATCCGATCTCGTGCACCAAAAACCCGGGGCAATTCGGCACAAACCGGTAATTTTTCGGGAAACCGGACGAAAAAGAGCGTTTCGGACCCTTAGTAAATGTGCCCCAATAAGCTGATATTTACTGCTTATTGCATCACTTTCAGCTTTGATGTATAGACTGGGACAGAGTTAGCAGAGTCATAAAAGTCAACTAGATGGTTCCTTTAGTACCATAAGTACTGTACACTGGATCCATGCTAAAGTAACACTTTCAGCAACTGAACACTTAAAAGATGGTCTAGAAAAATAGAAACATCACAGATGTTTTCCTAAAACAGTATCCCATCTATCCATGAATAATGTTTAGCATTGCAGTGAATAGTTTGGGCTGTAATACCACACGCGACCTGCAGGCAAATGTGGCACTGCTTCTGGTAGAAAGGGGCCATGTTTTTCAGTTCCTGAACTATATGTCTTGCATACCAAGTCGTAGCCTACTAGATACTTTCTTAGTACTTATATAACTCCCGGTAACTACCCGTGCTACACTACTGGAAATATTAGGCATTTGGGGTCTTTTAGGCCAATCTAGAAGACAATCTGGATCTAATCAAAATTATATCCAGGCAGTAATAACTTTGATAAACCTTTAGAGACAAAAAATCCAAAAAGTTAATTGTCCAGAGGAGCAGAGATCTTAATGCATTTGCTATCAGGCTCCTGAGATTTGTCCAGAGCTGTCTACACACATGTCCTCTTGATCAATTTGTATCAAACATATTGGGGGTCATTTACTAAGGGCCCGATCCACATTTTCCCGACGTGTTACCCGAATATTTATGATTTGCTCCGATTTCCCCTGAATTGCCCCGGGTTTTTGGCGCATGAGATCTGATTGTGGCGCATTGGCGCCGGCATGCACGCAACGGAAATTGGGGGGCGTGGCCGAACGAAAACCCGATGGATTCGGAAAAACCGCCGCATTTAAAAAAAAATTGCACTTACCTTCACTCAGCCCGGCTCGGTGTATTCCAGTGCGTTCCGATGCTCTTCAGCGCAGCAGCGCCACCTGGTGGACGGCGGAGGAACTGTCTTAATAAATCCCAGCCGGACCCAAATCCACCGCAGAGAATGCGCCGCTGGATCACGAATGGACCGGGTAAGTAAATCTGCCCCATTACCTTACTTGGTCAACTTGGTCTTCTGGACCATCAAAACAAAAAAAAATCAAGATACTGTTTATGCTTCTAGAGTTCCGCTTTACTTAGCACCTTAGATTTAGTCAAGGAGCTTCTTTGCTGTGGCCAAACGACCTATAATCAGATGAGGACCTGTATCTTTAAATTGGGAGCAAACAAAAGGCCCCTTTGGTATGTCCAGACTTTTTTCTATAAATATATATATATATATATATTCTTTGCCCTAACAAGAACTTGTTCAAATCACCAGCACAATTAATAATACAATATCTACTTCTAGAGTCAAGACCTTTATTGTAACCCAAGAACCTATGGTCATTTCTGGACCTGTCCTTCCAGTTAAGAAGAAAATAACAGGCTTATTAGCTGTCTGCAAATATTTACTCACCCCAATTAGATCATTCAACACAAATCTTAACTTGGTCAAGTTATCCACCAACACAAACCGTCAAGATACTGGGGCACATTTACTAAGGGTCCGCAGCCGCGAATCTGTCGGGTTTTTCCCGAATATTTCCGCTCTGCGCTGTATTTCATGGAATTGTGGCGCACGCGATTGATTTTTGCCACAATCGCGCCGACTTTCGCGCGACAGAAATCGGGGGGCGTGGCCACCGGACAACCCGAAGGATTCGGAAAAACCGCAGAATTTAAAAAGCCATTTGTGTCGCAAGATCAAGCACTCACATACACCAGAAAAAAGCAGGTGAACTCCGGCGGACCTCAGCGCAGCAGCGACACCTGGTGAATATCGACGCACGGACCTTAGTGAATCCCGGCAGAACCCGAATCAGCGTCGGAGAACCCGCCGCTGGATCGCGACTGGACCGGGTAAGTAAATGTGCCCCACTGTATCTTGGCCGCCTGAGATTTCATTGAGAAACTACTTTTCTGTATCCCAAGGAGTCAGGACCAATGATGATAAGTTCTTCCAGTTTGGTATTAAGTTACAGGCTTCTTAGATTTCTTCAGAGCGGTCTCCCATTCCCATGATATAATCAGATCATTCAAGTCATAACTTGGTCAAGTAGTCGGCTTGTCCACCACCAACAAAATGTCAAGATACCGTTTTGGCTTCCGAAGTCAAGATAAAATGAGCATCTAAAAACGTAATGAAGAAGTATCTTTACTGTATCCCAAGGACCTATGAATTATATGTAGACCTCTACCACCAGTTTTGAAGAAGATTACCGGTTCCTTAACCTGACCTGTCTTCTGACCTTGCTACATATATCCAATGACCTAATTAGATTGACCAACACAAGTCATAACTAGTCAGCTTGAGTAGTCAGCTTGTCCATCAACACCAAAAACTCAAGATATCGTATTTGTTTCTTGCACCAAGATTTGGAGACAGCCTGAGATTTTCTCGAGGGGGGTCTTCAATGAGACCCAAGGTATGATCATATATTGACCTGTACCTCTGGTTTGGAAGTAAGTGTATAGGGAACTGGTCTTGAAGAAGCTTAAAACACATGGAAACAGCCATCTCCGGAGAACATCATCAATTTCGGGTCGTTGAGTGTGATTCCTTGACTAGTACTGTACTGTCCTGCTGTGTTGTCCGATAGGACGTGAACTCTTTACATGATGAACATTGCTACCCTGTTTCCCCGAAAATAAGACAGTGTCTTATATTAATTTTTGATCCTAAAGAGGCACTAGGTCTTATTTTCAGGGGATTCTTATTTTTCCATGAACAAGAATTTACATTTAGCGTTGAACAAAAAATCAACTTCTCTAACATCCTTATGACTCTCCAAACTCTGAATTTCATGCTGTATTTCTTGTGACTCCATTTCTATTAGAATCATTGACCCCGATCTCTCATGTTTAGTAAAAGCACTTTCCATAAATGACCCTTCTTATCCTGGAAGCTGCTGGTATCACGTTTGCAGCACAACAACCAGTGATTTACTTCCATGAATTCTTCTCCATGTCACATCCTTCTGCAGCATCTAAAAGATTTACTAGTACTAATGTATGGCGCGGGGGGAGCTGCTGCTATGGCGGCTGCTAGGTCTTATTTTCAGGGGAGGCCTTATATTTCTAAGCCTGGACAAAATTGTGCTAGGTCTTACTTTCGGGGGATGTCTTATTTTGGGGGAAACAGGGTAAAAATCATCCAAATATAGACAATGATGAAGATACAGATGTTTATGGAAAAGCAGAAGAAGCTTCCATCACTGGGAATATCAAGTGAACTTGTAAACATGAAGCACAGATTACACTGAGGCTTCCCGAAGTCAATGCTCCGTATGTAAACACATTGTTGGCTATCTGGACGTACACGACACCGCTCTGGGCAGCTTCAACCCTACGCACTTTATAATGACGTAAAACAGAAGTTTCTAGATGGAGTATGGGAATGTTGTCGGCTTGTAGAGTTAGGATGGAAGGTCCTAAAACTGGGACCTGTACTGGATCATTGTGTAATGGCCTGGACACCAACATAAGCCACAAACACAACACAGAAAATTAAGGAGATCCTAACACCATTAACCCGTCATGACCGATCCCTCCTGCCTCTGCCCTAGTCTGTCATTTAATAATTCTGGATATCTAAGTTTCTTATCTAGGTGTCAAGCTTAGCGGAGGAGAGCACCGGGATCATCATCAAGAGGAGCAGAGGTAAGTATTTCTAAGTGTTTTTTGTGTTTTTTCAACTGGTTGATTTCCTTTAAAAGGCACCTACCACCCCGATTCTACCTATAAAGGTAGAAGGGGTGGTAGGTGGATGAATAGGACTTGAGGATAGCTCTTTTTTGGGCTAATCCTCACGTCCAGGGTGTCTTTTAGAAAACTTTATTGCAGGTATATGTCAATTTTTTTATGCGGCTACTGGGGCGTGGAGTAGGCGGACATGAGGCTACTAGTCGCGGCTACTCCACGCCCCAGTAGCCACGTTACTCCGCCTACCATTTAATCTTCGGCGCGCAGCTCCTCGTAGCTGCGCACCCTCGTCCTAGTGTCCGGCATTCTGCGCATGCGCAGAACGCAGGCCTTCGGCTGCGCGGCCGCAGATCCGGGGCCGGAGCTACTGCGCATGCGCAGAAGGCCGCAGATGCTGGGGGACTCGGACGAGGGCGCGCAGCTACGAAAAGCTGTGCGCCGAAGATTAAATGGTAGGCGGAGTAACGTGGCTACTGGGGCGTGGAGTAGCCGCGACTAGTAGCCTCATGTCCACCTACTCCACGCCCCAGTAGCCGCATAAAAAAATTTACATATGCCTGCATTAAAGTTTTCTAAAAGACACCCGAGACGTGAGGATTAGCCCAAAAAAGGGCTATCCTAACGTCCCATTCATCCACCTACCACCCCTTCTACCTTTATAGGTAGAATCGGGGTGGTGGGTGCCCTTTAAACATATCTATCATCTATCTATCTTATAATACCAAGAGATAGGGAATCACCAATGTGTATATATATATAAGGGAGCACTTTAGGCCTCTGTACATTCACCCAACTAACTGATAGAGATTTCAACACTTAGTAAGAGTAACTATGACGTGTTCCTCAGTCATTTCCTCTCGCTTTGCTGGAGAACATCTTGATCATGGTGAAGGGATCACTATTTCACCAATACAACTTTCAAGAGAATTCATATTGTGAAATCAAACTGCATTAAATTACTCCAAATTCTCTGTTAAGAGTTTAACAAGTCACATACTTTATCTTTGTGCTCATCTGTAACCCTTACGTGACGGTTCTTTTTGAAAAATCAATCAACTTTTCAAATAATCTAAAAGTACATTTCCTGTTGCTTTGTGTTTGCAGTTCCTTTGCCCACTTGTGTCTCCACGGTACCAGACTACAAGGAGGCCCACGGTTGTAGGAAAACCACAGTCATTTATCTTAGACTGTTGCGCCTTTTTTGCTTGGATTCTAGTGACTTTTTGGGTACATTGGGGTATTTGCCTAATTTTTTGCGCCTTTTTCCAGCAGTTCGCCGGAGTTCGCCGTGTAGCAGTTTCCTGGTTTGCGCCTAATTTGTCTTTGTATTTCTCCTGCTTCCAGATGTTTGCGCCTTATTTAACATTGATTCGCGCCTATATGGGTGCAATAAAACACCAGTCCTGACCAGGCTTAGGAAAGGCAAGGGTGTGATTTGCGCAACAAAATTGCTCCTTTTTTAAAATTTGCACCTAATAAGGCTCAAAAAAAATCTTTATTTGACAAAGAGCCAAATCAGGTGCAAAAAAATAGACTCACAAAAGGCTCAAAAAAAGCTCAGGGAAGTGGTAAATAAGAGAAATGACCCCCATAATCTCTTGATTGACTTCTGGACCTGCAGATATGATCCATCTACCCGTACAGAACAACAGGTGAAGGGAATATAACCTCAATGTTCTGTGGGGTCCATAGTCCTTCATTTTAGAATTTGTTGTAGTTGGAAAGCTAAAACATGCAATTTTGCATGTGGCGCAATAAACTGGCGCAGGTTATAGCTGAAATTTACACCAGGTTGGAACTGATCTAGATTTCCATTCCAGAATGGAATTACTAAGAGGTCGGAACTTCACAGTAATTCCGTCTTGTTGTGCAGCTTGTACGCCATTTATTAAGACTTCCCTACATACATCGGGCCAACTACTAAGTGTAGTTGCTGTGCCAGAATTATCACACATTACAATAATCTGTGATGTGTTGAGTTCCTGCCTCTTATTAATCACTTTACTTTAGGCGCAGTTTAGGCGCAATGTTAGATTCGGGCTCTAACATGTGATCCCCCTACAAGCTCCTCTCTGCTTCTCTCCCGCACCCCAGCATGAGAATGACCCCCACAGCAGCACCCAAGTGTGTGACACCCTGCACCCAGTGACCTCCTCAGCAGGGGCTTCTCCTGCAGGGGATCCACCAGTGCTGGTCTCCTGCTGCACCCCTGTAATTCTGATCAGTGTCCTCCTCAGTGTGGTCATCCTGCTACACAGGACACTTCTCTGTACTATCTGCAAAACCCTACAAACTTCTATTCTCTCCTGCTTTGAGCTGCTGCTTTTGTAGATTGTTTCTTAAATAGAAGGTCATGAACTGTAAACAGAGGCTCCACGTAATGTCTGTGGTGTCTGCAGTGTGTGTAGTGTCTGTGGTGTTTGCAGTGTCTTTAGTGTCTGTGGTGTCTGCAGTGTGTGTAGTGTCTGTGGTGTCTGCAGTGTCTGTAGTATCTGTAGTGTCTGTGGTGTCTGCAGTGTGTGTAGTCGTGTCTGTGGTGTCTGCAGTGTCTGTAGTATCTGTAGTGTCTGTGGTGTCTGTAGTGTGTGTAGTGTCTGTGTTGTCTGCAGTGTCTGTGGTGTCTGTAGTGTGTGTAGTGTCTGTGGTGTCTGCAGTGTCTGTAGTATCTGTAGTGTCTGTGGTGTCTGCAGTGTCTGTAGTATCTGTAGTGTCTGTGGTGTCTGTAGTGTGTGTAGTGTCTGTGGTGTCTGTAGTGTGTGTAGTGTCTGTGGTGTCTGCAGTGTCTGTAGTATCTGTAGTGTCTGTGGTGTCTGTAGTGTGTGTAGTGTCTGTAGTGTCTGTAATATCTGCAGTGTGTGTAGTGTGTGTAGTGTGTGTAGTGTCTGAAGTGTGTGTAGTGTCTGTAGTGTGTGTAGTGTCTGTAGTGTGTGTAGTGTCTGTA
Organism: Engystomops pustulosus; assembly: GCF_040894005.1. Taxonomy (NCBI): domain Eukaryota; kingdom Metazoa; phylum Chordata; class Amphibia; order Anura; family Leptodactylidae; genus Engystomops; species Engystomops pustulosus. The sequence goes on along the minus strand of NC_092411.1, from coordinate 12,484,047 downwards.
GTGTCTGTAGTGTCTGTGGTGTCTGTAGTGTGTGTAGTGTCTGTGGTGTCTGTAGTGTCTGTAGTGTCTGTGGTGTCTGCAGTGTCTGTAGTATCTGTAGTGTCTGTGGTGTCTGTAGTGTGTGTAGTGTCTGTAGTGTCTGTAATATCTGCAGTGTGTGTAGTGTGTGTAGTGTCTGAAGTGTGTGTAGTGTCTGTAGTGTGTGTAGTGTCTGTAGTGTGTGTAGTGTCTGCAGTGTGTGTAGTGTCTGTAGTGTGTGTAGTGTCTGCAGTGTGTGTAGTGTCTGTAGTGTGTGTAGTGTCTGTAGTGTGTGTAGTGTCTGCAGTGTGTGTAGTGTCTGCAGTGTGTGTAGTGTCTGCAGTTTCTTCAGTGTCTGTAGTGTTAGTAGTGTGTGTAGTATCCCTAGTGTCTGTAGTATATGTGGTGTCTGGAGTGTCTGTAGTGTGTGTAGTGTCTGTAGTGTGTGTAGTGTCTGTGGTGTATGTAGTGTATGTAGTGTCTGCAGTGTCTGTAGTGTCTGTAGTATCTGTAGTGTGTGCAGTGTTTGTAGTATCTGTAGTATCTGCAGTGTCTGTAGTGTGTGTAGTGTCTGCAGTGTCTGTTGTGTGTGTAGTATCTGTAGTGTGTGTAGTGTCTGCAGTGTGTGTAGTATCTGTGGTGTCTGTAGTGTCTGTGGTGTCTGTAGTATCTGTAGTGTCTGTGGTGTCTGTAGTATCTGTAGTGTGTGTAGTGTCTGTAGGGTCGTTAGTGTCTGCTGAGCTATGCTGTGGGGATGAGCTGCTTTGCACAGGGGCTCAGTGTTGCTTCTCAGTTTACACCACCTTTAAGCTGGACGGTTTCTGGGCCCATTTTTGCGCCTGAATGTAAAATCGCAAGTGATGAATATCATTAGACACAGCAAAACATCTGGATTGGTCGGATAAATGAGGGAAAACCTGGTTATTTTTGCTGCGCGGCTAGTTTGGTGTTTAGTCGCAAAAACAGTGCGACAATATAAAAAGGCGCAAAAACAACAGAAAAACGAGTGCTACATCTGGCCCATCATCTTTATACATCATCCCCAGCGCATGTATGTACACCCCGTGCAGGGAGGATATGGCCACGTGTTACTCACAGGAAGATAATACAAGTGCTGGAAGCGTCCCAGCTCTGTCACCTCCGCCATACGTGTATATTTATACAGATAGTATCAGCCTAAACACAGCGTCATGCACACAGCTCCGGGTTTGACACTTTATACAATTTCTTCACCACTTCTGGTTTTCAAACAAAGTAATGTCAGGCGAGCTGACTGTCAGGAGAGCTGACTGCGCAATGTGAGGAATGCATCTCAAGAGCCGCCTGAAGGACACTTACTAATATTAAGGGTCCTGCAGAGAGTATAAAGAGCAACTCAGTATTCAGAACACATGGATATTATAGAGCAGATGTAGCAGAGGCAACCCTGTCATTTAAAGGGGTTTGCCCATGAAAGAAAGTTCTTAATTTATAACCCCCTAGTGATGTTTACACAATAAAGATTATTTTAACCCCCTATTTTAAAATTTTGCTCAGTTTTATTGCTGTTTAAGCTCCTATCACTCAGTGATGGTCGGTGTAAGATTCTAGAGTGTGGGCGGGGACTCTCTGAGCAGACACTTCATGATCCCTCTGTGCTGTGAGGTGCTGTGTAATGACAATGTGCTTAGAGTATCAGGGTATAGGGTTTATCTACACTTTTATTTAGCTTCTGAACATTCACTAGTGTCTGACATAGAGAAGGAGAGATGAGACAGATCAGAGATGATGAGATCCATGAGATGGATATAACACACAATGACACTCTGATAACTCACCTATAACACACACACAGTCAACAGTGGTGTAACTTGAAGCTGATGGGCCCTGGTGCAAAGTCTGTGCCAGGCCCCCGACTATAATGTATGGTTTATAGTACTAGTCTTCTCATATGGCAAAGTGACGCCTTATGGGCCCCGGGTGCGATCACAACCTCTGCACCCCCTAAAGTTACACCCCTGACTGTCAGCTCTGCTACATGCCTCCTTACTCTGCTATATAGACCTGATCTTGAATGCAGCTTGTAGAGTAAGTCTTGCGGGCAGGAAGTGTCTATGTGTGAGCTCGTCTTGGGGGGTGGGCAGAGATCACACTGCATTGTGCAGACAGGAGAAGCTATTCATTAAAAGAATCTGCCCGGCCCAACCATAGAAGATTTACGGTCGGATCCCAGTGCAACCAAAATTGTGTATATCAGGACTGAGAGAGACAGGTTGGATTTTTATTAATAACAGTAAATTAGAGAATATGCTAGTTTATCCTGAGAATATGTAAGATTCTTTTCTTCCTGGGAGGAATGTCCCTTTAACTGTTCTGAGAGATTCTGAGTAAATTAGAAGGTATTTCAGAAGGTTTAGCCACACTTATATTTTGCAAAAAAAACCTGTGCTGCGCTTGTTTTTTGGATTGATTGGAATTTCACAGATAAAGTTTGGAGACAAAACTGGATCAATCTGTAATTTCACTGTATTGCAGAGCGCTGCTGTATATGGAAGGAAAACAAATAAATTTTAACAGGGCCGCCACTAGGAATTTTGGGGCCTCTGACTGGAAGATTTTTGTGCCCCCCTCCTGTGTTCATCCCACATTGATACTTAACATTATACACAATTTTTTTTGACCAAAACATTTTTGAGCTATGGCAAGCTTGACAGGACCCTACTCTACTGCACGCGCCCCCGCAGTATATAGATAGCCCCTGCACATGCCCACTCAGTATATAGATAGCCCCTGCACGTGGCCACTCAGTATATAGATAGCCCCTGCACGTGGCCACTCAGTATATAGATAGCCCCTGCACATGCCCACTCAGTATATAGATAGCCCCTGCACATGCCCACTCAGTATATAGATAGCCCCTGCACGTGGCCACTCTGTATATAGATAGCCCCTGCACATGCCCACTCAGTATATAGATAGCCCCTGCACGTGTTCACTCTGTATATAGATAGCCCCTGCACGTGGCCACTCAGTATATAGATAGCCCCTGCACATGCCCACTCAGTATATAGATAGCCCCTGCACGTGGCCACTCAGTATATAGATAGCCCCTGCACATGCCCACTCAGTATATAGATAGCCCCTGCACGTGGCCACTCAGTATATAGATAGCCCCATGCACGTGCCCACTCAGTATATAGATAGCCCCTGCACGTGTTCACTCTGTATATAGATAGCCCCTGCACGTGGCCACTCTGTATATAGATAGCCCCTGCACATGCCCACTCAGTATATAGATAGCCCCTGCACGTGGCCACTCAGTATATAGATAGCCCCTGCACATGCCCACTCAGTATATAGATAGCCCCTGCACGTGTTCACTCTGTATATAGATAGCCCCTGCACGTGGCCACTCAGTATATAGATAGCCCCTGCACATGCCCACTCAGTATATAGATAGCCCCTGCACGTGTTCACTCTGTATATAGATAGCCCCTGCACGTGGCCACTCAGTATATAGATAGCCCCTGCACGTGGCCACTCAGTATATAGATAGCCCCTGCACGTGTTCACTCTGTATATAGATAGCCCCTGCACATGCCCACTCAGTATATAGATAGCCCCTGCACGTGGCCACTCAGTATATAGATAGCCCCTGCACATGCCCACTCAGTATATAGATAGCCCCTGCACGTGTTCACTCTGTATATAGATAGCCCCTGCACGTGGCCACTCAGTATATAGATAGCCCCTGCACATGCCCACTCAGTATATAGATAGCCCCTGCACGTGTTCACTCTGTATATAGATAGCCCCTGCACGTGGCCACTCAGTATATAGATAGCCCCTGCACGTGGCCACTCAGTATATAGATAGCCCCTGCACGTGTTCACTCTGTATATAGATAGCCCCTGCACGTGCCCACTCAGTATATAGATAGCCCCTCAGGCCCCCCTTCTGATAGGACAATGGGGGGGTCCTTGAACACAGTCCCACTAGACCCCCCATGATGGCGACCCTGGCTGTAAATGATCAGGCATTGCTTAACAGAGGAACAACAAAGACGACAAAGCAGGGACTGTGCACCATCAAGATGCTTAGATGGCCCTATGACCTGACCTAAGATCTGACCAGGGATATAACGAGCAGCGCACCTGTGTGACATCACATGACCAGGGATATAACGAACAGCGCACCTGTGTGACATCACATGACCAGGTATATAACGAGCCGTGCACCTGTGTGACATCACATGACCAGGGATATAACGAGCCAGGCACCTGTGTGACATCACATGACCAGGGATATAACGAGCCAGGCACCTGTGTGACATCACATGACCAGCTATATAACGATCCGTGCACCTGTATGACATCACATGACCAGGGATATAACGTGCTGTGCACCTGTGTGACATCACATGGCCAGGGATATAACGAGCTGGCAGCTGTGTGACATCACATGACCAGGGATATAAAGAGCCAGGCACCTGTGTGACATCACATGACCAGCTATATAACGAGTCGTGCACCTGTATGACATCACATGATCAGGGATATAACGAACAGCGCACCTGTGTGACATCACATGACCAGGGATATAACGAGCCCTGAACCTGTGTGACATCACATGACCAGGGATATAACGAGCCGTGCACCTGTGTGGCATCACATGACCTGGGATATAACGAGCAGCGCACCTGTGTGACATCACATGACCAGGGATATATAACGAGACATTCACCTGCGTGACATCACATGACCAGGGATATAATCAGCAGTGCACCTGTGTGACATCACATGATCATGGATTTTAGTAGCTGAAGCTCTCAAATTAACTTTGAGTGACTGCCTCCATATTGTGTAATTGCTGGTCATGCAATATTGTCTAAAGTACAAGTATAAGAGTTTTATAGGTAAATTCCCCACAGAATTCCCTTCTTTCCCCTTGGACATGGACTCTGTACAATCGCTGACAGTAGGATAATGAATGGCTGTATGTAATGTAAGGTAAGTGGATATCATGTATCAGAAAAGTACATTTTCGTGTAATCTGATATTGGGTTTTCTGGTCATTTTACACAAACACTCCAGAAATGTGCACAAGTGAGCAGCAATTTCCATAGAAGTGTCACATGATCCGACTTATATATCACCTAATAAAAAGTGAGCGGCCGGCGGGGCTCATCCTCAATGTGCCGCCGAGGTGCAGGGGCGACCCGTGATCCCCTAATAAACAGATGATCTGCTGCAGCCATAAAAGTACAAAGAATCCGACCCGTAATGAGTGAAAGTCACAATGTGCAGAGAGACGACTCCTCATGTAATCCCCTCCAGACAGACAAGCGCAATAATCGCACAATAGACGAAACTCTAACACGGGAAGTCTGCAGCCAACCAAGACGTGACATCAGTGCGCCAGAAAAATCCCACAACAAACCAAATCCGAGGAACAGCAATAACTTTAATCTCAGAAACTTTACATACAATGGATATTTCCATGTATCTATATCTAAAACATCTGCTATATTATAGGTATAAAGCTCCAATGTAGAATCTATGGAAACAGACTATAAGAAGCTAAAGGCGCACCCTGCACCCATGTGTCACTCCTCTCCTTCTCAGCTTCATGTAGAGACAATAGAATAAGGAACAGATTGAAAGATGAAGAAATAGCGGGAGGGTCAGACTACACTGAGTTTGTTTGTAGCCTGTTACCATAGAGACCCATAGTTCTGTGTAGTATCTATCTAATATGTATCTATTATCTATCTATCTATCTATCTATCTATCTATCTATCCATCTATCTATCTATCCATCTATCTATCTATCTATCTATCTATCTCATATCTATCTATCTATCTATCTATGTCCTATCTATCTATCTATCTATCTATCTATGTCCTATCTATCTATCTATCTCATATCTATCTATCTATCTATCTATGTCCTATCTATCTATCTATCTATCTATCTATCTATCTATGTCCTATCTATCTATCTATCTCATATCTATCTATCTCATATCTATCTATCTCATATCTATCTATCTATCTATCTCATATCTATCTATCTATCTCCTATCTATCTATCTATCTATCTATCTATCTATCTATCTATCTATCTCATATCTATCTATCTATCTATCTCATATCTATCTATCTCATATCTATCTATCTATCTATCTATCTATCTCATATCTATCTATCTATCTATCTATCTCATATCTATCTCATACATATCTATCTATCTCATATATATCTATCTACAAAAGGTAAAGTCCAAAGCAGCACAGGTCAATATGGGTGCAGGAGCCGTAGGTCGCCTGGCAATGGTCCGCACGTATATATCCAAAATATCTATCTATCTATCTCATATCTATCTATATCTAATATGTATCTATTATCTATCCATCTCTATCCATCCATCTAATATCCATCTATCTATCTATCTATCTATCTCATATCTATCTATATCTAATATGTATCTATTATCTATCCATCTCTATCCATCTAATATCCATCTATCTCCAATCTATCTATCTATCTATCTCATATCTATCTATATCATATCTATCTCCTATTTATCTATCTCATATCTATCTATATCTAATATGTATCTATTATCTATCCATCTCTATCCATCCATCTAATATCCATCTATCTCCAATCTATCTATCTATCTATATCATATCTATCTATCTCCTATTTATCTATCTCATATCTATCTATCTCCTATTTATCTATCTATCTATCTCATATCTATCTATCTCATATCTATCTATCTCCTATCTATTTATCTGTCTCCTATCTATCTATCTATCTATCTATCTCATATCTATCTATTTATCTATCTCCTATCTATCTCATATCTATCTTATATCTAAAAAGTGAAGAGGCAGCACTCCAAGGTGTGTTGAAAGGGGTGAACCTTTATTCCATAAACCGCGACGTTTTGGTGTAGATCTACAACTTTGTCAAGTCGCGGTTGATGGAATAAAGGTTCACCCCTTTCAACACACCTTGGAGTGCTGCCTCTTCACTTTCTATAATTGGGATTCGTGCCAAGGAATCATCGACTACTGCACTCATTGTCAGCTGTGCTGCTCTGGACTCTCCATTTGTATCTCATATCTATCTATTTCATATCTATCTAATATCTATTTAAAGGAAATCTAACACTAAAGCATCTACATCTACTCACCTGCGCTCTTCTTAATGTTGATCCCGACACTTGTCTTCTCTCACAGCACCGCCCTCTCCCAGCATGGAAGGGCGTGAATAATTAGCGGCCCGGAGCACCAGACATTGCATCCCCGCGCTCCAGGCTGCTTTATATAAGTTTTTTCTCTAGGTGATCACGGTGCGTCAAGCTTAGAGAAGACAAGCGCCAGGATCAACATCAAGAGGAGGACCGGTGAGTAGCGTAGCGTTTTTTTTTTTCTTTTTGTACTAGATTTCCTTTAATATGTTTCTATTATCTATCTATGTATCTGCCTCTCATATCTATCTGATATCCAAATTTATTTGAACTTTTTACACAAGGAGGGTGCAATACTGGTTTCATTTCCCTTGTACAGGACTGATCGGTTTCGCATTATACAGCACAGGACATGTATCATTTAGATGTCTTTCTTCCTTTTTTCTTGCTCAGATCTTTGTCTTGTGTTATTTATAAAATAGGTGCATGGGGAATGACACATTCATACAAAAAGTCGCCTTTCACATGTTTTAGGTTTTTTTTTACACCCTCTTTGCTAAACATTTTCTCAGTATATTAAAAAGGTGCAGGTGATAAATCCATGTAATAATGGTGCAGGGAATAAACTACACGGAGGATTGAAATGATGAGGCTCCGGCCAGATATTGCACAAATCAGTCATAAATTAGGTGCCCGCTAAAGAAACAATAGAAAACAGACATAATTTTTTGCATTCTTCACCTGGTACAGTACATGCCCCCCTATAGCCCCCTATAGCCGCCGGCCCCCCATGGACTGTAGGACTGCACCGAAACTTTTACTGCACCCGCACATAAAAAAAAAGTCAAACTCTGGCAACAAAAAGACTCTTTAACCCATCACATAATAATAATTTAGCTCTTTGCACAGTAAAAACATCAAAATCCATGAGACGGCTGCAGAAGTCCACACCACAGGGCAGCCGAAGGGTTAATCCCACAGATGTGCGGCGCTGACAGCCCCTGTTGTCAGGACACGCCGCTTATCTCCAACATCATATCATCAAACACATGGGAATATCCACAAGCATTGACTGTACATGAACCGGAGAACTTACCTGAAGCAGGTCGTCAGCTCTCCCGTAGATTTCAGACAGGGGTACTTGGTGGTGGTGACTTTGTTTTCTGAACAGACTTCCCTAAAGATGAAAAGGAGTGAATGTCAGGGGTACAGTCAGGATTTTGCATTGCTTTCAGGCAGCCTATTGGCATCATTTATGTAAAGATTGGTCGATTAGGGAATTGCACTGTGAGCAATTGCACTCATATGTAATGTACTGGGACACTAGGACTTGGTAGCGATGAGTTCATTACATTTTATGTAGTTTCCTGTATTATTCTTTGGGGGATTAGCTGCAGTACCAGAACTACATATATATATATATATATATATATATATATGTGTATAACGGTTTCCATATAGAGATTAGTGTATGTACTACACAAACAAAAAAACACTGCATACTGATCGTACAGCACTGCTCCCAGCGATATACGTTTTTAAAAAAATGATGTTACAGTAATTTGCTACATTTTTTCAATTATTTGATTGTTAGTACAATAAATATTGACAATACAAGTGAATATTTACTACAATGATACAGTCTCATCAATGAATACAAAGGCAATAACCCATGAATCCCTGCAGCACCTTGAATATCTGATTGTAATGCAGGCATACAGGGGGGGGGCTCCACAAAACCAGCAAAGTGAAATTTTTGGGGCTACCTCCATGCACGTCACATGGTTTCGATCGGAAGTAAAACGCAACGATCCGGAGATTGACCAACAATTGAGGTCATGTGGGAGCTGCCAGCCATCAGCTGACTAGTTTATTGAGTACAAGTGTTCATAAAAAATTTTATATATATATATAATAACAATAATCATAATAATAATAAATAAAAGTCATAATAATTATTATTTTTAGATAATATAAAAACTATATGCTGCTCTAGCAACATACCATATAGTTATCAACTTAAGAATTTTTTTTAAAATTTTCCAGTAAACTGCTATTTTTTTAAAAAAAATTTTGATTAGGAAACATTTAGAACCACTTAAAAATTAGAATTAATATATAATAATAATAATAATTATTATTATTATTATTTGGTAATTAAACCCAAATTTTTGTAAAATCCCATAAACTGATGCAATAACCTGATAACCCCAGGTAACACCTACTTCAGTAGGACATGCAATGCCCACAGGGGACTCTCACCTGGAGGAAACTTAATCCATCAAGGTCTCACAAGGGTTAATAAGAATATATCAGTAACCTGAAGTCACCCACCTGTCTCCTTCCACCTCCTCCCTGTAGGTCCAAGCCAGTCCTAAGGAAACAAGCAACAAGAGGCAGCCCAGGCACAGGCAGATCCTCCTGGCACCTCTCTCACACATTGCCCCCTCCTTGCCCTGCTGGGTAAAGTCTTCTGCTCTCTCACCCCCCAAAAAACTTCTTCAGATCTTCAGGCTTTCTGATCTGCTAACATGAGCTGAACGACCAGGATTCAACCAGAGAAAGGCTGCAGGGGGCGCTCAGGAGACTGTGAGAGTGGAACCTGCAGAAGAACTGGTGAGGTTCAGCGAAGAGGGAGCACAAGTCAGACTATAGCTGAAGCTGCTCTGCCTGCTGTATAATATTGGAGGTGGAGCCCTAAATGCAGATCCCAGACCACTGGAAGACAAGTGAAGGACACTGGAAGTCTCACACACAGCCCCAGCGCTGCAGATCTTGTTGGGACTGCAGGAGAGCTGTTCTCTTTCTAGTCCGCTCTCTACTTGCAAACTCTCTTGACGCAGATGGGTTCTTTTTTATAGCAAGTTTTCAGATCTCTTCTTGTACCAGATCACGATCTCTTTTTTTGTTGCAGGTTCAACCTCTTATGTTTAGGTTTATTTGACCTTTTTCTACATACAGTTCTCTGAAACGTTATGTCTTCTACTTATTGATCGCCTTTGGAGCTTTCCCTCTTCTCCTTACAGATCCAGTTTGGAGCTTGCTCTCTCCCCCTTGCAGATTCCTTTGGAGCAGCTTGATGTCTTCTTCTTGTAGATCTCCTGGGTCTTGAAGTCTACTGGATGTATCTCTGGAGCTTCTGCTGTGAGTTGTAAGGATCTTCTCTGCTCTGATGTCCCAGGTCTGCTGTAGACCCCATGTAGTGGTTTTTGCTTCCCTGACTCCTTGTTACTCCTATATGTGTCCCCCTGACATGCTGCTTCTCCTTTCCCCTATGGTGCTCCTCAAGGTGGGATTGATTTCATGCTTTCATGTGACAGGTTTGGATTGTAGACCTTGTGGGATGTTTTTCTTTCCTCTTTTTTTTGTGCACAGAGGTTGAGTGATCAGAGAGGGAGGGGGCTGAGCTTGGTATGTCATCTACTAACCTCCTCACAGGGGGGTGCATGGCTCCTGCATCTGGACAGTAATATACTAATCATTATCTGTCGCTAGCTCCTATAACACAAAGCGTTTGTAAAACTTTCATCTTACCCCAGATCTACTGCACAACCCAAGCAATATAATAAGTATAGAATAGAGAATATATGTACATAGAAAACATGTCTGATATATCGCTGCCAGTACTTTATATATTCCAGGCAACAATGTATCTAAGCACATTCCCTCTAAAGAAATTCACAATCCACATGGAGCTAACTCCCAGCTTTCCAATAGTCCTGAACATCAGATTAGTCTAGGAAGAAGTACATTACCCATACTCGTGCCTGGAATAGCTTTACCATTCTGGACTCAGGGAAAGCTGGGTGACTACTCTCTCCGTGCTCTGGTAAGTAAATTGTCTCCCATCTTTCCCACAAACAGATTTAAGACTCAGAGATATCATGGCAAAGTATCTATCTATCTATCTATCTATCTATCTATCTATCTATCATATCTATCATATCTATCTATCTATCTATCTATCTATCTCATATCTATCTCCTATCTATCTATCTCATATATATCTATCTATCTATCTCATATCTATTTATCTATCTATCTATCTCATATCTATCTATCTATCTATCTATCTATCTCATATCTATCTCATATCTATCTATCTCATATATATATATCTATCTATCTCATATCTATTTATCTATCTATCTATCTCATATCTATCTATATATCTATCTATCTATCTATCTATCTATCTATCTATCTCATATCTATCTATCTATCTATCTATCTCATATCTATCTATCTCATATCTATCTATTTCATATCTATCTCTCTCTCAATATAGTAAAGGGGTTGTTATTGTCATATACCCTTTAAGGGAGACTATAGTTGGATTCCCTCCATCTATTACCTAGAATAATGAGCGTTTACCAAGTCTCTTTCCATAGAATCTGAAATACTTCTGCATTACATATCCAGATGATTCCTTAAAATAAGAACAATGTAATACTTTATTCCCCCTGTGGTGGTGAAGCAGGTAAATTAAAAGCACTTTCTTCATGGATCACATCTGATTGCAGTGATCAGTTTATGGTTATGTGACTGTACTAACAAAAGCAATATGCGGAAGTGCAGAACACCAGGAATACAAGTGCCATTGGCAAGGTGCAATGTGAACGCAACTCTAAAATGTTTCCTGGTCCATAGTGAGTTATTATTACACATTTACTTACAATGTCGGAAACTTCAATAAAAGTGCATTGTCCGTCTATTATCCTGCGTGCGACCGATTCACTAAGAAGGTGCACCAGAAATCATGAATGTGTTGCTTCCCCTCTCAGTTCCCACGGAGTCCACCATCTTTTTAGTGGTGCACCTTTAACATAGGGAGTGCAACACAATGGGGCTCATTTACTAAAGGTCTGCGGACCGCATTTTCGTCGGGTTTCCCAACGTTTTCCGTTTTGCGCTGCAATTAACTGGGGTTTTTTTGACGCACGTGATTGGATTTTGGCGCAATCGCAATGACTTTTATGCAACGCAAATCGGCACCCCTGCCCTCCCACGTTGTCAGCACAAAATTATTTTATTAGACACAAGCAGCAAAACTTGTCAGGTGGTTCCTCCCAGCCAATCAGTAAGAGGCGTTTTGCATACACTGCCCGTGTCTAGTAACAATGTGGTAACTACTTGAGTGCAGAGGAGGATTAGGACCACCATGGGCCCTGGGCTGTATGAATATTATGGACCCTGCAAGTCTGGAATCACTTCCTACATCTGGTATAGAATCAGCTTCTTGGGGAATGGAGGATGTGTCCCTTCTGCCGCTTTCAATCTGCGGTTTCAGCACCTTTGGAAGACCTTGAAAGGTCCTGAAATGGCTCTTGTGTATTGAGAGCAAGAACAGATGTACAAGGATTCATGGGTGAAGGTCCTTCTCAGTATATAATTTGGTGGGTGGTTTGGGTGGCCATGGGCCGTCTAGAAGGTTTGGGTTTCCGGGCTACTGCCCAAGCCACCTATATTATAATCAGGGCCGGATTATAATCCACTAGTGCTTGAGTGTTCAACTTAACTCTTTACGCATCAACATTTAAATCCTAAATCATCAGATCAGACCTAGTCCCAAAATGCCCCCAAAATTCTACAGGATGCTCAAATCCACAAACCGCACTCCCTTTTTGTTACATTTTTTTACCAAAAGCCATAGAAGTAGAGATCATCTGCAACTTTACTGTCCTTCTGTATACTATATAAAAAACTAATAATAATATAAATACTAAAAAAAATAAAAAGACACACAAATAATAATGTATATACCGGTAATTATATTATATATTTATATGTTACATGTCTTTCTCATTTTAGGAAAATTGGGAACCAAAATGATTTCTATTTGGCAAATGCCAAAATAATGAGAAAGAGAAGATCAAATGTAATGATATCAAAAAATTTACAATGCTTTAGTAGGTTGCAGGGAAAAAAAAAATCTTAACCCTTTCAGGACCTGCCACAGTAAATATACATCAGCTGGTCGTGAAACGGAGTACGGAGAGGGCTTTATGGTCGGCAGGCGCTAGCACCAATCACCGAAGTTAACCTGTTAGGTGCTGCTGTCAAACCCAACCATAGCACCTAACAGTGCTGAGTATGGGTACCAGTATGTTGGTTTTAGTACCCTAGGGGGCCTGAAATAATACTGCAGTTTAAAAAAAGTATATAAAAAATAAAAGAAATTTAAAAAAATCAGATAATTCAAACATGTTAGGTATCGCTGCATCCCAAAATGTCCCATCTATCAAAATCTAAATTTTTTTCGCCATTTTGCATTCAATAAAAAAATTGAATAAAAAGTGATCAAAAGCTCATAGAGTTGTCGCGTGCGACACAATCCCCAGTTAAATACCTGTCACAGCGGCTCAAATTCCGAAAACGTCAGAAAAAACAACGAAAGTGCGTCCGCGGACCCTTAGTAAATAAGCCCCATTATCTCTGTGATCGTACTGAGCCAAAGAATAAAGGAGAGATGTCACCTCAACCACACATTGAAAGTTGTAAAAACAAAGCCCTTCAGAATATGGTGCAACTGCGTGTTTCTTTCTAATTTCACCACATTTGGGATTTTTTACCAGCTTCCCAGTACATGTTACAGAATATCAAATGGAGCAACTACAAAGTACAACTTGCATTGGCTACGACTAAGGACCATGTAAGGTCCGAAACGCGTCAGTTTATGTGTTTTCTGAGTATTATGGAGCTCATTTACTTACCCGGTCCTGTCTCAATCCCGAGGTGCGTTCTCCGACGAGGATTCGTGGTTCTGCCAGGATTCACTAAGGTCGTGCGCCCGATATCCAGCAGGTGTCGCTGCTGCGCCGAGGTCCGCCGGAGTTCCTGGTGCATGTAAGTGCTTGTCAAGCGACACTTTTTTTTTTTTCAATACCGCGTTTTTTCCAAATCTGTCGGGTTTTCCGACGGCCACACCCACCAATTTCCGTTGCATGCAACCAGGCGCCGATGCGACACAATCTGATCACCTGTGCAAAAACCTGGGGCAATTCGCCGCAAACCGGTAATTTTCAGGCCCTTAGTAAATGAGCCCCTATCTTTTTAACCTTTTTTCAATAAAACGACGGATTTTATGCTTTCATTTTTTGCCTGGATGCTGGATTCCTTTTCGGATTTCTCCCTGAAAGTGCAACTTGTATTGCATATATAACAAAGCCTCATATAGCTTTGTAAACAGAAAACTGAAAAAGATTCGATTTGTGGAAGGAGTTAAATAAAAATGGAAATGCAAAAAAAATTTTTTTTTAATTGCGCTTAATTTTTAAAAATTTTTGGGAAAATTACAGAGAAGCGTTGCTACAATTAAATACATTAAAAAATAATAAAAATAAAACCAAGATGTAAAAACTGCACATGCGAACAGAGCTCTGAAGCCACAGCATAAAATAATGGCCAACCACCTGGGCCTCCATCTTTTTGATCCGGGCACGTGGACATGGGTCGTCCTATAAACACACTGAAGCCTTTGAAGTAGATTTTTGCTTTCTATGACCACATATGTTTCGAGTTACCTCCCCCCTTACGATGCCTTCTCATTTTTTGTAGTTTTTATTTCATCTTATTTGCATGTGAGTTCGGTAAAATCACACAAATATTTTTGCAACCTCTATAAACCGGGTGCTTAACATTTTTAAAAAATGTATAAACTAGAGCAGAAAAAATAAAATAAAAGGGAGAAATATACACAAAATATCTCAGAAACTAATGTGCACATACTTGGCATTCCTGTTCAGATATAACTGTATGCTGTTCAATGGCGGATCTTCATATAGGCAGTATGGGCAGCGCCGGGGGCCTTCCAGATCCAAGGGGCCCACACCCCTCCCAACCCAGGGTCCTATATAAAGATGGCCATCAGCCAGGAGCCAGTGACCGGGCCGCTTCAATTCAAAAAAACAAAAGGCTATACTTACCTCCGGCTTCTTTTCTTCCTGCCCTCGTGCATACACTATGACGCGGAGGAGTCGTAGCTGCGTGACATCATAGTGTGTGCACATAGAGGGGTTTTTTTCATTGGGGCTACAATGTGGACATTTTATTAATGCGGGGGCATCTCCGCTGTGGACATTTCTGTAAAGGGGGGCTCCGCTGTGGACATTTCTGTAAAGGAGGGCTCTGCTGTGGACATTTCCCTATTGGCGGGTTCAGCTGCAAACATTTCTGTAATATGGGCTCTGCTGTGGACATTTCATGCTAGGGGGCTCCGCTGTTGACATTTATGTAAAGGGGGGCTCTGCTGTGGACATTTCATGCGAGAGGGCTCTGCTGTGTACAATTAATGTGAGGGGGCTCTGCTGCGGACATTTCATGCGAGGGGCCTTTGGTTAGGAAAATCGCTGTTTGAACTGTGAGCCGCCAAACGTCCTAATAAAATAAATTAAGATATAAAAAAATTTGCTTTATAAATATAAAGCAGACATATGGTTAATGTTAGTTAGCAACAAATTAGGGCGGAAACACTAACTGTATGATGAGTATAACATTTAGAAATCAGAAAAATAGGAACATTTTTTAAAATTTTCACCAAATTTCCATTTTTTAATAAGTGCAAAATAAGTGCACAATATAATTAAACATAAATATAGCATTAATGTGAAGTACACAAATCGGGGGCGTGGCCGTTAAACAACCCAACGGATTCGGACTACGCGCAGGATTTTACATTTCGAATTGTGTCTCAACACAAGCACTTATAAGCACCGGGAAGAAGGTGAACTCCGGCGGACCTCGACGGGGAAGCGACGGATGCAGGAACTTGGGCACATGAGCTACGTGAATCGCGCCGGACTTCATCTTCCTCGGACCATCCGAATCGGGGATCGTGACAGGACCAGGTAAGTAAATGTGCCCCATTATTCGGAAAGTTGGGGACAAGTGATATGATGCACGGGGGACATGACCCAAAAAATTTAGTGTCCTTGTCTTACATTGGCAGATACACTTGTTTTTTGTTTCCCGCTTTCCCAGAATTCCCAGATATTAATACAATGAGATAAATAACAAAGCAGATGAGTCATGTAGATTACTGTAAGTACCGCGCGCCTGCTGGTAATAATGGTTACGCCAATATTCCCTATAATCCAGGCTCATCTCTCTATAGCCAGGACTTCTCCACTTGGACCAACTTAAAACACAGAATTTACATCTCCCTTCCAGTCCACAATCATTCCCGGCCAATGTGGTGGAGTTACATGCGGAGATTGAAGACGCTGGATCTGGGCTCCACGTTCCAGAGGATC
This sequence comes from Engystomops pustulosus, assembly GCF_040894005.1. Taxonomy (NCBI): domain Eukaryota; kingdom Metazoa; phylum Chordata; class Amphibia; order Anura; family Leptodactylidae; genus Engystomops; species Engystomops pustulosus. The sequence continues at coordinate 12,467,599 of NC_092411.1, read as the reverse complement.
CATTTTTAGCATCTGGAATGAAACAAGACATATTTTTGTTAAATCTACTGAATGGCAGCGCTCCACGCCGTGTCTTTGCTGTTCCAGTGTGGAGATTATCCGACTGTTCTGCTTGTGGCCCAGTGTCTGGGAAAAGCTCATTCCAATACACTGACATGTGCCATTAGCCGGCTCCTCTCTATAAGTAAATTGCAATGAACTTTAATAAACTTTGTAAAATAACCTTTGCCCCTCAAATCCGTACAACCTCATACTTCTGTATTGGGCATTTATATTAACCCATTAGAGACCAGTGGCGGTCAGGGTCACTATACTGGTGTACTCATAATTCATATCACTTCAGATAACAATAAATCATGCAAATCAAACCTCTAAACCACTAGCTGAAAACCTCTTAGCCAGGGTCGGCTCCAGGTTTCAGGAGGCCCCTGGGCGACAGAGCCTCAGTGGGCCCCTTTGCAGTGAACTCACAGGCTGGCATTAAAAATTCAGAAGCTAAAATCTCCTGTTCCCTAAAATATTTCCTAGTTTTTCATGGTTGTTTTATATAAAGTCCCCTCACCCCCTATGGATTCATTAGATAAATCCCCTCACCCCCTATGGATTCATTATATACAGCTCCCCTCACCCCCGTGGTTTCATTATGTACAGTCTAATTAGGCCCCCAGCAGCTCTGGGCCCCGGCACTTGCCCAGATATGCAAAGTGTTGGCGGCTTCCTAGCAAGGGCACAAACCCGGTGTGAATAATGATCAACTTGCTTCTCCGTATCCGCCCCTTGAAGAATCCAATATTACATTTTAGACTGTCTCACTATTTATTTTTCATCAGATGTAACTTTCTTGTTTCCAAGAACCCACCCCATCACAAAATATGCATCCGACCACTGCCAAAGCAAACCCCAACCTATACAAAGGAGCTTAAATCTACTTGTATCCCCCTCCATTAACATTCACATGCCTGAAAACTGATACAAATACCAAACTATTTTAGGGAGGGTGGATGGGACAGTTTTTCTTTGCCAAAGATGTCGTTCCGTCCTTACGTGCCCATATAAACCCTGACAAAACTCCTCCCCCCAATTCAAATCCCCCTATGGCCTTCCACTATGTCCTCCACCCATCGCAATAACGGCTCTTTTTCTTTTACCCTTCAGCAGGGAGTTGTTGGAAGTGGTAAAAGGTTATGGACACTGTATAGAGAGATCTCATGGGTTCCAAACATAGCAGGTTCAGGTCCCTGAACTTCAGCCAGAAGTTCATGTTCAGCATTCGGCCTCACCCGGTAAATCTTGTTGATGAGCTGCTTTTCACACTCACCGCTAACACCCGTGATTGGTGCCAGTGTAAACTCTTCAATGCCACCGGCAGAGAGAGGCTTTTTTTCCTACGATCATCACTCATGATTGTATTAGGGGTAACTGAATCAAACTTTTGTTCAAAGTTCGGCAAGACTCATCGAACCCGACAGGGTCTGCTCATGGGCTAAGCCAGATCAATACAGGGTGGGTGACTGTTGTATTATACATCAGACACCCACCACCAATGCCCTGCACTGCAGGTGTTAACATTTTAAGCACCATGGTTGAGGTTGTTTGAGATCATCATCCCACAAGAGGTCAGCTTGGCTCTTTGAGGCTCCCATGACTCTCAAAGAATCATTTACATATGGCTAAATTCACACATTGGCGCACGAGAGAGGAGGAGGGGGTGAGCGCTGCTCGCCCCCGCCCGTCTCCATAGAAAATAATAGCACGGCTGTAGATATGGCCAAAGATAGAGCAGGCTCTATCTTTTTGTGGCTACGGCTCAGTACGGTAAGCGCTTTTTGCACCATAGCCGTCTATGGGGAACATATGTACAGGCCGCAAGCTTTCGGCCGTACATACGCCTCCTCGACGGTCGTGTGAATGAGCCCTAGATCTGTATCGCAATGTTTTATGAGGAATCAGACCCCCCTAGGAATGTATGAACCTAAATAAAAAAAAATTAAAAATAAAAAATTTGAAACCTAAAAATCTAATTCCTTTCCCTGAATAAACAAATGGGCCACAAACTTCCCCCTGTTTGAGGTGCCTTTTAATCACATGGTCTTGTGCATGAGGCCAAAAAGTGATCAAATGGTTGCAAATTTCCCAAAATGATATAAATGAAATGGAAACATCAACTCGTTCGGAAAAATGTTGTAAATGCAATTTAGTTAACATCCGGATAAAAAGATATTTGCTGCCTCACAGAAAACAGATTTTTAGGGTTGAATACGCTTTATTTTTCATTGTCTGTCTTTCGTTGTCATCCATTGATATTCATTGGAGGCAGACTGCAGCCATTTTTAACACCAAACACAAATGTGAACATACTCTTAGACAATTTTCATAACTCTGTGATACGTATTAAAAGAAACACTACAGAAATACAGGGGCACATTCATCTAGAACACTGTCACCCAGAGCAACCAATCACAGCTCGGCTTTCATTTTCCTAGAGCAGTTTAGGAAATGAAAGCTGCGCTCTGACTGGTTGCTATGGGCACTGTTTCACTGACATTGCGTTGCTAAGGCTGGGCCTCTGGGGAGTGGGGGAAATTAGTTAAAATTAAGACCTGAGATGAAACGTATTTCCCAAATTTGTAAAGTACCAGAGTGACCCCATCATTAGAGCCAGAATTGTACCAGCAGAGCATCACACATAAACAGTGGCAGCATATTGCCCCCGATATATACATTGACAGCATGACTAGTCCATGGCTGAGCTCTGGAACCAGGAAAACAACCATATACCCCTTAACTTAACCACCCACCTAAATAATAAAATACAACAACATTTTTTGTTGGAAAGGTGAATGGTCACAGCTTTATTAATGTTCTTGAAAAAACAATCTGAAAGATAAAAATTCTTTATTAAACATAACATCAATTATTATAACAATAAATTCTTTTAGCAGCAGAGCTCTTGGCAACAACCAAAATTATCCTGTCATACTTAATTGCAAACTCACCGATAAACCAGTCTCCATAAAAACACCAAATGCACGCTCAGCGCACGAGGACCACACCCCCAGCTCCACTCGCCGCCAACCTCCTAGCTGAGTGGCGAACGAAGATGTGGCCCTAGACCAACCATTGGAGACAGTAAACCATACCTTCCTCCCGGTTAAAACCCCGGGTAAAACATGTCTTGTTTTAAACAAGACCACCATCTTTGAATTATAGTGGCTACATAGTATAACCACAGCTTTACCTTTTAACTGGCTGTTGCCAAGAACCCGCCACCGCATGACGACATTGACCCCTCAATTCGCCATGCATCCCCACAAACGAACACAGAATTCAGCCACTTCCGCCAAACCAAAATTAAAAACATCAAGGCCCACATCCGTCAAATGTACACCATCAGGGCCCGTATAGCTCTTGTCTTCGTCCAATAAAGAATGTCTCACAACCAGCCCACCATTCAAACGCACCATTTTTGCCACGCTCTTGTTGATCTTGATGCGGCAACGGTTTAGCGCTGCCACTGACATCGCATTGCGCCAGCTCTCCCTCCTAATAATGTCAGACCATGCAATCAACATTCTCGGATGACTATCCCACAGACACAGCAGGTCCCTCTTGATAGCTTTAATGAAGGGGCGCATGGGAAAACTACCCACATCATTTCCCCCAACATGCAATATAAGAACATCCGGCGGGCCCCATCTTCTAAAATTCTCCTGCAGTTTCGGTCTCACCCGACCCCACGTGAGCCCTCTAAAACCCATCCAGTGTACACTTACCTGATCGGGGTCAAGCCCAAGAGACCTACCCCATAAACGTAACCTCGCCCTCCTTTCGGCCCAGTATACGAAAGAATGGCCAAATACCCAAATGACACATTTTCTCGTTCCTGATAGAAAATACATAACTGCAGTAAACAAACCATAAAAAACATTTGCCGTAACTAAACATTCCATTTCGTATTAACGCTCCAGCAATCCCAGTCTCACATACGACTTAAATCGTTGCGATTCCCAACGCCCAATTCTCATTATCTCCTCCTCCCTCAACCCCCACCGAGCGGCCTCAGTTGCCGCCCCAATCCTAAAAGAGTGAGAGCTATAGTCACCTGGACTCAAGCCAATGCGAGATATGCATTGCTTAAAAACCGCCCCAAATTGATATCTCGACAGTGACGTACCATCCTCATGCACCAGCAGTGACTCCTTATCCAATTTCCTCACCCTCAAGAATGCTTCATAACATGCCACCGGGCAAAATTCACAACCATCAACACGATACAACTGCACGACAAATCCTTTATTTTTTTTATCTGTTTTAGACCCAAACAACCAAATGCGAATCGACTCACTGCCCAACAACACATGCCGACACTGAATCCCCCCAGCCACCAGCCGGCTGCCGCTCACCAATTCCCCCACCCTAAAAGCCCCGAAAAAGGCCCAAGAATAAGCCAAGCAAAAAAGATGAAACTCGTAAGCAGACCTTGTAACCACTTTCAACTCTTCCACAATTTCCCCCAATATTGTAACAGACACCGGACGCCTGCCATCCTCCCTTGCCCTGTTTTTAACAAAACCTTTTGTCGCCTGACGTATCAGAAACGATTGTGTAGCATCGCCACCTCCAATCAACTTGAACAAAAAGGATAGCGCCGACAAAGTTTTGTGCACCATGGCACCCGACACGCCCTTATCAAACAAACCCATCATAAAGCAAAAAAGCACATCAGCCCGACTACCCCCCATGCATCCGATCCCACAACCATCCTCAAACTCAAACCAACTCCGCCATACCTTCTGATAAGCCGTCCACGTAGATGGAGCCAAAGACCTCTGTACCCACCGTAGAAACTTTACCACATCAGCTCCCATAAATGCCCTGGGCATTGCAGGGGGTCCCTCGCCGCCCCCGGGGCCAGCTCCCGAAACCTGTCCAACTGCAAACGAGACAGCGCATCAGCGATGGTATTCTCAACCCCCGGAACATGAACCGCCCGAAACATAACATTCCACTGTAAACATTTCAGCACTAACCGCTGTAATAACACCACCACCGGCGGGGACGAAGCTGTCTGTTTGTTTATCACCTCTACCACCGCCATGTTGTCACAATGAAAAACTACATGCTGGTTCGCAAGCCGCCCACCCCACAGCTCTACTGCAACCACAATCGGGAATAGCTCAAGCAAACAAAGATTCCCCGTCAAACCTTTCTCAATCCACCACTGCGGCCAGGCTCCAATACTCCATTCCCCTTGATAGTAAGCCCCATAGCCCACTGACCCTGCCGCATCCGTAAACAAGTGCAACGCCTCATTCGCCACCGGTTCCTCCATCCACAAAGTCTTCCCATTAAAATCAAGTAAAAAACTGTCCCACACTCGTAGGTCATCCCTGTGCACCTTTTTTAACCTTATCAAAAATTCCGGCCTCCTCACACCCGCAGTTGCCTGTGCCAGTCTTCTGCAAAAAACTCTGCCCATCGGCATTATTCTGCACGCAAAATTGAGCTTTCCAAGCAACGATTGTAACTGTTTCAACGATATTTTGTTCTTCACTATCGCTTCTTGTACCCTCATTCTCAAATCCTGCAATTTGTCCTCTGGCAACCTACATTCCATCCTTACCGAATCCACTTCAATCCCCAAAAAACACAACTTTGTTGTAGGACCCTCCGTTTTGTCCTGCGCTAACGGAACCCCAAATCTCGAAAAAACATCAGTCAATGTCTGTAACAATATCCGGCAACACCACGTCTCCCTTGGACCAACACACAAAAAATCGTCCAAATAATGTAAGACCCTTTGTGACCCAGATTCCCTCCTGATGACCCACTCCAAAAACGTGCTGAACGCCTCAAAATAAGCACACGAAATGGAGCAGCCCATCGGGAGGCACCCATCTACGTAAAAGGCCCCGTCCAAAAAACAACCTAGCAGATGCATGGATTCAGGATGCACCGGCAGGAGGCGAAATGCTGCCTCAATATCAGCCTTTGCCATCAGCGCCCCCTGCCCCGCATCCCGAACCAACGCCACCGCTGCATCAAAAGAAGTATATGACACCGCCGCCAGCTCTGGCTCGATATCATCATTAACTGATGATCCTGCCGGGTAAGAAAGATGGTGTATAAGGCGAAACTTGCCCGCCTCCTTCTTCGGAACTACACCTAACGGTGACACCCTTAAATTCCTGACCGGAGCCACCGAAAATGGACCTAGCATTCTACCCAATTTTACCTCCTTCTCAATCTTTTCCTTAACAACCTCCTTGTATTGTCCCATCGATTTCAAGTTTTTAACAAAACCAATCCCCCCACCCTCTCGGAAGGGTATCCTAAAACCATCTCTGAAACCCTCCCAAATTAACCTTGCCTTCTCTTTATTTGGGTACATTTCGAGCCACGGTATCATTTCGCTGAGCCGCACTGGCGTCACCCCCTTTTTGAGCACCGTCACTTGACTTTCCCCTCTTGAAACATTTAACCAAGGGGTGATTGGTCCCCCCGCATCCTGAGCATTCATGCCGAAAGGAGCATGAGACTCCCCACGAGCAAGCGCCCTCGTTGTATTTCCAGCACACTCCCTTCTTAAATGCGCCCGATGAGCTTCCTCCCTTTGCCCCATCGGGCCCAGAATGAAAGGAAGACCCGCTATTAGCCCCCCCGCTACTAAAAGGATTCCTAACAGGAGTCTTAGGAGCTGTCATAATCTGCATCCATAACGAAATGTCCCTATGGTCCCACTGTAGAGACGGCTGCACCGCCATCCGCTGCCTGAATTGTTCATCATATCTTAACCACGCTGTTCCCCCATATGTCTTGTACGCATCCCATATAGTGTCCAAATGCGCAAACAAACCCGAGCAACATTCCGGGTGCTTTTCGCCAATTACACTTCCCAGAATTGCGAATGCATGCAACCAATTCCCAAAGTTACGTGGAATCAGCCGATACCGCCTCCGCTCGTCATCCTCCTCCTTCCTATACTCCCTCCCTTTTTCCCATTTCTCAATACTAAACCGCTCCAAGGGTAGCAAAGTGAAGATATCCAAATTCTCCCTTTTCCAAATCTTTTCCTTCACCTCCTGCTTTAAGTGACCTCCCAACGGCCCGTTAAAACATATATATAAATTCCCTTTTGCCGCGTCCGACACCGGGAGTGGTTTCGCCACCACTTTTTCTGTCTGCACACCTGCATCAGTCGAGACCTCCGTCACTATCTGTCGCTCAACTACTCCCTGCCCTGACCCCGGCGCCCCCGCTGGCACCAAACTCATACTCTGAGCGGGATCCTGACTCGCCCTCCACGCCCCCAACGGGCTCCCTAACTGTGACCCCCAAGAAGACTCCATCGTCGTCAATAACTGCCTGACATTCTGGAAAAGCTCCCCCATCGGCCCCACCTGCACCATCCCTGTGGTAGGCGGGCCCATCGGCACTAAAGCCCTACTCATGTTACCCCCTTGCAAAGTGTGTGTATCTGGTGAAAATTGTGGTGCTGTAGACCCACCTGGTTGGAGCAGGCTACCGCTCAGCGGCGCCGGCGCAGATCCAGCCTCCCCTGTCGTCATTCTCGGAGTCGATGTCCTCCCAACGCCAGGCACCGGATCCAATGCCGCTCCTCGTCCTGGCGTAGCTGTGCCCACAGCCCGCCGCAGCACGTCCCGAACTGCCCCGTCCGTACCTCCCCTCTCCTGCAAAGGAAAAAACACCGACGAAACACCCTGGTACATATCCACGTTGTCACCCGGTGGCGCCACCCGAGCCACCTGACCCCCACTGCCACTGTACAGGCCCCCAGAAATCTGCTGGGCCCCCACAGCGGCCCTATGCCCGCCCTGACTAACCCCCGGTGGCTGCACATTTTCACTCCTAGGGGGGGTGGCTGAGCCGTGAACCCCCCCCGCCGCCATGCACCCATAGGAGGCCGCATTCTCCCGCGGCCCCCCCTCCAAAATTAGACCTGAGGCCCCCGCCTCCCATAAGGGGCCCCGCTCCATCTCTGCTGGGACCGCTTGCTGCCTGGAGGCCCCCGCCTCACCTGGGGACCCCCGCTGGGTACTGCTAGCTGCCACCATCACGTCCGCCCCCCAGGAGAGGTCAGCAGCCGCCAACCTCCGCTCTGCCATTAGCTCCGCCGCCGCTCCCCTGCGCCCGGCTGCTGCTCGCTCTTCACCGCTACTCACCGCCGGCCTGGTGGCAGCGTCCCTCGATCCTCCCGCGCGTCGGCTCTCCCCGTCTTCGTCACTTCCGGGCGCCGATTCCAGGCCACACCTCCTCTTCCGGTCGCGATCCCGCTCCTGGCCTCCACGCGCATCCGCCATCTTCGCAACCCCTCGGGATGCCGCCATTTTGACCACGCCGCCTCTCACTGCCGCAGGCCCCTTCTTGCCGCCCCGACCTCCTGCTTGTTCCGGACCTCTCCTGGCCTTCTTCCCGCACGCCGGTTCACCCGATCCATCTCCCGCCAGACCGGTAAGTCTCCTTCGTGACGTCGATCTTCTGGGGGAACTCGCAGGGCTCAACCTCTCAGGCGGCCTCCTCACCCGGGTCGGTCGCTCACTCGGGCTGCCCGGCCGCACTCCGGTCCCCCAGACAGCCAGCTGATCTTCAACCCATTCAGGGCCCCTCGCCGCAGCTTCCCTTCTCAGGCGATTCACCAGCTCCTCCAACGCAGCCATCCCGTTCGATCCGCCGACAAAATTTTTTATAGCCAGAATGAAGGCTTAGCTCCCTGACTACCAATTATAAAGACTTCCTAGCTCCACCCCCCTCATCTGACACCACCTATCCGCCTGGCTACATTCTCCACCCCCCATTAGTCCACCCACAAATATATGGTTCCTTTCCAGCCCAGACGGTCATGCCCGCTCTCCGCCCACCTGCAGCAGGCTCCGCGCTCACATGACAGCAGAGTTTCCCACATAAACCCCACAGTCCTAGCAAAGTGCCATTAAAATTGCCTTTACAAGCGGTCCCCTACTTAGGGACACCCGACTTACAGACAACCCATAGTTACAGACAGACCCCTCTGACCTCTGGTGAAGCTCTCTGGATGTTACTATAGTCCCAGGCTGCAATAATCAGCTGTAAGGTGTCTGTAATGAAGCTTTATTGATAATCTTTGGTCCAATTACAGCAAAAAATGTTTAAACTCCAATTGTCACCGGGGCCAAATTTTTTTTTGTCTGTATCTACAATTATAAAATATACAGTTTCGACTTACATACAAATTCAACTTAAGAACAAACCTCCGGACCCTATCTTGTACGTAACCCGGGGACTGCCTGTAGTTAATAATGCCGCCATACACAGGGGTAGCTATAGGGGGTGTAGGGGTATCAGTCGCTACCAGTCCTGGAAACCTGAGGGACCCAAAGGCCTCTATACCATATTCATATTTAGCCTCAGGACCCAATTTCAAGAACATTTTTTCGCCATCATTAGAAATTCTCTTCTCTTGACTGGATGATGTGCAGTGTGAATACTTTTGCCTCATTCATTGTGGTTGCAATGTTATAGTGAGGAGAATTTTACTTTACCCCAGAACCTTCCATATTTCTCTCAGAACTGACAGAAAGAGGAGGAATGGGGTAAACCTTAAAGGGCTGAACTGTTATTGACCCTTAGTCAAAAATTTTAATCATAATTTGGGTGCTACTCATAAAGGAACGTTATATTCATAGGGTAAAATAAAGCCCATCATGCGGGTTCCCACCAAGACATCATGTGACATGTGATGTCATCATCGTGTGACTCTGTGACAAGTGATGATGTCACCATGTGATGATTATGATATCATCATGTGAAGTATCAATGCTGTGATGAATGGGGTTCGTGTAGCATGGGTTCTAGTGACATCTGTGACCCTGGGAGACTCCTAAATCTAAGACCCTGTATATATAGGGGTAATACGATGGTATCTTGAAGTTGCATTTAGTGAAGGGGAAATTAAACACATTTGCTCTGGTTTTGGGAGCTGGTAATTACTCTTCTCATTATATTATCCACCTCGTGTGACTTCTCCTTCAAGTAAATATTAACTTTTCTCATTAAGGAGCAGACGGGTCTCCTTCCTCCCAAACCAGTTCTGATGGGGTCATTGTGATAAGTGCAGACCTTATCTCAGCATCAGTCACCCATGACCCCAGACCTGAGGCTGCATGTCACAGATGTGTGACTCTAGATCTTTATACATGCAGGTGACGAATTGTGTTTTATTCTAGGGGCCTGAGTTCTTCAAACGTCTTCAACGATCTAATATACTTTGGGGGTCATTTACATACACTCAGCCCAGCTTGGTGAACTCCAGCGCGTTCCGATGCTTTTCAGCATGGACGTCAGAGGAACTACCTTAATAAATCCTGACCGGACCCAAATCCAGGGCAGAGAACGCGCCGCTGGATAGCGAATGGACCGGGTAAGTAAATATGCCCACATGTGTTAGAATCTCCCATCATTCTTAAAGGAAATCTACCATCCGGATAAAGAATTGTAAACCAACCACACTGACATACAGGTGAGTGCCTCCTCTGGTAGGTTCTGCTTTTCTTTTAGCTTCGGACCTTGTTTTAAGAATAAAAAGGTTTTACAAATTATGCAAATGAGCCTCAGGGGCTCCCGGCTCTATAGATGTCAATGGAGCTTGGAGCCCCGAAGGCTCATCTGCATAATTTTTAAAACCTCTTTTTCTTAAAAACAAAGGCATACCAAGCTACAAGAAGAGCAGATCCTGCCAGGGGGGTAGGGGCTCACATCAGTATGTCAGTGTGCTTGGTTTACAATCTTTCATCCTGGTGGTAGATTTCCTTTAAGATCTCTGCTTGGTGTTGGTGAATGGAAGAACTTCCATATACAGGCAGTCTCCGGGTTACGTACAAGATAGGGTCCGGAGGTTTGTTCTTAAGTTGAATTTGTATGTAAGTCAAAACTGTATATTTTATGATTGTAGATCCAGACAAAAAAATAATTTGCCCCAGTGACAATTGGAGTTTAACATTTTTTGCTGTAATGGGACCAAGGATTATCAATAAAGCTTCATTACAGACACCTTACAGCTGATCATTGCAGTCTGGGACTACAGTAAAGCATTCAGAAAGCTTCACCAGAGGTAAATCTAAGTTACTGAGAGACGTTACTAAGTTACCAGTCTTTGTTACTGGTGTAGTTTTTGGGACATGTGTATTTTTGGAGTAGAGCAGGGTCCCATCTGGATGACTTCTCCGAGGAATTCCGACGCTCAGACTTTGTACACTCCCGGGAATAAAATCTCAATTAAATGATGTCAAATACCAAGTTACTAATGTTATTACATGCCGGCTCATCCGAGCGATGTATGAAATGTACGAGAGGGGAGAGAATGCCGAAACATTTGCAACTGATTAAACATTTAAGCAAGAGAGAAACAGAAGGAGACGTTACTATGGAGAGAGATGGGAAGAGTTAAAAGACTTTTCTGGGGAGTTTCTTCCAACCCTGTCTGCTCTAGTGAAATAATAAATCTACAGACTATGTTCCTGGTCATATGAATAATAATGTGTTAAAATCATTGTCTCAAGTTTTTTATCACCTCTCCTTTCAGATTGGTGGAAATAAGACCAATGACGAGAACTGGGGTCCCATCACCATAACTAAGGGAACACCAGGTTGTGCATGCACCTTGCCGCTCTGTTCAATACATCCCCCTGTGTGACATCACATGATCAAGGAAATAACAAGCTCTGCACCTGTGTGACATCACATGATCAAGGAAATAACAAGCTCTGCACCTGTGTGACATCACATGATAAAGGAAATAACGAGCCATGCACCTGTGTGACATCACACAACCAGGGATATAACGAGCCGTCCACCTTTTGTGACGTCACATGACCAGGGATATAACAATCCATGCACCTGTGTGACATCACATGACCAGGGATATAACGAGCCGTACACCTGTGTGACATCACATGACCAGGCATATAACGAGCCGTACACCTGTGTGACATCACACGACCAGGGATATAACGAGCCGTCCACCTTTTGTGACGTCACATGACCAGGGATATAACAAGCCATGCACCTGTGTGACATCACATGACCAGGGATATAACGAGCCGTACACCTGTGTGACATCACATGACCAGGCATATAACGAGCCGTACACCTGTGTGACATCACATGACCAGGGATATATAACGAGCCGTACACCTGTGTGACATCACATGACCAGGGATATAACGAGCCATACACCTGTGTGACATCACATGACCAGGGATATAACGAGCCGTGCACCTGTGTGACATCACATGACCAGGGATATAACGAGCCGTACACCTGTGTGACATCACATGACCAGGGATATAACGAGCCGTGCACCTGTGTGACATCACATGACCAGGGATATAACGAGCCGTGCACCTGTGTGACATCACATGACCAGGGATATAACGAGCCATACACCTGTGTGACATCACATGGCCGTAGATATAGCAAGCCATGTACCTGTGTGACATCACATGACCAGGGTCCGTGTTTATCTTCAGGAAGTAAACATAGAAGCTTCCTATAGAATGACAACAAGCAGAGTCATAAAAACTGTGAGGTATTGATACAGAATGTATAGTGGAAAATTGTTGAGCTTTTCATAACACAAACAATATCAATTATTTGCAGAAAGTGGACGACCTCTTGGCAACTGGACCCTTATTCTTGTAATGGGACTATTCCTTTAATTAGTGTATAAGGTGTTTAGAATCCCATTGGACCATTTATGTGTAGTTTAAAGGGTTGGTCAACAGGATACTGGGTAAGTGTGGGTGACTTATGTCACAACCAAAGACCGGGGACAGAAAGCCCCCCTCTATACTGTTTAGGAATGAATGTGTCAGGTATATATATATATACATATAGGGGCACATTTACTTACCCGGTCCATTCGCGATCCAGTGGCGGGTTCGCCGACGCTGATTCGTGTCTTCTGGCTATACACTAAGGTAGTGCGCCCGATGTCCACCAGGTGTCGCTGCTGCGATGAAGTCCGTCGGAGTTCACTGAAGTTCACCAAGCTAGCCTGGGTGCAGGTAAGTGCGTGTCGAGCGACACATTTAAAAAAAAAAAAAACGATGTTTTTTCCGAATCCGTCGTGTTTTCTTACGGCCACGCCCCCCAATTTCCATCACGTGCATGCCGGCGCCAATGCATCACAATCTGATCGCGTGCGCCAAAAACCCGGGGCAATTCAGGGAAAATCTGCACAAAACGGTAATATTCGGGTAACCCGACGGAAAAACGTGATTGTTTACTAACGGGCCCTTAGTAAATGACCCCCATAATGTTACTTCATTCAATTCTCACATAGATCCATAAACGAGGCGCGCCATTAAGACAAGATAAGGGGTTAGTGTCAGATCTTTGAAGGGTCCATCTGTGGAGACCACTGGCAATAAGGGACCATAAGTCCTTCTATGCTGCCTGTGAATGCCCATGTGTGACCAGGCTCCACTCATGTCTATGAGGACACAGCCCCTAAGAAGTGAACAGAGCACCAGCCATGCAGAACAGGTCCCACAGCCGGGACCACCGCAAATCAAGAGTGAATGTCAATAAAGGTCCCTCTACAGGAGTTGTTGGGGCACCACCAGTCACCGATCAATGACCTATCCTACAGACAATTCATTAATAGCTTGGTGGTGGAAAACCCTTTTCAAGTTTTTGTATTTACAAGCCAAGGGAAGTAGTATTTTATGTATTCTCCTGGATTTATTCACATCCTCTGGCAGTTTACGTCTTCTCCCGTCTCCGATGGAGATTACGACCTTGTTAGTTGTATCAATCTTATAATAGGGGACCACAAGACTCCTTACTCTTCTAGGACTGCTGACAAGGAGTCTGGTCTGCTCATGAAATAAGACTGGAGGCGAATTCTCCGAGACTTACATACAGTAAATACTTCCAGATGCTATTAATAGTAAGCTTCTCCTCCATGGCTGGTCATGGTTGGTCCTCACCAGAACCTCTACAAGGAAAGCCGCAAATCAAAAATATCAGGGGCTAATAACATTTAATCCCCCCAGGACATAAATCAGTTTTACTTTCATCCCCCATAATGAGGTCTACTCCTGGTTTATTCTAGGTTCAACCCTAGAAAGCCATAAATTCGATTTTTACGAGTAGGTTTCATCTAAGATGGTTCTATAGGGTAAAGCAATATAGCAAAAAATCTTATATTTGATGTCCATACATCTCTCAAAGTATGAAGACTATAATGAGGAGCCTTGGAGCAACCCTAAGAGGATGCCTCTGCCCATTGCGCTTGTAGGACCTACGGAGGTATATGGCATACAATGAATTTCCATCATTCTTTTCATATTAGAAGTCATTTTTCTGATACACAGCTCCAAATCCCTTAATTTAAATCACGTTAAATGCTAAAATTCAGGCTACTTGAAGCTTCCACTAGGAGGAGCTCAGGAGCTCACTGAATACTGAATTGTTATAGAGGTCAGCATAAAATGCAGTAAGCTCAGGAGCTCCACCTACTGGTGCCTGCAGGATATTACTATGTAAATGCAGGGAGCTGTGTGGCAGGATAAAGCTTTGGCCATTGTAAAGCTATGCAAAGATTTTAACAAGCTCAGTTTGATGGTGTTAAAATTACTCTATAATGGTTTTTCGGAATAAGAATTCGAAATTAATTAATTAACACATCAATTTTTTGTATTTGTTGAGGGGCGGTTATGAAAACCTCTGTGGATCAGCTATTTAGAGGGAGAATGTTTAGGGACGCGGTTTTGTAGCTCCATTTCATTTCTGGTCCTGGCATATAGTTTAAATGTCTTTTTAGGTATATAAAAATGTTTATAGCAATCAAAGTTAGTATACAACATTTTAAGTGCCCGCTGCCACCACTAGGGGGAGCTTAGAGCATTACTATGTAAAGTTGCATGTTATATGCATCTAAATAACCCAGTATACAGTAAGCTCTGGAGCTCCCTCTAATGGTGGCTGTAGGTAAGCTGATTTTTAGAATATGGGAGGATCTTGTATAAAAGAAACAAGTAGTTACCAACATAGTAACATAGTAAAAAATAAATCAGCACAAAATGTTGCATCCAAAATTGTCTCACAGGATGAGAGATAAATATACATAGTAGGAATCCCCCTTAAAGAGGAAATAAACTAAAAGTGTCTACAAGTTAGAGCAAACACTTCTGGGTTATATCTCCTGTTGCAGTACCAGAGAGTTGATATAGTGTATAATAGTACACAGTCAGCCCGGAAGCGCCCTCTAGTGGGAGCAGGCTGTCACCACAGGATTTTATCCATCTATATTGTGCATGAGATTTGGAGCTTTGTATCAGTATGGAGTTATAGATCTCAGAATTTACAGATTGGACCGGTGTTCTGTCTGATTTGCTGTCTTGAGTTTACTTGAGTTTCTGCCGTCTCAGCGGGGAGGCAGCCGTCGCAGTGTTTTCTCAGGTCATTCGCTATTCACCTCCACATCATTTTAATAAATGAAAATGTGTCTTGTCCAAAATGATAAAAACCAGGGGAAGGCACAACATGAGCTCATGAAATTTATACTCGGGGTGATCGGTAGGGGGGAAGCGAATATCTGTACAGACCGCAAACATCACGAAGAGACGCCAAGCAAAACCTGAATGTATTTCACCAGAGCAGGAAAGTATTAGAGGAGAATCTAGAATAGAAAATGTATCCATATAATTTATCTAATGGATAGATAGATAAAGGATAGATAGATAGATAAAGGATAGATAGATGAATGATGGATAATAGATTTGAGATAGATAGATAAAAAAAAGGGAGAAAACGGCAGCACTCCATTCAAGTGAAGAAAAACTGTGTTTATTCCATCCTATGCAACGTTTCAGCTGTATCCCAACCTTTGTCAAGCATGCTGGAATGTTGCATAGGATGGAATACACACAGTTTTTCTTCACTTGAATGGAGTGCTGCCGTTTTCTCCTTTTTTGTAAATGAGGACTGGTGAGAGTTGAGGACTTTCATTTTTTTTAGATAGATAGATAGATATGAGATAGATACAGGGCCGGATTAAAGGAGGGGCTCCTGGGGCTCGAGCCCCGGGGCCCCCACCACTTTCACTTTTAAAGGGGCCCCCACCAGTTTCCCACAGTCAGCGACTCAGCTCAGCTGAGTCACTGACTGTCTCTGTGTGCGATACGCAGCATCACACATAGAGGTCTAGGATGTCAGCTGTGTCAGTGAGACACAGCTGCCATTGCTAGGGGAGATCGCAGATGCACTATTTCGGCTGAAGCAGGTTGTGATGGGACACCGGCGGCGAACATGCTGCCACCTAAACAGTGCATCGTGATCTCCACCAGTGATGGCAGCTGTATCTTCAGTGGCCGACGGCAGCTCGAAAAGCGAGGAAGAGCCTGCAGCGTCGTGGGATCACTGGAAGGGAAGGTGAGGCAAGTATAAAGTTTATTATTTTGTGGCTTTTTTCTACAGGGGGCTGGTGGCTGTATATTACAGGGGGCTGGCAGCTATAATCGACAGGGGCTGGCTGGCTATATACTTCCAAAAACATTATTGGCAGGGCCCCCACCAGTTTGTGCCCCCACCACCCTTAATCCGACCCTGGATAGATAGATAGATAGATAGATAAATAGATAGATAGATAGATAGGAGATAGATAGATAGATATGAGATAGATAGATAGATAGATAGATAGGAGATAGATAGATAGATATGAGATAGATAGATAGATAGATAGATATGAGATAGATAGATAGATAGAAAATGCAAAGTCCAAAGCAGCACAAGCCAGTAGTTAGTAGTTGGTGCAGTAGCCGGTGATCCCTTGGCATGGGTCCTTGATATACGTAGTGAAGAGGCAGCACTCAATGAATTGTAGAAAAGTGGTGAACTTTTATTCCATCACACAGCAACGTTTCGGTGCTAAAACCGCACCTTTCTCAAGCATAACAACAGTGAAACAGATCCAACTATTTAAGGACCAACAGCCCTGCTGATTGGTCAATCATTATGTGAACCAATAGTTGATACAAAATACAAAATTGATCCAGTAGTGCAATATCAGAATGCATATATCATTATTAACCCCTTAGCGCTCCGCGCCGTAGCTGTACTGCGCAGCTTCCGACGATTAGCGCTCAGCGCAGTACAGCTACGGCGCAGAGCCGATGCCGGTTCAGCGCTGCATAGCAGCCGAACCGGCATCGTTGGCCGCGGGATTTCAGCGGTGATTTACCGCTGACATCCCCGGCTAACACCCGCGGTCGGAGTGGGCTCCGATCGCGGGTGTTTAACCCGTTAAATGCCGCGGTCAACGCGACCGCGGCATTTAACTTGCCTTCTGGGGGTCTTTACCCCACGATCGGCCCCCCCGCACCGTTTTCGGGGGGGCCGATCGCTGTTTTGGCTCCTCTGGGGTCCGATCGGGACCCCAGAGAAGCCTGGAGGGTTTACCTTTAAGATGGCGTCTGTGACGTCATCTTAAAGGCAAAGTGTCAGCCTATGCATCTGCATAGGCTGGCACTGATAATACCCTGCAATACATTAGTATTGCAGAGTATTATCAAGAACAAGCAATCAGATGATTGCTTGTTCATATCCCATGGTGGATCATGTAAAAAATGTACAAAATAATGTTTTTCAATAAAAAATTACCTTATAAATCACTAAAAATGCCCATAAGCCCCAAAACATATAAAGAGACATATAACGCTCAAAAAAGTCTAAATCATAACACAAACCCCACATATATAGTATCACCGCGTCCGTAACAATCCGTAGAATAAAACTAAATAACTATTGAACCCATATGATGAACGCCGTAAAAAAAAACGTCAAAAACCCGCCAAAAATTATGATTTTTACCTATTATATCCCACTAAAAATGCAATAAAAAGTGATCAACAAAACATATGTACTCCAGAATGATATTGTTGCAAAGAACAACATGTCCCGCAAAAAACAAGCCATCAACCAGCTCTGTAGCCAAAAACGTAACAATGTTATGCCACTTGGAAGACAGCAATGCAAAAATGATAGATTTTTCCCCACATTAGGGTTTTATTTGGCAAATTTAGTAAAACATAAGAAAAAATATTCATGTCTGGTATCCCCGTAATCGTATCAACCCATAGAATAAAGATAACAGAATTATTAGGCTATACGGTGAACACGAAAAAAAAAAAAGTAAAAAATCCAGTACAGAATTGATGCTTTTCTACTCATGACCTCAAAAAAAAAGTTCCAAAATTTTCAACAATAGGTGATACCAACCCCAAAATGGTAACACTGGAAAAAGCATCTCGTCCCGCAAAAAAAATGCTGTCACATGGCCCAAATAACGGAAAAGCGAACATTTTATAGCCTTCAAAAGGGGGCAACCAGAAAACTAAAATCCTGGCAGCTGCATGGTGCTCCTTCCCTTCTGCGCCTCGCTGTGCCCCCATAACACAAGTAATGTCCACATGTGGGAGGTCGCTGCACTCAGGGGAAATTGTAGAACAAATTTTATGGTGAGTTTTCTCTTTTTATCTTTTGGAAATGTGTAAATTTTAGGGCTAAATGAACGTATAACCGACAAAATTTGACCATTCTAAATTTCACCGCCATTTTGATTCAATTACTATGAAGATCTCAAGGGGTTAACAATTTTTGTAAGTGCTGTTTCTGATAGTTTGTGGGGTGCAGATTTGAAAATGGGTTGGTTATATAGGGGGTTTTGTTGCTAAATATGTAAAATTTGATTTCAAACAGTATTTATCCCCAAAATAGTCAATTCCGAAAATACGGAAAATCGCTATTCGATTTGTAGGCCGCGTGACGTCAAAATAAATTATCCAAACATTTCAAAAATTATGAAAATGAAAAGTAGACAAATGGGAAATGTTATTCTGCAAGTTATTTAGGTGGTAAATCTATCTGCCTGAAAACGCGGTGATTTTGAATATCGAAAATGGCAAATTTTTCTAAAAATTCATCATTTTTTTCTTTTTTTTGTAAATAAACGCAAAACTTATCAGCCAAAATTTACCACTAAAATGAAGTACAACATGTGGGGAAAAAACAATCTCAGAATCGCTTTGATAAGTAACAGTGTTCAAAAGTTATTACCACAGGAAGAGACACTGGTCAAATTTCAAAAAAAAGTTGCGAGCCTTAACCTGCAAACAGGCTGCGTCCTTAAGGGGTTAAAGTGCAATAGTACTGATACATCATAATAAACAGTGTAAACGATACAAAAGTGACATAGTGCTTTATTAAAACCTGTGATCCCGCCCATCGGTATTCAGACCTGCCCCACGTCTCCTGAGTTTCATTCACAAATAGAACAAAAAACTAGATTTTAGAACAAGACTTAAGAAGGAACGACTTACCTGTCAGCAGGCACTTCTTTGAGGCAGGACACAAGGAAAGCGACCTGAAATTCAGGATTATTGATCACATTCCCCCCCTCAGAAGAGGAGGTAACAGGGAAGCTATTTTACGTAAAAAAGAGTTACGATGGATACAGACACTAGGGACACTACAACCCAAGGGTCTAAACATTGAATATAATCTCGGAAGCATTTTATAAGAGATAAAAGTGTGTTCAGATTGATGTTAACTTCTGTAATTTTCTACACAATCCTCCTGTAAATCCAACTAATAAGGTGATGCTGGTACGGAGAGAATACTCCTGTGGCAAGTTATTTTGATTATGTAATTTTCTATACATGCTTATTGAATTTCGTTTTTCTTTTTCTCTAGATTTAATAACGATTTGCAACCCCCATCGGCCAGGATCTGGACCCCCACTAGTCTCGTGCACTGCATGAATACACAGTGTTCACACTTTTCTTAGTGCTATATGTAGTTTTTCGTCCATTTATAATGCTTTTACTCCTATTCACAGTACCATGCATGATAGCCCTGACGCAGGACGGGCGGAGGTCCATATCTCCGTATGGACCAGGAGGACACCGAGCAATGAGGGCGACAGCGTCGCGACAGAGCTTGTGAGTCCGAGCACGGGGACTAGAGAGGTAACTTAACCACTTAGGTCCACCGGCACACCTGGATCTTGGAGAGGCGACACGTGACTTACCTCTGTTGCTGTGGTATCCATGGCACCCCAGATGTCCTTATATACGTCAACGGCATCGAACATGGTCTGGTGGAGCATTAGCCCTCAACTAAGATGACCGCCGGCTCACAAATGTCTAAGGGCGTATGCGCCAATTCCGGGACCGACGGCACTTCTACAGCACACACAAGACTTCCGTGTATTCCGGAGGACCAAGTTCAGAACACCACGTGGTTCCTGCAGGGAGCGACAGATTTCGCACCTGAACACAGCAGGAGACACAATTACATCAAGATTTATGAATGAAAGTGCCGAGACGTGGGAGGATCTGTAAGCCGATTGGTGGACGTTTGTTTTTATGTAACAAATACACATGTATTATTTTCACTTTAATTAGACCACACTGGTCTTCTTATGGCATTTGTATATACATTTTGAACCGACACTTGTATTACTATTAACCATTTGTCATTTTGTGCACTATCTATGTGACCAATGAAATGCATTGTTAGCCTATATATGTTTGTGTGCTAGCCACTTTCACCATGCTTGACAAAGGCTCGCAAGGAGCTGAAACGTTGCTCATGGAATAAAGACACCCACTTTATTTGACACCAACCACGGAGTGCTGCCTTTTCCTCAACGTATATTACAGTCCCCTGGCCTGGGGACCCACGGTCTGTGCACCCACCGAAGTTGCTGTGCTGCTCCGAACTTTCCTTTTCTAGATAGATAAATAGATAGATAGATAGATAGATAGATAGATATGAGATAGATAGATAGATAGATAGATAGATAGATAGATAGATAGATATGAGATAGATAGATAGATAGATAGATAGATAGATAGATATGAGATAGATAGATAGATATGAGATAGATAGATAGATAGATAGATAGATAGATAGATAGATAGACGATAGATAGATAGATAGATATGAGATAGATAGATAGATAGATATGAGATAGATAGATAGATAGATAGATAGATAGATAGATAGATAGATAGATAGATATGAGATAGATAGATAGATAGATATGAGATAGATAGATAGATAGATAGATAGATAGATATGAGATAGATGGATATGAGATAGATATATAGATATGAGATAGATAGATATGAGATAGATAGGAGATAGATAGATAGATAGATATGAGATAGATAGATAGATAGATAGATAGATAGGAGATAGATAGATATGAGATAGATAGATAGATAGATAGATAGATAGATAGATAGATAGATATGAGATAGATGGATAGCACTGGTGGAAAAAGGCCCAAAATATTGCGCAAAAAACCCAACATGTCACTAAAAGTCACTAAAATACAACCAAAAAACATGCATCCAACTAAGGCTACATTCACATTGCCGTATGGGGGACGTATATACGGCCTACGTATATATGTTGTGTATATGCCCCCCATAGACGGCAATGGGTGCAAGGCGCCGTACGGGAGCGGTACAGTGCTGCACCGTACCGTTCCGCTGCAGGGAGAATGATGGGACACGTCCTTTCTTTCCCCGGAATACGGCACCTTATGCCATATATCACTATGGAGAGGGGCGGAAGTGAGCAGCGCTCACCCTCTCCTCCTCTCCCTGGCACCCTGGCTGTACCACTGTACAGCGGGCACATGTTAGTGTGAATATAGCCTAAGATAAATCTGCCCCTGTGTCTCAGAAGTCTCAGATTTACAAGGTGTCACTTTTACGAGACGTCCTTTATGATGTGACGGTGCCGCCCCTGACACTTCCCTCGTTATTCGGTGACTCCCGGGAGTCGTCACTCACAAGCCGTAGGTCATTGTGTACGGTAATAACCTCTCTGCAGACGTCTTACACTACAGATCTAGATGGGTGGACGTGGAAGTAGATTTGTAGCTCTATTCCTGATTCCAAGGATTGGACGAAATCAGAAATTGTCACATTGGAAAATAACAGTAAGAAGCGGCCAAGAAATGTGCTGGATCAGCTCTGTGCAAATCCTTCATGTATGAACATCGCCTAAGGGGTATCCGCTCTGAATTGCTGAAGCAGTAGGCCATGGTGCTGGTACTGGAGGACATGAGGAAGGCAAAACTTTCTTTTTTTCACGAGGAAGCCAAAAATTCTGCCAAATCTGGTAATATGTATCTATTTAACTATTTCACATCTATCACATCACTTTTAAAATAATGCTAAAAAACCAAAAGGGCTCTGGGGGCATTAACAGAGCCCTTCTGTGCTGTAGCTTCATAGGCTGTTACACTGTCTCCCCCTGCCCTCTCTCCTGCTATGCAATCCCCCCCCTCCATCTGCCTGTTTTAATCTCACACAGTGGGAGGGAACCTGCACAGTGTAACAGCCTGTAATGCGGCAACATGGAGGGGTTCTGGTAACACCCACCAGAGCCCTTAAGGCTTAATTAGCATAACATTAGCATAATTTTAAAAGTCTATTTTCCATTGATAACAAATGTAAGATTAAAGATACAGTCACGGTGCCTTAATCTATGATTAAGGTTCACAAACGTTTCCAATCACCCCACCTACAAGTGTGCCAACAAAATATATTACTGCCCCCCAACACTATATAATGTCCCCCTTGGTTACCACCTACAGTGCATAATGGCCCTTTTGTATAGACCCCTTTATATGGCTTCCTGATTTATGCCCCTTTTCCTGTAACACCCCCAACTAAACTACCCCCAATTAATAATGCCCCCATCTTTGTAGCCAACCACCTTATTACTAATGTTTCTGTAAAAAACATCTCCCCTTCTTTTGTTTATCTGTGAGTGGATAAAATCAGATACTCACCTTTCATTGAAAATCCCAGTCTGTCCTGCTTAATCTGGTCAAATGGGAAGCATGGACATATTTACCCATAATGCAACTCATGCAATAGCATTGAGCAACCAAAATCAGGGGGTCCCCACACTGTGGTTGGATACAGCCAATTCATCTGGACCTACCACCTCCCTGGAAGCTTAAGACCTCCTTCCACAGGGCAGCGATACAATTTAGATAAAATCCCTGTTCTGTCATTCAAAGTGCAGATAAGCATTAGGGGCCCCCAAACATAACTTTGTTTGGGGCCCCATTTCATAGATCGGTGGAGAAATAGGAATCCTGCCTGGATTCTGGTGGTCAAAGAAACTCAAAGAGCCTCTACTACATAAGAAAAAACAATATATTATATGGCTCCTGGTGGGCGGGGCCTAGGACTGTTGGATACACCCATGCATAGGACATAGGAATAAATAGAATTCTGCTAGGTTCTATTCACTCACACCTGTGAGTGAACAGAACCTAGCAGAAATCTCTATATTCACCATTGATGTATTTGTATATAGTTATTAGGTCACCGCTTAGTTTCAGCTATGTCCTATGCATGGGTATATCCAACAGTCCTAGGCCCCACCCACAAGGAGCCATATTTTATACAGTTTTTTCTTATGTAGTAGAGGCTCTTTGGGTTTCTTTAAGCACCAGAATCCAGGCAGGACTCCTATTTCTCCACCGATCTTTGAGATGATGCCCTACCAGAAAGTTCTTTGGGACGTTTATGATAATGCCTTCACTGCTGGTTAGATGATTAAGATGCTTATATACAGTACATCAGGCTAAACCCCCAAGATTGGCTCCTAAGGTGTATTAGGGTCATCTAAGGAGAGGTCTCCAATATTTGAATCCATTTACTCAAATTCTGTCTGCATGTAGTCCCGCTAGGTGATTAGTAATCACGCAGTATGCAAAGAGCTCCCCCTAGTGGCTACAGATTTCTTCTGAATTGTTCACTAGAAAGCCCTGCTACGTTTTGCAGAGGATGAAGCGGTGATCGGCTGTCATGAGCAGCTTTCTTCCTTCCTTCACAAATCACAGGTTACGGTCATAACATCCACATTTCACTATCTGCAGCGGGTGGATTTTGTAACTTATTTCCAGCTCAAGATAAAACATTATTCCTTAATCCAAGCAGAAGGGAGGACATGTATAAATGGGATTCCTGGAGGCGGCATATCTGCAGTGTAATCCAATAATAATACAGACGCTCGCTGCTCTCCTGCCTTTCAGCATTTACTACACATTTTTTTACAATAGAAATGGGGGGAAAAAAGGGAAAGTGCCAGGATGTATCCGTCACGTTAACAGGACGGGGAGGGGGAGGGGATATATACGGGAGATTTTATTCCCCCCACCAGTGAATAACTAATACGATGAACTTCTAGCTCGGCCAATTCAGCAAATGTTATCGGATTAATGGTCGCGATGTCCTGCAGATGTGGATGTCCCGTGGCAGATAATAATAATAATTCCTTTATTTATATAGCGCACACAGATAACGCACCCCTGCACAAAGCTTGAGAAATCGGTCCCTGTCCCCAATGGGGCTCACAATCCCCTGTATGTTTTGGAGTGTGGGAGGAAACCGGAGTACCCGGAGGAAACCCAACGCAAACACAGAGATAACATACAAACTCTTTGCAGATGTTGCCCTGGGAGAGATTAGAACCCAGGATTCCAGCGCTGCAAGGCAGAAGTGCTATCGACTCAGATACATACAGATTATTACTGAAGTTGATGGTCTGAAGGCTTTTAGGGGTGCACAGCCAACGTTCAGTACTCCGGATTATCATGTGCGGCACCATATGAGGTATTTCATACCGGAAAGACCGGAAAAGTTCTACCGGGTCACCGGGAAATATACTGGTGGTCACATGACTGTTTAGCTGTATAAATAGTGGAACATGTGGTCCTTGGAAAGAGTGGGGAAAGACATGATTGTCTCCACTACCGGAGCAAACATGGGAAGAAAATCAACGCTTTCTGGGGTGGGTGACAAAATTTAGACTAACCATATCAGACCCCACTATGTTACATAGTTTGTACAGTTGAAAAAAGACACTTGTCCATCAAGTTCAACCAAGGAAGGGAAGGGATTGGATGAGGAAGGGATTTAGGGGAAATAATTCTATATAACATAATCATCAATGTTATTTAGGTGTAAAAAGGCATCTAGAGCCTTCTTGAAGCTCTCTGCTGTCCCTGCTGTGACCAGCGCCTGAGCTCTCTGCTGTCCCTGCTGTGACCAGCGCCTGAGCTCTCTGCTGTCCCTGCTGTAACCAGCGCCTGAGCTCTCTGCTGTCTCTGCTGTGACCAGCACCTGAGCTCTCTGCTGTCCCTGCTGTGACCAGCGCCTGAGGCAGGCTATTCCACAGATTGACAATTCTCATAGTTAAAAAGCCCTGTCACCTCTAGTGATTAAACCTTGTTTTCTCCTGACGGAGACAGTGCCCCCTTCCTTCCATCTTTTGATTTGAATTAACATGAAACAACTTTCCACCATATTTTTTGTATGGACTGTTCATATATTTATATAAATTAATCATGTCCCCTCGTAGTCGTCTCTTTTCCACACTATATAAATCAAGTTGTTTTAATCTTTCCTCATAACCAAGACCCTCCATACCCCTTATCATTTTTGTGGCTCTTCGTTGTCCCCTCTCCAGCTCCAGGGCCTCCTTTTTATGGACCGGTGCGCAGAACTGGACAGCATATTCCAGGTGAGGCCGCTACTTTGTACAGTGGTAATATTACATCCTTATCCCAAGAGTCCAGACCACTGCTGATACATGACATGATCCTGCTGGCTTTAGAGGCAGCTGACTGACATTGCATGCAGAAGGTTCATGGTGCATGTGATCACTATATATGTTTTTCTCCATTGTCTCCGGGGTTCAAATTGGTTCCTAAAACACTGATACAATGTTTCTTCCCTTGTTGCAAGAATTTTGCAGGTCACCACGTCTGGCGTTCTTAAGACTTATATTCCTAAATCTACAATTCTCTCGCCAGTAGTTTGTTCTGCCTGAGAGAGTTTTACAGAGAGTGACGACGTCCCGAAGAGATTGGACTATAAGATTAACGCTTTGGAGGCAATGTAAACACCCGGTGGTGGGATTATGGTGGGATAGGATGGTTTATTTATGGATCGTATCATTACCACCCGATGGCCATGACACTGGTCTATTATGGAGAGGCATCACAGTTTGCAGAAGTTGTGGATGTTCAGGTCTTGGTTTCTACAGAAGCCTCCAAAGAAGATGCTAGTCATATTAAACTGGTTTTAGAACTTCCGGAAACAACCATTGGGGGCAACTGATTCTAGTGGTGGCCCTCTGGTCTCTGGCTTGAGGACATCATGTCATGTGTCATTCATTGAGATGCGGCAACAGAATAAAGAGATTGGGTCAGTGGTCACATGCATGATGTATGTGATATCATCACTACCAAGCCAATCGGACAGGAGGTCCTGGAAAATGGAGAATCTGTGCAACGATCTGAAGGTCGCTCCAAAGAGATGGGAATCTGCTACAGATCTTGTTCCAACGTTACCAGACCGGGGCCTGACCGCAGTGTGTGGACTGCTGAATTCTCGGGGACCTGAGTGGTTGGCTGTAGTTGCGGCCAAGTACCAGGGTATGTCATGGTGGCTTGGTCCACAGAAACAGGCCTTGTCCATTCCTTTCATGGCCAGCGGGGTGATGCAAGAAGAGGAGAAGGCCTGACCCTCTCCTTCCAAACAGAAAAGTAATCGGAGCTGAATTTAGTAATGACCCATCCTGCGGGACATAACATTGTAAAAAGACTCAGTAACTCAGTGGTCTAAACTTCAAGGGGGAAACTTTTTCAAAAAGTTTCTTTAAAAGGTTTATTCTATGACTGTTTCATGTCTAGATCCTCAGATGTTCAAAGTGTCCCATGAGGACAAGGGATGGCAAAAGCCTTAAAGATGACAAATAGACAGGACTATAGAAGGCAGCATAGCAAAAATGCGAAAGGTGCCCCACATTGTCCTGACTTCTCCTTGACCGGTCACCAACAGGAACCTTGTCAAAGAATAATTTGACCAACCAAAAAGAGATCCTGTATCCATAAAGCTACAGAAGCAAAACATTAACCATTATTGAGTCCATTGTATACAAAGGATGGAGATAGAATCTGGGAACCCTGGTGGTTGCTACAGGCAGATATATTAAGAGATTAATCATCTCTAAATTTTGAACCCACTTTTACCCCAAATTCATTCATTGCAGGATTTATATACCCCAACTAACCCACATTAAATTTCCTTTAATTAAACCTCATCTCTAAGCTTCTTAGTCCAATCCAAACGAAAGTTCTATGGATGGAAGTGTGGGGTAAATTCATGCTTTTCTGCAGTACCCACTATGTCCTCTAGGATCGCAAGACACAAGATTTATTTATTTAATATTTTTTTAAAGTATTTTTTCCAGTTATTTATCAAACAACAACATTGGGGCACACGCTTAGTCCAAATCCGTCGGATCGTCCACCGGCCCACCCCCTGATTTGTGTAGCATGAAAGCCGGCGCCATTGCACCACAATCTCCTTTAAATCTCCTGGCGGCGCGATCCCTAAAAAGTCGGAAAACCCGACGGAAATGCGGCCGCGGGACCCTTAGTTAATAAGCCCCATTGTCTCATATTGTCGTTAATGGGGGGTGGGATTAAAAAAAATCAATCATTACAAAGTCCTTACATTGGGTGTGACCTGCTCTGTGCTACATCTGAATAATACAATAACATAGACTCCACAGCTCCTACCAGGGAACAATAACTGTATAATAGCGGTTTTATGATCTCCCTGGTATGTGAGAGAAATAACACAGAAATATGTCATCTGCCAAATATTCTACTGTGAAATTATTTTTTTTTTACAAATACTGCAACTGGACTTATTAAAGGGATCATCCATCACACTCACCCCTGATGGTCTGGCAGTTTAGGAATCTCCATTGTTGTAGTGATTACAGTTGCACTGAAGTCTTGTGAGCACCCTGTACCTAACTATACAGCAGTATTCAGCTTCTCTAACATGCAGGGGGGATATACTGTAGATGCACCCGTTTTCTGGAGTTAAAAAAGCTTTTTTTTCGTTCCAAAAATTGTACCGTTTCCTATTTGTCAGCCACTTACTCCAATTTTCAAATTGCCAACACAAGGCAAAGCATAGGTGGACCATGAGTAGCTCAAAGCATGGGTGGGATAGAGCTTTGGTGGAGCAAAGCATGGGTGGTGCAAAGCATGACTTTGGGCAGAGCGTGGGTGGGCAATTCATGGGTGGGATAGCCCATGGGTGGGGCAAAGCCTGATCAGTGAAGAGCATAGGCAAGGCAAAGTTTGGGTGGGACAGAGCATGGGTTGGGCAAAAAATACATTGGAAGAATTATGGTTGGGACTGACCACGGATGAGACTAAGCATGGGTGGAGCAAGGCATCAGATTCCAACAATTACAATTTTCAGTGCCAGGTCAAATTTTGGCTCATGTTCACATTTTCGGTGAGGAGACTATACTAATGATACAGTTTAGAAGATTTTATTCCAGAAAATATTACAGCATTCAGGAACCATACAGATAATTGGAGGAGAGGTTACACTGTACATGTTGGACTGTAAATGCTGCCTCGGAACTGGAGGACAACAAATGTGTGAAAACAAAATGATAAATGTAGCTAAACTCCATATTCTGTCCTGTAATTAGATATAAGTTAAATGTATCAATTCTAGGAAATTGATCATAAATATAAAATAACAGGCAAATAGACCATAAAATTAGACAAAAAAATAATAATTAATATTCCCAGTGTGTGAATCTACCGGCACATGGTAGGAGGAGTTAAGAGCGGATAGCTCGAAACGCGTCAGTCCTTTTTCCTGTGGTGATGTGGATTTTAAAGCTCCAATAAAGAATTATTTTACCTAGACTTGAAGTGCTGGAGGATTTTTTATTTTCTCTTAATTGGTAAAGCGCTGCTCCGGTGAGCCTGCCGTGCAAAGCTTCCAAATGAGCTGGCGGTGGAGACTTGCACTCTCTTTGTATGGTAGGAGGAGTTCTCCCCATTGGGAGACAGTTGTTTTATGTTACTTTTCTGTCCATTTTCCATTCCCTGCTCTCTCATGTATCTATATTCTGCAGCTGCATTCCCTCCTATACCTTTTCTGTTATGTATTTATATGCTGCAGCTTCATTCCCTCCTCCCCCTCCTCTCTTGTGTATCTATATGCTACAGATGCATCCTCTCCTTTCATGTATCTATATCTGCAGCAGCATCCCATCGTCCTCCTCTCATATATCTATTTTCTGCAGCTTCCTTTTCTCCTCCCACTTCACTCTCCTGTATCTATATGTTGCAGCTTCAGTCTATCCTCCCCCTCTTCTCTTATGTATCTATATGCTTACCTCCCACATTTTGGAGCAGTAAAGTGGGAACAAAAGTTGTGGTGTCCATAGTGCACCACAGAATTTTTTTCCCCTAACCTGGGAGAATTGAAAGGGAGGAAACAGCTGTGTCACATGTCTCCTCTGTGTTCTGCCTCCTGGTCGCGATGGGCATTCTCCCAACCGTCTGAGACAGCGAGACAGCCCTGAAAATCCGGGACAGCCCTGTCAAATCCGAGACAATTTGGAACTATGTTTATGCTGCAGCTTCATCTCCTCCTCCTCCCTCCCATGTTTTATACGATGCACCTGCATTCCCCCCTCCCTCTCCAGCTGGATTGAAAGTTACTGACATGGTCAGTGGACAAGCTGAGGTTATGGAGGGAGAAGTTTGTGTGCGACAATAATAGAGGCAGAGGTCAGAACAGGAGTCATAGGTCCGGAATCGGGTAGACAAGCAGAGGTCAAGCAGGAGTACTACAGACAGAAATCTAGAGGACACTTTTGCGGAACAGTAGGTACCTCATTGCTTAGGTTAAGTCATTAAAACACAATACTTGGTATTTCATACCTGACACCCACTAGAAGGGGCCACAGGCACAGCAAAGACAGCAAAGGTTTAGACCTCCCATTGGATGGGACAGGGTCACCCTTCACTGGTCCACAAAGCAATTGAATTTTCTGTTCTACTATATGCTTGTCCTTGCACTCACAATCCCCGTCCCCCCAAAAAAAAGCTAAAAAAACAAACACACATAATGGTCACTAAGGGATTTATTATTTTTTTTTATCTTTTCCATTTTTTTTTTGTGTTCCATAAAAGAAAATAAACTCATAAATAGTGCGTCTTTTGGCAGCGGCCGGTGCCAGTGACCTGCTATGAGCTCTCGTTACTTACCTTCCTTCCAATTGCACTTTCCAAAAAACAGTATTTTTAGAGCGTTATTGCACTTTGGAAACATTTCCTAAACTTGTTTTTTTTTTCTTTTATTAATTGGGAGAAGTAAAGATAAACAGAAATCCCATCGAGCCAAACAAACTCCAGGAATTTCTGGAGATAATAAGTGAGGAGATTTCACCTCCGGTTTCTCCACCGCTCGGTCTCGTACCGCTAATCAGTTTTATGGAATCTGCCTAATTTGTTGCACAACGCTGCGGCGTTCCTGCCAATCGTTACCGTCCATGTTGGACTTATTAGCCTGAATTCCTCCGATCCTATATCCCCCCCCCCCTCCATATAATGACACAGCTATTACATTACTCCAGAACTCAGCACTAATGATGTTAAATTGTCAAGACATCAAACTTCGTGCCGAGCTCCGAAGCGCCAAGTTACTGCACGTGGTCTCCGTGACCTCGGATTTTCGGGGCTGAAACTACCAGAAATAATTGTTTCAGAATATGATAAAGCTCTTGATGGGAGCTGAATTACACTCAAGAAAGAAATGAAATCTACACGTGGCAGAAATTATTTCATGGCTGGAAATACAGATCTCCAGCAATAAAATGTCAGGAACACCATCGCCGTGTTGTCAGGGTGTGAGCCGGGAACACACACAGGCTGGAGGCTATTGGGGTTGACAGTAGGTCTAACTCCGGTGGATTTCTTATATATTGGTCCAGCGCTGGCCAAAAGTAGGAATGTATGTTCTAATTAATGTCTACATATAGAGCTGGAGCTCAGGAGGGGGAGGTGTAACCACAACATCAAGTGATTGCTATGGGGTCTAGGGATGTAAGGAAGCCAGATTGGAGCACTTGCTATGAAAAGTTAAGTCACTTTGTAAATATATTACATTACTGATTTTGTTATAATCCCAAGATAAAACTTGTATTATACTCCAGAGCTCTACTCACTATTCTGCTGCTGGTGCAGTCACTGGGGCTTATTTACTAAGGGTCGCGGATCGCACTTAAGTCGGACTGTTCACCAGTTTCGGGATTTGCGCAGCTTTGACAGGTATTTAACAGGGGTTAGCACTGGGATTGTGTCGCAGGTGCGCCGTCTTCCATGCATCACGAATTAGGGGGCATGCCGTCGGACGACCCGACTGATACGTACTAAGCGCAGGATTTAACTTTCAAATTGTGTCACAAGCCCAAAGCACTTACATGCACCAGGAAGAAGATGGTGAACTCCGGGGACCTGAGCGGGGAAGCGACACATGCAGGATATCGGGCACACGATCTTAGTGACTCCCCGCACAGCACATTATACACGGACAATGCACTTACATGCACCAGGAAGAAGAAGGTGAACTCCGGGGACCTGAGCGGGGAAGCGACACATGCAGGATATCGGGCGCAGGATCTTAGTGACTCCCCGCACAGCACATTATACACGGACAATGCACTTACATGCACCAGGAAGAAGAAGGTGAACTCCGGGGACCTGAGCGGGGAAGCGACACATGCAGGATATCGGGCGCACGATCTTAGTGAATCGCGGCAGAGTGCAGTGTACTGTACCTCAACTTTCTGGTCATCTTATGACTTGTAATCTTTATTTTCTCTATGCTGTGTGTGAATCCGCTTTTCAGTAGGGTTTCCCGTGGCCAATCACAGCCATGGCTAGTAAATAGAGGTGTCAATTTGCCGGATTGGCTGCATGGCGACCAATCTGGCAAAATGTACAGGTAGCGCAGAACGCACCCAAACCATGGACCTGAACCTAAAGTTCAGGTTTGCTTATCTCTTAGGGTGCGGTGAAAGGGTGCGTTCTTGGTCATTTCTTGCCCCATTCTTGGAGCGTTTTTGCATGTTACCATGCCTTTGTCTGTTTGAATCTGTTTTTCTTCATTTCTGGAAGTGTAAGCAGCTGTATTAACATTTTCACAGCTGCTTAAACATCCACAAATGAATGAAAATGTATCCAAATCAGCCAAACGCATGGTAAACATGCAGAAAGAACGCACCATGTGACCGCACACTATCGGCAGCAGCGCAGGTCTCTGCGCACTGGACGCCTCCTTCATGGCATTTGCCGCTGTGCACTGTTACCAACACAAAACCGTATCAGATTTCCCTGCTAATGAATCAGATCTGACCCAGCACATTTCAAAGCAGATCGTACATGACTGCGACGAGGGAGAGAGCACGAGCTGCGGGGGCCTCGCATGCAACGATTCACACAATCCTAATTAACAGCCAATTGGCGCTAATCAGGAATTATGGGAACAACAGGCGAATTCTTGGCCCTTCCATCGTGTTTATGAAATATTCTTTTATTCTTTTCCACTGAAAACATGGAGAGATACATTTCCTTCTCAATATCAAACAGACTTTAATGACTTTTTCACTTTGCCTGGATATTTTAATTTGCTGGACGGGGGATGGAGAGGTTTTTTTTTTTTTATGGATGTGAACAATGTAACGCAGCAACGCTACAAAGTGGAACCACATTTCATGACTGCCCCAAGAAAGGAGGGTGGATTTAATATGAAAACAGAGTATTTAGGAGCTAAGCCCTGAGTATACGCTAAATGAGTCTACTGCCAAATACGACGAGTTAACTCTATCAAGTATAAATCTGCAATGGTCTTCATGGAGATGTAGCAGGACACCTGGGGCGGGACACGTCATCTCACCTGTGGGATCTAGATCTCACCTCACCTCCTATTACAATCTGTCATGGGTGCTCCGTGTGCCTCCCTGTGCCCCACCTCACCAGCAGCAGGTGCACTTACCTCGCTGCACTCCAGCGCGCGTGTCCATGCTTCCTGTGGCACACGCCATCCATCTGATATTTTAAGGGCCAGAGCACTGCTAATTGGCACTGGCCAACCTCTTCCCTTATGCCCTGCCGGATCTTTGTGCCTCGTGCCTTAGTGAAAAGAAGGGATATTAGAAGGACGGAGGCCATGGATAATAAATATAAGCAGATACCACAGTCCCGGTGCCTGGATCTATGAGTAATGTCCCTGGTTTATCAGCATGGACCATTGTTTGTATTTTTCTGTTCCATAAAGTTTACTGACCCATAAAAACCCCAAGCTGTAACATCTTCGCATGTGATTGTTAGATTTGTTATTAATCAGACATGTGCGGTGCATCCGATTATTTAGATCCGTTGTATCTGTTCTGCTGGTTGTAATATATTATGTATCTCTATTACAAGTGGATAATACTCCCATCCAAGTCTCCATGTGGTCCTGTCACTCCCCGACCTCTCATATCTAAACTCCAGAGTTTGCCTAATTTTCCCATAATTAAATTACCAAAACAAAGTCCAGCAGGATTGATAGCGGCGCTCACAATCTAGAGAGCGATATCGCCTGTCATTTGTCTCACTCACAGGACGGGTTCACGGTCACACGATTATCCGCAGGCCAAGAACACATTTTATGTCCATCAGTAAATATATTAACAGGATGTGTCCAGTATTGTAAATAGAGAGGGTCAAGGGGGCGGGGCTAGATAGTCAGCAGTGAGGGGGGTGGGGTCTGTATAATAAAAGACGCCAATTAATGTATCTAATTATATGTTGACCACGGAGACAAACTAAATGAAACTAAAGATGGCTTCAATTCTGCAGCATGAACAAACTGAACAAAAAAAAAAATGGCGCGCACTTGTCAAGCAGTGCAGGGGCGACAGATTCATGAAGAGCAGATGCCAGTTTTGATGAGTCTGCCGCCTACTGCACACTCCACATAGGGCGTCATTTATCATTTTCTTTCGACATTTTTGTTTGCGTAATGGCTGTTTTGCGCCTATTTTGCACTTTTTCGGAATGCTACGCCTCAATTCGCAGTGTGTTTTTGAGCCCTATGTGTCACTACATTGCTCCTCTTTACAGATGTTTGCGCCCGATTTATTATACTGTTGCGCCTAAATGGGCGCAGATAATTGCGCAAAGTACCTGCCAGTCCTGACCGTGCTAAGGAAAGGCAATGGGGGTCATTTATCTTATTTGCCCCTTCTCTGAGCTCTTTTTGCACCTGTTGTAAGTCTATGGGGCACATTTACTAAGCGTCCGAATTTCTTTTTTTCTCCCGGGATATCAGAATTTTACCGTTTTGCGCCAAATTGCCCCCCCCGTTTTTGGCGCATGCGATCAGATTGTGTCGCATTGGCGCTTGCTTGCATGCGATGAAAAACGGGGGGAGTGGCCGTCGGAAAACCCGACGGATTCAGAAAAATCACGCTATTTAAAAAAAAAAAGTGTGGCACCAGGAAGAGGATGGTGAACTCCGGCGGACCTCGGCACAGCAACGACACCTAGCGGATATCAGGCGGGTAAGGAAATGTGCCCCTATGTTTTGCACCTCATTTGTCTTTGTCGTTTTGGCTCTTTGTGAAATGCAACTTTTCTTTTTTAAAAAAAAGACGCAATTAGTTGCGCAAATCATACCATCGCCTTTACTAAGCCTGGTCAGTACTGGCGTGTCGTTGTGCAATTATTTGCCCCCATATAGGCGCGATAGTATAATAAATCGGCACAAACATCTGTAAAGAGGCGCAATGTAATGACAAATAGGGCGCAAAAACAGATGGCGAATTGAAGCGTAACATTCCAAAAAAGCATGAAATTGGCGCAAAACAGCCATTACGCAGCAAAAAGGAGGAAAAAGGGGAAAAAATTATGATAAATGACTCCCAATTGTGTCATTTGCGCACCTTTGTAAAAAAAAAAATGCGCCGAATATGGCGCAAAAGAACCTACATTTGACAAAGAGCCAAAACAACAAAGACAAATGAGGTGCAAAAAATAGACTCACAACAGGCGCAAAAAGAGCAGACAGAAGGGAGAAATACGATAAATGACCCCCATAGTGTAGTGTGCACTAGTTTTGATAAATTTGGGTCCCGGTGATCAGCTCTGATGAATGGTTCGGGGTACTGGACCTGACATTATACTAATGGCGGCTCTGGAGACTCGTGCTCCCCCTTTCCCTGTGATTACTACTTTTGGGCTTCTCTGATCACAAATTGTTTGTTCTGTTTCTTCAGATTCATAAACAAAATTAGTTTTTGGGAGAAAACCCAAAAATAAGGAACATGAGCACGATGGAGGATCTAATTATAGAGGAGGCATGAATCAGCACAATGGAAGAGTTCAGCTCCGGAGTCCTCGTCCTCTTCTGTCAAGATGTTCTCGATTTTTTTTTAAAGGGGTCGTTCAGAATAACAGGACTATATACCAGCGCCACTTCTACTGTGACTGGTCTTGCAACTTAGCTTCATTTAGGTAAATGGGTCAGAACTGCAATACCACTGGCTACCATAGCATAGGTGTGGTGCACTTTTGGGTGGAAAACAGATAATTGTATTTATTTCGTAAGGTTCTACTGGACTG
Source organism: Engystomops pustulosus (assembly GCF_040894005.1). NCBI lineage: Eukaryota > Metazoa > Chordata > Amphibia > Anura > Leptodactylidae > Engystomops > Engystomops pustulosus. Next base: position 12,432,000 of record NC_092411.1, on the reverse strand, counting down.
TAAGAGTGATGGTCCATCTCAGGATAAGACATCAGTAGGATCAGGCCATCAGAACCCCCTCAGGAGGAACTGATCATATCAGGAGCAATGTCTTGTCTATGTAGTCTGCACCCGCGTTGATTATAGGAGGTTCTGCGTGAATCTTATGTATCATACTACTCCTAGTACAGCACCAGGACAAGCATCACTATATAATATCAGGCACATAAGATCAAAAGAGTTATTGTGCCCTCACACTGCTGTGCTCTTAGCTCTCTGCATTGATCTGCTTCACAATCGCTCTGACTGCCTTAGTATTTAACCATAAGCCTTGTACAGTTAGTATGAGCAGAAACGAGGACACAACCCTAGGACACTTAAACAATTCATTTTTCACAGTCCTGCTGCTACTAACAAGTTACACAATGGTATGATTATACACCTGTACAGGGACAATACCTAACACTGGCTGTAGAGAGCACAGAACTCAACAGTGTAAAGACGCAGCCCCAATGCACTTGGAGTAGCTACAGTCCTGGAATATAAATCCATGTTTCACAATCCTGCTGCTACTATCTAGATACGCAATGATATGATTACACATCTTTCCAGGGACAATGGAGGGCACAGCAGTGTAAGGAAACACCCCCTGTGCTCTTAATGCAGCTATTGGTCTGGAATATAAATCCCTATTTCACAGTCCTGCTGCTAAAAACAATATACACAAAGTTAGTATTACACATATCTCCAGGAACAATACTTAATACTGAAAGTAGAGAGCACAGCAGTGTAAAGATACACCCACAGTGAACTTGGAAGAAGCTACAATCCTGGAACATGGATCTAATTTTCACAGTCATGCTGCTACTAACAATACATGCAAAAGTATGATTACTCTCCAGGCGCAATATCTAACACTGACTAAAAGCGCACAGAGCACAGCAGTGTGAGGACCTACCCCCAGTGCGTATGGAGGAGCTACAGTCCTGGAATATAAATACACATTTTACAGTCCTGCTGCCACTAACAACATACACAAAGGTAATATTACATAACTCTCCAGAAATAATATCGGACACAGGCTGCATAAAACACAAAGCTCAGTTGTGTGAGGACATGCCCCCAGTGCATTTGGAGTAGCTACAATTTTGGAACATAAATCCATATTTCACAGTCCTGCTTCTACTAACAACATGGACAAAAGTCTGATTACACATCTCTCCAGGGACAATACCTGACACTGGCTGTAGTAGCATGGTCATACCTGCTGACAGATCCCTTTAATAGAAATAATGGAGCAAATTTACTTACCCGGTCCTGACGCGATCCAGCGGGGCGTTCTCAGACGAGGATTCGGGTCTTCCGGCGATTCACTAAGGTTGTGCGCCCGATGTCCACCAGGTGTCGCTGCTGCACTGAAGTCCGTCGGAGTGCACTGGAGTCCACGATCCTATTCCTGGTGCATGTGAGTGATTGATTTTGCGACACAATTCGTTTTTTAAATTCTGCAGTTTTTCCGAATCCGTCGGGTTTTCCGATGGCCACGCCCCCCAATTTCTGTCGCGTGAAAGCCGACGCGATTGCGCCGAAATCCGATCACGTACGCCAAAATCCCGGGGGAATTCAGGGCAAATCAGAAATTGTCGGGAAACCCGACGAAAATGCGCGATTCGGACCCTTAGTAAATGAGCCCCAATGTGTTATAAATAAATCTACTCTACTATAAATTGTAAAGTATATTATAAGTCACCAAGGAGATGAGGAGATGTGTGACCTGTATTAATAAATATTTTTTATGAAGAATCCATTGACACGTTCTATATATATATATATACATATCTTGTGTAGCACATTCCGGGCAGTATGTGTCCCCCCAGGCAAGGGGGGAGAGGCAGAATATTTGCCCTGAGGTTACATTGTATCTGACCTCACAGATGTGTTATTCCATGGAAAGTCTATCCGGAGGGTATTTACACGATGGGAGAGACGGCTTAACACAATAAACCTCTTCAGGTTCTTGTAATTTGCCCTGTGCGTTCTCTTTATTTGTCTTTTCTATGGTTTGTTTTTAGATTTTTCCCAAATTTTATGCTCCGTGCCCTCTGTACCGAAAAATGAGCTCAGGACTAGAGGAGATGGTCTAATGTGAATACTACTGTGCTACAATGTTTAAATCTGGTCAGTGTGACATTTAGGGACCTGGACTGAATTCACCAATGATTGGCCTGTATGGGAGTGAGTAGTGAGCATGCTCAGTATGCAAATTCGTTTTCCAAGGTGTTAAATGGAAAACAATGCCTCCTTTTGCTACCTTACCACCAAGTATGACCTACAAGACGTCTAAAGATATGAAGAGGGATTAAAGGTTTATTCCCACTTTGGCAAATTCATGTTATTGTTCATATGATGAAAAGTTATACAATTTTTCCAATATACTTTCTGTATCAATTCCTCACAGTTTTCAAGATCTCTGCTTGCTGTCATCCTATAGGAAGCCTCATCGTTTACTTCCAGTGGACAGAAATCTGACCATGGTCGCACAGATGCACGGCTCGTAATCAGAGCTGTGTGTAATATCGAGCCGTGCACCTGTGCGACCCTGGTCAGATTTCTGTCCACTGGAAGGAAAACAATGAGGCTTCCTATAGGATGACAGCAAGCAGAGATCTAGAAAGCTGTGAGGAATTGATACAGAAAAAATATTGGAAATGTGTACAACTTTTCATTATTCAAACAATATCAATTACTTGCCGAAATGTGAATACCCCTTTAAGCTAAACCAGTCTATTTATTCTAGAAGGAACCGACTCCCAACTGTAGACAGCGCTGTTTCGACCTGGTTGGGTCTCATCAGTACAGTGTAGGGAACTGGATTGGCTGTGTGAGAGGCTATTGACTAGGGTCAGAGAGTAGGTGTTCTCCTTACGGAGAGATTGCCAATTAAGGCCACCTTAAAGGCGTGTGGATACTTAAAGCCATAGATGCTCCTTAAGGGAATTCTGGGAAGTATGCAAATATGTTTTCCAAGGTGTTAAATGGAAAACAATTCCTCATTTTGCTACCATAAAAGGCAGCCCCCCTACAAAAAAGTCTAAAAACATGATGTGGGATTAAGCCAATCCAGTATATCTATTCCAGAAGGAACCTAGCCTAGTCAATAGCCTCTCTCACCGCCAATCCAGTTCCCTACACTGTACTGATGAGACCCAACCAGGTCGAAACAGCACTTTCTACAGTTGGGAGTCTGTTCCTTCTGGAATAGATATACTGGATTGGCTTAATCCCACATCATGTTTTCAGACTTCTTGTAGGTCATACTCATTTAACACCTTGGAAAACATATTTGCATACTTCCCAGAATCCCCTAGTGGAGCATCTATGGCTTTAAGGTGGCCTTAATTGGCAATCTTTCCATAAGGAGAACACCTACCGTCTGACCGTGGGCATGCTCAGAGACAGTCCAGGGTCAGGGCAGAAGGCATCTGAGATAGAGGTCAGGGGTAAGGCAGGCAGTTTCAAGATAGGAGCTTATCTGCCATCACCTATTTACAGGGAGTGATCCTGTGCTATCTTTTACACTGTTAGTGCAATGGATACCACGAATAGATCTATATGCAGCAATACATTGGTCTGGAAATGGAAGCCGTTATGCTTTTGTCTTGTAACTCAATGCCGGATGCACAAAAGAATATCCGCCAAACAGGAGACATCCTGCTGTCAACAGGTCTGCTTCAGGCTTCTTATACTTCATCAGTTAACAATGTGTTTGTGAGCGGCTGGGTGTGATGCCTTTCAGGAAGCTCTTGCAGGATCGGGACTCCTCCTCTAGAGATGCAGGTGTCTTACAGGCAGTACCGGACTGGGGTACCTTGGACTTTCCAGATAAAATTATTCTGGGGGCTCATGCTTCATCATCCCCCTTGAAAAAGACCACAAACTAGCCACTAACTTAAGTTTTCTTCTCCTCTATATCTAGGCTCCAGTATGAGGTTAGGACCTGGGCCCACCGGAGGACCTTCTGATCCTCCGGTGGGACTGTCCAACAGCCCCAGAGATATATGCTAATTTGTATTCTTATTCCCAGGGTGTAAAACCTTAAAGATCAGTGCAGTTAACCATGAACTGACTAAATCAGGGGCCAACTTAAATTTTGTTATGGGGCCCAGCTATACCCCTAAACATAGTTCTGATTATTCTGGAGTTGGATGCCTACTAACCTTGTGTCCTGATCATTGCTACTGAAAGTTTTCAGCTTTAGAATATGTTCACATCTGTTTCATGACTTTGGTTCATAATAGATGCCCCAGATTCTAATGCCGTCTGCCAGACCCTGTGAACCTGTAATAGAGTTTATTATGTTTCCATACAGTGCTATTAGTGCCATAAAAACCCCAAATTGCTAATAGAAGCTCCAAATCTCAGAACCCAAGAGATATAGAGATACAAGGCTTTATATATAAGTTGTTATTTGGCAGAATGTAATGTAAAGTATTAATGCTTGAGGTCATGCTGGGAGTTCCAGCTGGGAGAGGGGAAGAGAAAGATGGTTAATTCTCTATGACAACTGTGAGACAATTACTCGGCTTCATCACATTATCACATAACATTGATGGGTTTTCCTCTTTCCATGGAAGAACTGTATACAGTTATGGAAGTAGAAATAATTCTGTATACATTTGTAACAAGTATTGAGATCTGGACCTATTGGGGCACATTTACTTACCTGGTCCTGCCGCGATCCCCGATTACCCGCTGAGGTCCGCCGGAGTTCTCCATCTTCTTCCCTGTGTATGTGAGTGCATGTCTTGCCACACAATTTGAATTTTAAATCCCGTGCGTAGTCCGAATCCATCGGGTTTTCTGATCACGTGCGCCGAAAATCCCTGTTAAATGTGGCGCAAATTGGAAATCATCAAGAAACCCACGGACCCTCAGTAAATGAGCCCCATTGTCTGACTTGTTTGGCTTTGGCCTTAACCAAAGGGCTTTATTCAAATAGGTTTAACCCCTTTACCTCTACACAAGGACACAGGCCGACTATCTCTCATAGAAGCCCCAAAAGAGTCAGAGGACAATGGTGTACACAGGTTCTGTGAGGAGTAGTCAGAGACAGTTCGGGGTCAGAGCAGGTGGTATCCAAGATACAGAACAGGCAGAGGTTGTCTCTAGGGATGAGAAGACGCTTTCAGGCTTGGGTTCATCCGGATCCTGAAAGTTTGGCTGTTGGTCCAGGTGTGGTTCCAGGATGCTCAGGATCAGCACCGGATGAGGAACTTTACCTCTCAGGCACCTTCCTGTGAGGGAATTTACCCTTTATAACCCGGTTCAGAAAGAGGGCATTGATTAGGGGAAGTTGTAATGTAGAAACATTGGGGCACATTTACTTACCCGTCCCGTCGCGATCACCGCTGTGCGTTCGGAGCTGCCGCGATGTACTAAGATCGTGTGTCCAATTTCCGGCATGTGTTGCTTCCCCGCTCAGGTCCGACAGAGTTCACCTTCTTCTTCCCGGTCTGGAGGAGTTCACAGAAAGTGCATTATCCGTGTATAATGCACTGTGCCGCAATTCACTAAGATCGTGCGCCCGATATCCTGCATGTGTCGCTTCCCCGCTCAGGTCTAACAGAGTTCACCTTCTTCTTCCCGGTGCATGTAAGTGCTTATCTTGTGACACAACTTGATTTTTAAATTCCGTCGGGTTGTCCGATGGCCATGCCCCCCAATTTGTGTCGCATGAAAGCCGGCGGCGATGCGCCACAATCCGATCACGTGCGCCAAAAACAATTCAGCAATTCAGCGCAAAACGGCAGAATCGCGGTCCTCGGACCCTTAGTTCATGTGCCCCATTGGCCTTTTCACTGCTGATGTGACACTTGTGTACTCTAAGGAGGCAAAATGGCGCAAGCGTTGTCTAAGGAGGCAGATGGACGCATGCGTTCCATTAGGAGACAGACGCTTTTGTTCCCTAAGACAGCAGAAATGTGCATGCAGTCCCTAAGGAGAGAATTCCAAAAGGCACATGTGTTCCATAAGGAAGCAGAAGGACGCATGCGCCCAATCACATGGATGACAGAAGAAGTTTTTGTAGCAGGAGAACCAGGGTGGTGAGTGAATCTGTTCCTAATCTCACCTCAATAACACGTCCCCATTATGTACTTATATCATTGGGACTAATAGAATCGAGTGACGGGACAGTAACGGCCAAGTCACTGCTTTGTGTAATAATTGCATTATTTTCCGTGCCATGTGTTTGCATTCTGCGCAGTTCTTTCCTGTCTTGTGCACGACTCGCTCTTGGATTCAGTTTCTAAAACTTGATTTGTTTATATGAAACAGAAAATTCAAGGATGATCTAAAAACCGCAATGACCTTCAGTATCTACAAACAGCCGGAGAAAGGAGATAAAACTTGTACAATGTATTTGGAACCAGATAACCTACAAATGGAATCCAGAGCACATTATTGCGATCTGCTGTTTTCTGTTATTAACCACTTAACGACCAGGCCCTTTTTTGTTTTTGCATTTTCATTTTTCACTCCCCTACTTCAGAAATCCATAGTGACATTATTTAACCCCTTACTGACACGTGCGTACATAATAGTATGGTGCGTGTCAGGTGCCGGTGCCCTCTCCGGGCTGAGCCCTCTCTGTAGCCTGTAAGACTTTGCTGCATATTGCTAGCACCGTTCGCGGTGGTCTTGCCGAGCAAAGCAGCCGACAGTTCAGCATGGGCGCCGCCATCTTGCTGAAGATTGTCTCTTCCCATGACGCCATCGGGGAGCGGCGATCCGTTGCTATGACAGCCTCGGGTCTTCCGAATATTCCGAGGCTGGCTTGTTTTAACCCATTATTTACAATTTGCTAATTGCACATTGTAATGTAGGACGATGAAAATCCCCATATACTGCCACACTGTAGTGCATGTAAGTGCATTGTCTTGCGACACAATTTTAAATGTTAAATCCCACGCGTTGTCCAAATCCGAAATCCGTTGGGTTGTCCAACGGCCCGCCCCCTGATTTCTGTCACATGCAAGCCGGCACCTATGCACCACAATCCGATCGCGTGCTCCAAAATCCTGGGCAATTCGGCGCAAAACGGAAATCGGCGCAAAACCCGGCAAAAGTGCGGCATTCGGACCCTTAGTAAATGAGCCCCATTAGGTATCACCGCTTCTGAAAATGCCCAATCTATCAAAATATAATAATGGTTTTTCACTGCGTTTAAACCCGTAACGGAAAATAGCGCCCAATTTGAAAATGGCACTTTTTTTGCCATTTTGAAAAACATATAAAATTCAATAAAAATTTATCAAAAGGTCACAAAGGTGGTAACATTGAAAACGTCATCAAAAGTGGCAAAAATGACACCACCCACAGCTCCATACACCAAAGTATGAAAACGTTATTAGCGCCAGAAGATGAAAAAAGCAAAAAAAAAAAATGTAAATGTATGAAAACATTATAAAACCCATATAAATTTGTTATCCCCGTAATCGCACCGACCCAAAGAATAAAGTAGACCTGTCATTTGGGGCGCAAAGTGAAAGCTTTCTGGACGCACCCTCCATTCCCCAACAGCTTACACAAGGTCCTGGGACCTGCTGCCTGGGGACACATGACCCACTAGTCTCAGTGGCTTTACAGAGAATCTAGGGGTCTTGTACTTATCCTGGTGACGATTTGTGGTAGTGGCCAATCCCTTTAAAGTGGTTGTACCACATTTTTTTGTCATCCCTTATAAACAGTCCTATCCTGTTCCCAGCTGTCCTCTTGTTATCTCCTATCTTGTGCAAATGTGGGGAATCCCTTTAATCCATATTTTAAGTAAATCTCCCATCAGAATCCACCATGATAAACCAGGGACATTACTCATAGATCCAGGCACCAGGACTGTGGGATCTTCTTATATTTCTTATCCATGGCCTCCTTCCTTTCAACATCAACTTTTATAATTATGATAATGAGCCAGAAGGGCTCTGGGGGGGGTGTTTCCACAGCCCCTCTGTGCTGTAGATCCACAGGCTGTTACAATGAGCAGACCAGGTCCGCCCCCCACCCCCTGCAGTTCCTGCCAGTGCTGCTGGTAGATTACAGGTGCCGAGAAAAGAGGGAAAGAGCAGGGAGTTAGATGAGATATGTTCTTCTCATTGTAACAACCAGTGAATCTGAGACTTTAAAAGTTGGTTTTAGAAGGCAGGAGGCCATGGATAACAAATATAAGAAGATACCACAGTCCCGGTGCCTGGATCTATGAGTAATGTCCCTGGTTTATCAGGATGGATTGTGATGGGAGATTTCCTTTAATATTTACAGTAGTACACCATATATATATATACACAATTTTCTTAGGGGTAATTACTACCATGCTGTATGTTAATCAGTTCTTGCTCCATTGGTGCAGGGCACTTGTAGCCTGACTTGGAAATCCTGTCCTACATGTTCCCTGCGGGAGGCTGACCCCCCTAATTCCCATCTCAGTCCAGCTCTGCTACATTGTATCACACGTGTGACATCTGAACAGAGTTTGCATAATGGAAAACATCTGGAATGTCGTCCCAGTACAACATGTGGCGTTACATAACGTCTTTTGTCTTGTGTTTCGTGCTCAGTAAAGTTGTCGCCTCTGCTCTGTTGTATTTGTAGGAGACGCTCAAGTCCAGGAGTTCAGTGGCCTCCATGTAGGGCAGAAGTCTGATACACAGTGACCGTCCATGGTGCCGTCTCTTATCACAAACTGGGGCTCATTTACTAAGGGTCGCGGATCGCATTTTTGTCGGACTGTTCGCCGTTTTCGGGGATTGCTTGGACAGGTATTTAACAGGTGTCTGCGCTGGGATTGTGTCGCATGTGATCGGATTGTGGCGCAGCTGTGCTGGCTTTTTCACGTGAACACAAATCGGGGGTCGGGCCGTCGGATGATCCAACTGATTCGGACTGAGCGCAGGATTTAACTTTCAAATTGTGTCGCAAGACAATGCACTTATATGCACCAGGAAGAAGAAAGTGAACTCCGGGGACCTGAGCGGGGAAGCGACACATGCAGGATATCGGGGGCACGATCTTAGTGAATCGCGGCACAGCGCATTATACACAGACAATGCACTTTCGTTGAACTCCATCGGATGGGTAAGTAAGTGTGCCCCGCTGTGTATGATTGCTGCACCATTTTGACCATATACCCTACATGTTTTCATTATAGAGCTCTATGAACCAGTAAGGAGATTACTCTGTATCCCTGATAATCCCTCTCTTACCAAGCACGTGTCTGAACCGGGTTTTATCTCTATGTACTGGATCCCTGTTCTCATGAAACAAAATACCCAAATGATAGAAGTTGCTCATTTATTATACTCCCTCTACTGCTATGTAGACTGTAACCGTCAAGCTCTTTGCCTTGTATCACAACCATTAAAGGAAATCTCCCATCACAACCCATCCTGATAAACCAGGGACATTACTCATAGATCCAGGCACCGGGACTGTGGTATCTTCTTATATCTGTTATCCACCTAAAATCAACTTTTTAAATTATAAAATTCGGGATCTGGTGGGTGTTACCAGTGTTCCTTCGTGCTGCTGAATCACACGCTGTTACAGTGTGCAAGGAGCAATTCTCTCTCCCACTGTATTATGAAACCTCCTCTGCTCCTGTGAGACTACATCAGGCAGGGGGATAAATGCTGAGGGAGGGGGAGGACATCAGGAGGGATAAATGCTGAGGGAGGGGGAGGACATCAGGAGGGATAAATGCTGAGGGAGGGGGAGGACATCAGGAGGGATAAATGCTGAGGGAGGGGGAGGACATCAGGAGGGGGAGAACATCAGGAGGGATAAATGCTGAGGGAGGGGGAGGACATTGTAACAGCCATTGAATCTGCAGAATGGAGTGGCTCTGGGGGCACCCAGAGCACTTCAGGCTTATTAGCATCATTTTTAAAGTTTAGTTTAGGACGGAGGCCATGGATAACACATATAATGAGATACCACAGTCCCGGTGCCTGGATCTATGAGTAATGTCCCTGGTTTATCAGGATGGATTGTGATGGGAGATTTCCTTTAGGCATAGCACACATTTGAAATATATCAGAAGTTGCAAATTCAACTGTGCAGCATCAGCCTCATAACTAGGGATATCATTAAAGATTGAGTCCACTGCCCTCGTCCTGTCTGTACCTACCCGCACCTGGCACCTGTCCTACCACCTGTTCCCATGTAATCTACAGTAACCTGTATGTTCTTCATGCACATCATAGTGTAGACCTAGGGATGGTTTCTCAATCAGTTTCTCTCTTTATAATCTAGAAAATCAAAGTCATCCTTCTTAATGCCCTATTAGCGCCATTGAACCAGATGGCACAGAGAGGAGAATTCAGATTATGTATCCAACCTACCTGATACCAGGGAACAGACGTTCTCTCTACTCGTTATAGTTGGGACTACCAACTACCAGGTTACAATCCAGTGGGTACAAGCTCTATATTTTTCCCTGCGTGTGTGTGTATGGGGTCACTCCAGGTGCTCCATCACCTCCCAAAAGAGACCCCCGAATCCCCATAAACATCTCTCCTGATCCACACCCTCCATCCCACATCCATTATCACTCATTATGTCACCCCGCACAGAACATCTCCATCATGGTCTACGGCTCCTATAGATATATGATTAGCTAATGAGACGCAGCCCGAATACACAGCGCGGGGCAAGTGATTCCTTACACCTGCTGCTTTCCATAGGTTGATCAGTCCCAGCTGTAAAATAACTTATAACATATCCATCCGTAGCATCGATGTATCGAAATGAGATGGAAATGTTATGTGCTGGCGTTTCCCACGTCCTCCTGTAAGTACATACATACTTCTGCGCTCTCCGAAGGGCTGAATACAACAAAGTGAGTAAGAAAGATTAATGGCCCTTGGAGTGAAGTCACAGCGATGTCCAGATGTGGAATAGATAGAGGAGAAAATTGTTCTGTATCACAGCAAACGTCGTCGACGTATCCGCCATAACTCACTCCGTTCCCATTACAGGAGGAGATGAAAGATTGTGGCAAAGGGAGAAATATATTGATGTTTTTGGTTGCTATGAGAATGAGGGTGTAACCAGTGTGGCGGATCCACGGTGTGATACATATCTGCATCATTGTATCCATCTGTTACTCTCTATGTAGCTGCTCTACTAGTATTAACCAAGTGGATATACAAAGGAGAGGACAATTATAGAACAATATATGATCGCTGGATGTTTTCATCTCCATTGATGAACATGTGTAAGGGGTCACCAGCTACTGGAACAGGGTTTTACAAAACCATAAAACCTTTATTCTGCAAACAACTTTTATGATCATAATTAGAGAACAGCAATGAACGGAACACAGAGAAAGATTATAATTATGTTATCTGCAGGTCAGTAGGGAGAGCACAGGACCTCGGCACCGGCCACAGGACATAATTGGTCTCTCACACGGCTCTGCTGGGATCTGCTCCGCTCTTCTTCCAGTCTCTTCCGCAGTTCTGTGACTGTTGAGTTTCTTGGCCCTAACTTTGTCACCAAGGATTTTCCAGAGGTTTTTCTATTGGGTTTAGATCAGGACTTTGGGATGTGGCCTTTTAATGCTTTTCATTTTTTTTGTTTCAAGGAACTGATTTAGCCATTTTGCTGTATAACAGGTGGCAGCGTCCTGCATGGAAATTGCTGACTGATTGAGTCATGAACACAAGGAAGGAACCATTGTTGTAAAGGGTTCTAATACACAATTCATGTAGCTGTATGAGAGGTCGAACTTCTGCTGCAGAAATCTTTTACCAAACCATTACACTTTCTTCACCACCTTTCACTGACTACTTTTCACACTTTGGATTGTGTCTTTTCCCAGTTTGTTGATGAACATAATGGGGCTTATTTACGAAGGGTCTGCGGAACCCATTTCCGTCTGATTTCCCGATGTTTTGGGGATTTGCGCCGCTGGGACTGGTATTTAGAAGGGGATTATGTCACACAAAATCGGATTTTGGCACAGCTGCACTGTTTTCATGCGACAGAAATCGGGAGAGGCGTGCTATCAGGTGATCTCACTGATTGCGACTGAGTCCGGGATTTAAGATTAAAATTGCATGGCAACCAATGCACTTACATACACCGGGAAGAAGATGGTGAACTCCGGCGGATGATGCTAGTGAATCGCGGCACAGTGCACTCCCATGGGACAGTGCACGTTGGGGAATGCGCCACAGACGTGTAAGTAAATGTGCCCCAAAGTTTCCATGTAACTAATGACCAAGGTAATATAAAGACCTGTTCTGGATCTCTGGGTCAGTTCGTGAGGGAGGCACATCTCTACAGCACCTGGATTGGTGAGCTGCTGATGCAGCAGAGCCAAACAGGCTCCAAAGGAGACAAGCCAGTCTAGCTGACCCATATGTCCAGGACAAAGGTACTAAAACATTCCTACAACTAAGGAGTATTGCCTACACCAGAAGCCAGACAACAGACAGACCTGCTAGTCACAGGAGAAACATTTCCAAGTCTATTACACGCTGCTATTTAGACTGTTTGCCATTAAAAGAACTGTAAGTTTTTACCACATTACTTGATGTGGGGACTCCCCATTCAGTTGGCGTCATCTAATAACATCTCTAATTACGTTCCTTCCCGCCCTAAGCGGGCCCCTTCAATGAAACAAGCGGACACCAATTGACAGTGGAATGTGGCGGCCACAGCAGCCTAATTTTAATAACAAATATTTTAGGTACAAGTATATAAATAACATAAATAACATTCCCCCCCCCCACGCCGCACCGGCTCGTGGGGGTGACAAATTGTCACGGACACCCCAAACCGTATATTCTCTGATCCACCCGTGGGGTGTGACCAACATCACTTTATTCCAACCATCCACTGACCACTTATTTATGCTGCACTTCCCACCGGCCCTCCTAGACCCCGTCACAGGCTGCGTGACAGTAAATACATTTACCCAGCTCACCAAAGGGAAGGCGGGCGGGCGTTCGATCCCTGATGTCCCAGCAAGAGGAAGAGGAGGAGGAGCCCACATCCTTTTAAACCCGGCGGGAAAGCAACGCTCACGCGAGACTCACCCACCCACCGCGAGCGCCGCCCCCCCCCCCCAACCGCACTAGCTTAACCCCGGCACTTCCGGGTCTCCCCCATCACGGCGGGCCAGGACTACAGGCTCCGCCGGACCCTCCGCTCCAGCCCTAACTTTAGTTTCTCTAGTTGCATCCAAATCCTGGATTCAACACCAAGGGTCTCCCTTCTGCCACCTGCGAGGGATCGATCACCTATATTCATTGGGAACACCCCAGTGGAACTATAACCCATATTAACACCTACCCATTCTTTTCTTGCTTCTACCCTGCTGGCCCAGACAGGGGTGGATTAGGCCCACTGTAGGACCAAGATACCATGACATTGGCCTCAAGGCCACTACCAAGCCAGACCCTCCATTCCCATCCACCTCATTGGCCACAGACCCAGTGGGGTAGCACATATAGGACAGTATCGAGAAGCATTGGCCTATATAAAGCTCTTGCGGTGAGAGGAAAAACTTACTATGAGCTGCAGCAGTCTGTATTTGTAACTGTGTCTCTTATTCATTTTATGATTCCCTCTCCATAGATTTCTATATAATTTGATACCACTGCAAGCAGCAGTCTCTTCCCCAAAGACAGGATTCAAAAGAGATTTCAGAACCCTTGTCCATGTTTAAGAGAAATAGCAAAGCCTAACAAGAGGAGAAGGAAGAATGCTGCTTAAAAACGAATGACCATTTAAAGGACATCTACCCCCAGGATGAAGGACTGTAAACCAAGCACACTGACATACTGGTGTGTGTCCCCTCTGGCAGGATCTGCTCTTCTTTAAGCTTCCTATACCGTTGTTTTTAAGAAAAAAAGCTTTAAAGATTATGCAAATGAACCTGAGGGGCTCCAGGCTCCATTAACACCTACAGAACCTGGAGCCCCTCAGGCTAATTTGCATAATTTTGAAGCCCTTTTTTTCTTTAAAACAAGGGCATAAGAAGCTAAAAGAAGAGCAGATGCCAGAGAGGACACACACCAGTATGTCAGTGTGCTTGGTTTACAATCCTTCATCCTGGTGGTAGATGTCCTTTAATTCATATTTGACCTCAACTTGATCCTCATAATAAACTTTTGTTTTGCATCGGATCTTTATCTGAGATCATCCATTGTCTTTAACCACAGCTTCATCTAATAAAACTCGGTTATAAACTGTAATAAAAAATAAGACAATGATTCTGAACGTGATTGGCCCTCAGCAAGTGTTGCCATGTGGCTTAAATGAAAGCAGAACAGGAAAAATAAGTAAAACAAGCAAACAAATTAAGACCAAATTTAGAATTTTAATTAATTTGTGTCAATTGTAGATGACTGTCAGTTCTTTTCATACCAAAGTTTTTTTTAGGAATTTTTTGTATGTCACCATCCAGATTTTATAAAAATGTAATGTATCATGCAATCTTCACTGTGTCCATTAGGCTTAATTATAGACTGATATTGGGTGGCACTGATAAACCAGGGACACTTACTCATCCAGGTACCGTGACTGTGATAATCATTCTACTCTTGTTATTCGTGGCCTCCTTCCTTCTCAAATCAACTTGTACAATTATGCTAATGAGCCAGAAGGGTTCTGGGGGGGGGGGGTCTAGAGCCCCTCTGTGCTTCACAGGCTGTTATACTGTCTCACCCTGCCCCTTTGGCACTTCTCTCCTCCCTCTGCCTGATGAAATCGCACACAGTGGGTGGGGGAAGTGCTCCAGCACAATGTAACAGCAAGGAGGGGCTCTGGTAATTCCCCCATAGCCTCATTTGATGGTAGATTTCCTTTAAGTTAATCTTTATTTCTTGGGGGGGGGGGTCTTGCAAGCAGTATCTTCCTGAGGTCATAGTGGGCAGATTTACTTACCTGGTCCATTCGCGATCCAGCGGCGCGTTCTCTGTGGAGCATTCGGGTCTTCCTGCGATTCACTAAGGTAGTGCGCCCGATGTCCACCAGGTGTCGCTGCTGCGCTGAAGTCCGTCGGAGTTCACTGGAGTACACCAAGCTATCGTGCGTGCAGGTAAGCGCGTGTCATGCGATACAATTTTACTTTTTTAAATACACAGTTTTTCCGAATCCGTCAGGTTTTCTTACAGCTACGCCCCCCGGGACAAAACAGGGAAATCGACGCAAAACTGTAAAATTTGGGTAACCCGACGGAGAAACGCGATTCGGGCCCTTAGTAAATGACCCCCAGTATCTCCATGAAGGTTAACGTTCAGCCATTCTTCAGGTGTTTTCCAGCTCTTTTTCATACAATTTTATAACATCTTTCAAGGAGTTCATAAAGTTTACTACCAAAGTAATTTATTTGTGTGACCATATAAAGCTTCAGACACATTACATGAGGATCCTGTGTATTTTGGACCCCTGTGATTAAGGTCATTGGGGCGGTGACTTAAAGGGTTGCAAATAAATGTCATTGTTTCTATAATGAAAAGTTATACAATTTTCCAATACACTTTCTGTATCAATTCCTCACAATTTTCTAGATCTCTGCTTGCTGTCCTTCTATAGAAAGCTTCATTGTTTCTTTACGGTGGACATAAATCTGGCCCTGGTCACAGAGTTGCGCGGCTCGTTATATCACACGGCTCTGATTACTTACAACGATACTAATGATCTTTGCAGCTTTCTATAGAGAGCAAGCAGAGATCTAGAAAACCTTGAGGAATTGATACAGAAAATATATTGAAAAAATTCAGTATACAAACAATAACATTAATTGGGCGATATGGGAATAACCCTTTAAGGTCCATAACTAAGGGGGCGGTGCCTATAGTTACAATCCTCTTTGGGCCAAATGTTTTCACAACCAATCAGGTATTTGCAGTGCTGTTGCAGAAACTGGACCTCATTGGAAATCTCTGGGATTTATTGTAGGAGGAGCTTAAAATTTCCTGGAATGTTTGTAAGGAACCAGCATCACTGGTTCATGTATGTAGTGGTTGTTGAGTGCCTGTATAGCGGCAGTATCTGCTGCACTGGTCAGAAGGTTCTCAAGTATTTTTCGTCGGGTTTCCCGAATATTATAGATTTGCGCCATTTTTCCCTGAATTGCCCCGGGTTTTTGGCGCATGCGATCGGATTGTACCGCATCACCGCCGACATGCATGCGACGGAAATCGGGGGGCGTGGCCGTCGGAAAACCCGACGGATTCGGGAAAAACTCCGGCAGACCTGAGCGCAGCAGCGACACCTGGTGGACATCGGGCGCACTACCTTAGTGAATCGCTGGAAGACCCGAATCCTCAACGGAGAACGCGCCGCTGGATCGCGTCAGGAACGGGTATGTAAATGTGCCCCAATGTTTTCTACAGATGTTACTAATGACCAAGGTAATATAAAGACCTGTTCTGGATCTCTGGGTCAGTTCTTGAGGGAGGCACATCTCTACAGCACCTGGATTGCTGAGCTGCTGATGCAGCAGAGCCAAACAGGCTCCAAAGGAGACAAGCCAGTCTAGCTGACCCATATGTCCAGGACAAAGGTACTAAAACATTCCTACAACTAAGGACTATTGCCTACACCAGAAGCCAGACAACAGACAGACCTGCTAGTCACAGGAGAAACCATTCCAAGCCTATTACACGCTGCTGTTTAGACTGTTTGCCAATAAAAGAACTGTAAGTTTTTACCACATTACTTTAGTTTCTGTAGCGGTAGTTTCTGCTGCACTGGTCAGAAGGTTCTTACGTGGTGTTCTGGATCCTGTGTATAGTGGTTGTTGAGTGCCCGTATAGCGGCAGTATCTGATGTGCTGGTCAGAAGGTTCTTACGTGGCGTTCTGGATCCTGTGTATAGTGGTTGTTGAGTGCCCGTATAGCGGCAGTATCTGATGTGCTGCTCAGAAGGTTCTTACGTGGCGCTCTAGATCCTGTGTATAGTGGTTGTTGAGTGCCCGTATAGCGGTAGTTTCTGCTGCACTGGTCAGAAGGTTCTTACGTGGTGTTCTGGATCCTGTGTATAGTGGTTGTTGAGTGCCCGTATAGCGGCAGTATCTGATGTGCTGCTCAGAAGGTTCTTACGTGGCGTTCTGGATCCTGTGTATAGTGGTTGTTGAGTGCCCGTATAGCGACAGTATCTGTTGTGCTGCTCAGAAGGTTCTTACGTGGCGTTCTGGATCCTGTGTATAGTGGTTGTTGAGTGCCCGTATAGCGTCAGTATCTGATGTGCTGCTCAGAAGGTTCTTACGTGGCGCTCTAGATCCTGTGTATAGTGGTTGTTGAGTGCCCGTATAGCGTCAGTATCTGATGTGCTGCTCAGAAGGTTCTTACGTGGCGTTCTGGATCCTGTGTATAGTGGTTGTTGAGTGCCCGTATAGCGGCAGTATCTGTTGTGCTGCTCAGAAGGTTCTTACGTGGTGTTCTGGATCCTGTGTATAGTGGTTGTTGAGTGCCCGTATAGCGGCAGTATCTGATGTACTGCTCAGAAGGTTCTTACGTGGGGTTCTGGATCCTGTGTATAGTGGTTGTTGAGTGCCCGTATAGCGGCAGTATCTGTTGTGCTGCTCAGAAGGTTCTTACGTGGCGTTCTGGATCCTGTGTATAGTGGTTGTTGAGTGCCCGTATAGCGGCAGTATCTGATGTGCTGCTCAGAAGGTTCTTACGTGGCGTTCTGGATCCTGTGTATAGTGGTTGTTGAGTGCCCGTATAGCGGCAGTATCTGATGTGCTGCTCAGAAGGTTCTTACGTGGCGTTCTGGATCCTGTGTATAGTGGTTGTTGAGTGCCCGTATAGCGGCAGTATCTGATGTGCTGCTCAGAAGGTTCTTACGTGGCGTTCTGGATCCTGTGTATAGTGGTTGTTGAGTGCCCGTATAGCGGCAGTATCTGATCTGCTCAGAAGGTTCTTACGTGGCGTTCTGGATCCTGTGTATTGTGGTTGTTGAGTGCCCATATAGCGGCAGTATCTGATGTGCTGGTCAGAAGGTTCTTACGTGGCGTTCTGGATCCTGTGTATAGTAGTTGTTGAGTGCCCGTATAGCGGCAGTATCTGTTGTGCTGGTCAGAAGGTTCTTATGTGGCGTTCTGGATCCTGTGTATAGTGGTTGTTGAGTGCCCGTATAGCGGCAGTATCTGTTGTGCTGCTCAGAAGGTTCTTACGTGGCGTTCTGGATCCTGTGTATAGTGGTTGTTGAGTGCCCATATAGCGGCAGTATCTGATGTGCTGGTCAGAAGGTTCTTACGTGGCGTTCTGGATCCTGTGTATAGTGGTTGTTGAGGGCCCGTATAGCGGCAGTATCTGATGTGCTGGTCAGAAGGTTCTTATGTGGCGTTCTGGATCCTGTGTATAGTGGTTGTTGAGTGCCCGTATAGCAGCAGTATCTGATGTACTGCTCAGAAGGTTCTTACGTGGGGTTCTGGATCCTGTGTATAGTGGTTGTTGAGTGCCCGTATAGCGGCAGTATCTGTTGTGCTGCTCAGAAGGTTCTTACGTGGCGTTCTGGATCCTGTGTATAGTGGTTGTTGAGTGCCCGTATAGCGGCAGTATCTGATGTGCTGCTCAGAAGGTTCTTACGTGGCGTTCTGGATCCTGTGTATAGTGGTTGTTGAGTGCCCGTATAGCGGCAGTATCTGTTGTGCTGGTCAGAAGGTTCTTACGTGGCGTTCTGGATCCTGTGTATAGTGGTTGTTGAGTGCCCGTATAGCAGCAGTATCTGTTGTGCTGGTCAGAAGGTTCTTACGTGGCGTTCTGGATCCTGTGTATAGTGGTTGTTGAGTGCCCGTATAGCGGCAGTATCTGTTGTGCTGCTCAGAAGGTTCTTACGTGGCGTTCTGGATCCTGTGTATAGTGGTTGTTGAGTGCCCGTATAGCGGCAGTATCTGTTGTGCTGCTCAGAAGGTTCTTACGTGGCGTTCTGGATCCTGTGTATAGTGGTTGTTGAGTGCCCGTATAGCGGCAGTATCTGTTGTGCTGCTCAGAAGGTTCTTACGTGGCGTTCTGGATCCTGTGTATAGTGGTTGTTGAGTGCCCGTATAGCAGCAGTATCTGTTGTGCTGGTCAGAAGGTTCTTACGTGGTGTTCTGGATCCTGTGTATAGTGGTTGTTGAGTGCCCTTATAGCGGCAGTATCTGATGTGCTGGTCAGAAGGTTATTACGTGGCGTTCTGGATCCTGTGTATAGTGGTTGTTGAGTGCCCGTATAGCGGCAGTATCTGTTGTGCTGCTCAGAAGGTTCTTACGTGGCGTTCTGGATCCTGTGTATAGTGGTTGTTGAGTGCCCGTATAGCGGCAGTATCTGATGTGCTGCTCAGAAGGTTCTTACGTGGCGTTCTGGATCCTGTGTATAGTGGTTGTTGAGTGCCTGTATAGCGGCAGTATCTGATGTGCTGGTCAGAAGGTTCCTACGTGGCGTTCTGGATCCTGTGTATAGTGGTTGTTGAGTGCCCGTATAGCGGCAGTATCTTTTGTGCTGCTCAGAAGGTTCTTACGTGGTGTTCTGGATCCTGTGTATAGTGGTTGTTGAGTGCCCGTATAGCGGCAGTATCTGTTGTGCTGCTCAGAAGGTTCTTACGTGGCGTTCTGGATCCTGTGTATAGTGGTTGTTGAGTGCCCGTATAGCGGCAGTATCTGTTGTGCTGCTCAGAAGGTTCTTACGTGGTGTTCTGGATCCTGTGTATAGTGGTTGTTGAGTGCCCGTATAGCGGCAGTATCTGATGTACTGCTCAGAAGGTTCTTACGTGGGGTTCTGGATCCTGTGTATAGTGGTTGTTGAGTGCCCGTATAGCGGCAGTATCTGTTGTGCTGCTCAGAAGGTTCTTACGTGGCGTTCTGGATCCTGTGTATAGTGGTTGTTGAGTGCCCGTATAGCGGCAGTATCTGATGTGCTGCTCAGAAGGTTCTTACGTGGCGTTCTGGATCCTGTGTATAGTGGTTGTTGAGTGCCCGTATAGCGGCAGTATCTGATGTGCTGCTCAGAAGGTTCTTACGTGGCGTTCTGGATCCTGTGTATAGTGGTTGTTGAGTGCCCGTATAGCGGCAGTATCTGATGTGCTGCTCAGAAGGTTCTTACGTGGCGTTCTGGATCCTGTGTATAGTGGTTGTTGAGTGCCCGTATAGCGGCAGTATCTGATCTGCTCAGAAGGTTCTTACGTGGCGTTCTGGATCCTGTGTATTGTGGTTGTTGAGTGCCCATATAGCGGCAGTATCTGATGTGCTGGTCAGAAGGTTCTTACGTGGCGTTCTGGATCCTGTGTATAGTAGTTGTTGAGTGCCCGTATAGCGGCAGTATCTGTTGTGCTGGTCAGAAGGTTCTTATGTGGCGTTCTGGATCCTGTGTATAGTGGTTGTTGAGTGCCCGTATAGCGGCAGTATCTGTTGTGCTGCTCAGAAGGTTCTTACGTGGCGTTCTGGATCCTGTGTATAGTGGTTGTTGAGTGCCCATATAGCGGCAGTATCTGATGTGCTGGTCAGAAGGTTCTTACGTGGCGTTCTGGATCCTGTGTATAGTGGTTGTTGAGGGCCCGTATAGCGGCAGTATCTGATGTGCTGGTCAGAAGGTTCTTATGTGGCGTTCTGGATCCTGTGTATAGTGGTTGTTGAGTGCCCGTATAGCAGCAGTATCTGATGTACTGCTCAGAAGGTTCTTACGTGGGGTTCTGGATCCTGTGTATAGTGGTTGTTGAGTGCCCGTATAGCGGCAGTATCTGTTGTGCTGCTCAGAAGGTTCTTACGTGGCGTTCTGGATCCTGTGTATAGTGGTTGTTGAGTGCCCGTATAGCGGCAGTATCTGATGTGCTGCTCAGAAGGTTCTTACGTGGCGTTCTGGATCCTGTGTATAGTGGTTGTTGAGTGCCCGTATAGCGGCAGTATCTGTTGTGCTGGTCAGAAGGTTCTTACGTGGCGTTCTGGATCCTGTGTATAGTGGTTGTTGAGTGCCCGTATAGCAGCAGTATCTGTTGTGCTGGTCAGAAGGTTCTTACGTGGCGTTCTGGATCCTGTGTATAGTGGTTGTTGAGTGCCCGTATAGCGGCAGTATCTGTTGTGCTGCTCAGAAGGTTCTTACGTGGCGTTCTGGATCCTGTGTATAGTGGTTGTTGAGTGCCCGTATAGCGGCAGTATCTGTTGTGCTGCTCAGAAGGTTCTTACGTGGCGTTCTGGATCCTGTGTATAGTGGTTGTTGAGTGCCCGTATAGCGGCAGTATCTGTTGTGCTGCTCAGAAGGTTCTTACGTGGCGTTCTGGATCCTGTGTATAGTGGTTGTTGAGTGCCCGTATAGCAGCAGTATCTGTTGTGCTGGTCAGAAGGTTCTTACGTGGTGTTCTGGATCCTGTGTATAGTGGTTGTTGAGTGCCCTTATAGCGGCAGTATCTGATGTGCTGGTCAGAAGGTTATTACGTGGCGTTCTGGATCCTGTGTATAGTGGTTGTTGAGTGCCCGTATAGCGGCAGTATCTGTTGTGCTGCTCAGAAGGTTCTTACGTGGCGTTCTGGATCCTGTGTATAGTGGTTGTTGAGTGCCCGTATAGCGGCAGTATCTGATGTGCTGCTCAGAAGGTTCTTACGTGGCGTTCTGGATCCTGTGTATAGTGGTTGTTGAGTGCCTGTATAGCGGCAGTATCTGATGTGCTGGTCAGAAGGTTCCTACGTGGCGTTCTGGATCCTGTGTATAGTGGTTGTTGAGTGCCCGTATAGCGGCAGTATCTTTTGTGCTGCTCAGAAGGTTCTTACGTGGTGTTCTGGATCCTGTGTATAGTGGTTGTTGAGTGCCCGTATAGCGGCAGTATCTGTTGTGCTGCTCAGAAGGTTCTTACGTGGCGTTCTGGATCCTGTGTATAGTGGTTGTTGAGTGCCTGTATAGCGGCAGTATCTGATGTGCTGGTCAGAAGGTTCTTACGTGGTGTTCTGGATCCTGTGTATAGTGGTTGTTGAGTGCCTGTATAGCGGCAGTATCTGATGTGCTGCTCAGAAGGTTCTTACGTGGCGTTCTAGATCCTGTGTATAGTGGTTGTTGAGTGCCCGTATAGCGGCAGTATCTGTTGTGCTGGTCAGAACGTTCTTACGTGGCGTTCTGGATCCTGTCGATAGAAGACACAGAGGCAGCGATTCCTGAGCCGGGTTCTTCAGGCTCTCAGTGTTTCGTTGAAGTAAGCAGAGAAAATTGGAAGTGGATTTGTTTGTTTTGCTTGAATGATAAGAACCACCAAGTGTGTCGATGGAGATCCTGGAGCTGGCGGGCGATGGAATGGCGTATGAGCCAGGGAAGCCATGCTTCAATGCCCGACGCTGGCAACACCCTACAATCAGTTAAGGAACCTTGGAAAACATTATCATCTCATGTTTATTATCTCGCCTGTAAATCGTACTGTGATGTGTAATCTGTTTTACATCAGCATATCATTACTGAGACTATAGTAACATTATTGTATAGGGCGGTTCTTCTCAATGAGACCAGGTCAGAGTGGTTCTGGCACACCACTCATTTTTAATGGGGGGGACTGTCCACTCTTCCAGTACATACATCTCCTTTGTTGCCACAACCTCTGTTATCTACCACGGCCCCGGCGCCAGGATCTCTGGAGATAAAGGCTTACTTTGCTACAGCTTCAACATATTGGGGGTCATTTACTAAGGGCCCGTATCGCGTTTTTTCATCAGGTTGCCCGAAAATTACCGATTTGTGCCAAATTCTGTTGGGTTTTTGGCGCACGCGATCGGATTGCACGCAATGGAAATTGGGGGGCCGATTAGGAAAAACCGCTGTATGACACCACTTACCTGCACCCGGCAACGGATGGTGAACTCCAGTGAACTCTGACGGACTTCAGCGCAGCAGCGACACCTGGTGGACAGGTGTGAATCGCCGGAAGACCCGAATCAGCGTCGGAGAACCCGCCACTGGAATGCGAATGGACCAGGTAAGTAAATCTGCCCCATTTATTATTCTGAAGATACAATTTTGGGCCGAATCGAAACAGCCTGAACCAATGTTGTTCCAATTATCTTAGAAATTGGTAAATAACTTCCCATAGCCCTCTATTCCTATAGCTCCTATCTTGTTAATGTTTTAGGAATTTTTTTATAATTTTTTCATTATCACCCAACCCTCCCTAGGTTGTCGTATGAATGATTTGTTAGAAGCGAACTAGAAGATTTGCATTCGATACTGGAAAAATGTACGTTTCGGGTCTATGGCCAATCAAAACCATGGGGCATTAGTTTGCCGGATTAGCTGATCGTCCGCCAATCCCACAATTCATGCAAACATCGGATCTACTCATCTCTACTCATAATAAAGATTACAGTAATGCTTCAATGGTCCCTCTCTCCTCCAGTCATCCTCACGCATCCCCCTTCCACTTCCTTCCCCCATGCCTATGTGAGCTGACTACAGCAAGTGAATCTTGGGCTCTTGGCTACCGGCTAGCCACTAATTCACACAGAAAACGGAGATGATGAAAACTCACAGTTTCTTTATTAGGAGAAGCCATAGTTACAGTCAATGGTCAGCAGAGAACAGGCTTTCAAGAACTCCTCTCTCTGAGGACAAGCAGGGCTGTTAGTTGGCTAGCTGTAGATAATGGCAGGAACCTCAGCATGGACCAGTGATCAACTAGGCTGTAACAATCTCCAGGAAGCCAATCTCAGTGGGGCACATTTACTTACCCGTTCACTCGGAGTTCCCGAAAGTGCATTGTCCAACGATAATGCCCTGTGCCGCGATCCACTGAGATCATGCGCCCGATATCCTGCATGTGTCGCTTCCCCGCTCAGGTCCCCGGAGTTCATCTTCTTCTTCCTGGTGCATGTAAGTGCATTGTCTTGCGACACAATTTGAATCTTAAATCCCGGGCTCAGTCCGAATCAGTCGGATGGTCCAACGGACACGCCCCTGATTTCTGTCTCATGGAAGCAGCGCAGCCACGCCACAATCCGATCGCATGCGACACAGTCCCAGCGCAGACACCTGTTAATTACCTGTCAAAGCCGTGCAAATCCCGAAAACCGCAAACAGTCCGACGAAAGTGCGAACTGCGACCCTTAGTAAATAAGCCCCATTGTGTAAGATTCCAGGGTGCAAGCCAATCACAGCCTGCTTAACCTCAGGAAAGATACATTTTAACATAAACAAAAGCATTACATCCTAAGTTATCAAGACAGAAATAAATAGGAATTAGTGCACTCAGAAATAGCTATAAGTAGCGTTATTATACCAGTTTTTATACTGTACCTGTTCCGTGGAAAGATGAGTTTAGGCTTCTACCTACCTGGAAACCTGAGCCACAGATCCCAGTAAGGTGATCAGTCCAACAGGGTCATTTAAGCAAGAACTCTAGGCTTAAATTTAGTAAACTCCAGGACAACCTAAGAAGGAATCGGGAGATAAAGACTGAAGCAGTGAACTTAGCGCAACTTTTAAACTCCAGATACCTGTAACATATGTAAAAATCATATTGAATGTATCTTTTATCGGCTACCTATATGTAGTATAAAAGTAGCATTATATACCATGGAAGCTGCCCCAGGATCATTTCCGACATCTGGAAAAGCTGGATTATGACTTATGTTATAGTAGAGTTGAAGGACATGGACTACCAGGATTAAGGATTGTAAACCCAGCACGCTGACATACTGGTGAGCGCCCCCTCTGGCAGGATCTGCTCTTCTCTTAGCTTCATAGAACCTTGTGTTTACCAAACAAAAAATAACACTAAATTAAACAAAAAAATTATGCAAATGAACCCAGGGGGGGCTCCAGCTCCATAGATGTCAATGGAGTCTGAAGCCCCTCGGGCTCATTTGCATAATTTTTTAAAAACAAGGGCATAAGAAGCTACAAGAAGAGCAGATCCTGTCAGATGGGGCACACACCTGCATGTATGTGTGCTTGGTTTATAATCCTTCATCCTGGTGGTAGATGTCATTTAAGAGATGCCATATAAGTTGTCACCTAACTTTCCCAGAAACAGAAAAAACTAGGTGTTTTCTTTTTTTCTCCTGCTTTTTTTTTACCTTTTTGGCAATGACTTTGTTTTTCATTTCTGGATATTTCCTGTATTTTCTTTGTCCTTGAACATTTCTTGGGAAGCAGCTCGAGATTTTTACAGTCTCTTCAGCGGAGAACGTGTCTAAAAAAAACACAGTGCGAGCCGCTGCGATCCGTGATTGTCAACGCTCCCGCAGAATAAAGATAAAATTTATACTCGGCTTTGGCGCTGGCTTTACAATTTTTTGCTTCATTTAATGGACGATTGGTTCCGCGTAGTTAAACATCCATAAAATAAGCACAAAAAAAAAAAAGAAAAAAAAACATTAACAAAAATGTTCCCGTCTTGAGAGCGAGCATTACTGACATCGTATAGAAAAACACGGCGGAAAACAGGATTTACTTTGGCTCGGCTGCAATAAGATAATGTTATAGCAGAAAATGTTAGTTTTAATATTATTTGTGACACAGCCAAAAATATTGAAGTAGAAAGAAAAACAGATGCATGCGCGGCGCACGGGGAACAGTAACACTAATTAAAGGGACACGTCGATCCCCGATCAGCTATTGGGGGCCATTTACTAAGGGCCCGATTTGCGGTTTCCCGACGTGTTACCCGAATATTTTCGATTGGCGCCGATTTTCCCTGTATTGACACGGGATTTTGGTGCACGTGATCGGATTGTGGCGCATCGGCGTCGGCATGCACGCGACAGAAAACAGGGGGCGTGGCCGAATGAAAACCCGACGGATTCGGAAAAACCGCTGCATTTTAAAAAAAAATGTGTCGCGGAGCTTGCACTTACCTTCACTAGGAATAGGCCGGTGAACTTGAGTGCATTTCAGCGGACTTCAGCGCAGCAGTGTCACCTGGTGGACGTCGGAGGAACTGCCTTTATGAATCCCGGCCGGACCCGAATCCACCGCAGAGAACGCGCCACTGGATCGCGAATGGACCGGGTAAGTAAATCTGCCCCATTGTCTTCTTATGTCAGCCAGTCTTGTTAAAGGGAAACTGTCAGCAGCAGAGACTATGCCGTGTGTTGTTCCTAAGTGTATGTAGTTAGTAGCAGCAGGACTGTGAAATATGGATTAATATTCCAGGATTTTAGCTTCTCAAAGTGCACTGATGGCATTTCCTCACACTGCTGTACTCTGTGCAGCCAGTGTTAGGTATGGTCTCTGGAGAGATGTGTAATCAGACCTTTGTGTAAGATGTTAGTAGCAGCAGGACTGTGAAATATGGATTAATATACCAGGATTGTAGCTTCTCAAAGTGCACTGATGGCATTTCCTCACACTGCTGTGCTCTGTGCAGCCAGTGTTAGGTATGGTCTCTGGAGAGATGTGTAATCAGACCTTTGTGTATGTTGTTAGTAGCAGCAGGACTGTGAAAGATGGATTTATATTCTAGGATTGTGGCTTCTCTAAGTGCACTGGGGGCGTGTCCTCACACTGCTGTGATATCTGGCCTCTGCTGACAGTGTTAGGTATGGTCCCTGGACAGATGTGGTGGGGGGGGGGGGGGTCCTCACAGTGCCTTGCTCTGTACCCTCTGTAGGCAGCATTAGGTTTTGTTCAAGGATAGATGCATAATCACACTGCTGTGCTCTGTGCGGCCAGTGTTAGGTGTTGTCTCTGGAAAGATACATAATCAGACCTTTGTGTATGTTGTTAGTAGCAGCAGGACTGTGAGATATGGATTTATGTTCCAGGATTGTAGCTTATCCTAGTGCACTGGGTTATGTCCTTACACTGCTGTGCTCTGTGCTCTCTGTAGGCAGCATTAGGTATTGTTCATGGAGAGATGCATAATCACACCATTGTGTATGATGTTAATAGTGTCAGGACTGTGAAGAATACATTAATATTGTAGGATAGTAAATTCGTCAAGTGCACTGGGGGTGTATTCTCACACTGCTGTGCTCTGTGCCCTCTGCAGACAGTGTTATGTATTGTCCCTGGAGTGTTGTGTAATCTTACCTCTATGATTGTTAGTAGCAGCAGGACTGTGAGATATTTATATTCTAGGAGTGTAGCTTCTCCAAATGCTTTGGAGGAGTGTTCTCACACTGCTGTGCTCTCTGCATTGTGCTCAGAGTAAAATCTATCAGGCCTCTGGTTGAATACTACAGCAGTTACTTAGAGCAGAGGGGAGGGGCTTTAGAACAACTCAATGCAGAGAGTTACTGGCACAGAAGTGCGATGTAACATTTGTTTATACAGAGAAACATTGACTAAAGCACAAATATATTAATCAAACATGAGGAAATCTGTAAGAGGCACGGATAACCGCATGTAGCATATACAAAAAATCTATCATTTCTGTTAATCTATCTACTTAAGGAGATCTCTGTCTTCAGCTCTTACCCCATTAAACAGCCCCTCAGGCCGGGGATGAAATGTTCTTTCTAAAATTCCCTCTTTTATGTGAAATTTCACTGCTTAAGTATAAAAAAAAAAATCCGTAGCAGAGAAGAGTCATATTTTGCAGTGTAAGAGTCTGCAGTGGGAGTGTCACTTTTGATGCCCCTATCTTCAGTTCTATTGCCCCTACAAACATAGGGGGGATTTGTCTTTTCTCTCACAGGTTTGTTTGGTGTGAATTTATTTTTTTTTTCTGGTGCATATCTGGATTTGCATCAGAAATTGCTACATTTTTGCGCTATTTTGCACGTTGCACAGTATAAAGTTCTCTGCGACACATTTATCTCAAAAAATGCAAAGGTTGGTCAGCGCTTTATTTTGTGACTGAGACACAATAGCAGAATAAACCGTAATTTTACTCCCCTACTAAGCAGCGGACAACTTCACTCTACACATTAAAGGTTCATTATTAATAATAAAATAAATATTAACAAGGACCATGATGCGTGAGTTCAAGTAATTACAAGAAATCTAGTTTTAAACCTTTGCCTATGTTCTAATTTTTTTTTTTTATATATAAAAATGTCACATTACCCATACAGTCCACTTTTTGAATTTTTCCCACAAATTGGATCGGCTTGATGGCCACTCTTTCCGTACCGTACTGTCAAGCTGCCACCACAACAGGTCAATGGGGTGAGATCTGGTGACTGGGCGGCCGCTTTGAGTCATTGGAGGTCATTTACTAAGGGCCCGAATTGCGTTTTTACGGCGGTTTACCCGAATATTTCCGATTTGCGCCGATTTTCCCTGAATTGCCCCGGGGTTTTTGGTGCACGCGATCGGATTGTGGCGCATCGGCGTCGGCATGCACGCAACGGAAATCGGGGGGCGTGGCCGTACAAAAAAAACGGAAAAACCGCCGCATTTAAAAAAAAAAAAAAAGTGTCGCTGGACACGCGCTTACCTGCACCCAGAGTAGGACGGTGAAGTTCAGTGCATTCCGAAGAACTTCAGCGCAGCAGCGACACCTGGTGGACGTCGGAGGAACTGCCTTAGTGAATCGCCGGAAGACCCGAATCCTCCACACAGAACGCGCCGCTGGATCACGAATGGACCGGGTAAGTAAATCTGCCCCATTGTCCTGTTGTAGGATGAAATTGGCTCCAATCACGCGCTGTCCACAGGGTATGACATGACCCTGCAAGATGGAGTAATAGCCTTCCTTATTCCAGATCCCTTTGACCTTGTACAAATCTCCCACTTTACCAGCACATATGAACATACGAAGAAAGAGAGGTGCAAAAAATCATGGAAAGTCGTGACACCATCTTGCATTGATCAGTAATTAGAAAGCAATGCTGTGAACTTAGTGAAAAATAACATCAGCTGCCTGAGTGGATGGCCTATAAAAAGGTGCCACACCAGAAACCTCTCATGATGGCTAAAACCAGGGATTTGTCTGATGACCTTTGCCACCGCATTGTTACAAAACATTCCAATGCCATTGGTTACAGAACAGTTTTGGAACTACTAAAAGTTCTATGAAACTCAATAACATCTTCAGAAATATATTTATTTAGAAAATTGGTGATGAGTCCCAGAATTATTTTAGCTGCTGTAGTGTGGGCACAGCAGGGAGTGGCTTCCATATGGTGCGTCTATGTATCACGCACCTCTTGTATCATAATATTTATATACCAAATTATATAAATAACAACATTTATTACGTGTGACATGACCCATTGGGCGGCATTACTACTACACGGCATATCCTTCCCTGGGATTTTACATTTCTCATCTGAGAATAGATCATAACAACGAGGTGGCAGCTGATGAATGTGGTGCCAGGGCTGGGAAACTGGAAGCCAGTGAAGTAGTAGTTATCATGTAGTGATCGGATCACAGGAGCCACCACTTCATCATCCGGGAGAAGTACAGAAACTTCATGGACAACTTCCATTCCGGAATCTTAAAGGGACACCTGATAAAATTTTCTCATGTTCATTCAGTCATATTCCAAATTGCTTAATTTTTTTTAATTTTTTGTATTAAATATAGCAATAAAAATGAGCTATAAACGCCCCAATAATAGAAGGGAATTTACAATAAAATATGGGTCAGTAAAAAATGAAATATCTTATATCTACCTATTTCCCACCGAAGTCCATTTTCCCATTACCTGGGTCCTTTTTGCCTTCCACTTCCTGTTTCCGACCCGAAATAACGGGAAATATCCACTTAGCCAATCAGAGACCTCAAGGATGATCTGCTTCCACCACTGATTGGCTGACTGGGCATCCTCAGCCATGGCGGGAAGGCAACACAAAGTGGAATAACCAGGAAGCCTATCAGAACAGCACCGTCTGGTGATTGGTGGAGGGGACTAGTGATGAGTGGACCCTAACCTGCAATGTGTGGGTCCATGCAGAAGATTTGGGTTCAGCATTCGGCCTTAAATCTTTAAATGGCACCAATCTTGCTGGCATCTACTTGCTCGGTACCTGAACAGAACCTTCGGGTTTGACTGAGTTAGGCCACCACTTATCACCTAGAGGTGGGTATATAACATTGGGGAGATTTATCAGAGCTTGTGCACTTCAGGCATACAAGCTCTGAAAAAGGCGCAGCTCCTGGGGTACGGCCAGAAATTGTACCCATTTTCCCCCTTACCTTTATGCAAGGTGGGTGTGGAGGGGCAATATAGTGGGCGGGGTTGTGTGTCCCTGCCTTGCACCTGCACATTGTCCATAGACTACACCAGTTCCTGCCGCAGGTTACGGCACAGTTGTACATCAGGTCAGACCTGGTATAGAATTTCCCACGATCAGCAGGACATAGGAGGAGGCCGGAGATCCAGCAAGTATATGGGGGGGACGGTGATTGCATCATACATTGGTGCATAAAGCTGATACACCCCCCCCCCCCCCAATTTTGTTTTATTTTAACCTGCCTTGAATTATTTTTTACTATTAGAGAACCCCTTTAACAAATAAGGTCATTCCGAGGGTCACATTCCACAGCTTCCTACATACACAGTATGATGATGTCTTTAAGGGGCCACCTGGTTTAAGTAGATGGGTGCGATTTACACAAAAGAGGACCAGAAAGTTCATGCCCGACCTGATGGGGCTAGTAGTTTTATGGCGTAAGATCTGGTGACAGGTTCCCTTTAAGTCTCACGAGTCATAATGAATGTACACATTGGGGCAGATTTACTTACCCGGTACAGTTGCGATCCCGTGGTGCGTTGTCCGACGAGGATTCGGGTCTGCCGGGATTCACTAAGGTTGTGCGCCCGATATCCAGCAGGTCCGCTGGAGTTCACCTTCTTCTTCCCGGTGCATGTAAGTGCTGATCTTGTGACACAATTCTTTTTTTAAATTACGCGTTTTGTCCGAATCCGTCGGGTTGTCCGGCGGGCCACGTCCCCGATATCTGCCGCGGCGCCGTTGCACCACAAACCGAGGCAATTCAGCGCAAAACGGCGCAAAACGGAAAAATATTCGGGAAAACCCGATGGAATTGTGGCTGCAGGACCCTTAGTAAATGTGCCCCATTGTATCTATCATCTATCATCTATAGTAGAGGGCTCCAGCGACAACCTACTGGGAGTTGTAGTCCTGTAACAGGTTGGCCTAGAGAATGTTCCTTATAATTGTGTTGGGATGATGGAGACATTCATGTGTGATAGATTAGAAGATTGTTGGGAAGGGCCCGTCCTATTGAGGCCCGAGGACCCCCCAACCCCGGGGGAAGCTTCTCATTATTCTATAATGTAACCTTCCATGTGATGATCTGGATGATATATAGTCCCTGAAAGATTAATACATCTGTTTTTATTACTTATGATATGGCTCACGACAGCTGTGGGACGTTGGGGGCTGGAGCGCAGTCCCCCCGATCCTGTCACAGACGTCTATCCCCAATGTTGCACATTGATGATCCATTTCCACTCCTTGAAGCGGCAAATCTCCCGGATTCTGTTCCAGAAGGTTTGATGTACTTGGCTCCGGAGTTCAGGATTCTGGAAGTTTCCTCAACACCCCAAGGCCTCATGAAAACAAAAATACTAAGGAAAACATGAAATAAAAATGATTTTATGTGAAATGTTCGGCTTGAGGCTGATAGAGGGAGATAGGATATTATTATAATTAGCCCCTTCTTCAGGGATGGAGTAGGTGTGGTGGAGGCCCCGGGGCATAAACTGGTGGGGGCCCTTCCCACAATTTAGCAGTAATACATATATACAGTACACTAGTTATACAAATATACAATCCCCAGTTATACATATATACAGCCCCCAATAAAATAAGTAAACAATAGAACTTTTCTCACCTTCTCCCGCTCCCGATTATTCAGACACCTGGCGCAGTGTGATGTCACAGCTCCATGAGGATGTTAATGTCCTGTGTGCTCCACGGTCTGTGGCAGAGCAGAGAGGGTACTCTTCCCTTGCTCTGCCATAGACACCAGTATGTGGGTGGGATCCAGGTCTTCCTCTGGCTACTCCCCGGTTTTCTTAGTTGACTAATATTTTAACAGCCGGGTCTGCCCGAATCGCCCACACTGTAACCCACCATTGGTTGGTGGGAACCCCTTCAGGAGCAAAGTGGTGGAGGCCCTGGGGCATGTACCCCGGGTGCCTTACCCAGCTTTTATATAGCTATTTTTTATTTAAATTCTATATAAAATTGCAATCAAAAATAAAATGAAAAAAATATATAATACCTAGGGCAGTGATGGCAAACCTTTTAGCCGCCGAGTGCCCAAACTACATCTAAAACCCACATATTTTTTGCAAAGTGCCGATGCAACAATTTAAGCAGTAACTTATTACTCCCTGCTCTGTCACATGTTTAAATTGTATAGGCACCTGAGGACACCAATACAGTAGAAATAAGGAGAAAAAGCTTTGGTTATCATTGTAGCTTCCTTCCAGGGTCCTGGGCTGCCTGGGACTGCAAGAGGTCTTGAGTTCTGTCTGGTGAACCCTGCCCTGGGGTGATGGCGAGGGTGCCCATGGAGAGGGCTCTGAGTGCCACCTCTGGCACCCGTGCCATAGGTTCGCCACCACTGACCTAGGGGGTAGAGATGAGCGGAGCGATGTTTGCATTAGGGTTTTCTGAGATGGCTGTTGCTTTAACAGCCGGGTCTGCCTAAATTCCCCACATTGTAATTGACCACTGCTTGGTGGGGACCCCCTCAGGAGCAAAGTGGTGGGGGCCCCGGGGCATGGGCCCCAAGGGGCCTTCTCCTTTAACCAGCTCTGTTGCTCTTATATTGCTATTTTTTTCTATAAATTCTATATAAAAACACAATTTAAAATAAAATGAAAAAATATGTATAATACCTAAATTGTGTGTGACTAAAATTACTATGAAAACAGCTATAGTCCCTATGATAACAATCCAGTTATAGCAGTAGCAGGATAGTTCTGCAAAAAAAACTACAAGAGGATTTACAGGTGGTAGAGATGAGCGGACTCAATGTTTGCATTTGGGTTTTCTAAGCTGGCTGTTACTTTAATCCACCATTGGTGCAATGCGGTAGGGGCCACGGGGCATGTGCCCCGGGGGCCTTCTCCTATAATACCTAAATTGTGTGTGACTAAAGTTACTATGAGAACAGCTACAGTCCCAACAGTTCTAAATTATAGCAGCAGGGGGATAGTACTGCAAACAAGACTACGAGGGGATTTACAGGTGGTAGGGATGAGCAAACGATGTCTGCATTTGGGTTTGGGGTTTGGGTTCGTGTGACATATTGCCGGATTGGTGGCAGAACAGCCAATCCAGAAAATTGACACCCCTTGCAGCTAGCCATGGCTATGATTGGCCAGGGGGACACTCCTATGAGGGCCATGTGTAATGTCACCACCCAGAGCAGAAGTGCACCCAGGAATGATCAGCAGGCACTGAGTACTGTCCCTTATACTGACCTCTCATGTATCAAGGATCTGGGATTAAAATAAAAAGCAGATTGCGTCCCAGAAAGTCGCCAACCTTTGCACAACTCTCATCCAGGTCACACAATGTAATTCACATCAAGGCAAAATATTGAAGAAGCTTTATAAAGGGATACAATGTCCCGTCACATTCTCCTAATTCCTCTGCAGGATCGTAAAAATAATCTGCGACTACAGATAATTACGTCTCCAGCTCTGGAATAAAAAAACATTCGGATCATGGCGACGGTCTGCAAGACACAGGACAAGCTTAATGGCAGATCATAAAGGAGAAATTACAATTTATACGGCACAATTATCCCGGGGAGGAATGTGTTTGTGTTGTATAATCTCAGTGACTTACATCACCGGAACAAGTCTATCCGAGAGAGATCTGATGTTATAGACATAATAAAAATTTTTTTATAGAGGTTTTACATTTGGGATGTGGAATAATATACAGCTTCATAGTAGCAGATAGATAGCGGCGACTCCTATACTAATATATGACATGAAAGAGAGTTTCAATAAAGTTGGAGTCACATAAGAACCTTCACCTACTAACCAGACCAGAAAGTGGCTACAATCAGTATCTTTTTCTCATGGAGGACCCAACATATCCATAGACTTCAATAGTAAATGTGTAATACCTAACTGCTCCTGCGGGGGCATTGCTGGGATACTGAGCACTGCCCGGTGACCAAGCGATCACTGAGTTACCTTTGATAAGTTTAGAATTATAGAATTTTGAATTATGTTCACATGTGTATCAGGGTTTTATCCACATTGCTATTATTATTTAGATTTAAATTTTTAAAAACTGTATTTATTTATGGGTTTTTTTTTTAAACATAGGTTGTTAGATTCCTTCCTCTTGCCAGCTGCTTTAAACTTTGCTTAGTAAATATGGCCTGGTGGCTGCCCAGTCCAAATACTAGGTAAAGAAGTTGTTCAGGCTTTTTCAAAAATGTTGTAAAGGCTTAGATGGTAGCTATACAAACAAAAAATACTCACCTCCTCTGGTGTTCCCATGCAGACTTCTCAATCACCCACGGCATCACCCGTCACTGCAGGCCTTTGCTTGTTTACAGAGGCAGACACTCCTATGCCAACCACTGCTGCTGTAGCAGGCATGCAGCAGTGGTTGGGTTGGGAGTGCCTGCCTCTGTAGACAAACAGAGACCTACAGTGATAAGCAATGCTGCGGGTGAATGGGAGCAACAAATGGGGTCTAATTTTTTTTTTATAGCCCCCCACCCAAGCCCAGGCAACCCCTTTAATTTGCAGGGGCACTACCACATGCCCTGACTGCCTCTAAATAGGAAGGCCCATGAGCAAATATAAGTCTGCTATCCAATTGCTTCACACCCAAGATCATTCAAGGCATCTTTCCCCACTGGAAGGTGCCTGAGCATCAAGGTACCTAAATTCTAGCATATGACAAAGTACATAGATATCCATGTTTGACCTCACCCTGTGTCATCCATCACTGAACCTGTTCCCCTGACTTCTGCCTGCCCTGACCTAATGCCAGTTGCTGTCTTCTTCCGTCTCGGGCCACATGGCTGCCCATCCCAAATGCCAGTTAGGTGGCAGGGGCACTCCCACTTGCCCTGAATTTCTTTGAATAGGACGGCCCATGTGCCAATGTGTGCACCCAAAGTTATTCAAGGTGCATTAGCCCTTGAGAAGGTGCCTGAGCATCATGGTACCTACTTTCTAGTAGCATCATGCTAAAGAACATAGTTAGTCCATCCCTGTTTGACCTCTGCCTGGTTACTGTATTTGCCCTGTGCTGCCTGCCCTGACCTATTCCCTGTTTACAATTACGCAGAAACTCTTCCTGCTCTGACCTTGGATTGTCTACTGACCACTTCATTACCTGACCCATCACTGCCTCTAGACCTGTTTGTTTATCTGACCACAAAGTCCAAGTACAAGAGTTAAAGGGGGAGAACCAGGAGTAGACTTGTAGACAACTACATGAAGAGCCGTAAGTGAAATCGGGTTCCTCGCCCAGTGGGTTCACATCTGATCCTTTCCATTAGCCAAAATACTATATTTTTTCACATTCCAGGGTAGAACATGGATATTTTGTGGAAATGTACAAAATGATTTGATAAATATATAATATTAGATGAATATGTGACTCTAAAGATCCAAACAGGGATATAATTATATATAGGTTCTGGCTGGTTCTTCTCCTCTCTTGAGATTTGTATTTAGGACCCAAATGTGTTATGTTTTCTTTTTTTTTTTTGAAGATCTTTCCCACATGTTTGTTCCAAAAACAGCAGCCATGTCCTTTGGCCAAGAACCCATGTCAAACACAAGCAGATCCTGGGTGGGCAGCTTTGCTTCTATATTGTGCGTATAGTTGGCAGCGGCGCCTCCTTCTCCAGTGACTCCATACTAAGAAAACTTTAAGGACGCTTAGCTGCTGGCACCGCGCTGCGAGGAAGTCTGTTTTTCCAATAATGTCTTAGTGTTATTTCCTGTGCTGTGAATTATACAGAACTCACACGATTCCTTTAGGTTATCTACATAACGATAATGAGGACCAGAGGGCATGTGCACCAGAGCCTCCAGTACCATGACGATCTGGAGGACCTCCAACAAGGTGGTTTCTTCCAGTTTGTCATGCCCAGTTTCTTTCTAGTTACATCCCCTCATATTAACTTTTAGGGTGGTGTATAGACTTTTCACCTCCGAGAACCCAACAACTTGAAAAAGTGGTTACTACGTAATGTTCAATAATTGATCCTTTCCAAATAAGAAGAGGTAGAGGCTCTGTTGTCTCCATAGCTCCCAGTAAAAAGGGTCAACACCACGGACAGCTGATGTGGCTATGACCAAGGACATGTAGGTTCTGGGTCCCGGAGGTGGAATGGATCTCCATCTAACTCACACTTTGGATATAATTATCTAACTGCTATGATCTGACTATAAGGACCTCAGTGATCTTGAGATAAGAGGTCTTCAAGTTCCGGATGTAAATGCAGAGGTGGTGTGTAGGTATCATCACTGGTCCAATCCTTCCTGTAGTCCTATAGAAGTAAATTAAGTGGTGGTTACACCTGTTTACTACTGCTGTGTTCATAGAGCAATCAGGACCATTACTTATGTATTCTTCGACCATCTATCTACTCAATATCTGCCAAGGTTCTTCCAATCATCACACAAGGACATAATAAGGTGTAACCCATTGATGACGACCCAAGAAAATCACTGGACCATCACATTACGAAATGATCCCCTTATATATTCAGACTGTAACACAATAACCAAACCCAACGAACCAGCAGAAGAGAAGACCATTGGAGATCACTAAGACAACACCCAGTACAAGTGTCTCAAAAGTCCAGAACCTTCCGTCCATACGAGGTATGATAGGGGTTACAGAGATTTCAAAACATGTACCCCAACATCTTGCTTCTTATTTGTCTCAGTGTCTACCCTATGGAGCCTATCCCTGAAGACCACACCCCTGCACGTCCATCACTGCCCCACCCCTGCACAAGGTATAACCCCACTTGTTCCTCCCACGAGGATAACTTTCTTCATATTTGTATACAACAGGGCAGATACAGGTTCCCCTTTACCCCATACTCTTGTCTTTCAAACTTCTAAATATGGGAACTGGATATCTGTAAGTATTTGGTTTATTATTGGTCTAGAGGGATGGATGTCGTGGCGTAGTGGCGTCCAGTAATAACCGCAGGCTGAGCTCAGTGGCTTTGCATTACAAACACCCTGGAATTTGTTTTTGAAAGGAGGAAAAGAAAAATGCTCCAAACGTTTCCCACAGATTCTTCTAAGCAGAACCATGTGTGATGGCGAGAAACATCTACGAGTGACTGAGCGCAAGCGGACGCTCCTCCACCGACTAATGGAAATCAAGGGAGGCATCAATTATTGTATCGGCCAAAACAAGCACAAATACATAAGAAGCTTCACTATCCCGCGACTAGTGACGGGCCCCATGTGACGCGTTATTACGCGGGTGATTTGTGGCCCTGATCAACCTGCGGGGAGTCTCCGAGAAATATTAGATGTAGATGCATAGGCGACTGACATATGACTGCCCAGAGAGCAACGAGCAATAGATTATAGATGATGAAAGGACCGGAGAGCGATGCTGCGGAGTCCGAAACCACTGAAAGTTGCGCTGTACGTGTTTATGTGCACATTTTTACAAGGCTTCTTCTTTGAATTTCTTATTATATTTATCTTTGTTACATTTGATTAGAGGAAAGTTGGGGGACAAATAATACACCTGCACCTACCGCTGCTTAGAGAGCTGATACTCTCATTCTGGATCATTCATTATTGACTTTCAGACAGAAAACCCGCTTCATATTATTGGTGTTTTCCAATGCGCAGGAAAAGAATCCAACACTTTCCGCATCTAATTTTCCGACACATTTTTGGCAAAATTTATGACACTTGCTGCAAAAAGCTGGTCTTTGGAGTTCCATTTTATCTTCATAAATGTGGAGGCAGTTCTATCCCTTTTCGGTCCTGCGACACTTCATTAGCCCTTGAACCACAATCTAATTTTCCATTGAAAATTGTAGTACAAATCGTGTTCCAAAAGCAAGGACCCTGCGCCAAAGTTTTGGATCAGTATGTTGGTTCGTGGATCAGTATCTTGGGCATTGGATCAGTATGTTGGTTCGTGGATCAGTATGTTAGGTCTTGGATCAGTATGTTGGTTCTTGGATCAGTATCTTGGGCCTTGGATCAGTATCTTGGGTCTTGAATCAGTGGGGCAGATTTACTTGCCCGGCCGAGGTCCGCCGGAGTTCACCTGGTTCTTCTTGGTGCACGTAAGTGTGTGATCTTGCTACACAAATTCGTTTTCCCGAATCCGTCGGGTTGTCCTTTGGCCACACCCCGGATTTCTGTTGCGTGAAAGCCGGCGCCGCTGCGACACAATCCGATCGCGTGCGCAAAAATTCCAGGGGCAATTCTGTGCAAAACGGAAATATTCAGGGAATTCTGATGAAAGTGCGGTGTTTGGACCCTTAGTAAATGAGCCCCAGTATGTTGGGTTTTGGATCAGTATGTTAAACCTTGGATGAGTATGTTGGTTATTGGATCAGTATGTTGGTTATTGGATCAGTATGTTGGGTCTTAGATCAGCATGTTGAGTCTTGGATTACTATGTTGGTTATTGGATCAGTATGATGGGTCTTGGATTAATATGTTGGGTCTTAGATCAATATGTTGAGTCTTGGATCAGTATATTGGGTCTTGGATCAGTATGTTTGGTCTTGGATTAATATGTTGGGTCTTGGATCAATATGATGGGTATTGGATCAGTATGATGGGTCTTGGATCAGTATGATGGGTCTTGGATTAATATGTTGGGTCTTGGATCAGTATGATGGGTCTTGGATCAGTATGATGGGTCTTGGATCAGTATGATGGGTCTTAGATCAATCTGTTGAGTCTTGGATCAGTATGTTGGGTCTTGGATCAGTATGTTGGGTCTTGGATTAATATGTTGGGTCTTGGATCAATATGATGGGTATTGGATCAGTATGATGGGTCTTGGATCAGTATGATGGGTCTTGGATTAATATGTTGGGTCTTGGATCAGTATGTTGGGTCTTGGATCAATATGATGGGTCTTGGATTAATATGTTGAGTCTTGGATCAGTATGTTGGGTCTTGGATCAGTATGATGGGTCTTGGATTAATATGTTGGGTCTTGGATCAATATGATGGTCCTGGATCAGTATGATGGGTATTGGATCAATATGTTGAGTCTTGGATCAGTATGTTGGGTCTTGGATCAGTATGATGGGTCTTGGATCAATATGTTGAGTCTTGGATCAGTATGTTGGGTCTTGGATCAGTATGTTGGGTCTTGGATCAGTATGTTGGGTCTTGGATCAATATGTTGAGTCTTGGATCAGTATGTTGGGTCTTGGATCAGTATGTTGGGTCTTGGAACAGTATGATGGGACTAACCCATCATTGGGGAATAACCCAATTGCTTCTTGTTAGCCTCTGTAACCACTAAGATAGTTGCTTCTTGGAATCCAGTTAACCACTAGGCCAGCTGGTCCTTGTTCTTCTCTCTTACCATTAAATCATGTGCCTCTTGTTATCCACAGTAACCACTAAGCTGGCTGCCCCTAGTAATTACCTGTAACCACTAAGCCAGTTATCTCTAATATCCATTACAATAGTAATAAAAGTCTTTTTGATCTTTTGAACGGACCTGAACTGCACTCTTTGAGTCCCCGAACCCGGACTTCAGCTGGTAGTTCAAGTTCGGCATTTGGGCTCATTGCCAGCCGTAGCAGCCATGATCAGCGCTAGGGCCGATTGTTGGTGTAAACCATTTAAATGGTAATTTTCCATAGGATTATCGCTCCCCAATGAAAATACTATATTGCCGGTGGCATTTAAAGGGTTAACACCGGCTCTTGGTTCCGGCTAGTGATGAGCGGACCTTAAACTGTGTAATTGTTTCTATTGTGGTGAACCTGTATGGGTCACGTCTAACAGGAGGAACTCGGCTTCCCCTACACTTGTCCCTCCCTTTATACTGGTGCTACTTTTATTTTGGACATAAAAATCAAAGGGTTAATGATGTTTCTAGTGACCAAAATGATTTTACTTGTCACATCACAAGAATCTGCTAAAAAATGAAGCACAAATCTGATTCTTCATCACTTCCAAGTTCAAGGGTTTTTGCTTCCCACATAAGTTTCATGATGTTTAAGGGTGACCCCTGCTGGAGATGGGGATGTACTGCAGAACCAAAAAAGTATACTGCAATGCAAGACAGTGGGGCACATTTACTTACCCGTCCTGCGCGATCCCCAAAAGTGCATTGTCCGTGTATAATGCGCAGTGCGAGGAGTCATTAAGATCGTGCGCCCGATATCCTGCATGTGTCGCTTCCCCGCTCAGGTCCCCGGAGTTCACCTTCTTCTTCCTGGTGCATGTAAGTGCTTGATCTTGCGACACAATTTGAAAGTTAAATCCCGCGCTCAGTCCAAATCAGAAAGCCGGCGCCGCTGCGCCAAAATCCGATCGCCTACGACACAATCACAGCGCAAACCCATAAAATACCTGTCACAGCTGCACAAATCCCGAAAACGGCGAGCAATCCACCGAAAATGGGGGTCATTTACTAAGGGCCCGAATCGCTTTTTTTCGTTGGGTTTCCCGAAAATTACCGATTTGCGCCGATTTTCCCCGGGTTTTTGGCGCACACGATCGGATTGTGGCGCATCGGCGCCTGCATGCGTGCGACAGAAATCAGGGGGTGTTGCCGTCGGAAAACCCGACGGATTCGGAAAAACGGCGACATTTTTTTTAAAAAAAAAGTGTCGCTTGACACGTGCTTACCTGCACCCAGCAACGGATGGTGAACTCCAGTGAACTCCGACGGACTTCGTCGCAGCAGCGACACCTGGTGGACATCGGACGCACTACCTTAGTGAATCGCCGGAAGACCCGAATCCTCCACAGAGAACCCGCTGCTGGATCGCGAATGGACCGGGTAAGTAAATCTGCCCCACTGAGTAGCGTGACCCTTGGTAAATAAGCCCCAATGCCCCATGATGCGAGCAGGACTTACCGTATTCTGACTCTTTGGGGGGTGTTAATCATTAGGCGGATCCTTGGGACAGTTCTATGTCCAATTTTGGAGCTCCGCTGCCCATCAGATGCATTAAAGTGCCTTTGACCCTTTAATAAATGTTCTTATAGTCTATTTTCTGTCTGGGTTTTTTTTTTTTCAAAATGTCCCAAAAAAGTCTCAAAATGCATAAAAAGTCCCAACTTTTTTTTTTGCAAAAGTCCCAAGACTTGTATCTGGCTTTGCACAGTGTTCCACTAGCAACATTTCTATGTTTACACCAGATTAATGAAGAGGTGTATAACGTCCTGTGAGACTTTTTAGCAGTCAAAAGTCCCCAAAAAACCTCATTACCACTTTTTTGAGACTTTTTATACCAAAAAAAACCCCGGAAAATCAATGATAAATAATCCCCATTTATCTCTTTTTCAGATTTGTCCACATTCATGTATCCACTGTTCACTGCATGCCCTGACTCTCCAGGGATGATATCTAACACTGGCTTCAGTTCATTGCACAGAGCACAGCAGTGTGAGGACACCCCTCAAGACACTTAGAGAAGCTACAATTCTGGAATATTAATCCAATTAGTCCTGCTGCTACTAACCGCATACACAAAAGTATGATTACACATCTCTCCAGGGTCAATACCTAACACTGGGTGCATTCTGCGTGGACAAATCTGCTGACAGGTTCCCTCTAAGGTCAAATGTAGTGATTTTAAGGGTAAAACCTGCAAAACAAGTGTCCATTAACCATCAAAACTCGTGCCAAAGTGTTCATTGCTCTTATGTGGCTTTTAACCCTTACATACTGGGTTGGTGACCTGTGTCATACCCCAGACTTATCCCAAATATGGAGAGGGGTTACTGTATAAGGGAGCCATTCTCATAGTTAAGGGTCGTAGATTGTAAGCTCTTGTGACTGCTATCATTTTGTCTGTATATGCCCCTCCCCCCCATGATCTGTGGAATATGATGGCGCTATATACAGATTTATTATTACGCTGCAGGGACTTATAGCGCCCCCTGCAGGTGGAGCGTCACCTCTCCTTTTTCTTCTAGTTATGGAAATAGAGAAGAGTTATTCCAGGAATCTGTGATCCGAAAACATGAATAAAACATCCTGCAGCATCTGCTCGGCGATTATGATCCCCGTATATATGAGACTCGTCTTCCTGGACGCCGCAGCTGCTTACAAGATGTTGTACATTCCTTATCTGTGCTCCGCCGCTGCAGCCGCATGTGTTCCCAGACAAATCCCAATATATTCACGTACCCCAGAGGGACGTCTGACAGGTTCATAACAGGCGGGTTATTAGGTGGGTGACGCTGACATGCTCCATAGGGCTGCACCCCTGCGCTGTAGTGGGGAGTCGTCTCGGTACAACATGCACCCCCCGGACAATGATTTCTTCATGATGTCGCTGGGGGTTTATAATCATATTCAGACCTGCAATAGCTGCTTGTTGAAGGGAAGTGATAGCTACCGAAATCCATGAGCCCCTTGAGAAGTTTGCTATTAGCATCAATGGCATCGCTTGTAATGGTTCTACACAGCTTATGAGTGATATTTTCAAGATCTCTGCTTACAGTCAATGAATAAGATAGTTGTTTTACAACCACATGTAGGGCCGCATTAAAGGAGGGGCTCCTGGGGCTCGAGCCCCGGGGCCCCCACCAATTTCATTTTTTAAGGGGCCCCCACCAGTTTCCGACGACTGTCTCTGTGCGCAATGCGCAGCGGCCCGAGGCCGCCCGCAACGCACATAGGGGTCTAGGATGTTAGCTGTGTCAGTGAGACATAGCTGCCTTCACTGGGGGAGATCGATGAGATCAACATTTTGTACAGGGGACTGGCGGCTATATACTACAGGGGACTGGCAGGCTATTTACTACAGGGGGCTGACAGGCTATATACCTCCAAAAACATTGTTGGAAGAGCCCCCCCTAGTTTGCGCCCCAGGGCCCCCACCACCCTTAATCCGGCTCTGTCCACATGTAGAACACCCCCACTGGGGGCTGACAGTGTATGGGGGCAGTTGAAGATTAGTAACTAAGTAGTTGGCATAATGGCGGCTTAGCCGTGGAAGTTACAGTAGCTCAGTCCTCATCCACATCATCATGGCTAGTAGGAAATAAAGATTTCCCA
Organism: Engystomops pustulosus; assembly: GCF_040894005.1. NCBI lineage: Eukaryota > Metazoa > Chordata > Amphibia > Anura > Leptodactylidae > Engystomops > Engystomops pustulosus. Next base: position 12,388,944 of record NC_092411.1, on the reverse strand, counting down.
TAGGGCACTCCCAGGGGAGGTCAAAGGTCCCCGACATATGGTAAGAGGAAGGTCCCTGATGGTAGTTGCTCGCCAAAGAGATGATGAAAACTCACAGTTCCTTCATCAGGAGACCTTCGTAGAAAACAGTCCAACAGCAGAAGCACAAGAACAGAACTCCTCTCTCTGAGGTCAAGCAGGGCTATTAGTTGGCTGGCTGTGGTTGGCAAATAGTCCTCTGAATGGCTGGAACCAGTATTAGCAGCAGGATATCAGCAGCCTGTTCTGTAGCAGCAAAAACTAGGAACTAACAGAAAAAAGACTAACCCTGAAACCCAGGATAGCCTTATATTTATAGACTTTAGCTCAGTCTGGAAGGTTCTGGGAGACCAGCCACTCACAGCCTGCTTTACCTCAGGAAATATATATTTTAACATAAATAAAAGCAGATGTATCACTTGTTAACATGACTCGCTAAACCCATCAACCAGGCATGATAACACAATCTGTAGTGTGTGTGAATATAGGGAATTGCTCATTTTCTGTGATAACACTAATTGTGTTAACACAGTTTCAGACATGTTAACCAAAACTGCATGTGTACACTAAGTGGAGATGTTGTACCATAGGACATGTACCATAGGACAGTGCCATGTAGCCTATCTGAGGATTTCATACTGTATCCGTACCTGGAAAAAAGAATTAGGGCCTCTAACTAGCGGGGTATCTGAGTCACAGAGTGCACTAGGGTGATCAGTCCTACTGAATCATTAAGCAAGAACTCTAGGCTTAAATTTAGTAATGGCCCGTACTGCAGGACATTACACACGCTATTCTACCGGCACAGATGACAGCCTTTAATGAGAGGGGGGGGGCTGAACCTAGATTCAAATTTATAATGACGTTCGAGCTTGGGTGCAGGGGACCCCAACCCACAATATTCGGTATGAATTTGGTCAACACCAGTTATAAGTAGCAGCAGAACTGTAAAACATAGGTTTAATTCCCTGATGTGTAGCTTCTTCAAGTGCATTGGGGGCGTGTCCTCACACTGCTGTGCTCTGTGCAGACCTAGCTGAATTGCTGAGCGGCCCCCTCCTCTGTGCTCTGAGTAACTGCTGTAGTATTGAACCAGAAGCCTGCCACAGCTCAGGAGAAGAGGCCAATAATGCATAAGGCTAAGAACACAGCAGTTTGGGTCCTCCCTGAGTTGTTGTTGAGTCCATTATGGATCATTTTGCTTCGGATCTGGCCTTACCTGGTTTCTAGAGGACCACCCAGTATGTAGTATCTGAAGCTACCAAATTCCCCAGTCTCTGGCAGTACTTGTGCGGTCAGTCTAGTGGTCGGTGACTGCAGATGGGACCTGACAGAGAGAAACATTGGACCTCATTTAATGGTATAACATCACATTGTAGAACTCAGCTCCCTCCAAGGTGAGAAGTGATTATACACAAAGCCGCGCAGTGTATATGGGATGTGTAGGGTGGGATTCCCAGGGAACATGTGGTTACATTTAACTACAGGCAGAGTTTGGAATGTATCGTCCTTCTCACTATCCTTCATGGAGCAGTGATGGACGGATCTGGACCGTACGCCGCCATGACACACACTCCCTGCAAATCTGTGTTAAATTCATGGGAAATAAATATTTCAATGTGATATAGTAGAAAGTAAATGCAGAACACTCTCCTTAAAATTAAATTTTACATTTTAGTATAGTTATGTGCATCTAAAATATAAAATAATATAGGGTGGCTCAGTGGTTAGCCCTACAGCCTTGCAGCACCGTGGCTCAGTGGTTAGCCCTACAGCCTTGCAGCACCGTGGCTCAGTGGTTAGCCCTACAGCCTTGCAGCACCGTGGCTCAGTGGTTAGCCCTACAGCCTTGCAGCACCGTGGCTCAGTGGTTAGCCCTACAGTCTTGCAGCACCGTGGCTCAGTGGTTAGCATTACAGCCTTGCAGCGCTGGGGACACGGGTTCAAGTCCCAGGGTCAACATCTGAAAAGAGTTTGTATGTTCTCTCCGTGTTTGCGTGGGTTTCCTCCGGGTCCTCCGGTTTCCTCCCACACTGCAAAACATACTGGCAGGTTGATTAGATTGTGAGCCCCATTGGGGACAGGGGACTGATGTGACAAGGTCTGTGCAGCGCTATGTAATCTGTGTGTGCTATATAAATAACCTGATTATTATTATTTATTATTTTAAGAAAAAAGTAAATCTCTATTATTTTGTGTATGCAAATCATATGCCCACCCATCAGTTTCCATAGCTACAGACTACAAACAAACCTCTTCTCGACTAATATTTGATGTCAATATGTTCCTTGTTCTTGGTCCCATATTTGATATCCATTAGGACTTCTAGAACTTGTTCCTATGTTTGGTGTCCATAAGCTTCTGGCTGCTGGACTAATCTTTGTTGTCAACATGACTCTTGGTCCTATATTTGCTGAGTAGTTCTCCATGCTCAGGGTGTATATATTTGGTGTCCATGTGCTTCTAACTTCTAGTCTCAACTTCATTGCCTCGTTTTTCAGATTTCATCATAAGTTTTCCCGTGTTCATTTATATGCTCGTGTCCATATCTTCTGGTCTCATTGATGTCAACATGTTCCCGGCTCCTGGTCCTATATTCTATATACAATGGGGCTCATTTACTAAGGGTATTTCCAATTTGCGGAGAATTGCTCCGTGATTTTGGCGCAAGCGATTGGATTTTGGCGCTTCGGTGCTCGCTTTCACGTTACGGAAATCGGGGGCCGTGGCTTTCGGACAACCCGACGGATTCGGAAAAAACGCAGAATTTAAAAAAGAATTTGGGGGACATTAATAATAATAATAATTCTTTATTGATATAGCGCACACAGATTACGCAGCGCTGCACAAGCATGTCAAATTGGTCCCTGTCCCCATGGGGCTCACAATCTAAACAACCTAACAGTATGTTTTGAAGTGTGGGAGGAAACCGGAGGACCCAGAGGAAACCCACGCAAACACGGAGAGAACATACAAACTCTTTGCAGATGTTGACCTGGGTGGGATTCGAACCCAGGACCCCAGTGCTGCAAGGCAGAAGTGCTACTCACTCAGCCACCGTCATAGGGGGGTCTCAGGTTTGCCTGTTTTTGCGCCTGGTTTGCTCTTCTTTTTGGCTCCTGATCTATGATGGATTTAGTTCTGCCTTAGTAAATGCACTTTGGAATTGTCGCATGTCCCATTCATTTGCACCTAAATTTGCTCATTTGTGAGCAATAATGAAAGGAGACTTAGAAAATGTGACAGAACGTTCAGGGCTTCATCTCTGCACAAACAAACTATCATTGTGATGTAACTGCAGGGACTAAAAGTTACAGAGATGTAAAAAAAAATAAAAATTCTTGCTGAAATGAGTCTTTTCCTTTGTTATTATAATGTACAGTAAATGGCGTCTGATAATATTCTCAGATCTGTACAATAAGACAATAATCACTCCCAGAGATGATCCCATAGACAATGATGAAGTCCTTACTGGAGAAATTTTACATTATAAAACTGCTCCCAAGTATTTTCCATGTTGCATAGAGGGCATTCTTCATTTGGGAACCTAAAATGTATGTTTTTAGTAATGAAAAGGGAAGTTTTTTGGAAGTGCACCTGCTCAGAGTAGGAGCATTTTCTGCGCCTATTTTGTGCCTTTTTAGGCACAAATTAGTGATAGATCCTGTGCAAACATCTGTTTAGGACGCACTCACTGGGGCAGATTTACTTACCCGGTCCGTTCGCAATCTAGCGGCGCGTTCTCTGCGCTGGATTCGGGTCCGGCCGGGATTCATCAAGGTAGTTCCTCCGCTGTCCACCAGGTGGCGCTGCTGTGCTGAAAAGCATCTGAACGCGCTGGAGTTCACCGGGCCGGACCAAGTGAAGGTAAGCGCGTCCCAAGTGACACATTTCTTTTTTTAAATCCGTCAGGTTTTCGCTTGGCCACGCCCCCCGATTTCCGTCGCGTGCATGCCGGCGCCGATGCGCCACAATCCGATCGCGTGCGCCAAAATCCCGGGGCAATACAGGGGAAATCGGCGCAAATCGGAAATATTCGGGTAACATGTCGGGAAAACGCGAATCGGGCCCTTAGTAAATGACCCCCACTATGTCAGATAAGGCACAGGGACTCAAAACCACTAAGTGCCGAACTTTGCTGTGCGCCAGAAAATGGCGCATAAATGCGCCTAATTAACGAGATGCGCCAGATTTTTGCGCTAAAAGACGCTCAAAACAGTCTAACAGACTATGATTAATCCAAAAACAAACGATACTGCACAAGAACGATGATGGCACTACTTATTAATCACAAGGAAAAAGGGTACAGTCCACGTGCTTAGGAGTATATGGGTTCCATACATACGGAGGTATACATCTTCAGTGGTGCTCTAATCCTCTAGTTGAAAGAGAAAGGTCCAATATACAAGAAGTGCGAAGGTGGAAAATAAGGATGGCACTCACCAAGTTGTTGATGTGGCTAAAATTCTTCTTTTATTGCATCAAGTATTAATACTCACAAACATAAGGTGCAAGGGAGGGAGTGGGAGCTGAATGCCCAGAAGAGGGCGACGGCCGTTTCGCGCTGGACTGCGCTTCTTCCGGCCCCAATTGTGAAGTGACTAAAAGCCGTGGGGTTTTTAAGTGCTAACACATGCAGTAACCTCGCCTCTATAAGTCGTGTCTTACTGCTCAGTAGTCAGATAATTGGCTAATGGCACCCTAAACTCTAGGAGGCGATCCGCCTACATAGTTACAAACAATTGGGCTTTCCTCCATGTGTTAGGTCGCTGCACCTGTCATGTAGTGACGCCTCCTCCACGTTTCTGTGGGTCCCGGTGGGCGCTCAGCCTATTCGTCCAAAGAAAGGACTGAGGCCCCGCCCCTTCCGGGATTCCCCACGTGGGACATGTCACATGACCGGACTATTCGTCTCACTCCCCCTTTTCTCTCTACCCCGATCATGTGACCCGTTACCTAGGAAACAAGGCACGGCGTCGCTACATCGCGGGAGTCGAGGGGTTGTATTGACGCTGTCTGGAACTAGGGAGCAGACCACACGACACATTTAAATGAGGTACGTAGCCCGCAAGCTTAGGCGAGTTAGGGTGTGCCATACGCATAGCCTGAAATTCACACCAGTACAAGCAGTTGCATTACAAAACCCTAAAATAACGGCATCTATTAAAAACAATCAGGTGAAAGACACCTACTATCATCACATTTCACATACAACGCAGTGTAAATCCTCAAATATCTTAGTGTTGCATTTAGACTTTATTCTTCTGACTCTTGTCTTACTATGTGAAACCCTATATCATCCGAGAGCAGCACTATCTCTTAGGGGTTATAAAAATACCCCCATATCTATTTTATCATTCAGTCCAATAGGACCCATAGCATTTGATCGGAGGATCCATCTGCTCTCGACCTGTAATAACAATCGTTGTCTGTCCCCTCCTTTTTTCGGAGGTGGGACCACTTCTAGCCCTGCGAACCTAATGGAGTTCACGTCACCCCCATGTTCTTCCCTAATATGTTGGATCAACCGTGGGGCTCCTGTCCCTGATCTTATGGACCCCAAATGTTCTCTCACCCTTAGGTATAGGTTTCGTATGGTTTTACCGATGTAGAACCTGCGGCAGTTACAGATCAGGACGTACACCACATAACTTGTTTTGCAGTTAATGAAACTTTTCACATGCACTTTCAAACCACCAAAGGACACCACCTTGCTACTAAGATTGAATGGGCAACATTTACAATGGCCACATTTATAGTTCCCTGTGAGTGGGTTGCTCTCAAGCCAGTTTCTTTTTTTCTTTGAACTAAAGGCACTATTAATAAGTTCGGACCTAATTGACCTGCCTCTCCGGAAACTAATGAGGGGTCCACCCTCCGCTATCTCCGCGAGGTCCCTGTCATTTCCTATCAAGTGCCAGTTGTCTCTCATGGCCTTCTTGATGATGTCTGCCAGAGGGGAAAAATCAAATGAGAAGGTAAATCTTTCCCTCTCATTTTTTTTATCACTAGTTCTCAGGAGTTCTTTTCGGTCCTTGTTTTTCACCTTATCGTATGCCTGATTTAGGGTCTTTTCTGGGTATCCCCTTTTTGATAATCTCTCTTTCAATTCCCTGGCTTGTGATTCGAAACCTTCTGTCGTATTATTTATCCGCTTCAGTCTTAGAAACTGACCGTATGGGATGGCTTCTTTTACGTGTCTGGGGTGATAGCTCTCAAAGTGTAGGAGGGCGTTAGTGGCCGTTTTCTTCCTATGGACTGAAGTTAATATCTCATTATTCCTTATTTCGACCAATACATCGAGGAATTCCAATTTCTGTTTACTTATGGCACACGTGAACGACATGTTCATTTTGTTGGTTTGGTTGAGGTATTGTACCATCTCGTGAAAACTCTCTTCTGTCCCATTCCAAATAATGAACACGTCGTCCACGAACCTCCTATACATTTGGATAAAACGCATGTAGGGGTTGTTTTCATTGTATACATAAATGTTTTCGAATACCGCAAGGAAGATATTAGCATATGTGCAGGAGACAGGAGTCCCCATGGCGGTTCCGTCTGTTTGTATATACCAAATATCATCAAAACAGAATGCATTATGTGATAGTATATAATGTAGGGCGTTACAGACGAAATCCCTATAGCCTACATTCTTCTGGGCTTTGCTAATAATTTCCCTTACTGCTGAAATACCTTCTTTTTGTGGAATCCGCGTATATAGGCTTTCTACGTCTATCGATGCAAGATATGAGCCCTCCTGCCACTCTTGCTCACTCAGTGCAGATAAGAAATCTTTGGTGTCCTTTAGATAAGAGGGGATGTCCTTCAGGACTGGTCTAAGCAGCCAATCTATGTATTGCGATAGCGGCTCGGTAATCGAGCCTATTCCTGCGACTATTGGTCGACCTGGCGGGTTGTTAAAATCTTTGTGTATTTTTGGTAGGAAGTACCAGTCTGGTTTCTTTGGAAACTGGGGCAACAGCCTTTCGGCCATTTTCTTAGATAGGACCCCTTCCATCACCTGTGATCTCAAAAATGTTCTAAGTTGTTCATAATACTTTTGTGTGGGATCTCCTGACAATTTTTTATACGTTCTAGAATCACCCAGTAACCTAAGTGCTTCCCTTTTATAGTAATCGCTTTCCATCACCACCACGTTCCCCCCCTTATCCGCGGGTTTTACCACGACCCCTTCATCTTTTTTCAATTTCTTAATCGCTAATATTTCTTTTTTTGTGAGGTTCAAGCCCTCTTGTTTGTATATGAGTGATTCGACGTCTTTCATGACTTGTTTACGGAAGAGGTCTATCGAACCTCCTTGCAGTATGGGTGGATTAAATTTGGATTTTACCCCCCCTTTAAATGGTTCTATGTCCCCCGGTGTTCTGTTCTCTTCTTCACTGGCTAGGAATAATATACATTCTCTCTCTATATCAGTGAGCTCCCCTGTTACAAAAAATCCTAAGGGGCCTATTTCCAGTGGGACCTCTGCATCTTTCTCCTCCTTTTGAACTTCTTTAACTCTCCCTTGCGAAAAAATTTTTTTAAGGACACCAATTTCTTATCTAAAGGACACCAAAGATTTCTTATCTGCACTGAGTGAGCAAGAGTGGCAGGAGGGCTCATATCTTGCATCGATAGACGTAGAAAGCCTATATACGCGGATTCCACAAAAAGAAGGTATTTCAGCAGTAAGGGAAATTATTAGCAAAGCCCAGAAGAATGTAGGCTATAGGGATTTCGTCTGTAACGCCCTACATTATATACTATCACATAATGCATTCTGTTTTGATGATATTTGGTATATACAAACAGACGGAACCGCCATGGGGACTCCTGTCTCCTGCACATATGCTAATATCTTCCTTGCGGTATTCGAAAACATTTATGTATACAATGAAAACAACCCCTACATGCGTTTTATCCAAATGTATAGGAGGTTCGTGGACGACGTGTTCATTATTTGGAATGGGACAGAAGAGAGTTTTCACGAGATGGTACAATACCTCAACCAAACCAACAAAATGAACATGTCGTTCACGTGTGCCATAAGTAAACAGAAATTGGAATTCCTCGATGTATTGGTCGAAATAAGGAATAATGAGATATTAACTTCAGTCCATAGGAAGAAAACGGCCACTAACGCCCTCCTACACTTTGAGAGCTATCACCCCAGACACGTAAAAGAAGCCATCCCATACGGTCAGTTTCTAAGACTGAAGCGGATAAATAATACGACAGAAGGTTTCGAATCACAAGCCAGGGAATTGAAAGAGAGATTATCAAAAAGGGGATACCCAGAAAAGACCCTAAATCAGGCATACGATAAGGTGAAAAACAAGGACCGAAAAGAACTCCTGAGAACTAGTGATAAAAAAAATGAGAGGGAAAGATTTACCTTCTCATTTGATTTTTCCCCTCTGGCAGACATCATCAAGAAGGCCATGAGAGACAACTGGCACTTGATAGGAAATGACAGGGACCTCGCGGAGATAGCGGAGGGTGGACCCCTCATTAGTTTCCGGAGAGGCAGGTCAATTAGGTCCGAACTTATTAATAGTGCCTTTAGTTCAAAGAAAAAAAGAAACTGGCTTGAGAGCAACCCACTCACAGGGAACTATAAATGTGGCCATTGTAAATGTTGCCCATTCAATCTTAGTAGCAAGGTGGTGTCCTTTGGTGGTTTGAAAGTGCATGTGAAAAGTTTCATTAACTGCAAAACAAGTTATGTGGTGTACGTCCTGATCTGTAACTGCCGCAGGTTCTACATCGGTAAAACCATACGAAACCTATACCTAAGGGTGAGAGAACATTTGGGGTCCATAAGATCAGGGACAGGAGCCCCACGGTTGATCCAACATATTAGGGAAGAACATGGGGGTGACGTGAACTCCATTAGGTTCGCAGGGCTAGAAGTGGTCCCACCTCCGAAAAAAGGAGGGGACAGACAACGATTGTTATTACAGGTCGAGAGCAGATGGATCCTCCGATCAAATGCTATGGGTCCTATTGGACTGAATGATAAAATAGATATGGGGGTATTTTTATAACCCCTAAGAGATAGTGCTGCTCTCGGATGATATAGGGTTTCACATAGTAAGACAAGAGTCAGAAGAATAAAGTCTAAATGCAACACTAAGATATTTGAGGATTTACACTGCGTTGTATGTGAAATGTGATGATAGTAGGTGTCTTTCACCTGATTGTTTTTAATAGATGCCGTTATTTTAGGGTTTTGTAATGCAACTGCTTGTACTGGTGTGAATTTCAGGCTATGCGTATGGCACACCCTAACTCGCCTAAGCTTGCGGGCTACGTACCTCATTTAAATGTGTCGTGTGGTCTGCTCCCTAGTTCCAGACAGCGTCAATACAACCCCTCGACTCCCGCGATGTAGCGACGCCGTGCCTTGTTTCCTAGGTAACGGGTCACATGATCGGGGTAGAGAGAAAAGGGGGAGTGAGACGAATAGTCCGGTCATGTGACATGTCCCACGTGGGGAATCCCGGAAGGGGCGGGGCCTCAGTCCTTTCTTTGGACGAATAGGCTGAGCGCCCACCGGGACCCACAGAAACGTGGAGGAGGCGTCACTACATGACAGGTGCAGCGACCTAACACATGGAGGAAAGCCCAATTGTTTGTAACTATGTAGGCGGATCGCCTCCTAGAGTTTAGGGTGCCATTAGCCAATTATCTGACTACTGAGCAGTAAGACACGCCTTATAGAGGCGAGGTTACTGCATGTGTTAGCACTTAAAAACCCCACGGCTTTTAGTCACTTCACAATTGGGGCCGGAAGAAGCGCAGTCCAGCGCGAAACGGCCGTCGCCCTCTTCTGGGCATTCAGCTCCCACTCCCTCCCTTGCACCTTATGTTTGTGAGTATTAATACTTGATGCAATAAAATAAGAATTTTAGCCACATCAACAACTTGGTGAGTGCCATCCTTATTTTCCACCTTCGCACTTCTAGACTATGATTAATGTCCCCCCATGTGCCGCAAGATCAGCCCTTACATGAACCGGGAAGAAGAAGGTGAATTCCGGCGGACCTCGGCACGGCAGCGACACCTGGTGGATATCGGGTGCACGGACCTTAGTGAATCCCGGCAGACCCGAATCCTCGTCGGAGAACGCGACGCTGGATTGCGACTGGACCGGGAAGTAAATTTGCCCCAATGTGTACATCTAGTCCCTTGTTCTATATTCATTGTCCATGTACTCCTTCTTTCTGGTCCTTTCTTTGTTGCTGGCTCTTGGTCCAATCGTTGTGTTCCTGGATTATAGACAAGTTGTGATATCAACATGGTCCTGGCACCTGGTCCTGTGTGTGCTATCCATGTATGTCTGGCCTCTAGTGCCATCTTCATTATCTTTAAGTGTATGTGTTCCTGGCTTCCAGACTAATGTTGATGGCAACCTGGTCTTGGTTCTTGGTCCCAAGTTTGTTGCCCATGTACTTCTGGATTCTGCTGCCATCTTTGTTGTTAATTCTTGGCCCTATCTTTTGGGTTCCTGTCTTGTGGTCTGATAATTTAGCAGCTAACCGATTCTTTACTCTGTCCATTCTTTAGCATGGATGTATTCTTGACCTCTCATCTGATCATTGTTATTTATAGGCTTCTTATACTAGTAGCATGTACTCCTTCTTTCTGGTCCTTTCTTTGTTGCTTTGTCCTGGATTATAGACAAGTTTTGACGTCAGCACGGTCCTGGCTCCTGGTCTTATGCCTGTTATTCATGTATGTTGGCCTCTAGTCCCATATTCATTGGGGCACATTTACTTACCCGGTCCATTCGCGTTCCAGCGGCGGCTTCTCTGACAAGCGTTCGGGTCTTCTGGCGATTCATGAAGGTCCTGTGCCCGAAGTCCGCCGAGGTGCCTTGGAGTTCATCGTCTTCATCGTGGTGCATGTGAGTATGGCCCGTGCGACCACTTTGTTTTTAAACGCAGAGGTTTTTCCGAATCCGTCGGGTTACCGTTCGGCCACGCCCCCCAATTTCCGACGCGTGCATGCCAGCGCCGATGCGCCACAAACCGATCGCGGTTTCAGGGAAAATTGGCGCAAATTGGAAATATTTGGGTAACACGTCGGGAAAACGCGAATCGGGCCCTTAGTAAATGACCCCCTATGTGTTCCTGGCTTCTAGACTAATTTTGATGGCAACCTGGTCTTGTATCTTGGTCCCATGTTTGTTGTCCATGTACTACTGGACTCTGCTGCCATCTTTGTTGTTGGTTCTTGGTTCCATCTTATGGTTCCTGTCTTGTGGTTGGATAATTTAGCAGCTAATCAATTCTTTACTCTTGGTCCAATCTTTAATTCTTGTCTATAGGCTCCTTATATTAGTATACATGTGCTCTATCTTTCAGGTCACATCTTTATCGTTCATGGTTTCATACCTTATGGTTTACTCTTTGGTATCTAGTTGACTGTACAACTCTGTACAAAGAGAGAGAGGAATTTGCCGCTGGTGGATTGTCTCCCACGAGAAGTCATATGGATCCACCATGAAATCATCCGTCAATGAAGAGTAAGAACGTCGGCTGCTCTCAATAAAATATCTTGGTTTTCTCTTATGTGAATGAGCACCTGTAGCCCCATCTTTGTCCCAATGATGAGACCTTTAGTCTCATCTATGACGTCCATGCATTCCTGGCTTTCTTGCGCACGTGTTCTTGGCTTTGGGTCTCGTCAGCCCTTCTCGTTAATATCTCACAAGACATCAATTTTTTTCCAACGTTTGTAAAACTCTGTTCTATTACATGATGTTATTATGGATGAGTTTTACCAGTGATTTTTCTCATTGTAAAGTGGTGAAATCAATCACAAGATAAAATCGTCTTGTCCTATTTTGGTCGCCGTCCATCACTACAAAAAAAAAAAAATAGCACAAATCAATTATGCAAATTGCAGATTCAAGCCATTTCCTCTCATCCATGCCATAGACCCCCCCTTCCTCTTTGGAATTTATTTGGGCTTACGTCTGCGTTTTATAATCCGAGGCATCCTACAGAGATGTTTCACAAGATCCTTGCATTGCAATCTCTGAGGAATGTGTAAAACAACACCAGATAGCTGGAGGGAAGACGGAGGATTGTGATGGAACAATCCAAGGACAACTCTAGGAAGTGTACAACTTTTATTAAACTTCTGGTCTCATTCCTTCTCTTCCCCACAGTCCAGTAAGATCTGCAAACCGAGAAGCTAATAATGTAGAAAATGGGGCAGATTTACTTACCCGGTCCATTCGCGATCCAGCGGCGCATTCTCTGCACTGGATTCGGGTCCGGCCGGGAATTATTAAGGTAGTTCCTCCGCCGTCCACCAGGTGGTGCTGCTGCGCTGAAAAGAATCGGAACGCGCTGGAGTTCACCGGCTCGGGCTGAGTGAAGGTAAGTGCAAGCTCCGCGACACTTTTTTTTTTAAATGCGGCGGTTTTTCCGAATCTGTCGGGTTTTCGTTCGGCCACGCCTCCCGATTTCCGTCACGTGCATGCCAGCGCCGATGCGCCAAGATCCGATCGCGTGCACCAAAATCCCGGGGCAATACAGGGGAAATCGGCGCAAATCGGAAATATTCGGGTAACACGTCGGGAAACCGCGAATCGGGCCCTTAGTAAATGACCCCCAATGTCTTTTCCCATTGATTCTTAAAGGGGGTTTACCATATCAACGGGAAAGCCTACTGTTGTCAGGTACAGCATCATTCATCAAGCACCGGAGCTATTCTTTTTTTCTACTCTACCCTCTGGACCAGAAGTGGGGATGTTCTCAAAATGGTTGTGAGCAAGAACAACAAATTAGCAGAAGTGATGCCACCATCCTAAGAATAACGATTGCCTCAGAAGCCTCACCACAGGGTCATTGGGGCGATAAGGAAAGCATGATCACTTGGACCACTCTCGTCGGGTTAGACCAAGTCAAATATTTTAGGAGGCTACAGTAATAGGTCCATATTTTCTATTCTGTATCTTAGCCATGGTTTTACGGGAGATTGTTCTATCATACATGAATGACCTTGTTGTTTTGTGGTTTCCTTTATGGTGTCATCAATTGAAGACCCAAAACATGTACTAAGGTTCATCTGACGGATATCTTTCCCAACTTAGTTGTAGGTACATCTGTACTGAAGGATCTCCAAATACATGAACCACTAAATCATGTGGTCTACTGATCCGACTAAAATTGACAGACCATGGGGCAGATTTACTTACCTGCCCCATCGCGGAGTTCACCTTCTTCTTCCCGGTGCATGTGAGTGCTTGATCTTGCGACACAATTTTTGTTTTTTAAATTCCACGGTTTGCCTGAATCAGTCGCGTTGTCCGACGCCAGCGCCCTCCAATTTCTGTTGCATGCAAGCTGGAGCCAAAAACCAGGGGGATTTCGGCGCAAAAGGAAATATTCGGGAAACCTGACGGAATCGCGCTCTGTGGACCCTTAGTAAATGACCCCCATTGTCAATTTTCATCTAAGCCTAAGAAGAGTGCCACACAATGGCGACATACAGTACTAAAGTGATACAAACACGCACACCTATAAAACTACTTGAAGAATTTACGAAGTTCACAATCTCTTGCTCCAGGCCATTTTTGGCACTAAAAAAGAATTGTTAATATTGATGAATGGACCTTGACTGCAATGTTCGGGTCCGTGCCAAACATTGAGGGTTTGGGTTCCGAACTTAAGCCAGAAGTTGAGGTTAATTATAATAATAATAATAATTCCTTTATTTATATAGAGCACACAGATTCTGCAGCGCTGCACAGAGCTTGCCAAATGGGTCCCTGTCCCCAATGGGGCTCACAATCTAATCAACCCACCGGTATGTTTTGGAGTGTGGGAGGAAACCGGAGGTCCTGGAGAACATACAAACTCTTTGCAGATGTTGACCTGACCCAGGTTTGACGTTTAGTTACCCCCCTTCCCTGCGATAACACCCACACTTGCCCATATAGATCGCACTTAGTCTAGGATAGTCATTCAATTACAACGTCTCCGAGAAAACGGAGCAGCTGATACACATGAGCAGCCAGTGTGAAAGGTGACTACACGTAATTGGTGACCCCACCGATTGCGAGTTTTTCCGTTGGGAGTGAGAGCTTGGGTTTCATGCCCAGACCAACCCTTATATTTCAACCGGTCCGATGTACCCTTATTGTTAATAATAACCCTTTTCTCAAAAATTTAGCAAAATAAAGTTTCATTCAGCAGCACAGAAAACCAAAGGTCATCGAACCCACCAATGCCAAAAAGTTTTAAAACCCCCTGTAACGAAGTTGCAAAAGGAACAGCACCGTCCTGCACTGGAATAGGCCACGTAATATCTTCTTTGATATATTTGTAGCACTATTGACGTACTGGCATCACATGTGACCGCTTCTTTGCTCATCGTACTCAGAGTAATTACCAGTGTATGCTTTTTATCAAGCGATCCCGCAGATGGGCCGATCACAGGGCAGGTGAGCCAGCTGAAAGTTTACATTTTCCAGAGCAATTTTTGGAGAACTTACTCAGCTTTGACTAATCAATTGATTACACCAAACAGATGAAACCACATGTTTCCCGATGCACGGTCATATTTTACTGACAATTTGAACAAAGAGATGAACGGCAATTTTCCTGACACCCTCTGTACTTTTTGATAGATGGCCCCACGGAGTAAAAGCATAGTATGTGATGAAAGATGAAGTGTATCCTTTCAAGCAGTTGTAAGATGAACTTTGGTGTAGACTACGCCTTAAAGTGGCCACTCGTTACTTTTATCTTGGAGTTTTAGGTTTCGGCTGGGAAATATAAGAAAAATTATGCGCCACAAATCAAAAGGGGCCTCATTGAGACTCCAACCCATTTACTCCGAGACACTCAATTTTCTCACTATGGGCAACAACTTGAAGCTCCTGGCCCATTGTAAATCCATATCGAAGCTCCCTAATTGTGGCACACAGAAGGATTTCAGAGGCCCTTCAGACACCAAATACAACTGTAGGGTTCCATTTACTTTCCAAGTATTAGTAAATGACAACATAAAGAAGTAACATTCAAAAGGAAGAGGTCGCTGATGAAATAATGTAGCCAAAAATGTTTTACTTGTTTGGAGAGTCCATTGTTTATTCAGTTCATTTTCAGCAGTGACTCTTTCTACCACTTCTCATCTGTGACCTCCTACCATAAATTACACATGGAAAACCTTTATCACATCCCATCCATAACCATATGTCACTTCCCATCTGTAACCCTCTACCAAAGTCCATCCATCACTAAAGCTCCTCTCCAACATCTACACTATCTCATCTCTAACCCTCTATCACATCTCATCCACAACTCTCTACACTATCTCTTCCATAACCCTCTACCGCAGTGATGGAGAACCTTTTAGACCGAGTGCCCAAACTGCAGCCCCAAATCCTCTTCATTTATCGCGAAGTAGAGCAGTATCTTATTGCTCCCTGTTCTTCAACAACGTTCAATCTTACTGGCCTCCTGAGGACACCAACACAGTAGAAAGAAAGGAGGGAAAATTTGCATAATTTTAGCTTCTTTCCAGTGTCCCTCTGTAGACGGAGAATCGTAGGGCCAGCAGGAGGTCCTCCAAAGATAATTAGGCCCTGTCTACTCATTCCCCCTCTTCCCACAGTCCCAAGTAGCCAAATAAGTTACTTTAAAATATCACTGAAAGCCGCATCTTTTAAGTTGCTTGGAACTGCAGGAAGATTCTTTGAGTCCTGTCTGGTGAGCTGGGGCGATGGCCTGGGTGCCCACAGAAAAAGCTTGGAGTGCCGCCTCTGGCACCAGTGCCATAGGTTCGCCACCACTGCTCTACCGTATACAGTACAGGCAGTCCCTGGGTTACATACCAGATAGGTTCCACAGGTTTGTTCTTAAGTTGAATTTGTATGTAAGTTGAAACTGTGGGGGTCATTTACTAAGGGCCCGAATTGCGTTTTGCCGACAGGTTATCCGAAAATTTCCGATTTGCGCCGATCTTCCCTGAATTGCCCCGGGATTTTGGCGCACGCGATTCGGGGGGCGTGGTCGTACAAAAACCTGACGGATTCGGAAAAACATTTTTTTAAAAAAAAAAAAGTGTTGCTTGACATGCTCTTACCTGCACCCAGGGTAGGACGGTGAACTCCGGTGCATTCCGATAAACTTCAGCGCAGCAGCGCCACCTGGTGGATGTCAGAGGAACTGCCTTAGTGAATCCCGGCCGGTCCCGAATCCGGGTAAGTAAATCTGCCCCTGTATATTTTATGATTTTAAATCCAGACAATTTTTTTTTTGGCCCAGTGACAATTGGAGTTTCAAAAATTTTTGCTGTTATTGGACCAAGGATTATCAATAAACTTTTATAACAGACACCTTAGAGCTGATCATTGCAGTCTGGGACAAAAGTAAAGCATCCAGAGACCTTCACCAGAGGTCATAATGGGTAGAGGGGTCTGTCTGTAACTAAGGGTCGTCTGTAAGTCGGGTGTCCTTAAGTAGGGGACTGTACATAACGCTCTACAATATCTCATCCATAACCTCTACACTATCTCATCTTTAACCCTCTATCACATCTCATGCACAACTCTCTGCCATATGCAATACATAAGACTCTACTACATCTCTATAACCACTACATTATCCCTTCCCTAATCCTCTACTATATCTCGTCTATAACCCTCTACCATATCCAATGCACGACACTACACTACATCTCATCCATAACCTTGACACTATGGGGCAGATTCTCGCGGTGAGTTGTCCGACGAGGATTCGGGTCCGGTGCGATTCACTAAGATCGTGCGCCCGATATCCTGCATGTGTCGCTTCTGCGCCGATGTCCGTCAGAGTTCACCTTCTTCTTCCTGGTGCAGGCGAGTGCTGATCTTGCGATACATTTCCTTTTATAAATTCCACGGTTTGTCCGAATCCGTCGGTTTGCACACCCCCTGATTTCTGTTGCAGCCGGCGCCGATGCGCCACAATCCGATTGCGTGCGGCAAAAACCTGGGGCAATTCAGGGCCAAAGAGAAATATTCGGGAAACCCAACGAAAGTGCAGTGTTCGGACCCTTAGTAAAAATGCCCCAATCTCTTCTCTAATCCTCTACCACATTCCATTCATAACCCTCTACATTATCTCATCTTTAACCCTCTACCACATCTCATCCACAACCCTCTACCATATCCCAACCATAAGCCACTACCACATCTTATCCATAACCCTTTACTATCTTCCTATAAAATTGTCCATTTAGTATATGGAACCAGCAGTGTTAGACTGTATGAGATATGGAAATATGATTGTGAAGCCCCTTGGTCCTTGATCTCAGCGCGTTAGTACATTGTAAAACATGATGAATATTTGGTCCCAGTACTTTGATGTTCTGACCACGTTGTCTTATATTGTTTTTTGTAAACTTTAAGCTTTGGCAGCTGAGAGTCTTATCATACACTTATCTCTGGAGGCTTCTTCCGAGCCCAGTCTTATGTGTAAATCAGATTATGTTGAAGTCATGTGATATAGTTTCAGATAACGAATGTTCTCTCATCTTATTGGAACGTCCAGAAATTATATATTTGTAAAAAGTTTCAAGATACTTCATTTTATGTTGGACTAAAACATGTATTTCCATTTTAGCAAACATCTAACTCAAGAATATCACACGAGAAGGAATGTGGTCCATAGTGGCCAATATGTATTCCTCAAGCATAGAATATTTATGTGTTGTATTTATTCGGCTGATTGAACACAGATTTTGGAAAAGAGCTCAGATCAAGTCTATTATAGCAGTTTTCATGGAAGGAATCGGTCACAATGAAGGGGCAAGGTTGTCAAGAATCAGAAGATTGGGTGTATTTTTTTTCTAGAAACAGTGGGGCACATTTACTTACCCGGTCCAGTCGCGATCCAGCGGCGCGTTCTCTGCACAGGATTCGGGTCCGGACGGGATTTATGAATGTAGTTCCTCCGCCGTCCACCAGGTGGCGCTGCTGCGCTGAAAGTCATCTCATCGCGCCGGAATGCACCACCTCGGACCAGGTGAAGGTGAGCGCTCCCCAAGCGACACTTTTTCGGTTTTTAAATGCGGCGGTTTTTCCGAATACGTCGGGTTTCCGTTCGGCCACGCCCCCCTATTTCCGTTGCGCGCATGCCGGCGCCGATGCGCCACAATCCGATCGCGTGCGCCACAATCCCGGGGCAATTCAGGTACAATCGGCGCAAATCGGAAATATTCGGGTAACACGTCGGGAAAACGCGAATCGGGCCTTTAGTAAATGACCCCCAGTGCCTCTCTCTTTAGGTGGACGTGTCTGATATTACACCCATATTACTATCTTCCTGTGAGATAGACTGCTGTAGTTACATTGCCAAATCTCAGCTGAATGTAAATCCAGCACAGCCCATATGTCAGAGGATCGAATGTTATGAAGGTTTGGCCTGTGAGCATCAACTAGGACCTTACTCGAGGATAACATTGTGATTTGAAGACAATCTAAAATATAGTATAGGGTCAAACCTATGGTGTTCCCACGTGTGAGCTCTAATCCAGCCATCATCCAGAGATCCTACTACCCCACATCCCATTATAGCGAATTAGACCAAGCCCCAATATAAGTCTCAGACATTGGGGCACATATACTTACCTGGTCCTGTCGCGATCCAGTGGCGGATTCTCCGATGCTGATTCGGGTCCGGCCGGGATTCAGTAAGGTCTGTGCGCCGATCTCCACTAGGTGTCACTGCTCCGCTGAGGTCCGCTGGAGTTCACCGGAGTTTACCTTCTATTTCTTGGTGCAGGTAAGTGCATGTCAAGCGACACTTTTTTATTAAAAAAATACCAAAATTTTTCCAAATTTGTCGGGTTTTCCGATGGCCAGGCCCCCAATTTCCGTTGCATGCATGCTGGCACCGAAGCACCACAATCCAGTCGCGTGTGCCAAAAACCCGGGACAATTCGGCGCAAATCGTAAAAATTCAGGAAACCCGACGGAAAAAAAATATTCGGGCCCTTAGTAAATGACCCCCATTGTGTGGTCCTATATCAAGTGATGAGAAAACAACGCTTGTCCAAGTATCGTAAGTCGATTGGCAGATGGGTGGTGGTGTCAAGAGTCAGACCTACCATGATTTTATACAGATAAGTTGTACTACATTGGTTGGTGAACTGAAGACCAGCTAGTAGTAGGCTAAAGGCTTAAAGGAAATTAACTAGCCAAAAAACATAAAAATACTAAACATACTCAACCCCTCTTTATGATCCTGGCGCTGTCCGTCACTAGTCTTGACACGCTGGGATCACCTACCAAAATAACTTATAATTAGCAGCACAGAGCACAGGGATAATATATCTGGGGCTCCTAGCTGCTAATTATGCACGCGCCACCACCTCCCTCTCCAGTGCTGGGAGCATGGGAAAGCCCCTCGCGTGACGTCATGGAGGGAGGAGCGGGGGCGTACATAATTAGCAGCCCGTAGCGTGGGACATCTCATCCCAGCGCTCCGTACTGCTAATTATAACTTTCTTTTCTCTGTGATCCCATTGTGTCAAGACTAGCAATGGACAGTGCCGGGATCAGGATGAAGAGGAGCAGGGGTGAGTTTTTTAAATGTTTTTTGGCTGGTTGATTTCCTTTAAGACCGTGAAGCAGGGTCAGCAGGAAGCCGTTCAGTGGGTCTCCTGATGTGATTTGTTCACATCTGTACTTGGATAACATTCCCAGAGAGTAAAACTGGGTGCAATCATTGTGGCCTTGGAGTACTACGTAGAGGTCTAACCTGTGGAAGATAATAGGATAATAGGATATATGTAAATCAATGGCCAGAGCTGGGCTAGAGGATAGCATGTAGTTAGAGGCTAGCTGCTATCAGGCCTAAGTGTTGCCAGTACGTTTCAGAGTCGAGTGTGATAGTTGGCGTTGGCCATGGGACGGTGCCTAGAGACACAACTCAATCTAAACAAGAGAAATGTCTGCATGGAATTTTTCAGTTCTCCAAACTTTTATGTTGGTTTACTCCAGATGTGCCAAATCCTTCCACACCCTTAAAGGATATATTGATATTGGATATAGATTTGCGAGTCTTACTAAGGTCAAAGTGTATAAAGCACCGTAGAACATCATGGTATCAGGGTAGATAATGTAGAATATAGATGCAGGTCCACCTATTTTCCCCCTACAGAGGAACGGGGAAAAAATCTCATTGCCATATAGTAGAGAACAAATTCCCAAATTGGATCAAAATTGTATCCCAAGAATTTGGTTTCCATGATGTGAACATGTGATATTTTTGTTTGGAGGAAGGACATTCCGGCCACTTCCGAACTTGTCCAGTGCATGGACCATCCTAAAGTTGAGCGTCTTAGTTATGTAACCCAACAGACTATGGGGGTCATTTACTAAGGGCCCGAATCGCGTTTTTACTGCGGTTTACCCGAATTTTTCCATTTTCCTGAATAGCCCCGGGTTTTTGGCGCACGCGATCGGAATGTGTCGCATCGGCGCCGGGTTGCACGCAACGGAATTCCGACGGATTCACATTTACCAAAAAAATAGTGTCGCTTGACACACGCTTGCCTGCACCCGGCCCGGCTTGGTGTACTTCAGTGCATTCAGCGCAGCAGCGACACCTGGTGGACATCAGAGGAACTACCTTAGTGAATCGCCGGAAGACCCGAATCCTCCACACAGAACGCGCCGCTGGATCGCGAATGGACCGGGTAAGTAAATCTGCCCCTATGTTTTCCTCGAAGCTTGATGTATTCCCCTAAGAGAAGACTTACCCCAGAGGTTTATGGGTACTTTTCTGGGTTATCGATGAGACGATTGTTTGAAGGAATAGA
This sequence comes from Engystomops pustulosus, assembly GCF_040894005.1. Taxonomy (NCBI): domain Eukaryota; kingdom Metazoa; phylum Chordata; class Amphibia; order Anura; family Leptodactylidae; genus Engystomops; species Engystomops pustulosus. The sequence goes on along the minus strand of NC_092411.1, from coordinate 12,368,091 downwards.
AGTTCATCTGAGTTTCTGGAGAACCCAACCCTCATCATGGTTATTATCCATACAAGGGCGAGCCGTCCATCAGTCACTCCCCATCTCCCCGAAATCTCAGACACTACGCCCACTTCCATTAACACGCCGTTGTTATAACGCTGGTGAAGGTTTTATAGCCTTACTTTAATATTCTCCTCCATGAAGTCGTCATTCACGTAAGTTATAGTGTAAACAGCGATCCCGTCCAGGACATGTGCTGTTTATTTCCACTGATTTACGTTGCCTGAAGTGTGAAAAGACGAGACGCGTGGATTTTAGGCTGTTAAACAAATTTTTGACCAGTCAGCTCTGATTGGGCCAAATTTCCTTCCAAGAACAAGACATCTTTAATGTAATATTTATTGAAGTTTTTTTTTTAAAGTATAGATTCCAAGACAATTCTCAGCTACTTGACTTGTAGTAAATCTGTATATTGATGTAACATGTTGGCGGTAATATCTTCCCGCGTAGATACTATTATCCCCCTCTAAAGCATACCCCACCTTCCAAAAACCTTTGGAGGAATCAGTAGTCCAGTGTGTTTGGTTGGAGACCTAGCTGCTGTGACTCACTCCTCCCCCTTCCCTCTCCATAGACCTCTTTGTAATCTGACACCTCTGTGAGCTTCTGCCTTGTTGCTTACAATGGGGAGCAACGATGTATATGGTCTTTATGTGATGCAGAGGTCTTCATTTTCCATTAGTTCTGCTCTCTGCAATCTCTGTCTGTATATTTGTGATCCCCTTTGAGGCTCTGGTTGGAGACCTAACTGCTGTGACTCACTCCTCCCCCTTCCCTCTCCATAGACCACTTTGTAATCTGACACCTCATGGATGGAACTAACAAAATTTATTGAAAAGTAAAATCGGATGGATAGGGGCAGATTTAGGGTAACATGTATGAAAAGTGTGGGCTCTCAACATCCCAAGAAGTTTACTACAGTTTCTCCTACACTCTTGTTAAAAAGTTGGCGTGGCGAGGGCAGGGACTGGGTTTCCGAACTTTTACGCCAGTTTTCTAACATGAATGTGCGGTACAATTGATTCCAGTCCCCTACAAGCCAATTGCAGCCAGGCCTGGTGCCTAATGTATGACGTGTCCTTCACCTTGTCATATTATAGGCTGCACTGGGGAAGGAGGTATCAAGGCCAACGTGACAAACGCCGATCTTGATATACTCCCCCCCCCCACTGAGTTTATAACCACTGTACATACAACATCAGGCTCGGACTGGCCCACAGGTGAACAGGTGGATCCACCAGTGGGCCCCTAGGCCCTGCATAAGTACCGTAGGGCTGGACAAGAAACCCTCTCTGTAATTTGTACATATAATAAGCATAGAGCATCTCAACTATATGTATTTATATGATTATATTAATAGATTATGTACCAAACATATAGCTGTGGTGGGCCCCAAGATCAGATTTTACTGGTGGGCCCAATGTATCCCAGTCTGACACTGAACACCATAACAGAGCCCAGACAGACTCCATTATAAGTCATTTGGATCTGCTAGGTACTGCTGGTGCTGATAACATGAAGGATCCATACTGCTGGCTGGTGTCAGTACCCACGACAGCAGCGCAAACAGGGGCCACTACATTACCATACAAGCACAGGCACTATATATATATATATGTGTGTGTGTGTGTGATTGTAAACAATATTAACCCCTTAAGGACCAGGCCCTTTTTCGTTTTTGCATTTTTATTTTTCACTTCCCACATTCAAAAATCTATAACTTTTTTATTTTTCCATGTAAAGAGCTGTGTGACGGCTTATTTTCTGCGTAACAAATAGCACTTCGTAGTGGTAGTATTCAATATTCCATGCCGTGTACTGGGAAGCGGGAAAAAAATTCTAAATGCAGAGAAAATGATGAAAAAACACATTTGCAACATTTTCTTGTGGGTTTGGTTTTTACAGCTTTCACTGTGCGCCCCAAATGACAGGTCTATTTCATTCATTGGGTCAATACGATCACATGGATACCAAATTTGTATAGGTTTTAAAATGTTTTCATACATTTACAAAAATTAAAACCTCCTGTACAGAATCTTCATTTTGCCATCTTTTTGCGCTAATAACTTTTTCATACTTTGGTGTACGGAGCTGTGAGTGGTGTCATTTTTTGTGACTTTTGATGACGTTTTCAATGCTTTTATTTTTAGGACTGTGCGACCTTTTGATCACTTTTTATAGAATTTTTTCTATTTTTCAAAATGGCAAAAAAATGCCATTTGCGACTTTGGACGCGATTTTCCGTTACGAGGTTAAACGCAGTGAAAAACGGTTATTATATTTTGATAGATCCGGCATTTTCGGACGTGGCGATACCTAATGTGTTTAGGATTTTTACTGTTTATTTATATTTTTATCAGTTCTAGGGAAAGGGGGTGATTTGAATTTTTAGGTTTTTTTATATAATTTTTTTTTTTTTTACTTTTTTTCATTTATTTTTTTTACTATTTTTCAGACTCCCTAGGGTACTTTAACCCTAGGTTGTCTGATTGATCCTATCATATACTGCCATACTACAGTATGGCAGTATATGGCGATTTTGCACACCATCTATTATAATGTGCAGATCGCACATTGTAATAGATAGCCTCGATCATGACAGCCTCGGATCTTTGTGTGATCCGAGGCTGTCATGACAACGCTCTTTAATGCCGGCGGCAGATTTGCCGGCAGCGATGGCGGGTGCTAGCGATGGGCATTTGCTTCATTATGCAGCAAATGCCCGGTGAGTATGTAGAGGGCTCAGCCCGTGAGCCCTCTTCATACTCCCCCATGCGCAGCAAGACGTAAGGTTACGTCTTACTGCGCTATGGGGTTAATTTATGCCTATGTAAAACACACATACATACAAACAAACACACATCATGCACTTACATACACCTATAATACTGTCAGGATCAGTGAATCCTCTGGACCACTGCGGGAGATGGAACTAGCCGGCACCTGGAACCGGAGTCTAAGTTTTCACCAGAGCCCACCGCAAAGCGCGCCGGACTTGCTGCGGCAGGATACCATCAGGTTGTTCCCAGGTGCGACACCCAACCCTACAGAACCCTGGGCATCCTGCACCTACCGTATACTTATCATTTTGTCATATTTAACCCCTTATAGGCTCTTAAAGGGCCCTGGTATGAGCTTAGCACTGGACCCTTGATACTGTTCATCCTGAACCCTATGCAGAGCAGTGGATCCTGGGAGAAGCCGCATCCCATGGCTTTGCCTTTCCCACATGTCAGATGTTGGGTGTATGTGCCTGAGGTTATCAGTACATCTGTTTTGATTCTTCTTTCTGATCCAGTTGAACGTCTGCGTTACACGAGATATTGTGATCCGTCTCGTTCCTCGTGGTTACTATGGAGTATTGCATCTGTGTACCCCAGCACTGCCAGGTCTCTTATCTCACCACACTGCGCCCCAGGATCCTCTCCAGGCCGTTACCTCCCCATAGGACCAGAAGACTGTCCGGCTTTCTGCCTCCCCGGCATTTCACTTCCTTCAATCATAATAACCTCTAAATACAAATGTTAGAAAACTAGAGTTTATGTTAATTTTACAAATTTTAGTAAGAAATGCCTCTGAATCATAGCTGCCAACTTTTGAGGGATGTAACGATCCGTGCACCTGTGTGACATCACATGACCAGGGATATAACGAGCCGTGGACCTGTGTGACATCACATGACCAGGGATATAACGAGCCGTGCACCTGTGTGACATCACATGACCAGGGATATAATGAGCCGTGGACCTGTGTGACATCACATGACCAGGGATGTAGCGAGCCGTGCACCTGTGTGACATCACATGACCAGGGATATAATGAGCCGTGGACCTGTGTGACATCACATGACCAGGGATGTAGCGAGCCGTGCACCTGTGTGACATCACATGACCAGGGATATAACGAGCTGTGCACCTGTGTGACATCACATGACCAGGGATATAATGAGCCGTGCACCTGTGTGACATCACATGACCAGGGATATAACGAGCCGTGCACCTGTGTGACATCACATGACCAGGGATATAACGAGCCGTACACCTGTGTGACATCACATGACTAGGGATATAACGAGCCGTGCACCTGTGTGACATCACATGACTAGGGATATAACGAGCAGTGCACCTGTGTGACATCACATGACTAGGGATATAACGAGCAGTGCACCTGTGTGACATCACATGACCAGGGATATAACGAGCCGTATACCTGTGTGACATCACATGACTAGGGATATAACGAGCCGTGCACCTGTGTGACATCACATGACTAGGGATATAACGAGCAGTGCACCTGTGTGACATCACATGACTAGGGATATAATGAGACGTGCACCTGTGTGACATCACATGACTAGGGATATAACGAGCAGTGCACCTGTGTGACATCACATGACCAGGGATATAACGAGCCGTATACCTGTGTGACATCACATGACTAGGGATATAACGAGCCGTGCACCTGTGTGACATCACATGACTAGGGATATAACGAGCCGTGCACCTGTGTGACATCACATGACTAGGGATATAACGAGCAGTGCACCTGTGTGACATCACATGACTAGGGATATAACGAGCAGTGCACCTGTGTGACATCACATGACTAGGGATATAACGAGCCGTGCACCTGTGTGACATCACATGACCAGGGATATAATGAGCTGTGCACCTGTGTGACATCACATGACTAGGGATTTAACGAGCCGTGCACCTGTGCGACATCACATGACCAGGGATATAACAAGCCGTGCACCTGTGTGACATCACATGACCAGGGATATAATGAGCCGTGGACCTGTGTGACATCACATGACCAGGGATGTAGCGAGCCGTGCACCTGTGTGACATCACATGACCAGGGATATAATGAGCCGTGCACCTGTGTGACATCACATGACCAGGGATATAACGAGCTGTGCACCTGTGTGACATCACATGACCAGGGATATAACAAGCCATGTACCTGTGTGACATCACATGACCAGGGATATAACGAGCCGTGCACCTGTGTGACATCACATGACCAGGGATATAATGAGCCGTGGACCTGTGTGACATCACATGACCAGGGATGTAGCGAGCCGTGCACCTGTGTGACATCACATGACCAGGGATATAATGAGCCGTGCACCTGTGTGACATCACATGACCAGGGATATAACGAGCTGTGCACCTGTGTGACATCACATGACCAGGGATATAACAAGCCATGTACCTGTGTGACATCACATGACCAGGGATATAACGAGCCGTGCACCTGTGTGACATCACATGACTAGGGATATAACGAGCAGTGCACCAGTGTGACATCACATGACTAGGGATATAACGAGCAGTGGACCTGTGTGACATCACATGACTAGGGATATAATGAGCCGTGCACCTGTGTGACATCACATGACCAGGGATATAACAAGCCGTGCACCTGTGTGACATCACATGACCAGGGATATAATGAGCCGTGCACCTGTGTGACATCACATGACCAGGGATATAATGAGCCGTGCACCTGTGTGACATCATATGACTAGGGATATAACGAGCTGTTCATCTGTGTGACATCACATGACCAGGGATATAATGAGCCGTGCACCTGTGTGACATCACATGACTAGGGATATAACGAGCTGTGCACCTGTGTGACATCACATGACTAGGCACTGGTTCATTATCCACAAGAAGTAAACAATGAAGCTTCAAAAAAAAAGCTAGAAAACACCTAAGCACTGGGAATTGCTACAGAATGTATAGTGGAAAATTGTAGAACTGTTCATTACAGAAACAATATCAATTATTTTCTAAAAGTGGACAAGTCATGTAATGCAGACCCCAAACCTGACAATCAGAGTCTTAGCTCTCCCTATTCCACATGAAGGTTCCCAAAAACAGATTATAATTTAGAAGAATTTGATATTTGTGTTGGGGATAATTACTTACACCCCTGGATTATCTCCTAATGGGAGGAGAGATGTAACAATAGGCAGTATATGGAATATCCCGGCTATAGGTCAACATCCAATATAATGTAAAAGTGACCAAATGTCTCCACCTAGTGGTGAAATATTAATTAGGCGCACGGGAAAAATTTTAATCTATCTACTGTACTCCTCCTATAAGGTAAAAATGCTGACAGACCGTACCTGGGGTGAGGTAACAAAAACTACTTCTACATAATAAATAGTTAAACGCTGTGTAAAAGTACAGCAGAAAAAGACAATGGTCCCATGTATCAGTACTAGCGCAGTCTGTGCTATGTACAGTCACCTGTGGAGTGTGCAGGGGGCGGCAGATTCATCAAAACTGGGATATTGGGGCTTATTTACTAAGGGTCCATGGATCGCATTTCCGTCGGACTTCCAGACATTTTCGGGATTTGTGCGGCTGGGACAGGTATCTAAAAGGGGACTGTGTCGCACGCCATCGGATTTAGGCACAATCACGCCGGTTATTATGCGACAGAAATTGAGGGTTGTGCCGCCGGACGATCTGACTGATTTGGACTGAGGACCTGAGCGGGGAAGCGTCACATGCAGGATATCGGGCGCACGATCTTAGTGAATGGTGGCACAGTGCATGATCATCGGAACAATGCCCTTTGGGCAAACTCCTCGGACAGGTAAGTAAATGTGCCCCATTGTGCCCAGCATTGAGCACCTGTATATAGGAGGGTACTGAACGAGAGGGGGTGCAGGTGGATGAACAAGGAAATTAGGGGAATGGGAGGATTAAAGTACAAGGACAAGTTTTGAAATTTTAGGTTACACACTCGTGTATATGAGGATTCTCATAAAGAACATATGACAGTGATGGCTAACCTATGGCACTGGTGCCAGAGGTGGCACTCGGAGCCCAATCTGTGGGCACTCAGGCCATCACCAGAGATGACTCCAGGTATCTTCCTGCAGTCCCAGACAGCCCAGGACTTGCTGTGCACAGAGCTATATTAAAGCGACAGCACTATCTGGGACTACTGGAGGAGGGGGAAGGTGTGGACAGATCTGGATTATCATTGTAGCTCCTGCTCCGGCCCTGACAATTCTTCCTGTTTATGGGACCCTGGAGGGAAGCCACAATAATCATCCAAATTTCTTCTAGCTTCTGCTTTATTGCTGTCCTCAGGTGCTGATATCAATGAAAGCTGTGACAGAGCAGGGGATGTAAATAACTTATTAAATTTAACCCCTCCAGTAATACATCTATATACCGCCACCTAATCCCCAGTAACACATCTATATACAGCCACCTACCCCCCAGTAATACATCTATATACAGCCGCCAACCCCCCAGTAATACATCTACATACAACCGCCTGGCCCCCAGTAATACATCTATATACAGCCGCCTACCCCCCAGTAATACATCTATATACAGCCGCCAACCCCCCAGTAATACATCTACATACAGCCACCTACCCCCCAGTAATACATCTATATACAGCCGCCAACCCCCCAGTAATACATCTACATACAGCCACCTACCCCCCAGTAATACATCTACATACAACCGCCTACCCCCCAGTAATACATCTATATACAGCCGCCAACCCCCCAGTAATACATCTACATACAGCCACCTACCCCCCAGTAATACATCTATATACAGCCGCCTACCCCCAGTAATACATCTATACACAGCCGCCTCAACCCCCAGGAATACATCTATATACTGTCGCCAACCCCCCAGTAATACATCTATATATAGCCACCATTCCCTCTATTAATACATGTAAATACAGCCACCAACCCCCCAGTCATATATCTATATAAAGCCTCCAACCCCCCAGTCATATATCTATATACAGCCGCCAACCCCCTAGTAAAACATCTATATACAGATGCCAACCCCCCAATAATACATCTATATACAGTCACCTCAACCCCCAGGAATACATCTACATACAGCTATCAACCCCCCCCCCATAATACATCTTTAACCAGCCGCTAACCCCCCAATAATACATATATATACAGCCACCAACCCTCCTTTAATACATCTATATACAGCTGCCAACCCCCCAATAATACATCTACATACAGCCGCCAACCCCCCCAGTGGTACTTCTATATACAGTCGCCTCAACCCCCAGGAATACATCTATATACAGCCGCCAACCCCCCAGTAATACTTCTATATACAGCCGCCAACCCCCTGGAATACATCTATATACAGCCGCCAACCCCCCAGTAATACTTCTATATACAGCCGCCAACCCCCTGGAATACATCTATATACAGCCGCCAACCCCCCCAGTAATACATCTATATACAGCCGCTAACCCCCCAGTAATACATTTATTGCAGTAATACATCTATATACAGCCACCAACCTCCCCAGTAAGGTTACAGCTGCTAGACCCTCCAGTAATACATCTATATACAGCCGCCTCACACCTCAGTAATACATCTATATACAGCCGCCAACCTCACAGTAATACATCTATATACAACCGCCAACCCCCAGGAATACATCTATATACAGCCGCTAACCCCCCCAGTAATACATCCATATACAGCCGCCAACCCTCCAGTAATACATCTACATACTCCCCAGTAATACATCTATATACAGCCTTCAACCCTCCATTAATACATCTATAAACAGCCGCCAATCCTGCAGTAATACCTCTACATACAGCCGCCTCACACCTCAGTAATAAATCTACATACAGCCGCCAACCCCCCCGTAATACATCTACATACAGCCACCTACCCCCCAGTAATACATCTATATACAGCCGCTAACCCCCTGTAATACATCTATATACAGCCGCCAACCCCCCAATAATACATCTATATACTGTCGCCAACCCCCCAGTAATACATCTATATATAGCCACCATTCCCTCTATTAATACATGTAAATACAGCCACCAACCCCCCAGTCATATATCTATATAAAGCCTCCAACCCCCCAGTCATATATCTATATACAGCCGCCAACCCCCTCAGTAATACATCTATATACAGCCGCTAACCCCCCAGTAATACATTTATATACAGCCGCCAACCCTCCATTAACACATTTAATGCAGTAATACATCTATATACAGCCACCAACCTCCCCAGTAAGGTTACAGCTGCTAGACCCTCCAGTAATACATCTATATACAGCCGCCTCACACCTCAGTAATACATCTATATACAACCGCCAACCCCCAGGAATACATCTATATACAGCCGCCAACCTCACAGTAATACCTCTACATACAGCCGCCTCACACCTCAGTAATAAATCTACATACAGCCGCCAACCCCCCCGTAATACATCTACATACAGCCGCTAACCCCCTGTAATACATCTATATACAGCCGCTAACCCCCTGTAATACATCTATATACAGCCGCCAACCCCCCAATAATACATCTATATACAGCCGCCAACCCCCCAGTAATACGTCTATATAAAACCCCCATTCCCTCCATTGATATATATATATATATGTACACCTGCCTCATACCCCAGTAATACATCTATATACAGCCACCTAACCCCTAGTATCACATCTATAAACAGCCGCCTATTGTGCAGCAATACATCTATATACAACCACCTCGCACCAAAGTAATACATCTATATACAACCACCTCGCACCAAAGTAATACATCTATATACAACCGCGAACCACCCAGTAATACATTTATATACAACCGCGAACCCCCCAGTAATACATTTATATACAGCCGCCAACCCCCCAGTAATACATCTATATACAACCGCGAACCCCCCAGTAATACATCTATATACAGCCGCCAACCCCCTGGAATACATCTATATACAGCCGCCAACCCCCTGGAATACATCTATATACAACCACCAACCCGCCAGTAATACATCTATATACAGCCGCCAACCCCCCAGTGATACATCTATATACAACCACCAACCCGCCAGTGATACATCTATATACAGCTGCCAACCACCCAGTGATACATCTATATAGACACATAGCTACATATACATCTATATACAGCAGCCAAACCCCTAGTAACACATCTATATACAGCCGCCTTGCCCCCCAGTAATACATCTATATACAGCAGCCAAACCCCTAGTAACACATCTATATACAACCGCGAACCCCCCAGTAATACATTTATATACAGCCGCCAACCCCCCAGTAATACATCTATATACAGCCGCCAACCCCCCAGTAATACATCTATATACAGCCGCCAACCCCCCAGTAATACATCTATATACAGCCACCAACCCCCCCAGTAATACATCTATATACAGCCACCAACCCCCCCAGTAATACATCTATATACAGCCGCCAACCCCCCCAGTAATACATCTATATAAAGCCGCCAACCCCCCCAGTAATACATCTATATACAGCCAACAACCCCCTCAGTAATACATCTATATACAGCCGCCAGCCCCCCCAGTAATACATTTATATACAGCCGCCTACCCTCCGGTAATACATCTATAAACAACCGCCAACCCCCCAGTAATACGTTTATATACATTTATAATACATCTAAATACAGCGGCCTCACTCCCAAGTAATAAATCTATACACCCCCCCCCCCTTCCATGAAAACCTGCCCCTCCGCAGAACATACAAACTCCTGCCCTCTGCCCAGAGCAATATCTATATATAACCCAAAATAAAATAATAACATTGTACTCACCCCCCTCACCGTTGTCTGCGCACTGTGCTGCATGTGGGCGCCAATGTCCTGTGCGCTCCATGGGCTATGGCAGGGGAGGGCACGTATTGTGCCTTACACAGATCTGGAAACATAGTGGGCAATTTAGGCAGCCATGTGGATCGCACACACTTGGTGGCGGGCCCTTTTAAGGGCAAAGTGGTGAGGGCCCAGGGGCGTACACCACAGGTGCCCACTCTTTTATCCGGCCCTGCTCTAAGCACACAGCTAAAATAACACAGCAGAGGCTTCAGAACAGAACATCTCTGTGACCATTCCTGACCGGCCCAGCCAGGGCCCTGAGCTAAACCCCCACATTTATGATCCCTCCCTATGGCGCCTTCATTCTTATCCCTACTTGGTAAAATTGGGAACTATGGTGAATCACAATCATAAACTTACAGCCAATTATATCAATGAAGTAGTCATCAGACCTTAGAAGGAGCCTTGTGAATTATACCGCAGTACTGAAGGTGGCCACCAGGGGGCGAGGTCAGCCTCACAGAAACTCAACAGGACAGCAATAAAAAAAACTAATTCATAGCAAAATGTTTCAAACGAGTTTTTGGTTTTGTTTTTTTCATTCATTCATTGATATGATCATATTGTATTCTATTAAAAAAAATGTGTATCCTGAATTTAATGAGTATTACTATGTGTTTTTTTAAAAACCTCAATCCCCTTTGACATAATCTGTGTGCGCTGTATAAATAAAGAATTATTATGAATTATTATAATCTGTTTTCATGTTTTTTTTAAATTATTTTGTGCATTCTGATGCGATAATAAAGTTGTCCACCAGAGGGCAGAGTCTGTTTAATATGAGCCAAACATGGGAAACTGTACTGTACTTTAAAGGGTTAAGCCACAGGGACATAGAAAGTGAAAGTCCCACCCATGGTATATCAGTGTATGATGCTCTGCACTCACCAGGTGAAGGCGACGGATTCTGTGAAATCACGTGAATAACTTTGTAGAAGAAGCAGAAGGATTTCTGAGAAAATGAAAACTGACAACAGCTGCGGTGTCGTGTCAGTGTGTGCCCTTACTTTCTTTTACGTTTGACCATTTCTTGGGACATATAAGCCCCACTCCGTTTTTTAGGCCGAATCAAGGGACCTTATGTGTAAAGGGTGTCTAACACAATCAATGCAAAAGTATGTGCACCCCCCCCCCCCCCCCCCCACCTCCTAAATTATTAATGAAAGATACGGTGGGAACAGGTGCACAGAATCCAACACCAAATCGGGGGCGGTGCCGTCGGACAACCCAACTGATTCGAACTGACCGCGGGATTTAAAATTCAAATTGTGTCGCAAGACAATGCACTTACATGCACCAGGAAGAAGAAGGTGAACTCCTGGGGACCTGAGCGGGGAAGTGACACATGCAGGATATCGGGGGCAGGATCTTAGTGACTCCCCGCACAGCGCATTATACACGGACAATGCACTTACATGCACCAGGAAGAAGAAGGTGAACTCCGGGGACCTGAGCGGGGAAGTGACACATGCAGGATATCGGGGCACGATCATAGTGACTCCCTGCACAGCGCATTATACACGGACAATGCACTTACATGCACCAGGAAGAAGAAGGTGAACTCCGGGGACCTAAGCGGGGAAGCGACACATGCAGGATATCGGGCGCTCGATCTTAGTGACTCCCCGCACAGCGCATCATACACGGACAATGCACTTACATGCACCAGGAAGAAGAAGGTGAACTCCTGGGACCTGAGCGGGGAAGCGACACATGCAGGACATCGGGTGCACAATCTTAGTGAATCGCGGCAGCTCCAAATACTCGTTGGACAACGCACCTCAGGGATCGCGACGGGACGGGTAAGTAAATGTGCCCTAGTGGGGGGAATGAGTAAAACCGGTGCATTGTGCACCAGACATAATAATCCCAGGGTCGTGGTAAAACATGGTGGATTTACTTGTAAATCTGATACAGCAGTCATCCATCGGAATTACATCTACACCAGGTCCTGGTTCAGGCTAAAGTAAATTTAAAAAGTGGTTAAAATTCCGGCAAAACCCTTGAAAAATTGCAACTGCAGCTGGAATTGTCAAGTTTTTCATGCTTTGTATATCAGAAAACTGGCACAGAAACCACGATAAAAGCCCCAACGCACATCAGCATAATTGTAAAAGTTGATTTTAGTAGGAAGGAGGCCATGGATGACAAATATAAGCAGATACCACAGTCCCGGTGCCTGGATCTATGAGTAATGTCCCTGGTTTATCAGGATGGATTGTGATGGGAGATTTACTTTAAGTGTTGGGGAAATAGTATACTGAGGTAAGGGGCATTACCAGGTTTTACCCCACAAAACTACAAGGCCCCTCAGGTAGGGGATGACATATCCTTTCTAAAATTCCATTTTTTATGTAAAAACTTGTCCGTTTACCTATAAAAAAAAACTCCAAAGTCAGGCAAAAAAGACTCTTCTCACCTTCTCACATGAGATGAGTCAGGTTTAGAGGTCGCAGGCATAAAGTCACTTCAGACTCCCCTTTCTTCTGTTCTATAGCACCTAGAAACACACTGCTGGTGTCATATTAACACCTTACCGACGCGCGCCGTACTACTACAGGTCCCGGTGCATGGAGAGGGCTCATGGGCTGAGCCCTCTCCATAGCCGGTAAGTCTTTGCTTCATATTGCGGCAAAGACTTACCGGTAACATCTGCGATTGGTGCCAGCACCGATTGCAGGTGCTATGTTGTCGGCTGGCCGGGAGTCCGAAAAATAGTAAAAATAAAAAAAAAGTTTAAAAAAAAATATAATTAAAAAAAAAATTCAAAATCACCCCCCTTTCCCTAGAACTAATATAAATATACAGTAAAAATCATAAACACATTAGGTATCGCCGCGTCCGAAAATGCCCGATCTAAACTATAATAACGTTTTAAAATATAATCACTTTTTTTCACTGCGCTTAACCCCGTAACGGAAAATAGCGCCCAAAGTCGAAAATGTTGCTTTTTTGCCATTTTAAAAAATATTAAAATTCTATCAAAAGTGATTGAAAGGTCGCACAGTACTAAAAATGGCAGCATTGAAAAGACATCAAAAATCGCAAAAAATGACACTACCCACAGCTCCGTACACCAAAGTATAAAAAAGTTATTAGCGCCAGAAGATGACAAAATCCCCCCAAAAAAATTTGTACAGGAGGTTTTAATTTTTGTAAATGTATGAAAACATTATAAAACCTATACAAATTTGTTATCCCCGTAATCATATTGACTCAAAGAATAAAGTAGACATGTCATTTGGGGCGCTCAGTGAAAGACGTAATATCCAAGCCCACAAGAAAATGGCGCAAATGTGTTTTTTCACCATTTTCACTGTATTTGGAATTTCTTCCCGCTTCCCAGTACATGGCATGGAATATTAAATACCATCACTATGAAGTGCAATTTGTTACGCAGAAAATAAGTCGTCACACAGCTCTTTACATGGAAAAATAAAAGAGTTATAGATTTTTGAAGGTGGAGAGTGAAAAATGGAAGTGAAAAAAATTAAAAAGGGCCAGGTGGTTAAGGGGTTAAAGATGAGACGAGCAAAACGGAAATATTCGGGAAACCCGACGAAAGTGCGGCGTTCAGACCATTAGTAAATGAGCGCCTATGTCTTTAGCTGTCTGTATCTCTGGATCTGTCGCTGTAGCTTTATCTTGGATCTGAAAGACGAGATCTGCCACACCCCCCACCGGGGCCTAGCCTTTTCTTGGGGCCTGGAGGCAGCCGGGGCCCAGAATACCTGAGTGGCTGGCGGTTGCGGCCTAGGACGCGCTGTGGTCACGGTGCTTGGTATGGGGGACCGGAGGGCTGTCCTATGGTCTGGCAGCTCTCCAGCAGGTGGTGTTGGCAAGAAATACGGAGGGAGAGGCTGATGTACTGGTTCTCCCTGGGGCAACCCCTGAGTGTCCGTAAGATAAGTCCCTGGGTAATGGATGGGGAAGCCCGTTGTGGTGACAGCCATATCCAGGGATCAGATGGAGGCAACGTTGTGCAAATTAACTTACAGTTCTTTATTGAACAGTAGGTGATGGCCAAACGTAACAGCAGTAGATTCCGCAAGCTGGAAAAGTCATGGAGAGCCGGACGGCAGGAAGGTTACTCTCAGCCTGGTAGAAGATGCAGCTGGGTTTATGTAGGGGGAACTGTGTCCAATAGTGGAAGCTGCAGTTCTGGGCAGGAGTCTTTAGACTTGCCCTCAGGTATCATACAGCGGAAGTAAAATGTCATACCCGAGAGGGGCGGTAGGTTATTGGGGTAAAACCTGGTGATAGATTTTTCTCTGTACAACTGGGCCCTAATCCTCTTCCCCACTCCCTCAGTCCAAATCCTTCGGGTCCCTTAATCTGGTACTCGCACCCACATAAAAATATCTTCCTCTAATGGGGTTAGTCAAAAAAATGATCAGACCCTGGCCATGTGGTGACCCCAGCTAACCCCCAATCCACAGCCAGTCCCACCCCCATACATCTGCATACTCCCCCCCCCCCTGCACATGTACAACTAGCCCCCATTCTTGCACTGATACAATCCTAAAAATCTTTAGTCAGATACAAGTTTTCTTGTCTTGATTCCAGCACCCCCTCATAGTAGCCCCCACACTGTTTTATGCCCCCCTTCCTTAATGAAGATATCAGAGGAGGATTAGGCTGTTAGCTCCGCTATCCGGGGAGATAACCTCTCGCCACAGCTTCTCCCCTCTTTCTATTCAGAAGGAAAGAGAGGGGACACTATAAAGCAGATACAATGAAATGGGGTGCTATAAAGCGATATAATGAGACGGGACACTATAAAAGGGGCATAAAGAGACAGGGCATTATGAATGTGGGCCTAATGGAGTGGACATTAGGTATAGAGTAGAACTGAGTTAAGTATATTAGCCCTATAAAACCTTTCCTATTTCTCACGTGGCCTCCTGGGAAAACTAAATTCCCGCCCCCGGTGTAGTGTGTAAGGACCTGCTATGTGCAATGTCTCCCTCCTCCTACTTCCTTATACACTGGAGAATCTGAAACCTGATCCTTTGTTGTAAAACATATTTTTGAAAGCCGAGACCCCTGACGTCTGCAGCCGTCAGGGAACGTCAGCGCATATCACAGATAACGTACACGAAGGAAAATCCTCCCCAGCATGTGAGGGACAATGACATCCTCTGCGCAGGGGGTGCCTGTCATTCACCACATTAGAGTTTCCAAAAATGCTCCAAAAAATTCATTCCTATGGAGGAAATGAGCTGCTTATTTTACATTGTTACCCGT
The DNA here is from genome assembly GCF_040894005.1 of Engystomops pustulosus. Lineage (NCBI taxonomy): Eukaryota > Metazoa > Chordata > Amphibia > Anura > Leptodactylidae > Engystomops > Engystomops pustulosus. The sequence continues at coordinate 12,352,103 of NC_092411.1, read as the reverse complement.
GATATGCGATAGGACGTTGGGATGTACAATGACAACGGAAATGGGGGGATTCGGTATTGACTTTCCGCCATTTTTTTTCAGGCGCACATTTTAGCCGCAGCTTTGAAATCCCAATACTTTTCTTGCGCTTCTAGATCCCCAACGCTTTTTTTGGCGCAGTTTCTGGCGCACACTTAGAGCTGCTAAAAGCTGCTCCACCAAATTCTCTGTCCCCCAGTATAGCTAGCCAGCCCCCTTATCTCCTAGTATATGGCCAGTCCCCTGCCTCCAGTATATAGCCCCCCCAGCCCCCTGCCCCCCTTATATATATATATCCAGCCCCATGCCCCCCAGTATGTAGCCTGCCTGCTCCCCCAGTATATAGCTAGCCAGCCCTTTGCCCCCCGGTTTATATTTATCCAGCTGCATGCCCCCCAGTATGTAGCCTGACTGCCCCCATACAAAGCTAGCCAGACCCCTGCCCCAGTATATAGACATCCGGCTCCTTGCCCCCCAGTATATAGCCAGCCCCCTGCATCCAGTCTATACCTAGCCTGCCCCCAAGTATATAGCCAGCCTCCTGCCCCCAGTATATAATCAGCAGCTCCTGCCCCCCAGTATATAGCCAGCCGGCCCCAAGTATATAGCCAGCCAGCCAGCCCCCTTTCCCTCATTTTATAGCCAGCCCCCTGCCCCCAAGTATTTAGCCAACCTCCTCCCCCCAATATAAAGCCAGCCCATGTCCCCAGTAAATAGCCAGCCCTCTGCCCCAGTATATAGCCAGCCAGCCAATGCCCCCAGTAAATAACCAGCTAGATCCCTGCCACCCCCAGTATATAGACATCCAGCCCCCTGCCTCCAGTATATAGCCAGCACCTTGCATCCAATCTATAGCAAGCCCTTCCCCTCAGTATATAGACAGCCTCCTGCTCTTGTATATAGCCAGTTAGCCTCCAGCCCCCAGTATATAGCCAGCCTACCCCAGTATAAAGCTATTCAGCCCCCTGCCTTCAGTATATAGCCAGCCCCACAGTATATAGCCAGCCCCACAGTATGTAGCCAGACTTCCCCCAGTATATAGCTATTCTGCCCCCTGCCTCCAGTGTACAGCCAGTCCACTGCCCCAGTATATAGCCAACCTATGGCCTCTAGTATATAGCTAGCCAGCCCTCTACCCCCAGTATATAGCCAGCCCATACCCCCTAGTATATAGTCAGCCATTTTCCTCCCCCGGTATATAGCCAGCCCATATCCCAGTATATAACCACCCAGCCGCCTTCAGTATATAGCCAGGCCCCTGCCCCCAGTATATAGCCAGCCAGCTCCGAGCATATAGCGAGCCCCAGTATATAGCCAATCAGCCCATGACCCCCCAATATATATCCAGCAGCCCCTGCCCCCAGTATATAGCCAGAGACTCCTTCCCCCAGTATATAGCCAGCCTTCCCCTAGAATAATAATAATAACGATCTTTATTTATATAGCGCCATCAAATTCCGTAAATCATAGGAGACATATACAAATATATTACATTACAGAGTAATAACAGTCATATGGAACAATAGGAGTGAGGGCCCTGATCACAAGAGCTTAAAGCTGCTGCATTAAGAATAGATTGAAGAGGAGAGAGTTTAGCAAGTGTTGGACCGATTAGTAGGGAGTTACAGTAGTCTAGTCGAGAGTGAATAAGTGCAACAATTAGCATTTTAGAAGTTTCAATTGTCAGAAATGGTCGGATTCTGGAGATGGTGAAAAGGAGAGGTCAGAGTCCAGCACAACCCCAAGACAGCGGGCCTGCTGCCCCGGTGCTATAGTGATCCCACAGACCGGGATGGAGAGGGTCGGTTAGTAGATGGTGGAAAGATAAGAAGTTCAGTCTTGAAAGATTAAGTTTCAAGAAGAGAGAGGATGTTAGAGACAGCAGAGAGACAATCACCAGTGTTCTGGAGTAAGGCGGGAGTGATATCACATGCAGATAGATAGATAGATAGATAGATAGATAGATAGATAGATAGATAGATAGATATGAGATAGATAGATATGATATAGATAGGAGATAGATAGATAGATAGATAGATAGATAGATAGATAGATAGGAGATAGATAGATATGGGATAGATAGATAGGAGATAGATAGATATGAGATAGATAGATAGATAGATAGATAGATAGATAGATAGATAGATAGATATGAGATAGATAGATAGATAGATAGATAGATATGAGATAGATAGATAGATAGATAGATAGATAGATAGATATGATATAGATAGATAGATAGATATGAGATAGATAGATAGATATGAGATAGATAGATAGATAGATAGATAGATAGATAGATAGGAGATAGATAGATAGATAGATAGATAGATAGATATGAGATAGATAGATAGATAGATAGATAGATAGATAGATATTAGATAGATAGATAGATAGATAGATAGATAGATATGAGATAGATAGATATGAGATAGATAGATAGATAGATAGATAGGAGATAGATAGATAGATAGATAGATAGATAGATAGATAGATAGATAGATAGATAGATAGATATTACTACTGGATGGAACAAGATTATTTTACTTTGTCTTGATAACTTGTTAAAACTTCAGTAAAGAAAAATTGAAACAGAATAGAAACTGTATCCACTAAACAGGAAAAAGGAAACAAAAATGTAACACAAAAGAAAACATAAACATTATCTGGAAACGGGGAAGAAGAGACAGTAGTACACTTCCTGCCCTGGTGTCTGTGGCCACGCTGGAGGTGTAATGTGGTAGTAGGAGGAGGAGGTGATGGGCCTGGACGTGTCACTGGGGACTTCTACTTCCTCATCTTCAGCCCTGGAATTACCCTCTGGGAGGAGGAAGCTGCAGATAATCTCCTCCTCCCTCTATAAGTCGCACACTCCAGCCCTTGATGCAGAGGAGAAGTGTTGTGTGTGCAGCGGCTCTCATCACAAGCCTTGTACTGCTCCCTGTGCTCTGTGTTATCTGCTCCGCCAACATTCCCACGTCACCTAAAGCAAGCATGAAGCCCGGGAGACCCTCCTGGAAGAAGCTGCCCCCCGCAGGTAATGTGCCCCCTATATACAGCGTATTGTGGTGTATATGGAGTCCTAAGTTTAACCGTCATCTTTAAGTTGTGTGTAGCTGATTTACAGATGTAGCAGAGCTGAGTCTGTCTTATAATAACTCCATAGGTTAAAATAATATTTTAGGTTTGTTTGTTGCTGATAACGTATTATTATTATCACTGCGCTTATTCTGTTGGTCTTCACTATACTGTAGACTTTGTACTGAGCCGCTTGTAATACTGACCTAGTTTTGTTCCCGCTAGAGTTTAGAGGTACAAAGATTTATGAATATACAGAATAATCAATGTATAGTACAAACAAACACCCAAACTTATGATAAGAACTCAGCTCGCTGATAGAATGATCGTTTGTTACAATGTACAATGTATCCATTATAACAGATTTTTCTAGTTAAGAGACTATTGTAGGAATACAAGGAGTTTTCCGTTCACTGACAGCTAGCAGAGATCTATCAGACAATCAGAAGAAAATGAGAAGTTTAGAAAGAAAGATTTTGAACTTTTTATTGTGCTGTTATTGCGCTTTGTCTACAGGGAAAGCCACTGTCATTCCCTCCCCGCATCAAGACTAAGGTCCAAGCAAATACCATACAAGGTCCCCGTACAGAATATACACAGAGTATCTTATATGATACAGAGATATTTGTATATACAGGACTGTTTTAGGGTTCAGAGGGCACTGGCTGGATGGGATGCCTTAGGTACAGCTCTTAGGGTGACCAACAAAGTTCTTAAAACTAGATCTGACATGTTACTGCTTAAAATGTAAAACATATTAGTTATAAGCATAGACTGTTTCAGGATTTTTGCCTCTCATCAGTACGGCAAAGGACACTGGCTTTAGTCACATTGGGCAAAGCTCCTTTGGGGAGCCACAACAGAGACCTTTTTGTATATCACACTGTTTCTGGGATATTGCCCCTCATCAGTACAGAGTAGGAACCTATCTGGCTAGATTAGATAGCTCTGTGGGTAAAGGGGCACCTTCATCATTACAGACCAGGGCACTGACTGGCTATATGAGATGCCTTAGGCACGGCTTGGTGGGGGAAGCCAAAACAGAGATTTTTATGTAAAGAGGATTGTATCTGTGTCATTACTCCTCATCAGCACAGAGTAGGACTGACTGGCTAGAAGAGATGCCTTAGGCATAGCTTTAGGGGTAAAGGCAGCGTCGGACTGGGGTCCCATCAAATAAAATTTATTCTGGGGCTCACCCTTCATCATCCCCAACGAAATAGACTCCTGGAACCTCCAAAGTGAGTTGCCTGTTCCTCTTAGGTCCAGTATTTGATTAGAACCTGGGCCCGCCATAGCAGATGGACCCTGGGTAATACCCTCATCAGTACAGAGCGGGGCATTGACTGGCTATATGAGGTGCCCTATGCATAGCTCTATAGGGGAAGCCACACCAAAGACTATTCTGTATACAGGGCTGTTTCTGGGTTCTTGCTCCTCATCAGTGCAGATGAGGACAATGTCTAAATAGTTGAGATTCCTTAGTAGTGCCTGGGGGTTCCCTGAATAAAAAACAAAGTTCGGAAAACTAGATCAGTCCAGAATACAATAAAATTTGGAGGATGCGAAGTAATGGTGATATATGACATATAGGCTGATGGGTAAAGTATCGCAGTATCACCACCCAGAAACACCCCGAAATCAGCAGATTATAGTCATAGTGACGGTATGTGGCGCTACAGATTGGGCATTGGACCTAACGGATATGTAGGTCACCTGACTTGTATTTAGGGCAGTGACTTTAGCCTTTAATTGCTGTGACCCAGATATTTTGGGAGTGATGACTGAGTCATGGATCTGATGATGAGGACTTATCCTCAGGAGACCTGGCTGCTTGGAGCCACGTGCAGGGCGTAGACGCCACTTACCCGCCTACAGTCTTGTGCAGGGCGTAAATACCACTTACCTGCCTGCTTGATATAGGATAGGAGTTCCTCTTAAAGGGGTATTTCAGGATTTCCTTAAATTGATCATCTATCTTTAGGATGAGGTGATCAATATCAGATCTCGATGGCACCTGGCACCCATGACACCTGGCACCCATGTCATTTAGCTAGAGACCACTTCACTCTTCACTAAGCACAGCGCCATGCCTAGTATAGTGGCTGTTCTTGGTATTGCACTTAAAGCTTATTTACTAGTGTGGATCGGAGCTGCATTGTGAGCGGTGGATGGGATCTCAAACATCTATTGTATGGATGTGGAAGGTGTCCCAATTCTGGCAGGTGGTCATGTGTCTCCTTTACTAATGGGATGATAGCCACCTATTAGTTCCTCTTCTTCGTATAGTCTGTATGTCACTGATGAGTATGACCAGGTACAGCACTGGCTATTCTCACCAATAGGGATCACAACACCCTCAGTCACGTGCATGGGGGATGATATCATGAAACAACTGTTAAAGGGAACTTTTCAATTAAAGGTGTTAAAAAACATGGCTGCTTTGTTCAACAAACAGCGCCTGACCATGGATTGTGTCGGTATTGCAGCTCAGATGTAAAGAATTGAATGGGGCTTAGTTGCACTACCACACACTACCCACTACTCAGGTGTGGATCTGGTTTTTTGGGGGGAAAAAAGCGGCCATGTTTTTTAAAAAAATCAAGACAATGCCTTTAAACAGACAACCCCTTTAAGTTAAGGCCACCATTGCAGAAGCTTCACCACTTATGCACAAAATGAGAATGTTTCCGGTATATAAAGCGTCATACTAACAATTGCTTTTTCTTCTCCTCCTGATAGACAGAGAACTTGTTGCGGAGGTGGCGAAGCAGCTGCGCCTGATCGGCGATAGATACAACATGAAGCAGAAAATCCTCAACATCGTCACCAAGATCCTGAGTCCAGGAACCTGACTTGCACGTGACGACTATGGATAAAAAAAAAAGCCAAAATGGAATAAAATGCTTCATAAAAAAAATCTCAAAAATGGGAATCCACGTTCTACTGGGAGTGGCCTGAGGAGGCACCGGGTCACCGAAAAACATCGGATATTGGTGGAACGGATGAGGACTATGAGCCGCCATGATGAAAGCCGTCTTTATCTACAAGCCAGTAAGTGCGGATCCTACTGGAGTGTATATAGAAGGAGCCTCGTCGTGGTGGGGTCTAAAGTCGCCTCCGATACTGAATACTCATTGGGTTGCTGGGCAGCAGTGGAAGCGAAATTCTGGAAGTGGACTTTAGCCTGGAAATTAACCATTAACCATCTACATGATATTCAACTCTATGGAACTTATGGAGGGAAACCCTGACAAATTCCTTTAAGAAAAATGTATCAATGCACTTAAAGGGGAACTCCACTGGACTTGCAGCATGCATATTACATTGGCATGACCTTGTAAATGAAATATCTATCATTGTTTCTCTTCTTGAGGCTTCCTACTCTTTGTTTTTTTCCGGGTGTTTTAGTTCTGGTTGCCTTGGAGTATGTCACTTCCTGTCTGGGTGACTACCAGTGGCGATACAGGTAGATACAGGAAGTGCAGGTTATTATACAGAATAATCTTGTTCTAGATCTTTCCGTTAAAGCAAAGAAACAATAAAGAGGATTTTGTCTAGAACAGTGGGAGAGGGGCGAGTGATCTGTTACCTGGGAGGGCGTCCTGGGGCAGATATTATAGAGATGAGCGAAGTTTAGAGGAAGTTTACATGAAGTGACTACTTCTACATTTCTATGTTAATTTTATTATATATTTAATAGATTCTCGTCTATATATTTAGTCATATTGTTGCAGTGATGGGTTTTGATAATTTGATACATATTTTTGTATATTATTTAATATTGTGTCCTTCAAGTGTAAGGAAATAAAAAAATATTTTGTGAATTTACTTTTTGTGATCTTTTTGCTACACTTTATGTCCCCAGTATATAGAAATAATGATTCCACTATAATATTCAGTTTACATAACAAAATTGTGTGAATCCTTCTCTATGGTTGGGTCATGTGATCTTATGTTGACCCCTCCCCCCCTTCCTCTGTAAATTACATGACCCTCCCTTGTCTCCAGGCTTATTGGCTATTACAACTGCATGGACTGAACCACTCAGACTTTCCATAGGGGGAGGAACACACTCCTATCACAGTGATTACACAGGCTCCTGCCACACAGATACAATGTAGCAGATGACATTGCAGCCTCCCTGATTGTATTCTTATGTTCCTGTACATTTTTAGGAGGATAAAGAGAGAACGATAATGACACTGTCCTCCCAGAAGGCAGAGATTGTGCAATGTGATCATGTGCTGAGGTTTCATGGGATTGATAGTAGACGCCCAGAGAAAGAGAAACCTAACAGCCCCTTTGGAACCCCCATCTTGAGAATAGGGCTACACTGGGTCAATGCAGAGTTGGCTGTACATGTGTGGGGATGGAGGATCTGCGGACCTCTCCCCATGGCTGGGTCAAACAAATAATTTGCTACGTATGTGCAGCCACCCACCATTCTTTTCTATGGGAGTGATGAAATTGCTGAACACATATACTTTAGACTGTTTTCGTCACTCGCATAGACACAAATGCAGGGTGGCCGCACATGCGCAGCAATTTCTTCCTTCAGCCTGGTCACAGGAAGGAGTCAACAGATCCCCATTTACAAGATAAGTGGGGGTCCAACATCTATCAAGAATTTTTTGTGTTTGTGTTTTTGAAACATAGCATGAAATCGGCGCATTATTCTCAAGATTGACGGTTCCAGATGTCAGACAACCATTGGAGAATGACAGCCATAACCCTTTTACTATTGGTATGCCACCTTAAAGGAGTTGTCAACATAATAGATGTGTATCTGATCCCTGGGAGTCCAACTGTTGGGACCCTAAGTGATCACAGTATCAAGATCAAGTTAATCCGACTGGTACCAGATACAGCCACAAGTGGTGCTACAGGATCCAAAGATCAGCTAGATGTCAGCTTATACTATCGTGACCATAAGTGATTCTAAGGCCCCTTCCACACTAGCGTTGCATTTCACGTCAGGGTGCAATGCATGAAAAACTGACGTTTTTGGCTGCGTTTTTGTTCCATTTTTCCTTGGAGTCATTAGCGTTTTTGCGTCTTTCACGCGCGTGTTGTTCGCGTTTTCTTTTGCGTTTTCAGTGCGTTTTTCACGCGCGTTTTTTAAATCACATCGTCTCGAATAACGAGCCCCATTGAAGTCAATGGGAGACTCGAGCATTTTTCAAAGGGACCAAGGCTCTGCAATAAAATGTGTTATTTAATTGAAAAATAATGTCTGCTGATAAGTTAGCACATGTATGGAAACATCTGCAACCTATTCTTCACTGTTTCGCGCGTATATTATCTCCCGACAAGTTATCAGATGTGAAGAACAGTGAAGAATAGAATAAAAACAGTGACCACAGGATCATTTAAGTGAAAAACACAGTGAAGAATAGTCCAATGTAACTAAGAAAGAGAAAGAAGTGAAGACCGGCACTACCCCCTCTTATATCAGAACAACAGGATGGTTTTAGGCAAAAAACATCAGTGGTGTGCGTTGGTACCTCTGGGGTGCTCAGCGCGAGTGTAGATCCAAGTCACTGTGCGAGCAGTTGCAGAAAAGAAGGTGCGGCACTCTCCAGTACGGTACATCGATTTCTTTATTTGGTGCAGGTGCAGGTACAGGACGCCGACATGCGGCAAGGCAACGGGCCGTTTCGCGCTACAAAGCGCTTTCTCAAGCCTCTGACGTCACTTCCTCGGGGCGTACTAAATTTATGCATGGCCCGGGGGAAGTTGCCATAGTAATTGACAACAAGGTTACAATATGTGAATTAGTGTGTCTAGATATACAACAAAGCCATAAAAGTATCCAGACTGGAAGTGACAATTTTAAAAAGATACTAATACAAGCGAGGGGAGGCTTATAGGGTAGTACATAAAGACGAAAAGGAACATAAAAAGCAGTGGCGAAACCAATTAGTTAATTATCACAAGAGACACAAGCTTAAGAAGTTACAGAAACACACTAAGATCGTTGCGATCGTTTAATCCTAATGCGCCCAATGCGTTACATTTAAGGATCCATCTGGCTTCGCGCCGTAAAAGATCTTTCTGGCGATCTCCCCCTCTGGGGTTCACCCGTACCCTTTCAATACCGGAGAAACGCAAGGGGGAGGGATCGTTCGCATGATGCTTCCTAATGTGTTCAATGAGTCTTGGGCAGCCATTCCCTGATGATATAGAGTTTAAATGTTCTCTGACTCTAATGAAAAGGCTTCTGATTGTTTTACCAATGTAAAATCTATTACATGAGCAAAATAGAACATAGACCACGAAAGAGGTTCTGCATGTAATGAAGTCTTTGATGTCTATATGGATACCCCCTAGTTGCAAGGTCTTGGCTTGAATATTAAGTTTACAGAAATTACAGTGTCCACATTTGAAATTCCCTTTTGGGATTCCTTCACTGAGCCAATTATGTCTAGAGACGGAGTATCTACTCCGGACAAGCTCAGTTTTTAGAGTGGGACAGCGTCTGAATGTGACCAAAGGTCTAGAGGACACAAGCTCTGCCAGTTTTGTTTCCTGACGCAATAGGTTCCAGTGTCTATTAATGGCTCCGCGAATAATATTTTCGTTGGAGCTGAAATCAAAGGAGAAGGCAAACCTTCTATCATTCTTTAATTTTTTAGTTTTGACACTCGGAAAGAGATTGCGCTGGGGAACCTTTACGGCCTTCTCTAACGCCTTTTGTACAGTCTCTTTTGGGTATCCCCGTTCAATGAATCGTGTAGCCAACTCATCCGCCTGGCGGTGAAAGTTCGAGATCTCACTATTTAGCCTTCTAAGGCGGAGGAATTGGCTATACGGAACGCTGGACTTAGTGTGTGCTGGGTGAAAGCTTTTAAAATGCAGAAGCGAGTTCGTCGCTGTGGGTTTTCTATACCCTTCTGTGGCTAAATAGCCATTTTTCGCTGTCACCCGAACATCTAAAAAGTCCAGCGACTCACCCCCAAAATTAGCTGTGAACTTCATGTTCATGTCGTTGGAAGTATTTAAGTAGTGGACAAACCCGGAGAACTCCTCCTCCGAGCCGTCCCATATCATGAAGACGTCGTCCACATAACGCAAGAATAGACGGATATGTTTGGCGAAGGGGTTGCAGAGAGAGTAGATAAAGCGGGACTCAAATACGGCCAGAAAAATGTTGGCCAAAGTACAGGCGACGGGAGTGCCCATCGCCGTACCCACTCTGCGCAAACCACCTATCACCGAACATAAAGGCGTTATGGGATAAAATAAACTCTAAGGCTTCGCAGACAAAGGAGATGTAGCCTGCATCTTTACCCGCACCCTCCAGGACCCGGCGGACAGCGTCTACCCCAAGGTCCTGGGGGATGCGGGTGTACAGGCTTTCTACATCAATAGATGTGAGGCTGAAAGTATCTTGCCACAAAAAGTCTCCTATCGCAGTCAAAAAAGAGGTCGTATCTTTCAAGTAAGACGGGATGTCAGGCAAGAGGGGTTGTAATAGCCAGTCCACATACTGAGATATGGGTTCAGTCACTGATCCGATACCGGCCACAATCGGACGGCCCGGTGGGTCGTGGAGGGTTTTGTGTATCTTCGGGAGAAAATACCATACTGGATATGTGGGGTTTCTTGGATAAAGGCGTTCGGCCGTTTTTTTAGATAAGATCCCATTTTCCACACTGCGTCTTAATAGGGTTTGTAAGCGCGATTGATACTTCTTGGTAGGATTATGGTCTAAGGGTGAGTAGGTGTCACTGTCTCCCAACTGTCGTCCGGCCTCCAATACATAATAATCACGTGTCATAACCACCACATTCCCACCCTTGTCGGCCGGTTTTATAATTAAGTCATCGCGTGCCCTGAGAGCGCCCAAAGCCTTCCTTTCTCCAGACGACAAATTGTCGTCCGGGTTAGCATATATCAGGGCTTTCACGTCCTCCGTGACACGCGAGACAAAAACCTCAATGGGGTGGCCGGCCGGCAAGGGTGGGCAAAAGGTGGATCGGGTCCCTCCTCTAAAGTCTTCAATATGGACAATTGAGGGATTGCTGTCAGTTGTCTCTATATCTTGTGAGAGGTGTAGGTCATGTAGCAGTTGGATATCTGTCAATTCAATCCCATTTGTATTGTCAAGGGGGCTGAATCCCAGGGGACTAATGGTACTTGGGACTTCCCCTGGTCTACGTTCCCTATCAGGTTCTATTTTGTCATGGAAAAATCTACGAAGGTTCAATTTACGAGATGCTTTAAATAGATCTATTTCAAAAGTTGTAAAATCAAACTGTCTAGACATAGCATAATTTAAACCTTTCGACAATAAAGACAATGGGGCACATTTACTTACCCGGCCCATTCGCGATCCAGCGGCGCGTTCTCTGCACAGGATTCGGGTCCGGCTGGGATTTAAGATGGTAGTTCCTCCGCCGTCCACCAGGTGGCGCTGCAGCGCCGAAAATAATCTTAACGCCCCGGAATGCACCATCCCATAGAAGGTGAAGGTGAGCGCTCCCTAAGCGACACATTTTCGGTTTTTAAATGCGGCGGTTTTTCCGATTACGTCGGGTTTTCGTTCGGCCACGCCCCCCCGATTTCTGTCGCGCGCATGCCGGCCCCGATGCGCCACAATCCGATCGCGTGCGCCAAAAACCCGGGGCAATTCATGTACAAGCGGTGCAAATCGGAAATATTCGGGTAACACGTCGGGAAAACGCGAATCGGGCCCTTAGTAAATGACCCCCAATGTATCAGTGTCCAAGGTGACGTTAGTGAGGTTGACCACAGGCTGATTTCTATGGATAACGTCCGCATCTCCTATCGCCAGGAGACTTGCTTCCGTTTCGTGCTCTGATTTCGCCCTCGGCCTCCTTGTCCTGCCCCGCCGGATGCGTCTCCTAAAGGGGCCGGAATTTCGGTAGTATTCATATTGGATGTATTGGGAACATCTCTAGCGGATACTCCTGCCTCGTCCGAGGGACTGGAGTCTGACTCTGTCGTCCAAAAGTCCGTATTGGTCTTTCTCTTGGTCGGTCTCCTACGACCTCCCGATCTCTTTTTATTTGGACCATTCTGCGAGTGCCAATCAAAGATATGTCCCTCCTCAAAATCCTGTTTATCTCGCATGAATTTGTCTCTCTTCCTATTTTTGACTTCCATTTGGGTGAGTAGTAGTTTCTTCTCCATTTTTTTTTCAGACATTTTGTAAAAAAATGGAGAAGAAACTACTACTCACCCAAATGGAAGTCAAAAATAGGAAGAGAGACAAATTCATGCGAGATAAACAGGATTTTGAGGAGGGACATATCTTTGATTGGCACTCGCAGAATGGTCCAAATAAAAAGAGATCGGGAGGTCGTAGGAGACCGACCAAGAGAAAGACCAATACGGACTTTTGGACGACAGAGTCAGACTCCAGTCCCTCGGACGAGGCAGGAGTATCCGCTAGAGATGTTCCCAATACATCCAATATGAATACTACCGAAATTCCGGCCCCTTTAGGAGACCCATCCGGCGGGGCAGGACAAGGAGGCCGAGGGCGAAATCAGAGCACGAAACGGAAGCAAGTCTCCTGGCGATAGGAGATGCGGACGTTATCCATAGAAATCAGCCTGTGGTCAACCTCACTAACGTCACCTTGGACACTGATACATTGTCTTTATTGTCGAAAGGTTTAAATTATGCTATGTCTAGACAGTTTGATTTTACAACTTTTGAAATAGATCTATTTAAAGCATCTCGTAAATTGAACCTTCGTAGATTTTTCCATGACAAAATAGAACCTGATAGGGAACGTAGACCAGGGGAAGTCCCAAGTACCATTAGTCCCCTGGGATTCAGCCCCCTTGACAATACAAATGGGATTGAATTGACAGATATCCAACTGCTACATGACCTACACCTCTCACAAGATATAGAGACAACTGACAGCAATCCCTCAATTGTCCATATTGAAGACTTTAGAGGAGGGACCCGATCCACCTTTTGCCCACCCTTGCCGGCCGGCCACCCCATTGAGGTTTTTGTCTCGCGTGTCACGGAGGACGTGAAAGCCCTGAAGTATCAATCGCGCTTACAAACCCTATTAAGACGCAGTGTGGAAAATGGGATCTTATCTAAAAAAACGGCCGAACGCCTTTATCCAAGAAACCCCACATATCCAGTATGGTATTTTCTCCCGAAGATACACAAAACCCTCCACGACCCACCGGGCCGTCCGATTGTGGCCGGTATCGGATCAGTGACTGAACCCATATCTCAGTATGTGGACTGGCTATTACAACCCCTCTTGCCTGACATCCCGTCTTACTTGAAAGATACGACCTCTTTTTTGACTGCGATAGGAGACTTTTTGTGGCAAGATACTTTCAGCCTCACATCTATTGATGTAGAAAGCCTGTACACCCGCATCCCCCAGGACCTTGGGGTAGACGCTGTCCGCCGGGTCCTGGAGGGTGCGGGTAAAGATGCAGGCTACATCTCCTTTGTCTGCGAAGCCTTAGAGTTTATTTTATCCCATAACGCCTTTATGTTCGGTGATAGGTGGTTTGCGCAGAGTGGGTACGGCGATGGGCACTCCCGTCGCCTGTACTTTGGCCAACATTTTTCTGGCCGTATTTGAGTCCCGCTTTATCTACTCTCTCTGCAACCCCTTCGCCAAACATATCCGTCTATTCTTGCGTTATGTGGACGACGTCTTCATGATATGGGACGGCTCGGAGGAGGAGTTCTCCGGGTTTGTCCACTACTTAAATACTTCCAACGACATGAACATGAAGTTCACAGCTAATTTTGGGGGTGAGTCGCTGGACTTTTTAGATGTTCGGGTGACAGCGAAAAATGGCTATTTAGCCACAGAAGGGTATAGAAAACCCACAGCGACGAACTCGCTTCTGCATTTTAAAAGCTTTCACCCAGCACACACTAAGTCCAGCGTTCCGTATAGCCAATTCCTCCGCCTTAGAAGGCTAAATAGTGAGATCTCGAACTTTCACCGCCAGGCGGATGAGTTGGCTACACGATTCATTGAACGGGGATACCCAAAAGAGACTGTACAAAAGGCGTTAGAGAAGGCCGTAAAGGTTCCCCAGCGCAATCTCTTTCCGAGTGTCAAAACTAAAAAATTAAAGAATGATAGAAGGTTTGCCTTCTCCTTTGATTTCAGCTCCAACGAAAATATTGTTCGCGGAGCCATTAATAGACACTGGAACCTATTGCGTCAGGAAACAAAACTGGCAGAGCTTGTGTCCTCTAGACCTTTGGTCACATTCAGACGCTGTCCCACTCTAAAAACTGAGCTTGTCCGGAGTAGATACTCCGTCTCTAGACATAATTGGCTCAGTGAAGGAATCCCAAAAGGGAATTTCAAATGTGGACACTGTAATTTCTGTAAACTTAATATTCAAGCCAAGACCTTGCAACTAGGGGGTATCCATATAGACATCAAAGACTTCATTACATGCAGAACCTCTTTCGTGGTCTATGTTCTATTTTGCTCATGTAATAGATTTTACATTGGTAAAACAATCAGAAGCCTTTTCATTAGAGTCAGAGAACATTTAAACTCTATATCATCAGGGAATGGCTGCCCAAGACTCATTGAACACATTAGGAAGCATCATGCGAACGATCCCTCCCCCTTGCGTTTCTCCGGTATTGAAAGGGTACGGGTGAACCCCAGAGGGGGAGATCGCCAGAAAGATCTTTTACGGCGCGAAGCCAGATGGATCCTTAAATGTAACGCATTGGGCGCATTAGGATTAAACGATCGCAACGATCTTAGTGTGTTTCTGTAACTTCTTAAGCTTGTGTCTCTTGTGATAATTAACTAATTGGTTTCGCCACTGCTTTTCATGTTCCTTTTCGTCTTTATGTACTACCCTATAAGCCTCCCCTCGCTTGTATTAGTATCTTTTTAAAATTGTCACTTCCAGTCTGGATACTTTTATGGCTTTGTTGTATATCTAGACACACTAATTCACATATTGTAACCTTGTTGTCAATTACTATGGCAACTTCCCCCGGGCCATGCATAAATTTAGCACGCCCCGAGGAAGTGACGTCAGAGGCTTGAGAAAGCGCTTTGTAGCGCGAAACGGCCCGTTGCCTTGCCGCATGTCGGCGTCCTGTACCTGCACCTGCACCAAATAAAGAAATCGATGTACCGTACTGGAGAGTGCCGTACCTTCTTTTCTGCAACTGCTCGCACAGTGAAGAACACATTGCAGATGTTTCCATACATATATATTGTTCTTCACATGCTATTTTGTTCGCACCGTTCCGCGCGTATCTCCCGACAAGTAAGCAGATGTGCCGAACATCTGTAATCTATTCTTCACTGTGTTCTTCACTTAAATGATCCTGTGGTCACTGTGTTCACTGTTTTTATTCTATTCTTCACTGTTCTTCACTGTGTTTTTTTAATTAAATGCTGGATCTCGAGCAGGGGAAATACTCGTCCGAGCAAATACTCGCTGATCTCTATTCATGACTTGCAACCCATCCGTTTAAAACGCATTGCACTCGCATTGCACTTGCAATGCTTGTGAGTGCAATGCGTTTTTGATGCGTCTCCATAGACTTGAATGGGGCGGGAAAAAAACCGCAAATGAGGAAAGGCCCATTGGAAACAATGGGACAGAGTGCAATGCAAGTTCTGCGCGTCAAAAGCACGCACAGAACTCGCGCGTGAAAAACGCTAGTGTGGAAGGGGCCCAATGCATAAAATATCAGTTAGAATATGATTAGCGTTAACACAACCTATTCAGTTCCCCATATACACTCTCTGCTTGGTGAAGCTGTATATTCAGCGTCGGACTGGCCCACCGGAGTACCGGAGAATCCTCCGGTGGGCCCTGACGCCTGCTGGGTCTCGGCACTCTGGTGCCGGCGTGGCCCAGGCGCTCATGGGACCGCGCGGCCCAGGCGCTTCAGGAGAAGGCGCGGCCCCGGCGCTCAGGAGAAGGCGCGGCCCCGGCGCTCAGGAGAAGGCGCGGCCCCGGCGGTCAGGAGAAGGCGCGGCCCCGGCGGTCAGGAGAAGGCGCGGCCCCGGCGCTCAGGAGAAGGCGCGGCCCCGGCGGTCAGGAGAAGGCGCGGCCCCGGCGGTCAGGAGAAGGCGCGGCCCCGGCGGTCAGGAGAAGGCGCGGCCCCGGCGCTCAAGTGACAGCGCGGCCCCGGCGCTCAAGTGACGGCGCGGCCCAGGTGCTCATGTGACGGCGCGGCCCAGGCGCTCCGATATCCGAGGCCTGCTTCCTGCTCCTGTGACGTTCCCGCGGCTGCTGCAAAGGTAAGGCCCTCTGTGTGTGTACTGTCTGTACTGGGGTGGGGGAGAGGCCCTATTTCTATGCTGGGGTGGGGGAGAGGCCCTATTTCTATGCTGGGGTGGGAGGTGAGGCCCTATTTCTATGCTGGGGTGGTGGGGTGAGGCCCTATTTCTATGCTGGGGTGGGGGGTGAGGCCCTATTTCTATGCTGGGGTGGGGGGAGAGGCCCTATTTCTATGCTGGGGTGGGGGGTGAGGCCCTATTTCTATGCTGGGGTGGTGGGGTGAGGCCCTATTTCTATGCTGGGGTGGGGGGTGAGGCCCTATTTCTATGCTGGGGTGGGGGAGAGGCCCTATTTCTATGCTGGGGTGGGGGGTGAGGCCCTATTTCTATGCTGGGGTGGGAGGTGAGGCCCTATTTCTATGCTGGGGTGGTGGGGTGAGGCCCTATTTCTATGCTGGGGTGGGGGGTGAGGCCCTATTTCTATGCTGGGGTGGGGGGTGAGGCCCTATTTCTATGCTGGGGTGGGGGGTGAGGCCCTATTTCTATGCTGGGGTGGGGGGTGAGGCCCTATTTCTATGCTGGGGTGGGGGAGAGGCCCTATTTCTATGCTGGGGTGGGAGGTGAGGCCCTATTTCTATGCTGGGGTGGGGGGTGAGGCCCTATTTCTATGCTGGGGTGGGGGAGAGGCCCTATTTCTATGCTGGGGTGGGAGGTGAGGCCCTATTTCTATGCTGGGGTGGGGGTGAGGCCCTATTTCTATGCTAGGGTGGGGGGAGGCCCTATTTCTATCCTGGGGTGGGGGAAAGGCCCTATTTCTATCTTGGGATAGCTCTTTTACTTAAAGAGCTGAAGCCGCAGTACACAGCCATACATGGAGCTACAGCCGCAGTACACAGCCATACATGGAGCTACAGCAGCAGTACACAGCCATACATGGAGCTACAGCCGCAGTACACAGCCATACATGGAGCTACAGCCGCAGTACACAGCCATACATGGAGCTACAGCCGCAGTACACAGCCATACAGGGAGCTACAGCCGCAGTACACAGCCATACATGGAGCTACAGCCGCAGTACACAGCCATACAGGGAGCTACAGCCGCAGTACACAGCCATACATGGAGCTACAGCAGCAGTACACAGCCATACATGGAGCTACAGCCGCAGTACACAGCCATACATGGAGCTACAGCCACAGTACACAGCCATACATAGAGCTACAGCAGCAGTACACAGCCATACATGGAGCTACAGCCGCAGTACACAGCCATACATGGAGCTACAGCCGCAGTACACAGCCATACATGGAGCTACAGCCACAGTACACAGCCATACATGGAGCTACAGCAGCAGTACACAGCCATACATGGAGCTACAGTCGCAGTACACAGCCATACATGGAGCTAAAGCCACAGTACACAGCCATACATGGAGCTACAGCCGCAGTACACAGCCATACATGGAGCTACAGCCACAGTACACAGCCATACATGGAGCTACAGCCACAGTACACAGCCATACATGGAGCTACAGCCGCAGTACACAGCTATACATGGAGCTACAGCCGCAGTACACAGCTATACATGGAGCTACAGCCGCAGTACACAGCTATACATGGAGCTACAGCCGCAGTACACAGCCATACATGGAGCTACAGGAGCAGTACACAGCCATACATGGAGCTACAGCAGCAGTACACAGCCATACATGGAGCTACAGCCGCAGTACACAGCCATACATGGAGCTACAGCCGCAGTACACAGCCATACATGGAGCTACAGCAGCAGTACACAGCCATACATGGAGCTACAGTCGCAGTACACAGCCATACATGGAGCTAAAGCCACAGTACACAGCCATACATGGAGCTACAGCCGCAGTACACAGCCATACATGGAGCTACAGCCGCAGTACACAGCCATACATGGAGCTACAGCCACAGTACACACCACAGTACACAGCCATACATGGAGCTACAGGAGCAGTACACAGCCATACATGGAGCTACAGCAGCAGTACACAGCCATACATGGAGCTACAGCCGCAGTACACAGCCATACATGGAGCTACAGCCACAGTACACAGCCATACATGGAGCTACAGCCACAGTACACAGCCATACATGGAGATACAGCCCCAGTACACAGCCATACATGGAGATACAGCCCCAGTACACAGCCATACATGGAGATACAGCCCCAGTACACAGCCATACATGGAGCTACAGTCGCAATACACAGCCATACATGGAGGTACAGCCGCAGTACACAACCATACATGGAGCTACAGCCGCAGTACACAACCATACATGGAGCTACAGCCGCAGTACACAGCCATACATGGAGGTACAGCCGCAGTACACAGCCATACAGGGAGCTACAGCCGCAGTACACAGCCATACATGGAGCTACAGCCACAGTACACAGCCATACATGGAGCTACAGCCGCAGTACACAGCCATACATGGAGCTACAGCCGCAATACACAGCCATACATGGAGCTACAGCCGCAGTACACAGCCATACATGGAGCTACAGCCGCAGTACACAGCCATACATGGAGCTACAGCCCCAGTACACAGCCATACAGGGAGCTACAGCCGCAGTACACAGCCATACATGGAGCTACAGTCACAGTACACAGCCATACATGGAGCTACAGCCGCAGTACACAGCCATACATGGAGCTACAGCCGCAATACACAGCCATACATGGAGCTACAGCCGCAGTACACAGCCATACATGGAGCTACAGTCACAGTACACAGCCATACACGGAGCTACAGCCGCAGTACACAGCCATACATGGAGCTACAGCCGCAGTACACAGCCATACATGGAGCTACAGCCGCAGTACACAGCCATACATGGAGCTACAGCCCCAGTACACAGCCATACATGGAGGTACAGCCGCAGTACACAACCATACATGGAGCTACAGCCGCAGTACACAGCCATACATGGAGCTACAGCCCCAGTACACAGCCATACATGGAGGTACAGCCGCAGTACACAACCATACATGGAGCTACAGCCGCAGTACACAGCCATACATGGAGGTACAGCCGCAGTACACAACCATACATGGAGCTACAGCCGCAGTACACAGCCATACATGGAGCTACAGCCGCAGTACACAGCCATACATGGAGCTACAGCCGCAGTACACAGCTATACATGGAGGTACAGCCGCAGTACACAGCACAGTACCACATGAAGGGTGAGGGTGCGGGGTAGGGGGGGGTCTGGAGGGGGCCCCCAAAAAATTTTCGCTGGTGGGCCCAAGGTACACCAGTCCGACACTGTGTATATTAGACGGGACGAGGGAGGACAAATGTGTGCCCCTGGCCCGACAAGGTTACCACGTTTGCCTAATACTCTCTACACACAAATAATCCGGTGTATGCAGCTCCTGGCACTGCCTGGTCACTGGAGGAGGAGGCTGCAGCACAATATTTCCAGGAAACTGTAATAATAAATGACACTTCCTTCTTATGTTATGGACATTGGATCTTGCAGTCCTAAAGTGCTGTTTACAGGGGCAGATTTTTAGGGGCACATCTCCACACTGCACACCTGAAAATCAGGCCCTTAAATGAATTCTACCACCACGGATCTACCTATTAAGGTAATAGATAAGCTAATGTATAGATGTTTAGTCCTTTTTCGGGCATGTGCAGAATACAGGCCCCCAGCTACGCAGTCTCAGCTCTGAAGCCGGAGCCTCTGCGTATGCACAGAACCCAGGTTCGCAGACAAGTGTGCGCAGCTACCAGGAGCTGCGCACTGAAGATCTCGGGGTAGGCGGAACACAAGAGGCTACTGGGGCGTGGAGTAGCTGGCCCGTGTAGCCTCAGCTCCGGCTATTCCATGTCTCGTTAGATAATTAGCATATTGGGCGAATTAAAGGGTATTAAACTTATCAGCCACACAAGAATTAGCCCTAAAAAGGGTTATACATCTATACATTAGAGGAACCTGCCACCGGATCTACCTTAATAGTTAGATCCGAGATGGTAGGTTCCCTTTAAAGTAACCACTATATCCCACACTGTGCTCCTAAGTAATATAAACCACAACTGACCACACTGTGCTCCTAAGTAATATACACCACAACTGACCACACTGTGCCCCCACATATATAAAAATACGCTGTGACTATGTGTATGGGCTAAGATGTCAATGTGGGGTGGGGGCTATGGGCCAATAATATTATAAAATGACTTAAAAAGGAACGAGTAGAGGAAATCCAAATGTGACAACCGAATTTTGTGTGTGCAACTGGCCCGACAAGGTTACCACGATTGTCTGATACGCTGTACACACAGATAAGCCGGTGTATGCAGCTGCAGCACAATATTTCCAGGAAACTGTAATAATCTATGATAGTTATGGACATTGGATCCTTCAGTCATAAAGTGCTGCTTACAGGGGCGATTCTGGGGCAACAAGCAGTTATCGCTTCTCCCTAATGCACATTGTACTGTAAATTGTAGAGCAGGTAGTCTACAGCTCCCTGCACCACCATGGGGCCACACCATACTTATACAATCTATAGGATTCTCCCTGATCTCATCGATTCCAAGCAGTTCTAAGGATACAGTTACGGGTAAATCCATCCCTGGCTGCATTTTAGGGTCCCGAGCACCGATTGCACGAACCGTCCGGGAACCTATAAAGCGAATATCTATCCCATCATCTCATGTCACCCCATCTGAGAGTAATTACCAATATTTCGACACAAGGAGCAAACCCTTAAAGGGGATTTTCCACTTCTACTTCTCATGGAATGAAATGGAATGTTCCGTAACTTTCTAATATAATCCACTGGATGCTACAAACATGTCCTGACACATTCACCAGTAACAGATGTCACAATGTATCAAAGCCGAGACACACATATTCCCGACAGGTTTCTATCCACTGACAGCAAGTGGTGATTTTAAACAAGGTTGTAAAATGGTTAATGCCCATTGTGCAGTTTATTAGTATTGGGGTGCAATGGGGGACATTCAGGCCTGTTGATGTGTTATATTCCTGCTATGAGCTTTATGGTAACTGATGTGTACCCCACTGCACCCTCACATATTAAAGCGTTACCCCAGCCATGACTATTCTCCTACCAGTCAGGAACCTGGGAAAGCAGAGTGCCAACCCATGGGCTCATGGGAGATGTAATGGCGGCCATATTGCTATAGTTCTTAGGTAACACCCACACAATATAAAAGTGAAAGTGCAGGAGGGATGTCCGGGGATTTCGGGCAGCCGCGTGACTGCAGAGTTATTGTCGCAGGTTGTATATAGCAGGATTGTTTACTGATTGTGTGACTAAAAATAGTCGGACGCGTCACCTCATGGCGTGATAACAAGCAGGGGGCGTATTATATGTCACACAAGTGATTCCCTGCTGCACTGGCCATCCCAACTATTCTGACTTGTCCTCTCATCATCATTGCATCAGTCTGAGAGGCCTCCCCTATGAGATAACTAAACATCCCCTTCCCCAATTACCCCGGTGGCATCATCCTGTCTTAATGCTTACGGAAAACCCAAATTTTGTAACCTTTGGTGGGATTTCGGAAGGGGTTTCCAAACTAAAGAGATGTCTTCAGCTCCTGGTAGCACATCTCCACACTGTGCACCTGATAGTATGGGGCACATTTACTTATCGGGTCCTCGCGGAGTTCCCCGAAAGTGCATTGTCTGACAATCATACCCTATGCCGCGATTCACTTAGATTGTGCACATGTCGCTTCCCTGCTCAGGTCCCCAGAGTTCACCTTCTTCTTCCTGGTGCATGTAAGTGCATTGTCCGTGTATAATGCGCTTTGCGGGGAGTCACTAAGATCGTGCGCCCGATATCCTGCATGTGTCGCTTCCCTGCTCAGGTCCCCAGAGTTCACCTTCTTCTTCCTGGTGCATGTAAGTGCATTGTCTTGCGACACAATTTTAAAGTTAAATCCTCTGCTCATTCCGAATCAGTCCGGATCGACCGACGGCACCGCCCCACGATTTCTGCTGCATCCGATTGCTGATTCCGTTTGCATCTGATTGGGTGCGAAATCCAATTGCGTGCGACACAATCCCAGCACAAACCCCTGTTAAATACCCGTCAAAGCTGCGCAAATCCCAAAAATGGCGAACAGTCCGACTAAAATCCGATCCGCAATCCTTAGTAAATGTGCCCCCATATTGTCACCTGGATAACAACTATATCCCACACTGTGCTCCTAAGTAATATATACCCCTCACATCACATTGTGCCCCCCTTTCAAAATACACTGGGGCTCATTTACTAAGCGTCCGAACGCCGCACTTTCGTCGGGTTTCCCGAATATTCCCGTTTTGTGCCAAATTGCCCCAGGACTTTGGCGCACGTGATCGGATTTTGGCAAATCGGCGCTGACTTGCACGCGAAGAAATCGGGGGGCGTGGCCATCAGACAACCCGACAGATTCGGACAGACCGCAGAATTTAAAAAAGGAATTGTGTCGCAAAATCAAGCACTCACATGCACCAGGAAGAAGAAGGTAAACTCCGGTGGACCTCGGCACAGCAGCGACACAGGAAGGAACTCGGACGCACGATGTTAGTGAATCGCGCCGGACCCAAATCCTCGTCGGACAACGCACCGCTGGATCGCGTCGGGACCGGGTAAGTAAATCTGCCCCACTGTGACAATGTGTATAGGCAGAAATGTCAATCTGTGGGAGAATGGGCAAACATTGTTATAAAATTACTTCACCCAAACATAGAGCCCCATGGCTCCACTTAGTGTCCATATCTGAAGAATTTTTGATGGAAATCTATTCGGGCAATTTGGGATACCATTCAACCCAGAATTCCTTATAGACTAGTTATTTAGTGACAAAAATTTCTCCATCTGAGCGTTGCCTGACGCTGGTTAAAAAAGATCTGTCACTTCGAAATTATCTGTGTGCCTGATGCTCCAACATGGTACACCTTGGCCTCACCGCGCCTGCGCCATCAGGGCCCGGAGCAGCAGGACTTGTTGATGGTTTAGTGTCCCAAATTGTCCCAAAAGCAGTTTGTCACCCACAAAAAGTGGGAAAATGATACACAATGGCTGACATGTAGTCAATGGTAACAACTCTGGTAACTTTATAACCCACAGTCTCACAGTGAGATGGAGCCACCGTCTATGTTTACATTTTACTATAGGGGTCTGTAGGGGTCCACCATAGGGGTCCATAGTGACTTGTTATGTACCTGCTTCTATTCTTCTGTCCTGCACAATGGTTACGCGTTGTATGGGATGTAGCTACAGGAGGTAACAATAATTCTACCACCTCTCCCCCACTTCAATGTGACAACAACCACCTGGTAAACAGCGAGTAGCGTCTGGAGAGCAGCGGATACATAGTAACAGTTACTATACACAGGCAGCGGTGAGGTCAAAGTCAACTCGAACCAGAAACTCGCAATAAACTGATCGTAAACATTCATTAACCCCTTAAAGGTGTTGTGTCCAGATCAATATGTATCCACAGGATGTGTGTGATCAAGGAAGATCCAACAGTGGAGATCCTCAAGATTCATAGTGAGAGAGGGACCACAAGTCCCCAGACCTACTCCATACCAGCGGACCTCTAGAACCTCTGATCTGAACTCCATCGGCCTTCCATAAGGGCTTACAGGACCAACGAAACCCAGACTTCCCACTGGAATGGAGTAGGTCAGGTGGTCACGTGGGGGTCTCGACTGCTTGTTTTATTAAAAAAAGAGGTTGTTTTTACATTGTCCAGTTCCGGGAGCCATGTTTTATTTTGAGCTGCTCGCTCCAGTCTCCAGGACTACTCCAGAGCTGCACCAATTCTCTGGAATGCCCTTCCCCAGACTATCAGACTAAAACCCAACCTCCAAAGTTTCAAACGTGCTCTTAATACCCATCTCTTTAGGCAGATCTATCACACTCGCTAACTGCATGAAACGTCAACTCTCTCTTTACTAACCCATTGGGGCTTATTTACTTACCTGGTCCTGTCGCGATCCCGCGGTGCGATGTCCGACGAGGATTCGTGTCCGATGGGATTCACTAAGGTCCGCGCACCCGATATCCTGCATGTGTCGCTGCTGCGCCGAGGTCTGCCGGAGTTCACCTTCTTCTTCCTGGTGCATGTGAGTTTGTGTCTTGCGACACAAATAGTTTTTTAAATTCCGCATTTTTTCCGAATCCGTCAGGTTGTCCGACGGCCACGCCCCCCGATTTCTGTCGCGTGAAAGCTGGCGCCGATGCGCCACAATCCGATCACGTGTGCCAAAAACCCGGGGCAATTCGGCATAAAACAGAAATATTCAATAAATCCAACAAAAGTGCGGCATTTGGACCCTTAGTAAATGAGCCCCATTGTGTGTCCTCCTCCTGTCTGTTATCTAGCAAACAACAGATACAAGCTTCAGGCTTCTCCGCAGTCACGTTCACCTTGGACCTTGTGTATGAGATGACGGCTGATGACTGGTTCAAGCAGCAGCACCTCTATTTATTAAATTATTTTATTCTGTTCCCTTATAAAGAATGGATGCACTTACACCTCTTATGGGTTCAAGCAGGGGCCCACCGGGGAATCCTTGTGTAATCCGGTGGGCCAGTCAGACACACAGATCATTTTGGGTTCAAGCTGGGGCCCACCGGAGAATCCTTGTGTTATCCGGTGGGCCAGTCAGACACCCGGATCATTTTGGGTTCAAGCAGGGGCCCACCGGAGAATCCTTGTGTAATCCGGTGGGCCAGTCAGACACACGGATCATTTTGGGTTCAAGCAGGGGCCCACCGGAGAATCCTTGTGCAATCCGGTGGGCCAGTCAGACACACGGATCATTTTGGGTTCAAGCAGGGGCCCACCGGAGAATCCTTGTGTAATCCGGTGGGCCAGTCAGACACACAGATCATTTTGGGTTCAAGTAGGGGCCCACTGGAGAATCCTTGTGTAATCCGGTGGGCCAGTCAGACACACAGATCATTTTGGGTTCAAGTAGGGGCCCACCGGAGAATCCTTGTGTAATCCGGTGGGCCAGTCAGACACACAGATCATTTTGTCTTTACTGAAGAGACAAAAAAATTGGTGAAACAGAATATTTCATAAATGGAAATCTCTGTTTAGCAAAATGTGCTGCAAGGAGGTAGGTACACGCCGAAAAGGGGATTTCCATAAGACAAAACTTTGTTTATGTCTCTGAATGGCACAATGGATAAGGGAAGTGCAGAAAATATGTTATAATAACTAATGCACAGACCCTGTAACATGGGGAGACTGAGTCACCGCCTGACGCCACCAAACAAATAGCTGCAGAACTGGTCAGGCCACAAACCTGATACAAGATAACAGGGAACGGCGCGTTTCTGTTTTAGTTTGTCCTACGGCAGGTGAAGTATCCCTTTAACAAGTGTTTTATGGCCCTGCAGCGCCATCACAGGTGGGATGAGGTATTACATCATTCCCAATGGAACCTATAGGCTGTGTGTAATACATGGACATGATTGGTCACTCAGAGAAGGAGGCGCCGTAACAGAGCAATGGATATAAATCCTAAACGAAGGATCCAAATTATGGAATATATTTTTTAAAAATTTGCGCTAAAGATTCAGTTTATGAGCTGGTGAAGGGTTTGGGCTATTATGGGAGTTTTTACTTTTATTAAGACAGGAGTAGAAAAATATGGCTGCTTTTATTAAGAAACAGCGCCACTCCTGTGCCGTGGTGGCGTCTAGTATTGCAGCTCTGTTCATATACAGTATATAAGAATAATAATAATAATAATAATTGTTATTTCTATAGCGCCATCAAATTCCGTAGCTTTACAAATCATAGGAGACACATACACATGTAATATTACATTACAGAATAATAACAGACATATGGAACAATAGGAGTGAGGGCCCTGATCACAAGAGCTTACAGTCTATGAGGATAAGGGGGTGACACAAGAGCTTACAGTCTATGAGGATGAGGGGGTGACACAAGAGCTTACAGTCTATGAGGATGAGGGGGTGACACAAGAGCTTACAGTCTATGAGGATGAGGGGGTGACACAAGAGCTTACAGTCTATGAGGATGAGGGGGTGACACAAGAGCTTACAGTCTATGAGGATGAGGGGTGACACAAGAGCTTACAGTCTATGAGGATGAGGGGTGACACAAGAGCTTACAGTCTATGAGGATAAGGGGGTGACACAAGAGCTTACAGTCTATGAGGATGAGGTGGTGACACAAGAGCTTACAGTCTATGAGGATGAGGAGATGATACAAGAGCTTACAGTCTATGAGGATGAGGGGGTGACACAAGAGCTTACAGTCTATGAGGATAAGGGGGTGACACAAGAGCTTACAGTCTATGAGGATGAGGGGGTGACACAAGAGCTTACAGTCTATGAGGATGAGGGGGTGACACAAGAGCTTACAGTCTATGAGGATGAGGGGGTGACACAAGAGCTTACAGTCTATGAGGATGAGGGGGTGACACAAGAGCTTACAGTCTATGAGGATAAGGGGGTGACACAAGAGCTTACAGTCTATGAGGATGAGGTGGTGACACAAGAGCTTACAGTCTATGAGGATGAGGAGATGATACAAGAGCTTACAGTCTATGAGGATGAGGGGGTGACACAAGAGCTTACAGTCTATGAGGATAAGGGGGTGACACAAGAGCTTACAGTCTATGAGGATGAGGGGGTGACACAAGAGCTTACAGTCTATGAGGATGAGGGGGTGACACAAGAGCTTACAGTCTATGAGGATGAGGGGGTGACACAAGAGCTTACAGTCTATGAGGATGAGGGGGTGACACAAGAGCTTACAGTCTATGAGGATGAGGGGGTGACACAAGAGCTTACAGTCTATGAGGATGAGGGGGTGACACAAGAGCTTACAGCCTATGAGGATGAGGGGGTGACACAAGAGCTTACAGTCTATGAGGATGAGGGGGTGACACAAGAGCTTACAGTCTATGAGGATGAGGGGGTGACACAAGAGCTTACAGTCTATGAGGATGAGGGGGTGACACAAGAGCTTACAGTCTATGAGGATGAGGGGTGACACAAGAGCTTACAGTCTATGAGGATGAGGGGGTGACACAAGAGCTTACAGTCTATGAGGATGAAGGGGTGACACAAGAGCTTACAGTCTATGAGGATGAGGGGTGACACAAGAGCTTACAGTCTATGAGGATGAGGGGTGACACAAGAGCTTACAGTCTATGAGGATGAGGGGGACACAAGAGCTTACAGTCTATGAGGATGAGGGGGTGACACAAGAGCTTACAGTCTATGAGGATGAGGGGGGACACAAGAGCTTACAGTCTATGAGGATGAGGGGGGACACAAGAGCTTACAGTCTATGAGGATGAGGGGGGGACACAAGAGCTTACAGTCTATGAGGATGAGGGGGTGACACAAGAGCTTACAGTCTATGAGGATGAGGGGTGACACAAGAGCTTACAGTCTATGAGGATGATGGGGTGACACAAGAGCTTACAGTCTATGAGGATGAGGGGGGTGACACAAGAGCTTACAGTCTATGAGGATGAGGGAGATACAAGAGCTTACAGTATATGAGGATGAGGGGGTGACACAAGAGCTTACAGTCTATGAGGAGGAGGGGGTGACACAAGAGCTTACAGTCTATGAGGATGAGGGGGTGACACAAGAGCTTACAGTCTATGAGGATGAGGGGGTGACACAAGAGCTTACAGTCTATGAGGATGAGGGGGTGACACAAGAGCTTACAGTCTATGAGGATGAGGGGGTGACACAAGAGCTTACAGTCTATGAGGATGAGGGGGTGACACAAGAGCTTACAGTCTATGAGGATGAGGGGGTGACACAAGAGCTTACAGTCTATGAGGATGAGGGGGTGACACAAGAGCTTACAGTCTATGAGGATGAGGGGGTGACACAAGAGCTTACAGTCTATGAGGATGAGGGGGTGACACAAGAGCTTACAGTCTATGAGGATGAGGGGGTGACACAAGAGCTTACAGTCTATGAGGATGAGGGGGTGACACAAGAGCTTACAGTCTATGAGGATGAGGGGGTGACACAAGAGCTTACAGTCTATGAGGGGTGACACAAGAGCTTACAGTCTATGAGGATGAGGGGGTGACACAAGAGCTTACAGTCTATGAGGATGAGGGGGTGACACAAGAGCGTACAGTCTATGAGGATGAGGGGGTGACACAAGAGCTTACAGTCTATGAGGATGAGGGGGTGACACAAGAGCTTACAGTCTATGAGGATGAGGGGGTGACACAAGAGCTTACAGTCTATGAGGATGAGGGGGTGACACAAGAGCTTACAGTCTATGAGGATGAGGGGGTGACACAAGAGCTTACAGTCTATGAGGATGAGGGGGTGACACAAGAGCTTACAGTCTATGAGGATGAGGGGGTGACACAAGAGCTTACAGTCTATGAGGATGAGGGGGTGACACAAGAGCTTACAGTCTATGAGGATGAGGGGGTGACACAAGAGCTTACAGTCTATGAGGATGAGGGGGTGACACAAGAGCTTACAGTCTATGAGGATGAGGGGGTGACACAAGAGCTTACAGTCTATGAGGATGAGGGGGTGACACAAGAGCTTACAGTCTATGAGGATGAGGGGGTGACACAAGAGCTTACAGTCTATGAGGATGAGGGGTGACACAAGAGCTTACAGTCTATGAGGATGAGGGGGTGACACAAGAGCTTACAGTCTATGAGGATGAAGGGGTGACACAAGAGCTTACAGTCTATGAGGATGAGGGGTGACACAAGAGCTTACAGTCTATGAGGATGAAGGGGTGACACAAGAGCTTACAGTCTATGAGGATGAGGGGGACACAAGAGCTTACAGTCTATGAGGATGAGGGGGTGACACAAGAGCTTACAGTCTATGAGGATGAGGGGGGACACAAGAGCTTACAGTCTATGAGGATGAGGGGGGACACAAGAGCTTACAGTCTATGAGGATGAGGGGGGGACACAAGAGCTTATAGTCTATGAGGATGAGTGGGTGACACAAGAGCTTACAGTCTATGAGGATGAGGGGTGACACAAGAGCTTACAGTCTATGAGGATGATGGGGTGACACAAGAGCTTACAGTCTATGAGGATGAGGGGGTGACACAAGAGCTTACAGTCTATGAGGATGAGGGAGATACAAGAGCTTACAGTATATGAGGATGAGGGGGTGACACAAGAGCTTACAGTCTATGAGGAGGAGGGGGTGACACAAGAGCTTACAGTCTATGAGGATGAGGGGGTGACACAAGAGCTTACAGTCTATGAGGATGAGGGGGTGACACAAGAGCTTACAGTCTATGAGGATGAGGGGGTGACACAAGAGCTTACAGTCTATGAGGATGAGGGGGTGACACAAGAGCTTACAGTCTATGAGGATGAGGGGGTGACACAAGAGCTTACAGTCTATGAGGATGAGGGGGTGACACAAGAGCTTACAGTCTATGAGGATGAGGGGGTGACACAAGAGCTTACAGTCTATGAGGATGAGGGGGTGACACAAGAGCTTACAGTCTATGAGGATGAGGGGGTGACACAAGAGCTTACAGTCTATGAGGATGAGGGGGTGACACAAGAGCTTACAGTCTATGAGGATGAGGGGGTGACACAAGAGCTTACAGTCTATGAGGATGAGGGGGTGACACAAGAGCTTACAGTCTATGAGGGGTGACACAAGAGCTTACAGTCTATGAGGATGAGGGGGTGACACAAGAGCTTACAGTCTATGAGGATGAGGGGGTGACACAAGAGCGTACAGTCTATGAGGATGAGGGGGTGACACAAGAGCTTACAGTCTATGAGGATGAGGGGGTGACACAAGAGCTTACAGTCTATGAGGATGAGGGGGTGACACAAGAGCTTACAGTCTATGAGGATGAGGGGGTGACACAAGAGCTTACAGTCTATGAGGATGAGGGGGTGACACAAGAGCTTACAGTCTATGAGGATGAGGGGGTGACACAAGAGCTTACAGTCTATGAGGATGAGGGGGTGACACAAGAGCTTACAGTCTATGAGGATGAGGGGGTGACACAAGAGCTTACAGTCTATGAGGATGAGGGGGTGACACAAGAGCTTACAGTCTATGAGGATGAGGGGGTGACACAAGAGCTTACAGTCTATGAGGATGAGGGGGTGACACAAGAGCTTACAGTCTATGAGGATGAGGGGGTGACACAAGAGCTTACAGTCTATGAGGATGAGGGGGTGACACAAGAGCTTACAGTCTATGAGGATGAGGGGGTGACACAAGAGCTTACAGTCTATGAGGATGAGGGGGTGACACAAGAGCTTACAGTCTATGAGGATGAAGGGGTGACACAAGAGCTTACAGTCTATGAGGATGAGGGGTGACACAAGAGCTTACAGTCTATGAGGATGAGGGGTGACACAAGAGCTTACAGTCTATGAGGATGAGGGGGACACAAGAGCTTACAGTCTATGAGGATGAGGGGGTGACACAAGAGCTTACAGTCTATGAGGATGAGGGGGTGACACAAGAGCTTACAGTCTATGAGGATGAGGGGGGACACAAGAGCTTACAGTCTATGAGGATGAGGGGGGGACACAAGAGCTTACAGTCTATGAGGATGAGGGGGTGACACAAGAGCTTACAGTCTATGAGGATGAGGGGTGACACAAGAGCTTACAGTCTATGAGGATGATGGGGTGACACAAGAGCTTACAGTCTATGAGGATGAGGGGGGTGACACAAGAGCTTACAGTCTATGAGGATGAGGGAGACACAAGAGCTTACAGTATATGAGGATGAGGGGGTGACACAAGAGCTTACAGTCTATGCGGAGGAGGGGGTGACACAAGAGCGTACAGTCTATGAGGATGAGGGGGTGACACAAGAGCTTACAGTCTATGAGGATGAGGGGGTGACACAAGAGCTTACAGTCTATGAGGATGAGGGGGTGACACAAGAGCTTACAGTCTATGAGGATGAGGGGGTGACACAAGAGCTTACAGTCTATGAGGATGAGGGGGTGACACAAGAGCTTACAGTCTATGAGGATGAGGGGGTGACACAAGAGCTTACAGTCTATGAGGATGAGGGGGTGACACAAGAGCTTACAGTCTATGAGGATGAGGGGGTGACACAAGAGCTTACAGTCTATGAGGATGAGGGGGTGACACAAGAGCTTACAGTCTATGAGGATGAGGGGGTGACACAAGAGCTTACAGTCTATAAGGATGAGGGGGTGACACAAGAGCTTACAGTCTATGAGGATGAGGGGGTGACACAAGAGCTTACAGTCTATGAGGATGAGGGGGTGACACAAGAGCTTACAGTCTATGAGGATGAGGGGTGACACAAGAGCTTACAGCCTATGAGGAGGAGGGGTGACACAAGAGCTTACAGTCTATGAGGATGAGGGGGTGACACAAGAGCTTACAGTCTATGAGGATGAGGGGAGGACACAAGAGCTTACAGTCTATGAGGATGAGGAGGTGACACAAGAGCTTACAGTCTATGAGGATGAGGGGAGACACAAGAGCTAACAGTCTATGAGGATGAGGGGGTGACACAAGAGCTTTTACAGTCTATGAGGATGAGGGGGTGACACAAGAGCTTACAGTCTATGAGGATGAGGGAGTGACACAAGAGCTTACAGTCTATGAGGATGAGGGGGTGACACAAGAGCTTACAGTCTATGAGGATGAGGGGGTGACACAAGAGCTTACAGTCTATGAGGATGAGGGAGTGACACAAGAGCTTACAGTCTATGAGGATGAGGGAGTGACACAAGAGCTTACAGTCTATGAGGATGAGGAGGTGACACAAGAGCTTACAGTCTATGAGGATGTGGGGGTGACACAAGAGCTTACAGTCTATGAGGATGTGGGGGTGACACAAGAGCTTACATTATATGAGGATGAGGGGGTGACACAAGAGCTTACAGTCTATGAGGATGAGGGGGTGACACAAGAGCTTACAGTCTATAAGGATGAGGGGTGACACAAGAGCTTACAACCTATGAGGATGAGGGGGTGACACAAGAGCTCACAGCCTATGAGGATGAGGGGTGACACAAGAGCTTACAGCCTATGAGGAGGAGGGTGTGACACAAGAGCTTACAGTCTATGAGGAGGAGGGGGTGACACAAGAGCTTACAGTCTATGAGGATGAGGGAGTGACACAAGAGCTTACAGTCTATGAGGATGAGGGGTGACACAAGAGATTACAGTCTATGAGGATGAGGGGGTGACACAAGAGCTTACAGTCTATAAGAATGAGGGGGTGACACAAGAGCTTACAGTCTATGAGGATGAGGGGGTGACACTAGAGCTTATAGTCTATGAGGATGAGGGGTGACACAAGAGCTTACAGTCTATGAGGATGAGGGGTGACACAAGAGCTTACAGTCTATGAGGATGAGGGGGAGACACAAGAGCTTACAGTCTATGAGGATGAAGGGGTGACACAAGAGCTTACAGTCTATGAGGATGAGGGGGTGACACAAGAGCTTACAGTCTATGAGGATGAGGGGAGGACACAAGAGCTTACAGTCTATGAGGATGAGGAGGTGACACAAGAGCTTACAGTCTATGAGGATGAGGGGAGACACAAGAGCTAACAGTCTATGAGGATGAGGGGGTGACACAAGAGCTTTTACAGTCTATGAGGATGAGGGGGTGACACAAGAGCTTACAGTCTATGAGGATGAGGGAGTGACACAAGAGCTTACAGTCTATGAGGATGAGGGGGTGACACAAGAGCTTACAGTCTATGAGGATGAGGGGGTGACACAAGAGCTTACAGTCTATGAGGATGAGGGGGTGACACAAGAGCTTACAGTCTATGAGGATGAGGAGTGACACAAGAGCTTACAGTCTATGAGGATGAGGGGGTGACACAAGAGCTTACAGTCTATGAGGATGAGGGAGTGACACAAGAGCTTACAGTCTATGAGGATGAGGGGGTGACACAAGAGCTTACAGTCTATGAGGATGAGGAGGTGACACAAGAGCTTACAGTCTATGAGGATGAGGGGGTGACACAAGAGCTTACAGTCTATGAGGGTGAAGGGGGACACAAGAGCTTACAGTCTATGAGGATGAGGGGGTGACACAAGAGCTTACAGTCTATGAGGATGAGGGAGTGACACAAGAGCTTACAGTCTATGAGGATGAGGGGGTGACACAAGAGGTATAAGAGCTTGTATAACGGTCCAGCCATTCTTTAGAAGGGAACAAATTAAAATAATTTAGTCCAAAGTGACTGCAGAGAAGCCTGGAGCTTGGTATCTGGTGTTTGCCGGATAATAGACGGCAGAGGACATACGATGGGTTAGTAAAGAGAGAGTTGAAGTCTCATGAAGTCAGTGAGTGTGATAGATCTGCCTAAAGAGATGGGTTTAATAGCACATTTTAAACTTTTGAGGTTTGGTATTAATCTGATAGACCGGGGAAGAGCATTCCAGAGAATTGGTGCAGCCCGGGAGAAGTGGTACAGTCCCGTGTTATCTGCTTCCAGGGACATTTTAAATTTTTTATATAAGGATTTTATTAAAAAGCATTTTTGTGCATTATTTGTCTAGTATAAAGTAATACTAATAACATATAATTATTAGGAGGAGTTCTGACCACCGGGACCTCCACCACTCGCAGGGTTTACAGCATTTGCTGCAGGACGTCACATATGACGGTGGCTGTGCCCGGTACTGCAGCTCTTTCAGCTGAATGGGGGTAAATGCAGTAAAACACTAGTCGGATCCTTATCTGACCGATACTGAAAATCCTCATCATTCCCCGAATGTTACACAAGTACACGACAAAAACGTCAAGTCATAACATAAAAGTGAAACCACCAGAACGTCAAGGAGGAAGCTAAAAGTAGAAAGTTAGAAATAAACATTTAATAGGAAAATCTTCCAAAACGTAAGACTGTATGGATAAAGTGTCAGCCAAGGGGGAGGGGTGTAATGGTGGCCATATTGGATGACATGGGGGGGGGTCTACGCTCCTGTGTGTGGGATGGAAGGGATATTATTAGATAATTGGGTAATAACAATCATCACTTCTTGTTTCTGATCTTCAGACTCACGTGTAATGTGGAAACCAGTATCACACGTGTCTGAACGATGACATAGAAAATCATGTTAGTCACTGGGCTACATAAACAAGAGAGAAGGAAGACAAGACCGAGGTGTGCCCTGCATCACCTGCCAGACCCCTTACTGTACTGCACCGGTCATGTAAGAGATAGGAGAAGGATAGGAGAGAGATGGACACTAGATTATGGGCAGCATGGCGGCTCAATGGTTAGCACTACAGCCTTGCAGCGCTGGGGTCCTGGGTTCGAGTCCCACCCAGGGTCAACATCTGCAAAGAGTTTGTATGTTCTCTCTGTGTTTGTGTGGGTTTCCTCCGGTTTCCTCCCACACTCCAAAACATACTGGTAGGATGATTAGATTGTGAGCCCCATTGGGGACATGGACTGATCTGGCAAGTTCTGTGCAGCGCTGCGGCATCTGTGTGCGCTAAATAAAGAAAGGAATTATGATAGATAAATATGAGATAGTTATGAGGATATATAATCATCTAGTATCCATCTCCTATCTATATGCCCAAAAAAGTTCTATTTACAGTATTTTTCCCACTATAAGGCGCACCGGATTATAAGGCACACCATCAATAAATACCTGCTTAAACATCTAGGTTCATATATAAGGCGCACCTGAGTATAAGGCGCACATGATTATAAGGATGAATGACCAGCAGGTGGCAGACTTCAGCGTTCAAGGCAGCTGTTGTCTGTAAGTACAGTTCATATATAAGGCGCACCTTTGATTTCTGAGAAAATCAAAGGATTTTTAGTGCGCCTTATAGTCCGAAAAATACAGTAGTTATTATGGCTGAGTAATATTATATGTGTATAAATAAATATTCACTATAATATAAGGAATTTTTTATAATGTATATTTATACAATTGGATAATTACTAAGGGAACTTCCTACATATATTTGACAGTAACACTTTGTAAATGCTTGACAAAGGCTTTAGTAGAGGCAGAAACGTTGCGGTAGAAATAAATCCACTTGATTTTTCACTTGGAGCTTGGGAGGGCGGCCTTTTTTTAGGATATGGAGATTACATGGAGTAAAATAAACTTCTCCAACATCCTTATAACTCTCCAAACTTATTTCATGCCGAATTTCTCAGGACTCCATTTCTATTGGAATCTTTGCCCCAATCTCCCGCTGTTAGCAAAAATGTATTCCTGGGCAGGTTCCTATAGAGCCCTTATAGACACCCTGGGGCAGATTTATCAGGACCTCTGCGCCACGTCAGCTTATTGCTAGCACTTGCGATTATTTTGTCCTTTCCACCACCTTCACGCCAGTGGGACATGAGCGGCCGGCCGAGCGGAGGACACGGTCCGGTGTTTGGCGTTACTGTCCCCGTGCAGGCGCACATGCTGCTGCCAGCGACTTTTCCTATGTGAAAAGTCGCTGGCTGCGTTTTTTTTTTTTTTTACACCAGACCCTGCCGCGTGTAGATTAGACGCTCCCCCGATACATCAAGAGGAGGAAGCAGGAATGCAGCTGCGAGGCAATCATATTCCGGCGTATGATAAATATGGCCCCCTATTTTCACCTAAAAAAAAAAAATCTCTGCTCACAAAAGGATAAAATGAACATTGGATTCTCTGCCTGGTGTCCTGGTATTCGTATTCCTGGTATCCATGCAGAGAATCTAGCGAGTCGATGAGGGTGTAGTCCATGTGCTCGAGTCTGGCTCTCACCTCCGTAGGAAATCCACACCTCCTTTCCCTACGTCCTTTTGCCGTATGGCCGAATTATCACACCGACGTCTGCGGCTGTGAGCATCGGATCAGTTGTGTACTCTGCCGGCCAGCTCACTGTGCATGCGCGGTTTCCTACTCAGCATTGCTGCCTGCTTAGTTTTCAGAAGTAGGAAGCCACGCATGCGCATGAGCCGGGCAGAGTAAGCGACCGCTCAGACGCTCACTGTGCATAGGTGTGAGAATTCGGCCGAATGACGTAGGGAGAGGAGGTGTGGATTTCCTACGGAGGGGAGAGCAAGACTCAAGCGTATGGACTACACCCACTTCAACTCGCTAGATCCTCTGCCTTTATACCAGGAATAAGAATACCTGGATACTAAGCAGAGAATGGGTGTTCATTTTAACCTTTTGTGAGCAGAGATTTTTTTTTAGATGGAAAAAAGGGTGTCCTCATGCTATTAGGGCTCTATGAATACATTTTTGCAATCAGTGCTGACAGGTTCCCTTTAAATGAGTCCTTCGTGTCCGGGCAGCTGCTTATATCACATTTGCAGTCAGTGATTCTATGCCATGAATTCTCCCTGCATGATCTTCTAAATCAGTGGTTCTCAACCTTTCTAATGCTGTGACCCCGCAATACAGTTCCTCACGTTGGGGTGACCCCAAACCATGTACAAGAATATTGTATTTGTGCCAAAAAATGCAATAAAATCGTGGCTCCGATGGCTTTAGGCGACCCCTGTGTTTTGGTCGTTCGACCCCCGTCGGGGTCGTGACCCACAGGTTGAGAACCACTGTTTTAAATGATCTTCTAATACTAATGTATGATGTGGGGGAGCTGCAGCAAAGAGACGACTACGAGGGGACATGATTAATTTATATAAATATATGAATGGGCCATACAAAAAATATGGTAGATAGTTGTCCCAGATTAAATCAAATCAAAAGACGAGGGGGCACGGTCTCCGTCTGGAGAAAACAAGGTTTAATCCCCGGAGGTTACACAGGGGTTTTTTACTACGTGAACTGCCAATCTGTGGAACAGCCGAGCTCAGGCGCTGGTCACAGCAGGGACAGCAGAGAGCTCAGGCGCTGGTCACAGCAGGGACAGCAGAGAGCTCAGGCGCAGGTCACAGCAGGGACAGCAGAGAGCTCAGGCTCTGGGCACAGCAGGGACAGCAGAGAGCTCAGGCGCTGGTCACAGCAGGGACAGCAGAGAGCTCCAAGAAGGGTCTAGATGCCTTTTTACACCTAAATAACATTGATGGTTATGTTCTATAGAATTGTTTCCCCTAATTCCCTTCCTCATCCAATCCCTTCCCTTCCTTGGTTGAACTTGATGGACCTGTGTATAAACTATGATACTATGAATGACAACCGCTAGGTCTTATTTTCGGGGGATGTCCTTTTGTAGGGGGAACAGGGTAGATCGGAGATATTGTAGTTCTAGATCCTGTGCACCTTATAACAAAAACAAGCAAATCTGTAGGTCTCATCCTGCCCCTCCCACCCAAAAATTTCCAAAAAACATTTTTTCTTTTCCATTATAGGAAGGACACGCGATTGTCTACACAATTTATTGACCAATTTATTCACTAAAACAAATTAAAGAACATATGAGAACAAACGATAAGCCTCGGCGTGAGCGAGGAGTCTGCATCCCCAGCTCCAAGCACTGGCCAACATTCTAACATAGTCATTCTACATTTGGTTTTGTTCCTTCACAGTGGAATTTTTTTTTTTTTTTTTGAAGGGGGGGCAGTTAATAATATAAAAATAGAAGGGACAGAATTTTGCTCATAACATCTAGAAACATCCCTGAGAACACGATTCTGTGACACGTAACGGGCCCAACGCTCCATGTGCAAAAATCTGCGGGGGTAACAAACTATTAATAAATAAAACAAGAAAAAAAATCTTTATCAAAATTTTCTTAGTTTAAAAGTTCTAAATAAAAAATTACCCCTCAAATTTTTCTAATTTTATACTAAAATTAAAATTTAGACTTTTCAATTAAATAAATTACTAAGCATCTATGCCAAGTAGCAGCAGTGGGCGGAGCAGCTATGTCATGATAGGTGGGTGGGATTATGCGCATTCGTGATGGAGGGGGAAGGGTAAAGAATCCCTGCGCATGTGCACTATTCCTAGTGGAGCTGGGGTCAGGATACCTTGCCTCACTGCACATGAGCTCTATGCCTCGTGAGGCCAATACTTCATGCACTCTGCACCTAGTTGAACCAAGGACAGTAAACCTTGCTTCATTGCGCATGCGCACTAATGTTAGTGGAGCGGAGGTCAGTACATCTTCTTTCAATGCACCTAGTGGATCCATCAGTCAGTATACCTTACTTTACTGCGCAAGCACACTGTGCCTAGTGTAGCCCAGGTCAATACATCTTTTTTCACTGTGCATGCATTCAGCAAATAGTGAGACCAAGGTCAGTATACCTTCCTTCCCTGCGCATGCGCACTATGCCTAGTGGAGCCAAGGTCAGTATACCTACCTTCACTGCGCATGCGCACTATGCCTAGTAGAGCCAAGGTCAGTATACCTTCCTTCCCTGCGCATGCGCACTATGCCTAGTGGAGCCAAGGTCAGTATACCTTCCTTCCCTGCGCATGCGCACTATGCCTAGTGGAGCCAAGGTCAGTATACCTTCCTTCCCTGCGCATGCGCACTATGCCTAGTGGAGCCAAGGTCAGTATACCTTCCTTCACTGCACCTTTTTCTAGCCAAAGGTTAATATACCTTGCTTCACTGCGCATGTTCACTATGCCTAGTGGACTGGGGGTCAGTGTAACTTCCTTCACAGCGCATGCGCCCGATTTATTGCTGTGCTATCCAAAGATTATGCTATTTCCTAGCATTTTTACTGGTTCACTGCCAGGATAAAATTAGCTTCTTTTGGAATAAGTTGTCCCTTTTTAAAATGGAATATATATAAAAAAAATATTTTTTTGGTAAATGTGGTGCAAAAATGATAAAAATTCAAAGATTGAATCACAAAACTCTTTTTTTTTTACCCACTTCTATTGATAGTTCATATATAGCTCAGGTCTACCCCTTGGGGTAAAGAAAGAGGGGCATATAGTCCAAGGAACCCCAAGAATATAAAAAAAACCTCACATAATATTCCCTTCTCTAGTGGTGACACTTTTAGGCTCTTTAAAGATGATAAAGTTTGCATCACATTAACAAAAAAAACTAAAAATATTCTGGATATAGCGCCACCTTTGTCCACAGGCCGTGTCTGGTATTGCAGTTCAGTTGACAGAGCCCATGGATACGGGTAAGTCTCTTACATAAGGTGCAGCTGACAATATTGCACTGCAATAAAAACTTCACAATTAAAAAATAAAATCTACATTAATCACACAATGTATACGGAATATAAAATCTGCCGATCTGCTTTCCTTTCCCTCATGCAGGACGTGGACAGGTGCACTGTAGGATCTGTATCCCCTTCTGCAGCACAGGAGATAACTGCTGGACAAGGCACAGGGGGAGGGACAACTTTTTGAAAGTTTTTGAATAAGTGAAGTAGAATTTGTGTTCTTGTTGCTGTATGAAGCTCCGAGGTGGGAGAGGTCAGAACATCTTGAGAGGCTTTGATGCGACCTCAGGCCAGTCATAGATGTCAGGCAGGAAAGAGTCATAGTCCGTGCTCCAGACTTTAGCGCGCACATAAGCGTTCTTATCCATAGGCTCCGGATACTGGAAGGCCATGCCATTCCTATATACAAACTCCATCACCTGGGGGGGAATGTAAAGAGATAATTAATGTTATATACGTATGTAGTGACACCTCCAGCAGAATAGTGAGTGCAGCTCTGGTGTATAATACAGGATGTAACTCAGGATCAGTACAGGATAAGTAATGTCATGTATGTACACAGTGACTGCACCAGCAGCAGAATAGTGAGTGCAGCTCCGGAGTATAATACAGGATGTAACTCAGGATCAGTACAGGATAAGTAATGTCATGTATGTACACAGTGACTGCACCAGCAGCAGAATAGTGAGTGCAGCTCTGGGGTATAATACAGGATGTAACTCAGGATCAGTACAGGATAAGTAATGTCATGTATGTACACAGTGACTGCACCAGCAGCAGAATAGTGAGTGCAGCTCTGGGGTATAATACAGGATGTAACTCAGGATCAGTACAGGATAAGTAATGTCATGTATGTACACAGTGACTGCACCCGCAGCAGAATAGTGAGTGCAGCTCTGGAGTATAATACTGGATGTAACTCAGGATCAGTACAGGATAAGTAATGTCATGTATGTACACAGTGACTGCACCAGCAGCAGAATAGTGAGTGCAGCTCTGGGGTATAATACATGATGTAACTCAGGATCAGTACAGGATAAGTAATGTCATGTATGTACACAGTGACTGCACCAGCAGCAGAATAGTGAGTGCAGCTCTGGAGTATAATACAGGATGTAACTCAGGATCAGTACAGGATAAGTAATGTCATGTATGTACACAGTGACTGCACCAGCAGCAGAATAGTGAGTGCAGCTCTGGGGTATAACACAGGATGTAACTCAGGATCAGTACAGGATAAGTAATGTCATGTATGTACACAGTGTCTGCACCAGCAGCAGATAGTGAGTGCAGCTCTGGGGTATAATACAGGATGTAACTCAGGATCAGTACAGGATAAGTAATGTCATGTATGTACACAGTGACTGCACCAGCAGCAGAATAGTGAGTGCAGCTCTGGAGTATAATACAGGATGTAACTCAGGATCAGTACAGGATAAGTAATGTCATGTATGTACACAGTGACTGCAGCAGGAGCAGAATAGTGAGTGCAGCTCTGGAGTATAATACAGGATGTAACTCGGGATCAGTACAGGATAAGTAATGTCATGTATGTACATAGTGACTGCACCAGCAGCAGAATAGTGAGTGAGGATTACACTTACTTTGACAGCGATACATATGGAGACCTCCCTGATGTTGGACAGTGGTGGGTACAGACGTCCTTGCTCCAGCTCTTCAGGAGTTAACTGTTCTGCGAGAGCCTGGAATAGACAAGTAGCAAGAAAAAAAAAAAAAGATTATGATGAATATAATCTGTTACAACATGTCTACAGGAGAGATAAGCCTGACCTCCGCTATTAGCTATGTGGGTGAATGCTCTCTACTGTTCTCTGTTATCAGGAGAGAGGACGGCTGTAGGCGACAATCTTTTCAAAAAAAGTTACATAAAACAACAATAGAAGTAAATAAGTATCAGCACGTAGAATGCTCCGTCTCTCCTTATCCTTCTGACTCCCTATGATAAAAGAGGAGTCATGACAGATAGATAGGGGAGTGGGAGACGAATCCCAGTGATGGGAAGTTTCTATCTCACCCCAAGTGCTTTATTCCCATCAGTACTTCTCTATAATGTCCTATATGATGCTGCTGAGGCTTCTGATGGAGAGTTATGGAGAAGATTCTCCTGTACTCTCTGTGTGCAGTGTATGGGAGACATTATAATAATTCCTTTACTTATATATCACCTACAGGTGACGCAGCGCTGCACAGAGCTTCCCAAATCAGTTCCCGTCCCCCAAGGGGCTCACAATCTAATCAACCTACCAGTATGTTTTGGAGTGTGGGAGCAAGCCGGAGGACCCGGAGGAAACACACGCAAACTCGGAGAGAACATACAAACTCTTTGCAGATGCTGACCTGGGTGGGATTAGAACCAGGACTCCAGCGCTGCAAGGCTGTAGTCCTAAGCACTGAGCCACCGCGCCGCCCTAATCATAGCAGCCAGTCTCCAGCCACCAGCTCTGAGACAACTCAGAACTACATATAGAGCCTGCGGAGGGGAAAACTGCTACATAAAAGGGAATAAAATGGCCAGACACACTGGACTTGTGATATATGGAACATATAGTAATTGGACCCCTTAAATCGGTGACTGAATGAGGGGCACTGAGAAGTATAGAGCCCCGAGAACAGATACTGCACTTCAAGCCATGGAGACACTTTCCTGGAATGAGTTTGGAATGAGCCCCGGGATAAATGACGCCATCCTGGACGGAATGTGTTACGTGACAGGCGAGCGCCAGGAGACGCTGACTCATAAATTACCTGCACACAGATAACAGCCGCTGCCTAGAGGGTTTCCCCTGTAATAAAGTCATATTACATTACCGGATGCTCAATGACCCCATCACCTTCCGAAAACCCCACCACCCTGGGAACAAAGGGGCTGCAGCTGCACAGACAGACCCCCTGATCAAAAAGTGAAGGCTACCCTATGTAATCACTATAGGAGGAGGGATTAACCCTTTAATGCACACATGAAAACTTTATTTCCAGATTCAAAATTTTGAATTTTAGAAACTTAGGAAAGTTGGGTGACTAACCCTGTTGGAAGTCATACAAGTTATCACCCATCTTTCCTGGCCACAAACAAACTTACAGGAAATCTAGTATCAGAATCCATGATTGTTATCCTTTTCTTCTAAAGTCATCTTTTACAATTACCTCTCATTGAGCAAGAAGAGCTCTTGGGGGGGGGAGGGGGGGGGTTACCAGATTCCCTCTGTACTATAGCCACACAGATATGACACTGTGCATGAGCACTTACCCCTCTCATTGAGATCACATCAGTCAGAGGGAGGGGGGAGTGCGAGACAGTGTAACAGGCAGTGAAGCTGCAGCACAGGCGTGATTTGGTAACACCCCTCAAAGCCCTTTTGGCTCATGAGCATAATTTTAAAAGTTGATGTTAGAAGGAAGGAGGCCATGGATAAGAAATATAAGAAGATACCACAGTCCCGGTGTCTGGATCTATGAGTAATGTCCCTGGGTCATCATGAAGGAAGATTTCCACCATTAGACAATCTCACCTTTGCAGCTTCAAGGAATACACGATCACTTATGTGCCGCACCCCGCTGAGGATCACTGCAAGAGCGACACCTGGTGAGAAAATCAGGACATTACATCATTACAATCGCCAAAAGCAAACAAGAAGAATTTTATCATCAAGAGCCAAATCATTTAAAGACGGCACAATGGGAAGTGCAGACTAAAGCCAAGGAGGAGCAGGGGACAAACTGGATTGGCATCTTAAAAATGTTATTCTTGAGGGAACAAATTTCCTTACATCTCTGATAGATGCCCCCCCCCCCCCCCAACAGGTCAAGGTCATTAGGCATTGAATATGTATTTAAGCTTAGATTGGATGTACAGTACAGTTTTTGTAATACAACATAAAATAATTAGCATAGTTTGGGGCTCATGTGGTGCCCATCGCGGTACCCACCAGCTTCTAACAAAAAAAATAATAATTCAGTAATAAAAATATTAAGGTCATCAT
The DNA here is from genome assembly GCF_040894005.1 of Engystomops pustulosus. Lineage (NCBI taxonomy): Eukaryota > Metazoa > Chordata > Amphibia > Anura > Leptodactylidae > Engystomops > Engystomops pustulosus. The sequence continues at coordinate 12,308,656 of NC_092411.1, read as the reverse complement.
ATAAATTGTATAAATGTCTAAAAGGAAAATGCTTAATGGACACAATGGGGCAGATTTACTTACCCGGTCCGTTCGCGATCCAGCGGCGCGTTCTCTGCAGTGGATTCGGGTCCGGCCGGAATTCACTAAGGTAGTTCCTCCGCCGTCCACCAGGTGGCGCTGATGCTCTGACGTTCCCTGAGGTCCGCTGGAATGCCCTGAAATTCACCGGCCTATACCTGGTGAATGTAAGTGCAAGTTTCGCTACACTTTTTTTTTTTTTTTAAAAGCGGCGTTATTTCCGAATCTGTCGGGTTTTCGTTAGGCCACGCCCCCTCGATTTACGTCGCGTGTATGCCGGTGCGCCAAAATTCGATCGCGTGCGCCAAAATCCCGGGGCAATACAAGGAAAATCGGCGCAAATCGGATATATTCGGGTAACACGTCAGGAAAAAGCGAATCGGGCCCTTAGTAAATGACCCCCAATTTTTTGCACATGTTCTTTACAGGTAAAAAGTAAAAAACATCAAGAACATGAAGGATCCCACTGCCCCATCACGGAAGGGACTTGTAGTGTTTTGTTTGAATTTGGGTGAAGAAACCGGTCTATGGCTTAAGTCAGGTTAGATGAGCCTCGTGCAGATTATATAAATCTTATGGGTGGCTTGGCTCGATATGTGAACACCACAGAATTACAAGGGGCAAGGCCAGCAGTGGAGTCGGCTGGCATGGGGTATTCCTGCCCTGTGAACGCCATATAGCCTGCGACCACCCAAGCCTGAATGGTTGCCGGCTGCTACAGTGTATAACTGAACACCAGCCCAAACGGCTTCCGGATGTATCCAGTGGTGCCGCGGGGGGGATGCATCATACTCCAGTGCACAATTTGCAGACAAATGATAAAATTCCTCCATAGATTCTACTAATGTAAGTTATGTGCATTCATTTGAGTACAATCTACCCAAGAAATAGATAATATAATCTCTATATGGTCTTAAAATACAAAAAATCCCTAATAATTATCATCTCATTTTCATTCCCACTCCCATTTTTAACATCAGCAAGTTGGTACCGCCATGGGCACGCGCTTCATCCCAAGCTATGCTAGTCTTGTTAATGTCATATTGGGAAAGGTATAGGATTGTTATGTATAGTTATACCATTCATTCTCTCACCTGGGAATATATAGGCATTGTTTCCCTGTCCGGGCTTAAAGGTGCGTCCATCACTTAAAGCCACGGTTTCGAATGGGCTGCCGCTTGCAAAAAGACAGCGTCCCTAGAAAATAATAGGCAATAATTGTAAAAATCTTGATCTGATGTCACGGTTGATAACTGCTGCTTAGGACGCGATAATGAACACACACCTCCGTCCAGGTATAGGCTTCCTCCGCCGTACACTCAGCCTTTGTAGTAGGATTACTAAGAGCGAAGATGACGGGCCTCTCGTTAATAGCACTCATTGCTTTAATTACATCCTCTGTGAAGAGACGGCCGGCTCCAGCTACACCTACACAGGAAAATATAGCTATGTTTAAAATAGGAGGCCTAGACATTATATCCTAAAGCATATGCATCTCCTGAAATACTCTGCGCTGCTGGAGTCCCTGCTTTACTAACTACTGTATGGTCTTTTCCCCTCTTTGAATCATAATCCGACTCATTCGGTTTAGATTAGACCGAATAAGAAGAGAGAATAGAGAGTGGAGATCACAAACCTATAATTGCAGTCGGCTTCAGAACATTCACAGCATCCAGGAAGCTTTTCACCGACTGATCGGGAGGAAGGTGTGCAAAAGACTCCTGGTTACCGTCTGCTCCCTCATCGCGGCCCTAAAATGGACAAAATAATTATATGGAGAGTTCTTAAGCCAAGAATATAACTACTATAATACTGCCCCCTATGTACAAGAATATAACTACTATAATACTGCCCCCTATGTACAAGAATATAACTACTATAATACTGCCCCCTATGTACAGGAATATAACTACTATAATACTGCCACCTATGTATAATAATATAACTACTATAATACTGCTCCCTATGTACAGGAATATAACTACTATAATACTGCCCCCTATGTACAAGAATATAACTACTATAATACTGCCCCCTATGTACAAGAATATAACTACTATAATACTGCCCCCTATGTACAAGAATATAACTACTATAATACTGCCCCCTATGTACAGGAATATAACTACTATAATACTGCCACCTATGTATAATAATATAACTACTATAATACTGCTCCCTATGTACAGGAATATAACTACTATAATACTGCCCCCTATGTACAAGAATATAACTACTATAATACTGCCCCCTATGTACAAGAATATAACTACTATAATACTGCCCCCTATGTACAAGAATATAACTACTATAATACTGCCCCCTATGTACAGGAATATAACTACTATAATACTGCCACCTATGTATAATAATATAACTACTATAATACTGCTCCCTATGTACAGGAATATAACTACTATAATACTGCCCCCTATGTACAAGAATATAACTACTATAATACTGCCCCCTATGTACAAGAATATAACTACTATAATACTGCTCCCTATGTACAAGAATATAACTACTATAATACTGCCCCCTATGTACAGGAATATAACTACTATAATACTGCCCCCTATGTACAAGAATATAACTACTATAATACTGCCCCCTATGTACAAGAATATAACTACTATAATACTGCCCCCTATGTACAAGAATATAACTACTATAATACTGCTCCCTATGTACAAGAATATAACTACTATAATACTGCCCCCTATGTACAGGAATATAACTACTATAATACTGCCCCCTATGTATAAGAATATAACTACTATAATACTACCCCCTATGTACAGGAATATAACTACTATAATACTGCTCCCTATGTACAAGAATATAACTACTATAATACTGCCCCCTATGTACAAGAATATAACTACTATAATACTGCCCCCTATGTACAGGGATATAACTAATATAATACTGCCCCCTATGTACAGGAATATAACTACTATAATACTACCCCCTATGTACAGGAATATAACTACTATAATACTGCCCCCTATGTATAAGAATATAACTACTATAATACTGCCCCCTAGGTAGTAGAATATAACTACTATAATACTTCCCCTATGTACAGGAATATAACTACTATAATACTGCCCCCTATGTACAAGAATATGACTACTATAATACTGCCCCCTATGTACAAGAATATAACTACTATAATACTGCCCCCTATGTACAGGAATATAACTACTATAATACTGCCCCCTATGTACACGAATATAACTACTATAATACTGCCCCCTATGTACAGGAATATAACTACTATAATACTGCCCCCTATGTACAGGAATATAACTACTATAATACTGCCCCCTATGTACACGAATATAACTACTATAATACTGCCCCCAATGTACACGAATATAACTACTATAATACTGCCCCCTATGTACAGGAATATAACTACTATAATACTGCCCCCCTATGTACAGGAATATAACTACTATAATACTGACCCCTATGTACAAGAATATAACTACTATAATACTGCCCCCTATGTACAAGAATATAACTACTATAATACTGCCCCCTATGTACAAGAATATAACTACTATAATACTGCCTCCTATGTACAAGAATATAACTACTATAATACTGCCCCCTATGTACAGGAATATAACTACTATAATACTGCCCCCTATGTACAGGAATATAACTACTATAATACTGCCCCCTATGTACAAGAATATAACTACTATAATACTGCTCCCTATGTACAAGAATATAACTACTATAATACTGCCCCCTATGTACAAGAATATAACTACTATAATACTGCCCCCTATGTACAAGAATATAAGTGCTATAATACTCTTTGTGTACCTGCACTAGTAATCCAAACTTGTCGAACATCCAGATCTTCTCTCGTGCGGCTTCTGCTGAGATCCCGTTCTCCATCATGGCCATGACTATCAGGTTGGCGATGCCCAGGGCGGCCTGTACAGAGGAAATACAGAAAATGAATAGATGAGCCACAAAAACAAGCGATTCCCTGCGGAATTCTCCACTGCAACTTCTATCCTAGATTACTGGATGTTCATACAACAATCTAGAAAATGTAACAGTCAACATCCATGAGGAAGAAAGTCTAGTACATAGTAACAGATCTGCTGCTGCGTCATAGTCACAGGAGCCAATGATACTTTCTTCACCACTTTCTGTGTAGACTCCGGACTAAAGGGAATGTTACTGACCATATACATATATGTAATACACTAATATACAGACCTCTCCTGCTCCAAGGAAGAGAACTTTCTGCTCTGTGATGGGTTTTCCAAGAACCTCCTGAGTTGCGAGGAGTCCGGCCAGCGCCACCGAGGCCGTACCTGAGTAATGATACAAATTGGTAACATCAGTAGATGTATACAAGCTACACACACACCTGACACATATGTATCTCTTCATCATCTCCAGAGATCTCCCGGGCTCTGTGCTGCCTCTGCTGGTTACTTGCTGTACATACACTTATTGGATATGGCTCCCATTGACTTAAATGAGAGGTGTAGAATATGTGAGCAGAGAGCTCCCCCTGCTGGTGGCTACAAGCAACATAAATGTGATTACTATGGTTGTGTTTGATGTGCCATCCGTCTTATACACGGTTTATAAAATGTTGATATGTGGAGTATCTTATACATGGGCGGGGTTTGCATTTATGCATTTTTTTTTACCCACAATCCTTTGCAATGCCCCCCTTTCGTTCCCAGCTCATACCTTGAATGTCATCATTGAAAGTGCAGTATTTCTCCCGATACTTTCGCAGGAATCTGAAGGCATTGTGGTTCCCAAAGTCTTCAAACTGGATGAGAGTATTCTGGCCATATCTGGGAAACAGAAGCGAGGAATTAGCAGCCATAGGAATTTAAAGGGATTGTCCAGGGAATATATGGTCTGCCCCAACGAGTCAGAGCTTCACTTATGTGACTGGGGACTGGATTCATGCTAATGTACTGAAGACATCCAGACCCCCCAGTCACAGCAAGGTCTCCCAAGTTGCCAAACACCACATGAGCATCTCCGATTATATTTGGAATATTTTAGGGGACAAAATAAAAATCATAAATCCAGCCCCTGGTCATATGAAGCCAAGAATATCTGGAGGGGTTTTCCAGGGGCAAATGCATTATTGAGCAGCTGCAGTGACTGGAGGGGCTGGATTTCTTCAGTAAATGAACGTGAATACAGATCCCCGATCACATAAGGTCATGAACTCTGACCCTTGGGAGTGACCCATGAAGTTGTAGCATCACATTAGAACGTGGCGACCTATTCAGACATTGTCCACCTCCGGGAACCGTACCAGTAGCTACAAATGCTTGGAAGCCCCGATTCTGGTTTATATTCACACATGGGGGGCCGGGGGGGTCGGATTTTACCAAAATATCAATACGAGTCTAAGGAGTCAATTTAGTGCTGGCTAAATATTTTAAAGCCACAACTGTAATGTGAACATAGCCCTATTATTTCACATTTTGCCTCATCAATATAAGGTATTTCTGAAGTACAAGCAAAATACAGTAAATACAGTAATATTTCCTTAAAAAATTATAATAAGAATTATTACCTATCTGTAACAGCATCCATGAACTCATCAATGAGGGCATCATAAAGCTGAGTCCGGTCTCTCTTCTGGTAAAGACCCATGTAAAACGGATCCTTCAACAATGACTATAAAATGTAACAATACAGAAATGTAGGGATCAGTACAGGATAAGTAATGTCATGTATGTACAGTGACTTCACCAGCAGCAGAATAGTGAGTGCAGCTCTGGAGTATAATACAGGATGTAACTCAGGATCAGTACAGGATAAGTAATGTCATGTATGTATACAGTGACTGCACCAGCAGCAGAATAGTGAGTGCAGCTCTGGGGTATAATACAGGATGTAACTCAGGATCAGTACAGGATACGTAATGTCATGTATGTACACAGTGACTGCACCAGCAGCAGAATAGTGACTGCAGCTCTGGGGTATAATACAGGATGTAACTCAGGATCAGTACAGGATAAGTAATGTCATGTATGTGCACAGTGACTGCACCAGCAGCAGAATAGTGAGTGCAGCTCTGGGGTATAATACAGGATGTAACTCAGGATCAGTACAGGATAAGTAATGTCATGTATGTGCACAGTGACTGCACCAGCAGCAGAATAGTGAGTGCAGCTCTGGAGTATAATACAGGATGTAACTCAGGATCAGTACAGGATAAGTAATGTCATGTATGTACACAGTGACTGCACCAGCAGCAGAATAGTGAGTGCAGCTCTGGAGTATAATACAGGATGTAACTCAGGATCAGTACAGGATAAGTAATGTCATGTATGTACACAGTGACTGCACCAGCAGCAGAATAGTGAGTGCAGCTCTGGAGTATAATACAGGATGTAACTCAGGATCAGTACAGGATAAGTAATGTCATGTATGTACACAGTGACTGCACCAGCAGCAGAATAGTGAGTGCAGCTCTGGAGTATAATACAGGATGTAACTCAGGATCAGTACAGGATAAGTAATGTCATGTATGTACACAGTGACTGCACCAGCAGAATAGTGAGTGCAGCTCTGGAGTATAATACAGGATGTAACTCAGGATCAGTACAGGATAAGTAATGTCATGTATATATTTTTCCTCTAAAGACATTATATCATATGAAATCTTACCGGATTGTCTGTGCCAACGTCGATGACCACTGGGAGGCACTTCTGAGGTCGGATACCTGCACATGCGGTATACAGACACAATTTTCCTACAGGAATTCCCATCCCATACACCCCAAGGTCACCAAGTCCCAGTATTCTCTCTCCATCGGTTACAACAACTGCCTGCAAAAGAGAAAAAAGAAAACTTTCAAGCTCTCTGCTTGCTGTCAGTGAAAGAAAACCGTATTCATTGTATCCAGCAGCTGAAAATCTGACCACTCAGCTGACAAACTGCAACACTTTTTAAAGGGATATTCCCACAAAGACAAGACTCTTATATGTTCTCAGGATAACAAAATGACACAATTCTCCAATTCACTGTTATTAACAAAAAAATACAGCATTTCACAGATATAAGTCCAAACTGTCTCTATCAGTCCTGGTGTACACTATATCAGTTTCCCCCAAACACGACCCAGTACCTTCTCACTTAGGGTCGGGTGGCCGCCAACTTGGAGTTCTGTGTGACAGCATGCAGATGAAATTTCTGTCTCTGCTGTGAGCCTGTAGCCCCGCCCCTTGCACGGAGCTCAGAGGCAATCACTGATAACAAGCTACAAGGAGATAAGTGATCCGGGGGGGAAAGGGGAGGCAGGCACATATCTGTGAGATATAGCAGAGCTCACACTGTAACAAGCTACAAGGAGATAAGTGATCTGGGGGAAGGGGGAGGCAGGCACATGTCAGTGAGATGTAGCAGGGCTCACTGTGTAACAAGCTATAAGGAGATAAATGATCCGGGGGAAGGGGGAGGCAGACACAGATCTGTGAGAACACAGATGTAGTGGTGCTGTGTGTGTAATAGGCATCTAATTGATCTCATGCATCTCTGATATGTCTCATCTCTCTCTATGTGTTAGTACAATGTCACAAGGCAGATGAAAGTGTATATACACCTTGTACCCCGATAATATAACCACATTGTCACCCCACTGAACTAGGTGGATAATAATGTGTCTGCTTAGGAGTGATAGGATTTAAAATTGTTATAAAAACAAGTAAAATTGTAAAGCAAGGGGTTAAAAATGATCTCTTTATTGTGTTAACATCCCTAGGGGGTTGAGATGTGAGAATTTTTTTCGTGGGAAAACCCCTTTAACTAGACAGACAAATCTCTTAGCTGAATTGCCTGGACCCGAGGTTGATAAATGTGCACTCTACTGATACATTGTAACAAACTATCAAGTCAGGAGGAAGATACAATGTTCCTATCCACTGACAGCAAGCGGAAAAGGGAAACATGGTGTGTAAACAGTTTCTGTCAATATAAAATGAAGACTCTCATTACCTTCACATCGTTCTCCGGCCAGTTATCCAGGATGGATCGGATGTGCCCTTTATCATGGATGGAAATGTACAGACCCCTGGAGGAATAGATAACAGTATGACGTATGGACTCACCTCCCATCACTCTATAATCATCCCAGAATCTGGTACATTTCATGACATATTTGTACAGGAATCTGAGCCCCTTCTGCACTTCACAAAGACGGCTAAATTATCATTTTCTGGCGGCCTGTAGGGGGAGCTTTAGAGCCTCCACTGCTCCCATTGAATTCAATCATATATCAGTATGTAGTTTACACTTTGGTGGAGAATGCGGGCAAAACTTTGTCAATATGTAAGTTTTTTCATATAGCGTATAATACAAAGTAAGGGCATCTGATGTGAAATCCCTTTAATTGTAGCCCGAGTGTTTAGGAAAACAGAGATCCTTAGGTCCTATAAGTAGTAGAATGTAATAGTGTTCATAGCTAAAGTAAATGGAGCAGTAACCGCTCATATCTATTCACAAAAGGGACTCAGAGACCCCGATTTACATGATCCCTTTGGGTCCTAGAAGTCCTATTTGCATCCCATAAGACACAATGTTGGAATTCTTCCTTACTTGGGTCTCCGAAATATATGGCCGTACTGAGAGCAGGCGAGTCCGACGGTGGGGGTGTAGACGATGGGCATCAGCCGCTCTATGTCATCCAGTAATATCCTGTAGAAGAGCTTCTCGTTTCTCTCCTGGATGCCCATGATGTAGATGTACCTGCAGAGGAGGACACCGACAGGTGAAGAGAGGAGCACACGCAACGCAGACGCAACGCAGACAGCAGCATCAAAGAGCCGGAGATTGTAACAAAGCTCAAAGATTGCGAGGACAAACCTTAGAGGAAATGTAGCAGCAGCGACTGTATGAAGCAGTAGACTGTGTTAGGTGTTGTCCCTGGAGAGACATGTAATCAGACCTTTGTGTTTGTTGTTAGTAGCAGCAGGACTGTGAAATATGAATATGTTTCAGGAGTGTTCTAAAGGGAATGTCCTCACACAGCTGTGCCCTGGGCATTGAACTGCTGCACAGTCTCTGACCTCTGTCTTGAGTAAATGTTGCTGTAGGTATTTAGTTAAAAATACTACAGTCATTCAAACCAGAAAGAGGGCAGCTGTGCATTGAATAATAAACAACTGTTCACAGTCCTGCAGCTACTAACATACATCAAATTGTGACTTCACGTCTCTCCAGGGACACTGCTGTGCACTGTGCAGCCGTAATTAGGTATTGTCCCTGGAGAGATGCATAATCATACCTTTGTGTGTATGGTTAGTAACAGCAGAATTGTGAAATATGGATTTATATTCTAGGATTGTAGAAAAGACCACTGGGTTGTGTGTCCTTACACTGCTGTGCTCTTAGGTCTCTGAGCAGCTACACAGCCCTTCCTTCTGCTGTGTTTTAGTCAGCTCAATGTAAAGAGCCAAGGGCACAGCAGTGTGAGAATACATCCCCACTTATCTACAACCCTAAAATATTAATCCATATTTCACAGTCCTGCTGCTACTCACAACATACACAAAGGTCTGATTACACTTCCCTCCAGGGACAATACCTAACAGTGGTTACAGAGCTCAGCAGTGTGAACACATCATCCAGTGCACTTGGAGAATCTACAATCCTGGAATATAAATGCATATTTCACAGTCCTGCTGCTACTAACAACAGATTCCCTTACAGGGACTGATCACCTGTTATGCCCAATATTAAACCCCTTACACTTATACATTCTCCTATTCTGCATATGGTGGCCACTGCTTGAGTGTAATACCATAAGCATTAAAAAAAATGTTATTAATTTTCGTACTTTTGTAGGGGATCGTCCATTTTACTGAGGTTCCTGTGAAATCTGGCAGCCTGGATATCCTGGGTCTCGATTTTGGAAGGCAAGAGCCCTTGTAGGCCGAGGATCTGTCTTTCTTGTAAAGTGAAGGCCATTCCCTAAAAACAAAATGGCATCAAATAGTTAACTCATAGATACATGTAAGACGGGGTCCGGAGCACCAGAGAAGGTGGGTGCTCCGTGGGTGGCCCCAAGGGGTGGATTATAATGCAGGCGTTTTGGCCGGTAGCCGGGGACCCAAGCCTTCTGGGGGTCCATGGCCACCCAAAGCACCCACCAAATTTTATACTGAGTAGGACTTTACGCATAAAATCCTAATGCATCTGTTCCATATTAGGACCTTCGAAGGTCCTCCGAAAAGTCCTGAAAAAACAGACAGAAAGCAGCAGAAGGGACACATCCTCCAATCCCCAAGACGCTGATTCTAGGACCAGATGTAGGAAGTGATTCCAGACTTGTAGGGGCTATAATATTCATACATCTTAGAGCCCATGGTGGTCTTAATCCCCCCCTGGATGGCACCATGGCATGGCAAAGGGCAGGGCTGTGTGGCTGGTGCCCGGCGAGGGGGTGGTAAGGCTGTTAATGGAGAGTCAGAACTAGATCCACATTCAGGACCGGAGCAGTTTTGGTAGTTTCGGCTTCTCACCTTGTTAGTCCTCGGATTTAGCAGCAGCGCCTTCCCCTTTTCTTTGGTGTGAACGGCGCGATGGGCCAGGGCGCAGGACCTCACCACGACTCGCAATTTGGACAACATGATGGAAACTTAAACCTATAAATAAGACTGAATATTAGTGACCGGGAAGCAAAAGGTTAAAAATCCCCTGTATAGAAGACATATAATGGGAGAGATGTAGCAGAGCTGACCGTGCGCACAGTGTAGGCTCAGTGTCCTCACTATCCAAATCCAAAGATGTTGCCGAATAATAAAACCTCGAGACACGGAGGACAAATCCAGCACTGCTACATCTGACACACACTCGTCTCTGCTACACATCATCAGAACACGGATACACAATTACAGCTGCAGCAGCAGAGATTCCTTAAGACGTCGCAGAACTTTGTCCTCGCTTTACTGCTCCGTTACATTAAATATTAAGTAAACTTTGTATCGACGGTTAATAATCTCCCAGATTAGGAGACAAAGGAGGTTCTGAAGCAGCTGGGGCACCGTACCGTGTAATACAACGCTCATTGAGGGCATTTTTGGGCTAAGCATGCAAAAGAGGTTCTGCAGCAGTTCAGACTTTTAATGATTCAAGTGAATGTTCCCTTGCTCTAAGAGGTTCTGCAGAAGAATGTAATGCAGCAGAAGGGTTAGTATACACTAAAAATGCAGCTGCAGAACCTCTTTTTAGAGAGGAGGTATCACAAGGGGGCGCCACCGGCAGTAACATGGTATATACTGTGATAATGTCCCCATCTGGTCACACAGCGATCTGGGTCGTGACTAGAACATCAGGTTCTGCCGAGTTATTTTTTAACTGGGTGAGGCTGGTACAAGGCAAGATAAAATACAGGGTTGGCACACGTGGACGCCACACCCTGGCACTGCCACGCCCATCTGTGGTGCCCCCTATACACCATTGGCACTGCCTGCTGGGCACAGAAGATCCGGACATATAGTCCTGGTTCTGAGCCCCCATTGATCTCCATAAAAAGGGAAACCTGCCAACAGGTAAACAGCTCCACCTCACCGCACAGCAGAGCTGAGGTAGTGGAACGCACCCACTGCCACCTAATACATAAACCTGAGGTCAGAGGAGGACAATGACACTACACAGACACACAGCCGCCTCACCAGCGACATCCGGGGACAAGTGAAGATCCTCTGTATGGGCTTAGATACATAGAGTCATCAGACTATATCACACACAAGGGGCTTAGATACACAAGTCCGGAGACAGTATCACACTAGACAGAGACAAAGCATCAGCGGACAGTATTGGACTGGCCCATATACAAATACTTGGCCCTCTGTATTATACATGTTTGGCTTAGATACATATAGTTAGATACATATTTTATAGGCTGCACCATGTACAATAAAGAGAGATAAGCCTCAGTATACAGCAGCACGTTTAGATACACTGGCTGAGCAGAGGCTTAGATATGAATCAGCAGCAGACTGTATCACACACGATGGACCTAGATACATCATATCAGCAGGTGGTATCACACATGACAGACCTGGATACATTGGCTTCCGAAACAGTTTCACACGATGGACCTAGATACATCAGCCCAGTACACAGTATAGCTCCGCAGAATGTATCCGACACAAAAGGCTTAGATACACACTCAGCAGACAGGACTGCATTAGTATTATAAGAAAGTATCAGGCTCAATATAACACATAATACTACACCAGCAGACCGTATCACACAGGCTAGCTTAGATACAAAGACTTTGAGAGACAAAGGCGACAGATGGCTAATGGAGAGGAAGAGGCTGACACCTGTCACAGGTCACCGCTCATATAACCTGATCTCCTTTGAGGGCAATGTATAAGTATCTAATGTATCCCCCACCTTAAAGGGGATGTCCAATTAAGAAAACCCACTTACCCTAAGGGTGCGTTCACACGTTCAGTTTTTCAGATGCAGTTTTTGAAGTCAAAAGCAGGTGGGTGAGATATCATTTAGAGAAGCTCCTCCTCATTTTTTAATCCAATCCCGGTTTGGACATCAAAAACTGCATCTGAAAAACTGAACGTGTGAACGCACCCTTAGGGTAAGTGGGTTTTCTTAATTGGACACTAATATTTGCTATCCTGATGTAATGGTAGTCCCGTAGAGAGTCTCCCACTCTGAAGGACCCGTCCCATCCTGGATCCTACACACAACCCATTGATATGAACGGACACAGTGTAATACTTTGTTTCGCCAGTGGTGGCGCTGCAGTAAAACCCTTCCTGCAATGTTCTTCTTCAGATCACAGCTCATCTCTGGGGCTCCCAGTACTGAACTTATTGCTCAAGGACATAGAGGTTGTCCAAGTGGAGAATCCCTTTAAATCAGTAATAGACGGATCAGTATCTGCATTCATCTCTTTATATTCATAGCTCCGGATCCTGGTGGCGCCGGTTCTGTAAGGTGCAGGCAGGATCCGGTTCTACTTGCCTTGTCAGACTTAACCTTCCCAGGGTGACAGGGAACAGAAACCAGCAGTGTCAGGACCGGGGCAGCGCTATATCAGCGGATGTGTCCTGATGAGCCCTTTAATAGACTGCAGCAGGCGAGTCACATGGACGCCGCTTCCTGATCAATGAAACCTCACGCCACGTGTGTGCCAGGACGTGCCCGCAGCCTGAGAGACTGCATCAATATCCATTAGGAGCCATAAACACAATGTAATACATAATGCAGTGTTCATCCAGAGCTGCCTGTTTCACACAGTTTGGTAAGTGAGTTAATAGGATCACAGAACTGTAATATAAACTGCACATGAAGATACAGAGACATCGGCTCAAAATCCAGGATAGATATGGCCGTACACAACAACGTCAGACCATTAAAGGCAATGTCTCGGCAGTGGTGGCCACGTAGACTGCAGCCAGTCCTCACACTGCTGGGCTCTGTGCTCTCTGCACCCATTGTTAGATGTTGTCTCTGGATAGATGTGCAATTACAACTTTGTGTATGATGGTAGTAGCAGCAGGACTGTGAAATTTATGTTCCAAGATTGTACTAGGGGTGTGCCCTCACACAGCTGTGCCTTGGGCATGAACTGCTGCACAATTGCTCACTTCTGTCTTGAGTAAATGCTGTAGTCAGTTTTAGTTAATTACCTCAAACAAACCAGAGAGGAGGGACTGTGGAGTAGCTCAAGGCACAGAGCACAGCAGAGTGAGGATAGTATTCAGCTACATTTGGAGAAGCAACAATCCTAGAATGCTGACCCATTGTTCACAGTCCTGCAGCTACTAACATACACAAAGGTACAATTACACATCTCTCCAGGCAACACCCAACAATGCCTGCAGAGAACTAAGAGTAGTGTGAGTACAACCCCCCCCCCCCATTGTAATTGGAGAAGTTATAATATTAATATTTCACAGTCCTGCTGCTGCTAACACATACAAAGGTCTGATTACACATCTCTCCAGGGACAATACCCAAGGCTGCTCTGCAGAGAGCAAAGAGGACAGCAGTGTGAGGACACTCCCCCAGTGCACTAGGAGAAGCTACAATCCTGGAATATAAATCCATATCTCACAGTCCTGCTGTTATTATACACAAATGTCTGATTACACATCTCTCCAGGGACAATACCTAAAACTGCTCTGCATGGTTTGTTTAATGAAAAAGTGGAGATGGAGTGTAAGCTCTTGGGGATAGGGCCCTAAAACCTTCCAGGTGTCAGGATACACACTGCTAGTCCCTGCAGATTACACCTCAGTAATCCCAGATCTATAGTGACAGGGTGACCTGGATACTAAACATTTCTCCTATAGAATAGTCATTCCAAGGAATGCGGGAAGAAGAAACCCCCGGAGGTTCTGATGGAGACACAGACGTAGCAGTGCTGTCCTGGCACAGATTTCACATTGGGAGCAGCTTTCAATTAATGGAAATCTTCCATCAGATTCCATCGTGACAATCCAGGGACATTACTCATAGATCCAGGCACCGGGACTGTGGTATCTTCTTATATTTCTTACCCATGGTCTCCTCCCTTCTAAAATCAACTTTTATAATAATGCTAATGAGCTACAAGTACTAGGGGACGAGTTACTAGAGATCCTCCGTGCTGCAATATCACAGACTGTTACACTGTGCATGAGCACTTCTACCTGCCACTGTGTAAGATTATGTCAGACAGAGGGAGGGGGAAGTGTTGAGGGAACAGAGGAGGAAGAGTGTAACGCCCCATGAAGCTGCAGCACAGAGGGGCTCTGGTAACACCATCAAGTGCCCGTTAGGCTCATACTCGTAATTATAAAAGTTGATTTTAGAAGGAAGGAGGCCATGGATAACAAATATAAGAAGATCCCACAGTCCCGGTGCCTGGATCTATGAGTAATGTCCCTGGGTCATCAGGATGGATTGTGATTGTACATTTCCTTTAAGCCTCTGATTGAGGTGATATCAATATATGACATAGTCGGCTCTGCTACATCTGTAATGTACTTTCTAGTTGTCATTAGCAATTATTTTCCTCCTATCCTGCAAACAGGCAAGAATAATGGATCCTGCTTCCAATACCCTGAGGTCTGCTTTCACATTGTGCGTTTTGAGACGCAATCCGAAAGCCTCCCCCGTGATCACATGTTGGGGTAACATTGGGTTTCCATTGCGTTTAGCAAGATTCATCATGTGATCATGGTTGAAGCCTTTGGATTGTGTCTCAGAATTAACACGGCTTCAGGCTGGCGGCACACCTGGCGTTTTGAACCCATTTTTGGGCCGTTTTTAAGCAGTTCGTTAAAAAACGCATGCGTTTTTTGAAAACGCATCTGTTTTTGACCGGTTTTACCAATTATCCTAATTAAAACTAGTCAAAAACAGATGCGTTTTGAAAAAACGCATGCGTTTTTTAACGGACTGCTTAAAAACGGCCCAAAAATGGGTTCAAAACGCCACGTGTGCCGCCGGCCTAAGAACTGAATACTGAAGACTTTGGGCCCAAAAACTGATTTTCATGTTCTGGTTCTGAAGCTGTAGTACAAATCCGAGCTCCAGATATACTACAACCTGATAACCCCATCCATGTCATGTGACCCTGTGATGTCAGCACTGATCTATTATCAGATGATCCCTGACTATAAGCCGCAGTGGATTTCCATCCAGCAGAAACAGAACCGACTGACGGCAATTTGGAGACTCTGACGCTTAAAATTTTAAGAGGAAATAGTCTTTAACACACATTCTAAAATCGCTGCAGCAAAGAATTTTGCGTGCGGCCCCATGACAACTCTGCTGGGACAGCACATCCCTGTCTTGCGAAACAGCGGTCGGTGGGTAAGGAAGTGAAGCTTCAAGTAGGAGAGGTACAAGACATAAAAGAACATTAGAGAATCGCATAAATAGCGATTCCCAAATCCTGCCAACTTAGGAACATACAGGGCAGCAGCATCCCTGGTGATGTGGTGGACAGCTCCTGCCCTGGTGGGCTGCATACACATTATATGAACCCCCATATACCCTGTGACCCATGGGGACCCCCCCATGTCCCAAATAGTATCACTTATATAGGCATGATGGGAGTAGTAGTTTTGGAATAGTTGATGCACCTGCTCATTTATACTCATGGAGAGAAGCTTTTTTAGGTCAGTATATAGGGTCACCAGAGGTCAGGGGTCGCTGGTGTCAGCACCAGTCAGTGTTGGGGGCGGCAGCTGGAGGGGCGGCTTTATTTTTTACAATCAGGATTGCACAATTCTCTATAGAACGAGGCAGATGTGACGGGATAAACACAAGCAGATGGTGGAATACAGGAAGCTCCGCAGCACCAGGACTGCAAGTCCCAGGATGTGCACGGTCCTCAGGACTGGGGTCCCATGATGAGGGGCAGATGGCAGCGCCCCCTATATGATGGGGAGTGTAGAACTGCAAGGATTCTTACCAGATCAATCCACAAGATGTAAACTAGAGCGTTAGATGCACTGGCTTAGAAGATAGTATCACACAGGCAAGGCTTAGATACATTAACTTGCAGGTAGTATTGCACACACAATAGGCTTAGATACAGAGACTACAGACAGTATCACTCTCAATATGTTTAGATGCATCAGCTCAGACTCAGGAGACTGTTATACATGTTAAGCTTAGATACATCAGCTCAGCAGATCATATCACATGATGGGCAGAAATACAGAGACTGCAGACTGTATCACTCACACTAGGCTTAGATTTAGATGCATGGGTACAACAAATAAATATTACACATATTAAGCTTAGATACATCAGTTTGGTAAATAATATTCCACATGATGTGCTTAGATACACAGCAAACATCACACATGGCAGATCTGGATATACGGACTCAGCAGAAGGCATCACATAGATAGGCTTAGATACAGGCTCCACAAGCTGTACCACATGCAATAGGGTTAGAGACACAGGCTCAGCACACAGTATCACACACTTAGGCTTAGATACACCGGCTGCACATGAGGTACCACACACCAGTTGGTTAGAGACACAAACTCAGCACACAGTATCACACACTTTGACTTAGATACATTAGAAGCACATGGGGTACCACACACCAGAGGGTTAGACTCACATGCTCAGCACACAGTATCACACACTTAGGCTTAGATACAAAGGCTGCACATGGGGTACCACACATCAGAGGGTTAGACACACAGTATCACATACTTAGGCTTAGATACGTTGGCAGCACATGTGGTACCACACACCAGAGGGTTAGAGACACAGGCTTAGCACACAGTATCACACACTTATGCTTAGATACACTGGCTGCACATGGGGTACCACACACGCGCAGAACACAGTATCACTTACTGTAACCCCCAGCACCACCTCTGACCTCCTGCGTGGCGTGCTGGGACTTCTAGTCCCCCAGGTTATGAGGGATGTAGCTGTGGTCCTGTGTGTGGATACACTAAGGGCCCCCATCAGGATCAGTATCTGGAGCCCCCCAGTTCTGTCTCTTACCTGTAGTCGGGGGTGTCGCACCTGGGAGCACCGGGATGAGCGGGGATCCAGTCTGTACCGGCAGCTGCACTGAGGAGCCAGGATGGAGCAACAAGGAAGGAGTTAAGGGGCGGGGCCTCCACGCTCGCCGCTGATTGGTTCTAATGGAAACCCCGTTATACGTGAGCAGGCTGCAGTTCTTGAGGCGGCCGCTGCGCTGCTGGCGCTGTGGAGCAGTACTGGATACATTGTATCTCCTCGGGACTTCCTGCTGGGTGACGTCACCGGGGCATTGTCCTATAAATGAGTGAGATCGCAGGGGGCAGCAGGACACCGGTAGCGGCCATTGATGGGGTAATTGATGGTAATTGGGCTCTGCCTCAGGCAGTGCAAGTCTATGGGCAGATGTGTACAGGGAGGAGATGCTCCCACGTGGCTGGGGCGGAGGGGACATTATCATCATACACAAGGAGATAACCTGCTAGACCGGTCTCTGCCTCTCTCCAGGGATTTGTTTTTTTATTTTTTTTTAGGAAATCTCCCATCAGAATCCATCCTGATAAACCAGGGACATTACTCATAGATCCAGGCACCGGGACTGTGGTATCTTATTATATTTGTAATCCATGGCCTCCTTCTCAAATCAACTTTTATAATTATGCTAATGAGGGAGGATTCACACGTAGCATTTGTGTTGCATGTTGAAATTTTGTACCAACGCTGTGAGGGAGGGGCTCGCTCGATTGCAGATTAGTTTGGAATGAAACATTTGTATCAGGTGTTTTGATTGTTTATGGCCAAAACATGTGGAGCTCTGTCCTAATCACAAGTATTTCACTAGTAAGGGTGATGCCACACACGGCGTTTTTGGTAAGTTTTTAATTGTTCGTTTTTCAGTCCGTTTAAAAAAATGCATGCATTTTTAATACGCATCCGTTTTGAACCACTTACCATGCGTTTGGCTCCTTACAACCTGTTCTATTAAGATAATTGGGAAAAAACGGTCAATACGCATGTTTTTAAACGGACTGAAAACAATTGCTTAAAAAACGGACCAAAAACGCCATGTGTGGCATCGCTCTGAGGCCGGCGGCACACGTGGCGTTTTGAACCTGTTTTTGGGCTGTTTTTAAGCAGTCCTTTTAAACTCATCCGTGTGTTTTTTTTTGTCCGTTTTCCAATTATCTTCATTAAGAGAATTGAAAAACTGTCAAAGACGGATGTGTTTTCAAAAAATGTCGCTCGGGGGGCCTGAGGGTGAAGACACATGCGTTTTTCGGCCGTTTTTAGTAGAGCGTTTTTAGATCGGAAAAAACCGCATGCGTTAAAAAACGCATGCGTTTTTGAGCAGTTTGAATTAAGATCATTGGTCAAACCTGTCAAAAACGCATGCGTTTTTTACGATCTGAACTAAAAACGGCCTAAAAACGCCACGTGTGTCTTCACCCTGAGGGTTTGTGACTCTGCTCGGATCCTATACAGACTTTATCTGCTTTATGTACAATTCATGCTCATCTTTTCATGAACAGATTGAAGCTTCCTGGTTCCAGCAGTGACTTTCCCTTCCTCGAGTATCCGGCGCGTCCTCCATTCTCTCCTCCCATCCTATGGCTCTGCCTTCAAGACTTGTGACTACTTTGTCTTGTACCGAGGAATCGCCAATAGTTGGGGATCTGTTCTCTTATTTCCCATCATGTAAATAGAAATCCCAGATTTTTCTCTTTTCTTCCTTCCTGCAGCCATTGTTTCCATTGTGATGACTTAATGTATTTTCTTGTTTTAGGATGGTCCCCCAGAAGCCATGAACGGCCTCAGTCCAGAGCTCCAGGTGTCTTGGTGCACCTGGTGTTTGTTACTCCATCACAATTTGAGACTTTGGCCTGTGACGTATCAAAGAAACAATCACTAAAACGAGGCGGGGCGGCCCCCCTGGAGGCGAGGCGGGGCGGCCCCCCTGGAATGAGACCACTCAAGGATCCTCTACTGATATACTCTATCCTGCGGGATTGATCTGTTCTGCTTGCTGACAAGTGAAGCTCCATGAGAGACCGTGGTTTCCGTAGACAAAGCTTATCATAGTTTTGTGGAGTGACAAAATGATTTTGAGAGTTTGGATTCACCATCATCATGGAGTGCAGGACCCCCACTACAGGAGATGTTACATGTTCTGTTATCCATAGACTGTATTACAGGGCTCCTTACTAGAGAGGAGCGAGCATACCCGTTCGAGCATTAGCGTACTCAAAACTGCTCGTTGCTCGGACGAATACTTTGCCCGCTCGAAAAAAATGGCATCTCCCGCTGTTTTGCTTTTTGGCGGCCAGAAACAGAGCCAATCACAAGCCAGGAGACTCTGCACTCCACCCAGCATGACGTGGTACCCTTACACGTCGATAGCAGTGGTTGGCTGGCCAGATCAGGTGACCCTGGGATAGACTAGCCCCTGCCCGCGCTGCTCGGATCATTCTGTGTCTGGATGCCGCTAGGGAGAGAGCTGCTGCTGGTCAGGGAAAGCGTTAGGGTGTTCTATTAGAATAGTGTTAGGCAGGAGTGATTCTACAAGAACCCAACAGCCCTTCTTAGGGCTACAATAGCGTTATATATATATAATTTTTTTTTTATTTTTTTTTTTGGTTTGGCTGGGCTTGCTGCCATTAGTAGTGCAGCTAGTACCATATTGTGAGGAATTTGCAGGGAGACTTGTGAACGTTATTTTTGACTCTTAGTGACACACTTATCCACCTCAAACACCTAAGTGGGACAATTTATTGAGGTTTTGATTGAATTAAGCACAGTCTGACGATTTTTTTAAATTTATTTTTCCAAAAAGTTAGTCACCTCACAAAATGCTTGTGTGTGCTGTCAGTGGTACAAATGCAAATTCATGTAGCTTAGTCTGCCTGCTACTGTTTAGCAAGCTAGTCTCCAGAAATCCCAATCCACATTCTCTCTGCTGGTGAAGCGTACTGTACGTCACGTGTGGCGTAATCTAATAGGTTTTTTTTGTTCACATTAGTACCAGGACATGCAACAATCAGCATTTCAGTTGCTTTCTGATTTCTTCTGCGTGTTCACCTCGGGTGCCATAACCGTCCACGTAGCGGCCTCCACACGTCGTCCGCGTAGCAACAAGCTGTGTCAGGCTACATTTTTCGGGTGTTTTATATGGGTCACTCATTTTGACAATGGAGTGCGCTTCATCGCCCCCCCCCCCCCCCCATGCCTCCACACACTGTTTTGATAGCTGCCTCCACATGTCGTCCCCTTAGCAAACGAGCTGTGTCGGGCTCATTTTTTGGGTGTTTCACCAGATACGTTATGGAACTTGGTCACTATGTCGCCACCATGCTGTGTTATCGACTAAATATACCGTCAACCTTTTGTTCACATAGGAAATCATTTCAGCGCTTCTTGCTCACCTCCTTTGGTGAAACCTGAGTCCATTTAGGGTATGTCGCCATGCCACTCTCTAGCCTGCTGCCGCTGCCTCTGCCTCTGCATGCCGTCCCCTATAGTGTCAGGGTCAATTATTGGATGTTTTAGATGCTATCTAGCCTCTTTCGGTCACTCTGTCATGGCCATGCTGTTGCCCATAATTTCGGCATAATGGTGCGATTAAGCAGCCTCAGAGGCATCCATGCATGCTGCCCCTGCTGTTTCCTGTCCATTTCCGTGGTGTTTCCATCCTTTTCTGAGGTTCCCAGGTGTTTGGCCAAGCTTCCCTGTGCAGAGCCTTGGTCCCCTTGAAAAATGCTCGAGTCTCCCATTGACTTCAATGGGGCTCGTTATTCGAGACGAGCACTCGAGCATCGGGAAAAGTTCGTTTCGAATAACGAGTACCCGAGCATTTTAGTGTTCGCTCATCTCTAATCCTTACTCATGCAAAAAATGTTTCCATCATCTTTGCCACATGGCGATTGTGTTTAGTAAACGCAATATTACTTTAACTTGTGATCGCAGGAGGAGTCTTTGTGTTGCGATTTATGATTTAATCGGTTTTTAGGTTTTGTTAAATGAATGTTTTTGTTTTTTTTAATTAAAAAAATGTATTACTATTTATTGGAATGATCCTAATGGTGTCCCGATGTTTGACATGCATAGTATAGGTGGTATAAATCCATCCCATTTATTTATTAGTAGCAAACACCCACACTTGACACCCTAGTGTTAGTCCTATTAAGTGTGATGGTAGTACTTACAGTAAGTGATGAGCCTGCCATTACTTACTGCCAGGACGCTAACCACAGGTTCCATAGCAGGATCTGTAAAGGAAAAATCTAGAAAGGTGTTAAAAAAAATAAGTTTTTTTAAAAAAACTAAGATTTCAAATCCCCCCCCCCCATGTCACGTGATAACAAATAATAAACAAACACAATCATCAGCATGTTAGATTCATCCAAATCTAAGGTTATTCCCGACATTGATCCCTCCCACTAATGGAAAATAGTGTCCACATGTCAGAATCTTCACTTTTATTCTAATTTTGTGTGTTGTGAAATAGAAAATAAGTTGATCAAAAGGTCGTACAGCCCCCAAAATGGTAGAAACTAAAACATCAGCTCACCTCAGGTCAGGTCCAGACACTGTGTTAAGGAGAAGTTATTGGCGTCAGAATATGGCGAATTATTTATTTATTTTTACTTGTACAAGGGTTTTAAAACTTGTATAAATTTAGTATCGCCGGGTTCATATCAACCCGAAGAATATCCAGTGTCATCTGCAGAGCGCAGTGAAAGCCGTAAAAACAGAACCCACAAGCATTTCGAGCACATGCAATTTTTTTTTTTTTAAATTTCACAGCATATGGAACTTTTTTCCTAATACATGGCATGGAATATAATATACCGCCACGTGGTTGTACAAGCCCTCATACAGCTCCGTGCACAGAAAAACGGAAACGCAAGACAGAAAAAGTCCATTGACGACAGGAAGGGGTTAAAGCATAAAAAGTATAACCTATTAATAGTATATATCACCTATGGAACAGTGCTGGAATAAGGGGGGGAAGAGATGCAATTCCTTGCTGGGCGTCAGGACCTCAAGATCCCCCCCCCCCCTTCCCGATCATGTGATCAATATGGGTCCTAATTGAGTGTCACTGAATGAAAGCCGTTATCACAGCTACTGGGATGAATTTGTGATCCACTAAGGGTGATGCCACACAGAGCGTTTTTGGTCCGTTTTTAAGCATGCGTTTCCAGTCCTTTCATAAACGCATCCTTTTTTTGACTCGTTTTGTCCGTTTTTCCCCGTTATCTTAATAGATAAAGAGGGTGTAAGTAGCCAAACGCATGGTAAATGGACTGAAAGCACATGCTTAAAAACAGACCAAAAACGTCATGTGTGGCTTCACCCTAACAGTCTCTCTATAGAACCTCAGGAATATTGCAGTGAATGTTCAGCAGCTCTTTCCATGGGGTCTCCAGTGTTCGGGGGGCTGGGGCTTTGAGGGTGTACAGTACAGTCACTAGAAAGCAGCCGCAGAACAACCATTACTAATCCTTATGTAAATGACCATGTCCGGAATCCTCGATCCGTAAGACTGTGGATGAGTAATCCCGAATCTCATGGATAATGAGGCTTGTAACTGGTTTGTCTGCTGGCAGTCAGTCATTGGGGGACATGGATCTTTATTTCTACTTGTTTGTTTGTTTCTTTGTTTTTTTTTGCAACTTTTTGGGGGGATTTTTTGCGACTTTTCATTGCGACTTTTGCTGTGATCTCAAGTACACATTTGTCAGCACCTTGTGCCTTATGGGGGTCATTTATCTTATTTTCCCTGGGGTCTTTTTGTGCCTTTTGTGAGTGTTTTTTTTTTTTTTTTGCAAATTTTAAAGGTGCAATTTTGTAGCGCAAATCCCACCATTGCCTTTCCTGAGCATGGTCAGGACTGGCACGTTATTGCGCAATTATTTGTGGCCATATAGACACAAATCAATGATAAGTCGCAAACATCTGGAAGCAGGAGAAATAAAGACAAATTAGGCGCAAACCAGGAAACTGCTACACGGCGAACTCTGACAAACTGCTAGAAAAAGGCGCAAAAAATTGTGCAAAAACCCCAATGCGCTCAAGAAGTCACTAAAATACAATTATAAAAGGCGCATCAGACTAAGATAAATGACCCCCCCCCCCCATGTATCTTTAATTTTTTTTTATTTTCCGGATGTTCCATTCGACTTTTCACGAATATAGAATTTTTTTTTCTCCATTTTTGCGACTTTTCAGGTGCAAACCTGCACCTGGTCCAGGGCTGGTGTAGGGGAAGATTTTTTTTTTAACATGTAAATTGGAATTATTTCACATGGATGTAAAAAAATGGAGGCGGTTTCAAAAAACGCATGCGTTTTTAACGGACTGCTTAAAAACGGACCAAAAACGGATTCAAAACGCCATGTGTGGCATCACCCTCAGAAAACTCGATATGCAACTTTTTAGATAAAACTTATTAAAAAAGTAGCAAATGTCTAGTTTCTATGTTTTTCCTACACCACTGGATTTGCGTCTAAATCTGGCACTTTTTGAAAAGTTACACATCATTAATCTGTCAATTCATTTGATAAATCAGTAGTGTTTAGGAAAAAGTTGCTGTTCTAAAGAGGTTGCTGTAGGCAGGACCTACCTGGGAGTCTGTATATTTTTATTTTTTTCTTTATTTTTTTTTTAAAGATGGTTTTTTGCTTGTTAGATTTATTATAGGACCAGGCCCTTTTCACTCCCCGTCTTCAAAAATCTATAACTTTTTGTATTTTTCCATGTAAAGAGGGTTGGTTTTCTGTGTAACAAATTGCACTTCATAGTGATGGTATCAGAAGGAAACCTACCATCTGATTTGATGCATTATGAAGCAAACATACTTGGAGACTGCTGTAGTTACACTGATGCAGGATCATATCATGGTTAATCCCTGAGCCGAGTGGTTTTGCTTAAAATACAATTATAACATTATGATAATAAGGCTCTGTCACTTCTGTGCTTCTCCTAGCACCTTATGCACTGCACCAGAGGATAATGTAATCACTGTTCTCCCTGCCAGGCAGAATAATCAATTGCTGCACCATCCCTCAGCTGCTGTGTATGAGTGATCCAACGCAGGTTGATTAGTCCTGTCTGGACTAAGCCCTGTGTGTAATACAAGTTGTAACCCAAGCTTGATGTAAATTGTACAATCATGCAATCCAGCTTTCCGAAGGTACTGAATGTTATAATTCTTTTTTTTTTTTTTCCTGGCAAAACCACTCAGCTCAGGGATTAAAGGGGTGTTCCCATTGGATAGGGCGTAACTTATTGATCAGTGGGGTCTGCACTGTGCTGCACTGTACCGCTCCCGTAGGGTGCCGCGAGCACATAGAAGTGTATGGGGGACGTATATAGGGCGTATATACGTCGGCCGTATATACGTCCCCCATACTGTAGTGTGAATGTAGCCTTAGAGTGATAGCGTTACCGGAAACCTCCGGTAATGCTATCAGACACTGCGGCGGGTAGGATGTAATTGTCGGAAGAGGCAGCGCCTCGGACCGCCCCCTCATGAATACATCGGACAGCTTTGCAAGCTGTCCGATGATTACACTGTATCCCGCCGTAGTGTTTGATAGCGTTACCGGAGGTTTCCGGTAACGCTATCACTCTAAGGCTACATTCACACTAACGTATGGGGGACGTATATATGGCCGATATACGTCCCCCATACACTTCTATGGGCGCACGGCACCCTACGGGAGCGGTACGGTGCAGCACACGTGCGGCACCGTACCGTTCCGTACCCGGGAAAAAGATAGGACCTGTCCTATCTTTTCCCGTAATACGGCGCCATGCGCCATAGGTTGCTATGGAGAGGGGCGGGGGTGAGCTGCGCTCATCTCCTCCTCCTCTCCCCGTACACTGCCGTTGCCCGCTACGGTACGGTACGGGCGGGCAACGGCAGTGTGAATATAGCCTAACACTGCAGTGTTTGATCAAGCACTAGGAGCTGCTTACTTTAGTAAGCAGCTCCTAGTGCCGAAAATTTAGGTGACAGGTCCTCTTTAATAATTGTGGGCCATCATATGCAGTCACTAAATGTACTCCTGGCTATTCTGTAGTCGTACATAAGAACAATTTTTGGTGCAACCACATATGATGGTGGCAGATACGGGACCGGACGCTACTGAGAATCCAGTATATAAAAATTTGGGCCAAGCCCCAGATCTTTTATTACCCTAACAACGCCCCTGGTACTAGGATTTCATGGGTGAAGATCCTTTTCAGAATAATATATGGTGAATGGTTTGGGTGGCCATGGGCCCCCTAGAAGGCCTGATCCTCAGTCTACTGCCCGAACCACCGATATTATAATCCACTGCTTCTAAATATTACCATATTTTGCACCTTGCCATATTATTATTACCATATTTTGTATATTTTGCAGTACAAGCTGGGTTTACTGGAAAGCCAAAAAGTAGCATAAAAGTTGCAAAAAGTGACTTGCACAAAAAGAAAACCGCACACACCAAAAAAGCCAAGATAGAGAAAAACAAAGATAAATGAGACAAGAGAGACGAGCGAGACAAGAGAGGTATGAGATAGACGTGGAGAGACATTGGGGGTCATTTATCTTATTTCCTCCTTCTCTGGGCTCTTTTTGCACCTTTTGTGAGTTTTTTTTTTTTTTGTGCCTGATTTGTCTTTGTCAAATAAAGTTTTTTTTTTTGCTCCTTATTTAGGCGCAAATTTTTTTTGTTTTCGTAAATCCCACCATTGCTTCTCCTAAGCCTGGTCAGGACTGGCGAGTTAATGCGCAATTATTTGTGCTCGTTTTGGCGCAAATCAATGTTAACTAAGGCGCAAACATCTGGAAGCAGGAGAAATACAAAGACAAATTAGGCGCAAACCAGGAAACTGCTACATGGTTAGGGGTCTCTATGGTTACAGACTACAAACAAGCCCTTTGTAGTCTTATCTGGCAATTATTTGTTCCTGTCTGATGTCTGTAGGTGATGAAGATGAGCTGGAGAGGAGTAACACGTGACTGCCGGATTCTATAGTATATACCAGGGTGACACATTGGAGCCGTATACCCAAAATTGAAGGATTTGTAAAAAGTTGTATCATTTTTATTTTAACTGCAGTAATAATAGAGAATAGATATAAAGTATAAAGTATCTGGAAGGCGACGTCTGCTGGAAACAATGTACTTCTTCTTCCATTTATCTTCTACTAACAGAACCCCCATATCCCCCAGACCATATACAGGCGGTCCCCTACTTAAGAACACCTGACTTACATACGACCCCTAGTTACAAACGGACCTCTGGATGTTGGTAATTTACTGTACTTTAGCCTTAGGCTACAATAATCAGCTGTAACAGTTACTAAATGTGTCTGTTATGAAGATTTATTGTTAGTTCTGGTTCTTATGACAATCCAACATTTTCAAAATCCAATTGTCACAGAGACCAAAAAAAATTCTGGCTGGGGGTTACAATTATAAAATGTACAGTTCCGACTTACATACAAATTCAACTTAAGAACAAACCTACATAACCTATCCTGTACGTAACCTGGGGACTGGCTGTACCTACAGAATAAGTATCGGCCTCCATCCAGGGATCCGGATGTTCTTTCACTCCTCTGTCAGACCTTTTATTGCGGATCTTCTGTCTTCTAGAAATGTCTGTTCCGCGCTGCAATAACAAGATCATCAATAATGTATCCAGCAGCGAGCAGCGGGACGTGAGACACAGGATTACACATGGATCTGCTCCTCCTGCTCTGTATAGTCCTGTGGGAAGGTACTTACCCCCTTTAAAATAACCTAATATTGTCCCATTTTTGTCTCTTTTCACATCACGGTTGTTAAATGTGTTTTGGGAAGGAACTGCAGATAATCATTTCTCATATAAAGACTTTCCAGGGAAACAAACCTCGTAATGTGGTCATTGAAATCTATCAAATGTGAGTTTAGTGTAAAAGAGGACCTGCTGCTGCACATTAGTTCTATGCAGAGAGCACAGCAGTGTGAGGACACCCCTGAGGCCCTTGGAGAAGCTACAATCCTGGAATATAAATTCTTATTTCACAGTCCTGCTGCTACTAACAACATAGACAAAGGTCTGATTACACATCTCTCCAGGGACAATATATAATACTGGCATAGAGCACAGAGCACAGCAGTGTGAGGATACACCCAAAGTGTACTTAGAGAAGCTACAATCCAGGAATACATATCCATATTTAGCAGTTCTGCATACACCAAGGCATGATTACACATCTCTCCAGGACAAGTACCTTACTCTGGCTGCAGAGAGCTAAGAGTACAGCAGTGTGAGGATCCTTCTCCAGAGCACTTGGTAAAGCTACAATCATTAAATATATATCCCTATATGACAGTCCTGCTGCTACTAATAACATACATAACAGTGTTATTACACATCTCTCCAGGACCAAAACCAAAAAATGGCTGCAGACAGCTAAGAGCACAGCAGTGGGAGGACACTTCCCCACTCTACTTGAGGAATGCATATTACACAGTCCTTCTGCTACTTACATCACACACAAAGCAATGGTTACACATATATCGAAGGACCCTGCACAGAGCACAGCAGTGTGAGAAGATGTCCCTAGTGCAATTGGAGAACTTACAATCTTGGAATATAAATCCATCTTTCACAGTCCTGCAGCTACTAAAAATGTACACAAGGTTATGATTACACACCTCTGTTGGGACAGTAACCAACACTGGCTGCAGATAGTAAAAGAGGACAGTAGTGCGAGGATACACCCCCAGTGCACTTGGAGATGCTTCAATCCTAAATACAAATTTCACAGTTCAGCTGCTACTAAAAACATACACAAAGATATGGTTACACAGGGATTATACCTAACACAGGCTGAAGTACTGCATGGACATGCCTGTTGATACATTGTAACAAAGCTGTAAAACCTGTATACAGGGAGCTCCCTCTAGTGGTGGCTTCAAGCAAATACTATGATAGAAGTAGATCTGTGCAGGGTGACCACAGGCTCTGCTGCGCACACAATCTACACTATGGGGCACATTTACTTACCCGGTCCAGTCGTGATCCAGCGACGTGTTTTCCGACGCTGATTCGGGTATACCGGGATTCACTAAGGTCCGTGCACCCTATGTCCAGCAGGTGTCGCTGCTGCGCCGAGGTCCGCTGGAGTTCACCTTCTTCGTCCCGGTGCATGTGAGTGCTGATCTTGCGACACAAATTATTTTTAAAATTCTGCGGTTTTTCCGAATCCGTCGGGTCGTCCGACGGCCACGCCCCCAGCGTGAAAGCCGGTGCTGATGCGCCAAAATCCGATCACGTGCGCCAAAATCCCGGGGCAATTCAGGACCAATTGGAAATCGTCTGGAAACTGGAAGGAAAGTGCACGATTCGGACCGTTAGCAAATGAGCCCCTATGATTCTACTTCTGTGTACCAGCAAATTAGCTGAAGGTCAAGTTGTGGGTCGGATTGTGTGTGCGCAGGAGGCTTATCTCAGCCGTCAATCACCCCGTGTACAAATAGGAGAAAAGCTGAAAGCAAATAGCTAAATCATATCAGTGGTCGGTAAAGTAAATAAACGGGTGACGCACATTGTGGATATGAAGTGACAAGATGTCAATAATACACTGATAACAACCCCCCCCCCCCCCCCGTGTGTGAACACGGACAAGAAACAGGCGACTGTCTGTCTGTGACGACCTCAGTATATAGTATATAGTTATACAGCGATGTGCGGTTTCCTCAAGAATTTCTCTCAGACTATCTTTATAAATTCTGGACATCCCCTTTAAGACACTGAAGCCCCAGGTCCATTGTATGTGACCTAATCTGACAAATATGATGGAATAATGGGGACAGGGGAGGATTACGTGTAAATATCTTGTGTTGAAAATGGTTCTTTGTGTATAAGAAGCTTTAGCGCATGCGCTAATCCTATAAGTATCCAGCGCATTATCTGGGCACAAGGCGTAGGAGAAATATTTTCACTTCTTAAGAAGAAAGGAATTAGGTCGGGTGTAAAAATGTCTTTCGGGTGTCTCTGATATAAGGAACAGGCAAGACAGTGTCAAGCAGTGTCGGACGGGCCCACCGGAGTACCAGAGGATCCTCCGGTGGGCCCCTGGCTCAATCCAATACTATACCCCAGAGGTCCATCAGAAAACACCACAATTTGGAGGCTGCTAGAGTATATTACCTGGGGGATAATGAAGAGTGGGTCCCCAAATTGATTTTCTCTGGAGGGCCTAAGGAACCCAGTCCGACACTGTAGTCAAGTCTTAAAGGAATTTTCCAAATCTATTCATGTACGGTGTTAAAGGGATTTTCTAGAATGACTTTTAAAACTGATGACATGTCCTAAGGAGAGGTCATAAGGTGTGGGCACCAACCAGCGATGCCAGGCGGCCTCTGGATCCAGGACCGGAAGCAGAAGGCTCAGTACACTGTATAATGTCAGTGACAGGTTTGATAGGAGCTAAGATGCAGTACACCAGAATGGCCACTGTGCAATTGACGGAGCTTTCTCTCTGTGGCTCAGTGCACTGTATTGTTTCTAGAAATAATAATAATTCTTTATTTATATATTGCCTACAGATTACACAGCGCAACACAAAGCTTACCAAACTGGTCCCTGTCCCCAATGGGGCTCACAATCCAATCACCCTAGCAGTATGTTTTGGAGTGTGGGAGGAAACCGGAGGACCCGGAGGAAACCCACACAAACACGGAGAGAACATCCAAAGTTTTTGCAGACCTGGGTGGGATTTGAACCCAGGTCCCCAGCACTGCAGGGCTGTAATGTAAACCACTAAGCCACTCTAGTGGGTGTTACCATATGGATCATAAATATAATGGTCTGGATCTATCAGTAATGTTCCTGGTTTATCATGATGGATTTTGATGGGGGATTTCCTTTTATTAACATATAATTGAAAGTTCTGAAACTTTTTAGTATACAGGCAGTCCCCGGGTTACGTACAAGATAGGGTCCATAGGTTTGTTCTTAAGTTGAATTTATATGTAAGCCGAAGTGACAATTGGAGTTTCCAAATTTTTTACTGTAATGGGACCAAGGATTATCACTAAAGCTTCATTACAGACACCTTACAGCTGATCATTGCAGCCTGGGACTATAGTAACATCCAGAGAGGTCACCAGAGGTCACAGAGGGCAGATGGGTCCGTCTGTAACTAGGGGTCGTCTGTATGTCGGGTGTTTTTAAGCAGGGGACCGCCTGTACGATCAACGACTCAACATTCTTCAAGCAGCCAAGGAATCTTCTTATTTACACCCAGAGGCTTTCCACTCATGTGCACATCTAATACTTCTCACCACTGATGGTTTGTTACAATTGTATCCAGTCCCGATAATGGGGCTCATTTACTTACCCATCCTGACACGTTCCCTGAAGTACATTGTCCACCCGGAATACACACCTGCCGTGATTCACTAAGATTGGTGTCCGATATCCTGCATGTGTCGCTTCCCCGCTCAGGTCCCTGGAGTTCACCTTCTTCTTCCTGGTGCATGTAAGTGCATTGTCCGTGTATAATGTGCTATGCGGGGAGTCACTAAGATCATGCGCCCGATATCCTGCATGTGTCGCTTCCCCGCTCAGGTCCCCGGAGTTCACCTTCTTCTTCCTGGTGCATGTAAGTGCATTGTCCGTGTATAATGCGCTGTGTGGGGAGTCACTAAGATCCTGCGCCCGATATCCTGCATGTGTCGCTTCCCCGCTCAGGTCCCCGGAGTTCACCTTCTTCTTCCTGGTGCATGTAAGTGGATTGTCTTGCAACACAATTTGAATCTTAAATCCTGCACTCAGTCCGAATCAGTCAGATTCTCCGACGGCCACGCCCCCCATTTCTGTCACATGAAAGCGCAGCTGCGCCACAATATGATGGCGTGCGACACAATCCCCTGCTAAATCCCTGACACAAATCCAGAAAATGTTGGGAAGTCTGACGGAAATGCGATCCGCAGACCCTTAGTAAATAAGCCCCAATGTGTCCAAACCCTATGTTGGGTTTTTAGTGTATGGATGTAAATATACTTCTCTTTTTTCTCTCCATTCAATGACTTCAAGCAGAGATTGTGACACTAGTGAGACATTGTAACGCGCAGGATCCTTTCACCCCCTCTAGAATTGTAACATTTCATGTTTTGCCCTGATAAAAACAAAACTTCTGCCCACATCTCAGTTATTGGAGCTGTTTATTTCCTGTTTTTATTACAGTTATCGAAAAGTTTGAAAAAAATCTGCAAAACTCTAGTGAAATCAGTAGAAAGCGGCAGAATATTTAGAAATCCGGAAAATCCATCGATCGGTTTTTCAGACTTTTCATTGATTGTTTGGATGAATCAATAAGTCAACGTCATTGATGTCGCCTGGAAAAATCGTAAATTCCAGATCGTAATCAGGTCATTTTTAAAGGGTATAATATGCGCCATATTTTAGTGTCTAAGACCCTCCCTTTTCCCCACAGTGGTCATTAATAGGAATTCCTGGCCAACCCCTTTAGGTTCTGCAATTTCTCATCAATTCTTCATGAAATAACAATCCTGGAGCATCTTTTATTACAAATTGACAATTGGGTGTGACTCTGACCCCATCCAATCAGTGCTGACAATGTAGAACTGCGAATGGACACACCCCTTTAACAATGTGAATGTTGCATCTAGTCATTACTAGTGATGGGAATTCCGGCTCTTCTTAGTGAGCTGGCTCATTAGGCTCAGCTCACTAAGAAGAGCCGGCTCTTCTGGCTCCTGAACGGCTCCCTATTCAATATATAATAGAGAGTCGTAGGCCGGTCAGGCGCACCGCACCACACCACTTTTAACCCGATCTTATCGGGTTAAAGGGGGCGTGGTAAACCGTTAATGGGCGGGGTTTAAGGGTCATTCACGTGAATGAGTCAGCTCTTTGTGCCGGCTCGTTCGCGAACGCCCCATCACTAGTCATTACTTTATACCTGCAGTTTTAGGAGGAATAACAGAAGAGGCACAACACAGTGTTAAAGGAAATGATGCTTCAGAGTATTTATTACATGGAGGATGCGAAGACACATCCCCTTTAAATGATGGCGCTTGTTATAGACAAGTAAAACCAACCTTGAAGGGAATTATTTTATGAGGGATCTTGAACAAAAACCAGGAAAACCGCATTAAATTAAGGTTGTAAAAAACATGCTTGCTGTCATTGAATAAGAATCTATATTGTTTACTAACAGTGGATGGTTGATACAGCACAGGTGCACCCTATGGGGCTTATTTACAAAGGCTCCGTGGACGCACTTTCGTCGGACGTTCTGACATTTTAGGGTCTTGCACGGCTGTGACAGGTATTTAGAAGGGGATTGTGTCGCACGTGATTGGATTTTGGCGCGACTGCGCCGGCTTCCATGCGACAGAAATGGGGGGGGGGGGGCGTCGGACATTCCGACTGATTCGGACTGAGCGCGGGATTTAACTTTCAAATTGTGTTGCAAGACGATGCACTTACATGCACCGGGAAGAAGAAGGTGAACTCCGGGGACCTGAACGGGGAAGCGACACATGCAGGATATCGGGCGCACGATCTCAGTGAATAGCGGCACAGGGCATTATACACGGACAATACACTTTCTGTGAACTCCTCCGGATCAGGTAAGTAAATGTGCCCCATTATATCCATCATGTGACTGGGCCAAATTCTTATTCCAGGTGAGTAAATACGGTAATATATTTTCCCATTGATTGGCAGAGATCTTAGAAACCATTGATACAAAAAAATAATTGAAAATTGCGTAAATTTTCTTGTATAGAATGAACACCATTAGAATAGAATAAATATTAATATAATCAACTCCAATTAAACAAATTAAAAAAAAAAACTATTCATAATCTGTCCCCTGTTAATGTTTAGTTATACAAAGTTATATAATTTAATTTACTTTGTAATATATTATGTCAAATTATCCGTATTTAGTGTAACCTTTTGTTACTGTAATATATTTTTTTCAGGCTACAAATCTACAATCCACATCTGTTACATTCTATCTTATCGAATGTTTTAGACTTTTGTTTTTTCATTTTAATCAGATTTTTCCTTTAGATTTATCGCAAATTCCAATGTACAAAATATCTGTGAAGCAAATTAAAAAATAAATTAGTTTAAAATGTCATATTTTTAAATTTTTTTATAATTTGTGGAATTTTCTAAACGCTTAATTTACATTTTAATAAAGCAAAATGGTTAATAAATGATATGCGGGCGCCCAATGGCGATTGTACCGTAAATCGATGCAAATCCCAAACCATCGATAACTGCAATCTCCTTCCGTCAAGTATTATTGTAAGGCATCAAATATTGAGCAGTGATTTTGTGTTTTTTTTTGTTTTTTTTTGCGTGCCTTTAAACTAAAGGCAATTAAAACTTTTGCTACGTAATGAGGCTACTACAGCCGTGTACAGAGCCAGAAAAAGATTCTGACTGCCCTCGACCTCCATCGATCCCGTGATCGAGGCGTCTTCTTGGTTTTGATACAAGCTGCAATATCTTGTGCTCCATAGAATTTTTTTTCCACCGTAGTGTCCCCAAATTTTTTTCATAAATACTTCTTGAAAACCCTCCCCTACTAAAGTCCATCCCCTGGCCCTACCACCTGTCCTTCTGAAACACTTCCTTCTGAGCTATATCACTGGGATGTTCGGAGATACAGGCCCCGTTGATATCGTTGAGTTTGTTGTCTGCCATTTCTTCCTGGCTAGTACATAGTTTCAGTGCCCTGGTGATAAAAACATCCAGATCGAAAGAAGCTTCTGGATCCTTGGAGATGCCTCTTGGAGTGTGAGGAGGAGGACATGGTTGACATTGTTCGTGGTCCTCTTGGGGCTCGGAAACTGGGCTCGCTGGGCATTCGAGACCCGTCTGGGTGCTCTTGACCCATTGCGCAATTTCCAAAAAGAGGTTTGATGGCTCTTCTTCCCGTGTAAGGTCTCCCGTGGGTGGGATACTAGTTTTTTTCCAGTTAGAAAGATCTAAGATGAGCTTAGGTTCTGAGTAGTGGTGCGGCTTGTTGTCTCTCCATAATAATTTATCCAGATAGGACGGAGACCCTACTTTATACTCGCATGACCGTCCACAGTCCCCCTCAAAAACCCGGTCCATTGAGGAGTGGGACTGCTCTAGAAACCTCTCCGAGCTGCTTTGAGAATATTTCCGCGGGTCAACCTGAGCTTCTTCTGCTTGGGATCCTGACCCGGCACGAGGATCACGCTGGACATCACTCATACCAAGGCTCTGATCTTGTCTCCAGTCCATGTCCGAGGATAAACTCACTTGATATCTAAGAGAAAATATACAAATAATGATCAGGAACCAATAAGAACAGTTATATCTAGAGCGGAAATTCTGGCAAATAATTATTCACAATGTTAATGTAAGGTGAAGCATGGTTATAGAGCAGGAGGAGCTGAGCAGATTGTACATAGTGTCCTATCTGCAGGCAGCATGTTATAGAGCAGGAGGAGCTGAGCAGATTGTACATAGTGTCCTATCTGCAGGCAGCATGTTATAGAGCATGAGTAGCTGAGCAGATTGTACATAGTGTCCTATCTGCAGGCAGCATGTTATAGAGCAGGAGGAGCTGAGCAGATTGTACATAGTGTCCTATCTGCAGGCAGCATGTTATAGAGCAGGAGGAGCTGAGCAGATTGTACATAGTGTCCTATCTGCAGGCAGCATGTTATAGAGCAGGAGGAGCAGAGCACATTGTACATAGTGTCCTATCTGCAGGAAGCATTTTATAGAGCAGGAGGAGCTAAGCAGATTGTACATAGTGTCCTATCTGCAGGCAACAAGTTATAAAGAAGGAGGAACTGAGCAGAGTATACATAGTGTCCTATCTGCAGGCAGCATGTTATAGAGCTGGAATAGCTGAGCAGATTGTACATAGTGTCCTATCTGCAGGCAGCAAGTTGTAGAGCAGGAGGAGCTGAGCAGATTATGCAGTGTCCTATCTGCAGGCAACGAGTTATAGAGCAGGAGGAGCTGAGCAGATTGTACATAGTGTCCTATCTGCAGGCTGCATGTTATAGAGCAGGAGGAGCTGAGATGATTATGCAGTGTCCTATCTGCAGGCAACAAGTTATAGAGCAGGAGGAGCTGAGCCAATCATATATATATATTTAGATTAGGATGATACACAGTTATGATAGGTTTGAGGAACTACTGTGAATACAATTAATTATATGCGGAGGACTGACTCTCACCTGTCCCAGTTGGATAACTGGCTCTGACTTGCTTCCATCAGTAAAATATCATCAATTTCATCCTCAATGCGGAAGGGGTGCAGGGATATGGGCTCGTCCTCCGGGCAGGAATACGGTGACATGTACTGATGCTGCAGAGCCGCTTCAGCCGTCAAACGGTCCATCGGGTTGAAGGTCAAAATCTTCTCCAAAAAATCGATGGCTAAGAATTAGAGAAGAAATAAAGCTGATGACAGGGGAAGTTTATAACGGGGGGCGTGTCGTATCTCAGCACGTTAACCCTTTTGAAAACTCCTTTTTGAAATCCATAACTTTTTTACTTTTCCATTACAGGACCACATAAGGGCTCGTTTAGTGTGGGACAAATCAATTCCTATTAACTTCCTAATGAATAACTTCAGCCAATCATCGACCTCTTTAGACCACGGAATGTCACTTCCTCTTATGTTACATGTGACTTCCTGTGGTTTAAAGAGGCCACTGATTGGACGGAGCGTGACCTGTGTACCGATACCCGGCACAACACAGGAAGTGTGGGCCGGTGCACAGTAAGAACACTTCCTTTATTCAGGGGGGTTGCTCCCTATTTTGGCCCCATAACCCCTTTAAGCCAAAGATTGAAATATAATGACAAATTATTTGACTAATGGGTTTATCCACCATGAGGCTCCTTTCACATAGACGCATATTTTTGGCTATATGCTACCCGTTTCATACCGTTTCGGTAGCGGTATCATACAGTACAGCCGCATTCATATCAATGGGCAATACGTCCATCCATATCCATATTGTTCCATAGTTGGGATAAAGATAGAGCTTCCTCTATGTATCATGTCTGTGCTGCACTCCTCTATGGGGAGGAGAACATTGAGGAATTCTTCAAGGAATTCTCCAACAGAAGGTTCTGAACTACAGATGAATGGACCCGATCATCAGGTTCCGCCTACTGGCCTGCACATATTGCTTGATTGGCAACCCAACAGCCAATCTAAATTGACGGCCCAAGCATCAAGCCATGGCTACGATAGGCCAGGGGGGATCCCCCCAAAAACCGTCACCTCTATTCTTAACCCCTTCGTGAACGAAAATTATTTTATGAACAACTTTCTTTTTTTCAATTTGAATTTAGAATTTGCAGACACATAACTAAAAAAAATTTGAAAAAATGTCATTTTTCCCTATTTAAAAAGATGTTTAATTGATAAGCGGTAAAATTGAATAAATTTGTTATTATAAAAATATGTACGGTGTGAATCCATCATGATTTTCTATGTTCAGAGACAATGGCAGAGGGTGCATGTACTTTTGTGCAGTGTTTTCTGTTTGAGGCAATTTATATCTCCGGAACTGTGGCACCTAGAACTACAATTCTGGTGTTATTTAAAAGGGGAGATTCTCCTCTTTAATATGACACAAGAATTGTGTTTCTATACAGGTTATTTAAACGGGGCATGTGCCAATCGGGCATATACAGTCGAGAAGGGGTTAAAGGAAACCTACCACTTGTAGTGGCAGGTTTCTGATGGAAATACCGGGCACCAGCTCAGGGTGAGATCAGGCTGAGCTGGTGCCGTAGCTTATTTGCGTTAGTGTTTTAAACCGCGGTATCGCGGTTTAAAACACTTTTTAAACTTTATAGCCGGCGCAGGGAGGTACGCGCTCAGCGCTTACCATGTGCGCGGCTACATAGGAAGTGAATGAGAGCGGCGCGCATGGTAAGCGCCGAGCGCGATACCGCGGTTTAAAACACTAACTAAAATAAGCTCCGGCACCAGCTCACCCTGATCTCACCCTGAGCTGGTGCCCGGTATTTCCATCAGAAACCTGCCACTACAAGTGGTAGGTTTCCTTAAATGCAGAATTTTTACTCCTAGAATTCAGTTCTTCCATGGAACATCTTGCGCATCCTGGATGGATGGGACGCCACTGAATTCAGATAACAGACCATGTCTGCAATTCATTCTTTATAAACTGATAGATAACACTTCCCTATGTCCGTGTATATGGAAGGATCCCCCCTATGGATGTCAGGGAAACCCTAAGTGGGAACATTGGGGTGTTGGTGTCAGATGTGATAACCCCTGGCACCCACCTTCCAGGTTGACTTCAGGCAGGAGTTTCCTCAGGGGCTTCTTGACCTCCCAGTTGGTGCTGACAAGCGATGGCATGACCTTCAGCAGCTCCTCCTTGTCCTCCTTGTGAACTACGGGAATTGTGTCCAGTATCAGCTGCATCTGCTCCAGCTCATGGTTCCCTGGACCAAACCCCAAAAAATAGACAGTTATCCATATATCAATGTATCCTATATCTGTGATGATAATAGGACCATGACCAGTGGTCACATGTCCCCAATACCTCGATACTGGCACTGCCCTGTACTCAGGGGTGGAGTAAGACCACCATGGATCCTGGGCTGTATGAATATTATAGCCTCTACAAGTCTGGAATCACTTCCTACATCTGGTATAGAATCAGCTTCTTGGGGAATGGAGGATGTGTCCCTTCTGCTGCTGTCAATCTGTGGTTTCAGGACCTTTGGAGGACCTTTAAAGGTCCTGAAATGGCTCTTGTGTACATGTGTATTGAGAACTGGAACAGATGTATATACTTTGATGGGTGGTTTGAGTGGTAATGCCCCCCCCCCCCTCCCTAGGAGGCTTGGGTCCCAGGCTACCACACAAACCGCACAATCCAATACTGGCCATGGGCGCTTTAATAAACCGTCCCTTTATAATTACCTAGAGATGAGACCTATTGGACACATCTGTGCTGCCTCCAGTGGCTGCAAATTGGTCACAGCACTAGACAGCACCCATATTATAATCCACTACTAGCTGAGCAGACAGCACCCATATAGGCTCTATAAGGACCTTTGGGTGGCTCCTTCTCACAAATCACCCTGAGGTTGCATTAACATGTGGCGTTTTGAAACGCAATACAACAAGTGAGAAGAGGAGATTTGCCCAACTCCATTGCCGTTAACATTGCGTTAACAAAACATCCACATTAATACAACGTTAACAGTAATGTAATCAGGCAAATCTCCTCTTCTCCGCTTTTCAGAACGCACACGTGAACGCCACATGTCAGTGCACCCTGAGCTCTACAGTGATGTCATCACCATCCCAGCAAATACAATGTAGCATGATACAAATAGATGTAAACATACAATACCAAAAGTGATCTAATAGTAGTGCTATAGGTTGTGTAAGTTATTCCGCTGTACATTAAGTATTCAGGGGAACCTGTCAGCAGGTGTGACCTTACAAAGCTGCAGCCAGTGTCCGGTATTATCCCTGGAGACATGTGTAATCAGACCTTTATGTTGTGTTATTAGCAGCAATAGGGCTTTGAAATATGGATTTATATCCTAGGATTATAGTGAAGGGTGTTTCCTCACACTGCTGTGCTCTGAGCTCTCTGCAGTCAGCGCTATCTAATGTCCCTGGAGAGATGTGTAATCTGACCTTTGTGTATGTTGTTAATAGCATCAGGAATATGCATTTATATTCCAGGATTGCAGCTAGACTTGGAGCACTGTAGTGCACCGATGTGTGACATCTCTATACTGTAGTGCTACATAGCCCCTCCCCTCTTCTGCTGCAGCTTCTG
Organism: Engystomops pustulosus; assembly: GCF_040894005.1. Classification (NCBI taxonomy): domain Eukaryota; kingdom Metazoa; phylum Chordata; class Amphibia; order Anura; family Leptodactylidae; genus Engystomops; species Engystomops pustulosus. The sequence continues at coordinate 12,269,243 of NC_092411.1, read as the reverse complement.
TTTAAATACTACAGCAGTTACTCAGAGGGAGGGGCTCATCCATGAGTGCACCAAAGTACATCATGTTCAGCTACAATCCTGGACTATAAATCTGTGTTTCACAGTCCTGCTACTACACACAAAGGTTTGATTGCACGTCTCTTCAGGGACAATACCTATGTCTGGTCGATTCACACTAATGTTTAACCTAATGTCTTAAAGGGGTTGATATTTTCCTCCACTTTATTAACCAGGATGCTTCACTAACAAGCGCCCTGGAGGACCCTGCATTTGTTATAATTTCCGGTTTAGTGGCACTGGAGTGAATATGATAATTAACTAGATACTGAAGCTAGACAGGAGGTCATCAAAACAACCCCTTTAAATTAACATTTTGTAATTTCTAAACACTAGGTGGCGATGTTAATACTTCTAGTTCCCCCTCTGAAGAGACTGGAGGGTTACGTATAGGAAGGCGCCTGGTCTGAGGTGAGTGGAGAGGGGCCGTGTAATATTCCCATCCATGTTGACGCTTTCCCTTTTTCCCAGTCTGTAATGAGCCACGTGGGACTTCATTATCCTGCCGAGGCTAACGATGTGCGGAGCAGCAATTAGGAAAGCAAGCTACATGAGGCTTATTTAACGATTTACTGTAGTAAAAAAAAAAGCTAGAATAGGTTAAACCTGCAGAGAGGAAGATTCACATGAAAGGAAGAGCTTAAAGGGGAACTCTGGATAAAATGTAACATTCTGGCCCAGATTTACTAAGAACAGAGCAGTGTGTACTATGTGCAGTACCCTGTGTAGTGTGCAGGGGGCGCCAGATTCAGGGTTTCTGGGCCTCTGACTTAGACACGATCTCTTACCTTTACCCTGAGCACACAGAGACTGGGCATATTGGGGCAGATTTACTTACCTGGTCCCGGCGCGATCCCGCGGTGCGTTGTCCGATGTGGATTCCGGTCCGGCGCGATTCACTAACATCGTACACCCTACTTCCTGCATCCATCGCTTCTGCCCCGAGGTCCGCCAGAGTTCACTTGCTTCTTCCTGGTGCATTTGAGTGCTTGATCTTGCGACACAAAACCTTTTTTAAATTCCGTGGTTTGTCCGAATCCGTCGGGTTGTCTGACGCCCACGGAAAACATATTTGCATAATTCCCAGAATCCGCTTGTAGAACATCAATGTCTGTAAGTCTCCCATTCTGGGGTCCTGGGACTGCAAGAGGCCTTGAGTTCTGTCTGGCAAACTCTACCCTGGGGTGATGGCAAGGGTGCCCATATAGCGGGCTCTGAGTGCCACCTCTGGCACCCGTGCCATAGGTTCGCCACCACTGCTATATACTATGTAGTTAGACAAAGATCTATGTGTAACCCCAATGTCACTCCGTGGGCTCAGGGGGTTGGTGGCTATTCTCTGGAACCTGTCAGAGTCTACAAGAATCATTGGGGCACATTTACTTACTCGGTCCATTCGCGTTCCAGCAGCGGCTTCTCCGACGAGCGTTCGGGTCTTCGGGCGATTCATGAAGGTCCTGTGCCCGATGTCCACCAGGTGACGCTGCTGCGCCGAAGTCCGCCGAGGTGCCCCGGAGTTCATCGTCTTCATCGTGGTGCATGTGAGTATGGCCCGTGCGACCAATTTTTTTTTTTTTTAATTAAATGTGGCGGTTTTTCCGAATCCGTTGGATTTTCGTTCGGCCACGCCCCCCCCATTTCCGTCGCGTGCATGCCGGTGCCGATGTGCCACAATCCGATCGCGTGCGGCAAAATCCCGGGGCAATTCAGGGAAAATCGCCGCAAATCAGAAATATTCGGGTAACACGTCGGGAAAACACAAATCGGGCCCTTAGTAAATGACCCCCATTGTCTCCAATATGGCGGCCAGTGACGTTGTCAAAAAATAAATATTATTATATTAAAAAAACTAATAAGACATTTTTTTTTTAAATGGAACAAACAAAAAAAAAGCAGAGCAAGAATTTCCCTTTAAGGGACTCTCAGAATTATTTAGATACATGTATACATATTAACTCACCTGCAAAAAGCATCCGCCCGCTCAGCATTTCCGCCAGGATGCACCCGGCCGCCCACATGTCAATGGCTTTGGTATAATTATTAGGGGAGAGAAGAAGGCGCGGAGATCGATACCACTTAGTCACCAGCCCCTCGGAGAGATAACCCTGAAAGAAAGCAGAAGGTGATCCTTTAAAGGGGAACTCCGGTCTCCACCTATCACTCGCCTGCTGCGAATATTACACGTTACTGTACAAGTCTCTGATAACACAAGCGTCACATTCCAGAAGATTCCTAGATCCTGGAGCAGCGGGAAGGAACGGCTGCAGCCGACATGTCCCTAGCAGCTCAAAACAGATCCAAGCTAAGGCAGCACGGAGGAGCTCTGGTAACGCCTCCAGAGCCCTTATGGCTCGTTACGGTGGCTTAGTGGTTAGCATTACAGCCTTGCAGCGCTGGGGACCTGGGATCAAGTCCCAGTGTCAACATCTGCAAAGAGTTTGTATGTTCTCTCCGTGTTTGCGTGGGTTTCCTCCGGGTCCTCTGGTTTCCTCCCACACTCCAAAACATACTGGTAGGTTGATTAGATTGTGAGCCCACAGGGACTCTGTGTAGTGCTGTGTAATCTGTGTACACTATATGAATAAAGGAATTATTATTATTATTATTATTAGAAGGAGATCGGGAACAGAATAATCTCAGATCATTTTTTTTGTTTTCCAAAAGAAAGTAGAAGGTTAAAGCAAATGAAGGCAGGAGAATTGTTGGAATTTTTTTGTGTGTATTTTTTGTATGGAGTCAATCAGATACAATAATTCAAGGATGTTATGTGACATTTTCATTTAGTTGGTTTAAATCCCTAGAACTGTCCCTTTTAGGGTCTATTCACACTAATGTTAAAGGGGTTGGCCGTATTCCCTCATATTGAAAGTGTGTAAGGTAGAGAATGCATCCTACCCCCTCCATGCACTACTATCAACTATCCTCTGTCATCCTTGACTAATTAGATACAATGGGGCTCATTTACTCACCCGGTCCAGTTGCGATCCCGCGGCGCGTTCTCCGACGAGGATTCGGGTCTGCCGGGATTCATTAAGGTCGTGCGCCCGATATCCAGCAGGTGTCGCTGCTGCACTGAGATCCGCCGTAGTTCACCTTCTTCTTCCCGGTGCATGTAAGTGCTTGATCTTGTGACACATTTCGTTTTTTAAATTCCGCGTTTTTTCCAAATCCGTCGGGTTGTCCGAAGGCCACGCCCCCAGATTTCTGTCACGTGAAAGCCGGCGCAATTGAGCCAAAATCCAATCGCCTGCACCAAAATCAGGCCGGAATTCGGCGCAAAACCGAAAAATTCGGGAAACCCGATGAAAGTGCGGCCGCGAAACCCCTAGTACATGAGTCCCAATGTATCATTGTATTTCTTCTGCTTCTTTCCTAAGTTGCTTGCTGTCGGCACACAAGTCTGTTTTAATGTATCTCAGTCTTAGAGATTTGGGGTGTGAGTTTGCACACTTTTTAATTTTTTGCAACTCTTTATGGAAGCATCAGTTGAACTTCGATTTGCGCCTAAAAAATATTTAATTTGCTCATAAATAGGGAGTGAGGTTAAAAAAAAAAAAATATCTGGCCCACCAGAGTACCAGAGAATCCTCTGGTGGGCCCTATTGTGCCGGTCCCCTAGGATGTTTGGCACTACTGAATAATTACAATGTAGCACATGGCTAATAGGACCAGTAAAAGAAATGACTGTATATACAGACAGTCCCCGGGTTACATACAAGATAGGGTCTGTAGGTTTGTTCTTAAGTTGAGTTTGTATGTAAGTCGGAACTGTATATTTTATCATTGTAATCCCAGCCAGAACTTTTTTGGTCTCTGTGACAATTGGATTTTAAAAATGTTGGATTGTCATAAGAACCAGGACTAACAATAAATCTTCATTACAGACACCGGTGATAACTGTTACAGCTGATTATTGTAGCCTAGGACTAAAGTACAATAAATTACCAATATCCAGAGGTCCGTTTGTAACTAGGGGTTGTATGTAAGTAGGGGACTGCCTGTAATTCATGTTGTTTTAAAAATTTGGTAGAGAGGGAAATACACATGGGAATAAACAATAGTTTATTAGTTGTATAATACAATTCTAGTTGGACTATTAGGTTTCCATCATGGACATTGTAATAAGGCTATGGACCACGCTAGGGCCCAAGTGTCAAACACAAGACCCGCAGGCCAAATACATCCATCTCTTGTGTCCCAGCCTCTATGCTACACTAGTCGGGAGTACAGCATAGAGACAAGGTCCTGTACTCACATTTCCTCGCTCTTACGAGGCAGCAGCACTTCCCGCTGTACACAACGGCTCTGAAGCCGGCACACGTGGTGATGTCATCACATTACGTTTGCCGGCTTCAGAGCCGGCGTGAACAGTGGGGAGCACTGAAGCAAGACGATGAACGCTGTCGCTGCTTCGTGGGAGTGTGGAAAGGTGAGTACATTTTTTCTCCCACATTGGAACAGGGGAGGGTCAAGGACTACTGGGGGGCTCTGTGGTGGGTCTGACTACTGGGGGGCTCTGTGGCTGCTGGAGGGGCACTCTGGCTATTGGATGGGGCACTTGGGGTACTGTGACGAAGTGACAGTGTGATGAAAATAAGTTTGACACCCCTGCCCCAGGATTCTGCACTACAATTCTCTGGAGGATTAAGGACTCGATAAAACATTCTCAGTGCACGGAATCGGTGCAGCAGTTCCTATTAAAGGACTAAAGATTTGGAGTTGGTGGAGGTGGTAAAAGTCTATGTCCCACTTTCCATTGGAACATGGAAATCCCTGATATCTAAATAGACAGAATGGGGCTCATTTACTAAGGGTCCGCGGGCCGCACTATCGTCGGTTATTCCAACGATTTCCCATTTGCGTCGCATTTAGCAGGATTTTGGTGCATCTGGCGATCCGACTGATTTGGACTGAGCACTTACATACACCAGGAAGAAGAAGGTGAACTCTGTCGGACCTGAGCGGGGAAGCGACACATGCAGGATATCGGACGCACGATCTTAGTGAATCGCAGCACAGTGCATTATCGTCGGACAACCCAGATCGGGGATCGCGACACGGACGGCAAGGTAAATGTGCCCAAATAACTTTAAAGTATCACAAGGAAAATTCAGCAAATCTAGCAGAAACAATCTCCTTCATATTAAACCTCTTTACCCCCTGGACTCTCTTTGTCGTCTGGCAGTGACGTCGCTGAGTCAGACCCGTGTCAATGTCATATTCTTAATGAAATGACTGATGACCTTCACAGTATCATTCCTGCCTCAGTCCATAAATAATATTGATTCCTCGTGTCTCAGCATAAGCAGAACGAGCGAATAAGTGTAAATCAGAGACGGAGACGCTACGAAAGAAAGCAGCGGATGTGGTGGTGACTCACGCCTCGCGCCATCCGAGACCTTTGTCTTCTTTGTAATTTCATCATTTATGGGATAAATGTTGCAAGGACAACCAGAAGAATGCAACGACTTTCAAGACATCAGTAAAACCTACGAGACATCAAGAACCTATGATACTGGAGTAATGAAATGACCACCACCAATCATGAGAATGGGGGATCCCATATATCCTGTGTGAACTGAGCCGTAGGTTGTACATGGCACAAGATTCATCTCTATGACTGACGCAAAGCCAAATGGTCATTTGTCGAAGAAGATATCACAGTCAATGGAGAACAAATATAGAGAGACAGGAATCTACAGTCAAGGATGAGGCAATGAGCGAGGCATCAAATGCCACAGACTCTGCACAAGGAATAGGGGAGGACTGGTTGATCAGAGGGAGTATGAATGCTGGGATCAAAGCAATGGGGTCCCACATACCCTCATTCGTTTCTATGGGACTGTCCCATTCAATCATTTGTCAAATGAAAGATAAACCAATGAAATCCAATGAATTCGACCAGCTTTAGAAGATGTAGTGGATAACTGTATGATCAGAGGGGTCTGAATGCTGGCACTATCACCAATCACGAAATTGGGGTAATCCAAAATCTGGTTTCTGACCCAATCACTACACTGAGACTGCCTTGACCAAAGTCTCCATCGACCTACTGTCAGCCAAGGCCAAACACCACGACTCTACTATCCTCCTTGTAGATGTGTCCTCTGCCTTTGACACTGTTGACCATTCTCTCCGCTATGTTCTCTTGGCATCGCTGACCTGGCCCTCTCCTGGATCTCCTCATACCTTTACAACCAGACGTTCAGTGTCTATCACACTACTACTGCTTCACCTCGCCCCCTCTCTGCTGGCATCCCACAAAGGTCTTCTCCATCTACCACATGCCGCCTTCACCTCAAGAACATCTCTTGCATCCGTCCCTTCCTCAATCCGTAGTCTACATAATGGGTAGTCCATGTCCTCATCATCTCCCACTTGGACTATTCTTCTCTGCAGTCAATACTATCCCACACGTAATCTCCCTTCCTCACTGGACCTTCTGCTTCACTACCATCCGCTCTTCTCACAACCATATCCATACTCTGAAACTCTCTACTAAAATGTATCAGACTGTCTTCCACCTTCCATCTGTTTAGCATTGGCTATGACACGCAATAACCCCACTGCTATGTTCCTCACTTCGTGTCTCCTTCTACCGTCCCATGCAGAATGTGAGCGCTCTTAGTCCTCCTTCCACTTGTGGGGGCGGTCCATTGGACGATCCGACTGATTCGCAATGAGCGCGGGAATTAAGATTCAAATTGTGTCGCAAGACAATGCACTTACATGCACCAGGAAGAAGATGATGAACTATGTCGGATCTGAGCGGGAAAGCGACACGTGCGCGGCACAGTGCATTATCGTCTGACAACGCACTTTCAGGAACTCCGAGGGACTGGGTAAGTTATTGTGCCCACTGTCTTTAAACTAGAATAATATTACAATTCTTCACCCTAAACCCCAAAACCATGGTTCCCAATTTTTTCACCTTTTAGACCCACAAGTTAAAACTTGTGTGTGAGTTGATAATAGAGAGCGTTCACATCCCGGCAGCAGTGACGGCGTCCATAGTAGATGAGATCTTTCCATTGTTGTAATCTCCAACTCTCCGACGCGCCGCACGTTATCTGGGAGCGGATCCAATGACTGGCTCACTGTTATCATTAGCAACGCTGAATCAGATGCTGCACACGAGCAGCCGAGTGTTATCACGTTACTCCAATATTGTCAGTGTCCTCTAGTACAGACTTCACTTACTGGCGGAAAATGAATGAAAACAAACACGTTGTATCATATTCTGAGATTTTATTGTAATTCTACTTTTGCTTTGCATCTTCTGAAGATAATATCAGGGAAAGTAGCCACATAATAGACCCTATGGCCACATGGTGCGGCTTAGATACAGCCGGGTTCACACTTCTCAGTCTTCATCAGTGCAGGACGTACTCCCCTGGGTGACAGAGCCTCAGTGGGCGCCTGGGTGACAGAGCCTCAGTGGGCGCCTGGGTGACAGAGCCTCAGGAGACCTCTGGGTGACAGAGCCTCAGTGGGCCCCTGGGTGACAGAGCCTCAGTGGGCCCCTGGGTGACAGAGCCTCAGTGGGCCCCTGGGTGACAGAGCCTCAGTGGGCCCCTGGGTGACAGAGCCTCAAGAGACCTCTGGGTGACAGAGCCTCAGGGGGCCCCTTTGCAGTGACCTCACGTGGTTTCATTTTCCCTAAAATATTCCGTAGTTTATCATACAAAACGACCCCTCATGGTTATTTTATATAAGTCCCCCTCAACCCCTATGGATTCATTAGGTACAGCCCCCTTTCCCCCCATGGATTCCTTATGTACAGCCTTATGTGGGCCCCCCCCAGCATCTCTGGGCCCTGGCACTTGCCCGTGTATGCCCAGTGCTAGTGCCAGCCCTGTGTACAGTGGTCTTCTGGTTCTATATTAAAGGGGTTTTCCAAGAATCTGGAGACCCTTATACAGCAGGGACTGAGGACAGAGCATTGTCTAAACCGCATACAATAGTGAAACATTGTATCCAGGTGAAAGTTTAATTTCCTTCCTCATCTTGATGGTTGTTATAACCGGCTGTAACTCCAATCAGCCGCCGTTTCCATAATTTGCACTTCCACAGCGACTGATGTCATCACCTCAACTGAGATCGTACTGTAATGAAATCTTCAGTCAAGGGAAAGCCGTGAAGGCTTCATTATGCTGTCATATAGTATATTGGTACTGTATTTATATATTGCTATTGGCAATATGGATGTTGCCCCTTACTGAAGGGACCCAACACCTTCTCGTCTATATAAATCATATTATTGACCAATAAAGGGTTAACACAAAGCAAATTATTGCTAAAACCAGCAAAATCTTGAGGTCGTTGACATTTCGCCTCGCCCAGTGTATCCTGCATCTGATTGGCTCTTAGGTTTTCCCAGTCTGGATGTGTCTATAAGGACCACAGGGGCCAACGCTGATCTCATCCATCAAGTGCAACCAGTAATAATGGGCGATTGTAGGATACAGAGTGTCCATAGTGACCGCCAGGCACCCACCGTCCTCCATGAATACAGATTCCCTGATGTTTGTTCTCCAGTGATTGTCTGGATGAGCCGGCACTAGACATCGTGTACCCGCAGCCAAGGGAGAGGGACTGCGGCTTCTGTGTTATGCGAGGACTCACAGGCATCTACTCCTGAGGATCTACACTTGTACATTTTTCTTTTTGCTGCACTTTCATTATACAACGTATGACACAACTATGTCGAGTCGCCGTCCTAAATGTGAGCAGTAACAGGTGCAGAGATTTATGTGCAGAGATTTCTAAAGTGTCAGACAAAGTCCGACCGCAACACAAAACACCTAAAGGGGTTTTCCCACAAAGACAAGTTAGAACCTATACACAGGATAGGGCATAACCTGCTCTTCTTCGGGGTCTCAGTGCTGAAACCCTTGCAGATCGCGGAAACGAGGGGTCCGACCGACTAGTGGAGAAGACGGCCGTGCATGACCGTTCTGCTTCTGGATATTTATGGCAGATTTTATTCTGCTGCAAACACAGAAGCAGATAGAAATAATATCGGAGCCGCGCGGCTGATTATGAGCTTTTCCTGACAAATGCTCTTTTCATATTATCCAGAAAATTGTCTCATCTTAGAGAAGACGGAGAAACATTCACAGCGCAAGCGTCCATGTCCTGCACAATAGTAATAAGCAGTTACACATATTGGGGCACATTTACTTACCTGGTCCCTGCGCGATCCCTGAGGTGCGTTGTCCGCCGGAATCCACATCTGCCGCGATTCATGAAGATTGTGCGGCCGAGTTCCTGCATCTGTCGCTTCTCCGCTCAGGTCCGCCAGAGTTCACCTTCCCAGTTGTTCCCGGTGCTTGTAAGTGCGTGTCTTGCGACACAATTTTAAATGTTAAATTCCGCGTGTAGTCCAAATCCTTCGGATCGTCCGATGGCCCGCCCCCCCCCCAATTTGTGTAAGTCAATTTGTGTAGAGTGCAAGCTAGTGCCGATGCCCCAAAATTCAATTTCGTGCTACACAATCCCCGGCGCAATGCGACGCGGATCAGAAATCGACGGATTATCCGACCAAAGTGCAGCCGCAGGACGCTTAGTAAATGAGCCGCATTGGGGGAAATTTATCATTGGGTTTTTGTTTAATGTTGTTTTGGTGCAGTTGTGGTACAAATCCTGTTTTGTGACTTTCCATTGCGCCAAATGAACTTAGGACGGTGCAAAGTCACTTAGAATAGACCCTGCATAGACTGGTTCTCACAATACTGAACTGAATTCATGATTTTCAATTTGTTACAAATTTTCGTTCATGTTTTGACAAAAAATGACTCCAGTTACACCCTGGCGTAGAGATGGGACAAAAACCACTACCCAATTTATCAAGACATCAAGGGACATGTGCGCCAAAAAAAGGAACATTTTGCGATAAATGCAAAAACCCCCCAAATATTATGAGACAAATGAAAACAAAAAAACAAATACAACAACAGGTACAGACTGACCCGAGGAATTCAGATAAAACAAACATGGAATTAAACACAGACAACCAAGTCACAGAGAAATTGTGATGAGAAATTCCCCCCCATTGTACTGAGAACTAGGTACAAAAATAGATTTGTCTCCTCTTGATATTTTCCCTTCCCCTTTGACTGATCCTCCTTGTCTTCTTTCTAACTTCTTCTCTCCTCTTCATCACCAGCTTCTCCTCTCATCCTGTTCTGCTTCTTCACTCAAACTGCTAAGCTGCTCATCCAGCCCTCCATCCTCTCCTGCTTTCTATCTTCTTATTTGTCTTCTCCCCCTTGGCTTCTTGTCTCCTCCTCCTTGTATGTTCCCCCTATTCTCCTTCTGTTCTCCTTTTCTCTCCTCCTCCTTGACTGGTCTTCTCCTCCTTCCAAGATTCTTCTTTCCTCTTCCTTATATGTTCCTCCTCCTTGAATTCTTCTCTCCTCCTCCCTGTCTGTTCCTTTCCCCCCCCTTCTTAGTCTTCTCTTTCCTCCTCCATGGTTGCTCTTCCTGTCCTCCTCCATGGTTTCTCTTCTTGTCCTCCACCGTGGTTGCTCTTCCTGTCTATCTCCATGGTTGCTCTTCCTGTCCTCCTCCATGGTTGCTCTTCCTGTCCTCCTCCATGGTTGCTCTTCCTGTCCTCCACCGTGGTTGCTCTTCCTGTCCTCCATGGTTGCTCTTCCTGTCCTCCACCATGGTTGCTCTTCCTGTCCTCCTCCATGGTTGCTCTTCCTGTCCTCCACCGTGGTTGCTCTTCCTGTCCTCCATGGTTGCTCTTCCTGTCCTCCTCCATGGTTGCTCTTCCTGTCCTCCTCCATGGTTGCTCTTCCTGTTCTCCTCCATGGTTGCTCTTCCTGTCCTCCACCGTGGTTGCTCTTCCTGTCCTCCATGGTTGCTCTTCCTGTCCTCCTCCATGGTTGCTCTTCCTGTCCTCCTCCATGGTTGCTCTTCCTGTCCTCCTCCATGGTTGCTCTTCCTGTCCTCCTCCGTAGTTGCTCTTCCTGTCCTCCTCCGTGGTTGCTCTACTGTCCTCCACCATGGCTGCTCTTCCTGTCCTCCCCCGTGGTTGCTCTTCCTGTCCTCCTCCGTGGTTGCTCTTCCTGTCCTCCACCATGGTTGCTCTTCCTGTCCTCCACCATGGTTGCTCTTCCTGTCCTCCTCCATGGTTGCTCTTCCTGTCCTCCTCCATGGTTGCTCTTCCTGTCCTCCACCATGGTTGCTCTCCTGTCCTCCTCCATGGTTGCTCTTCCTGTCCTCCTACATGGTTGCTCTCCTGTCCTCCACCATGGTGGCTCTTCCTGTCCTCCTCCATGGTTGCTCTTCCTGTCCTCCTCCATGGTTGCTCTTCCTGTCCTCCTCCATGGTTGCTCTTCTTGTCCTCCTCCATGGTTGCTCTTCTTGTCCTCCACCGTGGTTGCTCTTCCTGTCCTCCACCGTGGTTGCTCTTCCTGTCCTCCTCCATGGTTGCTCTTCCTGTCCTCCTCCATGGTTGCTCTTCCTGTCCTCCTCCATGGTTGCACTCCTGTCCTCCACCATTGTTGCTCTTCCTGTCCTCCACCATTGTTGCTCTTCCTGTCCTCCACCATTGTTGCTCTTCCTGTCCTCCACCATGGTTGCTCTTCTTGTCCTCCACCATGGTTGCTCTTCCTGTCCTCCACCATGGTTGCTCTTCTTGTCCTCCACCATGGTTGCTCTTCCTGTCCTCCACCATGGTTGCTCTTCCTGTCCTCCATGGTTGCTCTCCTGTCCTCCTACCTGGATTCTTTTTCCGTACTACTTGGCCACTCCTCCTCCATGGCATCTTCTTGACTGTTCATCCTCTCCACCTTCATGATTTCCTCCTTTGTCCTCCTTGGCTGATCCTTCATCCATGGTTTCTTCTCTTCATCTCCTCCTTCAGGGTTTCCCCTTCCTCCTTCTTGGTTGCTCTTCCTATCCTGCTCTCTTCATGCCTCCTCCTTGCAGCATCTCCTCTCCTTTTAAGCTTCTCCTCTCATACTACAGAGCCACTCCTCCTCAGTTAATTCTCTCCTCCATCTTGGCTGCACCTCTTCTCCTTCTTCCCGGCTTCCTCTCTCCTCCTCATTGACCCTGATTTTTCTTCATATTTCTGGACAACTTATCCAAAAATAGAGGACAGACAAAATATTTTTTACTGAAATGTTTGGGGCACAGTATTAGTAGTGGGTGTACAAAGGGGGAGGACGCAAAAGGGGAAAATTATAAGTTGCTATAATTATAATATATTATAAGCTAAAGGAAGGACAATTAGGACAATTATATAGTTTATGGGCAGCACGGTGGCTCAGTGGTTTGCATTACAGCCTTGCAGCGCTGGGGACCTGGGTTCAAGTCCCAGGGTTCAACATCTGCAAAGAGTTTGTATGTTCTCTCCGTGTTTGTATGGGTTTCCTCTGGGTCCTCTGGTTTCCTCCTACACTCCAAAACATACTGGTAGGTGATTTGATTGTGAGCCCCATGAGGACATGGACTGATTTGGCAAGTTGTGTGCAGCGCTGCGTAATCTGTGTGCGCTATATAAATAAAGAATTATTATTATAGTAAGGGGCCAGGATAAAGGGGACATTAGACAACGTGGTGGCTCACCGGAATGTGCCAATTATATGGTGTATGTGGAGATTACCTTGTCTGAGTATTAGGATTGGTACATACGCCCCATGTTATGTTATTTGTGTATATTCTTAACAGCTCCGTCAATTCCATCAATTCCATCAATTGTATCAAATCAATGGAGCTCAATTAGGCCGGTGAAACGCTTCAGTGGATCCAGTCCGTGGCGTAATCCTTACATAAATCCACACTTCTGCTTTCATTTTTTTTTTAAATACACAATTTATTGATGGGCAAAGAAGCATAAAAGTGAGGGATTAAGCCGTGTAAATCCTCAAAATGGCAAAAAAACATTGAAAAAAGTCAATAAAGTAAAAATGTAAAAATCTACATTTGGCTGGAGAGGATAATCCACCTTAAGCTTTTCTTAGTGAGGAACCTTTTGTCTTAAAGGGGTTTTCCATATTATGTAGATCGACTGTTTTGGTTTCCCCAACTGCCCCAACCTACCCCAGAGGTTAATAATAATAATTCCTGTATTTATATAGGGCACACAGATTACACAGCGCTGCACAGAACTTGCCAGATCAGTCCCTGTCCCTAATGGGGCTCACAATCTAATCAACCTACCAGTATGTTTTGGAGTGTGGGGGGTAACCGGAGGACCCGGAGGAAACCCACATAAACACGGACAGAACATTCAAACTCTTTGCAGATGTTGACCCTAGTACTTGAACTTAGGTCCCCAGCGCTGCAAGACTGTAGTGCTAAACACTGAGCCACCGTGCTCCTGCTGAGCTAGAAAAACTCCTTCATGTAGGGTAAACATAAGAGAACTATGCGCCAGATTTGGAAGTTATTCAAATGAAGATTCTTCTACGCATATTCAGACCCCTAATCACTTAGACCCTAATCCAGATCCCTAAAAAATTAAAATCTGGCTGCTGGAGCAGACCACAAAAACTAATTTCAATATTAATAAAGCCCCATCAAATAATTTGAGATCCGAGATAAGACTAATCTTAGTTGCATAATTATACCTTTGTGTATGCTGTGAGTAGCATTCCAGGATTGTAGCTGGACCTTTGTGTATATTGTTCTTAGCAGTAGGACTGTGAAATATGGATTTATATTCTAGAATTGTAGCTTCTCCATAGGGGTGCTTCTTCTAAGTATAAAATTTGGACAGTGGTTGGCATGAAGGATTGGGCCCCGGGCTACAGCCCAAACTGCCTATATTCCTAATCCGATGTATCCATGTAAATACAGGATTCACCCTCGTATGGATGACTGATCATGTGATGAATATAACGGAGCAGATTTGGATCCGGTGTTCACTGATAATGATCCAATACAACAATTACCAGGATCAATAGTCACTGATGTTCTCCATGCAATGGGGGTGCAATGTCCTGTGTTGTTACTTCCCGGGATAATGAGCGGGTGACCCCGGAGATGGCCGGGAGATGATAAGGCGAGTTAATGATAACATACGTTTTATTACATAACCTCCTCCTATCACAAGGAGTAGATTACTGAGGCGAGGCCGCCTGCATTGTAACCTCATGAAATATTCAGCACAGCGGACGCAGCCCTGAAGAGCGAGAACAGAGGCTGCGGCTCCCAGGCTAACCCCCCAGGAAATGACAGTGTATTCCCCGCACTTCTATACAACTTCATCATATAGATATATACAATGACATCACATGGAAGGCAACTGCAGCAGAACACTGAGCTAAGAGATTAGCCGAGTCCCTTAAAGGGAGACGTCCCCCTAAATTTATATAATTATTTCATGTTGTTTGTATGGCGCCAACATATTCCGCTCTTGTGTCACCCCCTCATCCTCATAGACTGTAAGCTCTTGTGTCACCCCTGCATCCTCATAGATTGTAAGCTCTTGTGTCACTCCCTCATCCTCATAGACTGTAAGCTCTTGTGTCACCCCCTCATCCTCATAGACTGTAAGCTCTTGTGTCACCCCTGCATCCTCATAGATTGTAAGCTCTTGTGTCACTCCCTCATCCTCATAGACTGTAAGCTCTTGTGTCACCCCCTCATCCTCATAGACTGTAAGCTCTTGTGTCACCCCCTCGTCCTCATAGACTGTAAGCTCTTGTGTCACCCCCTCATCTTTATAGACTGACTGTAAGCTCTTGTGTGTCCCCCCATAGGCTGTAAGATCTTGTGTCACCCCCTCATCCTCAAAGACTGTAAGCTCTTGTGTCTACCCCCTCATCCTCATAGACTGTAAGCTCTTGTGTCACCCCCTCATTCTCATAGACTGTAAGCTCTTGTGTCACCCCCTCATCCTCATAGACTGTAAGCTCTTGTGTCACCCCCTCATTCTCATAGACTGTAAGCTCTTGTGTCACCCCCTCATCCTCATAGACTGTAAGCTCTTGTGTCACCCCCTCATCCTCATAGACGGTAAGCTCTTATGTCACCTCCTCATAGACTGTAAGCTCTTGTGTCACCCCCTCATCCTCATAGACTGTAAGCTCTTGTGTCACCCCCTCATTCTCATAGACTGTAAGCTCTTGTGTCACCCCCTCATCCTCATAGACTGTAAGCTCTTGTGTCACCCCCTCATCCTCATAGACTGCAATCTCTTGTGTCACCCCCTCATCCTCATAGACTGTAAGCTCTTGTGTCACCCCCTCATCCTCATAGACTGCAATCTCTTGTGTCACCCCCTCATCCTCATAGACTGTAAGCTCTTGTGTCACCCCCTCATCCTCATAGACTGTAAGCTCTTATGTCACCTCCTCATAGACTGTAAGCTCTTGTGTCACCCCCTCATCCTCATAGACTGTAAGCTCTTGTATCACTCCTTCATCCTCATAGACTGTAAGCTCTTGTGTCACCCCCTCATCCTCATAGACTGTAAGCTCTTGTGTCACCCCCTCATCCTCATAGACTGTAAGCTCTTGTGTCACCCCCTCATCCTCATAAACTGTAAGCTCTTGTGTCACCCCCTCATCCTCATAGACTGTAAGCTCTTGTGTCACCCACTCATCCTCATAGACTGTAAGCTCTTGTGTCACCCCTCATCCTCATAGACTGTAAGCTCTTGTGTCACCCCTCATCCTCATAGACTGTAAGCTCTTGTGTCACCCCCTCATCCTCATAGACTGTAAGCTCTTGTGTCACCCTCATCCTCATAGACTGTAAGCTCTTGTGTTACCCCCTCATCCTCATAGACTGTAAGCTCTTGTGTCACCCTCATCCTCATAGACTGTAAGCTCTTGTGTCACCCCTCATCCTCATAGACTGTAAGCTCTTGTGTCCCTCCTCCTCCCCATAGACTGTAAGCTTTTGTGTCACCCCCTCATCCTCATAGACTGTAAGCTCTTGTGTACCCCCTCATCCTCATAGACTGTAAGCTCTTGTGTCACCCCCTCATCCTCATAGACTGTAAGCTCTTGTGTCACCTCCTCATCCTCATAGACTGTAAGCTCTTGTGTCTCCCCCTCATCCTCATAGACTGTAAGCTCTTGTGTCACCCCCTCATCCTCATAGACTGTAAGCTCTTGTGTCACCCCTTCATCCTCATAGACTGTAAGCTCTTGTGTCACCCCTTCATCCTCATAGACTGTAAGCTCTTGTGTCACCCCCTCATCCTCATAGACTGTAAGCTCTTGTGTCCCTCCTCATCCTCATAGACTGTAAGCTCTTGTGTCACCCCCTCATCCTCATAGACTGTAAGCTCTTGTGTCAACCTCCTCATCCTCATAGACTGTAAGCTCTTGTGTCACCCCCTCATCCTCATAGACTGTAAGCTCTTGTGTCCCTCCTCATCCTCATAGACTGTAAGCTCTTGTGTCCCTCCTCATCCTCATAGACTGTAAGCTCTTGTGTCACCCCCTCATCCTCATAGACTGTAAGCTCTTGTGTCACCCGCTCATCCTCGTAGACTGTAAGCTCTTGTGTCACCCCCTCATCCTCATAGACTGTAAGCTCTTGTGTCACCTCTCATCCTCATAGACTGCAAGCTCTTGTGTCACCCCCCTCATCCTCATAGACTGTAATCTCTTGTGTCACCCCCTCATCCTCATAGACTGTAAGCTCTTGTGTCACCCCCTCATCCTCATAGACTGTAAGCTCTTGTGTCAACCTCCTCATCCTCATAGACTGTAAGCTCTTGTGTCACCCCCTCATCCTCATAGACTGTAAGCTCTTGTGTCCCTCCTCATCCTCATAGACTGTAAGCTCTTGTGTCCCTCCTCATCCTCATAGACTGTAAGCTCTTGTGTCACCCCCTCATCCTCATAGACTGTAAGCTCTTGTGTCACCCGCTCATCCTCGTAGACTGTAAGCTCTTGTGTCACCCCCTCATCCTCATAGACTGTAAGCTCTTGTGTCACCTCTCATCCTCATAGACTGCAAGCTCTTGTGTCACCCCCCTCATCCTCATAGACTGTAATCTCTTGTGTCACCCCCTCATCCTCATAGACTGTAAGCTCTTGTGTCACCCCCTCATCCTCATAGACTGTAAGCTCTTGTGTCAACCTCCTCATCCTCATAGACTGTAAGCTCTTGTGATCAGGGCTCACTCCTATTTTTCCATATGACTGTTGTGATGTAATATTATATGTGTATGTGTCCCCTATGATTTGTAAAGCTGTGGAATATGATGGCGATATATAGAAATAAAGATTATTATTATTATTCTTGGCCCTGATGGCTCTCACAATCTAATTTCAATATAAAGTGAATCTGTTATGTGCTAGGTATTGTCCCTGGAGATCTGTGCAATCAGACCTTTGTGTGTGTAGTAAGTAGCAGCAGGACTGTGAAAAGTGAATATTAATCCTGCTCGGGCCGGGTCTTTCAGCCTGAAGAGCTTTTGGCTCTTTGCAATAAACTGTTCCACTGCCCCTCCTCCCTGCTCTGAGTGACATCTGGGAGCATCCAACCAGAATCCTGATATGCCTCCTACTCATAGGAAGGGGAGGGGCTGTGAAGCAGCACAATGCAGAGTGCAGAAAGCTCTTCAGGCTGAATGACCTAGTTCTAATGATCAATTTGGGTTCCTTGAGGTCGGGTCCCCACCGATCAGCATCCATCCCCCACGGATCGCATTTAGTATTAGGGTTACCCCTTTAGTGGGTGACTTCCCCAGGGCTTGCTCTCGTTTTTTATGTTGTTTTATGTCATTTTCGTGTTCCCTTTAATTGAACTGAATGAAATGAACTGTTTTAAATCCAATAACATGTAACAAGCGCCCACAGCTCCGCGGTCACATCCCTATAAACCTGTTTATGATGTGTCAGACACAGAGAATGCGAGGAATTCATTATTACAATCATTTCTCCCATCATAAAATTCTCCGCTCCGTTTTTGGAAACATTATAATGATATAAAACATTTACTGGCCCTTTAAATGGTTACAATGTAACACATAAGTAACACCAGGTGTGTGCTGCACGTTCTACGGGTCTGGTTAGATGAAAAGGTGAAATTCACCACAATGAAAGGTTCATCAGATTTGTCCTAATAGAATAAATGCTAAAAAATTATTAAAAATAACTTACGGTACAAATAATTTTAAATTAAAATAGATCACTATGGGGGTCATTTACTAAGGGCCCGAATCGCGTTTTTCCGACGGGTAATCCAAAAATTTCAGATTTGCGACGATTTTCCCTGAATTGTCCCGGGATTTTGGCGCACGCGATCGAATTGTGGCGCATCGGCGCCGGGGTGCACGCGACAGAAATCGGGGAGTGTGGCCACACGAAAACCCAACGGATTCGGAAAAAGCATTTTTTTAAAAAAAAGTTTGTCGTTTGCCACGCGCTTACCTGCACCCAGGGTAGGACGGTGAACTTCAGTGCATTCCAATGAACTTCAGCGCAGCAGCGCCACCTGGTGGACGTCGGAGGAACTGCCTTAGTGAATTCCGGCAGAACCCGAATCCTCCGCAGAGAACGCGCCGCTGGATTGCGAATGGACCGGGTAAGTTAATCTGCCCCTATGTGTCAATTTTGTCTCCGTTGGTCCTCCCAGTCTCTGTATGGATATATTGACATGTGACCACGACAGCCAATCGGTGTCCACAGAGGTCATGTGCCTGTTTCTGGCATCCAATGGTATTGAATTGAGTCTACCAGCTCCCAAATCACCCAACGTGTAAAGTAAGAATTTGATAGGACACTTTTTAGAGCTTTCTAAAAAAAAACATCTTTTCAACTATTACTTATCTGTAATTTTGGAGAAAATTCTGTTTTTTTTAATGGAAATGAGCTCCTCAGTGCACTAGGGGCGGGGTTTTGATTGGTAGTGCACCTGTTTTCTTCTTTCAAGGCTCAATACTACATTTACACAGTGATAAATATCCCGATAGAAATGACAAAACAGGTGCACCAGCCGATTTAGCCACACCCCCGATGCACCAAAAGCTAGATGTGTATATAGAAAGGATATAAAGTGCAGTACACAAGGCTGCATTTACTTCTTTATAAAAGGGGGTTTTCACATGAATGTATAGTCCAGGTACATTAGGGGCACCAAAATCATCAGTTTGGGGTATCCGCTTACAGTATAACAAACATCTTGCTTCAATTCCCAAGACTGGGGATCCCAGCTGTTTAACCCTCAAGATGCTGCAGTCAATAGCAACTAGAGCAAGAGGGGTCTTAATTTGTCACATTACTGGCAACCCCCTCAATTTGCCCGTGGGGTGCTAATTCCACCAGAGATCAAAAAACTAAAGAAAATTTACAGGACCTACATGCTTCCAGACCCCAATTACTCATCTCATGTCTATTTAAAAGATCCCACCACCATGAGGTTCTTCAAAATCCAAGAATATAAAATCTACAACTAGAGAAGTTTTGAATATTTAATGGGACCTGTTAACCAGCCGTGAAATGTAAAAATAGTCAAAAAGTAAGGTACCTTATGGGAGTAATGCTGGTCCACAATACGAGCCAACCCAAAGTCTCCGATCTTGAGCACGAGGTCCTCCGTATTAATGAAGATGTTGGCTGGTTTCAGATCTCGGTGGAGCACGTTGGCTGAATGGATGTATTTTAAGCCCCGTAGAAGTTGGTATATGAAAAGCTTAGCGTGATCCTCACTTAGTGGTCCTTGTTCCAACAGTCGAGACAGATCCGTCTCCATGTGCTCCTGAACAATGTAAACCACATTGTATCGGAAAATATCACCTTGAAGATCGGCCCCCCTGGGACCCAACACAGCCAGAACTTTCACAATGTTGTCATGGCTGAGCCGCCGGATGATCTTGATCTCCCGTAAGGCGTGCTTCATACTCCGACAGTCACTAATACTAATCTTCTTCACGGCCACCTTTTGAGCATTTTTGCTATCGGTAGCAGAAAGGACAAGACCATTAGCCCCGAAACCCAACGGTTTAAAATCCACAAAGTGCCCACCCAAATCGTAGCCGTACATGTTAGCAATGAAATCACACTTTTCGGCCATGGCAGTGCCAATGTTTTTTTGATAGATGGCAAGAGTTTTTTTTGCAAAATAGAAGCCAAGAAGGTTTCAAAAAGTTGCTTCAAACTGGATGCCCTGAAAGTGACTTGCAAAAATTATAAAAAGAAATGGGAATTGAATGGAGCGAAAAATTTGGTTAGAATATTTTTGTAACTCCAAGACATCCAAGCATATGGTGTTACCCCAGAGGTTGCCCAGAGTGGACAGGCTTCTTGTAGGAGCAGGTTGCTGGTTTTATAGCCATCTCGTTGACAGACAAGACTGTGACGTACTAGTGAGTGGTGCAGCCTCCCAATCCACTGGCTCCGACCTCTCTTAGTTTCCAAGCTTCTGTTGTCTACAGACCAGCAACATCAACCCCTCGGAAATAAAGCATCCCATCATTCCCATGCTCGTCACAGCCTGGTGATAATTCATGAATGAGCTTGTTCTCCTTCTTGGTGATGCAATCCGTCCTGTGGCCAATACAAGTTACCAGTGTACAACCCAAGCCCCCGTCACGGCAGCAGAGTCATAGACTTCTCCAAACCCAACCTCATTGCTCTGCACTCGTCTTGCACTCTCCTACCAGTTGATCCTTGATCTCGGTGGCACCTCAGAGTTGCGGGAGAGACCTGCATAGTGATCTGCGGCCAGCCTTGAGTCCTGTCTCTTTATCATTCTCTCTGAAAGCAAGAACAAGATTGATTGAGTTGATAGGACAATAAATGGTGGCTGCTTATGTCACGTCTTACTGTGTGAAGGTTGACATGAAATCTGTGCTAGAGCCTGACCTTTGGTAATTCATTAGCCTTGCTTACCTACTGCATTTTTCTAGCAGAACAATCCTATAGGTTGTAAAAAACAGGAAAAAGAAGCTTACGAGAAAAGTTGTCATATACAAATGTTGTCAGATCATGGATGCACTAGTAGGGGTAATGGGCATATACCATCCATGGGTTACCTTATGTAACGGTTTGTGTCCTGTCAGGGGTAGGAGCACTGCTGGTCTATGTTGGTCAAAAAGAATACAATAGAGAAAGTCAGGTCTGATTTGGGTCTTCTAAACAGGGAGGAAGCCATTCCAAGGTCCTGGTGCCAAAGTGGATCTATAGACATTTATGCAGCATAAGAAGACACCAGTAATGCAAAAAGTTGGTACTTGATGGGTGCATTGCTTTAGGCTACAAATAGATGATCCGGCAACTGGACCAACCAATGGTCATGTGATTTTGTAGATTCAGTCTCATAACTGGGCACCGCAGTTGGGCAGGGCTAAGAGCACATTTGGTCCCATTCTCAAATACATTGTACAGGTGCCCAGGACCTGGATATTAGAGGTCCAACAGCTGAATTCTCATTACTCTCAAGAATTGGGGAGACCAGTTCCCGTAGACATTAGTACATTGGTGTAGACTGAATGGAGTTCTTCTTCTGCTATTCTAAACACAGGCTGAAGGCCAGGACAATCAACATCCCGGCAGTGCTCACCCGGAGCCCCTCATAAAATTAATGGAGTGGGCAGAAGAGCCCTTCTACATCCTTTCACCAGTTCAACCATAGGCTACGGCTACTCACTAACGCTTACAGGTTTAAATCCCCATCTGGGTTTATAGATCATAGGACAATATGGCATGATCCATATTTCAGCTTTACCAATATCCCTAATAATTGCAGGTAGACTTCTACAGTAGCTATGTCAATGACGAAGAGGTGGCTTCACTACAACAGGGAGCAATTACATAACCCCTAAACTATTACCAATAAACTCATCGTGCAGAGTATGTGTGTGGGGGCCATTATCAGGGAAAAGCTGGAATTACAACCAAGTGTATACGATGCCCCCAGGGCAAGATATCAGCCAGGAAAGATTCTGAGGCTACAAGGTTAGTTTCCACCTGACGAAGGAGGATCCCCCCTGACGAAGAAGTTTCTTCCGAAACGTGCGTCTGCCGGAACGCTAGTTTCTTTATCCCTTTTTATTTTACCAAACTTTTATTTTTTGCATTGTATGTTTAAGTCTGTTTCTTGTGTCCCCCTTTTCATATAATAACCCTTTGTAATTGTATTCACTGTCCTTTTACTAAGAGCTTCTTGTGTTCTAAAGATTCCATACCTCCGAGGAGACGTTACCTACATTGATGCTTAATTTGTGACTGTAATGTTATATTGGAGTATAATGGGGCAGATTTACTTACCCGGTCCATTCGCGTTCCAGCGGCTCATTCTCTGCGGAGGATTCGGGTTCTGCCGGGATTCACTTAGGTAGTTCCTCCGACGTCCACCAGGTGTCGCTGCTGCGCTGAAGTTCATTAGAATGCACCACCGTTCTATCGTGGGTGCAGTTAAGCGTGTGTCAAGCGAAACTTTTTTTTTTTAAATGCGGTGGTTTTTCCGATTCCGTCGGGCTTTCGTTCGCCCACGCCCCCCCCCATTTCCGGCGCCTGCATGCCGGCGCCAATGCGGCACAATCCGATCACGTGCGCCAAAATCCCGGGGCAATTAAAGAAAAATAGGCGCAAATCGGAAATATTCGGATAACCCGTCGGAAAAACGTGATTCGGGCCCTTAGTAAATGACCCCCATTAGTGGTCTTGTGAGCCTATGTATGACGAGTGGTGGCAGTTAAATCACTCAGGTCGAAGAGCTGTCAGAGCACGGTCCAGTGAGACCCGGTAAGCTCCCTTCCTGAACCTAAGTCAGATCCAGTCAGCGAGCAGCAAGGTTCCTGACAACTATCTAAATAGTGGAGGTCCTACCATTGGGATCCCCTCCAATTACTAGAACTGGCGACAATCGTACCCCAAAATATATTGAGAAATTAGTGACATATTTGTTCTGCTGTTCCATTTACTTTCATTGGATTGCCAAAACCGTCCAACCACCCAAAGATCCTCAATAGAGAATGAATGGAGTGGCTCTGCATGCTCAAGCCTCCACTCCATTCATAAGACACTTCTGTTCACGTCCTGCCAATCAGCAGGATGTCCCCTATCCACTAGACCCCAACTCCATGTAATGTCCTCCTGGTCCCAACTATGACCGATTTTGCATTTGAGGCCAATGAATAGGTAATTCATCCCTTTAAAGGACATCTACCACCAGGATGAAGGATTGTAAACCAAGCACACTGACATACTGGTGTGTGCCCCCTCTTGCAGGATATGTTCTTCTTTTATCTTCTTATGCCCGGGGTTTTAAGAAAAAAAGTCTTTAAAAAATATGCAAATGAGCCATAGGGGCTCCAGGCTCCATTAACACCTATGGAGCCGGGAGCCCCTGAGGCTCTTTTGCATAATTTTAAAAGACTTTTTTTTTTGTAAAAACCAAGGCATAATAAGCTAATAGAAGAACATATCCTGCAAGAGTGGGGAACACACTAGTATGTCAGTGTACTTGGTTTACAATCCTTCATCCTGGTGGTAGATTTCCTTTAAGGATGACACACACACGTCCCAGGTCAGTCTCATCTGCAGCCAGTGAAGGTTTCCCCCCTCCAGATTCTTGTATTGACATCTAATTCCAGGAATTTCATGACCGATCAGCCTCTAAATCTCTTTTCTAGACAGTCATATATCAGCGTTGGTAACGTCAGCTATTTGCTTCATAGAGCGGAGAAGGAAATATATTCCAGAGATTATCCCTTTTTTATTGGGGATTACGTTACTTCATACCTGCGCGGCTCTGGGGATGAATTGTTTTATGGACGGCGCTCAGGTATCAGATGGCTGCAAACTATTTTATATGGGATGTGTTAAAGTTTTAAAGAAAAGTATACAACAGAGCGGCTCAGGTCATCACAGACTTGTGATAAAACTTTACTGTGTTGTATATCAGTAGCACGAGGTAATGTGTCAGAATCTGCTATAAAATCCTGGCTATAAAGAAGTTTATAATATGGGGGGGCAGGAGGGCAGGAGGGCGATGCAGTATTCTCTCTGAGTGTCTATGACACTGCATGCTGTGAGAGGGGAAGAGGAGCAGCACCATCATGTAGTCAGAAAGAGAATACTCCTCCACTTGTATGAACTGTACTATTAAAGGACACCTGTCATCAGGTCTCTGTCACTTGTCCTGTCACTACTACCTGTTGGAGCAGCTCACAAGGATCCCATCACAGCCTTTATCTAGTCATTTCATACATTATTCATTGTAAAATCATCTATTCTTTATCATGTAAATGAGGCTGGTCACATGGTCAGGGGCAGCGATGTCACCCCTGTTACCCCTCCCCTCTCCTCCCCCTGCTCATGTCTGTGTGTAATGTATAGTAAAGCATTGCTAGTGTGTGTGCTGCATCTGCTGACATGCTGCATCCTCCTAATACACAGAGACACACACATCAGCTATACAAGTATCTGACATGTTCTGCTATAACATGTGAGACAAAGACATCAGCTATACAAGTATCTGACATGTTCTGCTATAACATGTGAGACACAGACATCAGCTACACAAGTACCTGACATGTTATGCTATACATATGTGAGAGACACAGACCTCAGCTACACAAGTACCTGACATGTTCTGCTATACACATGTGTGAGACACAGACATCAGCTACAAAAGTACCTGACCTGTGCTGCTATAACATGTGTGAGACACAGACATCAGCTATACAAGTACCTGACCTGTGCTGCTATACACATGTGAGAGACACAGACATCAGCTACACAAGTACCTGACCTGTGCTGCTATAACATGTGTGAGACACAGACATCAGCTACACAAGTACCGGACATGTTCTGCTATACTCACGTGTGAGAGACAGAGACATCAGCTACACAAGTACCTGACATGTTCTGCTGTAACATGGCTGCCTGGAGCTGTTGTATCTCTCCTATACACACACACACACAGGCTGCCGGGGGTGTGGGCCACCAGTAGGCACACGGAGCAGCCTTTACAGAATTACACAGGCTGTCAGTCATGCACTGGGGGCGTGGCTGTACCTCCCACTCATGAATAAGCTGGACAGCTTGAATATGCTAATGACTCCTTGGACATTTCACAGGTCATTTGCATACAGCTTTAGGACCTCATTGCTTAGGTTTACAGGCATGTAGAGGGGCAATGAAGGGATAGAGGCAATGCTCTCTAATGGCAGTTTATGAAAATCCATTTAGATTAGGGGGTTATTTTGCATGACGGGTTCTCTATAAGGATCAGTTACATGATAAGTAATGTCATGTATGTACACAGAATAGTGAGTGCAGCTCTGGAGTATAATACAGGATGTAACTCAGGATCAGTACAGGATAAGTAATGTCATGTGTGTACACAGTGATTGCACCAGCAGCAGAATAGTGAGTGCAGCTCTGGGGTATAATACAGGATGTAACTCAGGATCAGTACAGGATAAGTAATGTCATGTATGTACACAGTGACTGCACCAGCAGCAGAATAGTGCGTGCATCTCTGGAGATCGTTATCTCATTAGCAGAGGGTGTGGCTGTGTGTGGAGCTGCTGTGTGTTTGTGCTCCTGAGCTCCTGGAGGAAGATCTGCCCGCCCAGGGCCTGCTCTCTCCTCTCCCAGGGAGGGAGTTAGGTTCCTGGGGATGAGTGAGGGAGCCAAGTCCCAGGCTCCTGCTTCCCGGTCTAGGCCGGCGGGAGGCAGGAAAGGACAGCAACCGGCCAGCGCTATGGAGGACTCAGGGGTGAGACGTTCCACCCGGAGTCGTAGCAATACGGCTCCTGCTCCCCCTGAGAAGCGGAGAACCCAGAAGCTGAATGCCCAAGTCGGTGCGGGTGAGAGCGGTCCTTCCGGGGCTGGAGCCATGAAGCGGAGTGCTCACAGAGGTAAGGCTGACCATGCGGGGGGAGGCTGGGCGGTGCAGGGGCCCCGGGAGTCTTTGTCCACCTATGCCTCCCGGGTCCAGAGCCACCTCTGTGAGTACGAAGAGGCAACTAAGACCATCAGGAGGCTCCGGGAGGAGCTGCGTTGTGCCCGTGCCAGGGTGAATACAGCAATGGGGAAGCAGAGGACGGAGATTACCAGTGAAATTAAAAGACTAAAATCAGACATTGAGAAGCTTCTTATAAGAAAGACTTTTATTAGCGAGAACGGCGGTCCATTCAAGGAAAAATTGTTGAATGATGACAGATTTGCAGACATGGCTGATAACAGAGAGCAGAGGCTGAAGGGGTTGCAGCCTGTGAGCCAGGTGGAGGAGGAGGATGATGATGATGATAACGAGCAGCAGTTCCCACCTGGCGGCCTGCAGGAAGATCAGCAGGCCTCGTGCAGTGGG
The DNA here is from genome assembly GCF_040894005.1 of Engystomops pustulosus. NCBI lineage: Eukaryota > Metazoa > Chordata > Amphibia > Anura > Leptodactylidae > Engystomops > Engystomops pustulosus. The sequence continues at coordinate 12,242,942 of NC_092411.1, read as the reverse complement.
CCCCCTGCAGGGCAGCCAGCAGTAACACCTCGCTCGGGGGAGGACAGTGACACCGGCAGCCAGGGAGGGGCGCTCATGGCAGAGATCCGGCTGCTCGAGTCCCCAGTGCGCATGGAGAACTTTTCCTTTGGTGATGAACTCCCAGAGGAAGCCGCTGGGGGGAGCAGCCGGAGGAAGGCGAAGAAGACCAGGCCCAAGCAGCAAGAAGAGGTACGTTTCATCTTTACCCCCCTCCCTGTACACCCCCCCGGGCAAAGCGCAGGGTCAGCTCACTGTGCAAGCCCTGCTACCCAAACCCCCCCGAGTTCTGCTGTGGACCCGGTGCAAAGGTGCAGGGAGATTACAAAGCCAGGTGGCGAGGTGCAAGGCTCCATCTCTGCTTGTAGTAGTGGAAATGGAGCAGGGAAAGCATCGGCTGAAAGGCCGGACACTGAGTGTCGCCCCGCGGGGGGCGCTCCATCTAGCACCGGCACTGTGGCCTGCTCCCCAGGGGGAGGGGGGGGCAGCCTGGTGTCGGCGTCGGTTACGGGTCCCAGTCCCAGTCCTCCCAGCGGTGGCGATTTCTCCATGGGAAAAAAAGTCCTGTTTTGTATTGGAACTGGTAATACTGAAAATAGACATCCTGTAGAGACTGGCGAAAGACGGACGGCGAGCAAACGCAAACTGACATCTGACGCCGAAGAAGCAGAGGGCAAAAGCCAATCTGGGGTTGGGGTCACCTCTGGACAGATCATGCAGGCCGGGGGAATTGGTTCTGTGGAGGTGGCCTCTGCCCCTATGGCCAGAGATGCTGAGGCTGTCCTGCCGTCCGTCGTTACTGCTGGTCCAGCGAGTGTGAATGGTGCTGTGGCTGAAGGGTCGTTATCAGGGGTAGAAAATGCAGGTGATGGTGGTGCTGTGAGTAGAGATGGTGGTATGGAGAGAGGTATTGCTGGGACTAGTGGTGCTGCTATGGTGGGAGGTGATGTTGTTACTATGAGTGGAAGTGTTGCTGTGGATGAGGGGGCTGTTGTGAGTGGCGGGGCTGCTGTGAGTGGAGATGGTGGTATGGAGAGAGTTATTGCTGGGACTAGTGGTGCTGCTATGGCGGGAGGTGTTGCTGTAACTGGGGAGGTTCCTGTGAGTAGAGATACTGGTGTGGCTGGAGGTGTTGCTGGGACTTGTGGTGATGCTATGGTGGGAGGTGATGGTGTTGTGGGATGTTTTGCACGTAATAAGAGGGCTGTTATGGGTGGGGGTATGGTGGGATCTGGTCCTGTTGTGCCCCCAGCGGTGGCAACCCCCAGCGGTGGCAGAAGTTATGCCAGTGTCACTGCTGGGGGAGATTTCGCATCCTCCTCGTCTTCGGGCCCTAGGGGCAATATTTTGCAGCAGCGTCTTCTGGAAGCTCTGAGAAAAGGGGAAAGATCAATCACTGTAGAGGGTGGAGAGGTTGATCTGTCCTTCTGGATAGAGAGGCACGGCCTTGGAGCCTTCCGAGAAAATAGAGGGGGGGAAACTGCATGGTCCCTCCCGACAGCCGGGCCAGGTGGCGCCCGTAGGAATGTGGTCCGTCTTAGGTGGCGGGGCAGTGATGCGTGTCCACCTAGAACTAAGGTGGTTGAGCTCCTCCTAGAGATGGGCTTCAAGGCGATAGACATCTTTGCCTTGATTCATCCTTATGGCACATCTGAGTTCGATGTCAGTTTTGTTCGCCCAGAGGGACTTGAGCTCTTCTGGGGGAATTATGAGCTGAAAAAGAACATGCCCGGTTGGCGAGACTTTGCTGTTCAGGCGGTGTCTCGCCAAAATCAGGTCAAGAAAGTGACCGTTTTAACCCGTAATGAATCACTTTCTTGCTATGACATCATGACTTGGCTTGGGCGATATGGTGAAGTATTGGAGACGCCAAGGAAAAATCGGGACGAGTTTGGTATCTGGTCAGGGGCCTGGACCTTTATGATGAAGTTAAAGGTTTCAGGTAACTCGGTTGCCCACATCCCTTCATCAGCCTTCCTGGGGAGGGATCGCATCCAGATCTTCTACCAGGGTCAGCCTAAGCTGTGCCACAGGTGCGGTGACCCCACACATTTCAGCGCAAACTGCACCGTGCAGAAGTGCGCGTTGTGTGGGGGTGTCGGCCATCTCGCTGCATCCTGTAAGCAGATTCGGTGTCACCTGTGTGGTGACTTAGGTCACCCATTCAGCCGTTGTCCTCGTTCTTTTGCTAATGCGGTTCTGGCTCCGGTGGGTGAAGGCCATGAGGCCGAATCTGCTGGGGAGGGGACTAGCAGAGGCGAAGGAACTGAGGGGCCAGGGAAGAAAGATAAGAAAGTGACGCCATCACGACAGAGGCGTCAGGAGAGGCGCCAAAGGGACAGGGAGGTGGGGGAGTCGCGGGTCACTGCCCCCGGCCCTGTCCTTCAGCCCAATCTTGTTGCTGAGGCCCCGAGGAATGATGAGTTGGATGAGGAGGTCAGGAGGATCCAGAGGGAGGAAGCGGCCACGCTCTCAGAATCCTCCCATTATGAGAGTATGGATGAGGATAGTAGGGCGTGGCTACAGGAAAAGCGCAAGCAGGGCAAAAGGAAAAAGAAAAAGAAGGGAGATTTACAATCTTCTCTCACCCTGACTCAGAAGCCAAAGGAAGGTAAAACTGATTCCCCTCTGGTTGGTCTTTCCAACCGGTTCCAAGCCCTTGACAATGTCTCTGCCTCAGAGGTTGAGGGTGAGGTTCCGGAGAGGGCGGGAGGGCTTTCAGGAGATGCTGAGTCTTCCGCTGGGGATGCTTCGTCCTCAGAATGGGAGACTGACCTGGAGTCCGGAGACGAGGATGAAAGAGCTGATATGGACACTACAGTTTCAAAAAAGAGAGGGAAAGGGTCCTCTTCTGAAACTGAAGAGAAGGGCGGTGGGAAAAAGAAAGCCGTCTAACTCAATCACTCATGATGGCGGCACCCACTCCATTGACGCTGGCGTCCATTAATGTCGCCAGCATTAAGTCTGATGCGGCTAGATTTGCGGCCTTTGATTTTCTCGGCCGCGTTGAAGCCGACATTTTATTTTTGCAGGAGACCAGGCTGCCAGATTTGGCGGCCGTGTTTAAAGCTAAGAGGGAATGGAGACACGGACCTTCCTATTGGTCTCTTGCGGCCGAGCCGTATAGCGGAGTGGCGGTCCTTTTTACCGCACCGGTAGAATGCCGACGAGTTATTGAGTTAGAAATGGGGAGGTGCCTGATCCTGGATGTCCTCATGAAGGGACAAGAACTTCGCCTAATTAACATCTATGGTCCCCAGTCCAAGTGGGACAGGAAGTGTCTCTTTATGAGGATCAAGCCCTACCTTTTTACAAGTCGGCAGGTGGTCTTTGGAGGGGACTTCAATGCTGTCACGAGGTCCCAGGATAGGGGAGGTTCCAGAGACAAGCTGACTTATGATAGCGTCGCTCTTAATAGCATAGCTAGTGAGGCTCGCCTGGTGGATGTCCACATCCGGCACACCCCAGGCCACGCGGGGTTCACCTATTATAGGGGTAGCTGCAGGTCTAGAATAGACAGGTTTTATTTAAAGGAGGAAGCCATTTCTTCACCAGTTTCTGTTGTTGAGGTGGAATTCTCCGATCACTGTTTAATTTTGTTTTCTCTGAATGTTACAGAGACCCCCCGGATGGGAAGAGGCTACTGGAAGCTCAATTCGTCTCTCCTGGAAGAAGCGGAGATCAGACAATCCTTTGAGGACTTTCTTCAGAGCCAGGTACCATTGCTGGGCCTTTGTAGCAGTAAGTCAGAGTGGTGGGAGATGCTCAAGAAAAGGGTGGCGAGATTCTTCCGCCAGCTCTCGAGCCTCAGGAGCCTGGACAGGTACCGCCTGTATCAGGGCCTGAGGAGGAAACTCGAGCATCTCGTCTCGACTGGAGGTAGTCGTGAGGACATCTCCAGAGTGAAATCCTTGCTGAAGAGGTGTCAGTACGATAGACACGCATCTTTGGTTTTTGAGAGGGATTACGGGAAATACCGCTCGCCCGACCCTTACAGAAACTGCAAGATGTCAGTGAATGGTAAAGTTGTCACGGGACTGGTTGACAGTACGGGATCCCTGAAAAGGTCCAGATCAGGGATTCTGGAGGTCGTCAGATCCTTCTACTCGCACCTCTTGGGCAGGAAGGATCTAGATCGGGATGTGATGTCGGCTTTCCTGGCTGACACTGTCCCTGAGCCAGGAGTAGACCCCTCTCTTGATGTTTTGACCGAAGTGATCAGGGAAGAGGAAGTCAGCCTGGCGATTGAAGGGCTCGCCCTCAAGAAATCGCCGGGTCCGGATGGCTTAACATCCGAGTTTTATAAGACCTTTAAGGACACCTTGGTTCCCCTCTTGACTGAGGTATTCAATGAGTGTCTTTCCTCGGGCGCTCTGCCGAAGTCAATGAGGAGGTCAGCCCTGATCATTCTGTCAAAGGGTAAGGACCGATCTCGTGTTGAGAACTGGCGTCCCATAGCGCTTCTCAATACGGACAGAAAGGTTTTGGCAAAGGTGCTGTTTAATCGACTGGTGCAGTTTGCGCCCCGGCTCCTTTCGGGGACCCAGCACTGCTCTGTTCCAGGCCGCAGTACATTTAGTGCTGTGCTGTGTGTCCGGGAGGCAGTGGAGCAGGGCAGGGCTGGTAACTGGAAGGGGTACTTGCTGTCCTTGGATCAGGCAAAAGCGTTTGATCGGGTTAACCACGAGTACCTCTGGTCTGTCCTTCTGAGGTATGGCCTCCCGGGTGGGTTTGTCAATTGGCTTAAGGTTTTGTACGCAGGGGCAGAGAGTTTCCCGCTTGTGAACGGCTGGATTGGCCGCTCTTTTGAGGTCGGGTCTGGTGTTCGCCAGGGTTGTCCTCTGAGCCCACTACTGTACGTGTTCGCGATTGACCCATTCCTTAGGAGGGTTGATCGTGGGCCGTTGGTGGGAGTCGGGATGGATCGGGCAGCACCGGAAGCCACTCTAAGGGTGGTAGCGTATGCTGATGATGTCACCGTTTTCGTGTCCTCGGGAGGGGAGGCGCAATGGGTGATGTCAGAGGTTGACCGCTACTCAGAGGCTTCTGGGTCCAAGATCAACCGGGATAAGTGTGAGAGTCTCTGGCTGGGAGAGGGAGGTCCAGGCTTTGATCTCCCGGACACTCTTCCAGGGCCCCAGGACTCTGCCAAAGTTCTCGGCATCGAATTTGGCCAGGGGGATTACCCCATGCAAAACTGGGACGGCAGGCTTAAGATCGCCGCTCAGAAGGTGGACCAGTGGAAGGGTTGGTCTTTGACCCTCAGAGAAAGGGTTAATCTGATCAAAACCTACCTGCTCCCGTTGATGATTTATCTGGGCAGTGTGTGCATGTTGCCAGAACCCCTCTGGACTCGGGTCTACAGTCTGTTCTTCCAGCTGTTATGGGGGAATAGGCTGAACCTAATCAAGAGGGAGGTTACTTACCGCACGAGGAGACAAGGAGGGTTGTGTATGGTCAACCCTGTGGTGTTCCTAGTGAATACCTTTCTTAAGATCAATGTAGCAAACCTCTGGAAAGAGAGGGCTCCTCCGTGGGTATACTCCTGCAGGGGATGGTTTCGGCCTTTCTTCCAGGAATGGGAGACAGGAGGGCAAGTGAAGGATCTCCGTACACCGCATGGGCATCTTCCGGCTTACGCTACCCCGGTTCTGAAGGTGATTCGCCGGTGGGGTCTGGGAATGTGGGAGATCAGGACCATGTCGAGGAAAGTCCTTGACAAGAGGGTTCTGTTGACCCATTTCCAGAAGCCTCTGGCCCTCAGGGATTGCCCAAGTCGGGATCTTGGGGTGGGTTTAGGTCTTTTGAATTCCATCAGGATCCCCTTGAAGTTTTGGGACGTGACTTGGCGCTGCTTCCATGGAAAGCTGTGTGTGAGGGACAATCTGAAGTGTAGGAGCTCTGAGGAAAGGGGTTGTCCCCGGGAGGAGTGCGGTGGCCTGCTGGAGAGCATGGACCACTTCCTGCTTCAGTGCCCCTTTAACACAGAGGTGTACAACCGGGTGGGCGCTTCCATCCATTGGCCCGGGTTGGCCGGTCTCTCCTATGCGGAGTGGGCCTATGGAGCATTCAGAGGCCTGGGTGGCCGGGACCGCTGCACGTTATTCCTAGTTAGTCTAGTGGTCAGGTACCACACGTGGAACGCACGGTGTTTAGTATCGACGCAGCGTAAAATCCTCCCAGTGGATGAGGTGATTAGGAACATTCTGGGTGACCTGGTGAAGGTGCGCTCTCTGGAGTATGAGAGGCTGGGCACGGGGAGGGCCTCTCTCCTTTGGAGGGGGTTCTCCTTTAGTGTCCCTTAGTCTGTCATCTCCGCTCCTGGTGTTGGGCTGAAGCTGACACTGTAGATTTTTGTTTTGTGTTCTGGGCATGTAGTGATGTTGGGCTTGCAGGTGCCGAACCTGGGCTTTATGTGGTTTGGATTTATGTTGTTTATACTTTAATTGTATTCTGTTTTCTTTGTTATGTTGTAAATACTGTATATATTGTATATATTGTATATAGTGGGGTTTGGGATTAGTGTTAGGTTGGGAGGGGGGTGATGGTGGTGGGATTTACGAACAAGTGACCTTGGACTCTATGACCCTGGGCACTGGTCTGGACTACTTAACGCAAACTTTGGACGTTAGACCAGTGTCTGGGGGGAAGGGGAGGGTGCGGGCGAGGGATTTAGTTTAGTGTAGTGTTGTGTGTATTTGTTATTATATATTGGAAAGGAAAAAAAAAAAAAAAAATGGGTGTGGGATGTGATCTGTGTGGGGTGGTTTGTTATTAGAGGGTGTGGGGTGGGTTTATGTATATTTTATAGTCATTTTATGTTTTATTTGTGGGTGTGGCTTTTCTTATTGTTTATTGGTTTGGTTTAGGTTGTGGTAATCGGTTGGGTGGGGGTTGTGGTAATTGGTGTTCATTACGGTGTATTTTAAGTTATTGTTTTTACTAGGTGTGAATGTGGCTGGACCAGCAGGTAAGAGATTGTATATATTGTATGTTATGTTTTGTTTGTATTGTTATGTTTTTTACTTTTATATAAAATAAAAGATCTACAGGATGTAACTCAGGATCAGTACAGGATAAGTAATGTCATGTATGTACACAGTGACTGCACCAGCAGAATAGTGAGTGCAGCTGTGGAGTATAATACAGGATGTAACTCAGGATCAGTACAGGATAAGTAATGTCATGTATGTACACAGTGAATGCACCAGCAGCAGAATAGTGAGTGCAGCTCTGGAGTATAATACAGGATGTAACTCAGGATCAGTACAGGATAAGTAATGTCATGTATGTACACAGTGACTGCACCAGCAGCAGAATAGTTCGTGCTGGATCATTCTGCTGTGAACTGCTGACGGGTGTGGTTGTCTGTGACTGAGCTCCTGCACCACCTGGTGGAAGACCAATCCACCCAGGCCTGCTCTCTCCTCCCCAGGGAGGGAGTAGGTTTCTGGGATGAGTGAGCCAGGAAAATCCCAGGCTTCTGCCTCCCGGACCAGGCCGGCGGGGGGCAGGAGAAGCCAGTTGCCGGCCAAAGCGGAGGGGGTAAGAAGATCTGCCCGGAGCCAAGGACGCAGCGATGTGACCTCGGCTGCCACCCCCAAGACCCAGGGAAGCTGCAAGGTCTCCAGATCACAGAAGATCAAGGCAAGTAACATCAGCCTGAGTGCTCCTCCTGGAAAGCTGAGTGACTGTGCGGGAAAGCTGGGTGGTTCAGCTGAAAAGCTGGGTGCTCACGGAGGTGTGCAAAAGGCATGGGGTGATCTTAAGGCCCGGGAGTCTGCTACCATCTATGGCTCCCGGATTGCTGAGCACCTCCGTGAGTACGAGGAAGCCGGAAAAGCGCTGAGGAGGCTCCAGGAGGAGATAAGGGAGACCGTGGCCCTAGCGGGGGTGGCCACTAAGAAGAAAAAGTCTGATCTTCTTACCACCATAGACAGACTAAAAGCCGAGGTCACCGCTCTGCAGGAGAAGCGACATCTAATCCGCGAGCACAGCGGTCCGTTCCGCGAAAAGTTGGAAAACGACGCCCGGTTTGAGGAAATGCGCCAGGAGCAGTTAAGAAAGCAAAAGGGGCTTGAGATCCAGGCGGATGATGGCGATGATGAGGAGGATGAGGAAGATCAGCCGTGTCCGTCTGGTGGCCTGCACCAACACCAGCAGGCCTCGCACGACAGGCTGCCTGCAGAGCAAGCGCCATTACCATCAGGCTGCGGCTCTGCCAACCTGGAGGAGGAAAGTGATGACAGCGGCCAGGGGGGGGCGCTAATGGCTCAGATCCGTCAGCTCGAGTCCCCAGTTCACCTCCAGAACTTTTCCTTTGGTGATGATATGCCAGATGACGACCTAAAGAGAAAGAAGAGAGCCAGGAAGACCAAGGCGTCTCAGGAGGTGAATCTGGTGTTTCGTCCCCTCCCTGTTTCCTCCGGGCGGGCAGCAGTGTCAGCCTGTCGTGTAGGCCCCGTTACCCAGCCCAGCACGAATCCTGCAGTGGACTCGGTGCCAGGGTGCGGGGAGATTGCAAAGCCACGTTCTATCATGGCGCAGAGCACCAGCCTTGTTTGTAGTAGCAAGGATGGTGCAGGGAAGGCATCGGCCGAAAGGCCGGACAGTGAGGGCGATCCGGCAGGTCCTGGTACTGTGCGCTGCCCCCCAGTGGGAGGGGGGGTGGCCCGGTGCCAGGGGCAGTGGCGGTGGCTCCTGTGGCCCCTAGCACTGTGGCTGCTGCTAGGTCCGGTGAGCAGCGGCAGTGTGATGGGGCTGCTGGGGCTTGTGGTGCGGCGCCTCCCAAGCGTCCTGTGCAGCCTGCGGGAAAGGGCGCAGGAAAGGTTTTATTTTGTATTGGCTCATCTGACCCTGGAGATGGCACAAAGAGACTGTCCGGAGTAAATAAAGACAGGAGGCCTCTTTCATCCAGCGAGCAGCGATGCTCCAACCTTATAAAAACTGCGGGACAACAAGGGGTTAATGCCAATGAGGCAGAGGGCACAAGTAAGATCGGGGTTGGAGCTGCCTCTTCTCAGGCTGAATCAGCTATGGAGGTGGCTCTACCCCCAGTGCCCAGTGACGCTGAGGCAACCCCAGGTCCTCCTGGCCCAGCTGGTGTGAGTGATGCAAGGAAGCGAGGGAAGCGAGACAGTAATGTACATAGTGTGGTGAGTGTGGGAGTGGTGGATGGTGCTGAGGGGGTTAATCATGTGGTTTGTGCTGATCCATCTGCACCCCCAGTGGTGGCCGCTCCCATAAGGAGCTATGCGAGTGTCACCGCTGGGGCAAGTGGGGTTAACTCCTTGTCTCCTGGCTCTGGGAACAGCGTTTTGCAAAGGCGTCTTCTGGAGGCTCTCAGGAGAGGGGAAAAGTCAATCAATGTAGAGGGGAGAGAGGTTGATCTGTCCTTCTGGACAGACAGGCATGGCCTGGCAGCCTTCCAAGAGAAAAGGGGGGGAGAGACTGTATGGTCTTTACCCACAACCAGGCCCGGAGCTTCCCGTAGGAATGTGGTTCGTCTTCGCTGGAGGGGCAGTGACGCATGCCCACCCAGGTCAAGGGTGGTGGAGCTCCTCCTGAAGATGAACTTCAGGGCTAGTGACATCTTTGCCCTGATACATCCTTATGGTACTCCGGAGTTCGATGTCAGCTTTGTTCGGCCGGAGGGCTTAGAGCTCTTCTGGTCGAATTATGAGCTGGCAAAGAACGAGCCCGCATGGCGAGACTTTGCTGTGCAAGCAGTGTCTCGCCAAAACGCAGTCAAGAAAGTGACCGTTTTGACCCGTAACGAGTCACTTTCTTGCATGGACATCATGACTTGGCTAAGTCGTTATGGTGAGGTTGTACAGGTACCGCAGAAAAACCGCGACGAATTTGGCATTTGGTCTGGGGCCTGGACCTTCATGATGAAGTTGAAGTGTTCAGGCGGCACAGTCGCCCACATTCCCTCTTCAGCCTTTCTTGGGCGGGACAGAATCCTGATTTTCTACCAGGGGCAGCCGAAGGTCTGTCACAGGTGCGGTGACCCCACACACTTTAGCGCCAGCTGCCAAGTGCAGAAGTGCGCTTTGTGTGGTGGGCTAGGTCATCTCGCTGCATCCTGTAAGGACATTAGGTGTAACCTGTGTGGTGAGCTCGGTCACCCTTTCAGCCGTTGTCCTCGCTCCTTTGCCAATGCGGTTGTGACCCCAGTGGAGGAGAGCCATGAGGTTGCTTCTGCTGGGGAAGGTACCAGCAGAGGTGGAGGAGCTGAGGGGCCTGTGAAGAAAAGTAAGAATAAGTCACCTTCTCAGTTGAGGCGGCTTGAAGCCAGACAAAAAGGGAGAGAACTGGGGAAGCCTCAGGTTGCTGGGGTGACCCTTGGTCCTTCCTCAGAGGCTGGTCATGCTACTGAGGCCCTGAGGGATGATGAGTTGGATGAGGAGGTCAGGAGGATGGAGCGCGAGAAAGGTGCCATGTCCTCCACGTCCTCCCATTATGAGAGTATGGATGAGGATAACAGGATTTGGCTAGAAAATAAGCGCAAGCAGAAAAAGAAAAAACGCGGCGTATCTAAGGTACCTAAGGAAGGGAAAACTTCCTCCCCTCTGGTTGAGCTTTCCAACCAGTTCCTCACCCTCGATGAGATCGCCTCCTCGGAAGGAGAGGCTGAGGGTGGGGTTCTGGAGGTGGCGGCGGAGCAGCCTGCAGGGGGCGCCGAGTCTCTATCCTCTGGGGAAGCCGGGTCCTCAGAGTGGGAGACTGACTCAGAGTCAGGAGACAAGGACGAAGGAGAGGGTGGTCCGGGTGGGTCCTTGGGGGCCAGTAATAACATGGACACCTCAATTTCGTTAAAAAGAAGTTGCCCCAATTCTGAAGGGAAAAGGGATCATCCTCAGAGGACAGTAGAGGGAAGGGAGGTAGTAAGAAAAAAGCCGTCTAACTCAATCACTCATGATGGCGGCACCCACTCCGTTGACGCTGGCGTCCATTAATGTCGCCAGCATTAAGTCTGATGCGGCTAGATTTGCGGCCTTTGATTTTCTCGGCCGTGTTGAAGCCGACATTTTATTTTTGCAGGAGACCAGGCTGCCAGATTTGGCGGCCGTGTTTAAAGCTAAGAGGGAATGGAGACACGGGCCTTCCTATTGGTCTCTTGCGGCCGAGCCGTATAGCGGAGTGGCGGTCCTTTTTACCGCGCCGGTAGAATGCCGACGAGTTATTGAGTTAGAAATGGGGAGGTGCCTGATCCTGGATGTCCTCATGAAGGGACAAGAACTTCGCCTAATTAACATCTATGGTCCCCAGTCCAAGTGGGACAGGAAGTGTCTCTTTATGAGGATCAAGCCCTACCTTTTTACAAGTCGGCAGGTGGTCTTTGGAGGGGACTTCAATGCTGTCACGAGGTCCCAGGATAGGGGAGGTTCCAGAGACAAGCTGACTTATGATTGCGTCGCTCTTAATAGCATAGCTAGTGAGGCTCGCCTGGTGGATGTCCACATCCGGCACACCCCAGGCCACGCAGGGTTCACCTATTATAGGGGTAGCTGCAGGTCTAGAATAGACAGGTTTTATTTAAAGGAGGAAGCCATCTCTTCAGCAGTGTCCGTTGTTGAGGTGGAGTTCTCCGACCACTGTCTAATTTTGTTTTCTCTGAATGTTACAGAGACCCCCCGGATGGGAAGAGGCTACTGGAAGCTCAATTCGTCTCTCCTGGAAGAAGCGGAGATCAGACAATCCTTTGAGGACTTTCTTCAGAGCCAGGTACCATTGCTGGGCCTTTGTAGCAGTAAGTCAGAGTGGTGGGAGATGCTCAAGAAAAGGGTGGCGAGATTCTTCCGCCAGCTCTCGAGCCTCAGGAGCCTGGACAGGTACCGCCTGTATCAGGGCCTGAGGAGGAAACTCGAGCATCTCGTCTCGTCTGGAGGTAGTCGTGAGGACATCTCCAGAGTGAAATCCTTGCTGAAGAGGTGTCAGTACGATAGACACGCATCTTTGGTTTTTGAGAGGGATTACGGGAAATACCGCTCGCCCGACCCTTACAGAAACTGCAAGATGTCAGTGAATGGTAAAGTTGTCACGGGACTGGTTGACAGTACGGGATCCCTGAAAAGGTCCAGATCAGGGATTCTGGAGGTCGTCAGATCCTTCTACTCGCACCTCTTGGGCAGGAAGGATCTAGATCGGGATGTGATGTCGGCTTTCCTGGCTGAAACTGTCCCTGAGCCAGGAGTAGACCCCTCTCTTGATGTTTTGACAGAGATGATCAGGGAAGAGGAAGTCAGCCTGGCGATTGAAGGGCTCGCCCTCAAGAAATCGCCAGGTCCGGATGGCTTAACATCTGAGTTCTATAAGACCTTTAAGGACGCCTTGGTTCCCCTCTTGACTGAGGTATTCAATGAGTGTCTTTCCTCGGGCGCTCTGCCGAAGTCAATGAGGAGGTCTGCCCTGATCATTCTGTCAAAGGGTAAGGACCGATCTCGTATTGAGAACTGGCGTCCCATAGCGCTTCTCAATACGGACAGAAAGGTTTTGGCAAAGGTGCTGTTTAATCGGCTGGTGCAGTTTGCGCCCCGGCTCCTTTCGGGGACCCAGCACTGCTCTGTTCCAGGCCGCAGTACATTTAGTGCTGTGCTTTGTGTTCGGGAGGCAGTGGAGCAGGGCAGGGCTGGTAACTGGAAGGGGTACTTGCTGTCCTTGGATCAGGCAAAAGCGTTTGATCGGGTTGACCACGAGTACCTCTGGTCTGTCCTTCTGAGGTATGGCCTGCCGGGGGAGTTTGTCAATTGGCTGAAAGTTTTGTATGCAGGGGCAGAGAGTTTCCCGCTTGTGAACGGTTGGATTGGCCGCTCTTTTGAGGTCGGGTCTGGTGTTCGCCAGGGTTGTCCTCTGAGCCCACTTTTATACGTGTTCGCGATTGACCCATTCCTTAGGAGGGTTGATCGTGGGCCGTTGGTGGGAGTCGGGATGGACCAGGCGGCACCGGAAGCCACTCTAAGGGTGGTAGCGTACGCTGATGATGTCACCATTTTTGTGTCCTCGAGAGGGGAGGCGCAATGGGTGATGTCAGAGGTTGACCGCTACTCAGAGGCTTCTGGGTCCAAGATCAACCGGGATAAGTGTGAGAGTCTCTGGCTGGGAGAGGGGGATCCAGGCTTTGATCTCCCGGACACTCTTCCAGGGCCCCAAGACTCTGCCAAAGTTCTCGGCATCGAATTTGGCCAGGGGGATTACCCCATGCAAAACTGGGATGGCAGGCTTAAGATCGCCGCTCAGAGGGTGGACCAGTGGAAGGGTTGGTCTTTGACCCTCAGGGAAAGGGTGAACTTGATTAAAACTTACCTGCTCCCGTTACTGATTTATCTGGGCAGTGTGTGCATGTTGCCAGAACCCCTCTGGACTCGGGTCTACAGTCTGTTCTTCCAGCTGTTATGGGGGAATAGGCTGAACCTAATCAAGAGGGAGGTTACTTACCGCACGAGGAGACAAGGAGGGTTGTGTATGGTCAACCCTGTGGTGTTCCTAGTGAATACCTTTCTTAAGATCAATGTAGCAAACCTCTGGAAAGAGAGGGCTCCTCCGTGGGTATACTCCTGCAGGGGATGGTTTCGGCCTTTCTTCCAGGAATGGGAGACAGGAGGGCGAGTGAAGGATCTCCGTACACCACATGGGCATCTTCCGGCTTACGCTACCCCGGTTCTGAAGGTGATTCGCCGGTGGGGTCTGGGAATGTGGGAGATCAGGACCATGTCGAGGAAACTCCTTGACAAAAGGGTTCTGTTGACCCATTTCCAGAAGCCTCTGGCCCTCAGGGATTGCCCAAGTCGGGATCTGGGGGTGGGTTTAGGTCTTTTGAATTCCATCAGGATCCCCCTGAAGTTTTGGGACTTGACTTGGCGCTGCTTCCATGGAAAGCTGTGTGTGAGGGACAATCTGAAGTGTAGGAGCTCTGAGGAAAGGGGTTGTCCCCGGGAGGAGTGCGGTGGCCTGCTGGAGAGCATGGACCACCTCCTGCTTCAGTGCCCCTTTAACACAGAGGTGTACAACCGGGTGGGTGCTTCCATCCATTGGCCCGGGTTGGCCGGTCTCTCCTATGCGGAGTGGGCCTATGGAGCATTCAGAGGCCTGGGTGGCCGGGACCGCTGCACGTTATTCCTAGTCAGTCTAGTGGTCAGGTACCACACGTGGAACGCACTGTGTTTAGTATCGACGCAGCGTAAAATCCTCCCGGTGGATGAGGTGGTTAGGAACATTCTGGGTGACCTGGTGAAGGTGCGCTCTCTGGAGTATGAGAGGCTGGGCACGGGGAGGGCCTCTCTCCTTTGGAGGGGGTTCTCCTTTAGTGTCCCTTAGTCTGTCATCTCCTCTCCTGGTGTTGGGCTGAAGCTGACACTGTAGATTTTTGTTTTGTATCTGAGGTTATAGTGATGTAGCGGCTTGCAGGCGCCGAACCTGGGCTTTATGTGGTTGGTTTGTTATGTTGATATGTTTAATGTGTTTGTATTTTGTGTACAGTGTGTATTTATGTAGTTATAGTTAATGTGTATATAGCTTGGTTGGTTTTGGGGTGTTGGTGTTAGGGTGTTAGGTTGGGAGGGGGGTGGACGGGACTTGGACTGTACGATCCTGGGCACTGGTCTGGACTATATAGCGCGGACTTTGGACGTTAGACCAGTGTCTGGGTGGGAGGGTGATGGGCGTGGGATTTAGTTAGTTTATATTTAATGTTTTTATTTCCTGTTTGTCTTTTTTTTGCTGTGTATTCTTTAGTTATTTATGGAAAAAAAAAAAAAAATTTTTATAAAAAATTATATAAAAAAAAAAAAAAATAGGTGGTGGGATTGGGTGAAGGTTTTGTTTTATAATGCTGATTGTGTGGTGTGTGTGTGTGGCTGGGCCAGGAGATTTTCGTAAGTCTCTTTTAGTTTGTATTATTGTTTTGTTATTATTATTATTGTTTTGTTTTGCCAGAAGTTATGGCTTGATTTATGTTTATTGTTGTTATGTTTTTCATTTTTATATATAAAATAAAAGATTTACAGGATGTAACTCAGGATCAGTACAGGATAAGTAATGTCATGTATGTACACAGTGACTGCACCAGCAGCAGAATAGTGAGTGCAGCTCTGGAGTATAATACAGGATGTAACTCAGGATCAGTACAGGATAAGTAATGTCATGTATGTACACAGTGACTGCACCAGCAGCAGAATAGTGAGTGCAGCTCTGGAGTATAATACAGGATGTAACTCAGGATCAGTACAGGATAAGTAATGTCATGTATGTACACAGTGACTGCACCAGCAGCAGAATAGTGAGTGCAGCTCTGGAATATAATACAGGATGTAACTCAGGATCAGTACAGGATAAGTAATGTCATGTATGTACACAGTGACTGCACCAGCAGCAGAATAGTGAGTGCAGCTCTGGAATATAATACAGGATGTAACTCAGGATCAGTACAGGATAAGTAATGTCATGTATGTACACAGTGACTGCACCAGCAGCAGAATAGTGAGTGCAGCTCTGGAGTATAATACAGGATGTAACTCAGGATCAGTACAGGATACGTAATGTCATGTATGTACACAGTGACTGCACCAGCAGCAGAATAGTGAGTGCAGCTCTGGAATATAATACAGGATGTAACTCAGGATCAGTACAGGATAAGTAATGTCATGTATGTACACAGTGACTGCACCAGCAGCAGAATAGTGAGTGCAGCTCTGGGGTATAATACTGGATGTAACTCAGGATCAGTACAGGATAAGTAATGTCATGTATGTACACAGTGACTGCACCAGCAGAATAGTGAGTGCAGCTGTGGAGTATAATACAGGATGTAACTCAGGATCAGTACAGGATAAGTAATGTCATGTATGTACACAGTGAATGCACCAGCAGCAGAATAGTGAGTGCAGCTCTGGAGTATAATACAGGATGTAACTCAGGATCAGTACAGGATACGTAATGTCATGTATGTACACAGTGACTGCACCAGCAGCAGAATAGTGAGTGCAGCTCTGGAATATAATACAGGATGCTTATGTTTGGTTACTGTTTTCTCAATTTTATTTTATTTTCTTGAGAGGAAGTGTCAAATACAGGCAGTCCCCGGGTTACATACAAGATAGGGTCTGGAGGTTTGTTCTTAAGTTGAATTTGTATGTAAGTCGAAACTGTATATTTTATAATGGAAGATCTAGACAATTTTTTTTCTTTTGCCCCAGTGACAATTGGAGTTTCAAAATTTTTGGTGTAATTGGACCAAGAATTATCAATAAAGCTTCATTACAGACACCTCACAGCTGATCACTGCAATCTGGGACTATAGTAAAGCATCCAGAGAGCTTCATCAGAGGTCACATGGGGCAGAGGGGTCCGTCTGTAACTATGGGTTGTCTGTAAGTTGGGTGTCCTTAAGTAGGGGACCGCCTGTACAATGATCACTGTATTTTTAACATTTGCGCAGCAGACAGCTAGAACACATGAACTGTATTTGTCTCTTGGGTAACATCTCTCTGAGATCCAGTATAGAAATGTTCTTTAGGCTCCAGACAGAAGATGTGAAAAGACAAAGCGAGTTGCTGGCAGCTCTGCAATGAAGATCCCCGCTGGATTGGAACCAGCCTGAGAAATGAGGCTGAGATGTGCCTGGCACACGCATAGGACGCCATGACTGAGCCATGGAAGAAAAGGGGGCACAGTAAGCAGGACCACACATCAGGGGGGCTACCAAATTGACCCTTATAAGACTCCTTAGTACTGGAGGTTCATTCACTCATCAAAGGGGATCTACAGTCTTATGTAAGTAAAACAAAAAACGTTGTTACTTTTTTATACATTTTGTGCTTCAATGAGTCACTAAATCTCTGCTTGCTGTCAGTGAATAATAAACCTTATAGTGTAAATGCCCCAAGACCTGTCAGACCTCTTATTCTTCACAGATTCTTGTGCGTCTCCTCTAACCCTATATTTTGTTACTATGTATCAGTATCAGTTATAACTTATATTCACACCTGAACTGACACTATTGTTGCAGATCGCTCTGTAGCCATTGATTTTTTTTTTCTCATACCCCAACCCTCCCCCAGCTCCAGCCCCCTTTAATGAAAATCTTTAAAACCCACAGTTTTTTATTCATTTAGGCGCCATGATGGTCAAACCCAATCACTGCAGTAATACACAGCGGCACACGGATGGGGCCATCTTTGTTCCAATTACTGACCCCCTGTGCTGTGATCTCCAGCCTCTCTGTGGCTCCAAGACCTGTCATGCTACGAATCCCACTACACCCTGCCAGAAGCAAAGTGTACTAAGCATGATACTGCATTAAACCTATATTATATATTATATAAGTATATTATTATTTTATTTCAATAATTTGTCATTTATTTTCAATACAGAATTGCATACAATACATAACCCAAAATTAACAATATTATTTATCATTTTTAAAAAAATTAAAAAATTAGTTAGAAATAAACATAAAAATTCAAATCACCCGCTCCCTTACATAGAGTGAAAATATCAATAAAAAGGATTTAAAGGGCCAGCGCACCACTGATTGGCGCTGGCCACTTCCGCATTTTCCTTAAAAGGCGGCTTCTCCCAGCATCCACCGCCAGATCTTAGTGCTCCTAGCCTATGAGAAAGCTTCCTGTGTGTTATCCTCGTACTCTAATCTTTTGTTGTAAACCCAGACCTGCCCTGATTCTGCTCCTTCGCTGCCAGCCCTGACCTTCTGCTCTGTCCCCGACCTCGCATCTTTGCAGCCTGCCCTGACTGTCTGTCTGTCCCTCGACCTTGACTGCCACCCCAGACAAGTCATGCCCGTGGAACGACCTGGTGGCACCCCGCCGTAGCAAGACCATCCAGCTTTGCGGCGGGCTCCGGTGAAGACCGGGTGCCACTTAGATTCCGGTCTCAGGTGTTGGCTTATGTCATCGTCCGTGGGGGTCCAGAGGGTTCACTAGCCCCGAGCCTTGACAAAAGCGCTATGGAATATAATAGCACTATATAAAAAAAAGATTATTATTATTGTATGGGAAACTACATGGTGTCACTAGGAACTACAATATGTCCTGCAGAAAACAAGCCCTCATACAGTTCTTTACACAGAAAAGAAAAAGAAAGTTATGGCTTTTGGAAGGAGGGAGGGGCTGGGGGGGTGGGAAGAAAACAGAGATGCAAAAACAGGAAAAAAAATAACTTCCCAAATTCTATATATTAGAGATTTGTCAACAAACTGCTGACTGGCTCCAATGACAATTGGCAGGGATTCTATCTATCTATCTATCTATCTATCTATCTATCTATCTATCTATCTATCTAACGATCTCATATCTATCTCAAATCTATATCTATCTATCTCATATCTATCTCCTATCTATCTATCTCCTATCTATCTATCTCCTATCTATCTATCTCCTATCTATCTCCTATCTATCTATCTATCTATCTATCTATCTATCTATCTATCTATCTAACGATCTCATATCTATCTCAAATCTATATCTATCTATCTATCTATCTCCTATCTATCTATCTATCTATCTATCTCCTATCTATCTCCTATCTATCTATCTATCTATCTATCAATCATCTATCTCCTATCTATCTATCTCCTATCTATCTATCTATCTATCTATCTATCTATCTATCTATCTCCTATCTATCTATCTATCTATCTATCTATCTATCTCCTATCTATCTATCTATCTATCTATCTATCTATCTATCTATCAATCATCTATCTCCTATCTATCTATCTATCTCCTATCTATCTATCTATCTATCTATCTATCTATCTCCTATCTATCTATCTATCTATCTATCTCCTATCTATCTCCTATCTATCTATCTATCAATCATCTATCTCCTATCTATCTATCTATCTCCTATCTATCTATCTATCTATCTATCTATCTATCTATCTATCTATCTCCTATCTATCTATCTATCTATCTATCTATCTATCTATCTATCTATCTCCTATCTATCTATCTCCTATCTATCTATCTATCTATCTATCTATCTATCAATCATCTATCTCCTATCTATCTATCTATCTCCTATCTATCTATCTATCTATCTATCTCCTATCTATCTATCTCCTATCTATCTATCTATCTATCTATCTATCTCCTATCTATCTATCTCCTATCTATCTATCTATCTATCTATCTATCTATCAATCATCTATCTCCTATCTATCTATCTATCTATCTCCTATCTATCTATCTATCTATCTTCATATCTATCTATCTATCTCATATCTATCTATCTATCTATCTATCTATCTCATATCTATCTATCTATCTCCATCTATCTCATATCTCATTATATAAAATATATATAAATGTTTTTTCCAGGTGACATTGCAGTGGTTATTGCACAGTGTAATCTTATTTCATCTTGACTCATCTCCAGAAGTGAGACATTTCTCCCCCATATGAGAAGACATTGCTCGGGTCTATATATATGGGATGACGCATCTCTAGTTGCTTGCGGCTTTCTCCGAGACACATTATATCCCTGCCGCTCGGGCCATTTACATATATATATATATATACGCATCACGAAAACTTCAGGGAATTCAATGTTATTTCTGGGACAGGAGTGATAGAATTATCTAACACGACTGAACTCACAGTTACCTCACCGGCAAGAAGGCTTCTAAAAGGGGAATTTAAAGGGATTGTCAGGATAAGAAAAATAATTTACAAATGTTACTATGATCAGAGCAGAGAAGGAGCATCTCTGGAGGAGCCAACATGCCTGCATTACACTGATGGGCTAATGAGTTTAAAGGGAAGGGAGTAATGCATCAGATCTCCTGTAGGGGGAGCTGCAGTGAAAGATGCTTTCAGGATTCTTTCCAGATTGCAAGTGATCGCTGGGGTCAGAGGACCCTTTTAATGGGACTTTTATATATAGATTAATTTTATAGAGCTGGGTTCATTAAACCATTCAATTTTCTTCGATTTTTGTTACTCATAATATGATTGCATTTGTATTTCTGTATGTGATAAAAACATCGGACAAACCAGAGGGCAACAGATCATGTGACAATATAATATTTGTGTCATTCTCAAAACTCATGGCCATGACTGTAGAAACATGATTACAGACTCACAAGCTGGTGGGATCTAAAAGATTAATTATCTTTAATATGACACCAGCAACATTTTTCTAGGTGCTATAGAAATAAAGATAATGACGCTTGTAGTGACTCTCCCTCTGCAGCCTCTATGTAATTTAAAATATGACCCTTCTCTGCTCTATTGACTATGAAGGAAATGTTTTGTGAGTAGTTGAATGATATTTCACATAGAAATAACATTTCATACCCTACCTGAGCGGGAGAGAAGTCTAATGGGGTAAAATCTGGTGACAAATGAGCATGATCTGTGATTCATGCAGAGGTCATTGTGAGATAAGCTGTGACATCATTTATTGTCAGTAGTGATGTAATGATGGGTCAGTGTTATCTATATAGAGGTCATTGTACAGGGAGGAGGAGGAGATAAGCTGTGACATCATCTATTGTCAGTAGTGATGTAATGATGGGTCAGTGTTATCTATATAGAGGTCATTGTACAGGGAGAGGGAGGAGATAAGCTGTGACATCATTTATTGTCAGTAGTGATGTAATGATGGGTCAGTGTTATCTATATAGAGGTCATTGTACAGGGAGGGGGAGGAGATAAGCTGTGACATCATCTATTGTCAGTAGGGATGTAATGATGGGTCAGTGTTATCTATATAGAGGTCATTGTACAGGGAGGGGGAGGAGATAAGCTGTGACATCATCTATTGTCAGTAGTGATGTAATGATGGGTCAGTGTTATCTATATAGAGGTCATTGTACAGGGAGGGGGAGGAGATAAGCTGTGACATCATCTATTGTCAGTAGTGATGTAATGATGGGTCAGTGTTATCTATATAGAGGTCATTGTACAGGGAGGGGGAGGAGATAAGCTGTGACATCATCTATTGTCAGTAGTGATGTAATGATGGGTCAGTGTTATCTATATAGACGTCATTGTACAGGGAGGGGGAGGAGATAAGCTGTGACATCATCTATTGTCAGTAGTGATGTAATGATGGGTCAGTGTTATCTATGTAGAGGTCATTGTACAGGGAGGAGGAGGAGATAAGCTGTGACATCATCTATTGTCAGTAGTGATGTAATGATGGGTCAGTGTTATCTATATAGAGGTCATTGTACAGGGAGGGGAGGAGATAAGCTGTGACATCATCTATTGTCAGTAGTGATGTAATGATGGGTCAGTGTTATCTATATAGAGGTCATTGTACAGGGAGGGGGAGGAGATAAGCTGTGACATCATCTATTGTCAGTAGTGATGTAATGATGGGTCAGTGTTATCTATATAGAGGTCATTGTACAGGGAGGGGGGAGATAAGCTGTGACATCATCTATTGTCAGTAGTGATGTAATGATGGGTCAGTGTTATCTATGTAGAGGTCATTGTACAGGGAGGAGGAGGAGATAAGCTGTGACATCATCTATTGTCAGTAGTGATGTAATGATGGGTCAGTGTTATCTATATAGAGGTCATTGTACAGGGAGGGGAGGAGATAAGCTGTGACATCATCTATTGTCAGTAGTGATGTAATGATGGGTCAGTGTTATCTATATAGAGGTCATTGTACAGGGAGGGGGAGGAGATAAGCTGTGACATCATCTATTGTCAGTAGTGATGTAATGATGGGTCAGTGTTATCTATATAGAGGTCATTGTACAGGGAGGGGGGAGATAAGCTGTGACATCATCTATTGTCAGTAGTGATGTAATGATGGGTCAGTGTTATCTATATAGAGGTCATTGTACAGGGAGGGGGAGGAGATAAGCTGTGACATCATCTATTGTCAGTAGTGATGTAATGATGGGTCAGTGTTATCTATATAGAGGTCATTATACAGGGATGGGGGAGAAGATAAGCTGTGACATCATCTATTGTCAGTAGTGATGTAATGATGGGTCAGTGTTATCTATATAGAGGTCATTGTACAGGGAGGGGGGAGGAGAGAAGATGTGACATCATCTATTGTCAGTAGTGATGTAATGATGGGTCAGTGTTATCTATATAGAGGTCATTGTACAGGGAGGGGGGAGGAGATAAGCTGTGACATCATCTATTGTCAGTATCTTATATATCTTATATTTATATTCTCTATATATACGTTTGCATAGTCTATGTACAGAAATAAACGTTACATCCAGTCCTATGTATACCGGTGCCTAGTAGCCCGGGTACTGGTATATAGTGGTGACCTCAGTGCGTGTAGCTTACTATGTGCATTGTATAAACTAGACAATTCCCATGTAAATCCCATAGATACATTCCATGGTTTATCCCATGAATATACAATATCCAGCATAATCCAATAATCCCCAGCGAGTAGATCAATAAACGGCAGCATTCAGGAGGGGAGTGCAGACTATTATACAGGACAATGCGTCCTCCTCTATATGTCATTGTATATGTCCTTGTGTACATCAGACAGTAATGTCCTCTAGACAGCGAGTGTCCGATAATGGAAATGTTGCGCATGTATCCCCCTGACTCCAGGAAGAGCGTTACATGTGCAGATACCTATTTCCCTAATAGAGGTGATGACCTCCAGAGATGAGATTAGGCGCCACCCGTGGCTATATAACGGTCCTGTAATCATGAACTGGAGGTTATTTTTAATCTTCAGCCGAGAAAGTGAGAGGATTAAGAGGTCGTCGCGATCAGACGGGTTAAAAGGCTGATTTACCATCAGGTTATAGAGAAAGTGAACTGATAAGGAGGACTGTGTGCGATACATGTATCCGGGGTGTATCTAATGCGTAGTTTGTGAACCTGCGGTAAAATGGCCTCTAATAGGTCAAATTTGGATACTTTATATTCCTTCTCCTTTTTGTTCCGTGCCAACAAGCCATTCCACATGGGCAGCACAGGGCTTCCAGGTAAAAAAAAAATGGACGACATGTAATTAGTAATAGTCATCAAGCTGCAAGTTGCAAATTGAAGCACAATCCAATGAGGTCCAAGAATCCAGGGGGCCACACACAATGGTGGGATATATCTACCATCTATATATCAAAATCCATCCTGATAAACCAGGGACATTACCCATAGATCCAGGCACCGGGACTGTGGTATCTTCTTATATTTATTATCCATGGCCTCCTTCCTTCGAAAATCAATTTTTACAATTATGCTAATGAATCAGAAGAGATCTGGGGGTGTTACCAGAGCCCCTCCGTGCTATAGCTGCACAGGCTGTTACACTGTGCAGAATAACTTCCTCCTGTCTCTACCTGATGTAATCTCACACAGTCGGAGGGAGAAGTGCTCCTGCACAGTGTAACAGCCTGTGAAACTGCAGCAATAAGAGGCTCCAGTGAAAGCCCCCAGATCCTGTTGGACACATTAGCATAATTGTATTTGATATTAGTAGTTGATATTAGATAGGATACCAAATATAAGAAGGTACCAAGGTTCCGGTGCCTGGATCGATGAGTAATGTCCCTGGTTTATCAGGATGGATTTTCATGGTTGATTTCCTTTAAGAGAAATGCAGGTTGCAAACTTGCGCTTTAAATCGTATCAGCAGCTACAGGATGCCAATACAATATGAAGATACAGTAGAGAAAGCAGTGATAAACTCCTTGCACTGCCATTTGTATTGTACATTATACCCACTAAAAGTATCTTTGCTTGAGGTCCCAGAAAGTTCCAAAACCAGTGCTATTATGTTTAGTGACCACCTAGGGTTCTGCAGCGTAGCTCCAGATTAGACAACCACAATAGGCTAAAACAAAACTTCCACATGTTCTGATAGTTTGCAACAATAATGGGGCACATTTACTTACCCGGCCCAGTCGCGATCCCGCGGCGCGTTGTCCGATGCTGATTCGGGTCTGCCGGGATTCACTAAGGTCCGTGCGCCCGATATCCAGCAGGTGTCGCTTCTTCCCGGTACATGTAAGTGCTGATCTTGTGACACAAATTCTTGTGTAAATTCTGTGTATTTTCTGAATCCGTCGGGTTGTCTGACGTCCACGCACCCCTATTTCTGTCGCGCGAAAGCCGGCACCGATGCGCCACAATCCAATTGCGTGCTCCAGAATCCTGGCGCAAATCGAAAAATATTCGGGAAACCCGGCGAAAGTACGGCGTTCGGACCCTTAGTAAATGAGCCCCAATGTATCAGCTCAGATACAATTCAGCAACCTGGCGCTCAGGCAGTTCAGTTCCATGAGGATTGTCTAGACTGGATACAAATGTAGCAAACTTATTACTGTTCCTATTCCATGACAGCAAGCACTGACCTTGAAGACCACTTCAGTACATGATACAGTAAGAATAAAAACATTATCAATGGATGGTTTTCCATTTATTATTTTTTATGTAACCCCCTTTAACTTGAACCCACTGTGATCCACGCACAACGGATCACTCAGGTCTGTGGAAAGCTGGGTGAATCCCTCGAAGGGGTCAACTACTTTCATATAAAAACTCCAAGATTCCTATTGCTAATCTCCTTTGGTCCAGGGGAATGTTCTCTGATCTTTGGGTTCAATAAAATGAAAGTTTTATGTAGAATAACAATAAAACAGCAAATGTTCTGAATGTCTCCCCTCCGGGCTGAGCGGCGCTGCTGCAGACTTAGGTTCTGGGAGCACATGACGCTCCGTGTAACAATGCAGCACAGTCCTGGAGGCTTGTGTACCGTATAATCCCATCAGCACCACGTGTGAGAGCAGAAAGCAATCTAGAAAGTAACTAATGACAAGTACTGCCAAGGTTATGTACAGGAACAGGCTGCAAAATATCCATGGAAAGTTCCATCAAAAGTATGAAATATTATTAGTTATAAGAGAAACTTAGTTTCCATAAAAACATTCAGATTTACATCTACTGCACCAAGCTTTTTCCCCAAGAATATATATATATATAACTACTATAATACTGCCCCCTATGTACAAGAATATAACTACTATAATACTGCCCCTATGTACAAGAATATAACTACTATAATACTGCCCCCTATGTACAAGAATATAACTACTATAATACTGCCCCCTATGTACAAGAATATAACTACTATAATACTGCCCCCTATGTACAAGAATATAACTACTATAATACTGCCCCTATGTACAAGAATATAACTACTATAATACTGCCCCCTATGTACAGGAATATAACTACAATAATACTGCCCCCTATCTACAAGAATATAACTACTATAATACTGCCCCCTATGTACAAGAATATAACTACTATAATACTGCCCCCTATGTACAAGAATATAACTACTATAATACTGCCCCCTATGTACAAGGATATAACTACTATAATACTGCCCCCTATGTACAGGAATATAACTACTATAATACTGCCCCCTATGTACAAGAATATAACTGCTATAATACTGCCCCTATGTACAAGAATATAACTACTATAATACTGCCCCCTATGTACAAGAATATAACTACTATAATACTGCCCCCTATGTACAAGAATATAACTACTATAATACTGCCCCCTATGTACAAGAATATAACTACTATAATACTGCCCCTATGTACAAGAATATAACTACTATAATACTGCCCCCTATGTACAAGAATATAACTACTATAATACTGCCCCCTATGTACAAGAATATAACTACTATAATACTGCCCCTATGTACAAGAATATAACTACTATAATACTGCCCCCTATGTACAGGAATATAACTACAATAATACTGCCCCCTATCTACAAGAATATAACTACTATAATACTGCCCCCTATGTACAAGAATATAACTACTATAATACTGCCCCCTATGTACAAGAATATAACTACTATAATACTGCCCCTATGTACAAGAATATAACTACTATAATACTGCCCCCTATGTACAAGAATATAACTACTATAATACTGCCCCCTATGTACAAGAATATAACTACTATAATACTGCCCCTATGTACAAGAATATAACTACTATAATACTGCCCCTATGTACAAGAATATAACTACTATAATACTGCCCCTATGTACAAGAATATAACTACTATAATACTGCCCCTATGTACAAGAATATAACTACTATAATACTGCCCCCTATGTACAAGAATATAACTACTATAATACTGCCCCCTATGTACAAGAATATAACTACTATAATACTGCCCCTATGTACAAGAATATAACTACTATAATACTGCCCCCTATGTACAGGAATATAACTACAATAATACTGCCCCCTATCTACAAGAATATAACTACTATAATACTGCCCCCTATGTGCAAGAATATAACTACTATAATACTGCCACCTATGTACAAGAATATAACTACTATAATACTGCCCCTATGTACAAGAATATAACTACTATAATACTGCCCCCTATGTACAGGAATATAACTACAATAATACTGCCCCCTATGTACAGGAATATAACTACAATAATACTGCCCCCTATCTACAAGAATATAACTACTATAATACTGCCCCCTATGTACAAGAATATAACTACTATAATACTGCCCCCTATGTACAAGAATATAACTACTATAATACTGCCCCTATGTACAAGAATATAACTACTATAATACTGCCCCCTATGTACAAGAATATAACTACTATAATACTGCCCTCTATGTACAAGAATATAACTACTATAATACTGCCCCCTATGTACAGGAACATAACTGCTATAATACTGCCCCCTATGTACAGGAATATAACTGCTATAATACTGCCCCCTATGTACAAGAATATAACTACCATAATACTGCCCCCTATGTACAAGAATATAACTACTATAATACTGCCCCCTATGTACAAGAATATATCTACTATAATACTGCCCCCTATGTACAGGAATATAACTACTATAATACTGCCCCCTATGTACAAGAATATAACTACTATAATACTGCCCCCTATGTACAGGAATATAACTACTATAATACTGCCCCCTATGTACAAGAATATAACTACTATAATACTGCCCCCTATGTACAGGAATATAACTACTATAATACTGCCCCCTATGTACAAGAATATAACTACTATAAAACTGCTCCCTATGTACAAGAATATAACTACTATAATACTGCCCCCTATGTACAAGAATATAACTACTATAATACTGCCCCCTATGTACAGGAATATAACTACTATAATACTGCCCCCTATGTACAGGGATATAACTACTATAATACTGCTCCCTATGTACAGGAATATAACTACTATAATACTGCCCCCTATGTACAGGAATATAACTACTATAATACTGCCCCCTATGTACAAGAATATAACTACTATAATAATGCCCCCTATGTACAGGAATATAACTACTATAATACTGCCCCCTATGTACAAGAATATAACTACTATAAAACTGCTCCCTATGTACAAGAATATAACTACTATAATACTGCCCCCTATGTACAAGAATATAACTACTATAATACTGCTCCCTATGTACAGGAATATAACTACTATAATACTGCCCCCTTGCTGAGAGGTTGTGTGCAGTGTGAGCTCCTGAGGTCTCCTCATGTCTGGAGCTAGCCCAGGGCGGGGCCACCCTGGGTGGGGAACTTCCCCATGCAAGGCCCAGGCTCCAAGGCCTTCTCTGGGAAATAACTCCCAGACACCAAAACTAATGGATGAGAATCCTAAAATCTCCGGTACAGTAAGTCATGTCAGCGGCTCCAGTTCAGCCAGAAGCAGTGAAGTAAAGAATGAAGATGTTGTGAAGAAAGAAGCAGCAGTAAGTTCCAGTTTGGTGAAGTCACCTACCAGTGTGAATGTGCAGCAGAAGCCAGTGAGTGGGAACACAATGTCGGGTCATCCAGGACAGAGGAGCGAGCAGGTTGTGCAGGAGCAGAGGAAGCCTCCAGCCCCGGCCTCACCTGTGCCGTGTGCACCTCCATCATCCAGGCAGAGGAGGACATCTCTGGAGAAGCAGACCTTGCTGGAGAACCTGCAGCAGCCTGTACTGATCCGCTCTGAGCGCACAAGGTATGGGAGTGGAGGCAGCAAGGCCGAGACCAAGCTAGCAGGGAGGCCTCAGGCTGCCACAAGTGCTGCTACTGGACAATGTCATCCCCCCGCAGTAAGAGCCGCAGCGCGTCAGAACCCAACAGTGGCGCAGAGGCCCGGACCCAACAGAGTGCCATCACCTACCACCTGTAAGAAACCTGCAGCAACTCCATGTGCAGCGGCTGAGCGTGCACCTGCAGCAACTCCCTATGCAGCGGCTGAGCGTGCACCTGAGCTCCTCCTGGCTGATCAGATCCCAGCACTGGTAAAGAGACTGGGAAACCTGAAGGAACAAAAACTGCTGCTACAAAAAAACATTGACTGTGCCTACAAGCTCAAGGCAGCAAACCCGGAGAGACATGAGCTGTTAGACAAGAAGCTGACCACCCTGGCCAAGCAGCTCGCAGACAATGTCGCCCAGACTGAGGCTGTCCTGGAGCAGATGGGTCCCCTGGCAGAGACCTACAGGAACCAGGAGCGCTTCCAGGCCCAGAGACATCATGGAGGGGCATCTAATCCGGCAACTGAGACCAAGGGGAAACCTATACTCCAGCCTGCGACTTTCCCATACCAGCAAGGGGATCTCTACAAGAAAGATAAAGCCATGAAACAGCAACCACCCACAGCAGAAGCACCACAAGTCCCAGCAGCCTGCAATCAGCAGAAGGATCACAGCCGTCCCTCTGATGTTACCAGAGCAGAGCAAACACCACATGTCCCAGCATTCAGCGTGCAACGTGGATATCTGCCTGATGGTAGCGGAGAACAAGCACCACAAGTCCCAGTTGACGGCTCACTGCAGCAGGACTGTGCACCTGATCCTGAAGGTAACACTGTGGCATCTGAGCAGGATCATCAGGACTCTGCTGGGACTGATTGTACTGACATTGATGGGACTTCAGTGCCTGATACTGCTCATACATCAGTGCCTAATGCTGTTTCTAATATCTGTGATGCTGCTGCCCCCAATGTTGGTGATAATGCTGATGCATCTGTATCTCCTCCTGATAATACCATTGTGTGTGATAATGTTCCAGCAGGGGAAGGGCAGTCTGTGTGGGATGTTGCCATAGAGCAGGTAGAGCAGTGTATGGAGGCTGATGGTGGGGAGGGGGTAGTACAGTCTGATGCTCAGGACTTCCCTCCTCTAGTTGCTGAGGTATCAGACCCTCAGAGTGCAGGAGCCCAGCAGCCCCCACAGCGCCCCCAGACACAGCAGGGTACGGGCCCTCACCAGTCTTCTTCTGGCAACGCCTGGAGCCGGGGTGCACCATCTTTTTCATCCGGCTCTCATTACACCGGTCAGGCGTTTAAAAGGAGGAATGTGGTGAGATTTAGGCACAAAGGGGCCAAGGAGGACCTACCTGACAGGCGGTTTGTGGTCAGATCACTATTGTGTGAACAAATGGGTTTCTCGCCAAGTGACATTTTGGCAGTAATTAACCTCCCCGATCGCCAGGGATATGATGTGAGCTTTAAGCTGATGGGCAACCTGGACCGCTTTTGGGCCATCTTCCCCAGGTTTAGAGATGCAGAGGGGTGGAATAATTTCAGCTTCATCCCCATCTCTAAACTTGGTACAGTCACTGTCACAGTCATCTTCTGGAATGAGTCTGTTCCCCAGCAGGATATTGTCATCTGGCTCAAGAGGCACTGTGACCTCATGTCAGAGCTCACCAAGACCCGGGATGAGGACGGGATCTGGACAGGAGGGTGGAAGGTCCTGGTGAAATTAAGACAATATAACAACATAACCCAGCATCTGCCCAACTCCTTCTTCATTGGCCGGGAGAAGGGGGTATGTTTCTATCCAGGTCAGCCCCGTAGATGCTTCAAATGCGGTAGAGTCGGTCACATCGCCAGTAATTGCTCTGTGGTCAAGTGCAGCCTGTGTGGGGATATCGGCCATGTGAGTGCGGACTGCCAAAACATCAGGTGTAACCTGTGCGGTGAGATCGGGCATGCCCACAGGGATTGTCCCAATGCCTGGCACAACATATGTAAGAGCTTCCCTGATGAAGACCTATTGGCAGGGGCAGATGACCTGGGGGAGGAGGAGGCTTTGTTATTAGGGTCAGATCAGGCTACGCCAGAACCTCAGCAGGTCCTAGAATCAAGTGATGCTGTACCAACACCAGACCAGCCTCAGACCCAAACCACAGAGGGAGATATGGAAGTTGTCCAGCAGGTTGCACCACCCTCAGTGCTCATTCCCTCTTCAGCCACAACATCTGCTAATAAGAGGAGGAAAAAAGATAGGTCCACCCGGAAGCCTGAGGGTGAGTGGACCACAGTTCACAAGTCATCAAAGATCAGAGTGGACAGTGGAACAGACATGACCATGACAGTCAATAGATTCAGTGTCCTCTCAGAGTCAGACACAGAGGAGGAGCTAGAGAAGGAACTGCAGAGGATGGTGGCAGAGTATGATGAGGATCCCGATGGTGACCCCCCCTCAAAACGGAGACCCCATAGGGTAGGGCCAGAGTCTGAATCAGACATGGAGACGGGTGGTGAAGAGGAGGGATCTGATCCAGATTTATGATGATGGGGACACTCTCTCTGCTTCTTGTTATGGCTCTAATGGCGAACTTTAATCTGAAAATAATATCTAGCAATGTCAACAGCATTAGGGCAAGAAGGACAAGACATGCGGTGTATGAACATCTACATTATCTCGATGCCGATGTCTTTTTCCTACAGGAGACTCATCTTAATAGTCTTAGTTTGTTAAAAGAAGCAGAGAGAGAATGGCGCTCCGGGCCGTCCATCTGGTCACTGTCTGTGGAGCCGTGTGCCGGTGTCTCCATACTGTTTAATACCCACGATGTCACCATTCACAGACTAACCGAGGTGTCGATGGGAAGATGTTTGGTGCTGGAGGTTACTATCCGAGGTAGAAGGCTCCGGCTTATCAATATCTATGGTCCACAGACAGTGACTGACAGAGTCAATCTATTTAATGACGTGAAGCCCTATTTATTTACATCTCTCCCAGTCATCATGGCGGGTGATTTCAACGCCACTAGGACAGTGAGTGACAGACCCACTGGTAGGCCTCTTGCTAGGGACTCTAAGGTCTTAAATGATATTATAGCACAGTCAGGTTTGTCTGATGTCTTTGTGCAGGGTGGTAGGAAACCCAAATTTACCTACTCCTGTGCTGGGAGGCATAGCAGAATAGACCTAGCGCTGGTGACTCCCTCGGAGGTCATTGGGGATAGAAGTGAGAAGTCTGTCCCATACTCGGATCACCTGGCCCTATACTTCTACTTAGGTAATACAGAACGGCCAGATATAGGAAGAGGCTTGTGGAGACTAAATTCTACCCTATTAGAAGATGTGTTTGTCCAGGAGCAAGTCCACTCTCTTATACAGGGTGAATCGGAGAGAGTGTATTTCTATAACCACATATCCGACTGGTGGGAGGACGTCAAGGAGGAGATCCGGTCCCTCTTGAAGAGACTGTCAGTGAAGAAGGGTAAGAATAAGTATAGCCAGTATCTCAAGCTGCGGAAAGAATTGGAGTCACTCTATTCGGCGGGTGGGGATGACAAACAAAAGATTGACCGACTGAAATCTGAAATAAAGCAGTATCAGTACAGCCGCTACACGTCCCTGGTTGTGGAGCGTGACTATGGAAACTTAGTCACGCCAGATCCATATGAGAGTTGCCGGGAACGTGTGGCTAAGAAATCGATCACAGGTCTCACTGACTCCCAGGGAGTTTTGCAGGAATCTCGGGAGGGTATCCTGGGGGTGGTGAGATCCTACTATGCTGAATTATTTCAGAAGAAGGTTTTGGATAAAGACAAAATGGCTCAATTCTTGGAGGCAACTCCAGGCCCTGACACTAGAGATTTGGACTTTTCTCCTTTGACAGCAGAAATAACAGAGGAGGAGGTTAAAGAGGCCATTGATAAGTTACATCTGAAGAAGGCACCAGGTCCTGATGGTATTACAGCAGAATTCTATAAGAAGTTCAGAGACCTCTTAGCCCCGATCCTTGTGGATGTGTTTACCAATTGTCTAAAAAATCACCTGATGCCTCCATCCATGAGAGTGTCCTCCCTTATTCTGCTGTCTAAAGGTAAGGAGCCTAGTGACATCAAGAACTGGAGGCCGATCGCCCTCTTGAATGTTGATAGGAAAATTCTGGCAAAAATCCTCTTCTCTAGATTAGTCTGTTTGTCCCCGGCACTGTTGGCAGGCTCTCAGTACGGCACAGTAAAAGGGCGGAACATCTCTGGAGCAGTCATCTCGATTAGAGAGATGTTTGAGAGATGTAAAGCTCTGAGGTGTGGGAGATATGTTGTAGGTCTGGACCAGGCTAAAGCCTTTGACAGGGTTGATCATGATTATCTATGGGCCACTTTGTCAAAGTACGGTATCCCGGGAGAATTTATAGATTGGCTGAGAACTTTGTATAGAGAGGCTGAGAGCTTTCCTCTGATCAATGGTTGGCAGGGGGACACTTTCGGGGTAGAGGCTGGGGTGCGACAAGGTTGTCCTCTGAGTCCACTGCTGT
The DNA here is from genome assembly GCF_040894005.1 of Engystomops pustulosus. Classification (NCBI taxonomy): domain Eukaryota; kingdom Metazoa; phylum Chordata; class Amphibia; order Anura; family Leptodactylidae; genus Engystomops; species Engystomops pustulosus. The sequence goes on along the minus strand of NC_092411.1, from coordinate 12,210,358 downwards.
ATGTGTTTGCTATCGACCCGTTCCTGAGATCACTGCAGCGGTGTGATTTTCAGGGGGTGCCTGTCCCCCATTGCTTGCCTTTGAAGGTAGTCGCCTACGCGGATGATGTGACTGTGGTGATATCTGAACCTCGTGAGGTGGAGATGCTGTCCACAGCCATCAGAAGTTACTCAGAGGCCTCCGGGTCTCTGGTCAACCTTGAGAAGAGTCAAGCTTTCTGGACATTGGATGCTGCTCCTGGCTTTGATCTGCCACAATTCGCCATGGCCTCCACCCATATTAAGATCCTTGGGGTTAAATTCGGGAGGGAAGATAATGCCAAACTAAATTGGGAAGAGAAGTTGGATACCGGAAATGTAAAGGTTCAGCGATGGAAGAACTGGAGGCTGACCTATAGAGAAAGGGTTACTCTGCTGAAGACTTACCTGGTCCCTGTCTTCCTCTACGTCTCTGTCGTCTTTCCTTTGCCAGAATCTTTCTCCGCTAGGCTCTTTAGCCTGTTCTTCCAGCTTTTATGGGGGAACAGGTTGAACCCAGTAAAAAGAGGGATCACCTACCTGCAGAGGAGAGAGGGTGGGCTGGATATGTTAAATCCAAGGGTTTTCTTTGACTCCATGTTTCTGAAAGTCAATTTTGGTTGCCTGGACTCAAACAATGGTCTCCTGTGGGTAAGTAGTGTCAGGGACTGGATATTGCCTTTTGCAGAGTCTTGGGTGCGAGGCGGCAGTCTCAAGAGGGGCCGATGGACTCCTGGCTTCCTCCCCCAGTATCTGGTATATGGTCTGAAGTGTGTCAGGATGTGGAAGCTGGAGAAGTCCTACATTGTCAGTAACACCAGGAGAGACCTCTATACTAGGATATGTCGGGCTTTCTACCACTCCCCACTCGCTCTCAGAGACTGTGTGACCACCACCTTACAGAAGAGTCTCAGGTTCCTCAATGGGAAGCGACTTCCCCCCAAGTTGTTTGATATCTCTTGGTTGTCACTACATGGGAAGTTATTTGTGAGAGGGAACCTAAAGTTTGTGAGTGTGGCAGATAGGAAGTGTCCCCTGGGGTGTCAGCAGGAGGAGACCATGGAGCATTTCATCTCTGAGTGCTGGGGAGGGAGGAAGATCTGGAAGGAAGTATCTGACCTGCTGAACATCCCGAGGCTGCAATTCCTCCAGTACCCGGACATCATCTATGGCGTCCCATCTCCAGATGGTATTATAGATCCGGGAACCATGTATCTCATAATAACAGTGATAAAGTATTACCAATGGCATGCCAGAACCCGGGTGTCCCTGCATAGTGAGGACTATAACTACATGGCTGTGGTATCCCAAATATTGTCTGAGCTCCGGTGGATAAAATCACTGGAAATCAGGAAAGACCAGAGAAATAGGAAATTATGGAGGAATGTATCTGGTGTTTAATTTCTGTATTTATTGATTTAGTTTTCTTCTTTTTCCTTTCCAGCAGCAGCTATGGACTCTAAGTTACATTTACTCTGAGTTTATATTTGTTTGATTCCTAATTGTGTATACAGAAGAATGTATTTATGATTTTGTTTAATTGTATTTTGTTGGTTTTTACAATAAAAATTGCCCCCTATGTACAAGAATATAACTACTATAATACTGCTCCCTATGTACAAGAATATAACTACTATAATACTGCTCCCTATGTACAAGAATATAACTACTATAATACTGCCCCCTATGTACAAGAATATAACTACTATAATACTGCCCCCTATGTACAGGAATGTAACTACTATAATACTGCCCCCTATGTACAGGAATATAACTACTATAATACTGCCTCCTATGTACAGGAATATAACTACTATAATACTGCCCCCTATGTACAAGAATATAACTACTATAATACTGCCCCCTATGTACAAGAATATAACTACTATAATACTGCCCCCTATGTACAAGAATATAACTACTATAATACTGCCCCCCTATGTACAAGAATATAACTACTATAATACTGCCCCCTATGTACAAGAATATAACTACTATAATACTGCTCCCTATGTACAAGAATATAACTACTATAATACTGCTCCCTATGTATAAGAATGTAACTACTATAATACTGCCTCCTATGTACTAGAATATAACTACTATAATACTGCCCCCTATGTACAAGAATATAGCTACTATAATACTGCCTCCTATGTACAAGAATATAACTACTATAATACTGCCCCCTATGTACAAGAATATAACTACTATAATACTGCCCCCTATGTACAGGAATATAACTACTATAATACTGCCCCCTATGTACAAGAATATAACTACTATAGTTCTGCCCCCTATGTACAGGAATATAACTACTATAATACTGCCCCCTATGTACAAGAATATAACTACTATAATACTGCCCCCTATGTACAAGAATATAACTACTATAATACTGTCCCCTATGTACAAGAATATAACTACTATAATACTGCTCCCTATGTACAAGAATATAACTACTATAATACTGCTCCCTATGTATAAGAATGTAACTACTATAATACTGCCCCCTATGTACAAGAATATAACTACTATAATACTGCCTCCTATGTACTAGAATATAACTACTATAATACTGCCCCCTATGTACAAGAATATAGCTACTATAATACTGCCTCCTATGTACTAGAATATAACTACTATAATACTGCTCCCTATGTACAAGAATATAACTACTATAATACTGCTCCCTATGTACAAGAATATAACTACTATAATACTGCTCCCTATGTATAAGAATGTAACTACTATAATACTGCCTCCTATGTACTAGAATATAAATACTATAATACTGCCCCCTATGTACAAGAATATAACTACTATAATACTGCTCCCTATGTACAAGAATATAACTACTATAATACTGCCCCCTATGTACAGGAATATAACTACTATAATACTGCCCCCTATGTACAAGAATATAACTACTATAATACTGCCCCCTATGTACAGGAATAAAACTACTATAATACTGCCCCCTATGTACAAGAATATAACTACTATAATACTGCCCCCTTTGTACAAGAATATAACTACTATAATACTGCCCCCTATGTACAGGAATATAACTACTATAATACTGCCCCCTATGTACAAGAATATAACTACTATAATACTGCCTCCTATGTACATGAATAAAACTACTATAATACTGCCCCCTATGTACAAGAATATAACTACTATAATACTGCCCCCTATGTACAAGAATATAACTACTATAATACTGCCCCCTATGTACAGGAATATAACTACTATAATACTGCCCTCTATGTACAGGAATATAACTACTATAATACTGCCCCCTATGTACAGGAATATAACTACTATAATACTGCCCCCTATGTACAGGAATATAGCTACTATAATACTGCCCCCTATGTACAAGAATATAACTACTATAATACTGCCCCCTATGTACAAGAATATAACTACTATAATACTGCCCCTATGTACAGGAATATAACTACTATAATACTGCCCCCTATGTACAGGAATATAACTACTATAATACTGCCTCCTATGTACAAGAATATAACTACTATAATACTGCCCCCTATGTACAAGAATATAACTACTATAATACTGCCCCCTATGTACAAGAATATAACTACTATAATACTGCCCCCTATGTACAGGAATATAACTACTATAATACTGCCTCCTATGTACAAGAATATAACTACTATAATACTGCCTCCTATGTACAAGAATATAACTACTATAATACTGCCCCCTATGTACAGGAATATAACTACTATAATACTGTCCCCTATGTACAGGAATATAACTACTATAATGAAAATTCAAATTCAAGGAATAGCTCAGCATCAATAGTAAAAATCCATTCTTCTTTATTTCATTTAAATTAAAAAGTCCATAGCAAAGACCAACGCGTTTCAGGAGAATAATCTCCCTTAATCATGGTAACATTTTGCTCAATGCACAACCATATTTAAAAGAAAAGAGGACTGACATGGGCGGGTACATGGGCGGGTACACCCAAGTCTGGACATCACTTCCTCTTTACACAGCAGATACAATTACAAATACACAGTGGATACAATTGTCATTACAAAACATTTTATACATTTCTTTAAAAAATCATCATAAGGTCTTCCCTGAAATTCATACCTGAGGGGATTCTAGTGTTTAAATTCATAATCCAATAAGCCTCTCTTTTTCTTAATGCTTTTAGCCAGTCACCACCTCTTTCTGGTCGGTTAACCCTCTCTACACCAAAGAATTTCAAAAAATTTGTTGTTCTATTGTGTTTTTCTACAAAGTGCTTTGTCGCCCCTGATATTCCCTTACTTTTCTTTGACACATCCCCTATATGTTCACTTATTCTGTCCTTTATTTTTCTTTTTGTGCTGCCCACATATTTTATGCAGCAAGCTGTGCATTCAATGACATAAACCGCATAGTCTGAATTGCAATTAATGAATGTTTCAATATCAAAGGATCTGTCATTGCTTTTCACAGTGTTACATTTTTTGGCATATGCGCACATATTGCACCTACTCCCATGACAAGGAAAAAAGCCCTTCTGTGAGAGCCAAATTTTTTTGTTTTTTTGTTCTTTGTAAAGACTAGGGGACACTATGCTTCCAATGGTTCTACCTCGTCTGGCTACAAATTGCACTCCCTCCTTTAAGATAGTTCGTAATTTTATGTCACTATTCAGCATTGGCAGATATTTTTTTACTATATTACACACTTGCCCATAGTTGCTGTTAAAATTTGTTGAAAAGGTGATTTTTTCCTTTTTTTGTTTTTTTCTTATTGCACCCTGTTCAGACTCTAATAAAGTGCTTCTGTGAACAGTGTCTATGCGTTTTTTTGCTTCCTCAATATGCCATCGCTTGTACCCTCTAGACTTTAAATTTTGGGCTAATTTCTCACATTCTACTTGAAAAACCTTATCTTCAGTGCAGTTTCTTTTTAGTCTGTGCATCTGACCTAGTGGGATTGCTTTTATCGTGTGGCTTGGATGACAGCTATCAGCCTGTAAAATTGAATTGACTGCTTGTGGTTTACTGTATGTCTCTGTGAGGATTGATCTGCATTTAGGATCTCCTGTGAGGAGCAGATCCAAAAATGATATCTTATCCTTTGCCATATCTCCTGTGAACACCAGATTGCAGGAATTATTATTAATATATTGCCTGAATAAACTTATTCTGTCCTCTGGTCCCTTCCAAATAATGAGGATGTCATCCATGAATCTGCCATACCATAGTATATCACCTATAAAAGGGTTGGCAGATCCATAGATGACACCCTCCTCCCACCAGGACATATATAGATTAGCTATTGATGGACTGAATTTTGACCCCATCGGGGCTCCCTCTGTTTGTAGGAAAAAATCACCATTAAAGCAAAAGTAGTTAGTCTGAAACAAGTGGAATACAGCTGACAAAAGAAACTCCTTCAAATTATTCTCATACCCACTGTATTTGTATAGGTGGTGTTTGAGTGCTTCCATAGCCAGGTGATGGGGGATGCAGGAGTATAAAGCTGTGACATCACAAGTCACCCACCTGCATCCCTCATCCCACGCAATATTGCGCATTGCCTGAAGTACAGATGTTGTATCTCTTAAATATCCTGGGGCTCTCTGAACAAGGGGCTGAAGGTGCAAATCCACCCAGTTACTCAGCCCCTCATTCAGGGAGCCAATACCCGCAATAATGGGTCTTAGCGGAGGTGGGAAAACAGGTTTGTGGATTTTTGGCAATCCATGAAAGATAGGTGTGATGGGGTTTTTATTAAACAGAAAATTAGCTTCTTTTTGGGAAAAAACTCCTAGAGCTTTACCCTCCTCTAACAATCTCAGAAGATGCTCTGAAAAAGACTCTACTGGGTCTTCTTTAAGTTTTCTGTAGGTAGACTCTCTATCAAGCATTGTGTATACAATCTTCTCATATAATTTAGCATCTAAAATGACCACTGCACCCCCCTTATCCGCACTGCGGACTACAATATTAGGATTCCTCTTTATGTCATACAAGGCAACACTTTGTTTCTTAGTTAAATTCCTAGATGGAATTGTATCAGTCTTTAGGTTCTGCTCATGTAGGTCTCTCAGCTCTCCCTCAATCAGAGCATGAAAGTCCTCCAGAACAGAAGCTCTAGACTTGATGGGATAGAAGTGGGGGTTGGGAGTCATTAGAATACCTGGAGTTAGAGGGGCAGTATCAGTATTCAACCTAGATAGATCTTGTAAGTCACATAAAGTATTCTGTTCTGCAAACAGCATATCCGCATATTCATTTGGCATGTTTGACACCTCAACCGGCATATTATTGCTTGCACATTCATCATCAAAAAAATGTCTTTTAATGGTTAATAACCTAATAAATTTATTTAAATCCATCAGGGTGTCAAACATGTTAAACGTATTAGTGGGAACAAACCCCAAGCCCTTGTTTAGAACCTCTATCTGATATTCATTCAAAACCGTGGCAGACAAGTTTATGACATTGTTCACACAGTCCATATTTAAGTTGTTTGGGCTTGGTTTGATTGGATAGTGGTTTTCCTTGTAGTATACCTTCGACCTCCTCCATCTTCTGCCACCTCTCCTCCGTTTTTTGATGCCTGTTTATTTTTTTGTTGTTTTTTATTCTTTTTACTAGCATTGTCATTATCGGATAAATCAACATTTGAGTCCGATGTCTCCAACTCTGATGATGTAAAGGACACATGTTTTTCCCTAGATTTCCTCAAAATAGATCTTAAACGTCCCCTCTGTTCTTTTCTTTTCCACTCATATACTGTATTTGTGGCATAATCATTAATATCTCTCTGATACTTGCGGCTTTTGGTATCCATGATCGTCTGCTCCAGATGTTGAAGATTTTTCATGATGTTGGAGTTTAGATCTTTATACTCTGCAGTGTCTGAGTATTTTCCCACATTTTGTCTTAAATCTTGTATATTAAGTTTTAGTTCTTCCATTTTTATTTCCTCATGTTCCACAATAAGATGCATTAGTTTCATAGAGCATTCGCTCAAGATAGTAAACCATGAGTTTTTAAATTCGTCAGAATATATGAAAGTTGGCATTTTTCTTAGACGAAGTCCACGTGGGATCATGCTCTTTTCAATATATTTTTTAAGGGTATGATGGTCCCACCAGATCCGCTGTTCCGATACCAGCAGTTTTTCTAGTTTCATTAATTCAGTTCTACAAACATTTGTTTCTTCATTTGTCCGATCATTAAACATCTTTGTAAGTTTAGAAAAACGTGCTTCTAAGTCCGTATTAAATACATTATTCATATCAGAGTCATTTGACACCACATCTGCCATGTTGAGAAAAGCGTCCAATGTGAACACCGTTCAATATGAAGAAGGATAATTAAATGAGAATCACACTTCCAGAAAAGTTCCGTGGAGAAATGGACAATGTCAGATCATCTTATTGCACTTTGCCCTCCAAGATTTCACACAAGCAAGTGTTATAAGGCAAATATATTGCAAAAGTCCTGTGGGAGCACAATGCTCAAAGTAATGAGAGGGAAACAGGTATAAGCGCTCACACACCTGGACATGTAGTCTGTAATCCAGTCTCCAATCCTCTGGGATGCAAGAGAGCCTAGTCCTAATTTAAATGAAATAAAGAAGAATGGATTTTTACTATTGATGCTGAGCTATTCCTTGAATTTGAATTTTCACTATTTGTGTCCGTGGCCGGCGGACTAGGCTCTCTTGCATCCCAGAGGAGTGGAGACTGGATTACAGACTACATGTCCAGGTGTGTGAGCGCTTATACCTGTTTCCCTCTCATAACTACTATAATACTGCCCCCTATGTACAGGAATATAACTACTATAATACTGCCTCCTATGTACAAGAATATAACTACTATAATACTGCCCCCTATGTACAAGAATATAACTACTATAGTTCTGCCTAGTACAGAATATACATGTGGAAGGTCATGTTGGTTGTCAGTCATTTATCCCAGAATTATTGATAACTGATAGACAATGGGGGTCATTTACTAAGGGCCCGATTCGCGGTTTCCCGGCGTGTTACCCGAATATTTCCGATTTGCGCCGATTTCACCTGTATTGCCCCGGGATTTTGGCGCACGCGGTCGGATTGTGGCGCATCGGCACCGGCATGCACGCGACAGAAATTGGGGGGCGTGGCCAAGCGCAGCAGCGCCACCTGGTGGACGGCGGAGGAACTACCTTGATGAATCCCGGCCGGACCCGAATTCAGCGCAGAGAACGCGCCGCTGGACCGCGAACGGACCGGGTAAGTAAATCTGCCCCAATAACTCAAGGACAGTGAACTTCTTGCACATCATCCCTTGGATTTAAATACTATTAACATAACACAATTAATTTCTGTCCCTTTGTTTTCTTTGAGTCACTTTATTAAATGACGGGAAGTTGCGATGCTCTGGAGAACAGATACAGTAATCTCGGCTCCGCTGACCTCATGGGGCAACACAATTATATAAATGAGAAGTTAATATAATAATCTTTGTCTAAGTAAATTTTATGCACTGATTTCCATCAATCTTGATTCTGATTAGTTTGAACTATAAGGATTGTCCTAAATGGACCCTCATGGGGCTTGTGATCTTCTATAAGGTCTAAGCAGGGAGCGACTTTAAGTAGAGGCTCTTTCTGGATGAGACATCATGGGGCTCATTTACTTACCCGGTCCATTCGCGATCCCGCGGCGCGTTGTCCGACATTGATTTCAGAGCTTGCTGGGATTCACTAAGGTCGTGCGCCCGATATCCACTAGGTGTCGCTGTTGAGCAGAGGTCTGCCGGAATTCACCATCCTCTTCCTGGTGCAGGTAAGTGCGTCAATCGACACTTTTTTTTTTTTAATACCGCAGTTTTTCCGAATCCGTCAGGTTTTCCGATGTCCACGCCCCCGATTTCCGTTGCATGAAACCCAGCGCCGATGCGACACAATCAGATCTTGTGTGCCAAAAAGCTGGAGCAAAACAGTGCAAACCGGTAATTTTCGGGAAACCCGACGACAATGAGTGATTTGGGCCCTTAATAACCAATTGCACCAATTGCAGCCCATAGCAGGGGGGCTCACAGCAGGACGTAAGAGGATGAGCTTGTCAGAGTCTCTGCTTGCACTGGATAGAAAGTTGTCCCAAAATCAGTAATTGATCAATACAGAACATTGCAATAAAGAGCAAAAGCATAAAATAAATATCTCTTCTGCTTGTACATGTGCTGAGATTTCCTGCTGAGAGAGAGGCAGAAAGAGCTGCTTCCTTCACAGATCCTTATACAAAAACATCAACTGTTACTCAGAGCTTTGCTGTCTTTGGAGGTCACATCACATTCATGTGGTTACATGGACAGCCCGATTTTGAAACATGTAATACCCCTTTCCCCTGCGGGGGTGCTGTAGGAGAATTGACTTAACCTCCTAAAGATTACAGTAGATTCTTGAGGGTTCCATTATGATCAGTTCATTGTCAGAGGGGCCAAATTTAGAAGTTATTTCCCCTTTAAGGGAAGAAGTCGGTGATCCAGCATGGAAATGTATTTGTTGTTGGCTGAGAATCTGACAATCATCTGAGTAACTACATCATCCAGACAGCGGCAGGATGACCAATCTCCCTGTGTCTGAGCTCAGTGGGGCACAGGATCTATAGATAACACTGACCCATCATTACATCACTACTGACAATAGATGATGTCACAGCTTATCTCCTCCCCCTCCCTGTACAATGACCTCTATATAGATAACACTGACCCATCATTACATCACTACTGACAATAGATGATGTCACAGCTTATCTCCTCCCCCTCCCTGTACAATGACCTGTATATAGATAACACTGACCCATCATTACATCACTACTGACAGTAGATGATGTCACAGCTTATCCCCTCCCCCTCCCTGTACAATGACCTCTATATAGATAACACTGACCCATCATTACATCTCTACTGACAATAGATGATGTCACAGCTTATCTCCTCCCCCTCCCTGTACAATGACCTCTATATAGATAACACTGACCCATCATTACATCACTACTGATAATAGATGATGTCACAGCTTATCTCCTCCCCTCCCTGTACAATGACCTCTATATAGATAACACTGACCCATCATTACATCACTACTGACAATAGATGATGTTACAGCTTATCCCCTCCCCCCTCCCTGTACTATAACCTCTATATAGATAACACTGACCCATCATTACATCACTACTGACAATAGATGATGTCACAGCTTATCTCCTCCTCCTCCCTGTACAATGACCTCTATATAGATAACACTGACCCATCATTACATCACTACTGACAATAGATGACGTCACAGCTTATCCCCTCCCCCTCCCTGTACAATGACCTCTATATAGATAACACTGACCCATCATTACATCACTACTGACAATAGATGATGTCACAGCTTATCTCCTCCCCCTCCCTGTACAATGACCTCTATATAGATAACACTGACCCATCATTACATCACTACTGACAATAGATGATGTCACAGCTTATCTCCTCCTCCTCCCTGTACAATGACCTCTATATAGATAACACTGACCCTTCATTACATCACTACTGACAATAGATTATGTCACAGCTTATCTCCCCCCTTTCTATAGATAGAGATGAGCTGGGGCTCCTAATTATTCTCTGTGATGAGATAATACACCAGGAGACATGGGATTTCCAGTAATGGAAGAGACGACTACATAATACTGTAATCACATCACGCGGTATTATATAAGAGCCTATAAGCAGAGATTAACCCTCTGATTATGGAAACACTTTTCAAGAATCGTTATGTAACGCTTATAAACTGCTACATCCTACATATAAAGGGAGTCACTGCCGCCCATACAGGTCCTCTTAGGTTTTCGGATAAGCTGTGATGTACAGTGAGGAATTGCACCACATCCGTAAGAGAATCCGATCGGCTATATATGGAATGTTCCATTTCTCTGGAAACAATATTGCTGAATTATTGATTGTGGCTAAGTAAACCATTAATGGGAGTCTTCCATCAACCCACTCCCCCACACGTGAAACCAGCGTTTGGTCGGCTATTTATAACATTTCCAGACATAACTTTTCTGTGTTTCTTTGATTTGTCTTTTTAAAGAAAATTCTGTTATATGTGTATAAAAGTATCTTCTTGGTGCACTAGGGGCGGGGCTATGTCTGCTGGTGCACCCGTTTATACGCTGCCCGGCACTGAACCCTTACACAATGACCGACATCCCTCGCAGAAAGGAGTCATAGAAAGAAGAAAACAAGTGCACCAGTAGACACTGCCCCGCCCCTTGTGCACTGTGAAGCTAATTTGCATAAATAATGTGAGTCCCCTCCTCTCACACATCGGGGGCTGGTGTAATGCGAGTCCCCGCCTCTCACACATCAGGGGCTGGTGTAATGTGAGTCCCCACCTCTCACACATCGGGGGCTGGTGTAATGTGAGTCTCCACCTCTCACACATCGGGGGCTGGTGTAATGTGAGTCTCCACCTCTCACACATTAGGGGCTGGTGTAATGCGAGTCCCCGCCTCTCACACATCGGGGGCTGGTGTAATGTGAGTCCCCGCCTCTCACACATCAGGGGCTGGTGTAATGTGAGTCCCCGCCTCTCACACATCAGGGGCGGGTGTAATGTGAGTCCCCTCCTCTCACACATCGGGGGCGGGTGTAATTTGAGTCCCCACCTCTCACACATCAGGGGCTGGTGTAATGTGAGTCCCCTCCTCTCACACATCGGGGGCTGGTGTAATGTGAGTCCCCGCCTCTCACACATCGGGGGCTGGTGTAATGTGAGTCCCCGCCTCTCACACATCGGGGGATGGTGTAATGTGAGTCCCCGCCTCTCACACATCGGGGGGTGGTGTAATGTGAGTCCCCACCTCTCACACATCGGGGGCTGGTGTAATGTGAGCCTCACCCTCTCACACATCGGGGGCTGGTGTTATGTGAGTCCCCGCCTCTCACACATCGGAGGCTGGTGTAATGTGAGCCTCACCCTCTCACACATCAGGGGCAGGTGTAATGTGAGTCTCTGCCTCTCACACATCGGGGGCTGGTGTAATGTGAGTCCCCGCCTCTCACACATTAGGCGCTGATGTAATGTGAGTCTCCGCCTCTCGCACATCAGGGGCTGGTGTAATGTGAGTCCCCGCCTCTCACACATCGGGGGCTGGTGTAATGTGAGTCCCCGCCTCTCACAGATCAGGGGTTGGTGTAATGTGAGTCCCCGCCTCTCACACATCAGGGGTTGGTGTAATGTGAGTCCCCGCCTCTCACACATCAGGGGCTTGTGTAATGTGAGTCCCCGCCTCTCACACATCAGGGGCTGGTGTAATGTGAGTCCCCGCCTCTCACACATCAGGGGTTGGTGTAATGTGAGTCCCCGCCTCTCACACATCAGGGGTTGGTGTAATGTGAGTCCCCGCCTCTCACACATCAGGGGCTTGTGTAATGTGAGTCCCCGCCTCTCACACATCAGGGGCTGGTGTAATGTGAGTCCCCGCCTCTCACACATCAGGGGCTGGTGTAATGTGAGTCCCCACCTCTCACACATCGGGGGCTGGTGTTATGTGAGTCCCCGCCTCTCACACATCGGGGGCTGGTGTAATGTGAGTCCCTGCCTCTCACACATCGGGGGCTGGTGTTATGTGAGTCCCCGCCTCTCACACATCGGGGGCTGGTGTAATGTGAGCCTCACCCTCTCACACATCAGGGGCAGGTGTAATGTGAGTCTCTGCCTCTCACACATCGGGGGCTGGTGTAATGTGAGTCCCCGCCTCTCACACATCAGGCGCTGATGTAATGTGAGTCCCCTCCTCTCGCACATCAGGGGCTGGTGTAATGTGAGTCCCCGCCTCTCACACATCGGGGGCTGGTGTAATGTGAGTCCCCTCCTCTCACACATCGGGGGGTTGGTGTAATGTGAGTCCCCGCCTCTCACACATCAGGGGCTGGTGTAATGTGAGTCCCCGCCTCTCACACATCAGGGGCTGGTGTAATGTGAGTCCCCGCCTCTCACACATCAGGGGCTGGTGTAATGTGAGTCCCCGCCTCTCACACATCGGGGGCTGGTGTAATGTGAGTCCCCGCCTCTCACACATCAGGCGCTGATGTAATGTGAGTCTCCGCCTCTCGCACATCAGGGGCTGGTGTAATGTGAGTCCCCTCCTCTCACGCATCGGGGGCTGGAATAATGCGAGTCCCCACCTCTCACACATCGGGGGCTGGTGTTATGTGAGTCCCCGCCTCTCACACATCGGAGGCTGGTGTAATGTGAGCCTCACCCTCTCACACATCAGGGGCAGGTGTAATGTGAGTCTCTGCCTCTCACACATCGGGGGCTGGTGTAATGTGAGTCCCCGCCTCTCACACATCGGGGGGTTGGTGTAATGTGAGTCCCCGCCTCTCACACATCAGGGGCTGGTGTAATGTGAGTCCCCGCCTCTCACACATCAGGGGCTGGTGTAATGTGAGTCCCCGCCTCTCACACATCAGGGGCTGGTGTAATGTGAGTCCCCGCCTCTCACACATCGGGGGCTGGTGTAATGTGAGTCCCCGCCTCTCACACATCAGGCGCTGATGTAATGTGAGTCTCCGCCTCTCGCACATCAGGGGCTGGTGTAATGTGAGTCCCCTCCTCTCACGCATCGGGGGCTGGTATAATGCGAGTCCCCACCTCTCACACATCGGGGGCTGGTGTTATGTGAGTCCCCGCCTCTCACACATCGGAGGCTGGTGTAATGTGAGCCTCACCCTCTCACACATCAGGGGCAGGTGTAATGTGAGTCTCTGCCTCTCACACATCGGGGGCTGGTGTAATGTGAGTCCCCGCCTCTCACACATCAGGCGCTGATGTAATGTGAGTCTCCGCCTCTCGCACATCAGGGGCTGGTGTAATGTGAGTCCCCGCCTCTCACACATCGGGGGCTGGTGTAATGTGAGTCCCCGCCTCTCACAGATCAGGGGTTGGTGTAATGTGAGTCCCCGCCTCTCACACATCAGGGGTTGGTGTAATGTGAGTCCCCGCCTCTCACACATCGGGTGCTGGTGTAATGTGAGCCTCACCCTCTCACACATCAGGGGCAGGTGTAATGTGAGTCTCTGCCTCTCACACATCAGGGGCTTGTGTAATGTGAGTCCCCGCCTCTCACACATCAGGGGCTGGTGTAATGTGAGTCCCCGCCTCTCACACATCAGGGGCTGGTGTAATGTGAGTCCCCACCTCTCACACATCGGGGGCTGGTGTTATGTGAGTCCCCGCCTCTCACACATCGGGGGCTGGTGTAATGTGAGCCTCACCCTCTCACACATCAGGGGCAGGTGTAATGTGAGTCTCTGCCACTCACACATCGGGGGCTGGTGTAATGTGAGTCCCCGCCTCTCACACATCAGGCGCTGATGTAATGTAAGTCTCCGCCTCTCGCACATCAGGGGCTGGTGTAATGTGAGTCCCCACCTCTCACACATCGGGGGCTGGTGTTATGTGAGTCCCCGCCTCTCACACATCGGGGGCTGGTGTAATGTGAGTCCCTGCCTCTCACACATCGGGGGCTGGTGTTATGTGAGTCCCCGCCTCTCACACATCGGGGGCTGGTGTAATGTGAGCCTCACCCTCTCACACATCAGGGGCAGGTGTAATGTGAGTCTCTGCCTCTCACACATCGGGGGCTGGTGTAATGTGAGTCCCCGCCTCTCACACATCAGGCGCTGATGTAATGTGAGTCCCCTCCTCTCGCACATCAGGGGCTGGTGTAATGTGAGTCCCCGCCTCTCACACATCGGGGGCTGGTGTAATGTGAGTCCCCTCCTCTCACACATCGGGGGGTTGGTGTAATGTGAGTCCCCGCCTCTCACACATCAGGGGCTGGTGTAATGTGAGTCCCCGCCTCTCACACATCAGGGGCTGGTGTAATGTGAGTCCCCGCCTCTCACACATCAGGGGCTGGTGTAATGTGAGTCCCCGCCTCTCACACATCGGGGGCTGGTGTAATGTGAGTCCCCGCCTCTCACACATCAGGCGCTGATGTAATGTGAGTCTCCGCCTCTAGCACATCAGGGGCTGGTGTAATGTGAGTCCCCTCCTCTCACGCATCGGGGGCTGGTATAATGCGAGTCCCCACCTCTCACACATCGGGGGCTGGTGTTATGTGAGTCCCCGCCTCTCACACATCGGAGGCTGGTGTAATGTGAGCCTCACCCTCTCACACATCAGGGGCAGGTGTAATGTGAGTCTCTGCCTCTCACACATCGGGGGCTGGTGTAATGTGAGTCCCCGCCTCTCACACATCGGGGGGTTGGTGTAATGTGAGTCCCCGCCTCTCACACATCAGGGGCTGGTGTAATGTGAGTCCCCGCCTCTCACACATCAGGGGCTGGTGTAATGTGAGTCCCCGCCTCTCACACATCAGGGGCTGGTGTAATGTGAGTCCCCGCCTCTCACACATCGGGGGCTGGTGTAATGTGAGTCCCCGCCTCTCACACATCAGGCGCTGATGTAATGTGAGTCTCCGCCTCTCGCACATCAGGGGCTGGTGTAATGTGAGTCCCCTCCTCTCACGCATCGGGGGCTGGTATAATGCGAGTCCCCACCTCTCACACATCGGGGGCTGGTGTTATGTGAGTCCCCGCCTCTCACACATCGGAGGCTGGTGTAATGTGAGCCTCACCCTCTCACACATCAGGGGCAGGTGTAATGTGAGTCTCTGCCTCTCACACATCGGGGGCTGGTGTAATGTGAGTCCCCGCCTCTCACACATCAGGCGCTGATGTAATGTGAGTCTCCGCCTCTCGCACATCAGGGGCTGGTGTAATGTGAGTCCCCGCCTCTCACACATCGGGGGCTGGTGTAATGTGAGTCCCCGCCTCTCACAGATCAGGGGTTGGTGTAATGTGAGTCCCCGCCTCTCACACATCAGGGGTTGGTGTAATGTGAGTCCCCGCCTCTCACACATCGGGTGCTGGTGTAATGTGAGCCTCACCCTCTCACACATCAGGGGCAGGTGTAATGTGAGTCTCTGCCTCTCACACATCAGGGGCTTGTGTAATGTGAGTCCCCGCCTCTCACACATCAGGGGCTGGTGTAATGTGAGTCCCCGCCTCTCACACATCAGGGGCTGGTGTAATGTGAGTCCCCACCTCTCACACATCGGGGGCTGGTGTTATGTGAGTCTCTGCCACTCACACATCGGGGGCTGGTGTAATGTGAGTCCCCGCCTCTCACACATCAGGCGCTGATGTAATGTAAGTCTCCGCCTCTCGCACATCAGGGGCTGGTGTAATGTGAGTCCCCGCCTCTCACACATCGGGGGCTGGTGTAATGTGAGTCCCCTCCTCTCACACATCGGGGGATTGGTGTAATGTGAGTCCCCGCCTCTCACACATCAGGGGCTGGTGTAATGTGAGTCCCCGCCTCTCACACATCGGGGGCTGGTGTAATGTGAGTCTCCACCTCTCACACATCGGGGGCTGGTGTAATGTGAGTCTCCACCTCTCACACATTAGGGGCTGGTGTAATGCGAGTCTCCGCCTCTCACACATCAGGCGCTGATGTAATGTGAGTCCCCGCCTCTCACACATCGGGGGCTGGTGTAATGTGAGTCCCCGCCTCTCACACATCAGGCGCTGATGTAATGTGAGTCTCCGCCTCTCGCACATCAGGGGCTGGTGTAATGTGAGTCCCCGCCTCTCACACATCGGGGGCTGGTGTAATGTGAGTCCCCTCCTCTCACACATCGGGGGCTGGTGTAATGTGAGTCCCCGCCTCTCACACATCAGGGGTTGGTGTACTGTGAGTCCCCGCCTCTCACACATCAGGGGCTGGTGTAATGTGAGTCCCCGCCTCTCACACATCAGGGGCTGGTGTAATGTGAGTCCCCGCCTCTCACACATAAGGGGCTGGTGTAATGTGAGTCCCCGCCTCTCACACATCAGGGGCTGGTGTAATGTGAGTCCCCGCCTCTCACACATCAGGGGCTGGTGTAATGTGAGTCCCCGCCTCTCACACATCGGGGGCTGGTGTAATGTGAGTCCCCGCCTCTCACACATCAGGCGCTGATGTAATGTGAGTCTCCGCCTCTCGCACATCAGGGGCTGGTGTAATGTGAGTCCCTGCCTCTCACACATCGGGGGCTGGTGTAATGTGAGTCCCCTCCTCTCACACATCGGGGGCTGGTGTAATGTGAGTCCCCGCCTCTCACACATCAGGGGTTGGTGTACTGTGAGTCCCCGCCTCTCACACATCAGGGGCTGGTGTAATGTGAGTCCCCGCCTCTCACACATCAGGGGCTGGTGTAATGTGAGTCCCCGCCTCTCACACATCAGGGGCTGGTGTAATGTGAGTCCCCGCCTCTCACACATCAGGGGCTGGTGTAATGTGAGTTCCCGCCTCTCACACATCAGGGGCTGGTGTAATGTGATTCCCCGCCTCTCACACATCGGGGGCTGGTGTAATGTGAGTCCCCGCCTCTCACACATCAGGGGCTGGTGTAATGTGAGTTCCCGCCTCTCACACATCGGGGGCTGGTGTAATGTGAGTCCCCGCCTCTCACACATCAGGCGCTGATGTAATGTGAGTCTCCGCCTCTCGCACATCAGGGGCTGGTGTAATGTGAGTCCCCGCCTCTCACACATCGGGGGCTGGTGTAATGTGAGTCCCCTCCTCTCACACATCGGGGGCTGGTGTAATGTGAGTCCCCGCCTCTCACACATCAGGGGTTGGTGTACTGTGAGTCCCCGCCTCTCACACATCAGGGGCTGGTGTAATGTGAGTCCCCGCCTCTCACACATCAGGGGCTGGTGTAATGTGAGTCCCCGCCTCTCACACATCAGGGGCTGGTGTAATGTGAGTCCCCGCCTCTCACACATCGGGGGCTGGTGTAATGTGAGTCCCCACCTCTCACACATCGGGGGCTGGTGTAATGTGAGTCCCCACCTCTCACACATCGGGGGCTGGTGTAATGTGAGTCCCCAACTCTCACACATCGGGGGCTGGTGTAATGTGAGTCCCCGCCTCTCACACATCGGGGGCTGGTGTAATGTGAGTCCCCGCCTCTCACACATCAGGGGCAGGTGTAATGTGAGTCCCTGCCTCTCACACATCGGGGGCTGGTGTAATGTGATTCTCCGCCTCTCACACATCGGGGGCTGTTTGATGTTTGTTATCATTAGAAGTTTGGGATCATTGGATCGATTTTTGAAAAAAATTTGACATATATATAGTAAGTCTTTTGATTCAATGTGAATTTTGTGAAATATTCCATCCCCCCGACCTTTTTGTTACATCCTGTATATTTTTTTAAAAAATGAATCACGGTCCGAAAATCCAAATTTAGCTACGGAGGGGAAAACTTCCCTACATGTATATAATCTATAAATACATCAGTACATGGGGGAGGGGTCGCGGTTACGACCATATTAATCAGCACTAATGTCATTACCGCATCTCGGAAGCATTAAGCAGCAGGATACAATGACATTACAGTCAAGCAAGATGAATGC
Source organism: Engystomops pustulosus (assembly GCF_040894005.1). Classification (NCBI taxonomy): domain Eukaryota; kingdom Metazoa; phylum Chordata; class Amphibia; order Anura; family Leptodactylidae; genus Engystomops; species Engystomops pustulosus. The sequence goes on along the minus strand of NC_092411.1, from coordinate 12,191,830 downwards.
CTGGCGCTGCGTGACACCGGCGGCACAAGCCGCGCACTGATGTAGCAGAGTTACGTTTATTAGATTGTCAGTGCAGCAGAGCTGAGTATTCAGTATGGGATAAACATGGTGATGTTACACTGGATGGCAGGTAATCCTTCTAAATTATCACAGCGACATACACACATTCAGCTCTGCTACATCTACTATATGTGTCAATACACACAGCACAACAATTAGATTATAGTCATTGGATTTATAGTGCAGAAGCCTCGTGTGTATGTATCAGAGTATGTATCAGTGCTGTGACTGGTGTAGCAGACCTGTGTATGTATCAGAGTATGTATCAGTGCTGTGACTGGTGTAGCAGACCTGTGTATGTATCAGAGTATATATCAGTGCTGAGTGTGACTGATGTAGCAAACCTGTGTATGTATCAGAGTATGTATCAGTGCTGTGACTGGTGTAGCAGACCTGTGTATGTATCAGAGTATGTATTAGTGCTGAATGTGACTGGTGTAGCAGACCTGTGTATGTATCAGAGTATGTATCAGTGCTGTGACTGGTGTAGCAGACCTGTGTATGTATCAGAGTATGTATCAGTGCTGTGACTGGTATAGCAGACCTGTGTATGTATCAGAGTATATATCAGTGCTGTGACTGGTAAAGCAGACCTGTGTATGTATCAGAGTATATATCAGTGCTGAGTGTGACTGATGTAGCAGACCTGTGTATGTATCAGAGTATGTATCAGTGCTGTGACTGGTAAAGCAGACCTGTGTATGTATCAGAGTATATATCAGTGCTGAGTGTGACTGATGTAGCAGACCTGTGTATGTATCAGAGTATGTATCAGTGCTGTGACTGGTGTAGCAAACCTGTGTATGTATCAGAGTATGTATCAGTGCTGTGACTGGTATAGCAGACCTGTGTATGTATCAGAGTATGTATCAGTGCTGTGACTGGTATAGCAGACCTGTGTATGTATCAGAGTATGTATCAGTGCTGTGACTGGTGTAGCAGACCTGTGTATGTATCAGAGTATGTATCAGTGCTGTGACTGGTGTAGCAAACCTGTGTATGTATCAGAGTATGTATCAGTGCTGTGACTGGTGTAGCAAACCTGTGTATGTATCAGAGTATGTATCAGTGCTGTGACTGGTGTAGCAGACCTGTGTATGTATCAGAGTATGTATCAGTGCTGTGACTGGTGTAGCAGACCTGTGTATGTATCAGAGTATGTATCAGTGCTGTGACTAGTGTAGCAGACCTGTGTATGTATCAGAGTATGTATCAGTGCTGTGACTGGTGTAGCAGACCTGTGTATGTATCAGAGTATGTATCAGTGCTGTGACTGGTGTAGCAGACCTGTGTATGTATCAGAGTATATATCAGTGCTGAGTGTGACTGATGTAGCAAACCTGTGTATGTATCAGAGTATGTATCAGTGCTGTGACTGGTGTAGCAAACCTGTTTATGTATCAGAGTATGTATCAGTGCTGTGACTGGTATAGCAGACCTGTGTATGTATCAGAGTATGTATCAGTGCTGAATGTGACTGGTGTAGCAGACCTGTGTATGTATCAGAGTATGTATCAGTGCTGTGACTGGTGTAGCAGACCTGTGTATGTATCAGAGTATGTATCAGTGCTGAATGTGACTGGTGTAGCAGACCTGTGTATGTATCAGAGTATGTATCAGTGCTGTGACTGGTGTAGCAGACCTGTGTATGTATCAGTGCTGTGACTGGTGTAGCAGACCTGTGTATGTATCAGAGTATGTATCAGTGCTGTGACTGGTAAAGCAGACCTGTGTATGTATCAGAGTATATATCAGTGCTGAGGGTGACTGATGTAGCAAACCTGTGTATGTATCAGAGTATGTATCAGTGCTGTGACTGGTATAGCAGACCTGTGTATGTATCAGAGTATATATCAGTGCTGAGTGTGACTGATGTAGCAGACCTGTGTATGTATCAGAGTATGTATCAGTGCTGTGACTGGTGTAGCAAACCTGTGTATGTATCAGAGTATGTATCAGTGATGTGACTGATGTAGCAGACCTGTGTATGTATCAGAGTATATATCAGTGCTGAGTGTGACTGATGTAGCAAACCTGTGTATGTATCAGAGTATGTATCAGTGCTGTGACTGGTGTAGCAGACCTGTGTATGTATCAGAGTATGTATTAGTGCTGAATGTGACTGGTGTAGCAGACCTGTGTATGTATCAGAGTATGTATCAGTGCTGTGACTGGTGTAGCAGACCTGTGTATGTATCAGAGTATGTATTAGTGCTGAATGTGACTGGTGTAGCAGACCTGTGTATGTATCAGAGTATATATCAGTGCTGAGTGTGACTGATGTAGCAGACCTGTGTATGTATCAGAGTATGTATCAGTGCTGTGACTAGTGTAGCAGACCTGTGTATGTATCAGAGTATGTATCAGCGCTGAGTGTGACTGGTGTAGCAGACCTGTGTATGTATCAGAGTATGTATCAGTGCTGTGACTGGTATAGCAGACCTGTGTATGTATCAGAGTATATATCAGTGCTGAGTGTGACTGATGTAGCAAACCTGTGTATGTATCAGAGTATGTATCAGTGCTGTGACTGGTGTAGCAGACCTGTGTATGTATCAGAGTATGTATCAGTGCTGTGACTGGTGTAGCAGACCTGTGTATGTATCAGAGTATGTATCAGTGCTGAATGTGACTGGTGTAGCAGACCTGTGTATGTATCAGAGTATGTATCAGTGCTGTGACTGGTGTAGCAGACCTGTGTATGTATCAGAGTATGCATCAGTGCTGTGACTGGTGTAGCAGACCTGTGTATGTATCAGAGTATGTATCAGTGCTGAGTGTGACTGGTGTAGCAGACCTGTGTATGTATCAGAGTATGTATCAGTGCTATGACTGGTGTAGCAGACCTGTGTATGTATCAGAGTATGTATCAGTGCTGTGACTGGTGTAGCAGACCTGTGTATGTATCAGAGTATGTATCAGTGCTGTGACTGGTGTAGCAGACCTGTGTATGTATCAGAGTATGTATCAGTGCTGAGTGTGACTGGTGTAGCAGACCTGTGTATGTATCAGAGTATGTATCAGTGCTGTGACTGGTGTAGCAGACCTGTGTATGTATCAGAGTATGTATCAGTGCTGTGACTAGTGTAGCAGACCTGTGTATGTATCAGAGTATGTATCAGCGCTGAGTGTGACTGGTGTAGCAGACCTGTGTATGTATCAGAGTATGTATCAGCGCTGAGTGTGACTGGTGTAGCAGACCTGTGTATGTATCAGAGTATGTATCAGTGCTGTGACTGGTGTAGCAGACCTGTGTATGTATCAGAGTATGTATCAGTGCTGTGACTGGTGTAGCAGACCTGTGTATGTATCAGAGTATGTATCAGTGCTGTGACTGGTGTAGCAGACCTGTGTATGTATCAGAGTATGTATCAGTGCTGTGACTGGTGTAGCAGACCTGTGTATGTATCAGAGTATGTATCAGTGCTGTGACTAGTGTAGCAGACCTGTGTATGTATCAGAGTATGTATCAGTGCTGTGACTGGTGTAGCAGACCTGTGTATGTATCAGAGTATGTATCAGTGCTGTGACTGGTGTAGCAGACCTGTGTATGTATCAGAGTATGTATCAGTGCTGTGACTGGTGTAGCAGACCTGTGTATGTATCAGAGTATGTATCAGTGCTGTGACTGGTGTAGCAGACCTGTGTATGTATCAGAGTATGTATCAGTGCTGTGACTGGTGTAGCAGACCTGTGTATGTATCAGAGTATGTATCAGTGCTGAGTGTGACTGGTGTAGCAGACCTGTGTATGTATCAGAGTATGTATCAGTGCTGTGACTGGTGTAGCAGACCTGTGTATGTATCAGAGTATGTAACAGTGCTGTGACTAGTGTAGCAGACCTGTGTATGTATCAGAGTATATATCAGTGCTGTGACTGGTGTAGCAGACCTGTGTATGTATCAGAGTATGTATCAGTGCTGTGACTGGTGTAGCAGACCTGTGTATGTATCAGAGTATGTATCAGTGCTGTGACTGGTGTAGCAGACCTGTGTATGTATCAGAGTATGTATCAGTGCTGTGACTGGTGTAGCAGACCTGTGTATGTATCAGAGTATGTATCAGTGCTGTGACTGGTGTAGCAGACCTGTGTATGTATCAGAGTATGTATCAGTGCTGTGACTGGTGTAGCAGACCTGTGTATGTATCAGAGTATGTATCAGTGCTGTGACTGGTGTAGCAGACCTGTGTATGTATCAGAGTATGTATCAGTGCTGTGACTGGTGTAGCAGACCTGTGTATGTATCAGAGTATGTATCAGTGCTGTGACTGGTGTAGCAGACCTGTGTATGTATCAGAGTATGTATCAGTGCTGTGACTGGTGTAGCAGACCTGTGTATGTATCAGAGTATGTATCAGTGCTGTGACTGGTGTAGCAGACCTGTGTATGTATCAGAGTATGTATCAGTGCTGTGACTGGTGTAGCAGACCTGTGTATGTATCAGAGTATATATCAGTGCTGAGTGTGACTGATGTAGCAGACCTGTGTATGTATCAGAGTATGTATCAGTGCTGTGACTGGTGTAGCAGACCTGTGTATGTATCAGTGCTGTGACTGGTGTAGCAGACCTGTGTATGTATCAGAGTATGTATCAGTGCTGTGACTGGTAAAGCAGACCTGTGTATGTATCAGAGTATATATCAGTGCTGAGGGTGACTGATGTAGCAAACCTGTGTATGTATCAGAGTATGTATCAGTGCTGTGACTGGTATAGCAGACCTGTGTATGTATCAGAGTATATATCAGTGCTGAGTGTGACTGATGTAGCAGACCTGTGTATGTATCAGAGTATGTATCAGTGCTGTGACTGGTGTAGCAAACCTGTGTATGTATCAGAGTATGTATCAGTGATGTGACTGATGTAGCAGACCTGTGTATGTATCAGAGTATATATCAGTGCTGAGTGTGACTGATGTAGCAAACCTGTGTATGTATCAGAGTATGTATCAGTGCTGTGACTGGTGTAGCAGACCTGTGTATGTATCAGAGTATGTATTAGTGCTGAATGTGACTGGTGTAGCAGACCTGTGTATGTATCAGAGTATGTATCAGTGCTGTGACTGGTGTAGCAGACCTGTGTATGTATCAGAGTATGTATTAGTGCTGAATGTGACTGGTGTAGCAGACCTGTGTATGTATCAGAGTATATATCAGTGCTGAGTGTGACTGATGTAGCAGACCTGTGTATGTATCAGAGTATGTATCAGTGCTGTGACTAGTGTAGCAGACCTGTGTATGTATCAGAGTATGTATCAGCGCTGAGTGTGACTGGTGTAGCAGACCTGTGTATGTATCAGAGTATGTATCAGTGCTGTGACTGGTATAGCAGACCTGTGTATGTATCAGAGTATATATCAGTGCTGAGTGTGACTGATGTAGCAAACCTGTGTATGTATCAGAGTATGTATCAGTGCTGTGACTGGTATAGCAGACCTGTGTATGTATCAGAGTATATATCAGTGCTGAGTGTGACTGGTGTAGCAGACCTGTGTATGTATCAGAGTATGTATCAGTGCTGTGACTGGTATAGCAGACCTGTGTATGTATCAGAGTATATATCAGTGCTGAGTGTGACTGATGTAGCAAACCTGTGTATGTATCAGAGTATGTATCAGTGCTGTGACTGGTGTAGCAGACCTGTGTATGTATCAGAGTATGTATCAGTGCTGTGACTGGTGTAGCAGACCTGTGTATGTATCAGAGTATGTATCAGTGCTGAATGTGACTGGTGTAGCAGACCTGTGTATGTATCAGAGTATGTATCAGTGCTGTGACTGGTGTAGCAGACCTGTGTATGTATCAGAGTATGCATCAGTGCTGTGACTGGTGTAGCAGACCTGTGTATGTATCAGAGTATGTATCAGTGCTGAGTGTGACTGGTGTAGCAGACCTGTGTATGTATCAGAGTATGTATCAGTGCTATGACTGGTGTAGCAGACCTGTGTATGTATCAGAGTATGTATCAGTGCTGTGACTGGTGTAGCAGACCTGTGTATGTATCAGAGTATGTATCAGTGCTGTGACTGGTGTAGCAGACCTGTGTATGTATCAGAGTATGTATCAGTGCTGAGTGTGACTGGTGTAGCAGACCTGTGTATGTATCAGAGTATGTATCAGTGCTGTGACTGGTGTAGCAGACCTGTGTATGTATCAGAGTATGTATCAGTGCTGTGACTAGTGTAGCAGACCTGTGTATGTATCAGAGTATGTATCAGCGCTGAGTGTGACTGGTGTAGCAGACCTGTGTATGTATCAGAGTATGTATCAGCGCTGAGTGTGACTGGTGTAGCAGACCTGTGTATGTATCAGAGTATGTATCAGTGCTGTGACTGGTGTAGCAGACCTGTGTATGTATCAGAGTATGTATCAGTGCTGTGACTGGTGTAGCAGACCTGTGTATGTATCAGAGTATGTATCAGTGCTGTGACTGGTGTAGCAGACCTGTGTATGTATCAGAGTATGTATCAGTGCTGTGACTGGTGTAGCAGACCTGTGTATGTATCAGAGTATGTATCAGTGCTGTGACTAGTGTAGCAGACCTGTGTATGTATCAGAGTATGTATCAGTGCTGTGACTGGTGTAGCAGACCTGTGTATGTATCAGAGTATGTATCAGTGCTGTGACTGGTGTAGCAGACCTGTGTATGTATCAGAGTATGTATCAGTGCTGTGACTGGTGTAGCAGACCTGTGTATGTATCAGAGTATGTATCAGTGCTGTGACTGGTGTAGCAGACCTGTGTATGTATCAGAGTATGTATCAGTGCTGTGACTGGTGTAGCAGACCTGTGTATGTATCAGAGTATGTATCAGTGCTGAGTGTGACTGGTGTAGCAGACCTGTGTATGTATCAGAGTATGTATCAGTGCTGTGACTGGTGTAGCAGACCTGTGTATGTATCAGAGTATGTAACAGTGCTGTGACTAGTGTAGCAGACCTGTGTATGTATCAGAGTATGTATCAGTGCTGTGACTGGTGTAGCAGACCTGTGTATGTATCAGAGTATGTATCAGTGCTGTGACTGGTGTAGCAGACCTGTGTATGTATCAGAGTATGTATCAGTGCTGTGACTGGTGTAGCAGACCTGTGTATGTATCAGAGTATGTATCAGTGCTGAATGTGACTGGTGTAGCAGACCTGTGTATGTATCAGAGTATGTATCAGTGCTGTGACTGGTGTAGCAGACCTGTGTATGTATCAGAGTATGTATCAGTGCTGTGACTGGTGTAGCAGACCTGTGTATGTATCAGAGTATGTATCAGTGCTGTGACTGGTGTAGCAGACCTGTGTATGTATCAGAGTATGTATCAGTGCTGTGACTGGTGTAGCAGACCTGTGTATGTATCAGAGTATGTATCAGTGCTGTGACTGGTGTAGCAGACCTGTGTATGTATCAGAGTATGTATCAGTGCTGTGACTGGTGTAGCAGACCTGTGTATGTATCAGAGTATATATCAGTGCTGAGTGTGACTGATGTAGCAGACCTGTGTATGTATCAGAGTATGTATCAGTGCTGTGACTGGTGTAGCAGACCTGTGTATGTATCAGTGCTGTGACTGGTGTAGCAGACCTGTGTTTGCTAGATGTTTATCTGCAATAGCAAACTTAAAGGGAATATCTGACTTATAAAAAAAAAATTACCTTTCCTTAAGATAGTTTGGGGGTCTGACAACTGAAACTGTTAATAATCTGAGCTCTAATTTTGTCGATGTAGCAGACCTGAGTTAGTTCTTACTACTAATTGAAACACTATGGCTGTTTTAAAGGGAATCTACCATCAAAATCCATCCTGATAAAACAGGAACATTCCTCATAGATCCAGGCACCGGGACTGTGGTATCTTCTTATATTTGTTACCCATGGCCTCCTCCCTTCTCCTTTCTTCTAACATCAACTTTTATAATTATGTTAATGAGACAGAAGGGCTTTGGGGGTGTTACCAGAGCCCCTCCTATGCTGTAACTTAATAGGCTGTTATACTGTGCAGGAGCACTCCTACTGTGTGAGATTACATAGCAGGGGGGCAGAGTAACAGTCTGTGAAGCATGGGGGGGCTCTGGTAAAGTAGTATTTTTAGTTGATTGTAGAAGGAAGGAAGCCATGGATAACACATATAAGGAGATACCATGGTCCCGGTGCCTGGATCTATGAGTAATGTCCCTGGTTTATCAGGATGGATTGTGATGGGAGATTTCCCTTAAAGGACACCTGTCATCAGGTCTGTGTCACTAGTCCTGTCACCTCTACCTGTTGGAGCTGCTCACAAGGATCCATCCCAGCCTTTATCTAGTTATTTCATACATTATTCATTGTAAAATCATCTATTCTTTATTATGTAAATGAGGCTGGTCACATGGTCAGAGGCAGTGATGTCACCCCTGTTACCCCTCCGCTCTCCTCCCCCTGCTCATGTCTGTGTGTAATGTATAGTAAAGCATTGCTAGTGTGTGTGCTGCATCTGCTGACATGCTGCATCCTCCTAATATACAGGTGAGAGACACAGACATCAGCTACACAAGTACCTGACAGGTTCTGCTATAACATGGCTGCCTGGAGCTGCTGTATCTCTCCTATGCACACACAGGCTGCAGGGGGTGTGGCCACCAGCACCAGGAAGCACATCATTATACAGCCTCACATCATTATACAGGCTGTCAGTCATGCACTGGGGGTGTGGCTGTGCCTCCCACTCATGAATAGAGTGGACAGCTTGAATATGCTAATGCTTCATTGGACATTTCACAGGTCATTTGCATACAGCTTTAGGACCTCATTGCTTAGGGTTACAGGCATGTAGAGGGACAATGAAGGGATAGAGGCAATGCTCTCTAATGGCAGTTTGTGAAAATAGATTTAGTTTAGGGGGGTTATTTTGCATGACGGGTTCTCTTTAAGTTTGACATACGGTGACTCAATTTCAGTAATACAAAACCTCAAAAAAGTTGACCAATAATTTCAGCTCTGCTACATCTACACTTGGTTCCTCTATGTATCAAATGCAAATCTGACACCTCATAATGCTACTACTAATAATCGTACATCCTCCTGCGTACCAGGAACGCGCACAGAAGCCGCTGCATCTGCTCGGGAGCAACGTTTCCCAACGTGACAGCTGCAGGCTGTGACATAAGACGTGCACGGACACAGATGGAGGAAAAGTGACGAGGGAATTGAGGGAAAAGCAATAAATATTGGAAAGCAGGAGGAGAAAAAAAAAAAAAAGACGGAAAGAGCGGCTCAGCCGGAGACAATAAATCAATAGCCATTAGCCAATCAGAGCGCAGCTTTAGTGTAGCGTGTGCGGAGAAGACGGCTGTCACTGGGCAGAACTGCAGGATCGCTGTACGTGAGAGAAGCTACACATCATATACATTATATACATCATATACCCAGATATACAGCAGGGCAGTAACAAGGAAAGTGGGGGCTATCCTCTCCAAAATCGTATAGAATAAGCTTTGATAAAAGGGAATGTATCAATGTTAATAGTTTTATACAGTATCCCTAAAGAGAGTAACGTCTCCAAGTGCAGGTCCTCACACTGCTGCGCTCTTAGCTCTCTGAATGTAAAGGAAATCCGTGAACAGTTTTCACCAATGTCCCTGGAGAGATGTGTAATCAGACCTTTGTGTATGTTGTTGGTAGCAGCAGGACTGTGAAATTTATTTTCCAGGATTGTAGCCAGATTTGGGGAGTGTCCTCACACTGCAGTGTTCTTAGAGCTCTGCCTTCATATTGCTTTAAGAGCTCTCACACAGGAGTGGAAAAAATAGAGCTACAAACCTGGAATATGAATGCATTTTTCATGGTCCTGCTGCTAATGACACACAACATACACTTGGAGATGGACTCTGGTGCACTGCAGTGTGAGGTCTATTCATTAAAGGGAACCTACCACCACAATTCTACCTATAAAGGTAGATTGGGTGGTAGGTGGATCAATAGGACGTGAGGATAGTCCTTTTAAGGGCTAATCCTCACGTCCCCACACTTTTTTGATAAGTTTTATTAGGCAGATATGTAAATTTCTCCACGCCCCAGTAGCCTCTCTTCGGCGCTCAGCCCTTGTCCGACGAACCTGCCGTCTGCGCATGCACAGAGCAGCAGGCCCGCGCCTGCGCGGTCACTCCTCCGAAGCCGGAGCTGCACAGGCGTGGGCCTGCTGTTCTGTGCAGGCGGCAGGTTTTTCGGACAAGGGGGCGCAGCTACGAGAAATTTACATATCTGCCTAATAAAACTTATCAAAATAGTGCAGGGACGTGAGGATTAGCCCTTAAAAGGACTATCCTCACGTCCTATTGATCCACCCACCACCCGATCTACCTTTATAGGTAGAATTGTGGTGCCCTTTAAATACAGCACAGACCCCCGAGTAGCTGCTGTAGTATTCAAACTGAAGCCTCATGACTTCATAGCCGAGGGCAAAGGGGAAACTGTGTGATCTTACATACAGTGTAACAGAGTGCTTCAGGTCCAGCTACTATCTTGGAACCCTGGCTGGCAGGGTTACGGGGGCACTCTGGCTGACAGGGTGTGGGGCACTCTGGCTGACAGGGTTACAGGGCACTCTGGCTGACAGGGTTACAGGGGCACTCTGGCTGGCAATGTTAAAAGGGCACTCCGGCTGGCAGGGCTACGGGTGCACTTCGTCTGGCAGGGCTACGGGGCAGTCTTCCGGCAGGTTATGGGGGCATCCTGTCTGAATGGAATATGGGGGCATCCTGGCTGGCATGGTATAGTGGCCACTCTTCTGGCATGGTACAGGGGCACTTGGGTCGCATGGTACAGGGGCACCCTGGCTGGCATGGTATAGTGGCCACTCTTCTGGCACGGTACAGGGGCACTTGGGTGGCATGGCAAAGGGGCACCCTGGCTGGCATGGTATAGTGGCCACTCTTCTGGTACAGTACGGGGGCACTTGGGTGGCATGGTATGGGGGCACCCTGGGCTTATAGTGGCCTGTACCAATGACTGATGGCTGGCACAAGCTGCACCTCAAACCTCATCAGGCAAGTATGAAGCTAGCGAGGCATCACACATTTGGCATCAGAATCTGCGCAGATTGCAAGAATAGAAAAATAGTTCTAAAAACAGAAACCGGGGAACGCTGCAAGTGTTAATGATTGTGCTGAGGAGGTGCCGCTCACAGCAGAGGCTCTCGCTCAGGGGCCCGGGGATTGTTTCCTGCATTGCTAATTCTTCCCATCTACTGCAGAGGTGATGGTACGGAGGATCATGTCTTATAATTGATCCATTCGATCAGGGATCTCTAGGCTGGGGATGAACTACAGCTCCCAGCATGCCCTGACATCCATAGAATGAATGCACAACCTCTTCTTGCTCCGCAGACCTGTTTAAAGGGGTTTTCCTGGTATGTACACTCATTCCCTATCCATTGGATGGGGGATACGTTTCTAATTTCTGGGGGCTCCGAAGTATAAGAAACCCAATGATCATGACAAAAGGGGCCCACAGGTGCACCCATATGGATATAGCGCTCTATTCACTTCTATAGGATCCGCATAGAAGAATGAATGGTGCACAGATGTAGCGTAGACAAAAGTGAGGGTTGGCGGTATTATACAGCAAGCAGTGGTAGTTTTTTTTTTCTTCATGATGATCAGGAAATGTCTCTTCTCACCTCATTAGCGCAGACCTCGAACTGGAAACGCGTCCGGTAAACACGACTAATAAACGAACCTGCAAGAGAGTCCGCAACCTTGTATATCCTTGCAAGTAGTAATTAAATCTCTTAGCAACAAATCTCATCTTGGATTTTCAGAGCTGTTCATTAGATGCCGCTGTGTCCTTTGATAACCACTACAAGGATGGGAGGAAGATCCTTTGATTCCGGCTCCGTAAAAAAAAAAAAGGTCAAATTCGCTGTCAATTAGTCGTGCGTCAAGTGTAAAAATAACAGATGTGGCGTCCCTGGAGCAGACACAACAGCGAGATGGAGATAAATATGTTGGAGACGCGGCGGGGGATTATAGGGTGATACCTACTAGGTCTGGACTATAGGGCAGGATTTATAGAAAATACTGGAAAACTGACACAATGGGACTCATTTACTAAGGGTCCAAACAGTGCATTTTCTTCGGGTTTCCCGACGATTTCCGTTTTGCGCCGAATTGCCCCAGGATTTTGGTGCACGCGATCAGATTGTGGCGCATCGGCGCCGGCTTTCACGCGACAGAATTCAGGAACCGTGGCCGTCAGACAACCCGACGGATTTGGGAAAAACGTGGAATTTAAAAAACTAAAAGTGTCGCAAGATCAGCACTTACATGCACCAGGAAGAAGAAGGTGAACTCCGGCGGACCTCGGCGCAGCAGCGACACCTGCTGGATATCGGGCGCACGACCTTAGTGAATCGCGCCGGACCCGAATCCTCCTCGGACAAAGCACCGTGAGATCGCAACAGGACCCGGGTAAGTAAATGTGCCCCAATATTCCAAATAATGAAAATACAATGCAGGAATAACACCGCCATACGCCGTGTCAGGGGGGGTTTGAACTACAGACACTTGTGGTTGCCGGAAATCCTCTCTGCTGGACATGAGACCTCCTCTCGTTGCTGCACTTTAGTAGATTGTGGACAATATGAGAATATAATTTTATGTTATTTTATGTAATTATTGCCCAATTTGGAATGCTTGCGAGGCGGGACATCCGGTAGGTGGTCAGACTTCAAGCTAGGGTAAACTCACAGCTTTAGCCTTACACTGGTTAGGTCTCCAAAATCTGGGAAAAGGGACGAGCACCCACCTGGGTCTCAATCTGTCTCAGGACCCTGGGGTGGGGAGACACACAGATCTCCGAGTGGAAGCTGGGGAGTGGAGCAGAGCGGAATTTGGTCTTTAGGGATAGGACATCCGGCTCAGTAGGTGGTCAGGCTTCAACTGGGGTTGCACCATTCATGAGGCGAATTGAGCCTCTTGCCTCAGGCGGCAGCATCTGCAGCAAGATGGGGGGAGCATCAGGTGCGCAGTCACAAAGCAGAACCTGACACTTAAAAATAGTCTTCCTTCAAACCAGATGTGTGCATGGGAGTGAGACACAGCTAAAATAATTACCTGATATATTACTACTGGATGGGGCGGTGGGGGCGCCGTGCCATAGTTCACCTCAGGCAGCAGAGAGTTCATGTTAACCCCTGACTGGGGAAAAACTCACCCCATAAGCAGCCAAGGTGGAATCAATGGTTTCTTTTTAGGAAAAACATCCCTACTCCAAATGAGGTCCCCTAGATGAAAGGAAGGCGGTATTTTGTGTGAGTACTTCCTAGCCCTATATGAGTTTGGTTTTTAAGATTTGGGGAAAGGGACAAATGCCCACCTGGGTCTCAATCTCTACTAAGACCCAGGGTTGGGGAGATATACAGAATACCTAGTGGAATCATAGAAACAAAAACTCCAAACTTAATAGGGGGCTGGTAGGATCCGATGGCACCAATACCACCTCATATTGAGGAGTTCTGTTCTGTCTTAAAGGACATCTACCACCAGCGACTTGAATGAAGGGGAAGAGAAACTAAGACCCTCAAAGGGGAGGACCGGAAGAGTCCAAACAGGAGGTTCAGTTCTCTTCTGGGGAAGGTCTCACCAAAAAACATCATATTGGAGGAGACCTTTATCTGCTCAACCAACCGTTCACTTTCCAATGGCCTCACCGGTATCTGACATGTTTTACCTGCTGGAATTTGTTGTACCACCCCCTGTACACGGCACATCTGAGCAGTATATGTACAGTGGGGCACATTTACTAAGGGTCCAAATGCCGCATTTTCATTGGGTTTCGCACTTTTTTTCTGTTTTTCCCGGAATTGCCCCGGGTATTCGGCGCACGCGATCGAATTGTGTCACATCAGTGCCGGCTTGCACGTGACACAAATCGGGGGGCGCGGACGTCGGAAAACCGGACTGATTCGGACAAACCACAGAATTTAAAAAGCAAATTGTGTCACAAGATCAGCACTCCGGGAAGCACATACACCGGGAAGAAGAAGGTGAACTCCGGCGGACCTCAGCAGGGGAAGCGACACATGCAGGAAATTGGACGCACGATCTTAGTGAATCGCAGCAGCTCCAAATCCTCGTCGGACAAAGCAGGGATCGCAATGGGATGGGTAAATTGTGCCCCATTATGTTTTTAGTGTTGTGTCTAGTGACCCCATAAAGCAATAAACTATCCAACAACTTAACCTGGGTCGTTCAGTCTGAAGGATCACTTTAAGAGATGGTGTTATTCCCAAATCTAGCGATTTTCTTGCTGAGACTGAAACCTGCTTCTGTGCAGGAACAACTGACACAGATATATTCATGTATTCTGCTGGGGGGAGGTGGAAGATCTATTACTCAGGGTTACTGTACTCACACTAACCCCCCGCTGCCTCCCACCCAATACTCACATAATACACAGGATAAAAGACTCACAGCCTCAGCATCCACACAGCGCAGCCGCCAACTGCACAGCATAGGGAATAGAGGAGTTACTAGAAGTCTCCTTGCACTGCAGGTGTTGTGGGGAATCTGAACACAACATATAGATATAGATGCACTAATCAATAGTACAAGGGACTACTAGAAGCTGTGTCATCAAACTTATCAGACGAAAATGTTTCATGGCCATGGTACACAAGGCCCAGGAGGAACATGTCAGTGACTGGAGGACCACCATAGAGACATCCTAAAAGGTGACCATCTACCAGGGTCTACAGAGAGACTACAGACCGGCCCCCGTACCTGGAGACACTACCAGAGACCGCCAGATCCTGAGCCGCTACAGACTGAGCTCTGACAACCTCCTGGTCATTGAGTCCGGGAGGCACAGACACAGGTACGTGCCCAGGGAGAGCGGCCTGTGCCAACAGCGCCAGGACCAGGAGCCACCGAGGAGGAGGTCCACTTCCTGCTACACTGCTCCAAATCCTCAGCAGTGAGTGACATTCACTTCAGGAGACTCTCAGATCTCCTCCTGGGATTCTGCTCCATGGAGTTGGGAGAGAAAAACAATCCTGCTGGGGGAAGAGGAGACCACAATGGCCATAGCACAATATGTCACTGCCTGCCATAGACAGAGAGACCTGTGATACCAGGGACTGATTTACCCCCCACAATCACTCTGCACCCCATGTCCTCCATCCCTCACCTCATTTTCCACAATCCCCTATTTTCTAAATGCTATTTTTTATTTGGTCCTGCCAATAAAGCTCCTTTGTAACAAAGAAACTGTGTAAATATCCCTGGACTCTCCCCCTCATTAACACTTTGTCCAATCATAAGAAACTATTTTAACTAATCAATGGAAGGTTCTGAAAGCTGAACCGAATAGAAACTGTATAATGATGCCTCCTTGTAAAGTGGGTGTAAAGTATTGTGAAGAGGGATGTGGGTGGTCGTGGAGTGGGCAGGCAGGGCCGGTGGACAAATAACCCACCGGGACGGTGCACAGCAACTGCCGGCCAGGACTTGTCAGGGAGCCGTCTAGGTCATATCACTTAGCACTAGCGTATGATATATGTGCCCCCAAGTATTGGGGAGACTTCTTATGCATTACTACAGTATTACCACGTCCCCCACAATCCCTGTACCTGTCCCAGGTGTGTGCACTCGCTGCAATCACAGAACATGTCGTCCCTGGACCTGGAATATAATATCAGACATATAATACTCTCCTAGGCTGCAGTCCTGGTACCTGGGGTATATCTGGGGTGGGGGAGGAGGAGCAGTATATCTGGGGTGGGGGAGGAGGGGGGGCAGTATATCTGGGGTGGGGGAGGAGGGGGGCAGTATATCTGGGGTGGGGGAGGGGGGCAGTATATCTGGGGTGGGGGAGGAGGGGGGCAGTATATCTGGGGTGGGGGAGGGGGGCAGTATATCTGGGGTGGGGGAGGAGGGGGGCAGTATATATGGGGTGGGGGAGGAGGGGGGCAGTATATATGGGGAGGGGGGCAGTATATCTGGGATGGGGGAGGAGGAGCAGTATATCTGGGGTGGGGGAGGAGGAGGAGGGGGGCAGTATATCTGGGGAGGGGGAGGAGGGGGGGCAGTATATCTGGGGAGGGGGAGGAGGGGGGCAGTGTATCTGGGGTGGGGGAGGAGGGGGCAGTATATCTGGGGTGGGGGAGGAGGGGGGCAGTATATATGGGGAGGGGGTGGAGGGGGGCAGTGTATCTGGGGTGGGGGAGGAGGGGGCAGTATATCTGGGGTGGGGGAGGAGGAGCAGTATATCTGGGGTGGGGGAGGAGGGGGGCAGTATATCTGGGGAGGGGTAGGAGGGGGGGCAGTATATCTGGGGAGGGGGAGGAGGGGGGGGCAGTATATCTGGGGAGGGGGTGGAGGGGGGCAGTGTATCTGGGGTGGGGGAGGAGGGGGCAGTATATCTGGGGTGGGGGAGGAGGAGCAGTATATCTGGGGTGGGGGAGGAGGGGGGCAGTATATCTGGGGAGGGGTAGGAGGGGGGGCAGTATATCTGGGGAGGGGTAGGAGGGGGGGCAGTATATCTGGGGTGGGGGAGGAGGGGGGCAGTATATCTGGGGTGGGGGAGGAGGGGGGGCAGTATATCTGGGGAGGGGTAGGAGGGGGGGCAGTGTATCTGGGGTGGGGGAGGAGGGGGCAGTATATCTGGGGTGGGGGAGGAGGAGCAGTATATCTGGGGTGGGGGAGGAGGGGGGCAGTATATCTGGGGTGGGGGAGGAGGGGGGCAGTATATCTGGGGAGGGGGTGGAGGGGGGCAGTGTATCTGGGGTGGGGGAGGAGGGGGCAGTATATCTGGGGTGGGGGAGGAGGAGCAGTATATCTGGGGTGGGGGAGGAGGGGGGCAGTATATCTGGGGAGGGGTAGGAGGGGGGGCAGTATATCTGGGGAGGGGGAGGAGGGGGGGGCAGTATATCTGGGGAGGGGGTGGAGGGGGGCAGTGTATCTGGGGTGGGGGAGGAGGGGGCAGTATATCTGGGGAGGGGTAGGAGGGGGGGCAGTATATCTGGGGAGGGGTAGGAGGGGGGGCAGTATATCTGGGGTGGGGGAGGAGGGGGGCAGTATATCTGGGGTGGGGGAGGAGGGGGGGCAGTATATCTGGGGAGGGGGAGGAGGAGGGCAGTATATCTGGGGTGGGGGAGGAGGGGGGGCAGTATATCTGGGGAGGGGGAGGAGGGGGGCAGTATATCTGGGGAGGGGTAGGAGGGGGGCAGTATATCTGGGGTGGGGGAGGGGGGCAGTATATCTGGGGTGGGGGGGCAGTATATCTGGGGAGGGGTAGGAGGGGGGGCAGTATATCTGGGGTGGGGGAGGAGGGGGGCAGTATATCTGGGGTGGGGGAGGAGGGGGGGCAGTATATCTGGGGAGGGGGAGGAGGGGGGCAGTATATCTGGGGTGGGGGAGGAGGGGGGGCAGTATATCTGGGGAGGGGGAGGAGGGGGGCAGTATATCTGGGGAGGGGTAGGAGGGGGGCAGTATATCTGGGGTGGGGGAGGGGGGCAGTATATCTGGGGTGGGGGGGCAGTATATCTGGGGAGGGGGAGGAGGGAGGGCAGTATATCTGGGGCGGGGGAGGAGGGAGGGCAGTATATCTGGGGAGGGGTAGGAGGGGGGCAGTATATCTGGGGTGGGGGAGGGGGGCAGTATATCTGGGGTGGGGGGGCAGTATATCTGGGGAGGGGGAGGAGGGAGGGCAGTATATCTGGGGTGGGGGAGGAGGGGGGCAGTATATCTGGGGTGGGGGAGGAGGGGGGGCAGTATATCTGGGGAGGGGGAGGAGGGGGGCAGTATATCTGGGGTGGGGGAGGAGGGGGGGCAGTATATCTGGGGAGGGGGAGGAGGGGGGCAGTATATCTGGGGAGGGGTAGGAGGGGGGCAGTATATCTGGGGTGGGGGAGGGGGGCAGTATATCTGGGGTGGGGGGGCAGTATATCTGGGGAGGGGGAGGAGGGAGGGCAGTATATCTGGGGCGGGGGAGGAGGGAGGGCAGTATATCTGGGGTGGGGGAGGAGGGGGGGCAGTATATCTGGGGAGGGGGAGGAGGGGGGCAGTATATCTGGGGTGGGGGGGCAGTATATCTGGGGAGGGGGAGGAGGGGGGCAGTATATCTGGGGTGGGGGGGCAGTATATCTGGGGAGGGGGAGGAGGGGGGCAGTATATCTGGGGTGGGGGGGCAGTATATCTGGGGTGGGGGAGGAGGGGGGGCAGTATATCTGGGGAGGGGGAGGAGGGGGGCAGTATATCTGGGGTGGGGGGGCAGTATATCTGGGGAGGGGGAGGAGGGAGGGCAGTATATCTGGGGCGGGGGAGGAGGGAGGGCAGTATATCTGGGGTGGGGGAGGAGGGGGGGCAGTATATCTGGGGAGGGGGAGGAGGGGGGCAGTATATCTGGGGTGGGGGAGGAGGGGGGGCAGTATATCTGGGGAGGGGGAGGAGGGGGGCAGTATATCTGGGGAGGGGTAGGAGGGGGGCAGTATATCTGGGGTGGGGGAGGGGGGCAGTATATCTGGGGTGGGGGAGGAGGGGGGCAGTATATCTGGGGCGGGGGGGGCAGTATATCTGGGGAGGGGGAGTAGGGGGGGCAGTATATCTGGGGTGGGGGAGGAGGGGGGGCAGTATATCTGGAGTGGGGGGGAGGGGGGCAGTATATCTGGGGAGGGGGAGGAGGGGGGCAGTATTTCTGGGGTGGGGGAGGGGGGCAGTATTTCTGGGGTGGGGGAGGGGGGCAGTATATCTGGGGATTGCTAGGGGACTGTATTTGCACATTCTTTCCTTTCTCACCTCCTAGAATGGGAGAGATAATTGTCTTGCGGCCGCCCGTCCCCCGGGGTCACAATCAATGCTCGTGCTCACAGCTCTATCACAATATGACATTTCTATTAACAGCGGCCGGGAAAGGATGACAGTCACAAATACAATTTCACAGGTGAGGAAAAAAATAATAATAATAACTAGATGGCGAAAGCACGAAAATCTAATAAACCAAACGGGAATGAGGCCGGAGCAATGGATTTGTTTTATTCTTAAGGGGATATTCATCTTTACATGTAACTCTTTATATTTATGTCTTTTTATCAGTTCATGCTCCATTTTATGAGAAGCAAAGGTCCAAATCCCCTCTATAGACAGTGACCACTAGAGGGAGCACACGAGCTGCCTGTATACTGTTATACATAAACCAGTATACAGTATACAGGTCTATGCAGCATACAGAAGGAGAAACCGGCACAATTTTATCAATTTCTTTATACATAGATGAGTTACGGTGGGGCGAGGGTGGTCAAATTTGAAAACCTCTACGTGGCCCGTGACAGATTACAAACCCTCTGCTTGGGAATCTGGAATCAGATTTTACCCCATTGAACTTCTAGTCCCTCTGGTCCGGAATGAAATGTCCTTTGTAGAATTCCTTCTATTATGTGAAATCTCTATTTAAAACATCTGCTCCATAATCCATATGAAAATGAGCAGAGAGTCATATATTACAGGAGATGAGTCAAGTTTAGAGGCTACAGGAGGAGTGTCACTTCAGATCTCCTGCCGTGCACCCTCCGGACCCCAGCGCTGGGCACAAGGTGCTTGTCCAGCGCCGAAACGCGTAGTTCCTCTATATAATAATGAAAAGGATAAGATTTTAACAGAGACGCGCTATCATTGTGGATTCTTCTGACTTGCAAAAGTGATCTACTTCAGATCTTTTGATCTGTAGCACCTATAAATATGCATTGTGTCATATTAAAGATAAGAATATCATCTTTCAGATCATATCTTGCTTAATAATAATATTAATTCCTTTATTTATATAGTGCACACAGATTACGCAGTGCTGCACAGAGCTTGCCAGATCAGTCCCTGTCACCAATGGGGCTCACAATCTAATCATTCTACCAGTATGTTTTGGAGTGTGGGAGGAAACTGGAGGAAGCCCACACAAACACGCTTGTGGTTTTGTGAGCTACAGAAATGGACATACAGTTTAAGAAATAGGCAGGATTTAGATCTTCATCTGCAACTAGTATTTCCAACTGTAGCTCTCAGAAACACAATCCTTGTGTGTTGTGAAAGATGAGATTTTTATCTTTAATATGACACCCAAACCATGTTTCTAGGTCGGATAGAACACAGGATAGGGGCATCTGAAGTCACCCGCAAACTGCAGCTCTTGATACTTGGCTAATCTTAGGTAAAATATGACTTTTCTCTGTTCGGTGTCACATGACTTTGGAGCAGATATTTTATAGGTAAACAGGTGAGATTTCACATAAAAGAGGGAGTTCTAGAAAGGACATTTCATACCCAACCCGTGGGAGCTGGTAGTGTGATGGGGTAAAACCTTGTGACAGGTTCCCTTTAAGTGTTCCATTTCCCTACAGCGCCACCAGTGGTGAAATGAAGAATTACACAGTGTACATTCACATTAGTAATGGGAATTACGGCTCTTCTTAGTGAGTTGGCTCATTAGGCTCACTTCTGGCCCCTCAACGGCTCCCTATTAAATATATAATAGGGAGCCGCAGGCCAGTAAGTCACCCCACATCGCACCACTTTTAACCCGATTTTATGGGCTCACTGACGGGAGCGACCCATCACTAATTCACACCATTGTATTGTCTGTGTAATGCTGGACAGGACGGGTCGTGTAGAGCGGGAGACTCTCTTGGTGACTGTTCTCCTCTTTACCAGGAGATGAGGATCATTATGATCTTTGAAACCAGAACTTACATAAAACACAGAATGTTCTAAGAAACAAAGATGATACAATGGGGGTCATTTACTAAGGGCCCGATTCGCGTTTTCCCGACGTGTTACCCGAATATTTCCGATTTGCGCCGCTTGTACATGAATTGCCCCGGGTTTTTGGCGCACGCGATCGGATTGTGGCGCATCGGGGCCGGCATGCGCGCGACAGAAATCGGGGGGGCGTGGCCGAACGAAAACCCGACGTATTCGGAAAAACCGCCGCATTTAAATGCCGAAAATGTGTCGCTTGGGGAGCGCTCACCTTCACCTTCTATGGGATGGTGCATTCCGGGGCGTTAAGATTATTTTCGGCGCTGCAGCGCCACCTGGTGGACGGCGGAGGAACTACCATCTTAAATCCCAGCCGGACCCGAATCCTGTGCAGAGAACGCGCCGCTGGATCGCGAATGGGCCGGGTAAGTAAATGTGCCCCAATGTATGATATAATAATATTGATACAATGTATGATATAATAATATTGATACAATGTATGATATAATAATATTGATACAATGTATGATATAATAATATTGATACTATGTATGATACAATGATACAATGGGGCAAATTTACTTACCCGGTCCATTCGCGTTCCAGCGGCGGCTTCTCCGCTCTGGATTCGGGTCCGGCCGGGATTTAATAAGGTAGTTCTTCCGCCGTCCACCAGGTGGCGCTGCTGCGCTGAAAGTAAACTCATCGCGCCGGAATGCACCGAGCTGGACCAGGTGAAGGTAAGCGGTCCTTATGCGACACATTTTCGGTTTTTAAATGCGGCGGTTTTTCCGAATACGTCGGGTTTTCGTTCGGCCACGCCCCCCGATTTCCGTCGCGCGCATGCCAGCGCCGATGCGCCACAATCCGATCGCGTGCGCCAAAATCCCAATTCGCGTGCGCCAATTTAAGTACAAGCGGCGCAAAACGGAAATATTCGGGTAACACGTCGGGAAAACGCGAATCGGGCCCTTAATAAATGACCCCCAATGTATCTCCTGTGCATGTAGTAGGTGCCGGAATCACTATACACTGCACCCAGCGACACATTTAGCTCCGCTGCTTCTGCGCAGTGATTTTCTACCTAGCGACCATGATCATGGTTTCTAGCGGCAGCCCCTGCCCCCCCCTGGCGCTATCTACGAGCCTCACTGGCCACTTTCCAGCACAGCGCGCCGCATGTTTCCCTCATTAACAAGTGTTTTCTTCCTCTCTATATTCAGTTACTTGAATGAAATCCCACTCAGCGTGAAAAACAAATGCGCCCGTCACAGTCATCCTTCACGCTATTTATGTGCTGCCGCTTACACATGTAGCGGAGCTTAAAGGGGAACTCCAGCTATAGACAATACATGGGGTGTAAGCGTCCGATAATGGGGGGCAATCACCGATCACAAGAATAAGGATGCATAATAAATAAACACTAAAAAGTAATGCTGCTTCCCAACTTTGTCAGAAGGGAAAGTAGAATTTTTTAGACCACGCCTACTAATATACCCCTCCCCCGAGGAACTACAGCGCAAGTCAAAACTCCCAGGATCCCCCTTTTGCTTCAGAAACTACTGGGAAAACATATCTGACACCCCAAAAATGAATCAGAGAGGGGGTTTTCTTTTAGGTTTTCATCCGAACAGGGACGCCATATTTTAAGCCGACATATTGGATCAAGGACAAGTTTTTCCAATGAATATAACTTGGGAAGGAGGCGCAGTCACCAATTGTTAGCTATATGTCTACAGATAGGAAGGGGTTAGGCACAAGAAAAATGGAATGGGGAGTTCTCCTGGTGTAATACAGTAAGGTCTCTCACCTGTAGTAACATCCATCTCGCTCCAGGTCGGCGCTGGGATGGACATAGATAGGTAGGAACTGATCCATGGTAGAAGTGGTGAGCGACGCTCCAAGGAACTCAACTCCTTCATACGAAATTTTTTTAAAAATTGGATTCTTTATTAATAAAAGAAATGTGTTTTAGTCCAAAACATGGACCTTCATCAGGCTTTAGCGCCGATCACCACTTCTACCACAGATCAGTTCCTACATGTTTTCCAATGGGAAGGTGGTCGTGTGACATCAAGAAAGACCGGGGGGGGCGGGGGGGGGGGTCATTTATCTTATTCCCCCTTCTCTTAGCACTTTTTGCGCCTTTGTAAGTCTATTTTTTGTACCTCATTTGTTTTCTCGTTATATATCTTTGTCAAATGCAGTTTTTTTAGCCTTATTAGGTACACATTTTAAAAAAAGCTTTTGTAGCGCAAATCACATGTGTCATATAATCGCAAATCATTCTTAAATCAGGCGCGAGGAGCAGGAGAAATACAAAGTCAAATTAGGCACAAACCAGGAAACTGCTACATGGCGACCTCCGGGGAACTGCTGGGAAAAGGTGCAAAAATTTTTGCAAATACCCCAATGCACTCAAAAAGTCACTACTATGCAACCAATAATGGCGCAAATTTACAATTTTACTTGTGGTTTAACTGCAATCAACACAGAACTTTGAATCAATGATAAATTGATATTAGATGGATAGATAGATAGATAGATAGATATGAGATAGATAGATAGATAGATATGAGATAGATAGATAGATAGATAGATAGATAGATAGATAGATAGATAGATATGAGATAGATAGATAGATATCAGATAGATAGATAGGAGATAGATATGAGATAGATAGATAGATAGATATGAGATAGATAGATAGATAGATAGATATGAGATAGATAGATAGATAGATAGATATGAGATAGATAGATAGATATGAGATAGATAGATAGATAGATAGATAGATAGATAGATAGATATAAGATAGATAGATAGATAGATAGATAGATAGATAGATAGATAGATATGAGATAGATATATAGATAGATATAGATAGATAGGAGATAGATAGATAGGAGATAGATAGATAGATAGATAGATATGAGATAGATAGATATGAGATAGATATGAGATAGATATGAGATAGATATGAGATATATAGATAGATAGATAGATAGATAGATAGATATGAGAGATAGATAGATAGATAGATAGATAGATAGACACATAGATAGATAGATAGATAGATAGATAGATAGATAGATATGAGATAGATAAATATGAAATAGATAGTGAGAGAGATAGATATGAGTTACAAAGAAGAAAGTTAGGTAGATAGATATTAGTTATTAGTTAGATAAATAGAAGTTCTATAACTGTAGACCCTGGACTCTATGTTACTGCTCTGTGATGGAAACAAGCGTCATATTATAAATCTATAATCCGGATTCTTGGATCGCAGAGGACAGGACTCTCAGCCGCAGTATCTTGATGGTGTGAACCCCAGGAGCTAGCACTCTTAAACAAGTAAATCTTCTCTCTATGCAGCACGTTGTCCATCAGTCATCATCCCTGTACGGATCTCCAAGCTTTTGTAGGACTATAACACCCTGTAGTTTGCAGGGATTGCTGGGCATTGTAGTTCCACACGACTTCCCCATTTACACTACACATCATAGAGACCCAGAAATCGCCTGCGTCCTGATTGTGATTGAGAACTAGTGTCTGAATGGAGAGGGGGATGTGATCATACCTGGCAGAAGGGGGTACAGCCTGAATAACTACTACTCTCAGCATGCTCTGGCTACTACAAGACCTGACATTACACACAGCAACACAGAATACACTATGGATAATACTGCACTGTCTGAACTCGCGCTGAATCCAAGTCCATTGAGCACTTTGCACATAAAGGGATGTAATATATGATATACAATGTATACAGAGAAGCAGGGGAGTCCTCTGCCTGAAGGGTTACAATGCAGGTGAATAATCCCATCCCCACTATCCCCATGCACAGTGACTGCAGAGCATGGCTAATCTTCTTTGTGTATCTGCAGATGATTGCACTGGAGGGCAGTGCATGGCTGCAGAGCACTTACCATTGTGCCAGCTCCAGGCTGCTCCCTCCTCTTCCTCCATGCTTTGTTCTCTAGGCAGTGGGCACACAAGGCATCCTTCCCCCAGCCCTGCTCCTCTGTGTGTGCATCTCATCAGCTGCTCACTGCTCCCCCAGGACACACTGGAGTCAGCCTCCCCCTGCCTGTGTCATACCTGTGACGTCCACCAGGGGGAGTGCAGTGACATCAATCACTGGGCGGGCACCTGCTCTGTGCCACCTGCTGGGAAGGTGCCAGTCACCTGGGGACCCAGAGCACATGCCCCTAATACTGACTACATGTGATTGTATCCAGACTGTAATATGAGCTGAAATAATAACATTTTATAATTTTACTGTCAATGTTTATATGTATTTATTATACTATCAAATCAAATCCAATTCCATAAGAATTATATCCAACCCATAAAACTGTCAGTCCTGAGTCTGAATACAATGCAGGGAAGACTGACACATGTCACAGTACAGGGATAATACCCACAGTGATGTCACAGTACAGGGATAATACACACAGTGATGTCACAGTACAGAGATAATACACACAGTGATGTCACAGTACAGGGATAATACACACAGTGATGTCACAGTACAGAGATAATACACACAGTGATGTCACAGTACAGGGATAATACACACAGTGATGTCACAGTACAGGGATAATACACACAGTGATGTCACAGTACAGGGATAATACACACAGTGATGTCACAGTACAGGGATAATACACACAGTGATGTCTCAGTACATGAATAATACACACAGTGATGTCACAGTACAGGAATAATACACACAGTGATGTCACAGTACAGGGATAATAGACACAGTGATGTCACAGTACAGAGTTAATACACACAGTGATGTCACAGTGCAGGGATAATACACACAGTGATGTCACAGAGCAGGGATAATACACACAGTGATGTCACAGTACAGAGATAATACACACAGTGATGTCACAGTACAGAGATAATACACACAGTGATGTCACAGTACAGAGATAATACACACAGTGATATCACAGCACAGGGATAATACACACAGTGATGTCATAGTACAGAGATAACACACACAGTGATGTCACAGTACAGGGATAATACACACAGTGATGTCACGGTCCAGGGGATAATACACACAGTGATGTCACGGTCCAGGGGATAATACACACAGTGATGTCACAGTCCAGGGGATAATACACACAGTGATGTCACAGTACAGGGATAATACACACAGTGATGTCACAGTACAGGGGTAATACACACAGTGATGTCACAGTACAGGGATGATACACACAGTGATGTCACAGCACAGGGATAATACACACAGTGATGTCACAGTACAGAGATAATACACACAGTGATGTCACAGTACAGGGATAACACACACAGTAATGTCACAGTACAGGGATAATACACACAGTAATGTCACAGTACAGGGATAATACACACAGCGATGTCAGAGTACAGGGATAATACACACAGTGATGTCGCAGTACAGGGATAATACACACAGCGATGTCACAGTCCAGGGGATAATACACACAGTGATGTCACAGTCCAGGGGATAATACACACAGTGATGTCACAGTCCAGGGGATAATACACACAGTGATGTCACAGTACAGGGATAATACACTCAGTGATGTCACAGTACAGAGATAATACACACAGTGATGTCACAGTATAGGGATAATACACACAGTGATATCACAGTACAGGGATAATACACACAGTGATGTCACAGTACAGGGGATAATACACACAGTGATGTCACAGTACAGGGATAATACACACAGTGATGTCACAGTACAGGGATAATACACACAGTGATGTCAGAGTACAGAGATAATACACACAGTGATGTCACAGTACAGGGATAATACACACAGTGATGTCACAGTACAGAGATAATACACACAGTGATGTCACAGTACAGGGATAATACACACAGTGATGTCACAGTACAGGGATAATACACACAGTGATGTCACAGTACAGGGATAATACACACAGTGATGTCATAGTACAGAGATAACACACACAGTGATGTCACAGCACAGGGATAATACACACAGTGATGTCACAGTACATGGATAATACACACAGTGATGTCACAGTACAAGTGTAATACACACAGTGATGTCACAGTACAGGGATAATACACACAGTGATGTCACAGTACAGGTGTAATACACACAGTGATGTCACAGTACAGGGATAATACACACAGTGATGTCACAGTACAGGGATACTACACATAGTGATGTCACAGTACAGGGATAATACACACAGTGATATCACAGTACAGGGATAATACACACAGTGATGTCACAGTACAGGGATAATACACACAGTGATGTCACAGTACAGGGAAAATACACACAGTGATATCACAGTACAGGGAAAATGCACACAGTGATATCACAGTACAGGGATAATACACACAGTGATGTCACAGTACAGGGGCAATAAACACAGTGATGTCACAGTACAGGGATAATACACACAGTGATGTCACAGTACAGGGATAATACACACAGTGGGGGTCATTTACTAAGGGCCCGATTCGCGTTTTCCCGATGTGTTACCCGAATATTTCCGATTTGCGCCAATTGTACCTGAATTGCCCTGGGATTTTGGCGCACACGATCGGATTGTGGCGCATCGGCGCTGGCATGCACGCAACGGAAATCGGGGGCGTGGCCGAACGAAAACCCGACGTATTCGGAAAAACCGCCGCATTTAAAAACCGAAAATGTGTCGCTTGGGGCGCGTTCACCTTCATTTGGTCCAGCTCGGTGTATTCCGGCGCGTTCAGATGATTTTCAGCGCAGCAGAGCCACCTGGTGGACGGCGGAGGAACTACCTTCATAAATCCCGTCCGGACCCGAATCCTGTTCAGAGAACGTGCCGCTGGATCGCGAATGGGCTGGGTAAGTAAATCTGCCCCAGTGATGTCACAGTATAGGGATAATACACACAGTGATGTCACAGTACAGGGATAATACACGCAGTGATGTCACAGTACAGGGATAATACACACAGTGATGTCACAGTACAGGGATAATACACGCAGTGATGTCACAGTACAGGGATAATACACACAGTGATGTCACAGTACAGGAATAATACACACAGTGATGTCACAGTACAGAGATAATACACACAGTGATGTCACAGTACAGGGATAATACACACAGTGATGTCACAGTACAGAGATAATACACACAGTGATGTCACAGTACAGGGATAATACACACAGTGATGTCACAGTACAGGGATAATACACACAGTGATGTCACAGTACAGGAATAATACACACAGTGATGTCACAGTACAGAGATAATACACACAGTGATGTCACAGTACAGGAATAATACACACAGTGATGTCACAGTACAGGGATAATACACACAGTGATGTCACAGTACAGAGATAATACACACAGTGATGTCACAGTACAGGGATAACACACACAGTGATGTCACAGTACAGGGATAATACACACAGTGATATCACAGTACAGGGATAATGCACACAGTGATATCACAGTACAGGGATAATACACACAGTGATGTCACAGTACAGAGATAATACACACAGTGATGTCACAGTACAGGGATAATACACACAGTGATGTCACAGTACAGGGATAATACACACAGTGATGTCACAGTACAGGGATAATACACACAGTGATGTCACAGTACAGGGATAATACACACAGTGATGTCACAGTACAGGGATAATACACACAGTGATGTCTCAGTACATGAATAATACACACAGTGATGTCACAGTACAGGAATAATACACACAGTGATGTCACAGTACAGGGATAATACACAAAGTGATGTCACAGTACAGAGTTAATACACACAGTGATGTCACAGTGCAGGGATAATACACACAGTGATGTCACAGAGCAGGGATAATACACACAGTGATGTCACAGTACAGAGATAATACACACAGTGATGTCACAGTACAGAGATAATACACACAGTGATGTCACAGTACAGAGATAATACACACAGTGATATCACAGCACAGGGATAATACACACAGTGATGTCATAGTACAGAGATAACACACACAGTGATGTCACAGTACAGGGATAATACACACAGTGATGTCACGGTCCAGGGGATAATACACACAGTGATGTCACGGTCCAGGGGATAATACACACAGTGATTTCACAGTCCAGGGGATAATACACACAGTGATGTCACAGTACAGGGATAATACACACAGTGATGTCACAGTACAGGGGTAATACACACAGTGATGTCACAGTACAGGGATGATACACACAGTGATGTCACAGCACAGGGATAATACACACAGTGATGTCACAGTACAGAGATAATACACACAGTGATGTCACAGTACAGGGATAACACACACAGTAATGTCACAGTACAGGGATAATACACACAGTAATGTCACAGTACAGGGATAATACACACAGCGATGTCAGAGTACAGGGATAATACACACAGTGATGTCACAGTACAGGGATAATACACACAGCGATGTCACAGTCCAGGGGATAATACACACAGTGATGTCACAGTCCAGGGGATAATACACACAGTGATGTCACAGTCCAGGGGATAATACACACAGTGATGTCACAGTACAGGGATAATACACTCAGTGATGTCACAGTACAGAGATAATACACACAGTGATGTCACAGTATAGGGATAATACACACAGTGATATCACAGTACAGGGATAATACACACAGTGATGTCACAGTACAGGGGATAATACACACAGTGATGTCACAGTACAGGGATAATACACACAGTGATGTCACAGTACAGGGATAATACACACAGTGATGTCAGAGTACAGGGATAATACACACAGTGATGTCACAGTACAGGGATAATACACACAGTGATGTCACAGTACAGGGATAATACACACAGTGATGTCAGAGTACAGGGATAATACACACAGTGATGTCATAGTACAGAGATAACACACACAGTGATGTCACAGCACAGGGATAATACACACAGTGATGTCACAGTACATGGATAATACACACAGTGATGTCACAGTACAAGTGTAATACACACAGTGATGTCACAGTACAGGGATAATAAACACAGTGATGTCACAGTACAGGTGTAATACACACAGTGATGTCACAGTACAGGGATAATACACACAGTGATGTCACAGTACAGGGATAATACACATAGTGATGTCACAGTACAGGGATAATACACACAGTGATATCACAGTACAGGGATAATACACACAGTGATGTCACAGTACAGGGATAATACACACAGTGATGTCACAGTACAGGGAAAATACACACAGTGATATCACAGTACAGGGATAATGCACACAGTGATATCACAGTACAGGGATAATACACACAGTGATGTCACAGTACAGGGGCAATAAACACAGTGATGTCACAGTACAGGGATAATACACACAGTGATGTCACAGTACAGGGATAATACACACAGTGGGGGTCATTTACTAAGGGCCCGATTCGCGTTTTCCCGATGTGTTACCCGAATATTTCCGATTTGCGCCAATTGTACCTGAATTGCCCTGGGATTTTGGCGCACACGATCGGATTGTGGCGCATCGGCGCTGGCATGCACGCAACGGAAATCGGGGGCGTGGCCGAACGAAAACCCGACGTATTCGGAAAAACCGCCGCATTTAAAAACCGAAAATGTGTCGCTTGGGGCGCGTTCACCTTCATTTGGTCCAGCTCGGTGTATTCCGGCGCGTTCAGATGATTTTCAGCGCAGCAGAGCCACCTGGTGGACGGCGGAGGAACTACCTTCATAAATCCCGTCCGGACCCGAATCCTGTTCAGAGAACGTGCCGCTGGATCGCGAATGGGCCGGGTAAGTAAATCTGCCCCAGTGATGTCACAGTATAGGGATAATACACACAGTGATGTCACAGTACAGGGATAATACACGCAGTGATGTCACAGCACAGGGATAATACACACAGTGATGTCACAGTACAGGGATAATACACGCAGTGATGTCACAGTACAGAGATAATACACACAGTGATGTCACAGTACAGGAATAATACACACAGTGATGTCACAGTACAGAGATAATACACACAGTGATGTCACAGTACAGGGATAATACACACAGTGATGTCACAGTACAGGGATAATACACACAGTGATGTCACAGTACAGGGATAATACACACAGTGATGTCACAGTACAGGGATAATACACACAGTGATGTCACAGTACAGAGATAATACACACAGTGATGTCACAGTACAGGAATAATACACACAGTGATGTCACAGTACAGGGATAATACACACAGTGATGTCACAGTACAGAGATAATACACACAGTGATGTCACAGTACAGGGATAACACACACAGTGATGTCACAGTACATGGATAATACACACAGTGATGTCACAGTACAAGTGTAATACACACAGTGATGTCACAGTACAGGGATAATACACACAGTGATGTCACAGTACAGGTGTAATACACACAGTGATGTCACAGTACAGGGATAATACACACAGTGATGTCACAGTACAGGGATAATACACATAGTGATGTCACAGTACAGGGATAATACACACAGTGATATCACAGTACAGGGATAATACACACAGTGATGTCACAGTACAGGGATAATACACACAGTGATGTCACAGTACAGGGATAATACACACAGTGATATCACAGTACAGGGATAATGCACACAGTGATATCACAGTACAGGGATAATACACACAGTGATGTCACAGTACAGGGGCAATAAACACAGTGATGTCACAGTACAGGGATAATACACACAGTGATGTCACAGTACAGGGATAATACACACAGTGGGGGTCATTTACTAAGGGCCCGATTCGCGTTTTCCCGATGTGTTACCCGAATATTTCCGATTTGCGCCAATTGTACCTGAATTGCCCTGGGATTTTGGCGCACACGATCGGATTGTGGCGCATCGGCGCTGGCATGCACGCAACGGAAATCGGGGGCGTGGCCGAACGAAAACCCGACGTATTCGGAAAAACCGCCGCATTTAAAAACCGAAAATGTGTCGCTTGGGGCGCGTTCACCTTCATTTGGTCCAGCTCGGTGTATTCCGGCGCGTTCAGATGATTTTCAGCGCAGCAGAGCCACCTGGTGGACGGCGGAGGAACTACCTTCATAAATCCCGTCCGGACCCAAATCCTGTTCAGAGAACGTGCCGCTGGATCGCGAATGGGCCGGGTAAGTAAATCTGCCCCAGTGATGTCACAGTATAGGGATAATACACACAGTGATGTCACAGTACAGGGATAATACACGCAGTGATGTCACAGTACAGGGATAATACACACAGTGATGTCACAGTACAGGGATAATACACGCAGTGATGTCACAGTACAGAGATAATACACACAGTGATGTCACAGTACAGGAATAATACACACAGTGATGTCACAGTACAGGGATAATACACACAGTGATGTCACAGTACAGGGATAATACACACAGTGATGTCACAGTACAGGGATAATACACACAGTGATGTCACAGTACAGGGATAATACACACAGTGATGTCACAGTACAGAGATAATACACACAGTGATGTCACAGTACAGGAATAATACACACAGTGATGTCACAGTACAGGGATAATACACACAGTGATGTCACAGTACAGAGATAATACA
Organism: Engystomops pustulosus; assembly: GCF_040894005.1. Classification (NCBI taxonomy): domain Eukaryota; kingdom Metazoa; phylum Chordata; class Amphibia; order Anura; family Leptodactylidae; genus Engystomops; species Engystomops pustulosus. The sequence goes on along the minus strand of NC_092411.1, from coordinate 12,159,403 downwards.
CACAGTGATGTCACAGTACAGGGATAACACACACAGTGATGTCACAGTACAGGGATAATACACACAGTGATGTCACAGTGCAGGGATAATACACACAGTGATGTCACAGTACAGAGATAATACACACAGTGATGTCACAGCACAGGGATAATACACACAATGATGTCACAGTACAGGGATAATACACACAGTGATGTCACAGTACAGAGATATTACACACAGCGATGTCACAGTACAGAGATAAAACACAGTGATGTCACAGTACAGGGATAATACACACAGTGATGTCATAGTACAGGATAATACACACAGTGATGTCACAGTACAGAGATAATACACACAGTGATGTATAGTACAGGGAGAATACACACAGTGATGGCACAGTACAGAGATAATACACACAGTGATGTCACAGTACAGAGATAATACACACAGTGATGTCACAGTACAGGATAATACACACAGTGATGTCACAGTACAGGGATAATACACACAGTGATGTCACCGTACAGGGATTATACACACAGTGATGTCAATGTACAGGGATAATACACACAGTGATGTCACAGTACAGGGATAATACACACAGTGATGTCACAGTACAGAGATAATACACACAGTGATGTCACAGTACAGAGATAATACACACAGTGATGTATAGTACAGGGATAATACACACAGTGATGTCACAGTACAGGGATAATACACACAGTGATGTCACAGTACAGGGATAATACACACAGTGATGTCACAGTACAGGGATAATACACACAGTGATGTCACAGTACAGGGATAATACACACAGTGATGTCACAGTACAGAGATAATACACACAGTGATGTCACAGTACAGGAATAATACACACAGTGATGTCACAGTACAGGGATAATACACACAGTGATGTCACAGTACAGAGATAATACACACAGTGATGTCACAGTACAGGGATAACACACACAGTGATGTCACAGTACATGGATAATACACACAGTGATGTCACAGTACAAGTGTAATACACACAGTGATGTCACAGTACAGGGATAATACACACAGTGATGTCACAGTACAGGTGTAATACACACAGTGATGTCACAGTACAGGGATAATACACACAGTGATGTCACAGTACAGGGATAATACACATAGTGATGTCACAGTACAGGGATAATACACACAGTGATATCACAGTACAGGGATAATACACACAGTGATGTCACAGTACAGGGATAATACACACAGTGATGTCACAGTACAGGGATAATACACACAGTGATATCACAGTACAGGGATAATGCACACAGTGATATCACAGTACAGGGATAATACACACAGTGATGTCACAGTACAGGGGCAATAAACACAGTGATGTCACAGTACAGGGATAATACACACAGTGATGTCACAGTACAGGGATAATACACACAGTGGGGGTCATTTACTAAGGGCCCGATTCGCGTTTTCCCGATGTGTTACCCGAATATTTCCGATTTGCGCCAATTGTACCTGAATTGCCCTGGGATTTTGGCGCACACGATCGGATTGTGGCGCATCGGCGCTGGCATGCACGCAACGGAAATCGGGGGCGTGGCCGAACGAAAACCCGACGTATTCGGAAAAACCGCCGCATTTAAAAACCGAAAATGTGTCGCTTGGGGCGCGTTCACCTTCATTTGGTCCAGCTCGGTGTATTCCGGCGCGTTCAGATGATTTTCAGCGCAGCAGAGCCACCTGGTGGACGGCGGAGGAACTACCTTCATAAATCCCGTCCGGACCCGAATCCTGTTCAGAGAACGTGCCGCTGGATCGCGAATGGGCCGGGTAAGTAAATCTGCCCCAGTGATGTCACAGTATAGGGATAATACACACAGTGATGTCACAGTACAGGGATAATACACGCAGTGATGTCACAGTACAGGGATAATACACACAGTGATGTCACAGTACAGGGATAATACACGCAGTGATGTCACAGTACAGAGATAATACACACAGTGATGTCACAGTACAGGAATAATACACACAGTGATGTCACAGTACAGGGATAATACACACAGTGATGTCACAGTACATGGATAATACACACAGTGATGTCACAGTACAGGGATAATACACACAGTGATGTCACAGTACAGGGATAATACACACAGTGATGTCACAGTACAGAGATAATACACACAGTGATGTCACAGTACAGGAATAATACACACAGTGATGTCACAGTACAGGGATAATACACACAGTGATGTCACAGTACAGAGATAATACACACAGTGATGTCACAGTACAGGGATAACACACACAGTGATGTCACAGTACAGGGATAACACACACAGTGATGTCACAGTACAGGGATAATACACACAGTGATGTCACAGTGCAGGGATAATACACACAGTGATGTCACAGTACAGAGATAATACACACAGTGATGTCACAGCACAGGGATAATACACACAATGATGTCACAGTACAGGGATAATACACACAGTGATGTCACAGTACAGAGATATTACACACAGCGATGTCACAGTACAGAGATAAAACACAGTGATGTCACAGTACAGGGATAATACACACAGTGATGTCATAGTACAGGATAATACACACAGTGATGTCACAGTACAGAGATAATACACACAGTGATGTATAGTACAGGGAGAATACACACAGTGATGGCACAGTACAGAGATAATACACACAGTGATGTCACAGTACAGAGATAATACACACAGTGATGTCACAGTACAGGATAATACACACAGTGATGTCACAGTACAGGGATAATACACACAGTGATGTCACCGTACAGGGATTATACACACAGTGATGTCAATGTACAGGGATAATACACACAGTGATGTCACAGTACAGGGATAATACACACAGTGATGTCACAGTACAGAGATAATACACACAGTGATGTATAGTACAGGGATAATACACACAGTAATGTCACAGTACAGGGGTAATACACACAGTGATGTCACAGTACAGAGATAATACACACAGTGATGTATAGTACAGGGATAATACACACAGTGATGTCACAGTACAGGGATAATACACACAGTGATGTCACAGTACAGGGGTAATACACACAGTGATGTCACAGTATAGAGATAATACACACAGTGATGTCACAGTACAGGGATAATACACACAGCGATGTCACAGTACAGGGATAATACACACAGTGATGTCACAGTACAGAGATAATACACACAGTGATGTCACAGTACAGAGATAATACACACAGTGATGTATAGTACAGGGAGAATACACACAGTGATGGCACAGTACAGAGATAATACACACAGTGATGTCACAGTACAGAGATAATACACACAGTGATGTCACAGTACAGGATAATACACACAGTGATGTCACAGTACAGGGATAATACACACAGTGATGTCACCGTACAGGGATTATACACACAGTGATGTCAATGTACAGGGATAATACACACAGTGATGTCACAGTATACAGATACTACACACAGTGATGTCACAGTACATGGGATAATACACACAGTGATGTCACAGTATACAGATAATACACACAGTGATGTCACAGTACATGGGATAATACACACAGTGATGTCACAGTACATGGATAATACACACAGTGATGTCACAGTATAGGGATAATACACACAGTGATGTCACAGTACAGGGATAATACACACAGTGATGTCACAGTACAGGGATAATACACACAGTGATGTCACAGTACAGGATAATACACACAGTGATGTCACAGTACAGGGATAATACACACAGTGATGTCACCGTACAGGGATTATACACACAGTGATGTCAATGTACAGGGATAATACACACAGTGATGTCACAGTATACAGATACTACACACAGTGATGTCACAGTACATGGGATAATACACACAGTGATGTCACAGTATACAGATAATACACACAGTGATGTCACAGTACATGGGATAATACACACAGTGATGTCACAGTACATGGATAATACACACAGTGATGTCACAGTATAGGGATAATACACACAGTGATGTCACAGTACAGGGATAATACACACAGTGATGTCACAGTACAGGGATAATACACACAGTGATGTCACAGTACAGAGATAATACACTCAGTGATGTCACAGTACAGGGATAATACACACAGTGATGTCACAGTACAGGGATAATACACACAGTGATGTCACAGTACAGAGATAATACACTCAGTGATGTCACAGTACAGGGATAATACACACAGTGATGTCACAGTACAGGGGTAATACACACAGCGATGTCACAGTACAGGGATAATACACACATTGATGTCACAGTACAGGGATAATACACACAGTGATGTCACAGTACAGGGATAATACACACAGTGATGTCACAGTACAGAGATAATACACACAGCGATGTCACAGTACAGGGATAATACACACAGTGATGTCACAGTACAGAGATAATACACTCAGTGATGTCACAGTACAGGGATAATACACACAGCGATGTCACAGTACAGAGATAATACACACAGTGATGTCACAGTACAGAGATAATACACACAGTGATGTCACAGTACAGAGATAATACACTCAGTGATGTCACAGTACAGGGATAATACACACAGCGATATCACAGTACAGAGATAATACACACAGTGATGTCACAGTACAGGGGTAATACACACAGTGATGTCACAGTACAGAGATAATACACACAGTCATGTCACAGTACAGAGATAATACACACAGTGATGTCACAGTACAGAGATAATACACACAGTGATGTCACAGTACAGAGATAATACACACAGTGATGTATAGTACAGGGATAATACACACAGTGATGTCACAGTACAGGGATAATACACACAGTGATGTCACAGTACAGAGATAATACACACAGTGATGTCACAGTACAGAGATAATACACACAGTGATGTCACAGTACAGGGATAATACACACAGTGATGTCACAGTACAGGGATAATACACACAGTGATGTCACAGTACAGGGGTAATACACACAGTGATGTCACAGTACAGAGATAATACACACAGTGATGTATAGTACAGGGATAATACACACAGTGATGTCACAGTACAGGGATAATACACACAGTGATGTCACAGTACAGAGATAATACACACAGTAATGTATAGTACAGGGATAATACACACAGTGATGTCACAGTACAGGGATAATACACACAGTGATGTCACAGTACAGGGGTAATACACACAGTGATGTCACAGTATAGAGATAATACACACAGTGATGTCACAGTACAGGGATAATACACACAGCGATGTCACAGTACAGGGATAATACACACAGTGATGTCACAGTACAGAGATAATACACACAGTGATGTCACAGTACAGAGATAATACACACAGTGATGTCACAGTACAGAGATAATACACACAGTGATGTATAGTACAGGGAGAATACACACAGTGATGGCACAGTACAGAGATAATACACACAGTGATGTCACAGTACAGAGATAATACACACAGTGATGTCACAGTACAGGATAATACACACAGTGATGTCACAGTACAGGGATAATACACACAGTGATGTCACCGTACAGGGATTATACACACAGTGATGTCAATGTACAGGGATAATACACACAGTGATGTCACAGTATACAGATACTACACACAGTGATGTCACAGTACATGGGATAATACACACAGTGATGTCACAGTATACAGATAATACACACAGTGATGTCACAGTACATGGGATAATACACACTGTGATGTCACAGTACATGGATAATACACACAGTGATGTCACAGTATAGGGATAATACACACAGTGATGTCACAGTACAGGGATAATACACACAGTGATGTCACAGTACAGGGATAATACACACAGTGATGTCACAGTACAGAGATAATACACTCAGTGATGTCACAGTACAGGGATAATACACACAGTGATGTCACAGTACAGGGATAATACACACAGTGATGTCACAGTACAGAGATAATACACTCAGTGATGTCACAGTACAGGGATAATACACACAGTGATGTCACAGTACAGGGGTAATACACACAGCGATGTCACAGTACAGGGATAATACACACATTGATGTCACAGTACAGGGATAATACACACAGTGATGTCACAGTACAGGGATAATACACACAGTGATGTCACAGTACAGAGATAATACACACAGCGATGTCACAGTACAGGGATAATACACACAGTGATGTCACAGTACAGAGATAATACACTCAGTGATGTCACAGTACAGGGATAATACACACAGCGATGTCACAGTACAGAGATAATACACACAGTGATGTCACAGTACAGAGATAATACACTCAGTGATGTCACAGTACAGGGATAATACACACAGCGATATCACAGTACAGAGATAATACACACAGTGATGTCACAGTACAGGGGTAATACACACAGTGATGTCACAGTACAGAGATAATACACACAGTGATGTCACAGTACAGAGATAATACACACAGTGATGTCACAGTACAGAGATAATACACACAGTGATGTCACAGTACAGAGATAATACACACAGTGATGTCACAGTACAGAGATAATACACACAGTGATGTATAGTACAGGGATAATACACACAGTGATGTCACAGTACAGGGATAATACACACAGTGATGTCACAGTACAGAGATAATACACACAGTGATGTCACAGTACAGAGATAATACACACAGTGATGTCACAGTACAGGGATAATACACACAGTGATGTCACAGTACAGGGATAATACACACAGTGATGTCACAGTACAGGGGTAATACACACAGTGATGTCACAGTACAGAGATAATACACACAGTGATGTATAGTACAGGGATAATACACACAGTGATGTCACAGTACAGGGATAATACACACAGTGATGTCACAGTACAGAGATAATACACACAGTAATGTATAGTACAGGGATAATACACACAGTGATGTCACAGTACAGGGATAATACACACAGTGATGTCACAGTACAGGGATAATACACACAGTGATGTCACAGTACAGGGATAATACACACAGTGATGTCACAGTACAGGGATAATACAGTGATGTCACAGTACAGGGAAAATACACACCCAAATTTACCAAAGCGTTTGCGCCAGTTTTCAGTCTGACCTCTGTCTGAAAAATGTGCACCTAAAAGGGCGAGTTAGTGCTTAATCGTAGTTTGTGGCACATTCCCCTTGTAGCGTTCCCTTCCCCTCGTTGCATTTCAATCCCTGCATAGCGTTCCCTTCTCTGTGTAGCGTTCCCTTCTCCGTGTAGCGTTCCCTTCTGCCTACTACGGAGCACAACCAAATGGAAAACATCAACTTCAGAGAAGTTCAAAGCGTCCATCGATCCATCAGGTGTGACATAGCGCAGCGGCTACTGTATTCTTCTATATACACGTGAAGCTGGTATCTGACAGGCTGCAAAATAGACGCCCATCATGGAGAATGTTGGGATCTTTTATATAGGTGATAAACTGGTCTAGGACTAGAGGATCTCCACTTTTTTACAAAAAAACGTGTCCAACAATATCCACCACAGGAGACAAATGATTCCACTTTACTCCATCATTCACAAGTACAAGTTCATCTTCTTAATATCATGCGGTGAGCTCATCGTCATGTGTAGGCCATATAGCAGAACTTACTTCATAGCCAGTGCCATAGTAGCAAATGCAAATCAATCGCTCCATTGGAGTAATGTAAAATAATTCCATGATACACTCGCGTAGTTTTGACCTTGGGCAGAGACTCACACTCCTCCGATCGCTACGTAGGATAGTGTAAGCCACATGACTCCATGTAATAAATGATATGATCTTACAGTGTCCGAACAATACCAAATAATACCGCTCTGCAGTGTCCCCTCAATACAAACCAGCATGCTGTGCCCAAAACAGTACAAAGATACCCCCATACAGCACCCAAAACAAACCACAAGTATGCAAGTAATTGCACCCTACATTTTGCGAATAATACAGGGGCTTATTGGCGGCCGCATTTCCGTCGGGTTTTCCAACGTTTTCGGGGATCGCTCCACTTAGACAGGGATTTAGCAGGGGATTGTGTTGCACGCGATCGGATTTTGGTGCATAGGCGCCGGTTTTCATGCGACATAAATAGGGGGCGGTGCCGTCAGGTGATCCAATTGATTTGGACTGAGCGCGGGATAAAACTTTCAAATTGTGTCACAAGACAATGCACTTACATGCACCAGGAAGAAGAAGGTGAACTCCGGGGACCTGAGCGGGGAAGCGACACATGCAGGATATCGGGTGCAGGATCTTAGTGACTCCCCGCACAGCGCATTATACACGGACAATGCACTTACATGCACCGGGAAGAAGAAGGTGAACTCCGGGGACCTGAGCGGGGAAGCGTCACATGCAGGATATCGGACACACGATCTTAGTGACTCCCCGCACAGCGCATTATACACGGACAATGCACTTACATGCACCAGGAAGAAGAAGGTGAACTCCGGGGACCTGAGCAGGGAAGTGACACAAGCAGGATATCGGGGGCACGATCTTAGTGACTCCCTGCACAGCGCATTATACACGGACAATGCACTTACATGCACCAGGAAGAAGAAGGTGAACTCCTGCGGACCTGAGCGGGGAAGTGACACATGCAGAATATCGGGTGCACGACCTTAGTGACTCCCCGCACAGCGCATTATACACGGACAATGCACTTTAAGGATCTCCTCCGGACGGGTAAGTAGATAAGCCCCACAGTGTTCCCCAATAATACCGTCATGCAGTGTCCAAATATTCCTTGTATGGTCCTGTCTCTACATCCATTTCCCTTGATATTATTTGGGATTATGGCCATATATTTATCATAGATGCCCCCGTCCATTTGCCCCTTTTACTTTATAGTCAAAAATGTTCCCATATTTGTCAGGATGGTGACAGGATCCTGTCTCTGACTTCTCCTTCATCTCCTTTCACATAAGTTCTCATGAAGCTCAGGCATCCGACAAGATCCTGCAACCAAAATAACCGTGCAGCCCGGATTATGTCCATTATCTGTCAGTAATCTGCTACTAGAAATACTCTCCGCGCTGGGGGAGGGGAGGGTAATATCTGCATTATGGGAAATCCATCTTTTTTTCGGAGGATGGATCCGAGCCTAAGGGCTCATTTACACAGCAGGGAATTTCATCCATGTGCTGTCAGTGTTTCCAATGCGCAGAACACGGAACATTGATTTCTGGCTTCCATTTCCAAAAAAAGCATTGCCCTATTTTTATCCTGTTTTCCTGTGGACCATTACTAGGAGACTGGAGACGGTGAAGCTTAATCAGAGAAGATTTCTATAAATTACCCATATATCAAAACCAATCATGATAAACCATGGACATTACTTATAGATCCAGGCACCGTGACTGCGGTAATCATCTTATATTTGTTGTCCATGGCCTCCTCCCTGCTAAAATCACCTTTCAAAATTATGCTAATAAGCTGCCTCCTTTTTGCAGCTTCACAGGCTGTTACACTGTCCCCCTCCCAGTGTGTCCTGAAACTTCCTCTGCTGCAGTGAGATAACATCAGAAAGAGGAAGGGAGCAGAAGGGGAGGATGGAACAATGTAACAGCCTGTGAATCTGCAGTACGGAGGGGCTCTGGTGACGCCCCTCAGGCTTATTAGCACAAGTCGATTTTAGAACAAAGGAGGCCATGGATAACAAATATAAGAAGATCCCACAGTCCCGGTGCCTGGATCTATGAGTAATGTCCCTGGTTTATCAGGATGGATTCTGCTGGGAGATTTCCTCTAAAAGGACGGTAACTTTTTAACAAACTTTGTATAAAAGCCTACAAAAAACTTTGTACAGTATCTTATTAGGGGAAAGTGTTTCCTTCTCCACTTACTTTGGCTCTTATCACCCTCCTCCTTTTTCCTAATCTGTGTTTCAATCTGAAATCTCTGCTGAATTCCTTCTTGCTAGACACAAAACACAAGCTCAGATTACAGAGAACTGGGAGGTGAGAGAGGGAAGTCACATAATTCCTTGAAACTACTCTTCATGTACACAAACTGGATTACTGATTGCTGCTCAGTGTAACAGCTTGACAAGCAAGGACAAGAATGCTCGTCCTAATTAGAGGGTTGTTGCCGCATTAGGATGTGCAATCTCATCCTGATGATCAGACAGGCACTGTGAAATTTTAGAACAGTAAGCCATAATTTTGTCATATTTCACTGTATCTGCCCCATTGTCTATGTACCCACCCCCCCCCACTATGAGCGGTTTCTATATTCAGGCCATTAATAACCCTCCAGCTGAACGTCTCGCCCTACTGAGGCTCCACTCGCAGAGCCGCTCCTAATTAATTGTGCAGCCGAGCATGTGGGGAACTATTAGTGTTATTAGGGGATGAGTGCGGAGGGTTGTATTCGTGTAATGACACCGCCGCGTGCTTGTCATTATATCCGCCAACTTCTGCTATTAACCCAATGGCTGCCAACAAGTTACTAATTTAAAGGGCAAGACTTCCCTTTAGTGACTGATAGAAAAATAGGGTCAACGGTGAAGGGGTGTCATGGGGTTTATGCTCAGTACTAGAGAGAAATTAGATAGGAAAAATATTTCGGTAATCTACAGTCTCCACAAGGGGGCGTGAGTCCATGAGAACTTACCGTCCAATGTGCCAATGTCATGCCCCTGCGACTGTGCCAAACGGTGCCGCTTACCACTCTCATTACACTGAGCTGGGGACATCTTAAATTATAAAATTTGCTTGCTTAAAGCCACCACAAGGGGGAGCAAACTGCATACAAATTTAAAGGCGCTGTCTTGGATGTTAAACAGTATCTGTGTTTAAAGTTGTCCTTGGAAACCACAACATAAAGATGCACCATATGTAGCTGACCTTAATAATAATAATAATTCCTGTATTTATATAGCGCACACAGATTCTGCAGCGCTGCACAGAGCTTGCCAGATCAGTCCCTGTCCCCAATGGGGCTCACAATCTAATCACCTTACCTGTATGTTTTGGAGTGTAGGAGGAAACAGGAGGACCCGGAGGAAACCCACGCAAACAAGGAGAGAACATACAAACTCTTTGCAGATGTTGACCCTGGGACTTGAACCCAGATCCCTAGCGCTGCAATTCTGTAATACTAACCACAGAGTCACCATGCTGCAAGGCTGTAGTGCTAACCAGTGAGTCACCATGCTGCAAGCCTGTAGTGCTAACCACTGAGTCACCATGCTGCAAGCCTGTGGTGCTGACCACTGAGCCACCGTGCTGCCCCTATTCATACAAGGTGCAGAGGCATCCATTAATATTCATATATATGGTGAAATGCAGAGATGCTATGAATAGAGATGAGTAGATCCGAACATCCCGTTCAGGTCCAGGGTCCAAAGCTGCTCCAGAAGTCCGATTTTGCATGTGGCAGGTCTGAACATGGTTCCAAAAACATGTTTTTTTCCTCCTTAAGGAACAGCGCCACACCTGTCTGTAGGTCATGACTGGTACTGCAGCTGATTTGTGGGAAAGAAGTAAATCTATAGACAATAGAGGTCAGTACTAAAAGATCTTGTCCTATATTAGGGGTCACTTTATGCACAATTTTACCAATATAGCATTGTCCAAAGTGGAGAACTCCTTTAAGTGCTGTACATAGGAATCATAGAGGTCACCGCTCACGGCCGACTGAACTAGTTACTCATCAATCATTACACGTGTAAGTGGCGATGGAGCGTGTGCGCAGCGTGGACTGTACTACAGATTACGGATCGCCCTTTGCACTGCTCACAATCTGATGAATAATGCAACGTATGGACGACATAAACGCGCCATTATTCCAGAGGTATTCATCAATGCTACATGCGTGTTACTAGGAACACAATCAATGCCCCGGTGGAATACGTCACTGACTACAACAAACTGGTCACATATTATACTGTCTAAATATGGCGTAATAAGAATACCAAACTCAGGATTGGCGCTGCCCCTTTGCAGTGTTTATGCCTCATAACAATTACTTTGAGAATTGCGAATTTTTCACATTTAAAATTGACCTGCAATACTTCTTGTCGCCACTTGGTGCGCTGTTAATAATAACAAGTGTCAGAATGCAACGTAACACCACATCGCCACCTAGGGGATAGAAACATTTATTACATGCACTCATAAATTCTACTCTAACCTCCTTAGCATGTAGCCAGTTTGTATGTTAAAGCAAATCTACCATTTGATTTGTTGCAAAATGAAGCAAACATACCCTGAGAATGTTGTAGCTACATTGATGCAGAAACAAATCTTGTTTAATCCCTGAACTAAGTGGTTTTGCTGAAAAAACTAATTATAACATTCAGGGCCTTGGGAAAGCTGGATTGCTTCAGCCTGCCATTGATAAACACATTACAACAGTATAGACACGACTAATTAAGCTGAGCTGAGGTTCACTCATACACAGCAGCTGGGGGATGGTGCAGCAATTGATTACTTCTGCCTCTCAGGAATAACAAAGTGAATACATCATTATCTGATGCAGTGCATAACTAACGTGAGAGGAAAAGGCAGAGCCAGGCAAAGGAGTGCCGGAGCTTCATTATCATAATTTTATAATTATGTTAAGTTACACCAGCCACCGATGTGTGAGAGGCGGAGACTCACATTACACCTGCCCCCGATGTGTGAGAGGCGGAGACTCACATTACACCAGACCCCGATGTGTGAGAGGCGGGGACTCACATTACACCAGCCCCCGATGTGTGAGAGGTGGGGACTCACATTACATCAGCCCCCGATGTGTGAGAGGCGGGGACTCACATTACACCAGTCCCCGATGTGTGAGAGGCGGGGACTCACATTACACCAGCCCCCGATGTGTGAGAGGTGGGGACACACATTACTCCAGCACCCGATGTGTGAGAGGCGGGGACTCACATTACACCAGCCCCCGATGTGTAAGAGGCGGAGACTCACATTACACCAGCCCCCGATGTGTGAGAGGCGGGGACTCACATTACACCAGTCCCCGATGTGTAAGAGGCGGAGACTCACATTACACCAGTGCCCGATGTGTAAGAGGCGGAGACTCACATTACACCAGCCCCCTATGTGTGAGAGGCGGGGACTCACATTACACCAGCCCCCGATGTGTGAGAGGCGGGGACTCACATTACACCAGTCCCCGATGTGTGAGAGGCGGGGACTCACATTACACCAGCCCCCGATGTGTGAGAGGCAGAGACTCACATTACACCAGCCCCCGATGTGTGAGAGGTGGGGACTCACATTACACCAGCCCCCGATGTGTGAGAGGAGGGGACTCACATTACACCAGCCCCCGATGTGTGAGAGGCGGGGACTCACATTACACCAGCCCCCGATGTGTGAGAGGAGGGGACTCACATTACACCAGCCCCTGATGTGTGAGAGGCGGGGACTCACATTACACCAGCCCCTGATGTGTGAGAGGCGGGGACTCACATTACACCAGCCCCCGATGTGTGAGAGGCGGGGACCCACATTTCACCAGCCCCCGATGTGTGAGAGGCGGGAACTTACATTACACCAGCCCCTGATGTGTGAGAGGTGGGGACTCACATTACACCAGCCCCCGATGTGTGAGGCGGGGACTCGCATTACACCAGCCCCCGATGTGTGAGAGGTGGAGACTCACATTACACCCACCCCCGATGTGTGAGAGGCGGGGACTCACATTACACCAGCCCCTGATGTGTGAGAGGCGGGGACTCACATTACACCAACCCCCGATTTGTGAGAGACGGAGACTCACATTACACCAGCCCCCGATGTGTGAGAGGTGGAGACTCACATTACACCCGCCCCCGATGTGTGAGAGGCGGGGACTCACATTGCACCAGCCCCCGATGTGTGAGAGGCGGAGACTCACATTACACCAGCCCCCGATGTGTGAGAGGCAGGGACTCACAGTACACCAACCCCTGATGTGTGAGAGGCGGGGACTCACATTACACCAGTACACAGCAAAAGTTTGGAGACACCTTCTCACTCAAAGAGTTTTCTGTATTTTCATGACTATAAATTGTGATGGTGTGGGGGGGCTATTAGATCATGAAGCAGAGTAGTGGGGGTGGCTACACCAGATGACTTGACCTCAACAGTCACTAGAACCTGAACCCAATCGAGATGGTTTGGGGTGAGCTGGACCGCAGAGTGAGGGCAAAAGGGCCAACAAGTGCTCAGCATCTCCGGGAACTCCTTCAGGACTGTTGGAAGACCATTTCAGGTGACTACCTCTTGTATCTCATCAAGAGAAGCCAAGAGTGTGCAAAGCAGTAATCACAGCAAAAGGACCTAGAATATAAAACAGATTATCAGTTGTTTCACACTTTTTGTTACGTATATAATTCCACATGTGATAATTCATAGTTTTGATGTCTTCAGTGGGAATCTACAATTTTTATAGTCATGAAAACTCTTAATGAGAAGATGTGTCCAAACTTTGTACTGTATGTAACTTTTTTTTGTTTTCTAACAGATGTGTATTTATCCAGATTTCCCAAATTTTTTACAATTTTTCACCCATTTTGATTCTCTGCGATTACTGCGCCATCTGCCAATGAAAATGACCTGAATCTTAGATTGAATCAAGGTCACTTAATCTCTCAGTGTTGTCCCCCTCAGAACTTATTTATTTCGTGTTCCTTGGACTTCCTTTCCACAGCAGAAAGCGGATAAATCCTCCTCCCCCAGGGCGGAGCTAACCACCCTCCTCCCCCAGGGCGGAGCTAACCACCCTCTTACATTTCTGGAAGGGGTATAATTACCAGGTGCAACTCAGGAGCTCCTGACTTTAATGTTAGCCCCGCCCCCGAGGACTTCTGGAGTCCGCCTCTGAGGAATCAATAGTGGCCATCTCATGGATCCAGGGCGGTTCTGACTGCATTACAGAGGGACGTACTAGTGACATAACTTGCCAGCCTTCCTTTTTTTATCCAACACCTAATTCACTAAATTTAGGAGTGACATTTACAATTCTAATAACTGGGGCTACAAACACTGGACAACTCCCTGTTTCCATACACCCTAGGAGGTCCTACTTTTTCATAGGCCCATTACAAGTGAAACAATGATCCCAAAGCCAGTCTGCAACATAAGACCCCCTTACAGCGCCACCCCTGGGGTTATGGAGCATTACACAGAGTGGACTGAAACCAATTGTCTGTTGAGATAAAACACAAATGTTCTGGATTTCTCTGCATTGAAAGAGTCTTTATTGCCACAATCCGCTCTGAATAATAATGGAGGGTCCTAAAAGCGGGAACCACCCCCCATAATCACAGAATTATCATTATATATTCCAAATTTATGAATCCCTTTAACAGGTGTATACTGAATGGATGGATGGATTTGTCCCAATGGTCTGCCCCTTATTCTTCATTGGCAATGAGTCCTTCCTGGGGGTCCGCCCCGTAGTCTGTGACTGGTATGAGTGAAGACGAGCCCTTCCGGGTGGTCCGCCCCGTAGTCTGTGACTGGTATGAGTCATGAGGAGCCCTTCCTGGTGGTCCGCCCCGTAGTCTGTGACTGGTATGAGTGAAGACGAGCCCTTCCTGGGGGTCCGCCCCGTAGTCTGTGACTGGTATGAGTGAAGACGAGCCCTTCCGGGTGGTCCGCCCCGTAGTCTGACTGGTATGAGTGAAGACGAGCCCTTCCTGGTGGTCCGCCCCTGTGTGTCTTATCTGTAGTGTCAGTGAGGTCCGGGCTGACGATCGCTCTGTATCCGGGAGTCATTAGCAGATAAGGTAGCGCACAATCCCTTTCCCGCGCAGCTCCCGGATGCGGTGACAGTGCCGCAGGATGCTCAGCATTCCATGGAATCTCTTATCCACCTTCACTTGAGTAAATTCTTTGATATCTTGGTCGACAATAAAAAATTGGCCTGGGGGGGGAGCCAAAACAAGAAAATCAAGTCATCAGGTGACGATGAGAAATCTCTATAGGGGGCTTATATATGTAACAGCTTGTTGTTTAACCCTTAAAACATTCAGGAATTTTTCAGATTTTTTTTCCGCCTTCACTTTCCAACAGTCTATACTCATTGCTTTTGTACGTTACTTTCTAAGAGGCTGATATTTTTAATAAAAATCTGCAATATGAATGGACATCGTGTGGATTTATAGATATTCTCATTGACATTTAACTTAATTTGTGTGAGATATATATATATTACACACACACATATACACACACATTTCTTCAATTGGATGTCGTTAAGAAAAATTTACCTGTGTGAAGATAATTTCCTATAAATGTAGTCACATGTTCCCTTAGAGACAAGATTGTTGTCCTTGGATACAACCACCGCTGCACAGGGATTGCACAAAGAAACAAAACTGTTTTTGCAAATTAGATGACCAAATGCGATTACTGCATGTCCCACAGCCGTCCTGTGTGAAAGCTGATTCCAGGTGGTCCTGTGCCTCAATAGCGAATGTCTGACCACTGCTCCCAAAGTGTGGAGGTGGTTGTATCCAAGAACAACAATCTCGTTTCAACATGGCTACATTTATGAGGAATTATGTTCGCACTGTTAGATATTTTTTAAATAACATCCAATTGAAAAAATGTAGGACATTATGAAATTAAAGGTGAATGCCCTCATGAAAGCCCCCTAAAGGCACTAATGAGCCCCCCTAACTAACATAATACCCCCTGCTTACGCTGCAGCCTCTGCTCTGTGTAGTGAAGCTGGTCTGGTGCAGGAGAGGCCCCGAGAATAGTAGGGACAGCTGCTCCCGGCTCCTCTCCTGCCACTCCTCGGGGTCCTGACACCGGTGCATACAACCGCATCCCGGATTAGTAACCGGAGCAGAAGGAGAGGTCTGGTGGGGCGAGCACTTGTTATGTACAGGGGGGCCGCAGCTTGTGCCCCCCTTCTCTAATGTCATAACCTGCTGTACAAGAGTGAGATGTTCACTTCTATGGAGCTATAGGTTAAAGGGGTTGTAGAGGATAATAAAACCGTGGCAGCAGTCCACAGATCTCTGCTGTATTCACTTCAATGGAGCGGAGCAATGGAGGATTAGAGGCTGAACCACAGCTCGGCCTATATATATCCACAAAGGTACCACAGAGTCCTCCCCATTGGTGGAGGCTTCTCCGGCCGGCACAGACCTTTAGGGGCCGGCACAGACCTTTAGGGGCCGGCACAGACCTTTAGGGGCCGGCACAGACCTTTAGGGGCCGGCACAGACCTTTAGGGGCCGGCACAGACCTTTAGTGTCGGCGGTCTCCTCCTCCTTGAAGCGCCCCAGCTGCTTTCTGGCGATGTTGTTGAGGGTCTTGAGAGGTTGGTGCATGATCTTGTACTTGCCCACCACGGCCTTGTTGAGTTCTTCGATCAGGTGGTTGATCTGCTCGTAGGTCAGACGGTTTTTCATGTACCTGTGGGAGGAGCCACAAGGAGCCGGTCAGTGCGTTATCTCTGGCATCGCAACTGCTGGAACTAATTCATGTAACTCGTGCATTGTCCTAACACGGCTGTGCTCAAGCTCTAGTCATTGAACTGCTTAGCCCTTCCCTTCTATGTAAAAATCGTAACGGTAACAAATGGCTGTGGAGCAGTTGGGTGCACAGAGACAAGTGACAGCAGTGTGAGGACACGCCCCCAGTGCACTTGGAGAAACTACAATCCTAGAATATAAATCCACATAACACAGACCTGCTGTTACTAACAACATACACAACCGTCTGATTACACAGATCCCCAAAAACAATACCAAACACTGGCTGCAGAGAGCACAGCAGTGGGAGGACATGCCCACAGAGCACACGGAGAAGCTACAATCCTGGAATATAAATACATATAACACAGTCCTGCTGTTACTAACAACATATCGCTCCAGGGACAATAACGAACAATACTTGCAAAAAGCACAGCAGTGTGAGGACACTTGCACTTGGAGAAGCTGCAATCCTAGAATGTAAATCTGTATTTCACAGTCCTGCTGCTACTAACAACATACACAGAGGTGCGATTACACAGATATCCAGGAATCATACAAATTCAACGGCTGCACGGTGACACCTACTGATACATCCCTTTAAATGGTCACAAGCTGCAGCACTAGACAATATGACAGCGGCTCAGGTCTCCATCCCTTCGCTGTACTTTATACTGCAGCTCTGCTTCCTCAGGTTGGCTCCTGTGTGTCAGCACAGGCCCAGCAGTGTCGGGAGACTCAGCCTTTACCACAATAACCCCAGAATGATCACATCTGACAACATCTGATATCTGCCTGTCCCCTCCTTACGCCGGCACACTGGTGAAGTCCTGCACGGTGATCAGCTCCATTTCTTTGATGGGTTTTTCTTTGACGGGTTTCTTTGCCGGCTCTGGAGCGGTGACCTTGGCTTCAGCAGGAGGCTCCTCGCTTGGGACCGAATTACTAGGAAACGGAGGACACAAGACATTAATATTCAGAGCGCGAGTCATCCCCGAGGGGGAGATCACTGTCATGCACACAGGAACGCGGTGAGGTCATCTACATAACGCGAATGGCCTAACAGAGGGGTGGGATCAGTGCACAGCGGGGGGGGGGGGCCCCACAAGCAGGACTCATAGGAAGGGGCATGCGGTTATATAGAACATAAGAATCGGGCCTCCAACTGCAGACTGGGGGGAAAAACCGGGTGGTCAGCATTACTACTAGGAACCTGTCATCAGGGATCTCATTCTCTCTAAAGACCTGTCAAAGCTGCAGTGCACATCTGCCTTTCTGCATTACCATATAATTGTGTGTTATAACTTACCTTCCATCTGACAGAATCCTCTATGTAGTCTCAGGGGTTGGGCTTTGGATGCATTTAAAAAAAAAACATTTGACTTGACTGTGCTGCAGACTCCTCAGCTCTCATCCCCCACCTTTGTGCTCCTGTACAGCTCCTCCCTCTCCCACTGATGTCAGCTCACTGGGCTGTGACCTCTGTGAAGCAGCAGGAGGGAGGAGCTGTACAGGAGCACAAAGGTGGGGGCTGAGAGCTGAGGAGTCTGCAGCACAGACACATGTTTTTTGAAATGCATCCAAACCAAAGCCCAAACCCCTGGGACTACACAGAGGATTCTGTCAGGGTGCAAAGTAAGTTATAACAGACAATTATATTGTAATGCAAATGCTCAGAGAAAGCAGAAAAACATATGTGCACTGCAGGTGTAACCTACCTTTAGTGAGAATGGGGTCCCGGGTGACAGGTTCCCTTTAAGTTATGATGTTCCAGTCCTAATAGGGAAACTATTCAGGACTAAACAACTGTGCAATCAAAAATATAACACTCACTAATACAGGTTAATACTAATAGTGCCATATGCAGCAACCACATGGGGCCCGTGAGCCGCCGCCATACTCCGGTAACAGACTTGTGATGTACTAATACGTAACAAATCATTAAGGGGTTAAAAATGAAGAATTCTCTTCATTCAGGTAATTTTTCCACATGCTTATGGCGCAGAACTCTTCACCTACAAGGACAGAGCAGAAGGTTACGTGGACTGGATTTCCCCTTTACCTGGTTGGACTCTTCTTGGGAAGATGAGGAGGAACATTGTCCCGGAGGTGAGAGGCTTCCTGGACGTCGCCCTCTAGTGTCAGCTGCAGCTCCTGAAGCACAGAGAATACGGCCCCTCCATAGGTAACAGTGTATGGTGCATACATTCACAGAGATTTACATGGAGGCAGATTCATTGCTCCAGTGATGTTCTGGCCCTGAAGAGGAACTGCACCCCAAAATGGTTGTATCAAGTATGACTGGGGAATTGGGGTCCCCTTCCCAACTATGTGTCCTACTGCTACATTAAATACTATGGGAGGGACTAAAATTGGCAAGCACCAGGCTGGGGTATCTCCTGCACTCCCATTCACTGCCTATGAGATGCTGGAGATACCTGAGCGCTGTGATTGGCAATTACTAGCACTTCCATAGCACTGAATGGAGCAGCAGGACATGCCGCTCCAACAATTAGTAAGAATGAGACCCCCTGAGCAGCGTAACCCCCCCTCCCACAATCAGTTTGTTACCCCTTTTTACTGAGTAGCAGCGGGACTGTGAAAAATGAATTTATAGTTCAGGATTTTACCTGTGTTTGCTGTTCTCTCCATTCAGCGCCTGCTGTAGTATAAAACCAGAAGCTTCCTATAGCTTTTACTCAGAAGAGAGAAAAGGAGCTGTTGACCTATTCAATACAGAAAGCTAAGAGCACAGCAGTGTTAGGACATTCCCCTTCTTGGAGAAGCTACAATCCTGGAATATAAACCATATTTCCCAGTCCGCTGCCCCTAACATACACAGGAGTATAATGATACAGATCTCCAGGGACAATACCCAAAACTGGCTTCAGAGAGCTTAGGGAACAGCAGGGTCAGGAAACATGCCCGGAGCCCTAGGAGAAGCTACAATCCTGGAATATAAATCCATACAATCACAGTCCTGCTGCTACTAACAACACACAAAGGTATGAATACACATCTCTCCAGAGGCAACACCTAACACTTACTGCAGAGAGCACAGCAGTGTGAGGACACCACCCCCCAGAACACTAGGAGAATCTACAAACATGGAATATAAAACCATATTTCACAGTCCTGCTGCTACCAACAGCATACACAATTCTCCAGAGACATACCCAATAATGTCTACAGAGAGCACAGAGCTCTGCAGTGTGAGGACAGGTCCCCAGTACAATCCTGGAATAAAACTCCATATCTCACAGTTCTGCAGCTACTAACAACACACACAAGAGGTTTGATTGCATAACTCTCCAGAGACAATACCCAACACTGATTGCAGAGAGCCAAGCGGTCAGCAGTGTGAGGAAATGCCCTAGTACAATCCTGGAATAAAACTTCATATCTCACAGTCCTGCTGCTACTAACAAACAATACACAAAGGTCTGGAATCTACATATTTACTGCTGACAGGTTCCCTTTAACCAACCAGAATGTCCAATTATTTTTGCCCAGTTCTGGGGGCGGACGTTACATCACTCTCCGTCTTACCTTTAAGGACTTTGCGATGGTTTCCTGCCTCTGTACCTCTGTCTCCACTTTGTTGAGCAGTTCACAGAGCAGCTGCAGCTCATAGGTCACCTTACTGAGCACCGCCCCCAAGGAGGGGTCCTGCCCTGTGTGTAGAGGGGAACAGAAATAAAGTTTAAAAGTGGTTTATCCATGAAAGCAAATTCTCAAATTATAATCCCTTTGTGATGTTCACACAATAAAGATACTTTTTAACCCCTTACTTTACAATGTTACTCAGTATTATTGCTGTTTAGCTCCTATCACTCAGTGATGGTCAGTGTCAGACACCAGAGTGTGAGCGGGGACTCTAAGCAGACACTTCATGATTCCTCTGTGCTGTGAGATGCAGTGTGCTGACAATGTGCTTAGATTATCAGGGTACAGGGTTTATATACACTTATTTAGCTTCTGAACATTCTACTAGTATCTGACACATAGAAGGAGAGATGAGACAGATCAGAGATGACGCGATCCATGAGATGGATATAACACACAATGACTCTCTGCTATCTCACCTAATGAATAAAACACACAGTCAGCTCTGCTATAAAGACCTTATCTGTCTGTAGCTTGTAGAGTAAGCCTCTGCATGCTGCTGCTTGCCGACAGGAAGTGCCTGTGTTGGAGTTGGTCTTGTAATGCAGGGGGGAGGGGCAGGGGGCAGGAGGCAGAGAGCACTGCAGTGTGCAGATAGGAGAAGCTATTCATGAAAAAAATCCAACCATAGTCAGAAGATTTATGGTCGTATCCAGGGGCAACCAAAATTGTAACCAAAGCACCAGGATTGATTTGACAGGTTGTAATTATATCTGTGTAATGCTGCATTTTTGTTAATAACAGTGAATTAGAGAATTTGTTATTTTGTTATCCTGAGTAGATTTAAGAATCTTGTCTTTGTGGGAGGAATACCCCTTTAAGGATAACTTCTGACCATTTGCCCTATTCGGGGGAGATGGATATAATGATGATGATGATGGGATCCCCCTCCGCTTGGTTGTATGAAGCAGGATATTCATAGCTCCTGATGGGGATTCTCCTGCAGGATCGTCTCGTCCGATGGGGGTTATACTCACCGATGTGGCGAAGCTGCAGCGTCTTCTTAATTACAGATATCTTCGAGTTGATGTGAAAACACAGATCATCCAGCTCCAGCGCCTCCATGTCTCACCAAAACCCTGGGGGGAGAAGATCACAGCAATGATGAGCGCAGGGGGGTCTTAATGTCCATTATTTCGGAGGGATTATGATTGGCTTTAATTAGGACACTCTAATTATGACACAAGTAATCGCATAAGGAGAGTGAGGTAGGTCACTTCACATGATGACATCATACAGCTTCAGGACGGTATACTATGACGTCATACACCACCGTCAGCGCCGTGTAAGGCCTCTGCTACCATTTGACACATACACAGGTGTCATCACATCCCCCTCCATCCCTGCGCTGTGTAATAACATCAACCATCACCGACCTGACAGCCGCTCCCGGGGCCGGTGCATTCAAATCTACCCGCCGAGCGCAGCGGTGACGTCACAGCCAATAGCACCGGAACACTAGAGCGCGAACTGCTCCGCCCACAAATGTCTCCGCACCCGGTATGCGCTGCCCGCGGGCGGCCATACTTCTGGAGCCCGTGTTGTAACTGATGAGAGCGATCTCTTTCAAGTGCAATATTAGATATCACGGCTCAGTACAGCGTCCATGTTGTGTTAGTCTTCCTGTATCTATAGTGTCGCTGCTAAATCCGGTCCAGTCAGTGCCATGAGCGCTGGTTCTCCAGTGTTTTAACGGTTTAGTCCATCTATAAGGATCCATTGGTTCAATAATTGTCAAAATTCACCAATAAAAAGTCATTAATTACACACTAACAGTTATGGGGTAGAAATGGGGTCAGATGATTTGGACCCCTATTGCAATGGAGGGTCCTGAGGCCATTGTTTGCATGTGACGGGGTCATGGGTTCACACCTCTGTATTAGTCAGGGGTTAGGGGTCACCAGTGACGGGTTAGGGGTCACCAGTGACGGGTTAGGGGTCACCAGTAACTGGTTGGGGGTTAGGGTTCACCAGTGACTGGTTGGAGGTTAGGTTTCACCAATAACTGGTTGGGGTTACGGGTCACCAGTGACTGGTTGGGGGTTAGGGGTCACTAATGGCCCAATGACTGGTTGGGGGTTAGGGGTCACCAATGACTGGTTGTGGTTAGGGGTCACCAATGACTGGTTGTGGTTAGGGGTCACCAATGACTGGTTGGGGGTTAGGGGTCACCAGTGACTGGTTGTGGTTAGGGGTTACCAATGACTGGTTGGGGGTTAGGGGTCACCAGTGACTGGTTGGGGATTAGGGGTCACCAGTGACTGGTTGGGGGTTAGGAGTTACCAGTGACTGGTTGGGGTTTAGGGGTCACCAATTACTGGTTGGGGGTTAGGGGTCACCAGTGACTGCTATTGCTATTTGTCCCATTAGAGGATCCAGTTTTTATGTGTCCACAACTGCAACACCCCTGCCAACATATACGCAAGGGAGTAGTTGCGAATAGTGCCCTCTACCTCACCCAATGGATAATACAGGGAGATCTCAGGTAATCTGCAGCCATAGCCTCTGCCTGGACAGGCAATAGTTAAATGGATGTAAGATGTTATCCAATGATATTGCTTTATTGTAAACTGGAGTGTGATTGGATAGGTGCTACCACCTGGCCAGTATAATACCCCTGTGCAGGGGGAGCACATGCTCCAGACCTCATGTTCTTTACACAGAGTAGAAAGTCACACCTGCTGTCAGAGTGAAGAGAGAGTCAGTGTGTAGCACACCTTTAGTGCTGCCACAGAACCCAATCCCAGGAACTCAGGAGACTCTAATCCAGAGCAGCAGCTTCCACGGTTTGGACACAGCTTAATCTCCATTATCCCAGGCTGCATCTACTACCAGGCTGGTGCACTATTCCTACAAAAAGCCTGTGCTGCCATCCGGGTAAAGGCCCAAGCAATTGTGATTTACAACATAAACTGTGTTATTTCATCGTCACGTGCTGCTCGCTAAGCTCCGGCACCTGCGCGTGTAGCGTGTAGTACCTTGGTGGAGGAGCCTGCTGCCCAGCAAGAAAGAGGGAAAATCAGCCATCTTAGATTTCAGAGCAGGCTGCGACCAAGCCTAGCGACTGCATGCACACCATCCGACGCACGTGTCATGCCACCGGAAGAGAGCATCGCTGATCCCCGCTGAGCACCTTCTGCCTGCCGGCCTTGATTGATACCGGCTCTCAAGTGACCACCATCCGCTGTACTACCTTTGAGAAATGCCGAAGAGTAGCATCCCTGTCACAGCCTCCAAAGCCTCTGAGGCAAGCAAAAGAGAGCCTTTGACCACCATGCCTGCGCAGAGCCTCTTGCCCCCGGGGAACAAGCATGTCTACGGAACAACAATCCCATCAGTAAATTAGATGGGCGTTGGGAGTGTGAGCCATACCTAGTTAGGGACAGTCTCTCCCCTGAAGTCTACAAGATTTCAAGAGGAGATCGTCCAATACTCCGGGTACACAGGAACTGGCTGAAGAGATGTCTTCGACCCTTCGCCCCTGTGTCAAGTCCTCTAACCCCAACACTCAGTCCAAGAGACCCTCTGTGTTCGTCAACCCCCAGTTTTATTGACCTCGTGCACTATACGTACAATATATGTTTATGATGATGCCACCTAGGTGACGTGTCTTCGGACAAATTTTCAGGCCTTGGTGCAAGGAGTGGATAACAGGACATGACACCACACCTTTCCTTAGCAAACAGTTGGTTTAAAGGCGTTAGCTGCCAACTGTACAGTCCTCATTTTTATGTATTCAGTCCAACACCAACACCGGTGCCTGTAGCCAGGACCGTGGGCAGTTTGTCTCCCTTACACTGCACATAGCCAGCACTTACCCTAAAGTGCATTTTACCACCTACACCCCTACATACTGTCCTGTGCATGGACCAACTGGAGGCCATATGCTGCTGGTCAGCTTTGTTTTCCTTCCCATCCAGTCCATAGCCGAGCCATTACCTCAATTACCTAGGGGGTATACAACACCCCTGCCAACGTATAGGCAAGGGGGTAGTTGTGAATAAGGCCCTCTACCTGACAGGATCCATCCTGCACATCTCACCCAAGGGATAATTCAGGGAGAACTTAGTTAATCTGCAGCTGTAGCCTCTGCCTGGAAAGGCAATAGTTAAATGGGTGTAAAATATTGTCCAATTATGTGGCTGTATTGTAAACTGGAGTGTGATTGGAGAGGTGCTACCACCTGACCAGGGGGGTTATAAAACCTCAGTGCAGTGGGAGCACATTGTCCAGTCCAGACCTCATGGTCTTTCCACACAGCAGAGAGTGAGACCTGCTGTCAGAGTGAAGAGAGAGTCAGTACAGCACACTTTTAGTGCTGCCACAGATACCAATCCCAGGACACAGCTCCATATCCATTATCCCAGCCTGCAACTACTATCAGGCTGGTGCATTATTCCTGCAGACCACTCTCCATGACCACTCCAGTACCAGACCCTGAATCTGCTGTTGACCGTTATGGCCTGTTGCCGATCTGTTGTTCAGTAAAGAACTGTAAGTTAATTTGCACAACGTTGCCTCCGTCTGATCCCTGGATACGGCTGTTACCATCACAGGCTTCCATATCTATTACCCAGGGACTCATCCTCCAGACACTCAGGGGTTGCCCCAGGGAGATTCAGTACATCAGCCTCTCCCTCCATATTTCTTGCACATAGCACCTGTTGGAGACCTGCCAGGCTGTAGGACAGCCCTCCGGTCCCCATACCAAGCACCGTGACATCAGCGCACCCTAGGCGCCGTCTCCCGGCCCCAAGAAAAGGCTAAGCCCCAGTGGGGGATGTTGCACAACTATTTGGATTAAGGGTCGCACAAAAGCAGCGCTAGCGTATGGGGGTGGGCTTTGGCCTGATCGCTTATGCCTTTCTATGGAAACACAATTGATTGATAACCAGAACCCAGTTTCTAGCATTGCTTTAATGCGAAGACACCGGGTTGTGGTTACCTAGCGCTAGCGGTACGTGTGACTGCACCCTAAGGTGCAATTTGTAACCATATGCGATCAGGCCCGAGGCCTGCATTTGTAAACGCATTGCTAGAGGTACATGTGACCGCACCCTAAGGGGTCCCAAACTCTGGCGGCATTATCCTGAATTGCATTAACCTCTGCCTTAGGGGTGCGGTCACACATACCGCTAGCGCTGTGCTTACAAACACAGAGCTAGGGTATGGGGGGACAGGCCGAGGCCCAATCATGTATGCGTTTCTATGGAAAACCGATTGATCGGTAACCATAACCTGGTGTCTCGCAGCCTCAGGCTGGTGCCACACGCACCGCTTTGTCTGCGTTTTAAAACGCAGACAAAGCCACGCCTACCGGGGCGATGGGGAATGAGCCGCCGGTGTTTTGCGTTAATTTAGCTGCCTGGTGCGTGTGGCACTGGCCTAAGGTCGCGGTCACATGTTCCGCTAGTTGGTGTTTTATAACGCAACATTAACGCACAGGGGGGCGGGTCTGGGCCCGATCGCATATGCGTTTTCAGAAAAACACATGCGATCGGGTTATCGATCGGATCCGAGTCCCGCCCCCTGTGCGCTAGTGTTGCGTTATGAACGCAACACTAGAGGAACATGCGGCCTAGGGCCAGTGACACACGTGGCGTTTTTGACGCGTCTTTTTCATAGCATTTTTGCATCCTTGTAAAACGCATCAGCTTTGCATATTGGTTTTTTAAATGGGTTTTGGATAAATTTTTTAACTTTGCGAAAACGCAAACAGCAAGGACAAGATCACTGCGTTTTTACAAATTCCAAGAGACACGGCTGCATGCAATTAACACAAAAAAATCCGCAAACACAAGCAATCATTTGAAAAACGCATTAGTTTTGAATGCATTCGGAATCGCAACAAAAACACCACGTGTGTCAGCGGCCTAAATCACAGGTCCATAAGGACAGTCGGGTCCTCTGATACTGGAAGCCGGTTATTATCTACTCATTTTTAGTTCCCTACTGCCATCTAGTGTCCAGACTGTACTGTATTTGTAAAGGAGGAGTCCTGCAAAATACAGGCGGTCCCCTACTTAAGGACACCCGACTTACAGACGACCCCTAGTTACAGACGGACCCCTCTGCCCCCTGTGACCTCTGGTGACCTCTCTGGATGTTACTATAGTCCCAGGCTGCAATGATCAGCTGTAAGGTGTCTGTAATGAAGCTTTATTGATAATCCTTGGTCCCATTACAACAGAAAATTTTGAAACTCCAATTGTCACCGGGGCCAAATTTTTTTTTTTATCTGGAGTTACAATTATAAAATATACATTAAAAAGTTACATACAAATTCAACTTAAGAACATCTTGTACGTAACCCGGGGACTGTCTGTAGTCTGTTTTCTGTCCCATTATCCTTTTGCTATTCCTATGCCGGAGAATATAAGCTGCAATATTCAGCGCTGCACAATCTGACTTGTTTCTTCCGCTTGCATCTTTTTTTTTTTTTCTTTTTTGCAGACCCAGTGGCCCAGATTTATAAAACCCCCTGCGCCAATTTTCTGTCTGACTTTGAACGTTCTTTTCAGTGTAATCTGCTTGCACGTGTATATATAAAGTGCGCTAAACCCGACGCAACCCAATTTCTGCACTGAAAGGGGCGTTCCGGTGAACATGGGGCGTGAGACACATTTCTGTCGGAAACTGCATGATAAATGTGTCGCACGCCCCATGTTCAAGGGGCACCAAAAAAAATAAAAATTGGTGCACTCTGTCAGGGCAGTGTAGGGGGCGCCAGATTCATGAAGAAAACGTGCACCAGGCGCCCCCTGCACACCACACAGGACACTGCACTGGTTTTGATAAATGTGGGCCATATACAGGCCGTCCTCTACTTAAGACCACCCGACTTACAGATGACCCCTAGTTACAAACAGACCTCTGGATATTGGTAATTTATTGTACTTTAGTCCTAGGCTACAATAATCAGCTGTAACAGTTATCACAGGCGTCTGTAATGAAGCTTTATTATTAATCCGGGTTCTCATGACAATCCAACATTTTTAAAATCCAATTGTCACAGAGACCAAAAAATTTTTGTCTGGGGCTATAATTATAAAATATACAGTTCCAACTTACATCCAAATTCAACTTAAGAACAAACCTATAGAACCGATCTTGTATGTAACCCGGGGACTGCCTGTACTTTTATTGCCTTCTGTGATCCACATCATTGAAAAAAACAGGACATGTTTCAAACATTTTTCCACGGACAACGGATCAGTGAAAAAAAAAGCAAAGATGAAAACGCCCACAGAAAACATTGGTTCAGGAACACGTCCGGGAATATCGCTAAACCACGGATGTGACAAACAACAACAATAAAGAAATAAAATGCCGAATAGAAAATAATATTACAAAAATAACATTTCAGTTTCACGTATTAATCACTATATATTACTTTAAGACACTTGTACTGGAGGCGCAGGTAGGGCGGCACGGTGGCTGAGTGAGTAGCACTTCTGCCTTGCAGCGCTGGGGTCCTGGGTTCGAATCCCACCCAGGTCAACATCTGCAAAGAGTTTGTATCTTCTCTCTGTGTTTGCGTGGGTTTCCACCGGGTCCTCCGGTTTCCTCCAAAAACATACTGTTAGGTTGTTTAGATTGTGAGCCCCATGGGGACAGGGACCAATTTGTCATGCTTTGTGCAGCGCTGCAGAATCTGTGTGTGCTATATAAATAAAGAATTATTATTATCTGATGGGAGCCAAAATGCATGAGGAGCAAATTCAATTACTTCCCCTCCCACTTGCTCCCTCTTCTCATCCCTCCCTCCATGACGTCGGCTCACAGGAAACCTTGCACCTGCACGGTGAGCCGTACACCCTGGCGACTGCGCAGTTCGCTAGTTGAAAAGCATATTGACAGTGCGCATGCGCAGTTCGCTGTGAGGCACATCGAGCAGTGAACTGTGCAGGTGCCAGGTTGTACGGCGCAGGCGCAAGGTATTTGTGTACAGTGAGCCAACATCACGGAGGGAGGGATGAGAAGAGGGAGCAAGTGGGAAGGGAAATAATTGAATAATTACCAGCGGGGGCCGAGTAGAAATGAGAAATGGAAATGAGCGAGCAAACGTTAATCTTCGAAAAGATGCATCACCCCAGGACTTGTTGGGACCTGTCACCAGTGAAATTCTGCCTTCTGGTGACAGGTTCCCTTTAAGATTTTACATCAGGGCTAGCAGGCTTTTTTTTCAATTTCATGATGGCTGTGCCTTGGGGGTCATTTCCCTTAAACCCCAACAAAGAATTAGCCACTGTAGTATTATATGGTAACTATTCAGGTGGACGGACATCTGAGTGTGTGTGTTTTGTGTGTTTGTAGCTGAAATGCTGCAAATCTGGAAAACCACAAGACATTGTAAGTATTTGATAAAGACGGGCCAATAGAGCGAGACATGGGACCCACAATCACCAACCATGCGGGTCAGAGCTCAGGAAGAAACATGCCCATCACCCATTCAGCAGTGTAGTGGGGAGCGGCTCCTGCTACACTCACACTCCACATAATTGGGCACATTTACTTGATCCCTGCGTGATCCCCGAGGTGCGTTGTCCGCTAGAATCCACATCTGCCGCGATTCATACATGTGTCGCTTCCCCGCTGAGGTCCACCGGAGTTCACCATCTTCTTCCCGGTTCTTGTAAGTGCGCGTCTTGCGACACAAATTGCTTTGTTAAGTCCCGAGCGTAGTCCGAATCCGTCGGATCGTCCGACGGCCCTCCCTTTGGCGTGCGCCAAAAACCCTTTCTAAATGCTGCGCAACGCGGAAATCGGCGGGTATTCCGACAATAGTGCGGACCGCGGACCCTTAGTAAATGAGCCCCAATATGACGAGTACATTAAAAGAAACCTACCACCGCGGATCTACCTATTAAGGCAGGTTCCTCTCATGTAGAGTAGTATTGCCCTTTGTAGGGCTAATTTTTTGGTGGTCGATGACTTTTGTCAATTTTAATTCGCACAATATTCAAATTTTCTAAAAGGCTACAGGGGTGTGGAGTAGCCGGAGCTGAGGCTACACGGCACAGCTACTCCACACCCCAGAAGCCTCTTGTGTTCTGCCTACCCGAGATCTTCAGCATGCGCGCACTTGTCTGAGAAGCTGGATTCTGCACTTGCACAGAACGCAGGCCGCGGCAAGGTCTCGGCCCTGAAGCCGGAGCCTCTGCACATGCACACAACCCAGCTTCTCAGACGAGTGCGCGCATGCTGAAGATCTTGGGGTAGGCGGAACACAAGAGGCTACTGGGGCATGGAGTAGCCACTCTATGTAGCCTCAACTCCGGCTACTCCACGCCCCAGTAGCCTCTTTAGAAAATATGAATATTGTGCGAATTGAAATGTACAAAAGTTATCGGCCACGAAAAAATTAGCCCTAAAAAGAGCTCTACTACTCTACATCAGAGGAATCTGCCACCAGACCTACCTATTAAGGGTGGTGGTAGGTTTCCTTTAAGCACATACACCAAAGCATTGAAAGAAGGGTGCAGAACAAGGCCATGTCCATCCATCATGCTGCATTGTGTCTTGCACTGAAAGTGGCTCCTGCTGCACTGACCTGTGAGTGAGCCGCTCCTGCTGCACTGACCTGTGAGTGAGCCGCTCCTGCTGCACTGACCTGTGAGTGAGCTGCTCCTGTTGCACTGACCTGTGAGCCGCCCCTACTGCACTCGGCAGCCTTGTTGGCATCACACCAATTATTTATAATTCCAAATAATTTTTACAAGCAGGGGTGTCTGCAGATTGCAGGATTGTAGACCCCCCAATAGACTGACTTGATCATAATTTACTCCGTCGGGAGCTGTTAATGTTCCTCCTGAGGAAGTCCTGAGTCTCTTTCCAAGAGGCTTCCTGTGCTCGGCAGTGGGGCAGGAGCTCTCCACCCCAAGTCAATGGAAGTGGAAAGAATGGAGACTGTGACACTGGACAGAAAGGAGAACCTGGAGGCTCCAGGAGATGCCCCGCTCCGGGGTAACACCGCACATACACATCCTTCTTGCCATTCTTTACTGCCCTGGCCTGGGCTTCCTTGGCAAAGAACAAACTATTATAATTCTGGTCTTTGTCCCCAACAAGAAAGAGGATGGGACCCCGGGCCTTCTCCAGGGGGAGTATAGAGTTCTGGTGTTCTGGTTTTCTAGGGTCGTCCATTGCGTGGGTAAGGCTGAGGGAACCGAAGTCTGTGATGACAACTCTTTCTGGGTGGTAGGGAATGCCATTCACACTGAGGTCACCATAAATGAGGCTGTTGCCATTCACGGCATTGGTTCCATTGATACATACGGTGGCGGCCACCTGGGGCAGGTAAGACGCCATGCACAAAGCCATCTCTGCGCCTTTACATATCGCCACCACTCCAACTCCATCACTTGACACCTAGAAGGTAGATATAACATAAAATTGGCAAAAACATAAAAAAAATGCATGTATTTTTGTTTTTTTTAAACAGCCCTTAGTATCAAACAAACCACAACCCTGAGGTGTTTCTTGTTCATATACTGTATGTTTCAAGTGGGAGACCCTCTTTACCCATTTATGGTGGCTCCATGAGCCTTAGTATTCTTGATAAGAGAGACCGATTAACACTATTATTTAAAGTGCAAATCTAATAATATTTTATTTTCACAAATCAATAGCTCTTGTTATGTAGGACAACTATGTACATTACTTTCACTACCTATGTCCATCTGTCTCTTTGCTAGTTTCCTAAGTTTAGCAGAAACCTGTGACTCTTGCCCCCCAGCTTCAGTTCTGACTATTTTCATAGCAGGGAACCTTTAGTGATCACACATCACAGACTATAATTCATGTGACTATTTCACTGCTGGTTTCTACTACTTATTCCATGTCATGTTCCTCCGTGTGTTGAAAGTTGACAGTCTAATTTATAGCTGCTGAGAAAGATTTCTGACAAGTAGTTTAAGATTGGAAAAATTAAAAAAAAAAGAAGGCAATTAGCACAATATGTTCTGCTTGTTTTGAATAAGGGAATCACATTTAACATTTTGGTGAAAATCATTATGAAATTTAGAGTTACACTTTATAGGAGATCTCTAGTCTAGAATATTTGGGGACTCGGTTGAGGATACAAGCAATATGTGGAGCTAAGGTTTCATAGATGTCATTAGGGCTGTAGTAACTTGTCAGTTTTTATCATTGGGTAATGGTTTAAGAACTAAAGACCCTGATAATACCGTATATACTCGTGTATAAGCCGAGTTTTTCAGCACAAAAAATGTGCTGAAAACCGTCCCCTCGGCTTATACACGAGTCAATAAAAATATACACGAGTTAAAAAATACTTAAAAATAATAAACTTATATACTCACCCTCCGGTGGCCCTGGTGTGCAGCGCTGCTTCCCCGATGTCCGCGCGGGTCCTCTTCAAGCTTCCGCGCCCGTCTTCTTTCTTCTGCTGCGCTCCGCCATGTTCTTCCCCCGGGCTGCGCCTGGTATGATGTCAGCAGCGGCGCGTCATACTAGGCGCCGCCCGGGAGAGAACAATGGCGGCGCCCAGCAGAAGAAAGAAGACGGGCACGGAAGCCTGAAGACGAGCCGCGCGGACATCGGGGGAGAAGCACTGCACACCAGGGCCACCGGAGGGTGAGTATATAATTATTTTTTTTTAATGCTGGGGGCAGGCTGTATACTACTGGGGGAAGGCTGTATACTACTGGGGGCTAGCTGTATACTACTGGGGGCAGTGCTGTATACTACTGGGGGCAGTGCTGTATACTACTGGGGGCAGTACTGTATACTACTGGGGGCAGTGCTGTATACTACTGGGGGCTGTGCTGTATACTACTGGGGGCTGTGCTGTATACTACTGGGGGCTGTGCTGTATACTGCTGGGGGCAGTGCTGTATACTACTGGGGGCAGGCTGTATACTACTGGGGGCTGTGCTGTATACTGCTGGGGGCAGTGCTGTATACTACTGGGGGCAGTGCTGTATACTACTGGGGGCAGGCTGGCTGTATACTACTGGGGGCAAGCTGTATACTACTGGGGGCAGGCTGGGCTGGCTGTATACTGCTGGGGGCAAGCTGGGCTGGCTGTATACTATAGGGGGCTGGTTGGCTATATACTGGGTTGACCAATGCATTTCCCACCCTCGGCTTATACTCGAGTCAATATGTTTTCCCAATTTTTGGTGGTAAAATTAGGGGTCTCGGCTTATACTCGGGTCGGGTTATACTCGAGTATATATGGTAAGTTAGAAGAGGGCAATTGTTTTTAAGTAAGAATTGCAACTCACCTTTGGATGGTGACAAAGAAACTGAGCGGCTTCTTCAAAATATGTTAAATCCACTTGTCCCAGGTAGCTCGGCAAGTCATCATAAGCAAAATAAGCCAGAGCAAGAGAGGCAAAACCCCGACTGGCCAAGAGACCACTACGAAACTCAAGCAGACCACCGACACCACCAAACATGTCAATAACTCCTCGGAAGGGTCCTTCACCTACAGAGAAGAAAGGAAAGGACTATTTGCTTGGCAATGTTACAGGATACATAAGACTCCTGGTTTGCTTTGAAACACTATACATGAGAAAGGAAGAAAGGAGGGAGGATGAACATCATTGTTGGACTTTCTTATATTATCCTGTGCAGCAAATAGATGTCAGGCCCTCAACCACCTCTGGGTGATAATCTAACCTAAGACAAAGTAACTAATGTCAGGTCGGAACCAACCCCGTTAAGATATCTTAGTTAAGCTACTTAGGGTCTTTTTTATACTTGTGACAGCCAAGTACCCAATGGCCTACCTGGTGGGAGAAAAAGTGTTCCTCGTATTCTTCCTTCTCTTATTGGTATTCTCTGGACTCCTGGAGACACGTACCACCGTTCAATGACTTTGGAGGCAACAGGTGAGTCTTCTGGAAGTGGATTTAACAATAATGAAGAGTATAGCTCCAGATGAACCAAGAATGGGCTTCCCATCACATCGCGCTTCATTAGCCTCAGGAATGGGATTGCTGGCCTGAGAGCCCAGAACAGACCCATGGGGAAGACTCCTTGAAAGTCTCCACCAGTGGCTGGAGTTTTCTCCAAGTCCACATTCCCTTTCTTATCTGTCATATAGAAAGCTCTGGAGTGGAATATCTCTCCTTTTTCATCCTTCAGCCATGCTCTTATAGTGATGACCTGCTCCGTAGGAAGGCCCCAAGCTCGGATCTTCACGGGTTCATCCACCAAGGAGATCTCAGGAGTTACGTTCAGTCCAACCATTTCTCGAGGTCAAGGAGTCTTCAGTGCAACAGAAGAGAGGAGAAGATACAATTAACATCAATTATATAAATAATTGCTTATAGGTAAATATATTGACATTGGGCCCCAGGAACAGGTTGTTTAAGGGGAGGTCGAAGATCAGCCTCTGTGACTTGTGTAGGGTATTTGCTCGACAACACCTGCCAGATGTGAATGGGGAATGTTGGCACTCTAAGAATGGGGAATGTTGGCACTCCACGAGGTAGCATCCCATCTGATATAGTCAACTTTACAATGGGGAAACATGACCGTTCTGCTCCATTTATCTCTATGGAGCTGACAGAGATCAGTGTGCGCGGTGCTTTGCGTCAGCTCCATAGAGATTAATGGAGCAGAACGGTCATGTGTGGCCGTCTGCTCCATTAGTCTGACGGAGCGACGAGAGGTCCAATGTGGGGGTGTCAGCACTGTGACCCCCACTGATCACCAAGTAACCAAGATCCCATGGATAGGCACTAACTTTCTTTTGTGGGAAAGCCACTTTAACATATTTGGTACATATACATAGATAGATGAAATAGAATTCACTCCACAGTGGCAAAGAAATAAAACCATGGATGGCAATGAACTAAGTTCTGTGAAATGGAATAGTGGAAAAAGTATTAAACGCCTGAAGAAAGAGAGTTGCAAAAAGCCGTGGGAAGTCATGACACCACCCGAAATCTATTAGTAATTAGAAAGCAAGCGTGCCAATTAATGAAAAATTGTGAGTTGGTTCCTTGCTTTTCATTGCCAAGTCCTCACATAAGAAACATTTCATGATGAGCAAAACCGGTGAGCTATCTCCTGACCTTTTCAACCTTATTGATCTTATTGGTTACAGATGAATATCTAGACTAATGGAGGATCCAGTGAGCAATGTTGGGACCTTAATCCAGAGTAAAAAAAAAAAAGAACATAATTTTACCATAATGTGCACATGACCAGGTGCTCCCCAAGACTTCAGACACAACGTACCACATTTATCACTTTTGTGCGCCTAAGTGTAGTAGTTGCGCCTAAATTCGGGCGCACTGTTTTGCCAGAATTATCACAAGCTACAACCATCTGTGATAAGTATATTTTCTGCCTCTTATTAATCACTTTACTTTAACACAGTTTAGGCGCAATGTTAGATTCGGGCACTTACATGTGATCCTGCTACAAGCTCCTCTCTGCTTCTCCCACAGCCCAGAATGAAGATAACACTCACAGCAGCACCCAGGTGTGTGACACCCAGCACCCAGTGATCTCCTCAGCAGCACCCAGGTGTGTGACACCCAGCACCCAGTGACCTCCTCAGCAGTGGCTTCTCCTGGAGGGGATCCCCCAGTGCTGGTCTCCTGCTGCACCCCTGTAATTCTGCACAGTATCCCCCTCAGACACACTGGTGATACTGTGCAGAATTACATGGGGGACACTTGTTTGTAGTATCTGCAACATTCTGCAAACTTGTGCAAAGTTCTCTTCTCTCTTGCTGTGAGCTCAGCGTTTTGCAGAATATTTTGTAAATAGAAGGTGATGAATTGTAAATAGAGTCTGCAGCTCCTGTCTGTAATGTCCGTTTTTGCGCCTAAATGCAAAAGTCGCACGTGATGAATATCATTAGGCGCAGCAAAACATCTGGAATTGAACGATAGATGAGGGAAAGGTGGTTATTTTAGCTGCGCGGCTAATTTGACGTTTAATCGCAAAACGGGCGCAAAAACGGTGCGCCTAAACGAAAAGGCGCAAAAACAACAGAAAAAACAAGTGATAAATGTGGCCCAACGTACCATAAATGCATTCAAACAGAAATATACAAAAAAATACCATTTGTCTTGTAGAACACAAGCCCTAATATGACTGTGTGAACAGAATAATACAACACTTGTGTCTTTTGTAAAGTAGGAGTAAAAAAAAAAAAAAAAAAAGGTTGCGGTAGGGATGGGTTTACCTTAATAAACCTGAGGACAGTTGTGGAGTTATTTATTTAGAGACAGTAACCATATTTCTGTTATATTGGACAAACTCTTTAAGGGGAGTTCTAAAGGCTCTAGCACCCAAACTAGTCCCTTCTGTGGTTCACTTCCTCAGGTCACCTGACAGACAGGAAATGCATAAATATATCTGCTTAGCCAATCAGTCTCTGAGGTTGGTCACCAGGGATTGGCTGAGCAGACATCTCCAGGGACTTCCTGTGGGTCAGGAGACAACAGGAAGTGGAGAGCAGTCGGATGACAGGAGATCGATAGATAATTATTCCTTTATTTATATAGCGCACACAGATGACGCAGCGCTGCACAGAACTTGCCAAATCAGTCCCTGTCCCCAATGGGGCTCACAATCTAATCACCTACCAGTATGTTTTGGAGTGTGGGAAGAAACCAGAGGACCCGGAGGAAACCCACACAAACACGGAGAGAACATACAAAGTCTTTGCAGGTGTTGACCTGAGACTTGAACCCAGGACCCCAGCGCTGCGAGGCTGTAATGATAACCACTGAGCCACCGTGCTGCCCTTGATAAATAGATGGATGGAAGTTTAAAAATCTTTTGCTATGTTGTGGCCCCCCGGTAGTCCGCATTTAGGACTATTTCCTTCTTGCAGTATAATTCTGAGCGATCAAAACCAGATCCTGCTAACAGATCGTGCTCCATAAATGATCTGCTGTGTTGGATTTCTCTGGTCGCTTATGCTGAAAATCACTTCTAGTATATACAACATAATAATCAATATTATTCTGGCTGCAGAAAGCAAAGTGGAGTTTCCCTTTAAGGAATGCAGCAGACAATACAGACCTTCTTACTGCACACAGCATTACCCGTCATGTACGAGGATTGTAGATCTGTGTCCGACCGCGCAGGTTCTATATTCCTGCGGCATGGAGGGAGAGCAATGCATGATATGTGTGTCAGGGAATGGGCATGCCGGGGCGTGGGATGTGGCTACGGCAAAAGCCATGAATTGTCAGAGCTTAGGAAGGAGGAGACGAGGGAGGAATCAGATCCAACCCACAGCAAAGTCCACAGCTGCTATGTGTGTGTTAAAGGGGCAGTGTCACAAAATTATGCACTGATTTGTACAAATGACAAAGCGATGCACCTCACTACTAAATACAATAGATAGATGCATACAGTAAGGTCCATAAATATTTTGGACACCGACACAAATTTAGATATTTTTTTTACTGTTTACTGAAACGCAGTAAATAGAACATACAAAAAAGTCCACACTGTCATTTGAGGATATCCACATTAAGGGTACATTCACACGGCGGGCATACCACCGTGTGCTGGAGAGGGCGAGGAGGTGACTCCTCCTCCCTCCATAGAAAATAGCGGTGCACGGCCGCACACACGGGAAAAGATAGAGCATGTTCTATCTTTTCCAAGTGTATGGCACAGAATGGTGCCGCCCCCGGGTCACCATTGCCGTCTATGGGCAATTTGCGGCCGCATATACATCCCCACAGACGGGCGTGTAAATGAGCCCTAAAAGTGTATGAAGGGTTTAGGAGTTTTAGATCCATTTCATGTGCCACCCTGTTCATAAAGGGACCCAAAAAAAGATTGACTCTTCGCCGTGTCATGGGCAGGTTTGGGCAATTCCTTCATTATGTTGTTCTCGATTAAACAGATAAAAGGGCTGGAGACGATTTGAGGTGAGGCGCTTGTGTTTGGAAAATTTTGGGTGATGCCACACTTGGCGTTTTTGATCCGTTTTAGAGCATGCGTTTTTGCACGTTTCCCCCAATTATCTTAATAGATAAACAGGTTCCAAGCAGCCAAACGGACTGAAAACGCATGCTCTAAAACAGACCAAAAACGCCACGTGGGGCATCACCCTTTGCTGTGTAGAAAACATGCGTCAAAGGAGCTCTCCATGCAGGGGCAATAATCCATCCTTAAGCTGCCATCTGAGAAAATGCTACAATATTAGAAGCGGTGACATCTACATCTGAGCACATCCTGAGAAAGACATCACTTGTAGACTCATCAATGCAACAAGACCTGGATGCCCACATGTATCAATATCCAAATCTATGACAAAGAGACGACTACATGAAAGTAACTATAGAGGGTTCACTGAACGGTGCAAGCCACAGGCTGAAGTATACATTGTTACATGTCTCCGGCCTTATGGTTCTCGTACACTTAGTGTTAGGGGGCGGCAAACTGGGCATTTGCCCTGGGGCCCTTTTTGGAAAGGAGCCCCCTGCATGTGGACTTTTGTGGGCAGAGGATGTATTGCTCTTTTAATACCCCTTGGTTAAATCTTTCATCTTTATCTTCTATCATCCATCTCCCTCTCATTTGTCTCTCCTATAAATCCTCCTACAGCCCCATATTACAGATACTTACCTACTACTGGGTGTAACTACAAAGTGTTATTATTGGGATAAGGGAGCCTCTTACTGACTGTGACTGCTCATAAAATAGTTTTATTTTGGGGCCCTCCTTTTAGTTTTGCCCAGGGCCCCACTTTGTCTAAAACCGGCCGTGCATACACTGTAAACACATAGGAATTATAACTCTTTGCCAGACAAGTACCGAAACATTCTGCCCATTAGTGTTAATTCACAGGAATGGGTCAAAGGGCACCTACTAGCCTCATCGGGGGACATTTATCAGGGCAGTTTTCTGGCATATAGACCATGAAATGATCGCAACTACTGGCGCATGGCTAGTAATTACAATTATGTCCCCTTTATCTCGCTACAGAACTGTAATTATACACCAGGCAGAATGGGAGCCCCCAGATGTATCAGGTAGGAGTGCTTTCGTATGATAAATGACCCCTATTCACTATTATGGTCTCCTCTTCATACAGTAATACTACACATAATTCACCCATCACTATTGTGTACTAGTCTCGGCTGCCGGGCCCCCTGACACCTTGGGCCCCATAGCAGCGACTATTTCTGCTTTAGTGGTAATTACACCCAAGGGAAAAAACCTTCTAGCCAAAAAGAACATAGGACAAAATGGCGTCATGATTACCGGTTAGTGAGAATGAATACCTGGATGTGGAGATGGAACTCGCTGCACACGAGGCACAGGAAGGGGAAGGATCACGGAGCAATCCAAAAAAACAACACAAATCCAAGACCGGAAACTTTTTTTGAGATGCTCTGAAATTGCTCACACCCAGATTACAATCAGCAGAAGACGAGGGTGTGAAATACACAGATCCAGGAAGAAACAGGTATCAGGTATCCGGGCCCTGAGCCAGAAATCTTCTGCGCCCAAGGAGGAGAAACCACAGAGCTCCACCTTGTCACAAATACTTGTTCTACTGTATTCAACGGCTCAAACCTTCTAAGAGACGCTCCATAATCGTGTGTGTATGAGGTTTATACAGTTTCTGGCCAGTATGTGAGTTCAGTGAGTTCAGTGGTGTAACTAGAGTCCTCTGCGCCCCAGGGCAAATTTTTAAACAGGCTCCTGCAACCTGTTACCACCATTATATTATAGCAATGTGCTGCACACTATTCTCTATAGGAGCTACAAACAGCCAAGGACCGATCCAACCGAGGTCCACAAGTTAAAACATCAAAAGTGCATTGTCCAGTGATAATGCACTGTGCCGCAATTCACTAAGATCGTGTTCCCGATATCCTGCATGTGTCGCTTCCCCGCTCAGGTCCCCGGAGTTCACCTTCTTATTCCTGGTGCATGTAAGTGCTTGGTCTTGCGACACAATTTGAAAATTAAATCCTGTGCTCAGTCCAAATCCATCGGATCCTCTGACGGCACAGTCACCCCATTCCTGTGGAATGAAAGCTGCGCGTCTGCGCCAAAAAACGATTGCCTGTGCCAAAATCCCAGCGCAGACACCTGTTAAATACCTGTCCAAGCCGTGCAATCCCCGAAAAAGGTGCAAAGTCCGACCAAAGGGAGTAGCGCGAAGTAAATGAGCCCCATTGTCTTTTTTCTTCTAAATGCAGTTCAGCAGACTTTCACTCGATCACCAAATTCACTTCAGAGTATTGGCACAAATGAAAAGACCTTCCGATAAGAATAAGCCCCTATCCAGGCAACCATCGCTATAATTTATCTTCCTCCGTTTCCACTAGTAGTTATAGCGATTGCTAGAAGAAATCTACACATAGATCGTGCAGTATGTTCTTGGTAATTGAAATTTATTCATTTTAAAACTTACTCACAAACGTGAAGTTAAAAATGCGCAGATACAAATCACATTCAGGACGCCTGGTTCACATGCCTGACCTTGGGTTTCGCCAAACACTGCTTCTTCAGGGGATTTTAATGCACTCTTTCTCGGTAAGCACAGCTATTTGACCCTCTACTTAGTAAACGCCCTCTTGATGCCATTTTCATTAAGTGCCCCCTCTTCTCCCCATTTATAACCCCCCTTCCCTAGTGTCGCCATCCATAATGCCCTTTCTCTTTTGCCCCGTTTATAACACCTTAATTCATAATGCCTCCTTCATTATACCCCCTCTATACTGCCCCCTTCATTATACCCCCTCTTTATTGCCCCCTTCATTATACCCCCTCTATATTTCCCCCTTCATTATACCCCCTCTATATTTACCCCATTCATAATGTCCCCAGTCATAATGCTCCAAAAATTCACCCCTATTTATATTAACTAATGGCAATCCAAGATATATTAAAAAAAAAAAGTACTTACCTCTCCCCGACGCCTGTCTTTACTGCTCTCCTCATCGTGCAGCAAGGTGTGCAGTGCCGGAGACGCAGTGACATCGCTGGGAGCACTTACATACAGCGTGGTTTATAGGCAGAAGAGGGGGTGTATTACACAGGGGGACAGGGGTCAGATGAGGAGGGAGGGGGAAGGAAGCGCTGTCTTCTGATCCTGTGCCCACATACAAGGGGTAGTAGTCATACTCTGCTGTGCCCATGCATATAGGATAGGAGTAGTAGTCCTGTGCTGTTCCCTTTTATACAGGATAGTAGTAGTTTGTTGTGCCCATATATACATGATAGGAGTATTAGTATTGTGTTGTGCCCATATATACAGGATAGGAGTAGTAGTGCTGTGCTGTACCCATATATACAGGATAGGAGTAGTAGTACTGTGTTGTGCCCATATATACAGGATAGGAGTAGTAGTGCTGTGCTGTACCCATATATACATGATAGGAGTAGTAGTACTGTGCTGTGCTCATATATACAGGATAGGAGTAGTAGTACTGTGCTGTGCCCATATATACAGGATGGGAGTAGTAGTACTGTGCTGTGCCCATATATACAGGATAGGAGTAGTAGTACTGTGCTGTGTCCATATATACAGGATAGGAGTAGTAGTACTGTGCTGTACCCATATATACAGGATAGGAGTAGTAGTACTGTGCTGTGCCCATATATGCAGGATAGAAGTAGTAGAACTGTGCTGTGCTCATATATACAGGATAGGAGTAGTAGTACTGTGCTGTGCCCATATATATACAGGATAGGAGTAGTAGTACTGTGCTGTGCTCATATATACAGGATAGGTGTAGTAGTACTGTGCTGTGTCCATATATACAGGATAGGAGTAATAGTACTGTGCTGTGCCCATATATATATAGGATAGGAGTAGTAGTACTGTGCTGTGCCCATATATACAGGATTGGAGTAGTAGTACTGTGGTGTGTGTGTATATATACAGGATAGGAGTAGTAGTACTGTGCTGTGCCCACATATATACAGGATAGGAGTAGTAGAACTGTGCTGTGCTCATATATACAGGATAGGAGTAGTAGTACTGTGCTGTGCCCATATATATACAGGATAGGAGTAGTAGTACTGTGCTGTGCCCATATATACAGGATTGGAGTAGTAGTACTGTGGTGTGTGTGTATATATACAGGATAGGAGTAGTAGTACTGTGCTGTGCCCACATATATACAGGATAGGAGTAGTAGTACTGTGCTGTGCCCATATATACAGGATAGGAGTAGTAGTACTGTGCTATGCCCATATATACAGGATAGGAGTAGTAGTACTGTGCTGTGTACATATACTGTATACATGATAGGAGTAGTAGTCCTGTGCTGTGCCCATATATACAGGATAGGAGTAGTAGTAGTTTGTTGTTCCCATGTATACAGGATAGTAGTAGTAGTACTGTGCTGTGTCCATATATACAGGATAGGAGTAGTAGTACTGTGCTGTGCCCATATATACAGGATTGGAGTAGTAGTACTGTGGTGTGTGTGTATATATACAGGATAGGAGTAGTAGTACTGTGCTGTGCCCACATAAATACAGGATAGGAGTAGTAGTACTGTGCTGTGCCCATATATACAGGATAGGAGTAGTAGTACTGTGCTATGCCCATATATACAGGATAGGAGTAGTAGTACTGTGCTGTGTACATATACTGTATACATGATAGGAGTAGTAGTCCTGTGCTGTGCCCATATATACAGGATAGGAGTAGTAGTAGTTTGTTGTTCCCATATATACAGGATAGTAGTAGTAGTACTGTGCTGTGCCCATATATACAGGATAGGAGTAGTAGTACTGTGCCCATATATACAGAATAGGAGTAGTTGTACTGTGCTCTACTCATATATACAGGATAGGAGTAGTAGTACTGTGCTGTGCCCATATATACAGGATAGGAGTAGTAGTACTGTGCTGTGCCCATATATGCAGGATAGGAGTAGTAGTACTGTGCTGTGCCCATATATACCGGATAGGAGTAGTAGTACTGTGCTGTGCCCATATATACAGGATTGGAGTAGTAGTACTGTGGTGTGTGTATATATACAGGATAGGAGTAGTAGTACTGTGCTGTGGCCATATATACAGGATAGGAGTAGTAGTACTGTGCTGTGCCCATATATACAGGATTGGAGTAGTAGTACTGTGCTGTGCCCATATATACAGGATAGGAGTAGTAGTACTGTGGTGTGTGTATATATATACAGGATAGGAGTAGTAGTACTGTGCTGTGCCAATATATACAGGATAGGAGTAGTAGTACTGTGCTGTGCCCATATATACAGGATAGGAGTAGTAGTACTGTGCTGTGCTCATATATACAGGATAGGAGTAGTAGTACTGTGCTGTGCCCATACATACAGGATAGGAGTAGTAGTACTGTGCTATGCCCATATATACAGGATAGGAGTAGTAGTACTGTACTGTGTACATATACTGTATACCAGATAGGAGTAGTAGTCCTGTGCTGTGCCCATATATACAGGATAGGAGTAGTAGTAGTTTGTTGTTCCCATATATACAGGATAGTAGTAGCAGTACTGTGCTGTACCCATATATACAGGATAGGAGTAGTAGTACTGTGCTGTGCCCATGCTGTATATGCAGGTTTTATGGGACTATATACAGTATAAATATCCTTACCTCAGATTCTGCCTCCAGATACACAGATGCACACGCTGCACACCTCCTGTTACACTGCGGTAGAGTAGTAATGTAGAAGTATT
Source organism: Engystomops pustulosus (assembly GCF_040894005.1). Lineage (NCBI taxonomy): Eukaryota > Metazoa > Chordata > Amphibia > Anura > Leptodactylidae > Engystomops > Engystomops pustulosus. Next base: position 12,115,594 of record NC_092411.1, on the reverse strand, counting down.
GTGAGGACACTATAACCTGCAAGGCAAAGGTCGTCACCTGCTGAAAGTCCAGGCAGAGGCAGCCTTGGATATATTGCTCTGTGAATTCAATGAATATTAAGTCCACCAGCGATAACAAAATACAGGGGTTAATGAAACTACCGGGATTTGGATATAGAGAACCTCCTATATGGGATATAAAAACGCTATACACATATTTCTCAGGATTCTATACTGTATTAATACAGGAAGTCCCCGGGTTATGTACAAGATAGGGTCCGTAGGTTTGTACTAAAGTTGAATTTGTATGTAAGTCGAAACTGTATATTTTATAATTATAAATCCAGACAACATTTTTTTTGCCCCAGTGACAATTGGAGTTTCATAATTTTTTGCTGTAATGGGACCAAGGATTATCAGTAAAGCTTCATTACAGACACCTTACAGCTGATCATTGCAGTCTGGGACTATAGTACCATCCAGAGAGGTCACCAGAGGTCACAGTGGGCAGAGGGGTCCGGCTGTAACTAGGGGTCGTCTGTAAGTCAGGTGTCCTTAAGTAGGGGACCGGTGCTGCACAGGCGTGGGCCTGTTGTTCTGCGCATGCGCAGACTGCAGGATTGTCGGACGAGGATGTGCAGCTACGAGCAGCTACGCGCCGAAGATGGTGAGTAGGAGGGGTAAAGTGGCTACCAGGGCGTGGAGTAGCCGCCTCGTGTAACCTCAGATGCGGCTACTCCACGCCCCAGTAGCTGCATAATAAAATTTGCATAAAAGTCTAATAAAAGTTAGTAAAAAAGTGCGGGGACGTGAGGATTAGCCATTAAAAGGTCTATCCTCACATCCCATTGATCCACCTACCACCCGATCTACCTTTATAGGTAGATTTGTGGTGGTAGGTTCCCTTTAAGGCTGAAATTGCTCTAAATTGGGGTCTCACATGGTCACATGCCTATTGGTAGAGTTTCCCACTGAAAGTTTTCTCAAGAGACTGTGGAGTGTCCGAGCCCCATCATAAAATCTGGGTGACCAGTTACCTCAGAGATTATTGGTGTTGCGCACCTTATTGTACTACATCAGCCATACTTGTTGGATGTCACACCTGGGGTTAGATTCAGAGTTTTTTTCAGAGTTTCCTCTTTGTTGGCGGATGGTTCCTTGGGTTTGGGTCCTTGTAGTCTCGGAATCATCCTCTGTCTGAACCACAGATTGGGATAAGAAAGGTTGGTGTCAGGATCCGTCGCCAGTTGATTTCTTTGCTGTTGTTGTTGCTTTCGACCTGTTGTCTGTCTGTTTGTGGAATTACAGCAAAATGTACTGATCTACTAATCAATGTAATGTCTCTTTCCAGTATAACATTTTTGAGTCATGTCCTTATGTTGTTCCTAATGCTCTTTCATGTTCTCTGCCAGATGAAACTTCACCTAACAAATCCATTCTTCAGTGTCCCCCTTCAGTGGAGATTTTCAGGGGTTCTATTGACATCCATTTTCCAGTTACTCTGTCCTAACTGTCCCACCTTTAGGAGCAGGGCTGGAATTTTGAAGTGGACAGGAGTGGATTTAACACTTCGCCTGGAGGGCCAGCCTTGGGACCTTTAGCAGGGAGGGCCAGCCTTGGTACCTTATGCCTAGAGTGGTGGCCTTGGGATCTTTCACCTAAAGGGCCGGGCTTGGAACCTTTTGGCGAGACGGCCAGTCTTGGGACCTTTCGCCTAGAGGGCCTGCCTTGGGACCTTATCGCTAGAGGGCCAGCCTTGGGACTTTTCACCTAGAGGGCTGGCCTTGGGGAATTTTGCCTAGAGTGCTGGCTTTGGGACCTTATGGCTAGTGGGCCAGCCTTGAGACCTTATGGCTAGAGGGCCTGCCTTGGGTTATTATGGCTAGAGGGCCAGCCTTGGGACTTTTCACCTACAGGGCTGGCCTTGGGGAATTTTGCCTAGAGTGCTGGCTTTGGGACCTTTTGGCTAAAGGGCCAGCCTTGGGACCTTTCACCTAGAGGGCTGGTCTTACGACTCTACGGGTAGTATGATACTCACTTGTCGACGTTCCATCTGTTTTTCAGGTTATGAACGTTCTTATTTATTGCTTTAATTTAAGTGATATTGCCTGGATGAGCTGCTGCAATACCAAACATAGACACTATACAGTGTAAGGCGCTGTGCTTCATACATTGTAACAAGAACCCAGACATAATCTGAACACTGAGGTCTCTTCAAACATCTGATCAGTAAAAACAATAGGACCCCCAACCAGATAGTTATATGTTTCAGTCCTAGAAAACCCCTTTAATTACACTAATGATCCACATACAACCCGACTCCTCATGGACTAAATATACAGAATATATATTTACACAGAAGAGGCAAATACAATATTGTTGGTGACATGAAGGACCACACTAAGGGCGTATAAGCGTCTATCTTTATATATAATTTTAAAGTTGAATAAGACTGCAGCCCATGTGTGACAACATCATTTACATTACTGTTTATGAAGTAACGTTTAATTAATTCTAAGTTAATTAAAATGACATTGGGGGAACAATGTCGTGCCCCTACTCACAAATGTGAGTGTTACACTCACACTCAGTTTAACGTGGGCATGACCAATGACAAATGGGTGTTGCTTCTCATAGGTTTCTGCTGAATTCAGTGCCCACATCGAGGCACTGTAAAGGAAGGTATAGCGTGATGTGGGCACTAGCAAGCACAAGGGGATTCACGCTTAGAGGCTCCTGTGCCAAGTGGTTCTTTATGTTCTTTCTTACCAAGCACCAAGTGGCATATTTAAGGTAGTAAGGCACTTGCCTCTCAGATCATTGCCTACTTCTTTATTAAGAAGCACTGGGGGGGGGGGGGGGGGTGAAGAAAAAAAAGGCAGTGTCAACCAGTCACACCGCTCCTGCTATACTAAACTGTGAGTGAGCTGGTCCTTCTGAATATTGTGTGTGGCCTCCACGTGCCTGTATGACCTCCCTACAGTACCTGGGCATGCTCCTGATGAGGCTCAGTATTGTGTGTGGCCTCCTCGTGCCTGTATGACCTCCCTACAGCACCTCGGCATTCTCCTGATGAGGCTCAGTAGTGTGTGTAGCCTCCACGTACCTGTATGACCTCCCTACAATGCCTCGGCATTCTCCTGATGAGGCTCAGTATTGTGTGTGGCTACCATGTGCCTGTATGACCTCTCTACAGCGCCTCGGCATGCTCCTGGTGAGGCTCAGTATTGTGTGTGGCCTCTACGTGCCTGTATGACCTCCCTACAATGCCTGGGCATGCTCCTGATGAGGCTCAGTATTGTGTGTGGCCACCACGTGCCTGTATGACCTCCCTACAGCGCCTCAGCATGCTCCTGGTGAGGCTCAGTATTGTGTGTGGCCTCCATGAGCCTGTATGACCTCCCTACAATGCCTTGGCATGCTCCTGATGAGGCTCAGTATTGTGTGTGGCCACCACGTGCCTGTATGACCTCCCTACAGCGCCTCAGCATGCTCCTGGTGAGGCTCAGTATTGTGTGTGGCCTCTACGTGCCTGTATGACCTCCCTACAATGCCTGGGCATGCTCCTGATGAGGCTCAGTAGTATATGTGTATATATCTCCTGGTATCTGCTCTTCCTCCATGCCTCCTGGTGTACTGATATGTCTCCTGGTATCTGCTCTTCCTCCATGCCTCCTGGTGTACTGGCCTGTCTCCTCAAAGCACCTCTAGCCTCTGGACACTACGCCAACAGACACAGCAAACCTTCTGGGCACAGCTCACATTGATGTGCCGTCCTGGATGAGCTGCACCACCTGACCCACTAGTGTGGGTTGTAGAATCCGTCTTATGCTACCACGGGTGTGAAAGAACCAACATTCAGAACTTACCAAAACATCAACCAGAAAGCATTGGTACTGAGAAGTGGTCTGTGGTCCCCACGTACAGAACCACTCCTTTATTGAGCGTGTCTTGCTAATTGCCTATGAATATGATTGTCTATCAGTATTACTTTCTAAGTGGACAGTTTGACATAAACTTTCACCTTGGTTCACACTGAAATCTCTGGAGAGCTGCCGGCTTCTCTGCACTTGTTAATAAAATGTTTGTGCCAGAAACCTGTGGACTTTGCACCTACCCTCACTTGGTTCATCATCATAGTGCTACTTGGATTTCTACTATTTCTGGATAGATGTGAGATAGAGAGATGATAGAAATAAGGTAAATAGATAGTTATGGGATAAATCCTGCAGATATGAGAGAGGTGTTAATGGTGGGTGCTCATCCGCAAGGTTTCCGGCCACAAACCACTAACACATAGATCCAGGGAGAAGGCAGCACTGCAGTAGCACGGTCGGTTATAAAGGGTGAACTTTATTTTATCAACAAAAATGTGATGTTTCGATATTGCTACCTTGATATGACATAACATGTCACACAAACCCACCAGTACATAAAGGTGTACAGTCATTCTGATTGGTCACACAATGAAGCGCCTATATTGGATAATAAAGTGGAATTTGACAAACATGATTCTTTGTTGTTGTTGTGTGTAACATTATTGTTCTTCCATAGATAAAATGGATACAATATAATTTATGGGATTATATACAATATAACTATATATTTACCTTTGTTTCTGCCTCTAGATAGATGACACCGATGTTTTGGTGCAAATGTCCTGCTATAATAAGGTGTAGAAGTATTTGTGAGGACAGAAGGCAAAGGTCGCCATGTGCTGGAGGTGCAGGCGCAGCCAACATTGGATTTATTGCTCTGAGCTCATTAATAATAAGTCCTCGGGTATAATAAAAAGTACAGGGGCAGATGTATCTTAGTCTGATGCGCCTTTTTTGGTTGTATTTTAGTGACTTTTTGGGTGCATTGGGGTATTTGTGCAATTTTTGCACCTTTTTCCAGCAGTTCGCCAGAGCTCGCCGTGTAGCAGTTTCCTGGTTTGCGCCTATTTATCCTGCTTCCGGTTGCAATAATTGAGCAATAACACGCCAGTCCTGACCAGGCATAGGAAAGGCAATGGTGTGATTATTAGCACACCAATATTGCACCTTTTTTAAAATTTGCACCTAATACGCCTACAAAAACTGTATTTGACGAAAAGCCAAAACGACAAAGACAAATGAGCTGCAAAAAATAGACTCACAAAAGGCGCAAAAAGAGCTCAGAGAAGGGGGAGATAAGGTAAATGACCCCCCTGGTGTTTAGTGAAACTATTTGAAAATCAATCAATTCGTTTGTACTTATGTTCTTTTTTGGTTCCTATATACAGGTGGCCCCCTACTTAAGAACACTCGACTTACAGACGACCCATAGTTCCAAACACACCTCTGGATGTTGGTAATTAGTGTACTTTAGCCTGGGTGTGATGCCATATGTGGCGTTTTGAACACGTTTTTGGTCCGTTTTTAAGCAGTCTGTTAAAAAACGCATCCGTTTTTGACCAGTTTTAATTAAGATAATTGGTCAAACCTGTCAAAAACGCATGCGTTTTTTAACTGACTGCTTAAAAAATGGACCAAAAACGGGTTCAAAACTCCATGTGTGGCATCACCCTAAGGCTACAATAATCAGCTATAACAGTTATCAGAGGCGTCTGTAATGAAGATTTATTGTTAATCCCGTTTCTGATGACAATCCCACATTTTTAAAATCCAATTGTCACAGAAACGAAAAATTTTTTTTTTCTGGGGTTACAATTATAAAATATACAATTTTGACTTACATACAAATTCAACTTAAGAACAAACCTCCGGAACCTATCTTGTACGTAACCTGGGGACTGCCTGTACAGTATATGAAAGTATTATACAAAATTAAAAACTAAAAATTGGTAAACACTGAATTAACTAATAATAAGACTCCTCTCTTCCCTCCTTGACACATGGCTCTAATCTTCCAATGACTGATGGCATTGATGCTTTACCTATATACAACCAACCACTGACTTTGTACCCATTGTTACTTATAAATGTATTCTCTTGCTTTGCATGGCTTGTAGTTCTGCTTTTCAGCCACAAGAGGCTGCTGTTTACCAAGCAATGCAAATCAACTATACAGGCGGTCCCCTACTTAAGAACACCTGACTTACATACTACCCCTAGTTACAAACGGACCTCTGGATATTGGTAATTTACTGTACTTTAGCCCCAGGCTCCAATAAACAGCTGTAACAGTTATCAGAGGTGTCTACAATGAAGCTTTATTGTTAATCCTGGTTCTAATGACAATCCAACATTTTTAAAATCCAATTGTCACAGAGACCAAAAAATATTTGGCTGGGGTTACAATTATAAAGTATATGGTTCCGACTTGCATACAAATTCAACTTAAGAACAAACCTACAGACTCTATCGTGTATGTAACGCGGGGACTGCCTGTACTATGCCTTTTTATGGGCAGCCCATGTGATGATTTCATGCCTTTAGAAGCTTTTGCTTTTTTGGCAAGATATGAGTTAATTAGCGACACACCTGTGGATGTATTTGTAAGCACACCTGAAACACACTGCTTCTTTGTGTAACATCATGGGGAAAGTAAAAAAAAAAAAATCAGCCCAGATATGAGAATTGTGGACTTATACAAGTCTAGTTTATCCTCGGGTGCAATTTTCAGAAACCTGAAGTGTGCGGTTGATCCGAGCGGTCTGACCCCAAGCAATCAGACTTATCCCATATTTTATAGTCCCATATCTGGCGTTTGTGTCTTTACTAGAAAGACCCTTTCAACTCATTTTAGATGAGGTCACAATTGGATTAAGTACGGTTTTAAAATAAGAAATGTAACTAAAGTTTGGATGGTGACAAAGAAACTGAGCAACTTCCTCAAACTACGTTAACCACTTAATGACATGCGCCGGTGCGAGTTACATGGAGAGGGATCACGGGCTAAACCCTCTCCATAGCCGGTAAGTCTTTGCTGCATATTGGTTTTTTTAAATCACTTTTTATTGCATTTTTTGTGGGATGAAATAGAAAAGAAAGATCATAATTTTTGGACTTTTTTTTTTCCTACAGCATTCATTATGCAGATTTATTTTTATTCTACGCGTCGTTATGGACGTAGTGTGTGTGGATTGTGTTATAATTTATTTAAAAAAGGTCAAAATCATATGTCATTTTATGTGTTAATGGTGATTTGGGGCATTTTCATTAATTTATTAATGTATTTTATATTGTATAACTAACTTTTATTTCTTCTACCATGGGACACGAACAAGCAATCATCTTATGGTTTGTTCAGAATGCCCTGCAATACTGAAGTAGGAACTGGTTTGGCTGAGTGAGAGGCTCTTGACTAGTGTTGGGAAGAAAGTTCTCCGTACGGATACTTTGCCAATTAAGACCACCTTGCAGGTGTGTGGAGAATAAGAGCGATTGATGCTCCACTATGGGATTCTGGGAAATCTACAAATTACATTTTCCAGGATGGGACAAGGAAAACAATGCCTCTTTTGCTATCTTGAAAAGCCGCCTCCTTATCAAGCATGACTTTCAGGAAGCCTAATGGAATTAGGCTTCCTGCAAGCCATGCTTGATAAGGAGGCTGCCTCTTAAGGTAGCAAAAAGGTTTTCCTTATTTGTCAGACTGTAAGCTCTTGCGAGCTTTGACGAATTGTATTTGGAGGCCAAACCGGCATTATGTCCGGGTCTTGCGGGCAAACCTGAACACTGTCCCCTGCTGTTATATGCAGATCACAGTGATCTTATGGCAAGATCCTTTATTTATCAGTGATCCATGTACATTGCATACTCCCTGCATGTGTATTAACCCCCCTCTGCTCTGGGAATCCCATTGAAGTCACAATATCCCCCTACAGTGCTCAGTGCTGTTTTCTGGGACAGATGTGACATGGGGACTGGCACCTTGCCACAGTACAGGATCGGGCTGTGACCCTGACTGTTCGATCCTGCCGATGGCAGGAGCACACACTACAATAGGTATAAGCAGAGCTCACTCAAAGCAGCTGCAGGAGGTCATGTGACCAGAGATCAGTGGCTTATACCGAGTAGCTGAACTCAGGTCATGTGACCTATCGAGTCGTGAGCTGCAGCAGGAAAGGGACTACAGCACGGAGCCCATCAGAGGGAGACGGGAAATACAGTCCAATGCAAATTTATCCTCAGAGTAAAATCTGCCTGTACAAGCGTTATTGCAACCGGACTGTGATAATAAAGTCCCCAAGAATCCTGGAAACACTTTTTAAACAGAGTAGAAATGTCCCAGTTTCACAAGTTTTTTTTTTAATCAAAAATGTTTTTATTTACTTATTTTTAGATAATCTGCACCATAGGTTGTTGGTGGACCAACTTATTCAGATGTTAACTTAACCCAGGACAAGAGAGAAAAGAGAAAAAAAAAAAAAAACAAAACAATTATTTACAGAAAATGTTTATTTCAAAAAAGTAACCCAAAAAAAATCCCATTCACTATATACAGACAATAATATAAAATACGCCATTAGCACTGCATAGATAATAGAATGACATAATATTACAGTACAGAAGTTTACAAAGATCATGAAGACATCTCGGGGGTTTAGGTGTACAACCTCTCATTCTCCTCCTGGTTTGAGGAGGTTCCGGAGCGGTTCTAGAGCAGCTGATATCCTTCTCTATTATTCCTGCGGTAGATGACGCACAAACTTATTAGAGCAAGGAGCTGAAAGATAAGAGGGGAGAGTGGTGAGATGGAAGCCAAATAACCCGGGTCATTCCTGGTAATACAGAATCATAGATTAGACTTTGCCTCTGTCTCCAGGGGCCACCTGCAGAATACAGGCACAGCCAATGCTACCCTTAATATCTCCATAGACAGAGACCACAAAGACCAAGTGAGTCATAGTCCAATAGATGACCCCCATGGCACATCTGCACCATTACCGTGGATGGAGTCAGCAATTTTGCCTATTGGTGTTGGTTGGTAGCAGCCCGGGAGAGCCGTGTACACATACCATGGTGTAATCACACCTTTGTGTAAGTAGTGAGTAGCAGCGGGGATGTAAAATTGGTGGAAATTTTAAGATAGTAGCTGGGGGTGCATCCCGACACTGCTGTGCTCTGAGTCCTGTGCATTGAGCTGCTGCACACCTCTTAGTAAACCATGGTAGAATTTTGCTTGGCTCAAAGATGAGGGGATGTGGAGACGTTAAAGGCAAAGATAAGAGCACAGCAGTGTGAGGACTTGCCTCAGGTGCATTTGGATATATATTCCAGGATTGTAACTTCTCCATTTTTCACAGTACTGCTCCTACTTACAAAACCGAAAACTGTCCAGACATATGGCCACTGCTTTGGCTCTGGATCTCTTTCACAAAGTTAGGTCAAATTCTACCAATTTGCACCAAGGGGAGCTCAGTGCACCGACTGGAAACCTGGTGTGGGAAAGAGCCACCCCACCTGCACTGCGTAACCTAAGGGGGCCCATCAGTTGTTGCTTCCTAATTGGAGGTGGCAAATCCTTTAAATTCTACATTATAGTTGTGGATCAGGCACCAAATTTTGCATTCATGCCCACTACAGAATAAAATTAAATTATTTAGCTGGTCAGGACCAAGGGGTAAATACTCGTAAAGTTTTTCATTCTGCCATTTCTCAGCGCTTACCTCTAGGACAGCAAAGCCAAGTATAACCAGCAAGGAGAAGCCGAGCGCTCTGTGCAACACATTCTCCAATTTCACTTCACAGCCCTAGAATTAAAGAAAGAGTCAGAACTCTAAATCCACTATCTCAGTGCATGCACAATGCCAGTCTGAGGCAGCTAAAGCCAGTCATATGGATGCAGTTTTACCTCTGTGTAGATCTTATTGACTGCATCCAGTTTGCCATCACACGTGGTCTCATTCTTCCTGCAGCAGCTGACTGGCACCGTGTGGTTGGCCATGAACCACGTGGTGTTCTCCCAGCTGGTGTAATTCTGTATTCCGCAGCACTTCAGCTGTAAAGATACAAAATCATAAGGATCACAGTGTTATAGACTCCAGTACTCTACAGGTCTTGTAGAATGGTAGCAGATTTAGCACCATGTAAACAGTGGACCCGAAACATTGACTACCCCAGAGAACGGTCTGAAATCTCTGCCCAATCTTAGAGGGAACCATGCAGTAGTACAGCTGCACAGTTCCCTCTTTGCCTCCCAGCACAGTACAAAACATATAGCAGAACCATCTGTTCCTGGCGGAGAGAGGGGAATTGTGACTTCTCCGGCCTCTTCACCAGTTAAAAAGGGAGGGGGACGTGCCATGCATTGGGCCAGCGTGGGGCAAGGTTTGAATATTACCTCTTTAGGTTTAATTATATGACTGCTCTGAGCCACCTGGAATTGTTGGATTAATCAATTTACTATCGTAGACCATAATGTAACTTCCTAGGTACCCTAGACTGCCAGATGTACTGGCAATAACCCCCTTCACTACCTTAGCCCATGACAAATTCTATAATTTCATATACCATAAATAAACCCTTCCCTAGATCCCTAGGAATACTGTAACCTTATTAATAGCAGTCTGCTTGCTCTACGGTTAGCAACCACTACTGATCCAAAAACCTCGAAGAGCTAGACCACTACCGATCCCATAACCTCCTCAAAGAGCTAGAACACTACTGATCCCATTACCTGCTCAACATCACAGACCACCACGGATAATAGCCTAAACCACCTTTACTGCCCTAGACTCGTGATTCTTACAATGTTGGATGCTGTATTAGTTAGGACAGAGCATCATATGTTGCCCCTAAAATTGCAATACAGTAAGTTTCAGCGACAAGAGTTTATGGTGTGTACTAGTTGGCAAATATGATTCCCCCCCACACGATGACCATTACGGTAAATGCACTGCCCAATCCAGTGCCAGATAAATCCATAGAACATTAGAGACTTCATATATTTATTTATCTGAATGGTGGCTCCGAAGATCAAGGCAAATCATCTCCCACTTTACCTCCTCTTGGATGAAGTCAATGGCAGAACTCTCCAAGTTTCCTCCACTATATTTTTCAAATAACCGTTTCATGTTTTTCTGAAGTTCAGGATCAATCTAAAAAAAAAAAAAAATTAAAAAATAATGAGGTTAAACTTCATTCCAAAGTGTCCATATTGGGGAGTGTGGTAAATCCTACTTTGCACCTCCTATTAGTTGGTCTAGTTTGCTGTGCCTCAATATTGAATTTTCTGGCACGGCCATGCCCCCTTTCACCAAGGCCAAGCCCCCATTTTCGACAAGTCCGTAAACCGCCTAAAAATACATATGGAGCACAGCAACGTACATTTAAAATGCTCCAGTATTCTGGTATAGAGATAACATCTCCCCCGTTTTCCTCATACTCATCACTACCTTCCAGCAGCTTTCATGACCCAGGTCCATTACTAAAGGTCTTAAAACAAATTAGGCACATACAGAAAAAAAAAAAATGCAAAAATATATTTCCTCCATTCATTCCTTAGAAAAAATCTAAATGCATTTTGGAAACAGAATATCAATACTATATCTTTTCTAACAAGGAAGCTTAGATACAGCAGCTCAGCTCTATGTCTGGTAGATGCCTCTATAGTATGGAATAGTATAGAATGGGGTAAAAGGAGAACTCTGTAGCCCCTTGAAGCTGCATATTTCTCTATAGCCTCAGTTACTTGACAATATACTGACCTATTGCAACAGACTTCTAAAATTAAAAGGTTAATATTCTCCCAACCAGGAGAGGGGGCATGTCTGGCAGCTTTTGTAATAAACACACAGAATAAGGTTGAAGTACTTATGATGCTTAAATGGCTACATCTAAAAACGCTTTCCTTTCTATAGAAACCAAAGATCATGTAAGGGATTAATTGAATTACAAAGGGCCAATTGAAAAGTGTAAAGTGTTTAGGCCTGCTGGAGCACCGCCACTTGTCAGAATATCGGATCTATATGGTAGGATTATTTGGATGTTGTACTTTACTATGTGGGATCTATATAGTAGTATATTTGGGAAAGTGGATTTATCAATCGCTGGTGCATCATAATGTTCCCTCCGACTCGCAGAATGCGCCCCGGATTTACTTTATGGCTGCGGACTCTAAGAAAATCATGCACATGGCCACACGCCCGGATAAGTATTTGCCAGGTCCTGCAATCATTCTGTACAATGGGCCTTTACATAGTTTGCATCTCACCTTATCCTTATACACAAGTCCCAGGACCAGAGTGACCACTCCTGCAGCAAATATGATGGAGATCAGGGTTATGAACTGGAAAACAAGAACAAATATGAGAGGTTACAAGGCACTGGGGATTTGAGTTAGAACAGGATTTATCCTAACAATTATTCTAGACATTAACCCTCTAACGACACAGGATGCCACGAGGCAGTTTAGAATGTTAGAAGAGAACTGTGGGGCTGAGACCTCTTCAAACACCCACCGGTAACACCTGCGATCAGTCAGACAACCGGTGGCACATTAAGATCCAGGGCAAATTCTCCTACTGTAGTATTACTTTATATGGTAGGAGTGATCAGACCCCTTAGGGTTAAAGTACCCTAGAGGGCTTCAAAGTAAAAACAATTTAAAAAATTCTAATGATTTCCCTAGAACTGATGTTATAATAAAAACATTTGAGGTATTGCTGCTTCCCAAAAGTCCCAAAGTAGATATGAAAACTTAATTTCCTGCGGTGAACCTGTTAATGGAAAACAGTGCAACAGAAAACACCCAATTTTCCATAATTTAGCAACTCAAAAAAAATTGGAATAAAAGTGATCAAAAAGTTGTACAGTCACCAAAATGGTAGCAATCAAAACGTCAGCTTGTCCTGCAAAAAGTGAGACCTTATGCAGGTCTGTATACTGAACTACGAAAAAAGTTATTAGAGTATGAATACGGCAGAAGGTGAATTTTTTGGATATAAAAAGGATTTTTTTTTTTTTTTAATGTATTAAAATCTATACAATTTTGGCATCAACGCAAAGAATATTGGGGACTTGTTTGGAGAGCAGAGCCCACAAGAAACTGGCGCAAATGCGTTTTTTTAAAATCAATTTTGCAACATTTGAAATTCCCAGGAATTGAAATATTAAATATATTAACATTATGAATAAAAACTGTACAATTAATTAAGCAGAAAACAAGCCCTCAAGTAGAAAATAAAAGTTATGGATTTTTAGGGATCAAAAAATGGAAATGCAGAAACGAAAAGTGGATTTTAGATTTATTTAAATGATAGAAAAGAAAAAAAAATTATTTGTGGTTTCTTCAATGGTTCCTTGGTAATTACAGGCTGGGATCAATCATTACAGATCAGCCGAGATTCTTACAGCAAGTTTTCCCCAATTTCCCTACAGCGCCACCTCCAGGAGAAACCCAACACTACAAGGATTTCTTATTGAAATCAATGGGTGTTTAATATAATGCAAACACAAGTCAGGTCCTCCAGAGCCATAGGGGCTCATTTAGTTACTCAGTCCAGTCGCAATCCCGCGGCACGATGTCTGACGTGGCCTTCGGACAACCGGACGGATTCGGAAAAACCGTGGAAATTAAAAAAACAAAATGTGTCACAATATCAAGCACTTACATGCATCGAGAAGAAGCAGGTGAACTCCGGCAGACCTCGGCGCAGCAGCGACACCTACTAGATATCGGGCGCACGACCTTAGTGAATCCCAGCGTGAATGCACCAAAATCCAACATCCCGGCGCAATTCAGCGCAAAACGAAAAAATTCTGGAAACCCGACGAAAGTGCGGCCGCGGAGCCCTTAGTAAATGAGCCCCATAGAGTTATTCCAGTTTTCACAGACTAGAACTTTAGTGCAGTGGGAGAGGTCAGAGTTCAGCCTTCATGATACAATTTAGGTTCTAGATAATATGATATACCTTATATACTCGAGTATAAGCCTAGTTTTTCAGCACAAAAAAAAATGTGCTGAAAAACCTAAGCTCGGCTTATACTCGAGTCAAAAAAATAAATATATCTAAACTCACCTTTCCGGCGACCCCTGTATATCTTCTGTGCAAGGTCTGGGGCAGGGGCTGGCAGGCTATATAGTCTGGGGCAGGGGCTGGCAGGCTATATAGTCTGGGGCAGGGGCTGGCAGGCTATATAGTCTGGGGCAGGGGCTGGCAGGCTATATAGTCTGGGGCAGGGGCTGGCAGGCTATATAGTCTGGGGCAGGGGCTGGCAGGCTATATAGTCTGGGGCAGGGGCTGGCAGGCTATATACACTGGGGCAGGGGCTGGCAGGCTATATACACTGAGGCAGGGTCTGGCAGGCTATATACACTGAGGCAGGGGCTGGCAGGCTATATACACTGAGGCAGGGGCTGGCAGGCTATATACACTGGGGCAGGGGCTGGCAGGCTATATACACTGGGGCAGGGGCTGGCAGGCTATATACACTGGGGCAGGGGCTGGCAGGCTATATACACTGGGGCAGGGGCTGGCAGGCTATATACACTGGGGCGGCTGTGACCAATGCATTTCCCACCCTCTGCTTATACTCGAGTCAATAGGTTTTCCCAGTATTTTGTGGTAAAATTAGGGGCCTCGGCTTATACTCGGGTCGGCTTATACTCGAGTATATACGGTACTTGATATAGACTTGTAAAACGCTACGGAATATGCTGGCGCCATATAACTAAAGTGTATTACTTATTATTATATACTTACACATCCGAGGCCGCAGCAGGACTCCTGTATGGAGGAGATACATCCCAGCAGCCCAATGATGAACATGAGCACGGCCACAGCCAGGATGATGATGGCGGGGAGCATGACGTAGACATTGCTCAGGAAGCTCTCATATTGCTTGTAGGTGATAATGACACTTATCCCGACATAGCCCAGAGCTGCTGCAGCCGCCTGTGGGGTGGATAAGGGGCAAAAGTTAGTTTAAGCCTCAAGACAAAAAAACAAAACAAAAACAAAAATACACACACACAAAAAACAAACAAAATATTGTGTGCCATATTTATCTGGACCATCATCCATACAGTGCAAGAAAATTAACCCTTCTATCTTCTGCAGCATTCAGAGAAAGCAGAGATTGTTATTGGACAACAACATTTCACATTGTAACTCCTGGTGAGGCAAGAGTTAAAGTTTTTCAGTACTTAGAGACCTCCTAGATAGGATCTTTTAGGGAGACTGATCACCTAAGGGCGCTATTGGCAACTACCACCTTGCCTATGCTTTGGCAGGGGTGTTGCACTTGGTCACATGGTTTTGGCTGCCTTTTATTTGCAAAAGCTTTTTCTCACCAACACTGGTAAATGGCACCACCAGGGGGCACCATAACTACTACTGAACAGTATCAGGTAGGGATGAGCAGGGGTTTATCCGGTGTATTGCACTTGTGCCCATGCCCTTATATAGCATCAATAAAGTCTAATCTTCAGCCAGGCGCATGATTGGCATCACATGGCCGTGTAGCAACGTCTTAAAGTCCAGACTTTCCCATCGTGTCTGGATGATGTGTTCTGGACTTTGTACCTTTTTTATTACATGTATTCTGTTTTTACTTTCCTCCTTTTCTGCACCTGATAAGAGTACACAGTAAAGGAGGAGAGGCACAGAGCACAGCAGTGTGAGGACATATGTCCAGTGCACTCGGAGAAACTACAATCCGCAAATATAAATCCATATTTCACCGTCTTGCTGCTACTAATGTAATGACCTAGAGTAGGAGGGGTCAATAGTAATTTTTGTCAAGTAGTCCCACTGGGGTGGACACTGCAGTCCTGATCAACCTGCTTTTCTCTGTAACATGAGGAAAACCCAGCTTTTCTAGTAAACTCCTGTTTAAGCCGAGTATGTGTATAACATCAGTGCCAACAAGTGACCAACACAGACCTTTATTGTTCAATGTTTACCGATTTAAATATTTTATTATGCATTTCCTGTGTTTACGGTTTCATGTCACCCGGTGGTAAGCAGGCGGCTGACACCCTGGGATATTACAGAGACAGATTCCAAGATTAATGAAAGGAGTTCTACCCTGGGTTCTGGGGCTGTCTTTTGGGTTTTAGTCATGACCTCTCAGCTGTGAGAGGTCCGGTCTTTGATTCAGAGTCTAGTAGCAGAGAAAGTATTTTTTGAGAGCCTAGATATAGCAGAGCAGAGAGGGCTACCAGAGACTACCTGTTTATTGTGTACCAGCAGACTGAACATCTGTCTCTGGTGGCAGGCAAGGCTGGTAGCAAAACTGGTTTTAAGGTACAGACTTTCCCCTTAACGATGGGGCTGCAACTCCCTTCTGCAGAGCTGAAGATGAGAGTTCCAGCCCCATCATTAAAGGGAAAGTCTGTACCTTAAAACCAGCTTTCCTACCAGCCTTGCCTGCCACCAGAGACAGATGTTCAGTCTCCTGGTACACAATAAACAGACTGAGTTGGACCTATCAGTTTCCTGGCAAACTACTTAGAATGATAGGCCTCCCTTTAACATCAGCCTGGGACCCCAATAAGCCAAGAGTGCCCCAATGGGGAACCTTACACAGTGTGGTCTCCATTCTTGCGTAGTCGTAGTCAGCCTTTTTGTGGAGACTGCCATATACTGGGAGACAGCCAGCATCCAATCACTTGCCTTGAGGACTTCATCTTGCCGAATACTCTGTTAGACCATAGCAGGCATGCTGCACTAGCAACATACACAAAGCTGTGATTACACATCTCTCCAGTGCAGAGAGCACAGCAGTGTGAGGACATGAATTACATGATTACACATCTCTCCAGGGATAATAGCC
Organism: Engystomops pustulosus; assembly: GCF_040894005.1. Taxonomy (NCBI): domain Eukaryota; kingdom Metazoa; phylum Chordata; class Amphibia; order Anura; family Leptodactylidae; genus Engystomops; species Engystomops pustulosus. The sequence continues at coordinate 12,098,906 of NC_092411.1, read as the reverse complement.
ACCACGGTCTGCAGAGAGCCAAGAGCACAGCAGTGCGAGGACACACCCCCCAGTGCAATCCTGGAACATAATTCCATATTTCACAGTACTGCTGCTACTAACATACACAAAGGTCTGATTAAACATCTCTCCAGGAAGTAAATTGGCCAGTATTCTGTATGTTTTATGGTAGATTTACATGAGTGTTGTGTATCAGATGCAGCCGTGATACAGATCTGCCTATTGGCCGGAGTCCAAGGCTTGTAACATTTCCATATGCCTTTATCCCTGCAGTTAATCTGATGATGATGATTACTCCCTTCTCCAGAATTAAAGGCGTATGCACGTTTGGCCAAGTCTATGTAATTTCAAGGGACTATCCGCTGTGATATGACCGGCAGCTGACCTCCTGTAATAGCTATACATATCAAGCAACCAGGGGTGTAACTAGGGGCAGCAGGGCCTCATAGCAGACTTCTGCATGGGGGCCCCCCCTCAACTTAAAAAAATTGTATAGTCACACATGAGTTATAATTCATTTATATTCTGTATAAACATACATACAACATATACACTCATACATACAGTACCATATAGAGACAATACACACACATTTTATCACTGTCTTCTGGCGTAGAAGCATTGGAATAATTGCAAATGTGGAATGGAGGGGCCGTGGCAGCCAAAGGAGGGGGCATAAATCAACCCCCATACAGTATACACACACATGCAGCATATACACACCCAATACACCCCAGATACTGGGGCCACTTGACACTGTGGGCCCCACAGCAGCAGCTATGGCCGCTACCACGGTAAATACGCCCCTGCATGCAACTCAACCAAAATTTAAACAGAAGGCTAAAGTAGGGGCCAGAGACCCCAAACAATAGCACTATAGGGTTGCACTATAGGCAAAACCACCCCCGTTATGGTTTAAAGCGGATTTAGTGAAAACATAGTGGTCATTGCCTATTCCCATGTATGTCTGCCATGTGCAGCCCTGACCTTTGGGGGAGTCAGTAAGAAAGCCCGACTACCGAACGCCACGTATTATACTTCTACAGGCAGATATGAAGAATTTTATAAAAATTCAAAAATTAGAGCTAAGCCCGGAACCCCCGGCTGTGACCGGATCTGAAAGTAAATCCTGTTCTATATCTGAATGCGGTCGGGCCAGTTCCTCATCATACAAAAAACAGGAAAGATGAATAATCTACCATCATGCCGAGAGGACAAGTTATAGTTCACGTCGCTGGCACAGGTCACGTGCTGCACCTTCATACGACTTTGTTGTGTTTACAGAATAAACAGTTACCAGACTTCACCGTCGCTGAGGGATTAAGCTCCATTATTTCTTTTCATAAACTTTAAAGCACTCACATAGTTAATCAAACCAGACAACTTCGCAATTAAAGTCACTGTCAATGAACATGTCGCCTGGTGGCGCTTTCCGGTAAGTTTGTCTAAACCCAAGAAACAAAGCACAGGATAAAGGACGGGTTGTAAAACATTGAAAACTTCCAAAAACAGCGCCACACTGGGCTGTGGTTTGTGTCGGTATTGCAGCTCAGCTATATAGAATGAATGAATGAATGAATGAATGAATGAATGAATAAAACTTACTTATGAATATATGTACAACCCCTTTAAGGGCTAAACTGGCCAGATGCCATCAGTGGAGGGCAGATTATGAATGATAGGGTTTGCCGAGATTGATTTCAGCTGAATTTGTCAACTACACAAAAGAAATGATTGTCCCTACAATATCAACATACTCAGCACTGCTACATCAGCTACATATATAACACAGACAGTACTATAGAGGTAAACCCTAACAATGTAATATTTACCCGCAATCACTGATAAAACATTGGGATATTGCCAGAATTTGTGACCTTACGATACAAGTTTTAGATCTTATACAGAATCTATATACATATATGATTAGCAGAGCAGAGTTTGTCATGTAACTTTTTTTTATTTCCCCAAATAGATAAATACATGGATAAACTTACCAAGAAGACCAGGCTGAGGAAGACGAGGAAGGTTTTGGAGGTGAATACCCCGAGCCCCATGATGTGACTGTGTTTGGAGGAGACGGATGTACAATAGGGAGTCACCAGCTGCTGCGCTCTGTTCACACTGCAGTAATAAAGGCTCAGGATCGGGCATGACTCTGCTCCTAGTCACATGACTCCTCCTCCCACCCACTTCCCAGAGGTACAAAGGAGGATTAACTCTCAACCGGCCGCACATGAACTTTATTCTCCAGTATCACAAGCAAAAAATGAGGCAAGAATAGGGCACAAATCAGTCCAAAACAAAAGGAAAATGTGATAAATGACCCCAAATGCATCCCAAAAGTCACTAAAATACAACCAAAAAACACACATAAGACTAAGGCTGCGTTCACACTACTGTATGGGGGATGTATATATTGCCGCAAGCTTGTGACCCATACATCCCCCATAGGTGGCAATGACCGCATGGAACAATATGGTGATCCCGCTCTGTACACGGGAAAAAATAGGACATGTCCCGTATGCAATGCATTTCTATGGGGAGGGGAAGGGTCACCACTCCACCTCTCCATTGCGGCGGATGTGTGCCTGCCCCATACGCTTGTCTGAATGCAGCCTAAGAGAAATCTGCCCATTGAATAGATAGATAGATAGATAGATAGATAGATAGATAGATAGATAGATAGATAGATATGAAATAGATAGATAGATAGGAGATAGATAGGAGATAGATAGATATTAGATAGATAGATAGATAAGAGATAGATAGATATGAGATAGATAGATAGATAGATAGATAGATATGAGATAGATAGAGAGATAGATAGATATGAGATAGATAGATATGAGATAGATAGATAGATAGATATGAGATAGATAGATATGAGATAGATAGATAGATAGATAGATATGAGATAGATAGATATGAGATAGATAGATAGATAGATAAGAGATAGATAGATAAGAGATAGATAGATAGATATATATGAGATAGATAGATAGATAGATATGAGATAGATAGATGGTAGATAGATAAAAATAAAAATGACACAATTTGTCTCTGTACATTACGGCGCTGCACTGGTGACTTTGTCGCATTTGTGATAACCATGTGACAGTCACTGACCAGATGTCTGCCACAGCGCGCAAAAATAGCCTTGTCATAGGAAATGATGGTGTTACATGTGATTGGAAAAAAAAGGGAAAACAAGAGAAAAATTAGCAACAAAAAAACAGAAACGATACAAATCTACAAGAAAGATACAGGGTGGCGTCATTCATGCAATGTGTTAACATTGAATGTGGTGTTAACGTAGTGTAAACACTTTGTAAACACAATTTAACCGCAACGTATGAACACTTCAGAAATATAAAGGATTTGTTACTCACTAAACTCCTTGCAGAGTAATTTATACATAAACTGATACAATTGGGAACAAGGTGATTTCTATCCGTAGACCGGATAGACCGGTCCCTGGTGGTTTACACTTCAGTCCTTGGTGTACAGTTTGGAGACCCAGTACCTGATGTCCAGTTCCTGATGTTCAATGAGTTACAATCCATGTGCTGATATCCATTGGGTGGTTACGGCACATTCTTGGTAGCCATTGGTTAACCATTTCCTAGCCACTCTTAGTTACCCAGTTATTTGTATCTAGAGTCCTGACATCATGAGGCTCAGTTTTTATCAAGTGATCATCAGTGACAAATACCTGAGACCCAACACGGTGGAAAGGTTTACGCGTTTGGGTCTAGCCCCTCCCACTTGCATTTCGGACGCATTTAAAAAAACGTATCCAAAACGCAATAATGTGTGAACACGCCCTTATTGGAACAGTCACCATTCCTTTATCAGTATACATTTTGATGGCCTTGGAGCCTATGTCTGGTGGTCTATTAACTGGTGTTCAGATCTTTTAAGCCTTGACCATTGTTAAACAATGGTTTTATTGTCCTCTTTCTTGGTTCCTGTTGTTTACAGACCTTTAAGACACCAATATTTAGAGCAAAGAATTTGTGGTCTCATGGTCTTCCCGACCTGAAGGCATTTGACTTGTGATCTTCATAAATCACTAAGATGCTATACGCTCAGGTCGGACAAGACATGGTCAGTCGAGGGACCGTGGCCGACACATGAAGCAAGTTTCCCAGGCCAAGTATGGACCCTAAGTGGCACATTTAGGGAGTTCACCTTCTTCCTGGTGCATGTAAATACTTGATCTTGCAACACAAATTATTTTTTAAATTCCGCGGCCACGCCCCACAATTTTTGTCGCGGCGGCGATGCGCCACAATCTGATCGCGTGTGCAAATATCCCAGGGAAATTCGGCGCAAAGCGGAAATATTCGGGAAACCCAACGAAAGTGCGGCATTCGGACCCTTAGTAAATGAGCCCCTATGTCTCCAGTTCACCAATGGCCCAATCCCTAGTGTTGAGTGATGTGTTGACAGGGAAACTATAGGGTTGTACCACTGGTTCTGATGATTAAGAGACCCAGAAGCCCCTCTTCCTGGCACATCGTAAAAATTTAACCCCTTAGCGATCTGCATCCATTATATTGAACGCTGAGTACTGGGCTTTAACGCTCAGCGTCCAATATCCAGAAGCTTCAAGTCTTCGGAGTCTCTGGTGTCAGTGGTGCTCCCTGCCATCTCCCCAAACCTCTAAAGCCCATTGCTATAGGGATCCATAATATAATATTTATAGGGAGCGTATGGAGATCATTATCAGCCTTTATTTACAGTATGTTAAGTTTTAATATTAGATTTTGCAGATTTACAGCCATGACAGAGATAGTGGGCATGACAGGTACTTCCACCACCTGCTTATAGTCCAGAGTCTCTTCTTCCAGTAGATAGTCAGCTCCAAGGCCGGCTGAGCTCATACCGCTGCTATCTGCCGTATACACCTATGTCATGTGTTTTTAACAATGTCGGGTCATGTGCTGCTGTGGTCACGAGTCTGGGGATTGTGTAATGGAGGAGGGACTGGGATTAGATCAGTGGAGAGCGGCTGCTCTGCGAGTCCTCGGAGTACAATGGGGAGAGATCAGAAAGCACTGGGGATGAAGGATGATCAGCAATTTATATAGAAGCAGCAAAATGTATCTAGATGTGTAAAGAGATGTAGCAAATTGTAACCTGCAGGTTTGGAAACGCAATTTAAAGGCTGCAGAGAGGAGCTTAGACCAAATACATACGATTACACAATTTTTACATTATATTTACAATATTATAGTTTCCTAGTTTATACTGCTGAAAAAAAACCACATGTCCATCAAGTTCAACCAAGGAAGGGAAGGGATTCGATGAGGAAGGGATTTAGGAGAAACAGTTCTACATAACATAGCCATCAATGTTATTTAGGTGTAAAAAGGCATCTAGACCCTTCTTGAAGCTCTCTGCTGTCCCTGCTGTGACCATCGCCTGAGCTCAACCGTGCGCTGCTGTTTTGTATGGAGGGGTCACCCTCCATACCCCTTATAATTTTTGTGGCTCTACGTTGAACCCTCTCCAGCTCCAGGGCCTCCTTTTTATGGACCGGAGCTCAGAACTGGACGGCATATTCCAGGTGAGGCGGAACCAATGCCTTGTACAGTGGTAACATTACATCCCTATCCCCAGAGTCCAGACCTCTACTGATACATGACAAGACATAAACATGATATAAATGCGATGTTAACTCATACAATCAAGCAAAGCTCCAAGATACACTTGATACTCCAAGATACTAACGGTCACGGTTCGCACTTTTGTTGGACTGTGGGCTGTTTTCAGGGATTAGATCACTTTGGCAGGTATTTAACAAGTGTCTGTGCTGGGTTTTTGTCGCACCCGATCAGATTTTGGCACAGTTTCGCTGGCTTCCGACTGATTTGGACTGAGCGCAGGATTTAACTTTCAAATTGAAGTGCATCCAATGCACTTACATGCACCAGGAAGAAGAAGGTGAACTCCGGGGACCTGAGCGGGGAAGCGAAACATGCAGGATATCGGGCACATGTGAATCGCGGCACAGGGCATTATACAAGGACAAAGCACTTTCGGTGAACTCCCCGGACCGGGTAAGTAAATGTGACTCACAGCATTATAGTCATCTGTAGTCCCATGAGCGTTTTTGGTTCCATTTTGCAGTTTAGTTTTAAACAGATGTCTGGATATTACCTGATAACTTCAATGGATCCATTTAAAAAACGGAAACCTTAAATCTTTTAGTATCAGTTAGTTTCTGTTTTTCATTATATCATAGCCATCTGTTTTTTTTTTTTTTTTTAATTTCGCTGCTTTAGGCACTAGAGGTCGTATTGAAATGCTGAAATGTACAATCAGAGGACGCTCAGTATGAAAAAGTGGATGGATAATTGGTGAAAAAAACTGATACAAATCAAGAGCACCCGTTTTAGGCTTCACACTACAGTTAAAACCTCGATTCCTTACCTCCATTAAAATAAAGTGAAGAACGGAGGTCTAACGTATCAATTAAAAATCTTATTGATATAAATGGAAATGTTATGTCATCCGTTACGGTCAGTTTAGACAGCGATCCGTTATCCATGCGTTTTTTCAACCAAAAAAATGACGGATGGAAAAAATGCTTGGATAATGGATGCATGACAAAACTGACCACAACGGATGACATAACATTTACATTGATGTCAATGGGATTTTAAACTGATACGTTAAATCTCCATTGTTGGCTTTTTTGACGGAAGGAAGGAACGGTAGTGTGAATTTAGCCTTACTTAGAAAACAATGTAAATATTCTGACGGAAAGGAGTCTGCCATTAGCTTTGCGTTATTTTTGAAGAAAAGAAAAAGCTCAGTAGTTTGCGTCCAACTATCCACTCAAATAACGGAAGATGTAAAAACGGATACTAACGGACACCATTGAAATCAATGGGAAAAATAACGGATCCCTTATCCATGCAATTTTTAAAGAGAAACTGCAAAGAGGAAGCAAAAACGCGGATGAGGACTGGCCCTTAGATGACTGTAGAGGACTGTGCTGCTGGGAGTCCTGGTCCCCAGACTATTCTGGTTTTCACAGTATAACTATGGCTTATTAAATTTGTTCTTCATATGGGACAAGTGTTCAGCTCTCTGTACTTTGAACTTCCTTCTTGTATATCCAACATAACGAGATCACGTGATGGGAGTCACAGATCATAAAAGATCATATGCCTCTGTAAAATCAGGTTTGAGCTTTGATAGTGTTTTTCAGTGGGTCCGATCTGACGGATATCCGGCACTGCTCTACATGTTCTGTTATTGACCATTTCCTATCCATGGGGTAGTTTATATCTGAATCTCTGAAATTATAGCAGAAAAAAAATCCAGATTTGTGTCAGTTTTATTGGAGGAAGTGAATAAGAGATGAGTTGCAGTAACCTGGCATGGCCACCGTACAGATAATGGCCAGTGGTGTAACTAGGAGAGGCAGGGCCCCATAGCAGGCTTCTGAAGGGGGACCCCCTGCCGGCTTAAAGATATATTACATTCCTATATACATAAACATACAGTTCATCACTTATACATACACAATTATATACTGTTACTCACATATAGAGCATATACACCTCACATATACACACATACAGTGCCATATACAGACATATAGCTTACATACACACAAAACGTACTGTATTTATACACACCATACACCATATACATATAGCATATACACATCACAGATACACACACATATACAGCATATATACACCGCAATGTGCAGCGTAATATGAATATAATGGTGCACATTCTTCATTCTATAGTGTCAGGTCGGATGACGGGGCCCCCTGACACTGTGGGCCCCATAGCTGCTGCAATGGCTGCTACCGCTGTAGTTACGCCCCTGCTTCTGGCTTTGGTAACTGCTGATCAACAAGTGCCACCTGTCAGTCCCCACCAATGAGATATTGAAAACCTTATCTAACAATGGTAGGTCAGCCATATATTTAATAAGAAACCCCTTTAAAGGTCCCATGAGTTGACAGGATCATCTACAGCAAGTAATTCATAGATCACAAGCCTCATACAGTTCTGTCCATGGAAAAATAAAAATTATGGGATTTTTTTTTTGGAAAGAAGGGAGTAAAAAAAACCCGGAAAGTTAAAAAAAACCCCATGAAAATGACTTGGTCATGAAAGGGTTAATAGAGTGCATATTTGCTCAGCATGTCCTGCTTTGCGTATAAGGTACTTGTATAAAGATTTTATATTCAGTTAAATGGATGGATGATAGGTAAAGCAGGTTGTGCTTGGTCAGCAGTCTAAAGTACAACTCCCAGCATGCCTCAGACTTGTATAGCAAAAGATTGGAGATCATGGTGCTAAATGGACAACCCCTTGAAGCCCCAGTCATTGCCAGTCAGATTTGTCATGCGCAGTGCAGCCGCTATCCATGCGTGTCACACGCGCGCCCCCTGCTGTCAGACGCGCGCAACATCCGCCGCCGCCGCTTGTTTACACGTGGTGCCTAGGACACCGGAAACGTCACTTCCGGAGTCGCTGTTACCTGGTAACCGTATACAGCAGAGTCTCCGCATCGGATGATCCCCGGGAGTGACGGTAATACGGGAGGACTACAACCCCCAGCGTGCTCTGTGCGGGTGTAATATACATTGCAGTGAGGGGGTTGTCAGAATCTGTTCGATTAATAGAGAAGATAAAAACGTTGGAAGATTTTTCGCCTCCGTTTTTAAGCTTTTCCCTTCTTTTTGCCACTGACGACAGACACGTCCGTCCGACTCAGCAACGTCTACAAATCTACAAAAAATAAATGAAAAAATGACAAATTTTAGGGGGAATAATTCTGGTAAAATTCTGCGGGAGGCGTCTTTTCATCTTATCTATATCTTCCAGGACGCTGGACGCCATGTTACTAAGCCAGAGGACGAGACCGCGCTGCCGGGAGGTTACTGGACCCGCACCCCACAATGTGGCCGTGGTAAGATGTGGTGGGCACAGCATGGCGGTATTATCTGGGGCATATTATGGCGGTATGTGGGCACAGTATGTTGGTTATATTTGGTCTTGTATGAGCACAGTATGGCGGTATTATTTGGGCATAGTATGGCGGTATTATTTGGGCACATTATAGCGAATATGTGCGGGAACAATGGTGCACATTTACTTACCCGGTCCTGTTGAGATCCCCGATCCGGACGCTCCGGCGAAGATGAAGTCCGGCGCAAGTTCACCTTCTTCTTCCTGGTGCATGTAAGTGCGTTGTCTTGCGACACAATTTGAATGTTAAATCCTTCCTTGTCTGACAGCCCGCCCCCTGATTTGTGTCGCGTGAAAGCCGACGCAGCTGCGCCAAAAACCCCTGTTAAATGCGGCACCACACGGAAATCGTCGGGAAACCCGACGAAAATGCGATCCGTGGACCCCTAGTAAATGAGCCCCAATATGTTGGTTATATTTGGGAATAGTTTGGTATTTGGTGGTATTATTTGGGCACTGGATAACAGTAGTATTTGAGCATATTATTGCTGTATTATTTAAGTATAGTATGGCAGTATTATTTAGCTACTGGGTGGCAGAATTATTTGGGCACATTATTCTGTTATTATCTGGGCATAGTGTGGCAGTGTTACTCGGGTATAGTGGGGAGGTATTTTTTTGGCATAGTGTGACGGTAATATTTGGCCCTATTATGGCAGTGTTATTTGGGCACTGGATGGCAGTATTATTTTGCCACATTTTGGTGGTATTATTTGGGCATAGTGTGGTAGTGTGCATAATCTATGGCTTCTGATATTTTTGTAGTCCATGATAACACTATAGACTATACGGCGGTATTATTAGGGCATATCATGGTATGATAAGCATTATGGAGGTATTATTTTGGCATAATTTATGGCACTAAAAGTTGGATAGTGTGTGACTATTATTTGGATATGTGACAATCATTTGTGCACTTTAACAATACTGTGGGCACCTTGTGGTGGTATTATTTCAGCGCTGTGTCACTGTTTTATTTGTGGACTATGGAGCGTCTGTCTACATACTTTATGGCAGTGATAGTATATGACATAATTATTTGTTCACTTTATGGGTAGTCCGTGATATTTTAGTGTGGGCCAGTTATGGTTTAATGTTTTGTCACAGTATGACAGTATTATTATATGTCAGTATGCAGATGTCTCATCAACGCCTCTACCAGTGTCTGTAACACTTGTTAGGTCGAGGTGTGCCCCGACAAACCAGAGGGTGTGTGTAGTAGCTGCAGTGGAAACGTTACTGCAGAGGCATTACCCGGGCATGGTGGTCCTGAGGATGGGAGAAGTGAAGTGTGTGAGGCTGCAGTAGCCCTGTACCTGCTGGAGAGGTTATCAGCAGAATTGGAGGGCAGCTGTGTGCCGGTCACAGGCCGTCTCCATTCATTCCTAGTAATGTGGCCATCAAGCGGCCACCCATAGACTGCCCAGGATCACCCACCTCTCATGCTGTGGGCTCAGTATGAAAGGTTCTTGTTGTGGCTCCAGAAATGAAGTCTGCAAGGGCCATCAACCCTCCTTTTTCTATATGTGGAATTATAGAGGCCCCTGACCTGTATATATAAGTTTGATGATGTTCTTTAAAAAAATTACTATAATATATCGACCCACGGAGGGACCAGAACCCCTATAATGCAGTGATGGGAGCAGAATGGGACAGGGACCCCTATAATGCAGTGATGGGAGCAGAATGGGACAGGGACCCCTATAATGCAGTGATGGGAGCAGAATGGGACAGGGACCCCTATAATGCAGTGATGGGATCAGAATGGGACAGGGACCCCTATAATGCAGCGATGGGAGCAGAATGGGACAGGGACCCCTATAATGCAGCAATGGGATCAGAATCGGACAAGGACCCCTATAATGCAGCCATGGGAGCAGAATGGGACAGGGACCCCTAAAATGCAGCCATGGGAGCAGAATGGGACAGGGACCCCTATAATGCAGCGATGGGAGCAGAAAGGGACAGGGACCCCTATAATGCAGCAATGGGATCAGAATCTGACAAGGACCCCTATAATGCAGCAATGGGATCAGAATCGGACAAGGACCCCTATAATGCAGCCATGGGAGCAGAATGGGACAGGGACTCCTATAATGCAGCCATGGGAGCAGAATGGGACAGGGACCCCTAAAATGCAGCCATGGGGGCAGAATGGGACAGGGACCCCTAAAATGCAGCCATGGAAACAGAATGGGACATGGAAGCTCTATAATGCAGCCATGGGAGCAGAATGGGACAGGGACCCCTAAAATGCAGCCATGGAAACAGAATGGGACATGGAAGCTCTATAATGCAGCCATGGGGGCAGAATTGGATCAGGTCCCATATAATGTAGTGATGGGAGCAGAATGAGACAAGGGCCCCTATTTAATCACAGAAAACAGTGGCCTTATGGATTTTCTTGTATAAATATATGTCTATTAATTTCATTCTCCTGGTAAGAGGAGAATTATTACCCTTCTGGGAGACTGTTAGTGCATCTGCCAGTAGGATTTCGGCAGTGTCTATACATGTGGCGTAGCCTGGCAGGTTACAGTCGGCGAGCACTGGGACAGGTAAATGCTCAGTATCTGTTCTTCTTAATACAGAAAGCGAAATTCCCCTCCAGTCGACCCCAAGACTACATCATCCTGGAGAGGAGGCGGCAGGACGACCTCCGGGAGCAGATGTTGGCCTTCACCAAAGACATCGACCTGAAAGACATGAAGAGCAGATGGGAGCGGATCACAGACCACAAGATGCTGCACAACCGGGTGCAGAGGAAGGTCTGCGAGACCATGGAGGACTACCGCATGCAGATAGAGGAGCGCCGGGACAGGTGAGCGCTACACAGGTGTACTACCTCAACCTGAGCACAAGAGACTGTAAGCTCCTGGAAGCAGGGACCTCACTCCTACTGTTCCATATGACTCCTATTGTAATGTACTATTTTATCTGTATATGTCCCCGATGATATGTAAAGAGCTACAGAATATGATGGGACTATAGAAATAAAGATTATTATTATTAAGAGACTGACACTGGAATGATGTTTAAAAGATAGAAAAGTTTCAACACACAGCCATGGTACAGCACCCTATTAATACTGTCAGCACCTCCATAATTAAGGGTGACACAGTATCCTCCAAGTGTACCCCATAAAAGAGTCAGTCACAGCACCCCCTCCACAATATTGTTAGCCACAGTCCTACATAAGTGTGTCAATCACTTCTGTAAAGGAAATCTACCATCAGAATCCATCCTGATAAACCAGGGACATTTACTCCTAGACCCTGGCACCGGGACTGTGGTATCTTCTTATATTAATTTATGGGCACCTTCCTTCTAAAATCAAGTTTTAAAATTATGCTAATGAAACAGACACGCTCTGGGGGTGCTACCAGAGCTCCTCCGTGCTGCAGCTTTGCAGGCTTCCCCCTCCCACTGTGTGGGATTACAGCAGGTGAAGGGAGGGGAGACAGTGTAACAGCCTGTAAAGCAGCAGCACGGAGAGGCTCTGGTAATGCCCCAGAGCCTGTCTGGCTCATTAGTATAATTTTAAAAGTTGATTATAGGAGAAAGGAGGCCGTGGATAACAAATATAAGAATATTACCACAGTCACTGTGTCTGGATCTATGAGTAATGTCCCTGGTTTAATTGTCAGCTACTTCTGTAATAGTGTCAGACATAGTACCCCCACATTATGGGAAGAAGACATTGGCACTGGCAGTGTAATGCTCTGGCAATGTTCCTCTGAGACACCTTGTGTCCTGGCATCATGTGGGTGTCGCTGGGACATGCACCACCTACCTAACCATTCTATAGACCCATTCTACATCCCTTATGGCAGTACTGTCCCAGCATCTTTCAGCAGGATTATGCCCTGGCCACACTGCAAAAATTGTGCTGAAGGATGGCAAAGATATCGCCTTGTCTCCAGATCTGTGTATATGACCAGGGTGCTATAATACAGGCACGGACCCCCATCTGGGGGTATACTCATTTCCTGGTGTTTCCGAGCCCGCTGTAGCTGTGCCGTCATGTAGTGACATGTGCACATGCGCTGCAGCTGACCGGAGTTTTCTTCTCTCTCAGGCTGAAGGTGTTGCTGGAGACAGAAGAGCTGGAGCACATCAAGGAGATGGAGTCTATGGAGGAGACCACCCTGGAGAGACAGGCCAAGATGAGAGAACGGGCCAAGAGTCTGAGAGAGAGAAGAGAGAAGGAAAGGCTGGAGATAGTGGCAGAGAAACGCGACCAGCAGTTCAGGTACGTGGCGGACATCTTTGAAGGGGGACAACTTGTTTACCAAATCTACATGAGCCTTGATCCTCTGTGCACTGAAGTAACATGCACTACAGAGGATTTTACGAGGTTGTCGTAAGTCCTCTAACACGACAGCTGAACCAGTGGCAGTTCTGGTTCAGCTGCATCCCTTGCGACCTGAACCTATTGCCAGATTGGCAGCCAACCTGGAAAATGACGGCACTGATTACTAGCCATGGCTGTAAATAGGTTTTCTACTGACCAATCACATCTGAGGCTAGTAGGTAGGGGCATCAATTTGCCAGATTTGCTGCATAAGCGCCAATCAGGTAATATGTCTGGTTCCCGCGGGACGCACCGAGACCCGATATTTAATTCTGGGTTCCCTCATCAGTGAGTGGTCTGACTGCAGGGACCCCAACCATAAGGGGCCTGTTTCTCTAAATGAATGGTACATCTGTAGGCTGCAATCCAGAAGTCCCATAGACAGTGATAGGAGATGCAGGGTGTCTACTGGTCCTGCAGTTCCATTAATTACAGAAAATCTTCTGTCAAAATCCATCATGATCCATCACTCATGGGTCCATGTACTGTGACTGTGGAAATCTTCTTATTTGTTATCCATTGCCTCCTTCCTTCTAAGATCAATTTTACACTTATGTTAATTAGCCTGAAGGTCACTGGGACATTACCAGAGCCTTTCTGTGCTTTAGCTGCACTGGCTGTTACTCTGTGTTGGAGCACTTCCCTTTTCCACTGTGGTAGATTACATCAGACAGTGTAACAGGCTGTGAAGCTACAGCACATAGAGGCTCTGATAGGCCCCCAGAGCCCTTCAGGTTCATTAGCATAATTCCCAATGTTGATTTTAGAAGGAAGGAGGCCATGGATAACACATATAAGAAGATACCACGGTGCCTGGATCTATGAGTAAGTGTCCCTGGTTTATCTTGTTGGATTCTGATGGTAGATAATGTCATCTACATGGGATTACGATGCGTTTTCTGTTACTGTGAATGTATCCATTCACTTACAGCAAGCAGGAATCCCAGAACACAAAAGTAAAGACTACGTTCATTAGAAAGTTGCACACACTTCCAAATAATATGACGCCATGATGAGGCTATAAAGACCAGATTGTGCAGTGTGAACATAGCCATAAATGGTGACAGTATAGATTAAAGATTGAGATGTGACTGGAGTACAGTAGGAGCAGTAATAATTTATGGATTTCCTTGTGGAGATTCACTTATTTGTGAAAATGTCTGCAAATTAGATCTTCTCCAGATGGAAGAGATTTGTGTTACTAGCGCCACCTATAGGTATCTACTATTAATATACATTACTATTTACCTATAGGTGACGCTCTACTTTTTTACCTTCATTGAAGGGATGTCCAGAAGTTGAGCCAAAGATTAAACTGATGTGTTGCATTTTTTAGGGAGCAATGCGAGGAATTGCGAGCTCTCAAGTCAAAGATGCATCAGGATGAGGTGTGTACAGAGAGGATGGCGCAGCTGGCACTGAAGGAGGAGCTGGAGAGGCAGAAGAAGGAGGAGGACATGCTCTTTGCCGAACTCTGGGAGAAGGATCGACTGGCCAAAGTGGAACACGAAGAGAAGAAGACACAGCGGCAGATGGAGCTGACCCGAGAGATGTTAGATGTCCTGCAGGTCCAGAGGGCCGCGGCCGAGGCTCAGAGGATGGAGGAGAAGAGGCTGAAGGAGGAGGAGGCTCATCTACTGGTAACCACTACAGAGTTCGGGTTCGGCCTCTGACCCGGACATATTTCCAGATTGGGAGCCGAACAGCCGATCCAACAAGCACTGACTGTGACTGTCCAGGGGGAATATTGTTAGTAATGTTCTCTCTCCGGCAGGTGGAGCAGAGGAAACTGATGAAGCTGGAGGACGAGCGCGCTCTGCGGGAGAAGCAGCAGAAGCAGTCACAGGTCAGGAACATGCTGGACCGCTCCGTCCGCCTGAAGATGAAGCGTCTGGCCCAAGAACAGCAGGAGGAGCTGGTGCTGGACATGAAGATCATGGAGCAGATAATGCAGGACAGCCACGATGACAGCCAGGAGAGGCGCCTGCGCAAGGTAACATCTCCGCCTGCGCAAGGGATTTCTCCATCATATAGCGAGGAGATGCCGTCACCTCATGATCAGCACTGGTCCCCTGAGGATAAGGGGCTGCAGTTATGATGTGGTACCATATGGACTTCTAAGTCCATCAGCACTGTGTCCCTGGCGATCAGAAAGTGATGACATGTCCGAGGCTATCACTCTACAGGATGTGAATTCTACTACCCAGATAAAGGATTGTAAACCCAGCACACAGACATGCTGGTGTGTGTCCTCTCTGGCAGGATCGTCTCTTCTTTAAGCTTCCTATACCCCTGTTTTTAAGAAAAATTATGCAAATGAACCTTAGGGGCTCCAGGCTTCATACATGTTAATAGAACCTGGAGCCCCTCAGGCTCATTTGCATGATTTTAAACACCAGGAGATAAGCTGAATGAAGAACAGATCCTGCCAGAGGGGAGGGGAGAGATCCTACCAACAGGTAAGTCTACTTGGTTTACAATCCTTCATCCTGGTGGTACATGTCTTTTTAAAAAAGCTGAATCAAGTTTAAAAAGTTATCCCTTACTTTGATTTAATTCTTTTAATGACAAATCCACATCCTGTAAAGTGGACTTTGTTCTCTTTGGGGTGCAAGGAGTCAGGTCTAACTTCTAGAAATGATGGTCTAGGGTTCTAGGAAGTTTTTGTTGGGACCCCCATCAGTCATGAAAACCATGGTCATGGTGTTCCCAGGAAAGGAGGAGGAGGTGTGTAGTCCCTTCAGTGTCTATTGACTAGCCAAGCACAGCGCTCGGGTATCACTAGCACTCTCACAGACATGAATAACAGTGCTGGAATCAAACATTAAGGAAATCTAGCATCAAAATCCATCATGATTAACCAGGGACACTTACTCATGGATCCAGGCACCTTTAAAGGGACACTCCAGTCACAGCTGTTCATTGAATAATATTATGGTGCAGGACCTGAAGGGAGGAGCAGGACTCAATTTCATTGCATTCCTAGAACCTGGACTCCTGCTCCTCCCTTCAGCCCCTGCACAAGGTATAATTCAGTGAATAAGCTGTTACTGGAGTGTTCCTTTAAGGATAAACCCCCATAAATCTTGGATTCTGTAAGCTTGAAGTCACCACTAGGGGGCACTCACTGTATACTGTATTTATTCAAACTGTAGCAATATAACTTGGAACTAAGCTTCTTATAAAGGATTTAATGAATGCAATCATATTATGAGATGCGCTGTATGGAGGTCCGGTAACATGACCCGTGCTCCTTGTTGTAGTTGGAGCTACAGAGGGAGCAGCAGATATACCGGCAGTACCTGGCGCAGCAGCTGGAGGAGGAGAAGAGGCAAGAAAAAGAAATGGATAAACTTATTGAGGCAGAATTGGAGAAATCCTGGGCCAAGCGGGCCGAACAGATGAGGCTGGAGAAGGAGGCCCGGAACCGACTGATGAGAGACGTCATGGAGACCAGACGCCAGCAGATTCAAGAGAAACGTAAGGGATATGTGCTCATGGGGCTCAGTGCCCCAATGATACCGCTATTTACCCATTCTCTAATCTAGACCACCAGGGGTACTGATAGTAATCCATTCTTTCTCCTAGACCAACAAGAATACTGATTGTAATCCCTTCATGATCCTAGATCACCAGGGATAGCTAGATTAACCCCTTCACTGCTCTAGACCTCCAGGGATAGCTAGATTAACCCCTTCACTGCTCCAGACCACCAGGGTTACTGATAACCCCCTCACTGCTCTAGACCACCAGGGTTACTGGTAACCCCCTCACTGCTCTAGACCACCAGGGTTACTGGTAACCCCCTCACTGCTCTAGGCCACCAGGGTTACTGATAACCCCCTCACTGCTCCAGACCACCAGGGTTACTGGTAACCCCCTCACTGCTCTAGACCACCAGGGTTACTGATAACCCCCTCACTGCTCTAGACCACCAGGGTTACTGATACCCCCTCACTGCTCTAGGCCACCAGGGTAACTGATAACCCCCTCACTGCTCCAGACCACCAGGGTTACTGATAACCCCCTCACTGCTCTAGGCCACCAGGGATACAGATAATTATCCCTTCACTGCTCTAGACCACCAGGGTTACTGATAACCCCCTCACTGCTCTAGACCACCAGGGTTACTGATAACCCCTCCACTGCTCCAGGCCACCAGGGTTACTGATAACCCCCTCACTGCTCTAGGCCACCAGGGATACAGATAATTATCCCTTCACTGCTCTAGACCACCAGGGTTACTGATAACCCCCTCACTGCTCTAGACCACCAGGGTTACTGATAACCCCTCCACTGCTCCAGGCCACCAGGGTTACTGATAACCCCCTCACTGCTCTAGGCCACCAGGGATACAGATAATTATCCCTTCACTGCTCTAGACCACCAGGGTTACTGATAACCCCCTCACTGCTCTAGACCACCAGGGTTACTGATAACCCCCTCACTGCTCTAGACCACCAGGGTTACTGATAACCCCCTCACTGCTCTAGACCACCAGGGTTACTGATAACCCCTTCACTGCTCTAGACCACCAGGGTTACTGATAACCCCCTCACTGCTCTAAACCACCAGGGTTACTGATAACCCCCTCACTGCTCTAAACCACCAGGGTTACTGATAACCCCCTCACTGCTCCAGACCACCAGGGTTACTGATAACCCCCTCACTGCTCTAGACCACCAGGGTTACTGATAACCCCCTCACTGCTCTAGACCACCAGGGTTACTGATAACCCCCTCACTGCTCTAGACCACCAGGGTTACTGATAACCCCTTCACTGCTCTAGACCACCAGGGATACTGATAACCCCCTCACTGCTCTAGACCACCAGGGTTACTGATAACCCCCTCACTGCTCTAAACCACCAGGGTAACTGATAACCCCCTCACTGCTCCAGACCACCAGGGTTACTGATAATAACCCCTTCACTGCTCTAGACCACCAGGGTTACTGATAACCCCCTCACTGCTCTAGACCACCAGGGATACTGATAACCCCTTCACTGCTCTAGACCACCAGGGTTACTGATAACCCCCTCACTGCTCTAGACCACCAGGGATACTGATAACCCCTTCACTGCTCTAGACCACCAGGGTAACTGATAACCCCTTCACTGCTCTAGACCACCAGGGTTACTGATAACCCCCTCACTGCTCTAGGCCACCAGGGATACAGATAATTATCCCTTCACTGCTCTAGACCACCAGGGTAACTGATAACCCCTTCACTGCTCTAGACCACCAGGGTTACTGATAACCCCTTCACTGCTCTAGACCACAAGTGATACTGGTAATAATCCCTTCACTGCTCTAGGCCACCAGGGATTCAGATAATTATCCCTTCACTGTTCTAGACGACCAGGGACACGGATAATTATCCATCAAGCCATTTCCCTTGCACACGGTTTACCTTGGCATCAGACGATGTCATTGTGTTTCCAGTGACAGAAGCCGTTTTGTCGGGGGATTTCGAAGCCCCACAATGCACTGAGCTCTCCCTCTATACTTCTAGTGGAGCGCAATGCCAAACAACAGGAAGAACTGGCCCGAGACAAGGAACTTCTGGAGAAAGCCATCGCCGAACACAAACAGCTGGAAACAGAAAGAAGTGCAAGGTAAGTGGCCATCACCATCGTGACACGTGACAGTAAAACCATTCTCAAAGGCTGGAGATTAGACCATGGGGTGGGGGGGGTGACAGAGTGCAGCTCTGCGGGGCTCATTTACTAAGGTCCTTGCGCCAGATTTCTGTCGGACTTTGCACATTCTTCCATGTACAAACTTCTTGCACAGGTACTTAATAAGTGTCCGCAGCTGGGTCCCTTTTGTGTTACGGCTGCACTATTCTACATGCGACACAAATTTCTGCACTGAAGGGGGCGCTCCGGTGCCAGATTTATCATACAAAGCCCGACAGAGTTGTGTTGCTCGCCCCATCAAAAAAGAAGTGGTGCCCTCTGTCGTGGGACTGCAGGGGGCGTTAAATTCATTAAGAACGTGCCCCACAACTCCTGAATCTGGCGCCCCCTGCACACTACACAGGTAACTGCACCTAGTACAGGCTGCGCTGTTCTTAGTAAATGTTCCCCAGTGTGTTTTGAGCTCAAATGCGTACTAAGGCTATTTGCATAAAAAGGACAATGTCATACGATTTTACTCCACTAAACTAGCAGCCCCCTCAAGTAGGCGAAGAAATGTCCTTTCTAGAATTCCCTTTTTTATTATAAAAATCTCCTGTTTACCTATATAAAAAATATTCTTCTCTGAAGTCATGTGACAATGAGAGGAAAACACTTGATGGAAGCCAACTACCCCCCCCCCCTCTCCATTGTGGCGCATACATAATGAGGCTGTATCCATCAGGCGGCAGTGCCCGGTGTTGTTTTGCATAAAAACCAGCAGGTGTGCAGGTGCGGGAATGTCACCCACTCCGCCAGTGGCTATGATCCCTCTGCGCTTGCTCCATGGTGTAGTCACATGAGTCAGTTAGGGCGGCACAGTGGCTGAGCGGGTAGCACTTCTGCCTTGCAGCGCTGGGGTCCTGGGTTCAAATCCCACCCAGGTCAACATCTGCAAAGAGTTTGCATGTTCTCTTTGTGTTTGCGTGGGTTTCCTCCGGGTACTCCGGTTTCTTCCCACAAAACATACTGGTAGGATGATGAGATTGTGAGCCCCATGGGGACAGGGACTTTGTGCAGCGCTACGTAATCTGTGAGCGCTATATAAATAAAGAATTATTATTAATGTTTCCAGGTTTTTATGCATAACTATGCCAGGCAAGGTTATGGGTATGTCCCGCTGTGAATGATAAGGTAGAAGAGGGCGGCGTTGGGAAGCATAGGAAAAAGATAGAAGGTGCAGCAGTTGTCATGGCCCCGCCCCTGGCTAATTTACATGAATATACAGCATTGTCAGAGTTACTCTAGACTGGCAGAACACTAAGTAACAAGAAGGATATGTCTGAAGAGGTCATAATACATGATATCACATGTAAGGGGGACTTGGGAGCTGGTAGACATAGCTGTAGTCTGATGACCTTGCCATAAGCTTGGTACAGGTTACACACAATGGGGCAGGAGTAGGGGCACAATGGGGCAGGAGTAGGGGCACGATGGAGCAGGAGTAGGGGCACGATGGGGCAGGAGTAGGGGCACGATGATGAGTATAACCCCAATAATTGTATATATACCATACAACTAGCCCACACTTATCTGTAACATTCAGGAAAAACACCTTTACATTGCGTTTTCCTTTTTCATGGCGTCTAACAAGGTATTTCCGACCTTCTCCACAGGCAATTGAAGAACGCCAGGCAGTATCAGCAGCAGCTTCTGTCTCAGGTCGCCTATCAGCAGCTGCAGCGGGAGGCTGAAAAAGAGGAGGAGCGCAGGGAACATGAGGCCGGGCTACGAGCCGAGAAGTCCTATCAGCAGAAGCTGCGGGATATCCTCTCCAGACCCTACATACGGCAGGAACAAGTCCACCCCCTGAGGAGGACACGGATCTCCAGCCCTAAAGACTGGCTACCACAGTGACCCCCATACACCCCCCATATAACATACAGGACAGATCTATATCATTACCACACTATAGTGCACTCCATACACAGCGGATATGTCACCTCGGGGTAGAAGAAGAATTTGTGCAATGGTCCTATGTTCATTTGTGAGATGCATCATGCAGAGGAGAAAAAAGGAAATATAAAATAAAATAAATAAAAATTTTTATCTGTGGCTGAGTTTGTAGATTAAGGGAGCATTCACACGCTCAGTTTTTCAGATGCAGTTTTCGAGTGAAAAAAGGAGGATGAGTAACTTCTCTCAATGATATGTTCTCACCTATTATGATCCATTCCTGCTTTTGGCTTTGAAAACTGCATCTGAAGGCAGCCTAAAACTGTGAGCTGGGGTGTGTCCTCACACTGCTGTGCTGTCCTAGAGGAAGACAAGGCAAATCCAAGTAAGACCTTATATATCTGTAGCCATCTGTGTTGGGTTGTTGCTGGAGGGGAGATTCAGGCCCCTTCCACACTAGCGAGTGTGATGCGATGAACTCGCATCACACTCGCAACGCAAGCTGCCGGGAACGCACGGCCCCAACGCTGCACCGCGGGAGTGAACTCAGCATGTCAGTTCACTCCCGCGGTGCAGCGTTCGGGCCGTGCGTTCCCGGCAGCTTGCGTTGCGAGTGTGATGCGAGTTCATCGCATCACACTCGCTAGTGTGGAAGGGGCCTCATGGTGACCATCGCACACAGAAGGAACCTCTCCCAGTGGCAGCATGCAGTAACCAGCTTCCTTTTGTTCATCTGTAAACTTGTTTGTACCATCACTTGTATCCATAACAAAATTTTTTGCTGTAATTGGACCAAGGATTATCCATAAAACTTCATTACAGACACCTTACAGCTGATCATTGCAGTCTGGGACTATAGTAACATCCAGAGAGCTTCCTAAGAGGTCACAGTGGGCAGAGGGGTCCGTCTTTAACTATGGGTCGTCTGTAAGTCGGGTGTCCTTAAGTAGGGGACAGCCTGTATATATATATATACATTGTTTCCATTGTGTATTGTGGGAATTCTACCCCCTGTCTGAGCTCTGTTTCATTGAGACGAGTGAAGTTTCTCTCTGCCTTCCAAAGTTGTGAGCAAATGTGGTGCCTGAGGTCGTTCTCTCACTACCTGTGCCTCCCTGTCAAAGGGAAGAGGCTGTGGTGCATTGCAGAGAGCTAAACGCACAGCAGTGTGATGACTTGCCCCCAGTGCACTTGGAGAAGCTAGAATCCTGGAATATAAATCCACATTTCACAGTTCTGCTGCTACAAACATCATACACAAAGGTCTGATAAAAAAGATCTCCATGGGACAATACATAACACTGGTCTGCAGAGAGCTAAAAGCACAGCAGTGTGAGGACATGCTTTAGTGCATTTGGAGAAGCTAGAATCCTGGAATATAAATCCATATTTCACAGTTCTGCTGCTACTAACATCATACACAAAGATCTGATTAAATAGATCTCCAGGGACAATATATAACATTGGTCTGCAGAGAGCTAAGAGCACAGCAGTGTGAGGACACGCTTTAGTGCAATTGGAGAATAAAGAATCTTGGAATATAAATCCATATTTCACAGTTCTGCTGCTACTAACATCATACACAAAGGTCTGATAAAATAGATCTCCATGGGACAATACATAACACTGGTCTGCAGAGAGCTAAACTAAGAGCACAGCAGTGTGAGGACATGCTTTAGTGCACTTGGAGAAAAAAAATCCTGGAATATAAATTTATATTTCACAGTCCTGCTGCTACTGTCAACATACAGAACGGCATCTCTCCATGGACAATACATAACATTAGTTTGCAGAGAGCTCAGCAGTGTGAGGACACACCTCCAGTGCACTCGGAGAAACTACAATTCTGGAATATAAATCCATATTTATATGGATTGTAGCAGTCCTGCTGCTACTAACAACATTCACAAAGGTTACATATCATTCCAGGGACAATGTATAACAATGAATGCAGGGAGTGCAGGGCACAACAGTGTGAGGACACTCTTCCTGTGCACTTGGAGAAGCTGCAGTCTTGGAATATGAATCTATACTTCACAGTCCGCAATACTACATGGTCATACCTGCTGACAGATCCCTTTAATGTGGTTTTACCAACATTTACACTTATTTCCTACCCCCAATAATCATGAAAACATAGGTCCACAGCTCGTGATCATTGAGGGTCCTGTGGATAATGTAATTAGGGACACAATGGGGGTCATTTACTAAGGGCCCGAATTGCGTTTTTACGGCGGATTACCCGAATTTTTCCGTTTTGTGCCGATTTTTCCTGAATTCCCCCCCCATTTTTGGCGCACGCGATCGGATTGTGGCGCATCGGAAATTGGGGGGGGGGGGCGTGGCCAAACAAAAAGCCAACGGATTCGGAAAAACCGCCGCATTTAGAAAAAAAAAAAGGGTCGCTAGACAGGCGCTTACCTGCACTTCAGCGCAGCAGCGACACCTGGTGGACGTCGGAGGAACTGCCTTAGTGAATCGCCGGAAGACCCGAATCCACCGGAGAGAACGCGCCACTGGATCGCGAATGGACCAGGTAAGTAAATCTGCCCCAATCCCTTTAAACGTTACATTTCTAGGCTACCCTTTAAACCACTAGAGGAACCCAGTTTTAGTGGTTGAGGGGGCAGCCTAGTAATGTAAAGTGTTGCTATCCCCACTATGAAGGGTCGCCTGCTGACTGATAGGAGTCTATGAATAGAAGAACCTGCAATGAGATGAGAACTTTATAACTTTGGAAACTGATGGTTTTACAGCTGATTTACTTCACAAAACTGGACACTAGGGGGCGCAATAAGCTGAGAAATAATAATAACTTATTACAAGATATTATATAATTTCACATCATTACTTTTTTTGCAGATTTAAATACTTTTTGTCTAATAAGAACTCATTGTCCTGCGTCAGTTCTCCCCAAATCCATTGAACCAGCTCTAACACCAACCTAAAGGGATATTACAGCCACGAAAATGTATGAATGATGTCCTAGATGAGTGTTAGTGGGGTCCAGTTGTTGGGCTCCCATACTGATCACATACACGTTCTTCTGCTCAATTTAGACAAGACCGTACGCTGTATGTCCCCCTACATGGTGGCGCCCCAAAGGTACCTGCTTTTAAAGGACAAAGTGCATGTAGTGTAATCACATCTGGAGGCGGGATAGTGAGAGTTGGGGATCATGTAGTGCGGTGAGCTGATTGCTGGGGGTGCATGTAGCGCTGGGTAGTTACACCTGGGGGTGCATGTAGTGCGGTAAGCTGATGGCTGAGGGTACATGTAATGCGGTGGCTGATGGGGGTGCATGTAGTGCGGGGTAGTTACACCTGGGGGTGCATGTAGTGCGGTAAGCTGACGGCCGGGGGTGCATGTGGTGCGGTGAGCTGATGGCCGGGGGTGCATGTAGTGCGGTGAGCTGATGGCCGGGGGTGCATTTAGTGCGGTGAGCTGATGCCGGGGGTGCATGTAGTGCGGTGAGCGATTGGCCGGGGGTGCATGTAGTGCGGTGAGCTGATGGCCGGGGGTGCATTTAGTGAGGTGAGCTGATGGCCGGGGGTGCATGTAGTGCGGTGAGCGATTGGCCGGGGGTGCATGTAGTGCGGTGAGCTGATGGCCGGGGGTGCATGTAGTGCGGTGAGCTGATGACCGGGGGTGCATGTAGTGCGGTGAGCTGATGGCCGGGGGTGCATGTAGTGCGGTGAGCTGATGGCCGGGGGTGCATGTAGTGCGGTGAGCTGATGGCCGGGGGTGCATGTAGTGCGGTGAGCTGATGGCCGGGGGTGCATGTAGTGCGGTGAGCTGATGGCCGGGGGTGCATGTAGTGCGGTGAGCTGACGGCCGGGGGTGCATGTAGTGCGGTGAGCTGACGGCCGGGGGTGCATGTAGTGCGGTGAGCTGACGGCCGGGGGTGCATGTAGTGCGGTGAGCTGACGACCGGGGGTGCATGTAGTGCGGTGAGCTGATGGCCGGGGGTGCATGTAGTGCGGTGAGCTGATGGCCGGGGGTGCATGTAGTGCGGTGAGCTGATGGCCGGGGGTGCATGTAGTGCGGTGAGCTGATGGCCGGGGGTGCATGTAGTGCGGTGAGCTGATGGCCGGGGGTGCATGTAGTGCGGTGAGCTGACGGCCGGGGGTGCATGTAGTGCGGTGAGCTGACGGCCGGGGGTGCATGTAGTGCGGTGAGCTGATGGCCGGATGTGCATATAGTGCGGTGAGCTGATGACCGGGGGTGCATGTAGTGCCGTGAGCTGATGGCCGGGGGTGCATGTAGTGCGGTGAGCTGATGACCGGGGGTGCATGTAGTGCGGTGAGCTGATGGCCGGGGGTGCATGTAGTGCGCTGAGCTGATGGCCGGGGGTGCATGTAGTGCGGTAGAGCTGACGGCCGGGGGTGCATGTAGTGCCGTGAGCTGATGGCCGGGGGTGCATGTAGTGCGGTGAGCTGATGGCGAGGGTGCATGTAGTGCGGTGATCTGATGGCCGGGGGTGCATGTAGTGCCGTGAGCTGATGGCCGGGGTGCATGTAGTGCCGTGAGCTGATGGCCGGGGTGCATGTAGTGCCGTGAGCTGATGGCTGTGGGTGCATGTAGTGCGGTGAGCTGATGGCCGGGGGTGCATGTAGTGCGGCGAGGCTCCTGTGCGCGCTGTGTACACTGTGCTGTTCTCCTCCCACACCTGTGCAGGGAGCGGCGTAAGGTGGAGTCAGTGGCTGGAGGAGGCGGCAGGAGCCCGGGCACGGGGATTACTCACTGCCGGGACTGGGAGCTAAAGGTCGGCGGCAGCGGCGGGAGCCGGGAGCCCATGGAGAGCGGAGAGTGACCGGCACCGAGCAGCAGCATGTCCGTGTACGAGCTCTACTCCCGGGTGAGTGCAGAGCACAGCGCCGGGTACAGCCCTCACATACTGGGAGTACAGTGCAAGGGGCACTGGCCTTACTGGTGACACTGGTTGTACTGGTGATAATGACCTGGACACACTGGTGGCTGTACTGGTCATGTACTCCTGGCTGTACTGGGATTCTTTAGCTGGGTTTGATGGCTGTACTGGTCTATCAGTGTTGGGGACATTATTTGTACTGGTGATATACTGCTGGGTGCACTGGTTGTACTGGTGATATACTGCTGGGTGCACTGGTTGTACTGGTGATATACTGCTGGGTGCACTGGTTGTACTGGTATTATAGTGCTGGGTGCACTGGTTGTACTGGTGATATACTGCTGGGTGCACTGGTTGTACTGGTATTATAGTGCTGGGTGCACTGGTTGTACTGGTGATATAATGCTGGGTGCACTGGTTGTACTGGTGATATACTGCTGGGTGCACTGGTTGTACTGGTGATATACTGCTGTGTGCACTGGTTGTACTGGTACTATAGTGCTGGGTGCACTGGTTGTACTGGTACTATAGTGCTGGGTGCACTGGTTGTACTGGTACTATAGTGCTGGGTGCACTGGTTGTACTGGTACTATAGTGCTGGGTGCACTGGTTGTACTGGTACTATAGTGCTGGGTGCACTGGTTGTACTGGTACTATAGTGCTGGGTGCACTGGTTGTACTGGTACTATAGTGCTGGGTGCACTGGTTGTACTGGTACTATAGTGCTGGGTGCACTGGTTGTACTGGTACTATAGTGCTGGGTGCACTGGTTGTACTGGTACTATAGTGCTGGGTGCACTGGTTGTACTGGTACTATAGTGCTGGGTGCACTGGTTGTACTGGTACTATAGTGCTGGGTGCACTGGTTGTACTGGTACTATAGTGCTGGGTGCACTGGTTGTACTGGTACTATAGTGCTGGGTGCACTGGTTGTACTGGTACTATAGTGCTGGGTGCACTGGTTGTACTGGTACTATAGTGCTGGGTGCACTGGTTGTACTGGTACTATAGTGCTGGGTGCACTGGTTGTACTGGTACTATAGTGCTGGGTGCACTGGTTGTACTGGTACTATAGTGCTGGGTGCACTGGTTGTACTGGTACTATAGTGCTGGGTGCACTGGTTGTACTGGTACTATAGTGCTGGGTGCACTGGTTGTACTGGTACTATAGTGCTGGGTGCACTGGTTGTACTGGTACTATAGTGCTGGGTGCACTGGTTGTACTGGTACTATAGTGCTGGGTGCACTGGTTGTACTGGTACTATAGTGCTGGGTGCACTGGTTGTACTGGTACTATAGTGCTGGGTGCACTGGTTGTACTGGTACTATAGTGCTGGGTGCACTGGTTGTACTGGTACTATAGTGCTGGGTGCACTGGTTGTACTGGTACTATAGTGCTGGGTGCACTGGTTGTACTGGTACTATAGTGCTGGGTGCACTGGTTGTACTGGTACTATAGTGCTGGGTGCACTGGTTGTACTGGTACTATAGTGCTGGGTGCACTGGTTGTACTGGTACTATAGTGCTGGGTGCACTGGTTGTACTGGTACTATAGTGCTGGGTGCACTGGTTGTACTGGTACTATAGTGCTGGGTGCACTGGTTGTACTGGTACTATAGTGCTGGGTGCACTGGTTGTACTGGTACTATAGTGCTGGGTGCACTGGTTGTACTGGTGATATACTGCTGGGTGCACTGGTGATATACTGCTGGGTGCACTGGTTGTACTGGTGATATACTGCTAGATGCACTGGTGATATACTGCTGGGTGCACTGGTTGTACTGGTGATATACTGCTGGGTGCACTGGTTGTACTGGTGATATACTGCTGGGTGCACTGGTGATATACTGCTGGGTGCACTGGTTGTACTGGTGATATACTGCTAGATGCACTGGTTGTACTGGTGATATAGTGCTAGATGCACTTTCTGCTCTATTGTGATTATACTGTACATGACTTATAGTGATTAGATGTGATTTATGTAGGAGTCACCTGTCTATACTGGAGTCACTAGTATCACCTGTCATCTATATATTATCATACATGTCACATATCTATAATGTAATCCCTCATATGTGTCACCTGTCTACATTAAGGTCACTCATAAGTGTCACCTGTCTATATTGGGGTCATCCAAATGTGTCACCTGTCTATATTGAGGTCACTCATACGTGTCACCTGTCTATATTGAGGTCACTCATACGTGTCACCTGTCTATATTGGGGTCACTCATACGTGTCACCTGTCTATATTGGGGTCACTCATACGTGTCACCTGTCTATATTGGGGTCACTCATACGTGTCACCTGTCTATATTGGGGTCACTCATACGTGTCACCTGTCTATATTGGGGTCACTCATACGTGTCACCTGTCTATATTGGGGTCACTCATACGTGTCACCTGTCTATTTTGGGGTCACTCATACGTGTCACCTGTCTATATTGGGGTCACTCATACGTGTCACCTGTCTATATTGGGGTCATCCATATGTGTCACCTGTCTATATTGGGGTCATCCATATGTGTCACCTGTCTTTTTTGGGCTCACTCATATGTGTCACTTGTCAATATTGGGGTCACTTATACTTTTCACCTGTCTATATAGGGGTCACTCATACTTCTTATATGTATACATAGGGATACTAATACTTTATATCTGTCTGTGTTGGGGTCACTCATGTGTCTCTTGCTAATATTGGGGTCTCTTATACATGTCACCTGTCTGTATTGATGTCACTTGTACATGTCACGTGTCTATATACGAGTCACTATATTCGGGTCACTTATCACTCATATTTGTCACTTGTCAATATTGGGGTCATTTATATGTGTCACCAGCCTATATTGGGGTCACTTATACGTGTTATGTGTCTATATTGGGGTCACTTATACGTGTCACTTGTCTGTACAGGGGTCACTCATATATGTGACATCATTGACCCTTGTCCTCGTTATGGCGGCAGGAAGGGCCTTGCATTGATTTGAATACCTGTCTCCTGCCTGTCTAGACAAGTGATCTGGATCCTATAAATCTGCTACAACTCCCAGCTGGTTCTGTCCTGATGGCCAAAACAAGAATGACACGTTTCTATCTTGTGGGTCATTTTGGTGAGTGACCCCCCCCCACACCATATACTACTATACACGTATTAAGGTTTCAAACTGTGTCATGGCCTCCCTCATGTAGTACGGTATTGTGTCATATATCGGGTCTCTCAGCTCCTGTGTCATGGCCTCCCTCATGTAGTATAGTATTGTGTTATATATAGGGTCTCTCAGTGCCTGTGTCATGGCCTCCCTCGTGTATTACAGTATTGTCATATATAGGGTTTCTCAGCTCCTGTGTCATGGCCTCTCTCATGTATTACAGTATTGTGTCATATATATGGTCTCTCAGCGCCTGTGTCATGGCCTCCCTCATGTAGTACGGTATTGTGTCATATATAGGGTCTCTCAGCTCCTGTGTCATGGCCTCCCTCATGTAGTACAGTATTGTGTCATATATAGGGTCTCTCAGCGCCTGTGTCATGGCCTCCCTTATGTATTACAGTATTGTGTCATAGGGTCTCTCGCGCCTGTGTCATGGCCTCCCTCATGTAGTACAGTATTGTGTCATATATCGGGTCACTCAGCTCCTGTGTCATGGCCTCTCCCATGTATTACAGTATTGTATCATATATAGGGTCTTTCAGCGCCTGTGTCATGGCCTCCCTCATGTATTACAGTATTGTATCATATATAGGGTCTCTCAGCACCTGTGTCATGGCCTCCCTCATGTATTACAGTATTGTGTCATATATAGGGTCTCTCAGCTCCTGTGTCATGGCCTCCCTCATGTATTACAGTATTGTGTCATATATAGGGTCTCTCAGTGCCTGTGTCATGGCCTCCCTCATGTAGTACAGTATTGTGTCATATATAGGGTCTCTCAGTGCCTGTGTCATGGCCTCCCTCATGTAGTACAGTATTGTGTCATATATAGGGTCTCTCAGCTCCTGGGTCATGGCCTCTCTCATGTAGTACAGTATTGTGTCATATATAGGGTCTCTCAGCGCCTGTGTCATGGCCTCTCTCATGTATTACAGTATTGTGTCATATATAGGGTCTCTCAGCTCCTGTGTCATGGCCTCCCTCATGTATTACAGTATTGTGTCATATATAGGGTCTCTCAGCGCCTGTGTCGTGGCCTCTCTCATGTATTACAGTATTGTCATATATAGGGTCTCTCAGCTCCTGTGTCGTGGCCTCTCTCATGTATTACAGTATTGTGTCATATATAGGGTCTCTCAGCTCCTGTGTCATGGCCTCCCTCATGTATTACAATATTGTGTCATATATAGGGTCTCTCAGATCCTGTGTCATGGCCTCCCTCGTGTATTACAGTATTGTGTCATATATAGGGTCTCTCAGATCCTGTGTCATGGCCTCCCTCGTGTATTACAGTATTGTGCCATATATAGGGTCTCTCAGCGCCTGTGTCATGGCCTCCCTCGTGTATTACAGTATTGTGCCATATATAGGGTCTCTCAGCGCCTGTGTCATGGCCTCCCTCGTGTATTACAGTATTGTGTCATATATAGGGTCTCTCAGTGCCTGTGTCATGGCCTCCCTCATGTATTACAGTATTGTATCATATATAGGGTCTCTCAGCTCCTGTGTCATGGCCTCCCTCATGTATTACAGTATTGTGTCATATATAGGGTCTCTCAGCTCCTGTGTCATGGCCTCCCTCATGTATTACAGTATTGTGTCATATATAGGGTCTCTCAGCTCCTGTGTCATGGCCTCCCTCATGTATTACAGTATTGTATCATATATAGGGTCTCTCAGTGCCTGTGTCATGGCCTCCCTCATGTATTACAGTATTGTGTCATATATAGGGTCTCTCAGCACCTGTGTCATGGCCTCCCTCATGTATTACAGTATTGTGTCATATATAGGGTCTCTCAGCGCCTGTGTCATGGCCTCCCTCATGTATTACAGTATTGTCATATATAGGGTCTCTCAGTACCTGTGTCATGGCCTCTCTCATGTATTACAGTATTGTGTCATATATAGGGTCTCTCAGATCCTGTGTCATGGCTTCCCTCATCTATTACAGTATTGTGTCATATATAGGGTCTCTCAGCACCTGTGTCATGGCCTGCCTCATCTATTACAGTATTGTGTCATATATAGGGTCTCTCAGTGCCTGTGTCATGGCCTCCCTCATATATTACAGTATTGTGTCATATATCGGGTCTCTCAGTGCCTGTGTCATGGCCTCCCTCATGTATTACAGTATTGTATCATATATAGGGTCTCTCAGCGCCTGTGTCATGGCCTCCCTCATGTAGTACAGTATTGTGTCATATATAGGGTCTCTCAGTGCCTGTGTCATGGCCTCCCTCATGTATTACAGTATTGTGTCATATATAGGGTCTCTCAGTGCCTGTGTCATGGCCTCCCTCATGTATTACAGTATTGTGTCATATATAGGGTCTCTCAGTGCCTGTGTCATGGCTTCTCTCATGTAGTACAGTATTGTGTCATAAATAGGGTCTCTCAGCTCCTGTGTCATGGCCTCCCTCATGTATTACAGTATTGTGTCATATATCGGGTCTCTCAGCGCCTGTGTCATGGCCTCCCTCATGTAGTACAGTATTGTGTCATATATCGGGTCTCTCAGCGCCTGTGTCATGGCCTTCTTTGTTGGTTGAGACTTATGATGTACAACTGCTAGGGATCTGGCTAATGCTGTCATAGTTCAGCCTTATTATATATATAAGCATGGACAATTCCTTTAATTTGAGCAACCAATCATATTTGAGGTTTCAGTTTCCTGAGGCCTAAAGTAAACAAAGCAGTGACTGTACTGGTTGCTATGGACAAAGCCTTCTTTTATAGCACATAGCAACCAATCGCATTCTAGGTTTCCGTTTCCTGAGGCCTAATGTAAACAAAGCATTGACCTGACTGGTTGCTATGGACAATAGCTCTGCATCTCCTTTATAGCGCATAGCAACCAATCGCATTCCAGCTTTTCATCTTCCTTCATTGTTCCGCCATGTGCTATAGGCATCTCCTTTTCTTTGGACTACTTCTTGTCTTTCCGATTTCCCTGTCTTTCCTGTAATGGCCGATTGCTTCATGTTATTCATGGAAATCAGATTACAAAACGCTGCATCATGATGGATGTCGGTGGTTAGTCATACATGTGGCGGAGAGTTACCAAATCTCTGCCTGGGTCTAGTTCTAAGTCGTTTTTAGAATGATTGACTGAATGGGGTTTACTATTTGACCTTTGTTTCATTTCTAAATCATTTTCAAAATCTCTGTTTGCTGTCACTGAATAGAAACTCTCATTGTTTACATTCAGAGCCCGAGAACCTGTTATGTGATACTGTAAGTGGGAGGACAGATCCATGAATGTCTAGATCCTGATTTAGCTTCAAACAGTAATTTGTGAGGATTATATGCTGCCCCCTACAGAAGTTTACAGGAACTTTTCCAAGAATATCCCTCCATCAGGGAATTGCTGCTTAAGCTATTCTCCCAGGAGCTTTCATTTAATATTCAGTGTAATGAGCTCAGTTTCTGCATTTTCTGAAGTGCTGCTGGGGCATCAGCCTTATATACAGGGATTAGAGCCTAGTCTGGCCTGTAAACCTCCTGCTCTTATAATACTTCCTTATTGTGACCGACACAGACAGATCATTGTGGATTAGTGCACTTGACTTCTAGGGTACAGTCACTAGGGAGTAATCCGAGCAGGAAACAC
Organism: Engystomops pustulosus; assembly: GCF_040894005.1. Taxonomy (NCBI): domain Eukaryota; kingdom Metazoa; phylum Chordata; class Amphibia; order Anura; family Leptodactylidae; genus Engystomops; species Engystomops pustulosus. Next base: position 12,066,336 of record NC_092411.1, on the reverse strand, counting down.
TGGGAAAATCCATACAATCAATGTTGTAATTCATATAAGTGTTTATTATATTATATATATTTTTTATATATGTTTACTACAATTACATAACTACTGTAATACTGCCCCCTATGTACAACAATTATAACTACTATAATACTGCCCCCTATGTACAAGAATATAACTACTATAATACTGCCCCCTATGTACAGGAATATAACTACTGTAATACTGCCCCCTATGTACAGGAATATAACTACTATAATACTGCCCCCTATGTACAAGAATATAACTACTATAATACTGCCCCCTATGTACAGGAATATAACTACTATAATACTGCCCCCTATGTACAAGAATATAACTACTATAATACTGCCCCCCTATGTACAAGAATATAACTACTATAATACTGCCCCCTATGTACAAGAATATAACTACTATAATACTGCCCCTATGTACAAGAATATAACTACTATACTACTGTCCCCTATGTACAAGACTATAACTACTATAATACTGCTCCTATGTACAAGAATAGAACTACTATAATACTGTCCCCTATGTACAAGAATAGAACTACTATAATACTGCCCCCTATGTACAACAATTATAACTACTATAATACTGCCACCTATGTACAACAATTATAACTACTATAATACTGCCCCCTATGTACAACAATTATAACTACTATAATACTGCCCCCTATGTACAACAATTATAACTACTATAATACTGCCCCCTATGTACAACAATTATAACTACTATAATACTGCCCCCTATGTACAACAATTATAACTACTATAATACTGCCCCCTATGTATAAGAATATAACTACTATAATACTGCCCCCTATGTACAAGAATATAACTACTATAATACTGCCCCCTATGTACAGGAATATAACTCCTATAATACTGCCCCCTATGTACAAGAATATAACTCCTATAATACTGCCCCCTATGTACAGGAATATAACTACTATAATACTGCCCCCTATGTACAAGACTATAACTACTATAATACTGCTCCTATGTACAAGAATAGAACTACTATAATACTGTCCCCTATGTACAAGAATAGAACTACTATAATACTGCTCCCTATGTACAGGAATATAACTACTATAATACTGCCCCCTATGTACAAGAATATAACTACTATAATACTGCTCCCTATGTACAGGAATATAACTACTATAATACTGCCCCCTATGTACAAGAATATAACTACTATAATACTGCCCCCTATGTACAGGAATATAACTACTATAATACTGCTCCCTATGTACAGGAATATAACTACTATAATACTGCCCCCTATGTACAGGAATATAACTACTATAATACTGCTCCCTATGTACAGGAATATAACTTCTATAATACTGCCCCCTATGTACAGGAATATAACTACTATAATACTGCCCCCTATGTACAGGAATATAACTACTATAATACTGCCCCCTATATACAAGAATATAACTACTATAATACTGCCCCCTAGGTAGTAGAATATAACTACTATAATACTGCCCCCTAGGTAGTAGAATATAACTACTATAATACTGCCGCCTATGTACAGGAATATAACTACTATAATACTGCCCCCTATGTACAAGAATATAACTACTATAATACTGCCCCCTAGGTAGTAGAATATAATACCTCCTTTCCTTTCTTCTCCTGAATGAGACATGTGAGGTGAGAGCCTGTAGTGATCTCTCTGGGGGCGGTGAATACCTGTGACTACCAGGCAGTGGGGATCAGGTAGGTCGCGGCTGGCAGGTGTGCACAGTGAAAGCGGAAGCAGTGAATTAGTTTCGATTAAACTTCCAGGGATCCTCGATATTTTGTTTCCTGCAGATGTTAACCATCTCACTGCTGCATGCTGGTGATTGATGCGGTGGTGATGGAGGACGGTCACATAGGGACAGTTTGTTGTTCTGCAGAACAGGTTTTTTGTCCATGTTGCGCCCTATGGGGGATGATAACTGATTCAGCGTTTACACAATACGCTGCAGCTTGTGTGACCGTCCCTTAGTAGTTGTGGATTTGCCTGGAGGGACCAGTGTTGCTTAACTGCTGGGTAATTTATTACCTTACCAGACACTGAGCGGATCATCATTGATCTTAAAGCAAAACAGCACTCAAAATCTGTCTTATAATGATAGAACTAGCCCTATTGTTCCCTGTTATCAGCCACTTTCCGCCTGGCTGGAGGGAGACTACAGCACAGTGTCTGCTGTGACTGATGCCCCAATAATGGTTGACTTATGTAACCGGCTTTTATGAGCTGCTGAATTTTTAGTGTTTGTGGCCCTTTAAATCTGGCTCATTAACCCTTTATTATCCTGTGATCCATCATCTGAGGTGTAGTGTGATGTGATTGCATGTGAAGGCAGGATAGTTGTGTTTTAAGAACGCTACAAAGTCAGTAATTTGGGGTAATAATTAGATACTTTTTATATTCTCAGATGTTGGCTACAATTTATCTCTTGTGACACTAACTCCGCTCCATCGTCTTTTAGAGAATTCGGTGGCTGAACTCCATAGTTAGACTTTCATAAATAGCACAGAGCGCTCCCTTGTCTTTCCTCCTTGCTTGTCTATGTTACGTAATATAACCTGTAGTTAAAGGGGTTGTCCAGTAGTTGATAAACATTGTTCCTTTCTTCCAAAAAGCTTCTTTCCAGGCTATGGTTGGTTTGCTCCATTCGTTTCTATACAGCTGAGCTGCAATACCCACAATAACCATGGTCAGGTGTGGCGCTGTTTTTGGAAGAAAGCAACCATGTTTTTCCTCTTTGCCTCTATAGAATATATAGAAGTTGTCATCCTCATGTGGTGCCGCTATGCAGCAGTTCTCTTCTCCCGCAGCAGTTCTCTTTTAGCTCTCCCGCAGCAGTTCTCTTCTCGTTCTCTCCCGCAGCCGTTCTCTTCTCGTTCTCTCCCGCAGCAGTTCTCTTCTCGTTCTCTCCCGCAGCCGTTCTCTTCTCGTTCTCTCCCGCAGCCGTTCTCTTCTCGTTCTCTCCCGCAGCAGTTCTCTTCTCGTTCTCACCCGCAGCAGTTCTCTTCTCGTTCTCTCCCGCAGCAGTTCTCTGCTCGTTCTCTCCCGCAGCAGTTCTCTTCTCGTTCTCTCCCGCAGCAGTTCTCTTCTCGGTCTCTCCCGCAGCAGTTCCCTTCTCGTTCTCTCCCGCAGCGGTTCTCTTCTCGTTCTCTCCCGCAGCGGCTCTCTTCTCGTTCTCTCCCGCAGTGGCTCTCTTTTCGTTCTCTCCCGCAGCGGCTCTCTTTTCGTTCTCTCCCGCAGCGGCTCTCTTTTCGTTCTCTCCCGCAGCGGCTCTCTTCTCGTTCTCTCCCGCAGCGTCTCTCTTCTCGTTCTCTCCCGCAGCGTCACTCTTCTCGTTCTCTCCCGCAGCGTCTCTCTTCTCGTTCTCTCCCGCAGCGTCTCTCTTCTCGTTCTCTCCCGCAGCAGCTCTCTTCTCGTTCTCTCCCGCAGCAGCTCTCTTCTCGTTCTCTCCCGCAGCAGCTCTCTTCTCGTTCTCTCCCGCAGCAGCTCTCTTCTCGTTCTCTCCCGCAGCAGTTCTCTTCTCGTTCTCTCCCGCAGCAGCTCCCTTCTTGCACTGCGGTAATTCTTCTCAATCTGTCTTTAAAGGGGATGTTTAATGCCATTGGTACATTGTAGCTCATTATCTCAGCCTGTGTCATCCATTATATGACATTATCTCCCCGCAGGTCCGGCAGGGTGCCCTCCGCTGCAGCACAGGGTCGCCCGCTGCTGTGACATCTGTTACTGTCTTTGTATCTCATTAGTTTTTAAGAAGTCTCAGACACGAAGGTTAATTAAGGTGGAGCTGTCATCATTCATTACCGTCGTGGTGACTTCGTTAATGGTCTGGGAAATATTTCCCCTTTAATACCATTTACCTCAGTGGTGTAGCGGTGGAGGGGGTAAGATGGCACATGGGTGAATATATGATTATAATTAATTCAGGGTCATTATTGGGATCCCACAATAAATTCCATATCCGTTCATGCATGTCAATGTGTTTTAATGTCACCCTTCACCTAGGACACCCATGGTGCCTTTTTCAGGTGCCAACGTTGCCTCACCTTGACTATCGTTTCTCTTCCAAAATGGCCCCTATCCTTTTCAGGGAAGCTTCCTCTATGTCACAGTCCTTTGAAGGCTCACATTTGGGGTACGTTCACGTGTGGCGTTTACGTAGCATTGTGAAACGTGATACAACAGCTGAGGAGAGGAGATTTGCCTAATTAGATTGCTGTTAACGACGCGTTAACATTACATTAAGAAAACGCACACGCAGGAACATAATCTTAACGTAGGTGTTAACGTTGCATTTTGTAAACGTAAATGTTCACAGCAATGTCATTAGGTAAGTCTCCTCTCCTCGGGTTTCAAAACGCAATGTAAATGCCACGTGCGAACGCAGCCTCAGGGCACGTTGCTTTTTGGGAAGCGTTTGTAAGCGCTTGAAACGCATTACAACGACTGAGGAGGGGTGATTTGCTTAATTACATTACTGTTTGCATATGTTAACACATTAGTTAACATCATGTTTACAATGCGTTTTGTAAATGCAAATGTTAACAGTCATGAAATTAGGCAAATCGCCTCTCCTCCGCTGTTGTAATGCGTTTCAACGCAATGAAAACGCATGCCAAAATGCAACGTGTGAACGTGCCCTCAAGGTTGGAGCTTTTTTCCAAAATCAGCGGGTGGGTGCTTCTGAGTAACTATTGTTGCAGTGTTTCTCTGAAGTGATGCTACCCTTTAATTAAAGGGATCCTCTGAGACGGCAGCCGAGCACATGGCGTGCCTGTTTACATAGCCGTATCCATGGAGGCTGCTCTCAGGATGATGACACAGACATCGGGTTAGATCAGGATGTGATTGACCCTGGTAACATCAGGGCTATGATTATCTGTGTGTATAGCAGTCAGGGGTGTAGTCATTCAGTACCGGAAACGGGTCACACTAAGGAGTCTTAAAGGGATGTGAAAGAAGGAGAATAATGTATCACATATAATGGTTACATTCAGTTGCGTTTATACATTGTAAACATATACATTGTTACATGTTACAAATGTGTTAACATGCTGTAAACAAGTTAACACAACGTAAAGGAAATGTATGAACAGAGCTTTGATGTTCTAGTTATGGCGCCTCCTCGATGCAGAGGTGATATTATCTATCGTTGTTTGCAGCAGATCTTGCTGATTGTGGCGCGGAGCGGCGGATATGAGCAGTAAAAGAGCAATCTCATTATCCGATGTCTATTAGAGACTCGGCAGCGCTTCCCCCATCTTCTGCCAAATTACTACAGATGAAATCCCTGCGAGACCTCGTCCTCCGCAGCCGTCAGAGAGGGATTTTCTGTGTCGCAGTGTATGTGTCGTCACAATGTGTCAGGGCGTAATGGTTGTATTGAGATGAGCGGCACACGGGGACGCCGCTTATCTCTTCCTGATCTGTCAGTGATACATTAGAAGGAAATATGTTTTCCTGTCCTGACCACTGAAGGACATGCAATGCTCCATCTCCCCGGAAGCAGCAGTTTAAGGCTGCGATCACACGTGGCGTTTTGAACCCCTTTTTTGGCCTGTTTTTAAGCAGTCCGTCAAAAAACGCATCCGGTAAAAACCGCATCCGGTAAAAAACGCATGCGTTTTTTGAAAACACATCTGTTTTTGACCAGTTTTAATTGAGATAATTGGTAAAACCTTTCAAAAACGGATGCGTTTTTTAACGGACTGCTTAAAAACTGGCCAAAAACGGGTTCAAAATGCCGCGTGTGACTGCAGCCAAAATCACAATACAAACCTCAAATCCATGGAAACTCGCAATACGCACCTCAGCTTCTGTAGAACCTGGTAAGGGTGATGTCACACTTGGCGTTTTTAGGCCGTTTTTAGTTAGTGCGTTTTCAGATCGTAAAAAAAAACACATGCATTAAAAAATGTATCCGTTTTTAAAAACACATGCGGTTTTGTCCGTTTTTAATTGCGCAAATTCGGAAAAACGGACAAAAACGCCATGTGTGACATCACCCTAATACACACCTCAGCTGCTGCAGAACCTGGTAATACACACCTCAGCTGCTGCAGAACCTGGTAATACACACCTCAGCTGCTGCAGGACCTGGTAATACACACCTCAGCTGCTGCAGAACCTGGTAATAAACACCTCTCAGCTGCTGCAGAACCTGATAATACACACCTCAGCTGCTGCAGAACCTGATAATACACACCTCAGCTGCTGCAGAAACCTGGTAATACACACCACAGCTCCTGAAGAACCTCATAATACACAAGTCAGCTGCTGCAGATCATCGTAATAAACATCTTAGCTGCTGCAGAACCTCATAATACACAGCTCACCTGCTCCATAACATCATCATACACACCTCAGCTGCAGCAGAAACTGATAATAAACACCTCAGCTGCTGCAGAACCACACTGTACACTCCTTAGCTGCTGCAGAACCTGTCTCTGCTGTGTAATCAGTCAGTGTCATAGAAATCTGTGGTATTATCCGTTAGGGTCATTTGATTGGAGTTTAGTCAGGATTGGCTGACGTGACATAACACAATCTTTGAGCAGGTCTGCGTCACAGCAGTGCGTATTAGTCCCTAGGGGATTTGTCTTTGACCTTATAATCACTTTGATTTGTCTCTGCGCTAACTACCAAACACAGCGCCCTGCATGGTATAGTGGCTGTTCTTGGTATTGCAGCTCTGCAGCATTCTGTTGCACAGAAGCCACAGGACTGGTGAATGTGTCGTCACTGTGATATGGATGGGGTCTGCACCAAAGTGATGGGAGAGCTTTATGGAATTTGGGCCAAGTTAAATCTGATAGAAGCTCAACCTGTAGGACCCCTGACTATTTCCATATATTAGTGCCCTATATGGTGCAGGTAGCACTTATTCCTCTTCCATACCTCTCTCATCCATCCCTATGGCTAGTGCCGGTGCTGCATGTGGTTGGGTTTTCTTCTATCTATCCCTTTTCTCGGGTACTGACAAGAATGTGATGTTTCACAAGACTTGGCAGTTTTTGGAATTTTTTGCATGGTGCCTGTAAGTGGGTCAGCCCTCGGCATGATTCACTGAGCAGATTGTATGGTAATATGGGGATTCTCTCTGCTGCTCCCTGACATCAGCCATTATTCCCATCCACTCACTTGTGTGCAGCTGCCATTCCTAAATACAAAACTGATTACCCCCCCCCCTCCCCCCTCCCGGCGGCGCTACAAAGACCATTCTGTAAATTATTGGTGGACAAAAAACGTTTACTGACTCGTCTTAATTTAAAGAGGACTTCCACTTGTTAATTAGATTTTACTGTTTATACATGTAATATTAATCTACAAATATCCAACATTACTGTAATAATCTTAGACTACTTACGGCACACCAGAGCTGCACTCACTATTCTGCTGCTGGTGCAGTCACTGTGTACATACATGACATTACTTATCCTGTACTGATCCTGAGTTACATCCTGTATTATACCCCAGAGCTGCACTCACTATTCTGCTGCTGGTGCAGTCACTGTGTACATACATGACATTACTTATCCTGTACTGATACTGAGCTACATCCTGTATTATACCCCAGAGCTGCACTCACTATTCTGCTGCTGGTGCAGTCACTGTGTACATACATGACATTACTTATCCTGTACTGACCCTGAGTTACATCCTGTATTATACTCCAGAGCTGCACTCACTATTCTGCTGCTGGTGCAGTCACTGTGTACATACATGACATTACTTATCCTGTACTGATCCTGAGTTACATCCTGTATTATACTCCAGAGCTGCACTCACTATTCTGCTGCTGGTGCAGTCACTGTGTACATACATGACATTACTTATCCTGTACTGATCCTGAGTTACATCCTGTATTATACCCCACAGCTGCACTCACTATTCTGCTGCTGGTGCAGTCACTGTGTACATACATGACATTACTTATCCTGTACTGATACTGAGCTACATCCTGTATTATACCCCAGAGCTGAACTCACTATTCTGCTGCTGGTGCAGTCACTGTGTACATACATGTACCAATTATACTGAAGCTCTGTGCATACGTCGATCCGAGCGCTCAAGGATTTTCCACACTCCCGATATATTAGATTAATATCGGATTTTATTGATTAAAACATCAAACTCGCAACGCGTTTCGGTCCGGTACTCGGGCAGTTTGATGTTTTAATCAATAAAATCTGATATTAATCTAATATATCGGGAGTGTGGAAAATCCTTGAGCGCTCGGATCGACGTATGCACAGAGCTTCAGTATAATTGGTACATCGAGAAACCTTCCCCGGGTACCCCTGGAACACGGAGGACGGGACGTACACACATGCTGAGCAGTCGGATACCCGCAACTAAAAACCCTACATGCTGTACACTGATCATCGATCAGGTGAGAGTCCTATAGGACAAAAATTTCTTTTCACTTAAATACCATCGTTAATACACTAGGAGAGCGCTCCTTTTTGCTTTCTCCTTGTCTCTATACTATCACTTCTGGAGGAAGTTTGCAGGCTGTGCATCACCTACTCCAATCCCAGGTTTCTATATGTGTACATACATGACATTACTTATCCTGTACTGATCCTGAGTTACATCCTGTATTATACTCCAGAGCTGCACTCACTATTCTGCTGCTGGTGCAGTCACTGTGTGCATACATGACATTACTTATCCTGTACTGATCCTGAGTTACATCCTGTATTATACCCCAGAGCTGCACTCACTATTCTGCTGCTGGTGCAGTCACTGTGTACATACATGACATTACTTATCCTGTACTGATCCTGAGTTACATCCTATATTATACCCCAGAGCTGCACTCACTATTCTGCTGCTGGTGCAGTCACTGTGTACATACATGACATTACTTATCCTGTACTGATCCTGGGTTACATCCTGTATTATACTCCAGAGCTGCACTCACTATTTTGCTGCTGGTGCAGTCACTGTGTACATACATGACATTACTTATCCTGTACTGATCCTGAGTTACATCCTGTATTATACCCCAGAGCGGCACTCACTATTCTGCTGCTGGTGCAGTCACTGTGTACATACATGACATTACTTATCCTGTACTGATCCTGAGTTACATCCTGTATTATACTCCAGTACTGCACTCACTATTCTGCTGCCGGTGCAGTCACTGTGTACATACATGACATTACTTATCCTGTACTGATCCTGAGTTACATCCTGTATTATACCCCAGAGCTGCACTCACTATTCTGCTGCTGGTGCAGTCACTGTGTACATACATGACATTACTTATCCTGTACTGATCCTGAGTTACATCCTGCATTATACACCAGAGCTGCACTCACTATTCTGCTGCTGGTGCAGTCACTGTGTACATACATGACATTACTTATCCTGTACTGATCCTGAGTTACATCCTGTATTATACTCCAGAGCTGCACTCACTATTCTGCTGCTGGTGCAGTCACTGTGTACATACATGACATTACTTATCCTGTACTGATCCTGAGTTACATCCTGTATTATACTCCAGTACTGCACTCACTATTCTGCTGCCGGTGCAGTCACTGTGTACATACATGACATTACTTATCCTGTACTGATCCTGAGTTACATCCTGTATTACACCCCAGAGCTGCACTCACTATTCTGCTGCTGGTGCAGTCACTGTGTACATACATGACATTACTTATCCTGTACTGATCCTGAGTTACATCCTGTATTATATCCCAGAGCTGCACTCACTATTCTGCTGCTGGTGCAGTCACTGTGTACATACATGACATTACTTATCCTGTACTGATCCTGAGTTACATCCTGTATTATACTTCAGAGCTGCACTCACTATTCTGCTGCTGGTGCAGTCACTGTGTACATGCATGACATTACTTATCCTGTACTGATCCTGAGTACAGGATGTAGTGTTATATTCCAGAGCTGCACTCACTATTCTGCAGGTGGAGTACTTAAATTGTATAACTTATCTACATGACCTCGGTAGTTTCTGTAATATAATGTATAATATGTAGTTCATCCATCGCAGGCTGCTCAGACATTGACAAGCATATCAAATGTCACTGCACAATCTTCAGTTTTCTCGATGGGGTCAGGCTGCCGGCGGCTTGTTCTTAATCTTTAAAGGTTCTTTCAGACATTCCACTCTGCTGAGAATACGTTTTAACCCTGGACACTCCCAAGATTTTGTGCAAAGCTGTAAAATTCTTCATCTTCAGTATTCAGAAATATTCACGTGTGTGGTGTGTGCAAATCAGGTGATGGAGGAGATGATGTCACCAGGGTTCCCTCACTCCATAAATATGAGGTTATGTGAGGTTGACCAGGGATAAAACAAGCCGTGCACCTGTGTGACATCACATGGACAGGGATAAAACAAGCCGTGCACCTGTGTGACATCACATGACCTGGGATATAAGAAGCCGTTTACCTGTGTGACATCACATAACTAGGCAAATAACAAGCGATGCTCCTGTGTGATATCATCTGACCAGGGATATAATGAGCTGTGCACCTGTGTGACATCATCTGACAAGGGATATTTAACGAACCGCGCACCTGTGTGGCATCACGACCAGGAATATAACAAGCCGTACACCACATGTCCAGGGATATAACGAGCCGTGCACCTGTGTGACATCACATGACCAGGGATATAACAAGCTGCGCACCTGTGTGACATCACATGACCAGGGATATAACGAGCTGCGCACCTGTGTGACATCACATGACCAGGGATATAACGAGCCATGCACCTGTGTGACATCATCTGACAAGGGATATTTAACGAGCCGTGCACCTGTGTGACATCACATAACTAGGCAAATAACAAGCCATGTCCCTGTGTGACATCATATGACCAGGGATATAACGAGTCGTGCACCTGTGTGACATCATATGACCAGGGATATAACGAGCCGTGCACCTGTGTGACATCACATGACCAGGGATATAACGAGCCGTGCACCTGTGTGACATCACATGACCAGGGATATAACGAGCCGTGCACCTGTGTGACATCACATGACCAGGAATATAACAAGCCGTGCACCTGTGTGACATCACATGACCAGGGATATAACGAGCCGTGCACCTGTGTGACATCACAGGCATGGACTTGACCAGGTACCGGTTTACATCTAAAGTAAGTAAACACGGAGCTTCCAGTACAATGACAGCAAACAGAGATTTAGAAAACCAAGAGGAAGTGAGGCTAAATGTATACTGGAATATTGTACAACTTTTACATTACACAAACCGTTTAAATTATTTGCCGAAGGTGGACAAGCCCTGCTAACGGAATAGGTGGGGATGTTTCTTTTTATGGAGAAAATTTCACAAAATCCTTATCCTGTGATAATCGTTTTTGGGGGGCACATATGCTGGTCTCTGTAACTGACAGCTCAGCCGGGAGTTCTAGGTATCAAGAGAACAATTCAACCAGACAGTCCCTCCGTTGGACAATGGGACATCATGTCCCTTGTGTAAGGAGGCCACTTATTGGCCAGACAGCTCCTATGACCCCCAGAACTTCCCAGAAGTTCCAGAATCTGGAAACCTGAAAATGATAGTAATAATATATAGATACAAGGTTGATGGCTTTCCTTTCTGAAACTATTTGATACAACAAGATGTGGCCACAACCTAGGAACCTATTTATCCATCCGGAAAGATTCTGAGTCGCCGTCTTCACGTTTGATGTGACTCTGCGTGAAAATATTACTTCCATTATTGATCAGTGCGATTGAGATGAAAGCGCTTCTTCTGTACAACCGCGCATCAGCGATGGGGGAGCGGGGACCAAACCGTATCAAGAGAAGAAATCAAAGTGCGGAGGTGTCACAGAGCCCAGCGGATGCTCAAAGGGATCATCTATTTCCATGATCAATAAATTGGGCTGTGACTCTGTGGTTCTAATTTTTTGTGTTAGCAGATCTTTTTATTCTCCCTTTCTGGTAGAAGAGTTGTGAGTGTTGTGTGTGTTGTGCTCATCTAGATTTTGTCAGTAATTAGTATCTGATTCAGTAGCTTGGCCAAGAATGATCACAGCATCACAAAGTATTTCAGAAGTACACAGTGACCCTCCTAGCAGAATAGTGAGTGCAGCTCTGGAGTGTAATACAGGATGTAACTAAGGATCAGTACAGGATAAGTAATGTCACGTATGTACACAGTGACTGCACCAGCAGCAAAATAGTGAGTGCAGCTCTGGGGTATAATACAGGATGTAACTCAGGATCAGTACAGGATAAGTAATGTCATGTATGTACACAGTGACCCTCCTAGCAGAATAGTGAGTGCAGCTCTGGAGTGTAATACAGGATGTAACTAAGGATCAGTACAGGATAAGTAATGTCACGTATGTACACAGTGACTGCACCAGCAGCAAAATAGTGAGTGCAGCTCTGGAGTATAATACAGGATGTAACTCAGGATCAGTACAGGATAAGTAATGTCATGTATGTACACAGTGACTGCACCAGCAGCAGAATAGTGAGTGCAGCTCTGGAGTATAATACAGGATGTAACTCAGGATCAGTACAGGATAAGTAATGTCATGTATGTACACAGTGACTGCACCAGCAGCAGAATAGTGAGTGCAGCTCTGGGGTATAATACAGATGTAACTCAGGATCAGTACAGGATAAGTAATGTCATGTATGTACACAGTGACTGCACCAGCAGCAGAATAGTGAGTGCAGCTCTGGAGTATAATACAGGATGTAACTCAGGATGAGTACAGGATAAGTAATGTCATGTATGTACACAGTGACTGCACCAGCAGCAGAATAGTGAGTGCAGCTCTGGAGTATAATACAGGATGTAACTCAGGATGAGTACAGGATAAGTAATGTCATGTATGTACACAGTGACTGCACCAGCAGCAGATAGTGAGTGCATCTCTGGTGTGCCTCGTTACCTCGTTAGCTGTCTGTTGCTGTGAGAGGCTGTGTGCTGCTGCTGCTCCTGAGCTCCAGGGAAAACCACCTCCACCTGGGGCCTGCTCTCTCCTCTCCCAGGGAGGGAGTGGGTTTCCAGGCATGAGCCAGGGCAGCAAGTCCCAGGCTCCTGCTTCCCGGTCTAGGCCGGCGGGGGGCAGGGGTAGCCAGGAACCGGCCAGCGCTGCGGAAGCCTTGGGGGTAAGAAGATCTGCAAGGAACAGCAGCAATGCTGCTCCAAGTACCCCCAGGCCAGCTAAGGCTTCAAAAAGCAGCAAGATCTCAGAAAAGATGGATACCTCGGGAAAGCTGGGTACCTCGGGAAAGATGGATACCGCAGGAAAGCTGAGTGCTCAGAGAGGTGAGGCTGACCTCAGTGAAGAGGGCTGGGGAATGCTGAGGACCCGGGAGTCTATTTCCACCTATGCCTCCCGGGCTCTGGGCCACCTCTCTGAGTATGAAGAAGCCAGCAAGACGGTGAGGAGACTGCGGGAGGAGCTCAGGTGCGCCCATGCCAGGGCAAGCTCTGCCCAGAAGAGGAAGAAGGAGCAGATTCTGGCAGAGATTTCCAGGCTCCAGACTAACATCCAGGCCTTGGAGGAGAGGAAGGCGTATCTGCTGGAGAGGAGCGGTCCGTTTAAAGAAAAAATTCTTAATGATGAGCGGTTCCGGGAGATGGAGGAGGAAAAGCAGAGGCGGCTGATGGGGCTTCAGCCAGAGAATCAGATGGAGGAGGAAAGTTCGGTACCGTGCAGTGGGCCCCCTGCAGGACAAGTGGCCATGTCATCTGGCTGCGGTTCTGCCGGCCCAGGTGAGGATAGTGACAGCCACCAGGGAGGGGCGCTGATGGAGGAGATCAGACGGCTCGAGTCCCCTGTGCACCTCCAGGACTTTACTTTTGGAGACGATCTGCCGGAGGATGCACTGGGGGGCAGCAAACCACGAAAGAAGAAGACCAAATCCGTGGAAGTGGTGAGTCTAGTCTACAGCCCCCTCCCCGTAAAACCCGAGTCGGCCGCAGGGCCAGCTCACTGTGCGAGCCCCGTTACCCAGCCCAGCACGGGTCCTGCAGTGGACTCAGTGCCAGGGAGCGGGGAGATTACAGGTGTGACATCTGATGTGGCGATGGGCTCCGTCTCTGTTTGTGGTAACAGTGGGGGAGCAGGGGAGGCATCGGCCGCGAGGCCGGACAGTAAGGGCGGCTCGGCAGTGGCGATACCATCCAAATCCAGTGCTGTGGTGCGTCCCCCAGTGGGAGGGGGGGATAGCCCGGCACTGGTGGCAGCTTCAGGTGCCTCGGCGCCTCTTCATGCTGTTGCCGCTGATCACTTGGTTATGGAGCGGCGGCAGCGTGGAGGGGTCGCTGAGGCTGAGGGCTCCGGACCTCCCAAACCTAAAGTCCTATTTTGTGTTGGTGTTGGAGACAGTCTGCAGAGAAGTGCTGAGGAAGGTGGGGACCAGCGGTGCCACATACCAGCCAAAGATCAGCGGCGACTCCTACCTTCCTCTAAGAAAAGTAAAATAACATCTGCTACCGATGATGCGGAGGGCACAAGTGTGACACAAGTTGGGGTTCCCTCTGGGCGATGCGCTGCGGGGGGACCCCCGTCCCTTGTGCCTGAAGATGCGGAGGTGGTCTTGTCTGCTAATATTGCTGCTGGTCCAGCCAGTGTGAGTGGAGTCAGTAATGTTGTGGTGGATAATGTGAATGGTGTGAGTGGTGCTGAATCTTTTCCAGCTTTGGGGGTGAGTGATGGAGGGACTGGGGGTGTGAGTGGCGCGGCTGGGTGTAACATGCAGGTGGGTAGTGTTAATGTGGTGGGTGCAGGGGTTGGTCCGGTTGCTCCCCCAGTGGCGGCCCCCGTTAAGAGCTATGCCAGTGTCGCTGCTGGGGGAAGTAGGGTTCCATCATCCTCGTCTCTGGGCTCTGGGGACGGCTTTTTGCAACGGCGCCTCCTGCAGGCCTTACAGAAGGGTGAAAGGACGATCAATGTAGCGGGGCAGGAGGTTGATTTGTCGTTTTGGATAGAGAGGCACGGCCTGTCTGCCTTCCGAGAGCAAAGAGGCAGGGAGACATCATGGTCGCTCCCGACAACCGGGCCGGGTGCTAACCGTAGGAATGTGGTGCGTCTTCGGTGGCGTGGCAGTGATGTGTGTCCCCCTCGGGCACGGGTAGTTGAGCTGCTGCTGAAGATGGACTTCAAGGCGGCTGACATCTTTGCCTTGATCCATCCCTATGGTACATCTGAGTTTGATATCAGCTTTGTTCGGCCGGAGGGGCTTGAGCTCTTCTGGTCCAACTATGAGCTGAGGTACAACGAGCCCGAGTGGCGGGACTTTGCTGTGCAAGCAGTGTCCCGCCAGAGCGAACTCAAGAAAGTGACCGTTCTTACCCGTAACGAATCACTATCTTGCTTTGACATCATGACCTGGATAAATCGTTATGGAGAGGTACTGGGAGTACCCGAGAAAAATCGTGATGAGTATGGTATCTGGTCAGGGGCCTGGACCTTCATGGTGAAGTTGAGGCGTTCAGGTAATTCAGTCGCCCACATCCCTTCATCAGCCTTCCTGGGGAGGGATCGGATCCTGATCTTCTACCGGGGGCAGCCTAAGCTGTGTCACAGGTGCGGTGACCCCACACATTTCAGCGCAAACTGCACCGTGCAGAAGTGTGCGTTGTGTGGGGGTGTCGGCCATCTCGCTGCATCCTGTACAGGGCAGATTAGGTGTAACCTGTGTGGTGATCTCGGTCACCCGTACAGTCGTTGTCCTCTTTCCTTCGCTAATGCGGGCTCAGCCTCAGCGGATGAAAGCCATGAGGCTGAATCTGCTGGGGAGGGGACTAGCAAAGGCGGAGGAATGGAGGGGCCAGGGAAGAAAGACAGGAAAAAGACGCCTGCCCAGCTAAGGCGTCTAGAGAAGCGTCAACAGGAGAGAGAGCGGGGGGAGTCTCGGGCTACTGGGACAACCTCTGGCGCTGTCCTGGAGACCACACCTGTCGCTGAGGCCCCAGGGGATGATGTACTGGATGAGGAGGTCAGGAGGATCGAGAGAGAGGAAGGTGCCACGTCCTCAGACTCCTCCCATTATGAGAGTATGGATGAGGATAATAGGGCGTGGCTAGAGGAAAAGCGTAAGCGTGGCGCCAAAAAGAAGAAAAAGGGTAAAAAGAAGGGAGGTGTAAGATCTTCTCCCACCCTGACTAAGGTACCCAAGGAAGGTGCAACCAACCCCCCGCTGGTCGAACTTTCAAATCGATTCCTGGCCCTGGATGGAGCCTCTCCTGCCGATGGAGGGGCTGAGGGTGAAGGGCCAGAGGTGGCGGAGCCTGCAGGGGGTGCCGAGTCTCCCCCTGGGGAGTCAGGGTCCTCAGGAGGGGAGACTGGCCCAGAGTCTGGAGACGAGGATGAGGGGGCAGGTCCTGGATCTGCCCCTGAAGCATCAGAGGTGCGGGAGATGGACACCACAATATGTCTAAAAAGGGGGTGTTCATTTCCCGAGGGTGGTGGTAAGATGGGTAAAAAGAAAGCCGTCTAACTCAATCACTCATGATGGCGGCACCCACTCCGTTGACGCTGGCGTCCATTAATGTCGCCAGCATTAAGTCTGATGCGGCTAGATTTGCGGCCTTTGATTTTCTCGGCCGTGTTGAAGCCGACATTTTATTTTTGCAGGAGACCAGGCTGCCAGATTTGGCGGCCGTGTTTAAAGCTAAGAGGGAATGGAGACACGGGCCTTCCTATTGGTCTCTTGCGGCCGAGCCGTATAGCGGAGTGGCGGTCCTTTTTACCGCACCGGTAGAATGCAGACGAGTTATTGAGTTAGAAATGGGGAGGTGCCTGATCCTGGATGTCCTCATGAAGGGACAAGAACTTCGCCTAATTAACATCTATGGTCCCCAGTCCAAGTGGGACAGGAAGTGTCTCTTTATGAGGATCAAGCCCTACCTTTTTACAAGTCGGCAGGTGGTCTTTGGAGGGGACTTCAATGCTGTCACGAGGTCCCAGGATAGGGGAGGTTCCAGAGACAAGCTGACTTATGATAGCGTCGCTCTTAATAGCATAGCTAGTGAGGCCCGCCTGGTGGATGTCCACATCCGGCACACCCCAGGCCACGCGGGGTTCACCTATTATAGGGGTAGCTGCAGGTCTAGAATAGACAGGTTTTATTTAAAGGAGGAAGCCATTTCTTCAGCAGTGTCCGTTGTTGAGGTGGAGTTCTCCGACCACTGTTTAATTTTGTTTTCTCTGAATGTTACAGAGACCCCCCGGATGGGAAGAGGCTACTGGAAGCTCAATTCGTCTCTCCTGGAAGAAGCGGAGATAAGACAATCGTTTGAGGACTTTCTTCAGAGCCAGGTACCTTTGCTGGGCCTTTGTAGCAGTAAGTCAGAGTGGTGGGAGATGCTCAAGAAAAGGGTGGCGAGATTCTTCCGCCAGCTCTCGAGCCTCAGGAGCCTGGACAGGTACCGCCTGTATCAGGGCCTGAGGAGGAAACTCGAGCATCTCGTCTCGACTGGAGGTAGTCGTGAGGACATCTCCAGAGTGAAATCCTTGCTGAAGAGGTGTCAGTACGATAGACACGCATCTTTGGTTTTTGAGAGGGATTACGGGAAATACCGCTCGCCCGACCCTTACAGAAACTGCAAGATGTCAGTGAATGGTAAAGTTGTCACGGGACTGGTTGACAGTACGGGATCCCTGAAAAGGTCCAGATCAGGGATTCTGGAGGTCGTCAGATCCTTCTACTCGCACCTCTTGGGCAAGAAGGATCTAGATCGGGATGTGATGTCGGCTTTCCTGGCTGAAACTGTCCCTGAGCCAGGAGTAGACCCTTCTCTTGATGTTTTGACCGAAGTGATCAGGGAAGAGGAAGTCAGCCTGGCGATTGAAGGGCTCGCCCTCAAGAAATCGCCGGGTCCGGATGGCTTAACATCCGAGTTTTATAAGACCTTTAAAGGAAACCTACCACTTTAAAATGACCCCTCTGACCCACAAATACCTTAAGCTAGCTCAGGATGAGCTGATGCCGGACCATATTTTCAATTAAACCAGAAACCGCTGTATTTGTAGAAACATTATTTTCTTGTGGTAGTAAAATCTCTCTTCGGCGCTTCTATAAGCGTCATACAGCGCGCACCCCGGACCCTGCTCCGCGATCACGCTGTCGTCAGCGCCGCTCCCGTCACTAATTTTGCTGTGCCCGAGAGCCGGTGACGTCACCGAGCTCTCGGGCACACTAGCGCATGCGCACCACCTCCTCCTGGCGCGTCGCGGCCGGATCCCATTGCGCATGGGCGAAGTATAGCGGCGAGCATAGTGGAGGTGGTCTTCTGGGTCTTCTCTCCGAAGCCTCGCGATACTACGAGGCTTCGGGACTTCGCCCATGCGCAATGGGATCCGGCCGCGACGCGCCGGGAGGAGGTGGTGCGCATGCGCTAGTGTGCCCGAGAGCTCGGTGACGTCACCGGCTCTCGGGCACAGCAAAATTAGTGACGGGAGCGGCGCTGACGACAGCGTGATCGCGGAGTAGGGTCCGGGGTGCGCGCTGTATGACGCTTATAGAAGCGCCGAAGAGAGATTTTACTACCACAAGAAAATAATGTTTCTACAAATACAGCGGTTTCTGGTTTAATTGAAAATATGGTCTGGCATCAGCTCATCCTGAGCTAGCTTAAGGTATTTGTGGGTCAGAGGGGTCATTTTAAAGTGGTAGGTTTCCTTTAAGGACGCCTTGGTTCCCCTCTTGACTGAGGTATTCAATGAGTGTCTTTCCTCGGGCGCTCTGCCGAAGTCAATGAGGAGGTCTGCCCTGATCATTCTGTCAAAGGGTAAGGACCGATCTCGTATTGAGAACTGGCGTCCCATAGCTCTTCTCAATACGGACAGAAAGGTTTTGGCAAAGGTGCTGTTTAATCGGCTGGTGCAGTTTGCGCCCCGGCTCCTTTCGGGGACCCAGCACTGCTCTGTTCCAGGCCGCAGTACATTTAGTGCTGTGCTTTGTGTCCGGGAGGCAGTGGAGCAGGGCAGGGCTGGTAACTGGAAGGGGTACTTGCTGTCCTTGGATCAGGCAAAAGCGTTTGACCGGGTTAACCACGAGTACCTCTGGTCTGTCCTTCTGAGGTATGGCCTGCCAGGGGAGTTTGTCAATTGGCTGAAAGTTTTGTACGCAGGGGCAGAGAGTTTCCCGCTTGTGAACGGTTGGATTGGCCGCTCTTTTGAGGTCGGGTCTGGTGTTCGCCAGGGTTGTCCTCTGAGCGCACTACTGTACGTGTTTGCGATCGACCCATTCCTTAGGAGGGTTGATCGTGGGCCGTTGGTGGGAGTCGGGATGGATCGGGCAGCACCGGAAGCCACTCTAAGGGTGGTAGCGTATGCTGATGATGTCACCGTTTTCGTGTCCTCGGGAGGGGAGGCGCAATGGGTGATGTCAGAGGTTGACCGCTACTCAGAGGTTTCTGGGTCCAAGATCAACCGGGATAAGTGTGAGAGTCTCTGGCTGGGAGAGGGGGATCCAGGCTTTGATCTCCCGGACACTCTTCCAGGGCCCCAGGACTCCGCCAAAGTTCTCGGCATCGAATTCGGCCAGGGGGATTACCCCATGCAAAACTGGGACGGCAGGCTTAAGATCGCCGCTCAGAAGGTGGACCAGTGGAAGGGTTGGTCTTTGACCCTCAGAGAAAGGGTTAATCTGATCAAAACTTACCTGCTCCCATTGCTGATATATCTGGGCAGTGTGTGCATGTTGCCAGAACCCCTCTGGACTCGGGTCTACAGTCTGTTCTTCCAGCTGTTATGGGGGAATAGGCTGAACCTTATCAAGAGGGAGGTTACTTACCGCACGAGGAGACAAGGAGGGTTGTGTATGGTCAACCCTGTGGTGTTCCTAGTGAATACCTTTCTTAAGATCAATGTAGCAAACCTCTGGAAAGAGAGGGCTCCTCCGTGGGTATACTCCTGCAGGGGATGGTTTCGGCCTTTCTTCCAGGAATGGGAGACAGGAGGGCAAGTGAAGGATCTTCGCACACCGCATGGGCATCTTCCGTCTTACGCTACCCCGGTTCTGAAGGTGATTCGCCGGTGGGGTCTGGGAATGTGGGAGATCAGGACCATGTCGAGGAAAGTCCTTGACAAGAGGGTTCTGTTGACCCATTTCCAGAAGCCTCTGGCCCTCAGGGATTGCCCAAGTCGGGATCTGGGGGTGGGTTTGAGTTTATTGAATTCCATCAGGATCCCCTTGAAGTTTTGGGACGTGACTTGGCGCTGCTTCCATGGAAAGCTGTGTGTGAGGGACAATCTGAAGTGTAGGAGCTCTGAGGAAAGGGGTTGTCCCCGGGAGGAGTGCGGTGGCCTGCTGGAGAGCATGGACCACTTCCTGCTTCAGTGCCCCTTTAACACAGAGGTGTACAACCGGGTGGGCGCTTCCATCCATTGGCCCGGGTTGGCCGGTCTCTCCTATGCGGAGTGGGCCTATGGAGCATTCAGAGGCCTGGGTGGCCGGGACCGCTGCACGTTATTCCTAGTCAGCCTAGTGGTCAGGTACCACACGTGGAACGCACGGTGCTTAGTATCGATGCAGCGTAAAATCCTCCCGGTGGTTGAGGTGGTTAGGAACATTCTGGGTGACCTGGTGAAGGTGCGCTCTCTGGAGTATGAGAGGCTGGGCACGGGGAGGGCCTCTCTCCTTTGGAGGGGGTTCTCCTTTAGTGTCCCTTAGTCTGTCATCTCCTCTCCTGGTGTTGGGCTGAAGCTGCACTGTAGATTTTTGTTTTGTATCTGAGGTTATAGTGATGTAGGGGCTTGCAGGCGCCGAACCTGGGCTTTATGTGGTTTGTATTTATGTTGTTCAGGTTTTATTTGTATTCTGTTTTCTTTGTTATGTTGTAAATACTGTATATATTGTATATATTGTGTATAGTGGGGTTTGGGATTAGTGTTAGGTTGGGAGGGGGGTGATGGTGGTGGGATTTTGGGATTTATGAACTGATCTTGGACTCTATGACCCTGGGCACTGGTCTGGACTACTTAACGCAAACTTTGGACGTTAGACCAGTGTCTGGGGGGAAGGGGAGGGTGCGGGCGAGGGATTTAGTTTAGTGTAGTGTTGTGGGATTTAGTTTAGTGTAGTGTTGTGGGATTTAGTTTAGTGTAGTGTTGTGTGTATTATTTATTATATATTTAAAAAAAAAACGAACAAAAAAAAAGGGTGTGGGATGTGATCTGTGTGGGGTGGTTTGTTATTAGAGGGTGTGGGGTGGGTTTATGTATATTTATAGTCATTTTTGTTTATTTGCGGGTGTGGCTTGTCTTATTGTTTATTGGTTTGGTTTAGGTTGTGATAATCGGTTGGGTGGGGGTTGTGGTATTTGGTGTTCATTCATTTCGGTGTATTGTAAGTTATTGTTTTTACTAGGTGTGAATGGGGCTGGACCAGCAGGTAAGAGATTGTATATAGTGTATATTATGTTTTGTTTGTATTTGTTATGTTTTTTACTTTTATATTAAATAAAAGATCTACAGGATTAGAGGGGGACCATCAATGTTTATTGCGTTACATATAAGATGTGATCTTTTGCATTGGGGCGCTCAGCTTAAATGACAGAATAGATATGAGTGTTTTTTTTTTTTTTGTAAAAGTTTGACTGAAATAAAATAATATTGTGAAAAATTTTAACACCATAGATTGCAGTCCTGGGATAAACCGCACACCATGTGATATCACCCAACTTCTGCTCGGGTCTCTGATTGCTGTGGCCGGTCATTACTGTATGTGGGTGTGTTCAACGGGCGGCAGCATCATGTGACACGCCGCGCAGGGGCTAGTGCGGGGCTATCTTTTTTATGTGACGCTTGCAACGGTGTCCCACGTGCAGCATCCAGTAGGTAAGATAGAAATAAGGTATATATAGTTTTGAAGATAGGAAATATTAACATGCACTTTATTACAGCAGTGTGTAGTGATATTTTTCTAAAGATTGCGTGAGAGTAACATGAGTGTTTCTTTTGGTGACATAATTAGAGTGACAGGTGAAATATAGTAGGAGTAGGAAAATGGTGGCTCTGTAATGGGGCACCTGCCCCCATAATATAGAGATCCCAGCACCTGTCCCCATTATATAGGGATCCCAGCACCTGCCCTCAGTATATAGGTAGCCCTACACCTGCCTCCAGTATATAAGTAGCCCGGCACCTGCCCCCAGTATTTAGGTAGCCCGGCACCTGCCCTCATTATATAGGTAGCCCAGCACCTACCCCCAGTATATAGGTAGCCCAGCACCTGCCCCCAGTATATAGGTAGCCCTGCACCTGCCCCCAGTATATAGGTAGCCCAGCACCTGCCCCCAGTATATAGATAGTCCTGCACCTGCCCCCAGTATATAGGTAGCCCTGCACCTGCCCCCAGTATATAGGTAGCCCTGCACCTGCCTCCAGTATATAGGTAGCCCTGCACCTGCCCCCAGTATATAGGTAGCCCTGCACCTGCCTCCAGTATATAGGTAGCCCTGCACCTGCCTCCAGTATATAGGTAGCCCTGCACCTGCCTCCAGTATATAGGTAGCCCTGCACCTGCCTCCAGTATATAGGTAGCCCTCCACCTTCCTCCAGTATATAGGTAGCCCTGCACCTGCCTCCACTATATAGGTAGCCCTGCACCTGCCTCCACTATATAGGTAGCCCTGCACCTGCCTCCACTATATAGGTAGCCCTGCACCTGCCTCCACTATATAGGTAGCCCTGCACCTGCCTCCACTATATAGGTAGCCCTGCACCTGCCTCCACTATATAGGTAGCCCTGCACCTGCCTCCACTATATAGGTAGTCCTGCACCTGCCTCCACTATATAGGTAGCCCAGCACCTGCCTCCACTATATAGGTAGCCCAGCACCTGCCCCCAGTATATAGGTAGCCCAGCACCTGCCCTCAGTATATAGGTAGCCCAGCACCTGCCCCCAGTATATAGGTAGCCCTGCACCTGCCTCCACTATATAGGTAGCCCTGCACCTGCCTCCACTATATAGGTAGCCCTGCACCTTCTCCCAGTATTTAGGTAGCCCTGCACCTTCTCCCAGTATTTAGGTAGCCCTGCACCTTCTCCCAGTATTTAGGTAGCCCTGCACCTTCTCCCAGTATTTAGGTAGCCCTGCACCTTCTCCCAGTATTTAGGTAGCCCTGCACCTTCTCCCAGTATTTAGGTAGCCCTGCACCTTCTCCCAGTATTTAGGTAGCCCTGCACCTTCTCCCAGTATTTAGGTAGCCCTGCACCTTCTCCCAGTATATAGTTAGCCCTGCACATGCCGCCAGTATATAGTTAGCCCTGCACGTCAGTCCGTCCAGTAGAAGTCAATAGGGGCTGTGAGTTAGCCGCACATATTGCAGCAAACTTCCGGTAGTGTGCACTAGGCCTTAGACGGTGTTTTGTGGATTCATTTGATTTATGAATTGTGCAAAGGTTTCTTATTGTGTCTTCTCATTTAGGAGTCTATGTCATTCAATAATGTGTAATTTTGGACCCATTCAGCTTTCTTTCATGAAATACCGATAGGCTCTTACATCAGGGTCCCTTTAACGTGTGCGGGTGCTTCTGTAATATCGGCACAGATCTCTGCGTCTCCTGAGGCGGGGGGTCAATAATATTGATAGAACGGATGTAGCGGCAGCAGGACACATTGTTTCCTCGGTCGGTGTAAAGCTTTCTCTCTCCCCGCAGGACGGCATCAATGGCCGGCCATGAGAAGTTCTGCGCTGCGGGGGGCTGCTGCAGCTCCTTTGTCATTAAGCAGCAGGAAAATTCCACCCATGGTATAGTGGATGTTATTAAGATCTGAGTCAGTGACTAGAAAGACCAAAGCTATGATTAAATATCACTTCCCACGACTGCAGGGAGAAAATCATGTTCCTCTAAACCTCTCCGAGCTGGTTACATGTGGTAGGAGAGGTCTATATGACCATGTAGCTGTCCCCTGTTCACACTGTACAGTTTTCTGTGTCCCTTTATGCCAGTGATGGCTAACCTATGGCACTGGTGCCAGAGGTGGCACTCGGAGCCCTTTCTGTGGGCACTCAGGCCATCACCAGAGATGACTCCAGGTATCTTCCAGCCCAGGACTTGCTGTGCACAGAGCTATTTTAAAGTGACAGCTGTACCTGGGACTATTTTCTGCTTTATTGGTGTCCTCAGAGTGCTGGTATCAATGAAAACTGTGACAGAGAAGGGAATATAAATGACAAAGGAAATTTCTGTGTTGGCACTTTGCGATAAATAAGTGGGTCTTTGTTGTAGTTTGGGCACTCGGTCTCTAAAAGGTTCGCCATCACTGCTTTATGCCATTGGCAGACCAGCAAGATAGAATCCCCCCCCCACCTGTAAAATTGGAGCAAAATCACGATAGAATTGGTGCCGATCCTCAGAGATAAATGAACCCTTCCCATTTAATGATTCATAAGAATGAAATCTTAAGAGGCCAACTGCTCTGCGGGCATCTAAAATAAGGCCTCCCAGCAGTAAATATAGTGCTGATAGAAAAATATGTTCCTCCAGTGAAAATAATACACATATCTGTATATACTTGAAATGTATATACCACAAATGTAAATTTTTACTTGCAATGAATGTAGCAATCACATAAATATATTCCAGCAGTGAATATACCATATACCAACACATTGATACCAATGACTGGGGCCCACATATAAATATTTACCAGCACTTAAAAATATCCTGCACCTATAATTATATACGAAAAATGATTTATACTGCGTGCATAAATATATCAGCAGTAAATGAACACACAAATATATACCAGCATTAAATGTACTGAACATCTGGGCTGCACAGACATCATGGCCTGGTCCATCACGGTTTTCTTCCTCATTGTTGGCACTCCTTCTTGATATCACAATATTAATTAATGTCACAACACTCTAAGTAGCCTAGCACATGCCCCAGTATATAGGTAGCCCTGCACATGCCCTCAGTACAGTATATAGGTAGCTTAGCACCTGCCCCCAGTATATTGGTAGCCCAGCACCTGCCCCCAGTATATTGGTAGCCCAGCACCTGCCCCCAGGATATAGGTAGCCTAGCACAGACCCCCAGGATATAGGTATCCTAGCACAGACCCCCAGGATATATAGGTAGCCTAGCACAAACCCCCAGGATATATAGGTAGCCTAGCACAAACCCCCAGGATATATAGGTAGCCTAGCACAAACCCCCAGGATATATAGGTAGCCTAGCACAGACCCCCAGGATATATAGGTAGCCTAGCACAAACCCCCAGGATATATAGGTAGCCTAGCACAAACCCCCAGGATATATAGGTAGCCTAGCACAAACCCCCAGGATATATAGGTAACCCAGAACAGGCCCCCAGGTTATAGGTAGCCCAGCACATGCCCCCGGTATATAGGTAGCCCAGCACATGTCCACAGCTTTAGGGTTGTAGCACACTGCCTGTTTGAGAATTGTAGTTTTATCAATGCAGGTATGATGAGGTTGGGTAACTAGATTGACCAATTGATGAGGAGGTGTGCATAACTATAATTCGGCAGACCGTCGAATGTAAGCTATGACGTCGCAGGAGCACCTGAGCTTCATTTGAATATCATCCAAAGTTGAATTTTTTCGACAAACGCAACGTTTTTTGTGCCTAACCACGATATGTTGCAGAATCGGCAGCACAGAGCCCACCAGTAAGTGCCTTTAGCTAAAAAAACCTCATATACCGGTGGTGGATTTTCCACCAAATATTCTCCATGTGTATACCTCACCCGCCAGCACTGCCCTCCCCTGCCTCGTCTATGGGCGTCCTGCTCGCTGCTGATAATGTCACGCTCCATGTTTCAAACCCGTCACCACTGTCCTCCCATTCACATGGACTGTCAATGCAGGCTACACTGTGTCACACAATTCAGCAAGAGATATTATTAGATTGTGGCACAGACGTGAGGCGTGCAGATGTGTTCACCGCCTGCCTGTGGGGACGGCCGGGGTATGAAGTCACCATAGCTTCAAGGGTTCTCCAAACTATCTGTGCTTCCAGCGATCAGCTATTTGAAGTGCCGTCTGTCCACTAAATCCAACAAGCAAACTCCTTTAATATTAATGTAGCACCCTCATGCAACTTTAACTTGATAAATCCCAAAGCCTAGCAGTAGCTAGATCTGGGGAAGTAAGAAAGAGCATGTGTGTCCACCTAGAGCTGAGGAGGAAACCGTAAGTGGAGCGCCTATTGCTGAGCATTGTCTTTGACAAGTTGAGAAGACTTTGCATATTCAGAAGAAGGCTTCAGGTACAACCAGTATACCTCATCCCTCTGAGCATGAGTGTCCAATTGGGCCTGAGAAAGACACAGTAAGGGAAATTCAGAGAATATATGGGGTTTCTTGATGAGCATGTTCTCTGACAAGCAGGGAAGACTCTGCAGCTTCATAAGCGCCCATCAGATCCCTCTACATAATCTGTGGATGCAAGGCTGAGCATGTGTGTCCTCCTGAGCCTGAGATGGACCCAGAGAAACATTTTCATAGATACAGTTGGGGGAGACTCTTGCTGAGCATCATCTCTGTAAAGCTGAGAAGACTCTACATTTTCATGTACTGCCAGTACTCCACCTCCATCTGCCACATAAAGCCAGACTGAGCATGTGTGTCCACCTTCATCCTGAGGTGGACACAGGGAAGGCTATGCAGAGCAACAGTAGGGGGCACTCTTCTAACATTATATGAATAAATTGCACAACTTGGGATAGACACTGAATGAGCACCCCCTTACTTATATTCGGATAAGCATGTTGGCTGCTCAGTTGTAGGATTGTGCGTGGCGTTTGCTGAGGACATGGGACAGTAGTCAGCGGTGATGGCTCTTCAGGGACGTTGTGGTTGTTCTGCCACTAAGCACATTCCTCTCCAATGCTGATGTGTGAGATAAAAGAAAAACCCAGGCGCTGCTGAGGCGTAAATTTTTTCCCCTAGCATTGTGCTAATGACCAGGTACTTGGCACGGCGTGAACCCCCGGCACCTGAAGACTCTGTATAAGCGAGTGACTGTGCCGACTGCTGAGTGCAGCACATTATAAATACAATGGTCCCAGCAGTGGGAAGGGGATTATCCGGTGTAGCGGAGGTTTCCAGCCCCGCGTCCTGCCCCTGGCTCCCCGGCTTCTGCTTATTAGGCTCTTCTATGGATGATGCTTCTGTAATAAAGCCAAAAAGAGTCAGTTTTACCTGCGATCAGCGCCGCCTCGTACTGCTGAGCTCACGGCTCTGAACTGATAACAGGGCGACACATTGTATCCTTAATGACTCTTCTACTGAATGAATGAACCGTGTTTGGAGAAGTTGTTGCTAACTTATCATGCACTGAGCCTCCACATACTAAGCGATTACCTGTACAGTATTTTATGGAGTTGCCGTGCAGGAAGGATGGAACTTCACTGTAATACTCCCACATTGTACATGAAGTATTAAACTTCTTTGGCATAACTATAGGTCATGGTGGCTATCTTTTATACGGAGGGACTTTGCAGTAAGTATGTGTTCCAGAATATCCCCCAACACAGGATAAAACGAGTATTACACATTGACAACACTATAGGGCCTGTCTGGCTGATGTAACTAAGCTATAGTAGTATGGAGTAATAGAGTAGTAGTTGTAGGGAGCACTGTTGTAGTATGGAGTTCTATTGTATTAATAGTAGTAGAATGTAATACTATTATAGCAATATGGAGTACAGTCGCAGTAGTAGTAGTATGAAGTACTTTAGTAGTAGTAGTATGGAGTACTATAGTAGTAGTAGTAGTAGTAGTAGCAGCATGGAGCAATGTATAAGTTGTATGGAGTACAATAGTAGTATACAGAAGTTGGATTTGGCACTAAAGAAGTCGTATGGAATACTGTAGTAGTATAGAACACTATAGAAGTAGTATAAAGTACTACAGCAGTAGTATGGAGTACTATACTTGCATTAGTATGAAGAGCTGTAGTACTATGGAGCACCATAGTAAATTAGTATATGTATGAAGAACTATAGTAGTATGGAGCAGTATAGTGATTTAGCATTATTATTATTGGGATCTATAGTAGAAGTAGTATGGAGAAATATGGTAGTAGCTGCATGGAGTATTTAAGTAGCAGTATTGTGTGCACTAGTAGTATAGAGCGATATAGTGATATTGGTATAAGGAGCTGTAGTATCATAGTATCATAGTATATAAGGCTGGAAGGAGACGCAAGTCCATCAAGTCCAACCTTCAAGAATTAAATAAATGTTTTATCCCCATAACCCGTGATATTTTTTCTCTCCAGAAAGGCATCCAGGCCTCTCTTGAACATGTACATAGAGTCGGCCATAACAACCTCCTGCGGCAGAGAGTTCCACAGTCTCACTGCTCTTACAGTAAAGAACCTTTGTCTATGGTGATGGTAGAATCGCCTCTCCTCTAGGCGTAGAGGATGCCCCCTTGTCCTGGTCACAGGCCTAGGTATAAAAAGATCTTTGGAGAGATCCTTGTACTGTCCGTTCAGGTATTTGTACATTGTAATGAGGTCTCCCCTCAGTCGTCTTTTTTCTAAACTGAATAATCCCAAATTTTGTAATCTGTCAGTGTATTCTAATCCCCCCATTCCCCTAATAATCCTGGTTGCTCTCCTCTGCACCCGTTCCAGCTCTACTATATCCTTTTTATACACTGGTGCCCAAAACTGTACACAATATTCCATGTGTGGTCTGACCAGGGATTTGTATAAGGGCAAAACTATGTCTTTATCATGAGAATCTATTCCTCTCTTGATACATCCCATTATTTTATTTGCTTTAGCAGCAGCCGCCTGGCTCTGGTCACTAAAATTAAGTTTACCATCCACCAATACGCCCAAGTCCTTTTCAGCTCCAGTTTTACTAAGTAATTGACCGTTTAGAACATAATTATACTTTTTGTTTCCATGGCCCAAGTGCATAACTTTACATTTATCTACATTAAACCTCATCAACCATTTCTCTGCCCATCCCTCAAGCTTCCACAAATCCCTCTGTAATGCTAAACTATCGACCTCAGTATTTATTACTTTACACAGCTTAGTATCATCTGCAAATATTGAAACTTGACTGTGTAAACCCACTACAAGGTCATTAATAAAAATATTAAAAAGAAGTGGCCCCAATACTGACCCCTGTGGCACTCCACTGGTAACATCAACCCAATCTGAGAATGTGCCATTAATGACCACCCTCTGTTTTCTATTACTAAGCCAATTACTTACCCAGATACACAGATTTTCTCCTATTCCCAGCAGTCTCATTTTATATACCAACCTTTTATGTGGCACGGTGTCAAATGCCTTTGAGAAGTCCAGATATACAACATCCACAGCGTCCCCCAGATCCAGTCTTGAACTTACCTCCTCGTAGAAACCAATCAGATTAGTCTGACAGGACCGATCTCTCATAAACCCATGCTGACGCTGGGTTATAAGGTTGTGCACAGTGAGATACTCCAGGATAGCATCTCTAATAAACCCCTCAAATATTTTCCCCACCACAGCAGTTAGACTCACGGGTCTGTAGTTTCCAGGATCGCTATTTGATCCTTTTTTGTATATTGGTACCACATTTGCTATGCGCCATTCCTGTGGAACATAACCAGTCCTTAGTGAATCTTCAAATATTAAAAATAATGGTCTGTCTATCACCGTACATAATTCATGCAGAACCCGGGGGTGTATGCCATCTGGCCCCGGTGATTTATCTATCTTAGTGGTTGCGAGGCGGCGCCGTACCTCTTCCTGGGTTAAACTGTTGACATTATAAAAAGAATTAACATTATTGCTCATTGTGTCTTCCACCAGGGGATTTTCCTGGGTAAAGACAGTTGAGAAGGCGACATTCAGTAGATTGGCCCTTTCCTCATCTCCTTCCACCATGACCCCCATGTTATTTCTAAGGGGACCCACACTCTCTGTTTTTAGTTTCTTATCATTTATATACTTGAAAAATAATTTGGGATTATTTTTGCTCTCCCTGGCAATATTTCTCTCAGTCTCTATTTTTGCGGCCTTTATCTGCTTTTTACAGGATTTATTTTTCTCTCTATAATCCTGTAATGCCTCATCGCTACCTTCACGTTTTAGCACCTTAAATGCTTTATCTTTCTCGCTTATTGCTTTCCTTACAAGACTAGTTAGCCACATAGGGTTTTTCTTGTTCCTTTTATGCTTTTTCCCATAAGGTATGTGTTTCTCACAGGACTTTTTCAGAATATATGAGAAAAAGTCCCATTTTTTGGGGGGGCTTTTGTCCTTGAGAGCATTATCCCAGTCTATGCCTTTAAGGTCTTCCCTTAGTTGATGAAAATTTGCCCTCCTGAAGTTTAGAGTGTTGGTTGCCCCTTCACTAACGCTCTTAGTAAAGCGTAATACAAAATCAATGATATTATGATCACTATTCCCCAGGTTCCCCCCAACCTGTAGTTTTGATACCCTATCAGGTCTGTTGGTAAGGATAAGGTCCAGCAGTGCCCCTCCTCTTGTTGGCTCCAGGACTAGTTGCGACAGGTAATTGTCTTTTGTTGTTAACAAGAACCTGCTACCTTTGAAGGACCTGCATGTTTCTGCCCCCCAGTCAATATCTGGGTAATTGAAGTCCCCCATGATAAGTCCTTCCCTGTGCTTTGAAGCCGCATCCATTTCACTTATCAGCATTTCCTCTGCTGCCTCCATTATATTTGGAGCCTTATAACAAACCCCTAGTAATATTTTATTATTCTTTTTCCCTCCCCTTATCTCCACCCATAGGGACTCCACATTTGCGTTACTGATGTCATCACGCAGGACGGGCTTGAGGCAAGAATTCACATATAAACAAACCCCTCCCCCTTTTTAATTTTTTTAGTAGAAGTATGGACTTCTGCAGTAGTAGTTGTAGTATTGTGTATTTTTGTAATCGCAGTATGGAGCACTTTTTTATTACTAGTAATGTGGAGCACTAGAGTAGTAATAGTAGTAGAATAGAGTACTATAGTAGAACCAGTAGTAGAATTGAGTAGTAGTTTTGAGTACTTTAGCAGTAATAGTAATAAAATGGAGCACTATAGTAGTAGTATGAAGTATTATGGTAGTATAGAGAATGATAGTAGCAGTAGTTGTAGTAGTAGTAGTATGGAGCACTACAGTAGTAAAATGTAGTGTAGTACCGTAGTATGGAGTACCATATTAGTAATAGTAGTAGAATGGAGTACTATAATAGAACTAGTAATAGAATTGAGTACTATAGTAGTAGTTTTGAGTATTTTAGTAATTGTAGTTGATTCAAGCATTATAGTAGTAGTAAGAAGTATTATAGTAGTAGTATGGAGCATGATAGTAGTAGTAGTAATAGTAGTAGTAGTAGTATGGAGCACTATAGTAGTAAAATGTAGTACAGTAGTGGTAGTATGGAGCACTGTAATAGTAGTAGTATGGAGAACTATATTAGTAACAGTAGTAGAAAGGAGTAACTAGAGTAGAGTAAAGGAGTACTATAGTAGAATGGAGCACTATAGTTGTAATAGTAGTAGAAAGGAATGCCATAGTAGTAGATAGGAGTACTATAGTAGTAGATAGGAGTACTATAGTAGTAGATAGGAGTACTATAGTAGTAGATAGGAGTACTATAGTAGTAGATAGGAGTACTATAGTAGTAGATAGGAGTACTATAGTAGTAGTATAGAGCACTATAGTTGTTTTGTGGATCCCAAGCAATTTATACCATTATTTGGTTCTCTGATCTTAGAGGATTTCCTAGCAGTAGTTGGGGAACATGTGGGTTTGGCACCGACCCAGCAGTGTGATAACGCAGCTGTCACAGCCGCCTCCAGATAAATGGAGCAGAATAACTCTCTCCATATAACACCACTCAGCAGCCTGATACATTCCTAGCAGATTGTAAAGTGGCCGAGACTTGTAGCAATAAAAATGTTTCTCTTTGAAATGATGTCACCGGGGATTGTAACCTGGAAATGAGTCTGCACCTTCTCACACCACGTGTAGGTTTCCTTTTCTGATACAGAGATCCAAATCTCTTGCATAGGCAAAGGTTAAAGAAGTATTCAACCACAGGATTTGCTGATCGTGGGGGGTCTCATTAGTAGGACCCCCACACATCACAAGAACAAGGGTCCATTGTACCCAAAAATGTATAAAGCAGCTGATTACTTCCCCATCATCAGCACATTGTCCATCCTATGGGTAGAGGAGAACTTGTTGTTAACTCTTCTGGAATAAATTCTGGCTGCCTACATCCACCACTAGGGGGAGTTTTCTGTATACTGGGTTACAATGACTTCAACAACAAAATAATAAACTGTAAGCTCATGGGCTACTACATCTGCAGCATGAAAACTACATCTGCAGCATGAAAACTTCAGCCCTGTCACCTTGATAAATTTTTACTTTCATTAATATGCGAATTAACATGCGAGTAGCTCGCGCATCTGATTTGTGAGCAGTCATACATTTTAATTGTGCAATAAAAAAAAAGCAGTGACACTAGTAACAGCTGAGAGGATGCAGTTCTTGTCTGTAGGCAAATCAGGCTCCGCCTCCAGTGCACTTATGAAAAGCTGCTCATCTCTGCATTACCTCATCAAATTGTAGCAACAAAAGACCGTTCCCTACATTGCACTATAGTAACTTGCCTTCAGCCTCCATGAAACTCGAACTTTCATAGAAACTAAGGAGAATGTTCACAATTTTTGTTCCTCCGTCTTATGTGGATGCAAAAATGTATCTGGATCTAAATGAAAAGAAAACCCCACAATTTTCTCAGAAATCAAAAGTGCGCCTTATAGTCCAGTGCGCCTTTATATATGAACCGTACTTACAGACAACAGCTGCCTTGCACTGTGCACAGGTCTGCCACCTGCTGGTCATTCATCCTTATAATCAGGTGCGCCTTATAATCCGGTGCGCCTTATATATGAACCTAGACATTTAAAGAGGACCTGTCACCCAAATTTTCGACACAAGGAGCTTTGTGTTTGTCACCCATGCCCTAGACCAGTGGTGGCGAACCTATGGCACGGGTGCCAGAAGTGGCACTCAGAGCCCTTTCTGTGGGCACCCAGGCCTTCACCCCAGCACAGAAATTGCTAGATGTGACTAATGGCTTTCTCCTGCGGTCCAAGACAGCCATGGACATGCCATGCTAAAGCGACACCTCCTTGGCTACCAGGACTACACAAGAAGCGAGAAGGTGTGGACAGAGAAGGATTATCATTGAAGCTCCTGCCCTGGGTCCCCTAATTGTTTCTCTTCAGAGGACCCTGGAAGGAAGCTATAATTTCTCCATCTTCTTTCTGTTGTATTGGCGTCCTCAAGACGCCAATACGATTGAAACTTGTGATACAGCTAGGATCAATAGGTTACTGCTTAAATTGTCGCGTTGGCACTTTGCGACATAAAAGTAGGTATTGGTTGTAGGTTGGGCATTCTGTCTCTAAAAGGTTCGCCATCATTGCCCTAGACAATGGATTATAAGGTTTTGTTTCGATGGGCAGTTGGGTTGTATCTGGTTTTACATTTTTCCCCTATCCACGGATCAGATGTTTGATCACAGAGGTCCTGCTGCCAAGATCCCCTCTAGCAATCCACAAAATAGGGGGGGGGGGGGGCTGTTAAAGGTCCATTGATTAAAGTAAAGCTTTATTAATGGGGATGTAACAAAGACAAGCTGGTGATAATAGAAGTAGCCTTACATTTCTAAGGCTAAGGACTGCACAAAATGTATGGGATCCCCTGTGCAGCGGTGCTAAAAAGGCATGGGGTGGCATAATACTGCTACCTGTTTTTTTGGCATTTTCCCCAATTTGGTTGGTGAATATCTTGTACCTGTCTTTATTAGACTGCATTCCATATGTAACACCCAACCAACTTATGGTTATGCTGAACCAGTCAGTGTTAGGTATTGTCCCTGGAGAGATGTGTAATCAGACATTTGTGTATGTTGTTAGTAGCAGCAGGACTGTGGATTTATATTCCAGGATTGTACTAGGGGAGCTTTTCACTGTGAAGTCAGTGTTGGGTATTGTCCCTGGAGAGATGTGTAATCATATCTCTGTGTGTGTTTTATTAGTAGCAGCAGGACTGTGAAAAATTGATTCATATTCCAGGATTGAAGCTACTCCAAGTGTACCTGAGAATTTTCCTCCCCCCTGTGTTTCTGCAGTCAGTGTTAGGGATTTTCCCTGGAGAGATGTATAATCAGACCTTTGTGTATGTTGTTAGTAGCAGCAGGACTGTGGATTTATATTCCAGGATTGTACTAGGGGAGCTTTTCACTGTGAAGTCAGTGTTAGGTATTGTCCCTGGAGAGATGTGTAATCAGACATTTGTGTATGTTGTTAGTAGCAGCAGGACTGTGAAAAATTGATTCATATTCCAGGATTGAAGCTACTCCAAGTGTACCTGAGAATTTTCCTCCCCCCTGTGTTTCTGCAGTCAGTGTCGGGTATTGTCCCTGGAGACATGTATAATCAGACCTTTGTGTATGTTGTTAGTAGAAGCAGGACTGTCACATAGGGATTTATATTCCTGGATTGTAGCTTCTTCAAGTGCACTGGGGGTGTCCTCACACTGCTGTGCTCTGTGCTCTCTATATTGAACTGCTTATTTAATATGAGTTCTAATATTCTACAGAAACTCTTTGAATGGATTGTTGTGTAATGTATATGTTCTTGTGTACAAATCACCAGTCAGACGTCTGTAACTGGTCTCTATGATTTTTGGTGCATTTCGCGCTCCGGCTCTTCCTGCACCTGTCTGATGCAGGAGCGGACATGCTGTATAATGCGTCTCATACTGTACATGCCCGGCAGGTGTCTGGACCCCTCCCTCATTATTTCCATAGACGGAATACTTTCTAGCAGGACCATGAAGCGGCTTGTCCTTCTTATATTACAGGTCTTATCTATGTGCCTTCTTTTTTACAACTTTCATTTTGATCACTTTTATTAAAAGATCAAGAGTTTGATTTATTTACCAAAAATGGTACACAATTTTTGGCTGGTAAAAATTAGGGGGGGGGGGCTTATGAAACTAAGGCTACATTTAAACGTCCTGTGTCCACCGTACCGTAGTACAGCGGGCACACGTCGGCACCGGAAAGAGGAGGAGGGCTGCTCACCCCCGCCCCTATCCATAGTGATATATGGCGAATGTCCTATCTTTCTCCCGGCTACGGAACGGTACGGTGCAGTGCTCCTGTACGGCACCGCTCGCCCATTGCCGTCTATGGGGGATGTATATACGTCACATGCGAACACAGACTAAACCACTACAGGAAGTCCCTGGATTACGTAACAGATTCTGTAGGTTTGGTCTTAAAGGTATTTTCCCCACGCTGCGCTCGGCGATCTCCGTCAGCTCCATAGAGATTAATGGAGCAGAACGGTCATGTGCGGCCGTCTGCTTCATTAATCTGACGGAGTGACGAGGGGTCCGATGGAGACCCGCATTGAGCCCACTGATCAGCAAGTTAGGCCCTATCCAAGGGAAATTTTCTTCATGGGAAAAAAGCCTTTAAGCCGAATTTGTATGGAAGTTGAAACTGTATATTTTACAATTGTAACAATTGGATTTTAAAGTCGGGTGTTCTGAAGTCGGGGACCGTCTGTATGTGGTTCCACATAGAAGCTGGAAACTTGTGGAAGTACGGTATTGGATGTGTATATGTACTGTATATATTCATGTATAGGTAGCCACGATTTATTTGGCAAAGCTGAACGTTTACCATTTACCATTGCAGCAAAGGGGATGGGATCTTGCATCATTTTTTGGAAATGTCGCTTTGATTTGGATGCAGATTTCAGCCTTTGCAAAACGTGTAAATGCCGATTTATTCCTTCTCTTTATTCCTTGGCAGGAAGATGTTGTGTGTTGCTGTTCATTAGCACTATGGCCGCCTGATATGCACAATCCATTACCCCCTGTCACACACACTCAGGGATTCTGCCCGTCTTACGGCGAAACCGCTTTGGCGCAATATGGAGACGTCAGACACTGACTGCAGAGATGACAGCGATCCAGGGGTCTTATGTGTTGTATCACATCACATCATACGGATATAATATTTTACGTACTTTCTACTATTTATCTATATACTATAAATACCAAAGGCACGGGATGCCCCCAGGGCACCAGGAGTCTCCCCCAAAGGGGGCAATACGGTTTCTACAGTCCTATAAAGTGCTATCAGGCAGGTAATAGCTAGTCCTGCTCTCATCGGAGAAGTGGATACAATTGTATCCAGTCTAGACAATGCTCTGTGAGCTAAACATCCTGGACTCCGGACTGAAACATTGTAACAAACCAGCAGAGAGATCTGTGCAGCTGCTGTTGATGTGTTTAGCTCACAGAGCATTGTATAGACTTCAGGACTAGCTATGTACTGGGTTAATAATTCTGAATGGAACAAAGAGCCTTTGCATTTTACTGACAGCAAGCTGAGGTCTTGAAATGCAATTCAAACACATCTTGTAAATCCGACTATTTAATCTCTAACCTTTTTTTTACCCAGGAGTCTGCTTGGACCCCAGTCGCATGTATACAAGAGCATGCGCATGCGCTGGGGGTCTGTAATAGACTCAAGTGACTGCTCCACCTCCTCCTTTCCGCTCTGGGGACTTGGTGACCAGGGAGCGGACGTGACATCTATTCTGGTAATGGGATGTCTATACTCAATCCTTCTCTGCCTGCAGTGACTTGTTCTCCTATACACAAATGTTTGCAGAGCAGAGCGTATTATACAAACTGCAGATATCCTCATAAACTTATCTAGTCCTAAGATGATCTCAGTGCAAAGTCCGGGGCCTATAGAAATAACCAATGACGTTATCTCCGTGCTGTACACAAAGCCTCCCTGCCTGGAAACACCTTGTCAGCAGCCGAGCGCTATAAATGGAATGGCAGCTCTATGGGGAGAAGTCATCACCAGGGCTGATGAGGAAGGGCATGGGTGGCGCCACCATGTGCACGGACACCACACCCGCTGCAATGACAGCACGTCCTCAACATAAAAGAGGAGGCGCGGTGCTCAGCGTGACTCAGGTGCTGAGCTGTGACACCCACCACTACCTCCAGCACCGCACAGGTATGAGCTCATCACGAACCTTTGCATGGATTTCATGCACAAGGCTGGTGATATTGCAAATACCTGTGACTCATACAAGTAAAGGAGACCCTTTCATCACATCCATCAATTCTGTGAGAAGACCTTACTTCACTGCGCATGCACCAGATGTACAGGACATGAGAAGTGATGCTACATAGAATGCACATGCACCAGATGTACAGGACATGAGCAGTGATTCTACATAGAATGCACATGCACCAGATGTACAGGACATGAGCAGTGATTCTACATAGAATGCGCATGCGCCAGATGTACAGGACATGAGCAGTGATTCTACATAGAATGTGCATGCGCCAGATGTACAGGACATGAGCAGTGATTCTACATAGAATGCACATGCGCCAGATGTACAGGACATGAGCAGTGATTCTACATAGAATGCGCATGCACCAGATGTACAGGACATGAGCAGTGATGCTACATAGAATGCACATGCACCAGATGTACAGGACATGAGCAGTGATTCTGCATAGAATGTGCATGCGCCAGATGTACAGGACATGAGCAGTGATTCTACATAGAATGCGCATGCACCAGATGTACAGGACATGAGCAGTGATGCTACATAGAATGCGCATGCACCAGATGTACAGGACATGAGCAGTGATGCTACATAGAATGCACATGCACCAGATGTACAGGACATGAGCAGTGATTCTACATAGAATGCACATGCACCAGATGTACAGGACATGAGCAGTGATTCTACATAGAATGCACATGCACCAGATGTACAGGACATGAGCAGTGATTCTACATAGAATGCACATGCGCCAGATGTACAGGACATGAGCAGTGATTCTACATAGAATGTGCATGCACCAGATGTACAGGACATGAGCAGTGATGCTACACAGAATGTGAATGCGCCAGATGTACAGGATAAGAGCAGTGATTCTACATAGAATGTGCATGCGCCAGATGTACAGGACAAGAGCAGTGATTCTACATAGAATGTGCATGCGCCAGATGTACAGGACATGAGCAGTGATTCTACATAGAATGTGCATGTGCCAGATGTACAGGACATGAGCAGTGATTCTACATAGAATGCGCATGCGCCAGATGTACAGGACATGAGCAGTGATTCTACATAGAATGCACATGCGCCAGATGTACAGGACATGAGCAGTGATTCTACATAGAATGTGCATGCGCCAGATGTACAGGACAAGAGCAGTGATTCTACATAGAATGTGCATGTACCAGATGTACAGGACATGAGCAGTGATTCTACATAGAATGCACATGCGCCAGATGTACGTGATGTAAGCAGTGATCCTATAAAAAAATGTGCATGCATCGGATGTACAGGACATGAGAAGTGATTCTACATAGAATGCGCATGCGCCAGATGTACAGGACATGAGCAGTGATGCTACATAGAATGTGCATGCGCCAGATGCACAGCACATGAGAAGTGATTCTACATAGAATGTGCATGCAGCAGATGTACAGCACATGAGAAGTGATTCTACATAGAATGTGCATGCAGCAGATGTACAGGACATGAGCAGTGATTCTACATAGAATGCAAATGCGCCAGATGTACGTGACGTAAGCAGTGATCCTATAAAAAAATGTGCATGCATCGGATGTACAGGACATGAGAAGTGATTCTACATAGAATGTGCATGCGCCAGATGCACAGCACATGAGAAGTGATTCTACATAGAATGTGCATGCAGCAGATGTACAGGACATGAGAAGTGATTCTACATAGAATGCGCATGTGCCAGATGCACAGCACATGAGAAGTGATTCTACATAGAATGTGCATGCGCCAGATGTACAGGACAAGAGCAGTGATTCTACATAGAATGCAAATGCGCCAGATGTAAGGGACAAGAGCAGTGATTCTACATAGAATGCACATGCGCCAGATGTACGTGACGTAAGCAGTGATCCTATAAAAAATGTGCATGCATCGGATGTACAGGACATGAGCAGTGATTCTACATAGAATGCACATGCACCAGATGTACAGGACATGAGCAGTGATGCTACATAGAATGTGCATGCGCCAGATGTACAGGACATGAGCAGTGATTCTACATAGAATGTGCATGCAGCAGATGTACAGGACATGAGCAGTGATTCTACATAGAATGCACATGCACCAGATGTACAGGACATGAGCAGTGATTCTACATAGAATGCGCATGCGCCAGATGTACAGGACATGAGCAGTGATTCTACATAGAATGCACATGCACCAGATGTACAGGACATGAGCAGTGATGCTACATAGAATGTGCATGCGCCAGATGTACAGGACATGAGCAGTGATTCTGCATAGAATGTGCATGCGCCAGATGTACAGGACATGAGCAGTGATTCTACATAGAATGTGCATGCAGCAGATGTACAGGACATGAGCAGTGATTCTACATAGAATGCACATGCACCAGATGTACAGGACATGAGCAGTGATTCTACATAGAATGCGCATGCGCCAGATGTACAGGACATGAGCAGTGATTCTACATAGAATGCACATGCGCCAGATGTACAGGACATGAGCAGTGATTCTACATAGAATGTGCATGCGCCAGATGTAGAGGACATGAGCAGTGATGCTACATAGAATGCGCATGCGCCAGATGTACAGGACATGTACATAACCTAATTTGCATATTACTCAGGAACAGTGAAG
Source organism: Engystomops pustulosus (assembly GCF_040894005.1). Classification (NCBI taxonomy): domain Eukaryota; kingdom Metazoa; phylum Chordata; class Amphibia; order Anura; family Leptodactylidae; genus Engystomops; species Engystomops pustulosus. Next base: position 12,026,534 of record NC_092411.1, on the reverse strand, counting down.
GCTAGAAATCGAATTTCCAACTTTGCCACTTGTGTTGTGGCAGGAAAGTTCATGGAGGAGGTAAAAGTTTCGTAAAAGGTTTCCGGGTTTCACACCTGTCAAGCACTTTGCTCTGCCTCGCCTCCCACACAGTATAAAGCCCCCTTAGTGGCCTTGCACAGTTTAATGTATAATTTCCCCTGTGAACCCCGCAAATAATACTGCCCCCTTCCTGTAGGTTTTTATAATGTTTCCCTTTGTTTAGCCACCGCGTATAAGGCTTACAGCGCCCCTTCTTATGTACCCCCCTCTCAATTATTAATGCCCTCTTTTCTGTCCTCTACCTCCTTACCTTTCCTCTTCTCCGGCAGCAGTCTTCACATTGCGCCCCGGCTTTGCTACCTGCTCTGCCATTTGTTTAATCTGTATTGGCCCCCCGTGGATGCTGATACAGTTCTAAGCAGTAATGGATTATGCAGATTGCTCTCGCTCTTCTTTATGGTTTTCCAAACCAACTGTTCAGTCCCTGCATTCTGCCGCTGTGTGGAGCCCAACCTCTCTCTGTGGTGCAATGCATTTGCGAGGGTTGATTTATGGGTAAAACTTAGGCCCCTTCTCCACTGGCGTTTTTCACGCGCGAGTTCTGCGCGTGCATTTGAGGCTCAGAACTCGTATTGCACTCTGTCCCATTGTATTCAATGGGTCTTTCTCCATTTGCGTGGTTTTCAACGCGCGTGCTTGCGTTCGTTTGCACGCGCGTCAAAATCGCAGCATGCTCTATTTTTGCGATTCACGCGCATTTTTCACGCACCATTCAAGTCTATGGGGACGTATCAAAAACGCATTGCACTCGCAAACATTGCAAGTGCAATGCGAGTGCAATGCGTTTTAAACGTAAGGGTTGCTAGGTGACCAGTATAACAGTATTTCCCCTGCTCGCGAACGATCATTTAATTAAAAAAACACAATGAAGAACAGTGAAGAATAGAATAAAAACAGTGAACACAGTGAACACAGTGACCACAGGATCATTTAAGATAAAAACACAGTGCAGAACACAGTGCAGAATAGATTACAGATGTTCGGCACATCTGCTTACTTGTCGGGAGATACGCGCGGAGCGGTGCGAACAAAATAGCATGTGAAGAACAATATATATGTGTGAAGAAGACATTGCAGATGTATGGAAACATCTGCAATGTGTTCTTTACACACATATATATTGTTCTTCACATGCTATTTTGTTCGCACCGCTCCGCGCGTATCTCCCGACAAGTAAGCAGATGTGCCGAACATCTGTAATCTATTCTGCACTGTGTTCTGCACTGTGTTTTTATCTTAAATGATCCTGTGTTCACTGTGTTCACTGTTTTTATTCTATTCTTCACTGTTCTTCACATCTGCTAACTTGTCGGGAGATAATATACGCGCGCGGAACAGTGAAGAATAGATCGCAGATGTTTGCAACTTATCAGAAGACATTATTTTTCAATTAAATAAAACATTTTATTCCCGAACCTTGGTCCCTTTGAAAAAGTCCCATTGACTTAAAAAAACGCGCGTGAAAAACGCACCGAAAACGCAAAATAACGCGAACAAAAATGCAACAAAAACGCAGCAAAAACGTCAGTTTTTCACGCATTGCACCCGCACGTGAAACGCAACGCTAGTGTGCAAGAGGCCTTACCCCTCCATGTGGCATCTGATATACCACCTTGTTTTTATACTCCAGATTTTTGCCTTCCACTGTATATATTGTATCTTCTTGGTTTCACCTTTTGAGAACCTGTGTCTCCAGTGCTATATATATATAGATATTACTGAATACTTCTCCCGTCCTCACCTCTTGTTCAAACTTTCTAAGGTTAGAAACTGACCTTTCGCATAGAAGAATATGAAGCTGAACTTCCCCACAGGAACTGAAATCTTTTTAAGTTCCCAAAGTGTCCGATCAATAAGAGATACACTACAGGAGCGGTGTCTATGCAGGAGGTATTGATTATTAATTTATTTTTTATATAGCGCACACAGATTACGCAGCGCTGCACAGAACTTGCCAAAACTGAACCTGTCCCCAATGGGGCTCACAAACTAATGACCCTACCAGTATTTTTTGGAGTGTAGGAGGAAACCAGAGGACCTGGAGGAAACCCACACAAACACAGAGAGAACATACAACCTCTTTGCAGATGTTGACCTGGATGGGACTTGAACCCAGGTCCCTAGCGCTGCAAGGCTGTAGTGCTAACCACTGAGCCACCCTTATGGATTCTATCTCATCACTATACAGTCTCTTGCCTCTTCCATTATCACCACATCCCTGCTCTTTTGATGATTATTTGTTATTCTTGCCTCACCTGGCATCTGCCTTTAAAGGGGACTACCCCCACCCACTCCGACTCTTTACACCCTTTAATAGGGGTCGCTCCCCTGATTCCGAAACAGTTGGAATTTTTTTTCTAGCCCACACCATTCCTGATTAATTAGTGTTGTTAGTTTTGGACTCCTCTATGCAAATTAGGTTATAAACTGTCAAGTGGGCAGTTCTTGACTGCAGAGCCTTGGTCTGATTGCACTAATTGCTCGGGAACGGTGAGAGCTAGAAAAAAAATTCCAACTGCGTCGGAATTAGTGGATCAGCACCAATTAGAGGATGCACAGAGATGGAGATGATGGAGGCAGTGAGAGGTCCACTTTACCGACCATTAAAGGCATAATCTGCCTAAAGACCAGAACATTCATCCTTGTAATATTTTCCGTTTCCTTTATTATATTAGTTCATAAGCGCGGTCTAAAAATAAAATCCAGCTCTGAATACCCTTCAAAATATCCCTTTAAGTGAAAAATGGATCTCAAACTAAACTCTATGGGACTGCTGGAGAGAAGTCAAGCGCAGAGTTCAGCTATCTCTAGCACTCCAACATGGGAAATGCGACTCTTCTGAAAATTGTGGTTCCCCGATCTAGTAGCATTCACCTTTATATTGCCAGAACAGCCCTTTAAGACTGTAGAAAGTTGCAGTCATCACCTAGAAGCCGGTAAATGGATTTAGAATTGACCCAGAACAATCAGGAAGTCACATTCCTAACCTCCACACACCCCATTTATAGAGCTCAAAGGACAATCACGTAGAGAATGCACCCGGGTCGAGGCAATAGACCTGGCAGAACTGGTTGGCCCGCGGCCCTTCCTGTCTGTAATGGAGATTCTTGTTCTGTCCTTATAAAAATAATTACAACAAATATTTGCTGTCACTTGCTATGAACGTGGCACGGGCTCATTCATGATTAATCTGATCCTGGGAAAGCTGGGTAAAAATCCAAGATGGCCGCCACCACTTTACATCCTGCTCAGGGCCGGTTTATGTATCATGACTAGAACTATCTCCAACTCTTATCTGGTTTCAGGAAAGAGGAAATACTCATAAATAATGTTGGGCTCATAGATCATCTTATTGATTTTGTAAGTTGCTTATCTAAACCAGCAGTGCAGCAGTGTAAAGCATGGTGGATTAAAAACTCAAGGATGTGAGTTTTTACCTACATCAATCCAAAAGACGATGCAGACAAGCTGGAGTCCGAGAACATACCGCACACATAGTATCGGACAGCTAATTGGCGATGGAGACTCCCATTGTGGTCTTAAATAATTAAACTTTGGCTTCCTGCTGCCACCACTAGGGGGAGCAAGGTGAACATGGCTTTGACTCTGCTTAGTTATTGACGTCTTGTACCCCATGGTTGTCGTCTCCTTCACAAAAGTTGACATGAAGCAGAGGCAGTGAAGAGCGGGCACCTGGCGCTACAATCACTCAATGTATAAATAGCAGCATAACAGAGATTGTTTGGAAAATCTAATTAATGAGCAATTAGCGGTGACACCAGTGCAGAGCGGAGGAGCTGGCATGTCCAATGTAGGAGGCAGGAGTCATTGGACCAGCGCCAAAGTGTCACCAGCAGAAGGAATCGTCGCAATCTGCGGTCATGGCTTCACAGCAATACCGGATTATCAAATATTCCAGATTATAGGATTGCGGGATTGTTGGAATTTCACTCTGTATTCTTTGATTAGATTAAACAATTTTGCCAGTTGATACCAATCTATTTCCAGTCTCATAAAGAAGAATTATGACCCGTACAGTTCACAATGAAAATGTCACTCAGCTTTCCTACACAACCAAAGGCAAACTTTCCTTATTATACAGGGGAGGACATAACACTGGTTATACATACAAGATGACCTTTCAGGAGCCTGGGAAAGCTTGATAATAACCCATTCAGAACACTCTGGGGGAGATTCTTTACGGCTTCTGTGCCAGAAATGTGAAGTAAAAGCCCTTAAATAATCGGGTTACCTCTTTGTGCCATCTTCACACCAAGGGGGACGCTGCCAATGGAGTCTTCCTGCCTCGCTTGCGCACCCTCACCGGACCATTGAGAAATAAACACTGCGCAGCCCGACCCGCAGATACATGGAGGCAGGCATATGATAAATCTCCCCCCATGTTGTTTTATGGACGTGTCTCGTCCGTATTTTCTACAGTGTTCTCACATTTCAACGTTATCCAATGTTTTTTTTCGTTTCATTCCATAGGTCCGTATCTGTGTGTCACGTCCTCAAGGTTTTTTTTTAACGCAGGTCCATATAGCTATAACTCTATGGAGCTGTGGAAAATCCTGATGTGTCCTGATCAGGTGTCATCCGCACGCTGTCCGTATCTGCTAAGTAACACAAACCCAAGTGGCTGGGACAATTCAGTGACATGATTTCCCAGCCTTCTGTATATAATACGAACCATAAATACGTTGGACATGCGGGTGATACGTGAACCTTATTCTTGCCCATGCGAGAGAAAAACAGGACACATACAGAGGACAAATACGGGTAACGGAGGCCTTGTTTACAGCCCCTATAAACCTATGTGCTGTTTTCATGTAACCTTAGATTACATTCGCAAGGCCATGTGCTCGAATACTGGGAATAGCTCATGGCCGGGTGGATAAGGGGCGACGAGTGAGCTCTCTTCACCCCTCCTCTCTGAATTGAAATCCAAGTGACCGCGAGACAAATACGGCAAAACATAGGACATGCAGGCCGCCCGGCTTATTCGCGATGCGGTAAAACACTGTGGGGAACAACAATAATAATAATAATTCTTTATTTATATTGTGCACACAGATTACGCAGCGCTGCACAAAGCATGTCAAATTGGTCCCTGTCCCAATGGGGCTCACAATCTAATCATCCTACCAGTATGTTTTGGAGTGTGGGAGGAAACCGGAGGACCCGGAGGAAACCCACGCAAGACACGGAGAGAACATACAAACTCTTTGCAGATGTTAACCTACAATGCACCTAGACCAGGTGCCATAGGCCTCCATTGTAGGTGTGAGCGGATCACGGCCACAATAACGGCTGTGTGAATGGGGCCATAGAGTGGACGTGCTAATTACTCAGCTTTCTCACTTACCTGAATAGGAGCAGAGGGCGTAACACTGCTTATACAGTCAGACTTGCCTGGTAACAGTCCTTATGGATCTTTTATTGAAGGTCGTTTTGCTAATCACCCAGCTTTTCCAGGAAAAGATCTAGCTGAACGGAAGTTTTGATGAAGCTTATAATTTCTGTTTTCTTATTTCAAAGCTGGTGACACTAAATACGCTATCGAAAAATGATTCCTAGAAAGATTGTCACCCAACTTTTTTACACTCCTGATAAGTGGCTCTTCCTAGAGCAGAGGTCATAGTTCTGTTTGCTTTAATGGGAGCTTTGACATATACTTTGTGTTTCTGTAGGAGCCATATCTGTAGTCATCTAACTTGGATGGAATACACTTTGCAGCTTCCACGCACACCTAGAATGGGATACAAACTATAGTAACATTGTAAAACAACTTGTGCTACAATAGGATGTATCCAAAATGTTACCGTTTATTTATGTGATTTTATTGTTTATTTTCTGGGAAGATAAATACAGGCAGTCCCCTACTTAAGGACACCCGACTTACAGACGACCCCTGGTTACAGACGGGCCCCTCTGTCCACTGTGACCTCTGGTGACCTCTCTGGATGTTACTATGGTCCCAGACTGTAATGATCAGCTGTAAGGTGTCTGTAATGAAGCTTTATTGATAATCCTTGGTCCCATCACAGTAAAATAATTTGAAACTCCAATTGTCACTGGGACAAAAAACATTTTTTTTCTAGAACTACAATGATAAAATATACAGTTTCCACTTGCATACAAATTCAACTTAAGAACAAACCTATTGACCCTATCTTGTATGTAACCCGGGGACTGCCTGTATGCTTGATCTTTGTTATAGAGGTCCGGTCTCTACGAATTTGGTGTCTCTCGGAGAGCGCAGCAGGAGAAAACCCAGATGACATATGACTTTGGCTTTGGGTTTTATGGCCGCCGCTTTATAAGTCTGTATATAACCATCAATCACTGCTCGGCACCCGAGAGGAACTAAACGTCCAACAGCACAAAACGAAAACCTCAGCTGGCAGCAGGTTTATTGTTGATGCGAAATATTCAGAGGAAAAACCCAGTAAACGAAAATTCATTGCGCCCCTAGATGCCCCAGAGCCCAAAACAGGAGAAATTCAGATGTATAAAAAAATAAAGCACAATAACTTCCCTAAATACACTGAAAGATGTCAAGATCTCTGCTATCAGTGAATGATAATGTTATTAGTTATATTCAGATTCTAAAAATGTCTGCAGATCTAAGAGCTGAGGGTTTGTCACAGTGGGATCTAGTGTACACAGTTCTCTCGGTTCTATTTTCATATCTTTATCTCCACTGACACATTGAAACAAAGCAGGGCAGAAGAGATTCAATCAATATCTTGATTGGATACCATTGTAACAGACTCTCAGCTGTGAGAAGCTCAGGAGAGGATCAGTATTCTGCCGCTGGTTCTGAATTTTGATTTGAACCCATATTGTGCCTTGTGTACACAGATGCTATGCACATCTGTGTCTCCGCGGCAACAGACCACAAACAAACTATGTAGTCTGATCCAGTAGATCTGCCCAAATGTCCAGTTTGCAAAATGAAAGCTTTGCTGTGATTGGTTGTTATGGGCAATAGTTTTAAAAAATCTACCTAAGGAGTTTTCTAAACTTTATTGAGATGTTTAGATGCAGACAGGCCATGATGTCTCTCGTATTATCCAGTGAGCAGCTTTAGATACTGTAATATCTGGATGGCGGCCATACTGCTTGCTGAATGTGGTGGCGTAAGGCGGCGGCGCACTGTTTATCTTTCATGGATATTTTGGGTGTCACCAGCGGAAGATGTGTCACTGACTACTGTAGAGACTGCTGACAGCGCGGATGACTACTATAAGCGTTCTCGTGTTATGTAAATACGTCCAATTCTGCTTATTGTTCGCCATGTGACGCGTTCCACACTGGCCTGACATGTAAGGAGGGAAATTAAAGGGATTTTCCACTCCTAATCGTTACCATAAATAGGTGATTGTGGGGGTTGGATACATTGTAACACAAACGGATGGAGTCAGAAGTGAGTGTTACCAGCGTCCTGGAGAGATGTGTAATCTGACCTTTGTTATTAGTAGCAGCAGGACTGTGATATATGTATGGATTTACATTCCAGGATTGTTGCTTCTCTAAGTGTGCTAATGGCATGTCCTCACACTGCTGTGCTCTTATCTCCTGGGACAATATCTAACACTGTATTCAGAGAGTGAATAGCACGGCAGTGTGAGGACATGCACAACACAAACAAAGGTCTATCAAGGGACAATGCCTTACACTTTCTGCAGAGAGCGATGTATCATAACGTTGTGTGTTTTTTTTAGTAGCAGCAGGACTGTGAAATATGGATTGTAGCTTCTCTGAGTGCACTAATGCCATATGCTCACACTGCTGTGTTCTTCACTCTCTGCAGACAGTATTACGTATTGACTCTGGAGATCGGTGTAATCATACCTAGGATTGTTAGCTTCCACAACTGCACTGGGGGCATATCCTCACACTGCTGTGCTCTGTGTACTCTCTCTGCATTGATCTGCACCACAGGCCCTCCCATCTGCTCTGAGTGACTGCTGTAGTATTCAACCAGAAGCCTATTACACCTCTTCCTCTTAGCAGACAGGTGGGGCTGTAGAGCAGGTCAGTGAAGCAAACCCTCCATGTTCATTGACACCAAGCAGAGAATTTTGAAAACAGCGGGGAGATGACACACCACATTTTGAAGTTGTCACATCATAGGATTAGTAGTTGACCTCTGTGTTGTGTCTTTCTGCTGGGAGATGGACATAACCCGAGTTTTTTTATTTGTACTTGCAAGCTTTCGGTTCTTCGCGGCTCGGTGATCAGAACAAGCTCCTCCCCCAGTGCACATGCGTTTCTAAACCCGATTCGAGCGCAATGTGTGAACGCGGCTCCGACTGACATGGCGCTGCTACTGTACTTTTGAAGACTCTGCTGTCTGATTTCTTTGTGCTCGATCCAAAAGATCCAGTTCTGCTGCATCCTGCAAACCTGGTTCTGCTACATCTGACAGTCCAGACTCAGATTCAGCATGGGGCAGATTCCATTGTACTACACCCGACATATCTGATAATCTTTGTTGTATCTGATATATGACACTCATCCTCTATAAATCACAGATTCTCTGTCATTTCTGCTTCGTCTCAGCTGACTATATAGATACATTTATACCCCTGACAATAAGTCAGTGCAGGTTCCCAGCAGATCTCAGGCCCAGCGATTGCTACATAGTAACCTGGATTCCATGGCGATGGTACACAATAGAATCTGTGCAGGTCAGTGGAGGACAGGCCGGGGACAGGGATGAGGTTACACAAAGATGTGACTTGTAGATCCTGTCATACTGGTTGGGACAAAGTATTATATCTTAATACTCCCAAAAGACCCCCTGACACCCCCACTGAAGGCATCTGTCAGCAGCTAAATGGATACAAAGCCGCAGGAGGCCATAGGGCTTAGGATATAAAGTTGAAAGCGGTAGTTTCCAGACATTATATAAAAAGACACATATGAGGTTTTTTCACTATCTGTCATGAATCTTAATAAATCTCTATCTGTATTATCAAAATTATTTATATTTGCCAAATTCTACAATGTACAATGTTGTGGGGGGGGGGGGGGGTGCACTACACACCAGTCCTCATACACATACACCAAGACCGGCTGCACACGTGACGTTTGAACCCGTTTTTGGACCGTTTTTAAGCAGTCCGTTTTGAAAACGTATCCGTTTTCGACAGGTTTTTCCAATTATCTTAATTAGGATAATTGAAAAACGGACAAAAAACTGATGCGTTTTCCAAAAAAAGCATGTGTTTTTTAATGGACTGCTTAAAAACGGCCCAAAAACGGTTTAATACGTCACTTGTGCCGTCAACCTAAGATTACTATGCCTTAATACAATTTGGGACAGCCCTTGTGATGATGTCATGTCTTTTTAAGTATCTGATAATTTTATTGGCAACATTTGAGTTAATTAGAGACAGACTTGTGGATGTGTGTGAGGGCACGCCTGAAACGTACTGCTTCGTTGTGTAACATCATGGGGAAGACTACAGAAATGAGCCAAGCTTTCAGGAAGATAATTGTGGACTTGCACAAGTCTGGTTCATCCTTTGGTGCAATTTCCTAAAGGTGCCTTGTTTATCTGTGTAAACAGTTATATGCAAGTACAAACAATATGGAACAGTCCAGCCATCGCATGGCTCAGGAAGGGGACGGGTTCTGTGTCCCAGAGATGAATGTGCTTTGGTTCGAAATGTGCAGCATCACTCCAAGAGAAACAGGAAAAAGCCAGATTGTAACAGGAACACAGACCTTCATATCTGGAGACACGTCCTGTGGTCTGACATTGAACTGTTTGGCCATAATGACCATCAGTACGTATGGAGGAAAAGGGAGAAGCTTCCAAGTCTGAGAACATTATCCTGGCTGTGACACCCGGGGGGCAGCATCATGTTGTGGGGGTCTGAGGCTCATCACTATATAGAAGGGTCATGAGGAAGGAACATTATGTGGCAAATACTGAGACATCGGCCAGGAAGGTAAAGCTTGAGCACAAATGGGTCTTTAAAATGGACAATGACCCGAAGCTTCTGGCAAACTGCTAAAAGAGAACAATGAAGAAGTCAATGTTCTGGAGCCGCCATCACAAAGTCCTGATCTCAATCCTATTGAAATGTTATGGGCAAAGCTGAAAAGGCCGGAGCGAGCGGCTACCAACACGACTCCAGTTACTGTCAGGAGGAATGGATCCAAATTCTTACAACTATCGTGAGAAGCTTGTGGAAGGATCCAAAACTTGTGACCCAAGTCATAGAGTGTGAGGGCAATGGTGCCAAATACTAAGGAGATGTGTGGACACTTGTGACTTTGCAGAAGGAAATAGAAATACCTTAAACATTCACTCTCTCGCATTATTCTGGCATTTGGCAAATATAACAAATTTTGCTAATTCTAATTCACCTAAAATGGAGTTTTCTGGTGGAGACTATAATAATAAATCTCCCCCACTATTACCAACTGCAGCCACCTTCTTCACCAGGTCTTTTGTACTTGGGTTGAGGCAGATATTAGACCATCTCAGGGATACAGAACACATCTCATTCCTGAGCAGTTTGATGGCTGGACATTCCCTTGTACTTGCGTATAATTGTTTGTACCGATGAACAGGGAACCTTCAGTTTCTGCTAAATGCACCCAAGAATGAACCAGACTTGTGCAAGTCCACAATTCTCTTCCCGATATCTTGCCTGATTTACACTTCCTCTCGATGTTACACAAAGAAGCAGTGTGTTTCAGGTGTAGCTTACAATACACCCAAAGCTGTATCTCTTTAATATCTCAGATGCTACCAATAAATCAGAATCTTCCAAAGATGTGACCTCATCAAATGGGCAGTCCTGTATTTTTACGGCAGTTAATGACGTGCCGCCATTCTACTTTGGCGCCTAAGAAGCAGGTTGCAGGACCTATTGTCTTGCAAGTGCTGGTGCAGGGCTGAGATAAGCCCAGACCCAGCACTATCCTCCGGGAACGGAATATCTCTGATCCCGGGTGTTTATCCCCTTACATGGTAATGCTGGACTACAGCGTGTAAGGAGATTCCCCCTGGATCGGACTCCCCACGAGCTTACAGGGGCTTAACCATTTTGTTTTTTCCGGTGCTCAGTCAAACCGTGCGCCAAATTTAACAAAGTCCGACAGAATTGTGTTAAAGGTGCACCAAAAAAACCTGAATCTTGCGCCCCCTGCAGTATACACAGGCAAGTGCACATAGAACACACTGCATTGTTCTTTTTAAATGTGGCCCATTGTGCTCAGCCCCACAAATCTGCAGCTCGAACAAAGTGCTCCAAAATAAAAAAAAAATGGTGATGTGCAGGGGGCGCAAGATTCATGAAGCCCGTGCACCACAATTCCTGAATCTGGCGCCCCCTGCACACTACACAGGACACTGCACCTAGTACACACTGCACTGGTTTTGATAAATGTGTCTTTTCATAGTGTGTGGAGACGTCCGGTTTCAGCTGTAGGTTGAGTCTTTCTATGTATGTGTATTGTACTCAGTGTTGGTGCCACCTAGTAATGACCGGACTGTAGATAAGATTTCTATTCTCATATTACATATTATACATATTGACCTTGTCCACCTAATGATGTAACAACCCGCAGAGCGATGACATAGATGATAACTGGTGGCGGCCGTCCAGGCGGCTGCTATAACACTGCAGATCGTCTCACCTGAGCTGGGGAATAGGTCTGTAATTAGGAATAAAGGATCTGACAGCGGATGTGGATGCAGATCCAGGTTCTGTCACTTCGGGTCCAGGTTCTGTCATTCTGTCACTTTGGGTTTTATGCGCTCGCTTGATGAGCGCCAAGTTGGCGTCACCTGGCACCAAGCCCTGCGTGTGGGGAGCTGTCAGTGTGACTCTGGTACTTATTCATTCACACGGTGTATGCCCGCCGTACCGCATACATGAGCGCCGCTCACCCCCGCCCCTCTCCATAGGAATACACAGTGCATGGCGCTGTATTACGTAGAAGGATAAGACATGTCCTATCTTTCTACGGGCTACGGAGCGGTACTGTGCCACAAGTGTGCTGCACCGTACTGCTCCCATACAGGGCCGTGAGCCCATAGAAGTGTATGGGGGACGTATGGTCGTGTGAATGAATAATCAGTATCTCAAGTTCTTGCTTTTCCTTCCTTTCTTCATATGGCTCCACCATATACCACAGTGCAGTATAGTCCTCACATACAGGAGCCACTGGGTGTCTTTTGATGTCTGTTAGTCAAGATGGGAGTGAATGTGAAAAGGTTCTGGCTGCTGGAGAGGAAGTGACAAGTCCCTCAGGAGCACAGAGTGTTTAAGGAACAGGTTGCTTATTTTGAGGGGGCGTAACAAGGCCACTTGACTGAGGATGGGGTTTCATATTGCAATATCATGATAGAAGGAAGCTATGGGTTCAGTAAGCAGGGGCCTAACTTGAGGGGGTGCAGAGGTTGCGGTCGCACCAGGGCCCAAGAGGTTTAGGGGGCCCTTATGGTGTCACTTTCCCATATGAGAAGACTATTACTATAAACCATACATTATAGTCGGTGGGGGCGGGGGAGGCCCGGCACAGACTTTGCACTGGGGCCCATGAGCTTCTCGTTACGCCACTATCAGTAAGTGATTACAGACTGATGGATGATAGATTCTTCAGCAGCACAGAGTATTTCAGGAGACATTCGTTACCTGTCAGGTGCTTTTTTGGGCTGTAAGTGACAATGTAACGATCGGAGGAAGGCTTAATGGAAGATTATAGATCCAGGATTATATAGTGCAAACAGCGGGTCCCCCCAGCAGCACAGAGGATTTTAGGAGAGGTTTGCGCTAATTCTTTGATGGGAGTTACCTGTTCCCTGCTTTCTTGGGCTGTATATGAATGAAAGAGGATATAGCTTTAATGGGTGCTTACTGACCAAGGATTATATGGCGGACGCAGCGGGTTCCCCAGCAGCACAGAGGACTTCAGAAGAGGGGGGGGCGCTCATTATATGGAGGTAATATCTGGTCGGCTTCAGTCACGACAGAACTGAATATTACCATGTCATGATAGACAGAAGGAAGAAATGTTCAAGTGGTCATATAGGGGGAAAGAGTAGGTTCCCCTGCAGCACAGAGGATTTCAGAGGAGAGGCAGCTGATGATCTGATTGGTTGCTGCTCTGTTATACATTTATAAGTGAAGCCAAATCTCTGCTGCGCTTATCTTGTACCAGAATATAATGTATTATTTGTAGCCCCGGTCTCTGTGTATGGGGATGAGGGTCCCTCTTCACCCCGTCAGCTGACGCCCCCATTTTGATACAATTATACAGACACGTTTTCATCCTCTGGATCACTGCGTTCACTGACAGCAAGCAGTGATAGGAAACTCATTGGCATCATTATTGTTACCCCCTGTGCCACACAAGCTTCTGCCTTCTTTCATCCCCTTTCTGTGAAGTTGGGTGTTTTGTACAATGCAAAAATTTTCATATATTTTTCATACTCTCTTGACTTGAGTCGGCATTAAAACTGGATGAGCGGCGTCTTGGGGGGATAAGACTTTATGATAAATAATGGATGACCCATGATCCCGCACACAGCGATTCAGGGAGTTTTAAGGTCTTTGTACACTTTACTTTGAAAGAGAAACCCCCCCCAGCAGAGGACAGGGGGTCCGGGACATGTGGCCCCCCCAGATATTACTGTGCTCTAACTTCTATCCAATCCGTGTCTGACCAAAACTTCACACGGATCACATCACCTTGGAGCCGCGTGCGTCCTTCATGCTTGTCAAAATCGTGAATGTAAATTTTTATATTTTTGGGGACAGGTTGAAATGGGTGTGGGACAAACAAGCTTTTGAATATTTACAGATTTACAGTCAGCTTAAGGGCAAGAAATACGTTTTCCACTTTGTCGCCAGTGCTACCTTAAAGGGGGTCACCTGTTATTGCCCCACTAATCTAGCAGCAATCTAACGTAGAGCATGATTTAGGTAAAATCCACACATTTACCTAAACAAAAATATCCTCCAAAATAACATACAAATGACCAGAGAAGAGTCACTTTTTGTTTGAGAGTCAAGTTTAGAGGTTACAGCGGGAGAGTAACTTCAGATGCTCCTGTCTCAGGCTCTATACCACTTACATGCATTCTGGGTTCATTGTAAACAATAGAATCTCATCTTTCAAATGGTGTCAAGATTGTGCTACCAAACAGGAGATACGGGCAGTTAAAGACATAATTGGAAACTGCATCTTTAGCTGCGTCTTTAACTGACTTCTGTAGCACAATTTGACCAGGGCAGAATTTTTAAAGATGAGATTCTCATCTTCACACTGACTTGGCTCTAGGTGCTATAGAGCCTAAGATAGGGGCGTTTAAAGTGACGTTCCCACTCCAGACTCTGTAGCACTTAGTGCCATGGTGCTGGAGTCATTGTAAAGATGAGAATCTTATCTCTCATATCCAAACTGTGCCCTGACCAAATTGTTCTACAGAACTGGAGATAAAGACATAGTTGATGCAGATAAAGATCCAATTTCCAATTCTGCATGTGTCTCCTGTTCTGTAGCACAATTTTGATACAATTTGAAAGGTGAGATTCTCTTTATTACAATGACTCCAGCAGCCATCAAGGTGCTACAGAGCCTAAGATAGGAGCATTTGAAGGGACTTTGATGACCATATTCTGTGTGTGAAGAAGAGGGAGATGTCGCTCCTTTCCGCTCAGTCACGGCTCTGAGATGTTTGATCACATTACATTTACCTTCTCCGACGCTGCACATTAAGCCCATTTGAATTCAATGTTTGTTCTTAAAGTCATTATGTGACAACTTTTAAGACGCGGCGGAGCGACTAAGTCTTCCAGGAAAGTGCGGATTCATTAGCTCTTGCTCTTCTCGCATTATTGTTTGATTCTTTCCGAATTGTTTCTATTAAAAAAACCTTAATTTGGAGCAAATGAGGAGGAGGAGGACCGGGTTATAATCCTCCTTATTGACATTTATTGAAGTGTCTGCGCCAGTTTTCTGTCTGACTTCGCAGTGACAATAACCTGCAAATTGCTGCGCATGTATGTATAAAGTGTCTGCGCCAGAAATAATGTGCACCTAGACGGGCGAGTTATTGCTTAGTCCAGGTTTGAGCGACATTTATTACTGACATGCGCCAACAAAAAAAATGGTGTCCACTTCCCGAGCAGTGCAGGGGGCGCAGGATTCATGAAGACCAGGTGCCAGTTTTGATGAATCTGGAGCCCCCTTTACACTAAATGATAAATGTGGGCCATTGATGGAGTACTTACTGCAGGCAGCATGTTATAGAGCAGGAGGAGCTGTGCACATTGTACATAGTGTCCTATCTGCAGGCAGCATGTTATAGAGCAGGAGGAGCTGAGCAGAGTGTACATAGTGTCCTTCCTGCAGGCAGCATGTTATAGAGCAGGAGGAGCTGAGCAGAGTGTACATAGTGTCCTATCTGCAGGCAGCATGTTATAGAGCAGGAGGGGCTGAGCAGATTATAGTGTCCTATCTGCAGGCAGCATGTTATAGAGCAGGAGGGGCTGAGCAGATTATACATAGTGTCCTATCTGCAGGCAGCATGTTATAGAGCAGGAGGAGCTGAGCAGATTATAGTGTCCTATCTGCAGGCAGCATGTTATAGAGCAGGAGGAGCTGAGCAGATTGTACATAGTGTCCTATCAGCAGGGAGCATGTTATAGAGCAGGAGGAGCTGAGCAGAGTGTACATAGTGTCCTATCTTCAGGCAGCATGTTATAGTGCAGGAGGAGCTGAGCAGAGTGTACATAGTGTCCTATCTTCAGGCAGCATGTTATAGAGCAGGAGGAGCTGAGCAGATTATAGTGTCCTATCTGCAGGCAGCATGTTATAGAGCAGGAGGGGCTGAGCAGATTGTACATAGTGTCCTATCTGCAGGCAGCATGTTATAGAGCAGGAGGAGCTGAGCAGATTGTACATAGTGTTCTATCTGCAGGCAGCATGTTATAGAGCAGGAGGGGCTGAGCAGATTGTACATAGTGTCCTATCTGCAGGCAGCATGTTATAGAGCAGGAGGACATCATCAGATGTAATTCTAGCTTATTAATGTTTTTTGGCCAGCTCTATATCCATAACTGTGAGGCTGAGCTTGAGCTTATGATTTGCGTTACTGATCACATCCATCATATCCTTTTATAACAGCGAAAGCTCCTTGTAAATACTTTGCATTAATAAGACGGGTGTCTAGTTGCTTTCTCTCATCTATGAGTCTGTCCGTGGATTTGATATCAGAATCGTTCAGGCTTCATACACACTCACCGGCCACTTTATTAGGTACACCTGTCCAACTGCTCGTTAACACTTAATTTCTAATCAGCCAATCACATGGCAGTAACTCAGTGCATTTAGACATGTAGACATGGTCAAGACAATCTCCTGCAGTTTTCCCGAGCATCAGTATGGGGAAGAAAGGTGATTTGTGGCCTTTGAACGTGGCATGGTTGTTGGTGCCAGAAGGGCTGGTCTGAGTATTTCAGAAACTGCTGATCTACTGGGATTTTCACGCACAACCATCTCTAGGGTTTACAGAGAATGGTCCTAAAAAGAAAAAACATCCAGTGAGCGGCAGTTCTGTGGGCGGAAATGCCTTGTTGATGCCAGAGGTCAGAGGAGAATGGGCAGACTGGTTCGAGCTGATAGAAAGGCAACAGTGACTCAAATCGCCACCTGTTACAACCAAGGTAGGCAGAGGAGCATCTCTGAACGCACAGTACGTCCAACTCTGAGGCAGATGGGCTACAGCAGCAGAAGACCTCACCGGGTGCCACTCCTTTCAGCTAAGAACAGGAAACTGAGGCTACAATTTGCACAAGCTCATCGAAATTGGACAGTAGAAGATTGGGAAAACGTCGCCTGGTCTGATGAGTCTCGATTTCTGCTGCGACATTCGGATGGTAGGGTCAGAATTTGGGGTCAACAACATGAAAGCATGGATCCATCCTGCCTTGTATCAGCGGCTCAGGCTGGTGGTGGTGGTGTCATGGATCCATCCTGCCTTGTATCAGCGGGTCAGGCTGGTGGTGCTGGTGTCATGGATCCATCCTGCCTTGTATCAGCGGGTCAGGCTGGTGGTGGTGGTGTCATGGTGTCTTTGGGCCCCTTGGTACAATGCCACAGCCTACCTGAGTATTGTTGCTGACCATGTCCATCCCTTTATGAGCACAATGTACCCTGTAACATCTGATGGCTACTTTCAGCAGGATAATGCGCCATGTCATAAAGCTGGAATCGTCTCAGACTGGTTTCTTGAACATGACAATGAGGTCACTGGACACAAATGGCCTCCACAGTCACCAGATCTCAATCCAATAGAGCATCTTTGGGATGTGGTGGAACGGGAGATTCGCATCATGGATGTGCAGCCGACAAATCTGCGGCAACTGTGTGATGCCATCATGTCAATATGGAGCAAAATCTCTGAGGAGCTTCCAGCACCTTGTTGTATCTATGCCACGAAGAATTGAGGCAGTTCTGAAGGCAAAAGGGGGTCCAACCCGTTACTAGCATGGTGGACCTAATAAAGTGGCCGGTGAGTGTAGAAGATATATCTATATGGCGAAAAAAGACTATAGGAACCATCTTTTGGACTTTATGGACATGTCAGATCTCTCTTTTGCATATTTTACAGATACAGGTATGTACCCATTACCCAGCAACCATCTGTTCAATACATGTGGCTACTAGTCCTGCAATGTCTATTGCACAAAAACAAGAATATTCATATGAAGGTTACACTGAATTAGCAGTTTTTTGTATCTGTATCTCTGAATATCCTGTACTGATCCCGAGTTACATTGTGTATTATACTCCAGAGCTGCACTCACTATTCTGCTACTGGTGCAGTCACTGTGTACATACATGACATTACTTATCCTGTACTGATCCTGATTTACATCCTGTATTATACTCCAGAGCTGCACTCACTATTCTGCTGCTGGTGCAGTCACTGTGTACATACATGACATTACTTATCCTGTACTGATCCTGAGTTACATCCTGTATTATACTTCAGAGCTGCACTCACTATTCTGCTGCTGGTGCAGTCACTATGTACATACCTGCCATTACGTATCCTGTACTGATCCTGAGTTACATCCTGTATTATACCCCAGAGCTGCACTCACTATTCTGCTGCTGGTGCAGTCACTATGTACATACCTGCCATTACGTATCCTGTACTGATCCTGATTTACATCCTGTATTATACTCCAGAGCTGCACTCACTATTCTGCTGCTGGTGCAGTCACTGTGTACATACATGACATTACTTATCCTGTACTGATCCTGAGTTACATCCTGTATTATACTTCAGAGCTGCACTCACTATTCTGCTGCTGGTGCAGTCACTATGTACATACCTGCCATTACGTATCCTGTACTGATCCTGAGTTACATCCTGTATTATACCCCAGAGCTGCACTCACTATTCTGCTGCTGGTGCAGTCACTATGTACATACCTGCCATTACGTATCCTGTACTGATCCTGAGTTACATCCTGTATTATACTCCAGAGCTACACACACTATTCTGCAGGTGCAGTCACTGTGTACATACATGGCATTACTTATCCTGTACTGATCCTGAGTTACATCCTGTATTATACCCCAGAGCTGCACTCACTATTCTGCTGGTGCAGTCACTGTGTACATACATGACATTACTTATCCTGTACTGATCCTGAGTTACATCCTGTATTATGCCCCAGAGCTGCACTCACTATTCTGCTGCTGGTGGAGTCACTGTGTACATACATGACATTACTTATCCTGTACTGATCCTGAGTTACATCCTGTATTATACCCCAGAGCTGCACTCACTATTCTGATGCTGGTGCAGTCACTGTGTACATACATGACATTACTTATCCTGTACTGATCCTGAGTTACATCCTGTATTATACCCCAGAGCTGCACTCACTATTCTGCTGCTGGTGCAGTCACTGTGTACATACATGACATTACTTATCCTGTACTGATCCTGAGTTACATCCTGTATTATGCCCCAGAGCTGCACTCACTATTCTTCTGCTGGTGGAGTCAATGTGTACATACATGACATTACTTATCCTGTACTGATCCTGAGTTACATCCTGTATTATACCCCAGAGCTGCACTCACTATTCTGCTGGTGCAGTCACTGTGTACATACATGACATTACTTATCCTGTACTGATCCTGAGTTACATCCTGTATTATGCCCCAGAGCTGCACTCACTATTCTGCTGCTGGTGCAGTCACTGTGTACATACATGACATTACTTATCCTGTACTGATCCTGAGTTACATCCTGTATTATACCCCAGAGCTGCACTCACTATTCTGCTGGTGCAGTCACTGTGTACATACATGACATTACTTATCCTGTACTGATCCTGAGTTACATCCTGTATTATACCCCAGAGCTGCACTCACTATTCTGCTGGTGCAGTCACTGTGTACATACATGACATTACTTATCCTGTACTGATCCTGAGTTACATCCTGTATTATGCCCCAGAGCTGCACTCACTATTCTGCTGCTGGTGCAGTCACTGTGTACATACATGACATTACTTATCCTGTACTGATCCTGAGTTACATCCTGTATTATACCCCAGAGCTGCACTCACTATTCTGCTGGTGCAGTCACTGTGTACATACATGACATTACTTATCCTGTACTGATCCTGAGTTACATCCTGTATTATACCCCAGAGCTGCACTTACTATTCTGCTGCTGGTGCAGACACTGTGTACATACATGACATTACTTATCCTGTACTGATCCTGAGTTACATCCTGTATTATGCCCCAGAGCTGCACTCACTATTCTTCTGCTGGTGGAGTCTGTGTCCTCAGATAGCTTGGTGTCTAATATGCTGGTACGGCCACAATATATGTAAATTATTTTCAGTGAAATTTCTCTTTAAATTATAATAATGGAGGCAGCAGTAGCCCTTTCCTCCCTGCAGTGTTTGTAGAGTAGGTATAAAATCCTCTACTAATTGGGTGTTTCTTACTTCCATGTCCATGACAAAGCAGCTAAATAAAGCACTTAGTAACAGAATGAATGAGTAATTACAGAGCTGGTCCTTGCTGCAGTGTGTGATAGGCGGTGATCAGAAGCAGAGAAGCAGCTGCGCTCCTCCGTGATGGTCACTTAATGGTAACAGAACGTATCCGGAGTCCTTAAAGGGCCATTCATACTTTGATATTAATCGTTCTATCTACAGTGTAAACTGTATGCGTGATACTAATACTGCCCCCTATGTACAAGAATATAACTACTATAACACTGCCCCCTATGTACAAGAATATAACTACTATAACACTGCCCCCTATGTACAAGAATATAACTACTATAATACTGCCCCCTATGTACAAGAATATAACTACTATAACACTGCCCCCTATGTACAAGAATATAACTACTATAATACTGCCCCCTATGTACAGGAATATAACTACTATAATACTGCCCCCTATGTACAAGAATATAACTACTATAATACTGCCCCCTATGTACAAGTATATAACTACTATAATACTGCCCCCTATGTACAGGAATATAACTACTATAACACTGCCTCCTATGTACAGGAATATAACTACTATAATACTGCCCCCTATGTACAGGAAAATAACTACTATAATACTGCCCCCTATGTACAAGAATATAACTACTATAATACTGCCCCCTATGTACAGGAATATAACTACTATAATACTGCCCCCTATGTACAGGAATATAACTACTATAATACTGCCCCTATGTACAAGAATATAACTACTATAATACTGCCCCCTATGTACAAGAATATAACTACTATAACACTGCCCCCTATGTACAAGAATATAACTACTATAACACTGCCCCCTATGTATAAGAATATAACTACTATTATACTGCCCCTATGTACAGGAATATAACTACTATAATACTGCCCCCTATGTACAAGAATATAACTACTATAATACTGCCCCCTATGTACAAGAATATAACTCCTATAATACTGCCTCCTATGTACAGGAATATAACTACTATAATACTGCCCCCTATGTACAGGAATATAACTACTATAATACTGCCCCCTATGTACAAGAATATAACTACTATAATACTGCCCCCTATGTACAAGAATATAACTACTATAACACTGCCCCCTATGTATAAGAATATAACTACTATTATACTGCCCCCTATGTACAGGAATATAACTACTATAATACTGCCCCCTATGTACAAGAATATAACTACTATAATACTGCCCCCTATGTACAAGAATATAACTACTATAATACTGCCCCCTATGTACAAGAATATAACTCCTATAATACTGCCTCCTATGTACAGGAATATAACTACTATAATACTGCCCCCTATGTACAGGAATATAACTACTATAATACTGCCCCCTATGTACAAGAATATAACTACTATAATACTGCCCCCTATGTACAGGAATATAACTACTATAATACTGCCCCCTATGTACAAGAATATAACTACTATAATACTGCCCCCTATGTACAAGAATATAACTACTATAACACTGCCCCCTATGTACAAGAATATAACTACTATAATACTGCTCCCTATGTACAGGAATATAACTACTATAATACTGCCCCCTATGTACAAGAATATAACTACTATAATACTGCCCCCTATGTACAAGAATATAACTACTATAACACTGCCCCCTATGTACAAGAATATAACTACTATAATACTGCTCCCTATGTACAGGAATATAACTACTATAACACTGCCCCCTATGTATAAGAATATAACTACTATTATACTGCCCCTATGTACAGGGATATAGCTACTATAATACTGCTCCCTATGTACAGGAATATAACTACTATAATACTGCCCCTATGTACAAGAATATAACTACTATAATACTGCCCTCTATGTACAAGAATATAACTACTATAATACTGCCCCCTATGTACAAGAATATAACTACTATAATACTGCCCCCTATGTACAAGAATATAACTACTATAATACTGCCCCCCATGTACAAGAATATAACTACTATAATACTGCCCCCTATGTACAAGGATATAACTACTATAATACTGCCCCCTATGTACAAGAATATAACTACTATAATACTACCCCTATGTACAAGAATATAACTACTATAATACTGCCCCCTATGTACAAGAATATAACTACTATAATACTGCCCCCTATGTACAAGAATATAACTACTATAATACTGCCCCCTATGTACAAGAATATAACTATTATAATACTGCCCCCTATGTACAAGAATATAACTACTATAACACTGCCCCCTATGTACAAGAATATAACTACTATAACACTGCCCCCTATGTATAAGAATATAACTACTATTATACTGCCCCCTATGTACAAGAATATAACTACTATAATACTGCCCCCTATGTACAAGAATATAACTACTATAATACTGCCCCCTATGTACAAGAATATAACTCCTATAATACTGCCTCCTATGTACAGGAATATAACTACTATAATACTGCCCCCTATGTACAGGAATATAACTACTATAATACTGCCCCCTATGTACAAGAATATAACTACTATAATACTGCTCCCTATGTACAGGAATATAACTACTATAATACTGCCCCCTATGTACAAGAATATAACTACTATAATACTGCCCCCTATGTACAAGAATATAACTACTATAACACTGCCCCCTATGTACAAGAATATAACTACTATAATACTGCTCCCTATGTACAGGAATATAACTACTATAACACTGCCCCCTATGTATAAGAATATAACTACTATTATACTGCCCCTATGTACAGGGATATAGCTACTATAATACTGCTCCCTATGTACAGGAATATAACTACTATAATACTGCCCCTATGTACAAGAATATAACTACTATAATACTACCCCTATGTACAAGAATATAACTACTATAATACTGCCCCCTATGTACAAGAATATAACTACTATAATACTGCCCCCTATGTACAAGAATATAACTACTATAATACTGCCCCCTATGTACAAGAATATAACTATTATAATACTGCCCCCTATGTACAAGAATATAACTACTATAATACTGCCCCCTATGTACAAGAATATAACTACTATAATACTGCCCCCTATGTACAAGAATATAACTACTATAATACTGCCCCCTATGTACAAGAATATAACTACTATAATACTGCCCCCTATGTACAGGAATATAACTACTATAATACTTCCCCCTATGTACAAGAATATAACTACTATAATACTGCCCCCTATGTACAAGAATATAACTACTATAATACTGCCCCCTATGTACAAGAATATAACTACTATAATACTGCTCCCTATGCACAAGAATATAACTACTATAACACTGCCCCCTATGTACAGGAATATAACTACTATAATACTGCCCCCTATGTACAGGAATATAACTACTATAACACTGCCCCCTATGTACAAGAATATAACTACTATAACACTGCCCCCTATGTACAAGAATATAACTACTATAATACTGCCCCCTATGTACAAGAATATAACTACTATAACACTGCCCCCTATGTACAAGAATATAACTACTATAATACTGCCCCCTATGTACAGGAATATAACTACTATAATACTGCCCCCTATGTACAAGAATATAACTACTATAACACTGCCCCCTATGTACAAGAATATAACTACTATAATACTGCTCCCTATGTACAGGAATATAACTACTATAACACTGCCCCCTATGTATAAGAATATAACTACTATTATACTGCCCCTATGTACAGGGATATAGCTACTATAATACTGCTCCCTATGTACAGGAATATAACTACTATAATACTGCCCCTATGTACAAGAATATAACTACTATAATACTGCCCTCTATGTACAAGAATATAACTACTATAATACTGCCCCCTATGTACAAGAATATAACTACTATAATACTGCCCCCTATGTACAAGAATATAACTACTATAATACTGCCCCCCATGTACAAGAATATAACTACTATAATACTGCCCCCTATGTACAAGGATATAACTACTATAATACTGCCCCCTATGTACAAGAATATAACTACTATAATACTACCCCTATGTACAAGAATATAACTACTATAATACTGCCCCCTATGTACAAGAATATAACTACTATAATACTGCCCCCTATGTACAAGAATATAACTACTATAATACTGCCCCCTATGTACAAGAATATAACTATTATAATACTGCCCCCTATGTACAAGAATATAACTACTATAACACTGCCCCCTATGTACAAGAATATAACTACTATAACACTGCCCCCTATGTATAAGAATATAACTACTATTATACTGCCCCCTATGTACAAGAATATAACTACTATAATACTGCCCCCTATGTACAAGAATATAACTACTATAATACTGCCCCCTATGTACAAGAATATAACTCCTATAATACTGCCTCCTATGTACAGGAATATAACTACTATAATACTGCCCCCTATGTACAGGAATATAACTACTATAATACTGCCCCCTATGTACAAGAATATAACTACTATAATACTGCTCCCTATGTACAGGAATATAACTACTATAATACTGCCCCCTATGTACAAGAATATAACTACTATAATACTGCCCCCTATGTACAAGAATATAACTACTATAACACTGCCCCCTATGTACAAGAATATAACTACTATAATACTGCTCCCTATGTACAGGAATATAACTACTATAACACTGCCCCCTATGTATAAGAATATAACTACTATTATACTGCCCCTATGTACAGGGATATAGCTACTATAATACTGCTCCCTATGTACAGGAATATAACTACTATAATACTGCCCCTATGTACAAGAATATAACTACTATAATACTACCCCTATGTACAAGAATATAACTACTATAATACTGCCCCCTATGTACAAGAATATAACTACTATAATACTGCCCCCTATGTACAAGAATATAACTACTATAATACTGCCCCCTATGTACAAGAATATAACTATTATAATACTGCCCCCTATGTACAAGAATATAACTACTATAATACTGCCCCCTATGTACAAGAATATAACTACTATAATACTGCCCCCTATGTACAAGAATATAACTACTATAATACTGCCCCCTATGTACAAGAATATAACTACTATAATACTGCCCCCTATGTACAGGAATATAACTACTATAATACTTCCCCCTATGTACAAGAATATAACTACTATAATACTGCCCCCTATGTACAAGAATATAACTACTATAATACTGCCCCCTATGTACAGGAATATAACTACTATAATACTGCCCCCTATGTACAAGAATATAACTACTATAATACTGCTCCCTATGCACAAGAATATAACTACTATAACACTGCCCCCTATGTACAGGAATATAACTACTATAACACTGCCCCCTATGTACAGGAATATAACTACTATAACACTGCCCCCTATGTACAAGAATATAACTACTATAACACTGCCCCCTATGTACAAGAATATAACTACTATAATACTGCCCCCTATGTACAAGAATATAACTACTATAACACTGCCCCCTATGTACAAGAATATAACTACTATAATACTGCCCCCTATGTACAGGAATATAACTACTATAATACTGCCCCCTATGTACAAGAATATAACTACTATAATACTGCCCCCTATGTACAAGAATATAACTACTATAACACTGCCCCCTATGTATAAGAATATAACTACTATTATACTGCCCCCTATGTACAAGAATATAACTACTATAACACTGCCCCCTATGTATAAGAATATAACTACTATTATACTGCCCCCTATGTACAAGAATATAACTACTATAATACTGCCCCCTATGTACAAGAATATAACTACTATAACACTGCCCCCTATGTACAAGAATATAACTACTATAACACTGCCCCCTATGTACAAGAATATAACTACTATAACACTGCCCCCTATGTATAAGAATATAACTACTATTATACTGCCCCTATGTACAGGGATATAGCTACTATAATACTGCTCCCTATGTACAGGAATATAACTACTATAATACTGCCCCTATGTACAAGAATATAACTACTATAATACTGCCCTCTATGTACAAGAATATAACTACTATAATACTGCCCCCTATGTACAAGAATATAACTACTATAATACTGCCCCCTATGTACAAGAATATAACTACTATAATACTGCCCCCTATGTACAGGAATATAACTACTATAATACTGCCCCCTATGTACAAGAATATAACTACTATAATACTGCCCCCTATGTACAAGAATATAGCTACTATAATACTGCCCCCTATGTACAGGAATATAACTACTATAATACTGTCCCCTATGTACAAGGATATAACTACTATAATACTGCCCCCTATGTACAAGGATATAACTACTATAATACTGCCCCCTATGTACAAGAATATAACTACTATAATACTGCCCCCTATGTACAAGAATATAACTACTATAATACTGCCCCCTATGTACAGGAATATAACTATTATAATACTGCCTCCTATGTACAAGAATATAACTACTATAATACTGCCCCTATGTACAGGAATATAACTACTATAATACTGCCCCCTATGTACAAGAATATAACTACTATAATACTGACCCCTATGTACAGGAATATAACTACTATAATACTGCCTCCTATGTACAGGAATATAACTACTATAATACTGCCCCCTATGTACAAGAATATAACTACTATAATACTGCCCCCTATGTACAAGGATATAACTACTATAATACTGCCCCCTATGTACAAGGATATAACTACTATAATACTGCCCCCTATGTACAAGAATATAACTACTATAATACTGCCCCCTATGTACAAGAATATAACTACTATAATACTGCCCCCTATGTACAGGAATATAACTACTATAATACTGCTCCCTATGCACAAGAATATAACTACTATAATACTGCCTCCCATGTACAAGAATATAACTACTATAATACTGCCCCCTATGTACAAGAATATAACTACTATAATACTGCTCCCTATGCACAAGAATATAACTACTATAACACTGCCCCCTATGTACAGGAATATAACTACTATAATACTGCCTCCCATGTACAAGAATATAACTACTATAATACTGCCCCCTATGCACAAGAATATAACTACTATAATACTGCTCACTATGCACAAGAATATAACTACTATAATACTGCCCCCTATGTACAGGAATATAACTATTATAATACTGCCTCCTATGTACAAGAATATAACTACTATAATACTGCCCCTATGTACAGGAATATAACTACTATAATACTGCCCCCTATGTACAAGAATATAACTACTATAATACTGACCCCTATGTACAGGAATATAACTACTATAATACTGCCTCCTATGTACAGGAATATAACTACTATAATACTGCCCCCTATGTACAAGAATATAACTACTATAATACTGCCCCCTATGTACAAGGATATAACTACTATAATACTGCCCCCTATGTACAAGGATATAACTACTATAATACTGCCCCCTATGTACAAGAATATAACTACTATAATACTGCCCCCTATGTACAAGAATATAACTACTATAATACTGCCCCCTATGTACAGGAATATAACTACTATAATACTGCTCCCTATGCACAAGAATATAACTACTATAATACTGCCTCCCATGTACAAGAATATAACTACTATAATACTGCCCCCTATGTACAAGAATATAACTACTATAATACTGCTCCCTATGCACAAGAATATAACTACTATAACACTGCCCCCTATGTACAGGAATATAACTACTATAATACTGCCTCCCATGTACAAGAATATAACTACTATAATACTGCCCCCTATGCACAAGAATATAACTACTATAATACTGCTCCCTATGCACAAGAATATAACTACTATAATACTGCCTCCCATGTACAAGAATATAACTACTATAATACTGCCCCCTATGTACAAGAATATAACTACTATAATACTGCTCCCTATGCACAAGAATATAACTACTATAACACTGCCCCCTATGTACAGGAATATAACTACTATAACACTGCCCCCTATGTACAGGAATATAACTACTATAATACTGCCCCCTATGTACAGGGATATAACTACTATAATACTGCTCTGCTCCCTATGTACAGGAATATAACTACTATAATACTGCCACCTATGTACAAGAATATAACTGCTATAATACTGACCCTATGTACAAGAATATAACTACTATAATACTGACCCTATGTACAGGAATATAACTACTATAATACTGCCCCCTATGTACAAAAATATAACTACTATAATACTGCCCCCTATGTACAAGAATATAACTACTATAATACTGCCCCCTATGTACAGGAATATAACTACTATAATACTGCCCCCTATGTACAGGAATATAACTACTATAATACTGCCCCCTATGTACAAGAATATAACTACTATAATACTGCCCCCTATGTACAGGAATATAACTACTATAATACTGCCCCCTATGTACAAGAATATAACTGTTATAATACTGCCTCCTATGTACAAGAATATAACTACTATAATACTGCCCCCTATGTACAAGAATATAACTACCATAATACTGCCCCCTATGTACAGGAATATAACTACTATAATACTGCTCCCTATGTACAGGAATATAACTACTATAATACTGCCCCCTATGTACAAGAATATAACTATTATAATACTGCCCCCTATGTACAAGAATATAACTGCTATAATACTGACCCTATGTACAAGAATATAACTACTATAATACTGACCCTATGTACAGGAATATAACTACTATAATACTGCCCCCTATGTACAAGAATATAACTACTATAATACTGCCCCCTATGTACAAGAATATAACTACTATAATACTGCCCCCTATGTACAGGAATATAACTACTATAATACTGCCCCCTATGTACAGGAATATAACTACTATAATACTGCCCCCTATGTACAAGACTATAACTACTATAATACTGCCCCCTATGTACAGGAATATAACTACTATAATACTGCCCCCTATGTACAAGAATATAACTATTATAATACTGCCTCCTATGTACAAGAATATAACTACTATAATACTGCTCCCTATGTACAGGAATATAACTACTATAATACTGCACCCTATGTACAAGAATATAACTATTATAATACTGCCTCCTATGTACAAGAATATAACTACTATAATACTGCCTCCTATGTACAGGAATATAACTACTATAATACTGCCCCCTATGTATAAGAATATAACTACTATAATACTGCCCCCTATGTACAAGAATATAACTACTATAATACTGCCCCCTATGTACAAGAATATAACTACCATAATACTGCCCCCTATGTACAGGAATATAACTACTATAATACTGCTCCCTATGTACAGGAATATAACTACTATAATACTGCCCCCTATGTACAAGAATATAACTACTATAATACTGCCCCCTATGTACAAGAATATAACTGCTATAATACTGACCCTATGTACAAGAATATAACTACTATAATACTGCCCCCTATGTATAAGAATATAACTACTATAATACTGCCCCCTATGTACAAGAATATAACTATTATAATACTGCCTCCTATGTACAAGAATATAACTACTATAATACTGCCTCCTATGTACAGGAATATAACTACTATAATACTGCCCCCCTATGTACAAGAATATAACTACTATAATACTGCCCCCTATGTATAAGAATATAACTACTATAATACTGCCCCCTATGTACAAGAATATAACTACTATAATACTGCCCCCTATGTACAGGAATATAACTACTATAATACTGCTCCCTATGTACAAGAATATAACTATTATAATACTACCCCCTATGTACAAGAATATAACTACTATAATACTGCCTCCTATGTACAAGAATATAACTACTATAATACTGCATCCTATGTACAGGAATATAACTACTATAATACTGCCCCCTATGTATAAGAATATAACTACTATAATACTGCCCCCTATGTACAAGAATATAACTACTATAATACTGCCCCCTATGTACAGGAATATAACTACTATAATACTGCCCTCTATGTACAAGAATATAACTACTATAATACTACTTCCTATGTACAAGAATATAACTACTATAATACTGCCCCCTATGTACAGGAATATAACTACTATAATACTGCTCCCTATGTACAAGAATATAACTATTATAATACTACCCCCTATGTACAAGAATATAACTACTATAATACTGCCTCCTATGTACAAGAATATAACTACTATAATACTGCATCCTATGTACAGGAATATAACTACTATAATACTGCCCCCTATGTATAAGAATATAACTACTATAATACTGCCCCCTATGTACAAGAATATAACTACTATAATACTGCCCCCTATGTACAGGAATATAACTACTATAATACTGCCCTCTATGTACAAGAATATAACTACTATAATACTACTTCCTATGTACAAGAATATAACTACTATTATACTTTTTTCTTGACTTGTGTATAAATCGAGGTGAGATTTTTCAGCACCTTTTTTTGTGCTGAAAAACTGGGCTTATACACGAGTTTATACGGTAATACTTTTCCTATGTACAAGATTGTACCTGTGAATCTCTTTGGTTTAGTATATAGCAGCGGTGGGCAGTGACACGTCAGAGATATGTAACATCAATGAGCATCTTCTGCATCTACTATGAGCTGTGACCTGTGTATTAGGTGACGTGGTGCGGTATAGTAGCAGTTCTGCTCTTCCTCTTGGCCCGGGGTCAGGTCTGGATCAGATTGCAGCTTCTGTCTGTAGTGAAATCCTCAGGACATTGGGAGACGTTGTGTTGTGCGATGAAGCTGCACATCACGGATCCTTCAGGTCGGTTTAGATTTGGGATTTCTCATCCGTACTTCAGTGTCCGTTCAATAAGTCACACAGAGAGACCTGATTGTAAAGTATGTGCCCCCCCTCCCCCATGGTGCTGCTGCTATTGATCTATATAGTGAATGCGTCTTCTCTTTTATGTCTTTTCATTATATTTAGCTGCAGGTGCTGAATGACGTCACTCACAGAAGTTTCTGATCTAAACCCAAGCTTATAGGTGTAACAAGAACCGCATAGATCCCCAGTGTAACGTCTATTGAATCTTCTTAAAGGGCACTTTTTTTTTATACATTTTCAGTATGAGTGTCCATGTGTGTAGATGAGTAGTAGCGATTTATGTGGCCATTATATGACGTGTATTCTGCAGTGTGTAGCAGTTTTCCCCTCTGCAGGCTCTGTATGTAGTTCTCAGTGGTCTCAGAGCTGGAGGCTGTAGACCATCTGCTATGATGTCTCCCATACACTGCACACAGAGACCCACTACATGCATTCCCTCACTATCCTGTAGAGACCGGTGCACGGTCCTAATGAATCTGGCACGACCTGTAGGCACCCGAAGTGCAGCAGTTTTTTGGGGGTCAGTTTAACGAGCGCAACCCATAATTATGTCGGACTTCTAACAGAAACGGGGTTGCTGGTGCGAATACAGTAGTAGAGAGGAAGGATTCTCTCCTGCAGTCTCTGTTCCACCTTCTCTGCTCTCCTTCAACTCCTCTGCTTCTTGGCTCTGCTGTCCGTGTCTGAAGGTCACTGCCTTGACCCTAACCTCACATAATTGACTGCGGATTGAACAATTTTAGATCAAAATAATCAGTACAGGCGGTCCCTTACTTAAGAACACTCGACTTACATACAACCCCTAGTTACAAACGGACCTCTGGATGTTGGTAATTACTGTACTTTAGTCCTAGGCTACAATAATCAGCTGTAACAGATATCACTGGTGTCTGTAATGAAGATTTATTGTTACTCCTGATTCTTATGACAACCCAACATTTTTAAAATCCAATTGTCACAGAGACCAAAAAAGTTCTGGCTGGGATTATAATGATAAAATATACAGTTCCGACTTACATACAAACTCAACTTAAGAACAAACCTACAGACCCTATCTTGTATGTAACGCGGGGACTGCCTGTATATCGATGCTCTTAAAACTCCAAGCACTTGGGGAAACATAAAAAACTTACTCTGTTAGCTCCTGCAGCATGTCCAGGTCTTTCATTCTCTTCCCCTTCTCCTATCTCCCCTTTCCATAGTCTTCTATGGCCTCATGTACTGTGATACTTAAAGGGGTATTCTTGTCTGGGCATTAACATTCAGTTTCATTAATCTGCCATGTATATATATTTTTTCAATTAGATGTTATAAAATTTTTTTTTTACCTGTGTGAAGATAATTTCTCATAAATGTAGTCATATGGTCCCTTAGAAGCAAGACTCTGTCCTTGGATACGACCACCTCTGCTGGAGTGATTGCACAAAGAAACAAAAGGTTTTTGTTTATGAAATGTCCGGTGGTTGCTACATGTCCCACAGCCGTCCTGTGGTAATGATCGCTGAATCCAGGGGGTCAGGCAGGACTCAATAGGGCATGTCTGACCACTGCTGCCAGAGTGCAGGGTGGTCGTATCCAAGGAAGCCATCTTTTTTCTAAGGGGAAGCCAGGCTGCATTTATAAGAAATTATCTTTACACAGGAACATTTTTTTTTAATAACATTCAATTGAAAAAATGTTTAAATATGGCAAATGAATTAAATTAAATGTGTATGCCCTGATGGGAATATCCTTTTAATGTGATATGACATTGCATCTCCTTTCCTAGGAGCAAAAATCCAAAACATCCTACATTCCATGGGACATGAATTTTAGCTTCAACTCTATATATGTCCTGTAGACTGACTTACTATACTATATTTAGACACATAGTACTCAGCACCCTGCTATAGGTATACAATGTATCTAATTCTCATTCTCCTTTGTCTTGCAGTACACCCGGGTCTGGATCCCCGATCAGGAGGAGGTCTGGAGATCAGCTGAAATTATCAAGGATTATAAAGAAGGGGATAAAGTTCTGCATCTAAAACTTGAAGATGAATCTGTGAGTATATTGAGCACACCGGTCCTTCTAATTGTTACCCCAGCACCAGTATCTGTCACTTCTTTTCATTGAGAGATGGAGGGAACAGTGCAGGGGCTGGAGTCTGAGTGCTACCTCTTAAAGGAACAGTACAGTAAAATAAGTGACCCTGACTGTCAGGCTCTCCCCAAATCATTGTGTGCCCTAAGATCCAGGGATTGGATGTCATATTCCTTACATAAATCACATACAAAAAATTCTTCACTACTGGAGTATGCAAATTCCGATGTATACTCATTACTTATTGAGCTTAAAGTTGTATCATATTCTTTTTAATAATTGCTCAATATGTTATTTAAACGCCATCAAAATACAATCCAATGACGATGTATGACATTTTCATATATAATTGGCGCCACCTGCTGTTCACAGTGTGTAGCAATGCGTACGTCCTCCTAAGGAGCCAAGTGCTGATGGTCGCACATGCTCAGTCACTCTCCACATATTCAGATCTTTGCATTGCTCGTCCTCCTAACAAACCAAGTGCTGATGGTCGCACATGCTCAGTCACTCTCCACATATTCAGATCTTTGCATTGCTCGTCCTCCTAACAAACCAAGTGCTGATGGTCGCACATGCTCAGTCACTCTCCACATCAGATGTTTGCATTGTCATCTTCTTATTACTATAGAACAACCCATGGGAACAGCAGTATAAACAGGGGTGGGGTCCTGCCACTTCTCTTTGGTTCTCCAAAACGAATTGTCTAATAGGTTTCCTCCCACACTCCAAAACATACTGGTATGCTGATTAGATTGTGAGCCCCATTGGGGACAGGGACTGATTTGGCAAACTCTGTGCAGCGCTGCGGAATCTGTGTGCGCTATATAAATAAAGAATTATTATTATTATGAAGTCAGTTTTCGACCCAGGTAGGAGTGAAATACTGAATCAGATCCCCCCCTACAGTTAAAGGGGTATTCTCGTTTGGGCATTCACATTCAGTTTGATAAATCTGCCATATATAAACATTTCTTCAATTAGATGTTATTAAAAAATATGTTCCTGTGTGAAGATAATTTCTCATAAATGTAGTCATTTTGTCCCTTAGAAACGAGATGGCTTCCTCGGATACGGCCACGTCTGCTGGAGGGATTGCACAAAGAAACAAAAGGTTATTGTATATGAAATGCCCGGGATTTACTACATGACCCACAGCCGTCCTGTGGTAATGATTGCTGAATCCAGGAGGTCAGACAGGACTCAATAGCTCATGTCTGGCCACCGCTGCCAGAGTGTGACGTGGTCGTAACCGAGGAAGCCATCTCGTTTCTAAGGGACAGGATGACTACATTTATGAGAAATTATCTTCACACAGGAACATTTTTTTTAATAACATTCAATTGAAGAAATGTTTATAAATGGAAGATTAGTGAAACTGAATGTGAATGCCCAGGCGAGAATACCCCTTTAAATTTTGTGGCTTAACACAGGGCCATTCACCCCCTACTTCAGGCCTGTAGCCTGTGAGATGGGTGCTTGGCAGTGCAGGCCAATGTGATGACATTATGGTGTCCATCTCAGTTGGGACTGAGCAGAACAGATGACGTGCATCATAGGTGGAAGTCCCACAACTGAGAGCCGCCCCCTGATGCTATATGTACCCCCAATTGCACCCTCTAGTGGTGGCTACAGGTACTGAGGGAGCAGAAGTGGGAACTTTTAGGATCTGACTATATATATATATATATATATATATATTAAATATTACTAAATATTTTGAGCCTAAATTCTAGATTGTGTTCTCTTTAAACTCTTCTTGTGACAGTCATCGGCCTCAGTTATTTTAGGTAAGAGACACCTTACAAATAAAACACCATTACGATCCTGTAAGTGACAGCCGGAAGATTAACGGTGAGTGTGGTATCAGGGCGCCGCGGTGTATACTCGGTATTTCATACTTCATTAATGGGGTTGTCAGGTTCCCTCCACTTGCCCTTGAGGGGGATTGTATTTTCCTAAAACTGACAGATCAGCAGAAGAGAAGTGGAAGGCTGTCAGTCGGAGGACTGGGCTAGAGATACACAACCCTTGTCAAACCCTCCGTCTGCTCCTCTAAATCAGGAGAGGGGGGGAAGGATTCATGAATGTTCTGTGTGATCCGACTCGGGTCAGGAACAAGGAGAATATTTAAGATACCTTGTCCCAAAGACTTTGTGTTCTGAAGATCAAAGGAGAAAAATACAAAGATACAATATATCTAAACTGTGAATCAAAGCTGCGTATAACCAGTGTATCCAAACCTATTGTATGTGATACCTTCTGCTGTGCTAGTATCTAAGCGTATGGAATGGGATACTGGTTTCTGGGATAGTGTATCTAATTGTATTGTGTTATTTTGATTATATGTTTATATTATATGATACTCTCTGCAAGCTAGTGTATCTGAGCTTATAATGTACAATACTGCCTTCTGTGCTAGTGTATCTAAGCCAACCCCATGAGATACTGTCTGTTAGTGTATCTGAGCTTATGTATAATACTGCCTTCTGTGCTAGTGTATCTAAGCCAACCCCATGAGATACTGTCTGCTAGTGTATCTGAGCTTATAATGTACAATACTGCCTTCTGTGCTAGTGTATCTAAGCCAACCCCATGAGATACTGTCTGTTAGTGTATCTGAGCTTATGTATAATTCTGCCTTCTGTGCTAGTGTATCTAAGCCAACGGCATGAGATACTGTCTGCTAGTGTATTTGAGCTTATCATGTATAATACTGCCTTCTGTGCTAGTGTATCTAAGCCAACCCCATGAGACCCTGTCTGCTAGTGTATCTGAGCTTATAATGTACAATACTGCCTTCTGTGCTAGTGTATCTAAGCCAACCCCATGAGATACTGTCTGTTAGTGTATCTAAGCTTATGTATAATACTGCCTTCTGTGCTAGTGTATCTAAGCCAACCCCATGAGATACTGTCTGCTAGTGTATCTGAGCTTATAATCTATAATACTTACTTCTGTTCTAGTGTATCTAAGCCAACCGCATGAGAAACTGTATGCTAATGTTTCTGAGCTTATGTATAATACTGCCTTCTGTGCCAGTGTACCTAAGCCAAAAGCATGAGATACTGTCTGCTAATGTATCTGATCTTATAATGTATAATACTTCTCTGCTAGTGTATCTAAGCTAATCACATGAGATACTGTCTGCTAGTGTATCTGATCTTATAATGTATAATACTGCCTTCTATGTTAGTGTATCTAAGCTAATCGCATGAGATACTGTCTGCTAGTGTATCTGATCTGTATTCTCCAGAAGTAGATACAGTTTGGCTTCTGTCTGCCTTGTTCTCCCTGTATTTCTAATATGGTGCACCCTATTTCCCCCCCAGGTCCTGGAGCACCCCGTGTCCCCCACGTCACTACCTCCCCTCCGTAATCCAGACATTCTGGTGGGAGAGAATGACCTGACGGCTCTCAGTTACCTCCATGAACCAGCCGTGCTCCATAACCTCAAGGTTCGCTTTTTAGAGTCCAACCACATCTATACATATTGCGGTAAGTGACCTGTGCACCAGTACCAGGTATCTTGACTGAGCGTTGAGATTTGTGTGGATTTGGGGGGATTTTTGTGCTTGATCCCCATCTTTACAGGTCACCCTATACACCACCAGCAGTATATACAGTGTATAGAGATGATGTAATTTGATGTATGAGGGAAGATACATTGTTGCTCTGAATTTCCCTTTAAATTGCCATTAAAGACATTAAAGACGGGGGAGAGGGAGGGTTGGGGGCTATTTATTATTTGCAGTTTTTGGTGATACGTTATAAGAGGAAGTGTGTCTACGAGGGCCTGAAAAACCACTAACTACAATCATTAAGGTTCCATGAAGGTGCAAATAATATGCGTTTTTTTACATGATTTTTAAAGGGATTTCTTGGGCTAATGGTCAGTTTTGATCCTCAGGATAGGTCATCAGTATCATACAATTGGGGGTCCACCACTTACATCCACCAGACCACTATACAAGGGGGTGGAGCCATAAGCGCCATACTACAGCTCTGTAAAGTACATGGAAACTTCTGCTTCAGACCCTGGATCATTGTGGGGTCTAGATGTTGGACCACCACCGATCTGACATAGAATAGGTCAATAGTACAAAAATAAACACCCCTTCAGCACAAATAATAATGTTACAGATGCGTAATGTTTGCACCTTCATGCAACCCAACAACATTGTTTCTAAAGCAAGACACCGATAATCTGCAGCTGCATCCCCCTCCTCCTCCTCCTTTATTTCTGCAGTGTAGTCTTCAGATGGGGAAGGGGCTCTTCCACAATGTTACTCCTTAAATTCTGACTCCTATTTTCTCCATAGGAATTGTCCTAGTTGCCATAAATCCTTACGAGCAGTTGCCAATCTACGGGGAAGATGTCATTTATGCTTACAGCGGGCAAAACATGGGCGACATGGACCCCCATATATTTGCAGTGGCAGAGGAAGCCTATAAGCAGATGGCCAGGTATGTCCCTCCCAGTTGTCACTTTAATGTCATGAATAGTTCTGTTATCCCAGTGTAGCACCTGAGAGGTCACCCAGCCTCCTGCATGGTTAATCAGTGATATGGGAGTAGTCATTGTGTCTTTTTGACCCTTTTTTTAAGGTCTTCTCTCGTTTATTATAAATGATTATTTTGTGTATAAATGGAAATTATTCAGTTTTTAGTACTTGGGACAACCTCTAACAATGTTCAATGTCCTTGCTTGCTGTCAGTGAATAAGAACAGCCTTGGTTGCATTCCTGGCAGTAACCCTGTACTTGGCTAAAAAAAAATCAGCAGAAGCTGTATAGATCTACCTGGTTTGTTACAATGTATCAGTCTGGAGTCCAGGTTGTTTAGTTCACAGAGCATTGTCTAGAATGGATACAATTGTCTCCGCTTCTCATCTTGGAGAAGAACTACCTATGTACTGGGTTACTGACTGTGAATCCACTGTAAACAATGCTCTGTGAGCTAAACACCCTGGACTCCATACTGATACATTGTAACAAACTAGAAGAGAGATCTGTGCAGCTGCCACTGTTGTATTTAGTTCACAGAGCATTGTCTAGGCTGGATATCATGTTATATCCACAGGCTGCAAACTCTGTTTGCAGTGATCCAGTCTAGACAATGCTCTGTGAGCTAAACACATCAGCAACAGTTTGCTACAATGTATCAGTCTGGGGGAAAATTTTCATTCAATCATACATGTTGATATGGATGACCTAACATTATGATACGTAATAAATATCAAATTGGTTGAAGGGATGACAGCTGGTGCCGCCATGGATCTGGTATCAGGCCCTCACTATGATTATGCATTCTATGAGTAGGTCACACAAATATTTATAAGGTAAATCTACCATCAAAATCCATCCTCATAAACCAGGGGCATTACTCATAGATCCAGATCTGCTTATATTTGTTATCCATGGCCACTTTCCTTCTAAAATCAACATTTAAAATTATACTAATGAGCCAGAAGGGCCCTAGGTGGCATTACCAAAGCCACTCCATGCTGCATCTTCACTGACAGTGCAGTGTACACTGTACGCTCTGTGTGAGATTACATTAGGCAGACAGTGTAACAGCCTGTGAAGCTGCAGCATGGAGGGGCTTTGGTAACAATTATTAGCATAATTTTAAAAATAAATTTTAGAAGAAAGGAGGCCATGGATAACATATCAGCAGATACCACAGTCCCGGTGCCTGGATCTATGAGTAATGTCCCTGGTTTATCAGGATGGATTTTGATTTCCTTTGTCAGAATTATCAAGGTTTCTATTTTTATGTTTTTTTATAGAGGCATTGAGCTGTCCCCATTCTGTGTTGTATACAAAGTCTCCATGTTGTCACTGTGGCCCCTTCTACTTTCCATACAAGCGGCGCTGACACTGAGCACTTTGGCTGCTTTTCCAAAAAGATCATTGAATTGCATTTGGTCATCAGTATTCAGAGGAGTAAAGATTTGTAGCCGGACTCCTGCTCGGTGTCCTGGGGTATCAGAGCCGGTACAGCCGCACGGAGAAGATCCTAAACTAGATTTGCATGGATGACAGTAGGGATAAGAGGACGCAGCTGTCCGGAGTGCAACAAATCAGGACAAAGATGAGAATTATTGCTTTTGTGTGTGTGAATAGTTTGTGGAGTCATTTGGCAGTGACATGTATTGTTACTCATCCCTCCGCGTGTTATCTCCCCCTGCCTGCTCTACTCTTATGTGTCCACTATAGACGGGAAGGCATTGTATAGTGGACTCTTATCAGCTGTCATCATGCAAAGGGGATGCAAGGGTTAATGCCTTGTGCCTATGAATCTGTAAAAACCAGAGGACCCGGAGGAAACCCACACAAACACAGAGAGGACATACAAACTCTTTGCACATGTTGACCTGGGTGGGACTTGAACCCAAGACCCTAGCACTGCAAGGCTGTAGTGCTAACCACTGAGCCACAGTGCCACCCTATCCCTTATCCTGTGGATAGGGGGCACAGTAGCAATGATATAAGAGGGTATTTGCATTTGGGGATGTGTTCCCTTTAAATCCATGGAGTTATAAGTCCCAAACTCAAAGATTTTTATAGATTTTTATACTATAAACTTTATAGATTTTTTTGCATATATTCTTATATAAAATCATGTAATTTATACTAACACTTAGGACGGAGCAGAAGGTGTTGGTGTCATTGATGTTGTCAGGCCCTCAGGAAATATAACGCATCCATAAAATGTCATCCCACAACCTGCGCAGCGTGTGGAGCCCCCCGGCCGCTGGAATGTGGCGCACGTGGCCTGACATCTGAGGTGGCTTTAGTGAAGCGGAGAAATGGATGGTAACTTTGTAAACAGTCGTCGATGTCCCCTGAGCGTGTGCGGCGTTATCAGCCCGGCCGCTCCATTATACTCGAAACGCGTCGCGCTCACAGATCTCGCCTCCTTCACTTCTCTGTTTTGACATTTGACTCAGATTGAAGACGAGGGTATAAATATTTTACAACTCAGTTGGGCACAAGGAAAATCTGCCATAAAAACATTGACATGTCACACAGTGTCACTGGTGATAGTCTGTGCGCTCACATCCCTGCTGATCCACAATGGACACAGCCATAGCTCTATATACAGCATCCAGAGCCCCTCACAGCTAGATCCGGGGGTAAACAATTCATCTTAAAGGGGTTGTTCACTTTCAGCAAATAATTGATATTGTTTTTGTAATGAAAAGTTTGACAGTTTACCAATACTGTATATTATGGTTATCTCAGTGCTTCTACGCCTGAAAACTGTACTGATCCTGAGTTACATCCTGTATTATACCCCGGAGCTGCACTCACTATTCTGCTGCTGGTGCAGTCACTGTGTACATACATGACACTACTTATCCTGTACTGATCCTGAGTTACATCATGTATTATACTCCAGAGCTGCACTCACTATTCTGCTGCTGGTGCAGTCACTGTACATACATGACAATACTTATCCTGTACTGATCCTGAGTTACATCCTGTATTATACTCCAGAGCTGTACTCACTATTCTGCTGCTGGTGCAGTCACTGTGTACATACATGACATTACTTATCCTGTACTGATCCTGAGTTACATCCTGTATTATACTCCAGAGCTGCACTCACTATTCTGCTGCTGGTGCAGTCACTGTGTACATATATGACATTACTTATCCTGTACTGATCCTGAGTTACATCCTGTATTATACCCCAGAGCTGCACTCACTATTCTGCTGCTGGTGCAGTCACTGTGTACATACATGACATTCATTATCCTGTACTGATCCTGAGTTACATCCTGTATTATTCCCCAGAGCTGTACTCACTATTCTGCTGCTGGTGCAGTCACTGTGTACATACATGACATTACTTATCCTGTACTGATCCTGAGTTACATCCTGTATTATACTCCAGAGCTGCACTCACTATTCTGCTGCTGGTGCAGTCACTGTGTACATATATGACATTACTTATCCTGTACTGATCCTGAGTTACATCCTGTATTATACCCCAGAGCTGCACTCACTATTCTGCTGCTGGTGCAGTCACTGTGTACATACATGACATTACTTATCCCGTACTGATCCTGAGTTACATCCTGTATTATACTCCAGAGCTGCACTCACTATTCTGCTGCTGGTGCAGTCACTGTGTACATACATGACATTACTTATCCTGTACTGATCCTGAGTTACATCCTGTATTATTCCCCAGAGCTGCACTCACTATTCTGCTGCTGGTGCAGTCACTGTGTACATACATGACATTCATTATCCTGTACTGATCCTGAGTTACATCCTGTATTATACTCCAGAGCTGCACTCACTATTCTGCTGCTGGTGCAGTCACTGTGTACATACATGACATTACTTATCCTGTACTGATCCTGAGTTACATCCTGTATTATTCCCCAGAGCTGCACTCACTATTCTGCTGCTGGTGCAGTCACTGTGTA
The DNA here is from genome assembly GCF_040894005.1 of Engystomops pustulosus. Lineage (NCBI taxonomy): Eukaryota > Metazoa > Chordata > Amphibia > Anura > Leptodactylidae > Engystomops > Engystomops pustulosus. The sequence goes on along the minus strand of NC_092411.1, from coordinate 11,984,939 downwards.
CATACATGACATTACTTATCCTGTACTGATCCTGAGTTACATCCTGTATTATACTCCAGAGCTGCACTCACTATTCTGCTGCTGGTGCAGTCACTGTGTACATACATGACATTACTTATCCTGTACTGATCCTGAGTTACATCCTGTATTATACCCCAGAGCTGCACTCACTATTCTGCTGCTGGTGCAGTCACTGTGTACATACATGGCATTACTTATCCTGTACTGATCCTGAGTTACATCCTGTATTATACTCCAGAGCTGCACTCACTATTCTGCTGCTGGTGCAGTCACTGTGTACATACATGGCATTACTTATCCTGTACTGATCCTGAGTTACATCCTGTATTATTCCCCAGAGCTGCACTCACTATTCTGCTGCTGGTGCAGTCACTGTGTACATACATGACATTACTTATCCTGTACTGATCCTGAGTTACATCCTGTATTATACTCCAGAGCTGCACTCACTATCTATCCATGTATGTCAGTTTAATTATATGTTTCTAGAGGCAATAAAAGGATTTATATTGAATGTAAGTAGTGACCTATTAGGAGGTGGAAAGGTATTTATTAAATTCTATTTAATCAGTCACATTAACCTCCTGGGGGTTGGTCAGGGTAATGAGTGGCCTCGGCAGCTCTGATCTATGGAGCATGTGACAGCCTCTGCCCAGACAAGTCTGAATGGTGTCCTATTTCTCATCGCTGGAGATAGGACAGATATGTAGTAGAGTGGTGCTGTGATTGACAGCTTGGCCTCCCTGGAGGTTCTGCAGCAGCTGTACTTGCCTGGGCACCTGATGATTACTGAGAAGTGAAGGTGTAAATATAAATTAACACCAGCTTCCTCTGAGACAGCGGCTAAAAATGCAATTCTGATGACTCTGTGTGTTTCTGTGTAATTGGGATCAGGTCTCCTGGAGGAGGGGCCCGGAATATAGTCAGGAATATACAAAAATAACTCCGCTAATTAACACACTTTTATGTAAATTAATCATAGTTAAAGGTAATCCGTCATCTGTGACCATGCAAAACTGCAGACACTGCTAAGTTCATTGTCCTTGTGAATATTGTAGTAGCAGCAGGACTGTGAAAATGGCTTTATATATGAGTGCACTGGGGAGGTGTCCTGACTCTGCTGTGCTCTCTGCAGCAAGTGGTACGTATTCCCCCGGAGATCTATGTAATCAACCCTTTTATATATGTTGTTAGTAGCAGCAGGACTGTGGTTGAACACTACAGCAGCTGAATGCAGAGTCCTAAGAGCACAGCTGTGTGAGGACACGCCCTTTATCAGTTCCACTTAGTGGTTCTTTTAGTACATGTGGAGCATTTGGAGTATTTCCCTTGGACCGAAATCTGACCTATGGACACATAGACCTTATGATGGTCAAATGTCATGGACCGAACAGTGCTCTGGGCATGGGAGTCCAAGCATTATATAGTTATGTGATGCAAGGATCCCCTGCATTCTGCTCTGTACTGTAACCATGTCCACTATACTCAGCAGTGATCCTGTGGGAGCTTTTTGTATTGTGTATAAACTATGATGCTTGGACTCCCATACCCGGAGCAGGAATCGGTCGGTGAAATTCGGTAACCATGTTTCACAGACCGAGCTTGTGAATAAGCCCTAAAGCTCCGTCTCACAAGTCTCTGTGAGTGTTTAAAGGTTTTAGTTATTGTTGTGCTCGCTCCTGGCTGACACCGCACCTCCAGTTACTCAGTATAGAAATACAGAACATTCAGAGGACACTGAGCGGCTACTATGTGACACAGAGAGACACGAGAATATCTGTAACAGTAAAGAACGTGGACTTACAGATGTACGAGAGAAGAGCAGATTCATGTATTGCAAGAAATACACACAGTGATGTCACAGTACAGGGATAATACACACAGTGATGTCACAGTACAGGGATAATACACACAGTGATGTCACAGTACAGAGATAATACACACAGTGATGTCACAGTACAGGGATTATACACACAGTGATGTCACAGTACAGGGATAATACACACAGTGATGTCACAGTACAGGGATAATACACACAGTGATGTCACAGTACAGGGATAATACACACAGTGATGTCACAGTACAGGGATAATACACACAGTGATGTCACAGTACAGGGATAATACACACAGTGATGTCACAGTACAGAGATAATACACACAGTGATGTCACAGTACAGGGATAATACACACAGTGATGTCACAGTACAGAGATAATACACACAGTGATGTCACAGTACAGAGATAATACACACAGTGATATCACAGTACAGAGATAATACACACAGTGATGTCACAGTACAGGGATAATACACACAGTGGTGGCACAGTACAGGGATAATACACACAGTGATGTCACAGTACAGGGATAATACACACAGTGATGGCACAGTACAGGGATTATACACACAGTGATGTCACAGTACAGGGATAGTACACACAGTGATGTCACAGTACAGGGATAATACACACAGTGATGTCACAGTACAGAGATAATACACACAGTGATGTCACAGTACAGAGATAATACACACCGTGATGTCACAGTACAGAGATAATACACACAGTGATGTCACAGTACAGGTATAATACACACAGTGATGTCACAGTACAGGTATAATACACACAGTGATGTCACAGTACAGGTATAATACACACAGTGATGTCACAGTACAGGTATAATACACACAGTGATGTCACAGTACAGGGATAATACACACAGTGATGTCACAGGACAGGGATAATACACACAGTGATGTCACAGGACAGGGATGATACAGTGATTATTGACGGTTACGGTCAGTGTCACAGCTTTGCATAAGGATTAGATTTGGCTCCTTTATCCCCGGGGCTGATACTTCCTCCTCTTCTTTTCTTCCAGGGATGAGAAGAATCAGTCCATCATTGTGAGTGGAGAGTCTGGAGCTGGAAAGACTGTATCCGCCAAGTACGCCATGAGATACTTCGCCACCGTTGGGGGCTCTGCCAGCGAAACTAATGTGGAGGAAAAGGTCCTGGCGTCCAGTCCCATTATGGAGGTGAGAAGGCTAACACTGAAAATTTGGTATTTTTGGGACCCCAAGCAAAGCCATGACTATTGGACCCCAAATGGCCATAGCTGGAAGGGCCCCTGAGATCCCCAATAAAATCTTGTATTATGGGGAGATCAGCCCCTGAGAGCAGCTTAAAAATGTAAGGATAAAGCATAAAAGTTAAAGGATATCTGTCACCACATTTGCACATATACAACCAGTGACGGGTTCCTATAGAGCCCTATTAACTAACTGACCCCCTTCTTTTAGCTAAAAATTGTTCCCCTTACATCCACATAAATCAACTTTATGTTATGTTTCCTGGGATCAGAGAAGGCTTGTCCAGCTCAGGCAGCCCTTACTAAATCATGTGATCAAGGTGACATCCTCACAGGTCCTTTATCTTCCTATCATTAGCAAACTGTACATTATGCATACATCTGATCACATGAAAACACATCACGCCTCAATCCATCTACTCCTCCGTATCGTCCATGGAGGCTGCTGTGATTTCATGTGATCAGATACATACATGGGGTAGATGTTGCAGATGTAACAGGTGATGTTACAGGTGTGACCAGATGATGACATCCTGGTCACAAGAATTTTAGCGCCCAATGATGTAACAGAGCTCTCCATACAGCAGAATATCATAAGTCTGTCAATCAGGAACAAGGAGGCGGATCAATTCAAGTAAATTTTAAATATGAATGACTTAATTATTGTGAATGACTCACATCAGGTGATTTGCATATAAGTTTACAATCTGATTTTTCTAACGTTGCAGCCTTGGTATAGAACCATTTTGGGATAAGGCGATACTTTTTAATCATAGTTTTAATGAAGTATTCAGTTTCTGTGGGTTAATTTGCATGACAGTTTCTCTTTACAGATAAGGATCTCATCTTCCAAAACACATCAGGCTTATGGTTCAGAGAGCTACAGAACGAGAGATACAGGCAGCTTAAGATATAGTTGGAAATGTGAGCTGCGGATCTGTTCCTGCCTATTTTGTAGCTGTACTGTATGTCCAGTTCTGTTAGATGGGATCTGAAAGATGGGATTCTTTTCTTCAATATGACACACAAAGCTTCTGGGTGCTATAAAACCAAAGATAGAGGCTCCTGAAGCCCCTCTCCGTCCAATCACTAAACTTGACTCTTCTCATACGAGAAGAGTCATATTTGCCTGAGTTTGCAGGGAATTTTTTTTATAGGTAAACAGGAGAGATTTTAAGTAAAAGAGGGAATTCTTGGAAGGAAATTTCATCCCCAACCTGAGGGCATTGTAGTTTAATGGGGTAAATCCTGGTGACAGGTTCCCTTTAAATTGTTACAATATTCACCTTTAAAATAGTAAAATATCAGTGTATGGTGTGAACCTGACCCTGGAGTCCAGAAGAGTCAAGGGTAATCATTAGCTGTCACCGTCGCTTCTGTTTTATAGTCCAGATAAATTTAGTCTTTGCTCTGGCGGTGGATGCGTTACCATAAAACAAGCGCGGCTTATTATATGCAGTAATTAGGAGAGATGTGACGCATCACTGGGATCACCCCGGGCCCGGCTGACTCAGCCAAAAAAATCTGCAAATGCATGTAACTACAGAATCATAAAACCGTACTGAGCTCTCCTTCACCACGGGTCATGAATTTATTGAGATTTATATTCTGATACATTTACAAATTATTTGTAATATACTTTATTAATTTTTAGTTGTACCCTATGCCCCTGTTCTAAAAGGGGCTCTCTACATTAGGCAATCCCAGGCTATAAGCTGAGACCCCCAGTGACCTGTGTAGAGACATTCTAGGAAGTGCTCAATATCCCTGCAGCTCCCCCACAGGAGGAATGAGGTATTACACAGGGCTCTCTCACTTCAATGGGGGTCATTTACTAATTGCCTGATTTGCGGTTTTACGGCGGGTTACCCGAATTTTTGCGTTTTGCGCTGATTTTCCCTGTATTGCCCCGGGAATTCGGCGCCAGAATGCACGCAACGGAAATCGAGGGGTGTGGCCTTACTAAAACCCAACGGATTCAGAAAAACCGCCGCATTTTTAAAAAAAAAACTGACGCTGGACACGCGCTTGCACCCGGGCCTGGCTTGGTGAACTTCAGTGCATTCAGTGCAGCAGCGACACCTGGTGGACGTCGGAGGAACTGCCTTAGTGAATTGCCGGAAGACCCGAATCCCCCGCAGAGAACGCGCCGCTGGATCGCGAATGGACCGGGTAAGTAAATCTGCCCCAATATATTTTTAGGCAGTGAACTCTTTAAATTGAAGCGTTCCCCTAATTAATAATAATAATAATCTTTATTTTTATATAGCGCCATCAAATTCCGTAATTAGAAATGTATGATCGAAGCTACAGACTTGATGCTGTCAGTGTCCCTATGATAACACTTCCTGACAGACTCATTTTATTCACAGGGGCAACAATTAGATACAGTGTTACAAATAAAATGAATATTCTGCACTTTTTTGACCGTTTTGGATGTGAACATCAATGTAAAGCGTCTGGATTGTGTCCCTATGACGAGGCTGAGCTACTGCAGATCAGGAAGTGTTGTCATTGGGACACTGAGAGAGAGTATTAATAAGGTCTTAAGATGCAGGGAAGATATCTTATTCATGAAGAAGGGTGTGATCCAGCGGTTACATCACATCTGGAGGACAATGGTGCTATGTGTGTACAGCCTGAGGGGTTTCATTAGAAATGTCACCTGTAGCATGAAAACCTCTGTGTACGGATAATTCCGGGATCATTCTCCTGCTCTGTTATTAGGTCAGCAAAGATGAATGATAGTCGCTGCTGATCTCAGGTTACCCCGAGCTGAATGGAGGTCATCCTTATTCTCACTCAGGGAGGAACAGGCTCAGCTTTGTATGGAGCCCGGCCCCAGGATATAAGAGGAGCACAATGTAGTCTCAGGAGGCTGATGAAATCTGTATTATCTATCTATCTCTCTATCTATCTATCTCATATCTATCTATCTATCTCCTATCTATCTATCTATCTCCTATCTATCTCCTATCTATCTATCTCCTATCTATCTATCTCATATCTATCTATCTATCTATCTATCTATCTATCTATCTATCTCATATCTATCTATCTCATATCTATCTATCTCATATCTATCTATCTCATTTATATCTATCTATCTATCTATCTATCTATCTATCTATCTATCTCATATCTATCTATCTCATATCTATCTATCTCATTTATATCTATCTATCTCATATCTATCTATCTATCTATCTATCTATCTCATCTATCTATCTATCTCATATCTATCTATCTCTCTATCTATCATCTATCTATCTCATATCTATCTATCTATCTATCTATCTATCTATCTATCTCATATCTATCTATCTCATATCTATCTATCTCATTTATATCTATCTATCTCATATCTATCTATCTATCTATCTCATCTATCTATCTATCTCATATCTATCTATCTCTCTATCTATCATCTATCTATCTCCTATCTATCTATCTATCTATCTATCTATCTCCTATCTCTCTATCTATCTCATATCTATCTATCTATCTATCTATCTCATATCTGTCTATGTATCTCATGTCTATCTATCTATCCATCTATCTCCTATCTATCTCCTATCTATCTCCTATCTATCTCCTATCTATCTATCCATCTATCTATCCATCTATCTATCTGTCTATCTCTCATGTCATATCTATCTATCTCTCATATCTATCTATCTCATATCTATCTATCTATCTATCTCATATCTATCTATCTCATTTATATCTATCTATCTCATATCTATCTATCTATCTATCTCATCTATCTATCTATCTCATATCTATCTATCTCTCTATCTATCATCTATCTATCTCCTATCTATCTATCTATCTATCTATCTCCTATCTCTCTATCTATCTCATATCTATCTATCTATCTATCTATCTATCTCATATCTGTCTATGTATCTCATGTCTATCTATCTATCCATCTATCTCCTATCTATCTCCTATCTATCTCCTATCTATCTCCTATCTATCTATCCATCTATCTATCCATCTATCTATCTGTCTATCTCTCATGTCATATCTATCTATCTCTCATATCTATCTATCTCATATCTATCTATCTATCTATCTATCTCATATCTATCTATCTCATATCTATCTATCTATCTCATATCTATCTATCTCATATCTATCTATCTTCCTACGAAAGGAAAATACAAGCAGCACACAAGACGTCTTAAGCAGGTGGGTGCAGGCAACACAGGACTGGGCCTTAAGTCCTCCAAATAGAGATATGAAGAAAACGTGCAGCACTCCGTTTGTGGTCAAAAAAGTTCAAAGTGGTCCTTTTATTCCATCACATATAACAATAGCGACGTTTCGGCTCAAGAGAGCCATTTTCTTCCTATCTATCTCATATATTTATCTATGTGAGCAGTACTTCTTGTGACCACAACGGCTTTCATCAAAAGGGAGAACAATGTAAGAAATTGTCATGAGTTGCAGCGGTGAGGGATAGTAAAACTGTAACATCCTGTATTATCTATTATTTTATGTCACATATGATCCCCTACAAATATGTTATTTAGCCCGTACATGGACACTTACCTCTTGAATTTTCGCTCCTCAGGCCATCGGAAATGCCAAGACCACGCGGAATGACAACAGCAGCCGGTTTGGGAAATACATCCAGATCGGATTTGACAAGAGATATCACATTATTGGTGCCAATATGAGAACCTACCTGCTGGAGAAGTCCCGTGTCGTGTTCCAGGTTTGTGCCCCTGTCTACGGTTTTCCTTCATATGGAGTTTTCAATCAATTTTTAGAAATGACCTCTAACTAATGCCACCTATGTAAGAGGGGAGCGCAGGGTAAGAAGCACAGAAAAAGTTTTGCAACAAGAAACTTTCTATGAACAGTTAACTTGGAGCTGAAAGTCACAATGTAACAGCTTCATCTATGTTACACCAACTGGTAGCAAAGTACTTAATGCGGTATAGAGGTATAGACTTGTACCAATACAACACTGCAAAATATAGTATACACCTGTCATGAGGCTCTACCTCATCCTAACACCTTTACATATACATTTACTATTGGATATCTGGCTATCTTTATCTATCTCTCTAGCTATCCTATCTTATCTATATATACCTAAAATTGCACTGCCCCCCCCCCCTGTCCCACACATTACACTTGAAAATACATGTACTGTATATATGCTACACGGACATGTACACAGCACTCGTGTAACATATATATATTTTAGGTATATATAGATAAGATAGGATAGCTAGAGAGATAGATAAAGATAGCCAGATATCCAATAGTAAATGTATATGTAAAGGTGTTAGGATGAGGTAGAGCCTCATGACAGGTGTATACTATATTTTGCAGTGTTGTATTGGTACAAGTCTATACCTCTATACCGCATTAAGTACTTTGCTACCAGTTGGTGTAACATAGATGAAGCTGTTACATTGTGACTTTCAGCTCCAAGTTAACTGTTCATACTGTCCAGCAGCAGCCTCCTAATTAATATACTGTCTTGCAGCCCCCTCATTAATTAGATGTTTAGCAGCAGCCTCCACTCTGTGAAGTGCCCGGCGGCAGCCTCCACTCTGTGAAGTGCCCGGCAGCAGCCTCCACTCTGTGAAGTGCCCGGCGGCAGCCTCCACTCTGTGAAGTGCCCGGCAGCAGCCTCCACTCTGTGAAGTGCCCGGCGGCAGCCTCCACTCTGTGAAGTGCCCGGCAGCAGCCTCCACTCTGTGAAGTGCCCGGCAGCAGCCTCCACTCTGTGAAGTGCCCGGCAGCAGCCTCCACTCTGTGAAGTGCCCGGCGGCAGCCTCCACTCTGTGAAGTGCCCGGCTGCAGCCTCCACTCTGTGAAGTGCCCGGCAGCAGCCTCCACTCTGTGAAGTGCCCGGCAGCAGCCTCCACTCTGTGAAGTGCCCGGCAGCAGCCTCCACTCTGTGAAGTGCCCGGCAGCAGCCTCCACTCTGTGAAGTGCCCGGCAGCAGCCTCCGCTCAATGAAGTGCCCGGCGGCGGCCTCCGCTCAATGAAGTGCCCGGCAGCGGCCTCCACTCAATGAAGTGCCCGGCAGCAACCTCCACTCAATGAAGTGCCCGGCGGCGGCCTCCGCTCAATGAAGTGCCCGGCAGCGGCCTCCACTCAATGAAGTGCCCGGCAGCGGCCTCCACTCAATGAAGTGCCCGGCAGCAGCCTCCACTCAGTGAAGTGCCCAGCGGGGGCCTCCACTCAATGAAATGCCCGGCGGCGGCCTCCACTCAATGAAGTGCCCGGCAGCGGCCTCCACTCAATGAAGTGCCCGGCAGCAACCTCCACTCAATGAAGTGCCCGGCAGCGGCCTCCACTCAATGAAGTGCCCGGCATCAAAATCCACTCAATGAAGTGCCCGGCGGCGGCCTCCACTCAATGAAGTGCCCGGCAGCAACCTCCACTCAATGAAGTGCCCGGCGGCGGCCTCCACTCAATGAAGTGCCCGGCGGCGGCCTCCACTCAATGAAGTGCCCGGCGGCGGCCTCCACTCAATGAAGTGCCCGGCGGCGGCCTCCACTCAATGAAGTGCCCGGCAGCGGCCTCCACTCAATGAAGTGCCCGGCAGCAAAATCCACTCAATGAAGTGCCTGGCGGCGGCCTCCACACGACGAAGTGCCTGGCGGCGGCCTCCGCTCAGTGAAGTGCCCGGCAGCGGCCTCCGCTCAATGAAGTGCCCGGCAGCGGCCTCCACTCAATGAAGTGCCCGGCAGCGGCCTCCACTCAATGAGGTGCCCGGCAGCGGCCTCCACTCAATGAGGTGCCCAGCAGCGGCCTCCACTCAATGAGGTGCCCGGCAGCGCCTACAAATCAACACAAAAAGTGGGTTTTATTCCATGCAATATTTTTTTATGTGGGGCTACTCATAAAATAGTTTTTTTAGTGACCCCATAGTATCCACCCCAGTCACCCTAACCTTCCCTGTACAAGAACTGGACTTCACTACAGGCAAATGCCATATTACCACCAACCAGGGAAGTCTCAGTCTAGTGATCAGTGACCCAGATGGGTCAGGAAGCAGCAGTACTGGACACCCCTGGTCTGGGTGAAGGTTGTGATCAGGATGCGATCCGAGGTCAGGGCAGGGTGCGCACTCCTTCAGTCATTATTATCTATCACTGGAATATTCTGCTATACACAGAATATTTGCCCAGATTTACTAAAGGGGGTACCAGATTCATGAAGAACGTGCACCAGAAATCCGGAATCTGGCGCCCCCTGCACACTACACAGCACACTGCACATAGTACACACTGCACTGGTTTTGATAAATCTGGGCCGTTGCGCCCATTTTCAGATTCCGTGTCCGTCTTCAGGGCTCACAATTTAATTTTCTCATCCTTGGCACCAATTTAAAAGAAAACTTTGCCTTAAAAGAGAGAAGAAGTAATTGAATCAGATTTGTTCTCACCTGCCCGAGTGATGAAGCGCTCAGACTGGATCCCTGCTGAAGAGAAACATTTGGAGATTGAAGTCGGGTTCCCCAGTGAATGACAAATGTCCCTTCACTCTGCGCTGCTGCTGCCGGGATAGATAGGCGACGGTTTTTCTGCCAGATTGATTTTTTTCTCTTTCTTTTTTTGATAAACTTAGAACAAGGACATGGAAGGAGCAGGCGTCACGGCACCGATGCAAGGCTGGAGCAGAACCTTCCTACTGTACATCATCTTATACTATAGGACAGTGATGGCCAACCTTTTGGAGATAGAGTGCCCAAAGTACAACCAAAACCCATCTATAAGTCGCAAAGTGCCAACATGACAATTTAAGCACTAACTTAATTAATCATTGCTGTATCTCAGGTTTCAATCATATTGGTGAAATGAGTTCACCAATACAATAGAAAGATGATGAAGAAATTTGGATTTTAGCTTCCCTCTAGGGTCCCCTGAAGAGGAAGAATCACAGCTCCCAGAGCAGGAGCTCCACAATAATGGGGCACATTTACTTACCCGGTCCAGTCGCGATCCAGCGGCGCGTTCTCTGCTCTGGATTCGGGTCCGGCCGGGATTTATGAATGTAGTTCTTCCGCCGTCCACCAGGTGGCGCTGCTGCGCTGAAAGTCATCTCATCGCGCCGGAATGCACCACCTCGGACCAGGTGAAGGTAAGCGCTCCCCAAGCGACACTTTTTCGGTTTTTAAATGCGGCAGTTTTTCCGAATACGTCGGGTTTTCGTTCGGCGCGCATGCCGGCGCCAATGCGCCACAATCCAATCGCGTGCGCCACAATCCCGGGGCAATTCAGGTACAATCGGCGCAAATCGGAAATATTCGGGTAACACGTCGGGAAAACGCGAATCGGGCCCTTAGTAAATGACCCCCAATATGTCTCTATCCACACCTTGTTCCTGCTGTAACCCTGGCAGCCAGGGATGTTGCTTTAAAATGGCAAGTCCTGGGCTGTACTGGACCACAGGAGGAAGCCTTGAGTCCTATCTGGCAAACTCTGTGCTGGGGTGAAGGCCTGGGTGCCCACAGAAAGGGCTCTGAGTGCCACCTCTGGTACCCGTGCCATAGGTTCGCCACCACTGCTATAGGATTTGGTTATTGACATCCGGGAATTTTGCGGTCAAAGTGCCCAAGTGTAGTTAAAATTCTGCCAAAAAAAATGAAAATCTATAAAACTGTTACAAGACAACAACACAAGAAAGTGCAGAAGATAGAAAGATCGAGGTTTCAGATTAAAGGTGAAGCGGGAGCTCATTGCTGTACAGACTTTCAAAATCAACTTTCCTAAATAGTTGATTTTTGTGGCATATGCATAAGAAAGATGTAAAGGTGTTATCCAGGGAATATAAAAACTTACTTTAAAACAACTTGTGTGGTCCAAGGGACCGGGAAGCAGCACCTTTACACTGCCTCCAGGTCACATAGACTCCTCCTCCAGAGATAACCTCATTGCATCATGTGGCTGTTGGCTGCTGTACTGAAGACATCCAGCCCCCTCAGTCACAGCAGCTGTGACTGAGGGGGATGGATGTCTTTAGTACACTGGTGCAATGAGGCTCCATACTGGGGGTGTGGGGGTAGATCATATGACCCTGCACACTGTAGGGCAGTGTAAAGTTACTGCTTCCTGGTCCCTTGAACCAGATGGATTGTTTTAAAAGAGCAGCAAACTCAAAACTCACTGATACTCAAAGAACACTCCATTATGACACCTCGAGGCTGCCGACAGATATGGCTGACAGCATAGTAGATGGGATTGGCACAATAATACCCCCAGTTATTGGGGTCTGTGTGAATCATTGTTGATGTCTGTTGTGGGAAGCATCTGTATCCGGTCTTGGCAAATTTTTACTAAATCCTACTGGTAAATTGTGTTAAAAGTGGAATTGTCCTTTAATTGGAATCCATTGTTTGAAAATAATATTCATGGGTTGATTTTATGAGCATTAAAAAAATTTTTGCAGCAGCTGCCATAAACCAATTCCCTGTACCATGTACAGACAGTTGAGGAAGGCTGTGCTGGTTTCCAATATGGCTGCTCCCAAAACGCCCAATTTTGAACAGAAAATTGGTCTTTTAAAGGGTTGTTTATAGGGGGGGCTTGCATATAGTATAATGGGGGTAAAAAAAACAGACCCAAAAAAATTCTGTCTTTTTAATGAGGGGGTATTGTAAAAGGGGTGGTCTTCTGGAGAGGTTTCACTGTATCTGCAACATAAAAAAAAACTGAACAAACACATTTTTATCTTCCACAACTTTCATGTGTTTTCTGAAACTAGAGTGAAAATATATGAGACAAGGGGGAGGGGCTAATAATATAATGGGGGAGATGCCCCCCACTTTCTGTTTGCTCGCCCCTAACTCTTCTCTTATCTCCCCAGGCAGAAGAGGAGAGGAACTACCACATCTTCTACCAGCTCTGCGCCTCCTCCGCTCTGCCCGAATTTGCCGACCTATCACTGTGTAAGTCTTTACTGACAGCTCAGCTTTTCTCCGCTCATAAACGGCAAAAAACAAAAATCGGTAAAATCCATCAGATCATCGTAATGAATAATTATAGCCCACAGACGTGAGCTTAGATGTAATTATGTGAGAATGTGCATAATTACACTATCAATAAAGTTTATCAAATAAAACACTTTAATGGTTCAACCGGGAGACGGCAAATTATCGCTATGTGCTCCAGCTATGGTGTACAGTAATGATTGGGGTCAGCGGAAGAAGGGACCCCATTTTTTTCCAATACCCCCTGTTAAGCTAGATCTAAATTTTGCATTTGGAAGTTATAACTCCACAGCGCCATACTTGTCTACAGGATGTTTGTGGTATAGCAGCTCAGATCCATTTAAAGGAAATCTCCCATCAGAATCCATCCTGATAAACCAGGGACATTACTCATAGATCCAGGCCCCGGGACTGTGGTATCTTCTTATATGTCTTATCTTTGGCCTCCTTCCTTCTAAAATCAACTTTTATAATTATGCTAATGGACCGGAAGGGCCTGTAGGCGTTACCAGAGTCTGTCCTCCGCCCTTCTCCCTTAGCACTTAGCTTTCACTCTGCCTTATGTAACCTCACACAGTGAGAGGGGGAGGAGTACTCCTGCACAGTGTAACAGCCTCTGAAGCTACAGCACAGGGGTTCTAATAACACACCCAGAGCCCATCTGACTCATTACCATAATTTTAACAGTTGATATTAGAAGAAAGGAGGCCATGGATAAAAAATATAAGAAGATACCACAGTCACAGTGCCTGGATCTATGAGTAATGTCCCTGGTTCATCCTGATGTTAAATTCCCTTAATAAAACATAGCTGAGCTGCGTTGCCAGACACAACCTATGAAAAAGAATCACTTTTACTTGATGGGTATTGTGTTGCCAATAAAGAAGACCTCATTGATCTGAGAAGAGATAGTAGTACTTCTTCAAATAGCGGATTGGCTGGCTGTCGGGTACCCAAAATCTAGGTCATCATTACATTCCGGAACAACCTCTTTAAGTAGTTTTAATGTATCCTAAGAGGAAGTGTGTAGGAGAAGAAGCTGGGGCTTAGGCTGGGGAGGAGCTCGCTGCAATAAAAATCTTATCCCAAATCTATTGCTAAAATGTTTTACTTTTATTATCCAAATGGTGATTTTTTTGTTTTTTTTTTGTGCTAAAATGTAACCTTTAATTCAAAACAAATAAAACCACACTAAAGTGTCATGTGCACCGTGCCGAACATAATAAATGTAGCAAAATTACCTTGAACCTTTTTTTTTTCCAATGGTGATTACTTTTGGCCAGTTTTCCATCACCGTAACTTGCAACACAACTGGGCAAGATACTTTAGGTGCACCTACCATTACCATACATTGGGGGTCATTTACTAAGGGCCCGATTCACGTTCTCCCGACATGTTACCCGAATATTTACGATTGGCGTCGATTTTCCCTGTATTGCCCCGGGATTTTGGTGCACGCGATCGGATTGTGGCGCATCGGCGCTGGCATGCATGTGACGGAAATCGGGGGGGCGTGGCCGAACGAAAACTCGACGGATTCGGAAAAACCGCTGCATTTTTTTTAAAAAAAAGTGTTGCTGGACTTGCGCTTACCTTTACCCAGGATAGCTTGGTGAACTTCAGTGCGTTCCGATGTTCTTCAGCGCAGCAGTGACACCTGGTGGACGTCGGAGGAACTGCCTAAGTAAATCTGCCTCATTATGTTTGCTCCATAAATCCTGACCCTCCCCCCCCCCTGCCCTAGTGGTCAAAAGGCCTTGAGGACTAGGATAAAATAGTGGCTCAGTGGTTACAACTTCTGCCTTGCAGTTTTGGGATACTGTTGGTAGATAGCATTAGACTGGCCCACCGTAGAATTGGAGGATCCTAGCATTAGACTGGCCCACCATAGAATCGGAGGATCCTAGCATTAGACTGGCCCACCGTAGAATCTGAGGATCCTAGCATTAGATTGGCCCACCGTATGAATCGGAGGATCCTAGCATTAGACTGGCCCACCGTAGAATCTGAGGATCCTAGCATTAGACTGGCCCACCGTAGAATCTGAGGATCCTAGCATTAGATTGGCCCACCGTATGAATCGGAGGATCCTAGCATTAGATTGGCCCACCGTATGAATCGGAGGATCCTAGCATTAGATTGGCCCACCGTATGAATCGGAGGATCCTAGCATTAGACTGGCCCACCGTATGAATCGGAGGATCCTAGCATTAGACTGGCCCACCGTAGAATCGGAGGATCCTAGCATTAGATTGGCCCACCGTAGAATCTGAGGATCCTAGCATTAGATTGGCCCACCGTAGAATCGGAGGATCCTAGCATTAGATGGGCCCACCGTAGAATCTGAGGATCCTAGCATTAGATTGGCCCACCGTAGAATCTGAGGATCCTAGCATTAGATTGGCCCACCGTAGAATCTGAGGATCCTAGCATTAGATTGGCCCACCGTATGAATCGGAGGATCCTAGCATTAGATTGGCCCACCGTATGAATCGGAGGATCCTAGCATTAGATTGGCCCACCGTATGAATCGGAGGATCCTAGCATTAGATTGGCCCACCGTATGAATCGGAGGATCCTAGCATTAGATTGGCCCACCGTATGAATCGGAGGATCCTAGCATTAGATTGGCCCACCGTATGAATCGGAGGATCCTAGCATTAGACTGGCCCACCGTAGAATCGGAGGATCCTAGCATTAGACTGGCCCACCGTAGAATCGGAGGATCCTCCGGTGGGCCCAGGATCAAACCCACCACTGGAGGTCCAGCAGAAGACAACCCAATTTGGAGGCTAGTAGGGTATTTTTTATAGATGTTTATGGAGCATGGGCCAAAGAACCCAGTCCAGTACTGACAGGGGAACCATGTGTACTTTCTCTAGTATTCTATCATTATCACCATTTATCTGAGGCTCCGCACCTTCTCTCTGCGATATGAGATAAATTCCGTAATTACATAAAAGATAACAACCGAAAAGGAATAAAACGATACAATTATTCATCTCCGGCTAAACCAATTAAACCTCGTCTCTGGTGAGAAATAGAAATTTCTGGAGGAATCTGTCTCCGCGGGCAGGGAAAATATATATACGGTGACTCCTTCCTGCCTAGAACTCCTTGTGTTAGTATTATACATCAGTATTACGCTGTAGGTTATAGTCTTGCAGATAGGGGACAGTATTTTCCAGATTTTTGGGGAATGTATAGACCATCCGGATAACAATATGAGTCGCCATGATGACATTTCTGTGTTTACTACACTCAGTGATTGTTTTTGTTCTTATAACTTTTTTGTTCTTGTTTTTGTTTATATTTTAGCACAAGCCGAGGACTTTTTTTACACCTCGCAGGGAGGGGACACGGTCATTGACGGGGTGGATGACGCCGATGACTTTGAGAAGACCAGGCAGGCATTCACACTTCTGGGTAAGGGATGTATTTCAGGGCCATGGCTGTTGGGTCAGTTTCATGACCTTCTTGGAAGCGACACAGCAATTTGTACTGTATATACTCGAGTATAAGCCGCCCCAAGTATAAGCCGAGGCCCCTAATTTTACCACAAAAACCTGGTAAAACCTATATTTTTTTTACTCGAGTATAAGCCGAGTTTGGGTTTTCAGCACATATATATGGTAATTATCAATATTTACTTAACAGAACTCACTAATTCCTTCGATAGGACCACAATATCTGATTGGCAGTGGACTGCTCCCTTGCACCCCACCAGTCCACGTTTAGCTGGAGCTCTGTGCAGTAGTGGATTATAAAGTTGGATACTGCCCTGTAGAGATCATGAAGAGAAGGACCTCCAGCCTTGATATCCTCATGCTCCATAAGGTTCCTACCAGGATCTTTTGAATGTCCTCCAACGGTCCTCAACCTGCAGAACTGAATGTGGACAGAAGGGGTCCCCCTCTTTTGCCAAATAACCTGAATCTAGTATCATATGAAGGAAGTAAATTCCAATTAATAATTAGATTTGCACAATTTTCATACATGGCCATCTTCATCTGCCCCTGGCTTTGTGCAGTGACCCCATTCAGGGCCACGGTATAGGCTGAGTCATGAATAGTAAAGTTGTATAAAAGGGATTTCAACTATTTTTATGGCCGCTATGTAGGACAGGTTCAGTGGGGATTCACCCCATCACTAAGTTTTTTGCAGAAGCCTCCAGCTACACAGAGGCAGTCTGTGTCCGTTGTGCAGTGGCCATTCTGAGGTACTGCAGTTCATCACCCATTAACTTCAATGGATGAAACTTGGCTGCAGTACCTTGGAACAGCCACTAGCACAGTGGACAGAGCCCTCTGCTTCCAGCTAACTCCATCTTGCTGCTGGGACTCCCATTGCATAGCTTTCTTAGGCTTTGCTGCCTCAACTTCAAGGAAGGTGTAGCTAGAATCAGACTGCAGCATCCGATTGGCGCTGCTGCTGCCGCCATGGAATTCCCCCACTAATATGATAGTGATGACTTTTTCATTTTGTTCAGATAAAATAAAGAGATATACAGATAAATCTGCCATACCTCTTCCTCCTTACATCTTTTAATGGACTGTAAGACAACTGGCAGCAGCAGGACCCCCCCCACCCCCTCACCCCCTCCCGTCCTGTTCTGTCTGCTGTAGGACCAGCAGTTCACGTGTTACTTTGTTGCTTCTTGTTGGTTGCTCCTCTTACACTCGGAGGCCGCAATTTGTTGCATTTTGTTTCTTAAAGGAAACTTTAATCTTTCTTCTCCCGAGGAGAATTTATAACCCGGATAATGACGCCAGCTAATTAGACAGCGTTCAGCAAACTGTTTGTCTTACGTTAGCGCATTTACCAGCGAGCGCTGATTGGAAAATGTCAGCGATGATGGAAGACGCCGTTGCATGGACGGAAGCTCCTGTTATAATCAATTTTTCAATATTCACTTTGCTCCAGTTTGATGTCTCTTTTCCATTTTCCATTTAGAAGGTGTGGGGGGGAGAGGGGGTGCCTTTTTAACCCCTCCCTGCTTTGCGATGTGCCCATATGGCAATGATGGCTGTTCCTTAAAGGGGTTTTATGTGAATTTTTATACCAATGTCCTGTTTTGTCGGATTGGTTATCGGTGGCAGTCCGACACGTGGCTCCACCACCAATCAGCTCTGGCTCCACACTATGGAAGCGAATGGCTCCATCCGGTGTGTAGTGGCTATGCCATTGATAAGAATGGGCTGTAGCACTCCGGCATGTCCACTACACTGTGCCTATAGATCCCTCCACTGATCGCAGAGACTGCCAGAACTGTCTCTTGGACAGTGATTGGACTGCCAGATATCAGGCCCTTATCCACTAGGTGTAGTCCATGACTTGTGCCCATGCCTTTAAGAGTTTCAGCTGAAACTTTGAATGGCTGTGATCAAAGCTAGATCTCATCCTGGTTAATTAACTCAATGAATGCTTTGGTCAGTTTGGGCTATAGCATGTAGGGGGTTAGATGAAGGAAGGGAGTTCACTTTGACACACGTTCGGGACCACTGTGTTACCCCTTTTCGAGGTTGTGCCTCATAGGATGGCTGTCAGTATATGGGGGCAAACGCAAAAAAATATTCAACTCAGAATGATACAACTAAAAACTACAAATCATCCTGCAAAAAACAAGTCCTCTACCAACCTAAATGTTATGGCTTAGGGATCTTTCTCCTGCTAAAATATCAGTTTCTCAAATGATACTTACAATATCCAAACTATTTTTGATCTAAAATATGTAAAATTCAGAATGAAACAATTTAGCAAACTAACCTTTTATAATGAAATATGTTGTCGTTTTGTGTATACAGCTCCTTTCACATCATGAACGGGATAGTAGCAGAATTATGTGTGTTTACATACAGCATTTTGTGCATTTTACAAGTGACATTGTCACCTTGTATCTAACCAGCGGTGGACGCCATCAGCCACGGGGCTTTTATGGGACATGTAAAATACAGAACAGATGGACGACTGAGGCACAAAGTGTATGAGCTGGAGGCGTCTGACACTGTGTATCTGAGCGTCCGCCTCCTGATATGGGACGATAGGCGCTGATCTTTTGGAGGACGGCTGGTTCACTCCTTATGAAGTTTTATTCTTCAAATCAAGTATTTACAAGACGTTAGGTGATGGAGAGTGCCGGTCATTGGGATCTGGGATACATTGGATCCTTGTGTTGTAATCCCCCTCATACCACAGACTGAGCTTATTTTGAGAAGTCACTTTTGATCCTAATACATATGACCTTACTAAAGAGAACCTATCAGCAGGTTTAACCCCACTAAACTACCAGCCCTCTCAGGTAGGGGATGTAATGTTCTTTGTAGTGTCCCTTCAGACGCCTCTATCTTCTGTTCTGTAGCACCTAGAAACGTGCTTTATGTGTCAAATTAAAGATACGAATCTCATCTTTCCGATCACCTTCTGTGATATACAGAACTGGACGGGAAGGCAGCAAAAAAAATAGGCAGAAACTGGATCTCTATTACTTTAGCTGCCTGTATCCCTGGTTCTGTTGCTCAAAAAGCCACGCCTGATGTGATCTCAAAGATCTTAGCTTCAATTATCAGCATGTTTCCAGGTGCTATAGAACAGAATAAAGGGGCTTCTAAAGTGGCACTGCTCCTGTTCCCAATAAACTTGACTCATCTCATGTGAAAATGAGTCATATTTGGGGGAGATTTATTTATAGGTAAAAGGCTGAGATTTCACCTAAAAGATGGAATTCTAGAAAGGACATTTCATCCATGACCTGAGGGGACTAGTAGTTTAGTGGGGTAAAACTGTGTACTGTACCACCTTATCATATAAAGACCTGTCTTTCATATAAAGACAGAAATGGGTCTTATAATGCGGATCCCACAGCGCAGTGATGGCAAACCTTTTAGAGACCGAGTGCCCAAACTACAACCAAAGTCCAGTTATTTTCCGTGAAGTGCCAACGTGCCATTTTAAGCAGTAACTTATTGCTACCAGTTCTTCCACTTCTTTAATTGTATCGCCCCCCCTGAGGCCATCAATACAGTTGAAAGAAGGAGGGCAAATTCAGACTATCATTGTAGCTTCCCTCCCGGGTCTCTCTGTACAGGAAGAATGTTAGGTCCAGCAGGATGAGCTCCAAAGATAATGCAGTTCTGTCAACACCTTCTCACTTTTCAAGCAGTTCCAAACAGTCAATGAAGTGTCGCTGTAAAATAGTGCTAAAAGCAACATCTTATAAGTTGCCTGTGACTGTGGGAAAATTTAATGGATTTGGTCCTGTTTGGTGAACTCTGTCCTGGGCTGATGGCCTGAGTGCCCACAGAAAGGGCTCTGAGTGCCACCTCTGGCACCAGTGCCATAGGTTCGCCATCACTGCCACAGCGTTTCTTCCAGTGGAGGATATCGCAACATGTAATTGGACCTCCTTGTAGACTCCGGCACTCCTGTCCCTAAAAGGGAACCCCCACCTGAGGTGCGGTGACGGTATATTGATATCATATGTTGGTCTACCTTAGAGGGCGGCGTCTTGCTTTCTATTTCCTATTTGGTTAAAGGGAACCTGTCAGTAGGTTTGGAGTCCCTGAGCATAGCTTCATGCATTTGGAGGTGAGGGTCATAAACCTTGTTACCTTACCTGTCTCGGTGGCCCTATTTCTGAAACTCCAGGTAACGGAAGTCCTTGAATCCTCTAGGATCCTCAATGCGCATAGGGAAGCAGAGGTCTGCCCTCCTTGCTTCACTGCGCCTGCGTCTGAACTCGCGCCAGGATTTGGAAGTGGACAATAAGCCAATAGTTATAATAATTGACCTCTTGTCATAAGACAGACAGGGCTCTGATAAGAGTTACCACTTCCCATCCTATGTTATTATACTGTATATGATGTGTTTGTATCTCGCCAGGAGTGAAGGAGTCGCATCAGATGAGTATCTTTAAGATCATAGCCTCCATTCTGCACCTGGGGAACATAGAGATCGTCTCAGAGCGGGACGGGGAGTCCAGCAGCTGCTCGGTAAGGAATATTCTGGAATCACTTCCATTATAGAATGGGCCATTAGCTGTACATTACATTATGTACCAATGCTAGTCAGGGGATACAAGAAAATCTACAGAGAACCAAATCGGAAAATCTAGAACCACTAGAGACCTGAAAGCCCCAGGGAAGAATAGTTCAAAGGATGATAGTAAAATAAGCCGTATAACACCGCTATACACAGGGACTTACAAATTCATGTCTTTTGCATCATTGGGAAGGGGGTCTACACCTGTGGGAGACCCCAATGTTATTGGCCAATGTAGAAATGAATATGACTAGTGTAGATGGAGATCCATCGCCTGCGGATGCTGTCCATTTGCCCAATCTATTATCCAAGCCTCATTGAACTGAGTGACGAGCGGCTCTGCTGCAGCCAGCGGTGCTATACGGTGCATTGATGCAGATACGCATTGACTAATTCATTAATGGCTCCACTCACTTACATCATTGTTACAGGCCGTAACAGGATTGACCTGATGGAGCTGCTCCATTAATTGCTGCAGTTCTGATGACTTGTAGACACAAAGGGGCTCATTGACTAAGGGTCCGCGGACCGCACTATCGTTGGATATTCCGACTATTTCCGATTTGCACCGCATTTAGCAGGGGATATTGGCACACGCGATCTGATTTTGGCGCTGGCTTTCCTGCAGCACAAATCGGGAGGCGTGGCTGTCGGATGGTCCGACTGATTCGGACTGAGCGCGGGATTTAACATTTAAATTGTGTCGCAAGCCCCAGCACTTACATGCACCAGGAAGAAGAAGACGAACTTCGGCGGACCTGAGCGGTG
Organism: Engystomops pustulosus; assembly: GCF_040894005.1. NCBI lineage: Eukaryota > Metazoa > Chordata > Amphibia > Anura > Leptodactylidae > Engystomops > Engystomops pustulosus. The sequence goes on along the minus strand of NC_092411.1, from coordinate 11,963,059 downwards.
AAGCGACACATGCAGGATATCGGGCGCACGATGTAAGTGAAAGCTGGTGCATTCTCGTTGGGGACCGCACAGGGACGAGTAAATAAATGTACCCCAATATATACATTGGTGCAGAAAACCTGTACTGACACCTAGTGGTATTGGACCCGGTGATGGTCCCGCAGCCTCCGGTGATTGTCCCGCTGCCATTGGAGATTGTCCCGCAGCCTCCGGTGATTGTCCCGCAGTCACCGGTGATTGTTTCGCAGCCTCATGACTTGTAGACACTATGGGGCTCATTTACTAAGGGTCCGAACGCCGCACTTACGTGGGGTTTCCGGAATATTTCCGTTTTGCGCCGAATTGCCACAGGATTTTGGCGCACGCGATTGGATTGTGACGCATCAGTGCCGACTTTCACGCGACAGAAATGGGGGGGCGTGGCCGTTGGAAAACCCGACGGATTCGGAAAAACCACAGAATTGAAAAAAAAAAAAATTTGTCACAAAAATAGCACTCGCATACACCGGAACGAAGGAGGTGAATTCCAGCGGACCTCGGTGCAGCAGCGACACCTAGTGGACATCGGGCGCACGACCTTAGTGAATCCCGGCAGAACCCGAATCAGCGTCGGAGAACGCAACGCTGGATCGCGAATGAACCAAGTAAGTAAATCTACATACAATAGAGCCGAAAACCTGTACTGACACCTAGTGGTATCACATCTATGGACCGTAACCCTGCAAGCCACCAGTGATGGTCCCGCAGACACCGGTGAAAATTTACATTGTTCATTTCCAGTGTCCAAACTTCCCAGGTCATGTAAACTCTACAGATGCATACTGTATCTTCAGTTGTTCAGTATACATTCTTCTATGTATTTTCTATACCATCATCCATCCCTCTTCTCTTCCCTATTCACCAGAAAGGAGACGAGCATCTGAACCACTTCTGCTCCTTGCTTGGGGTGGAGCACGACCAGATGGAGCATTGGCTGTGCCACCGCAAACTGGTCACCACGTCAGAGACTTACGTGAAGAACATGTCAGTCCAGCAAGCGGTCAACGCCAGGAACGCTCTGGCCAAGCACATCTACGCCCAGCTCTTCAACTGGATAGTGCAACATGTGAACAAGGCTCTGCACACCACCAGCAAGCAGCACTCCTTTATCGGGGTGCTAGATATATACGGGTAAGAGCCATCTATGCTGCTTCTTCTACATGTCTGTAGGTTATTAAACAAAGGAGACAGAAAGGATTAAAGGGATTGACCTTTAATCTTGGCCTCTATCTACCTGGTGATAAGTGGGGTCTGACCACCACAACCTCAATTATGAGAGTTGGGGTCCTGTTCCATTGAATTGATGGAGAGGCAGGTTGAACCTGCAGTTTGATACTCCATTCATTCCCTTTAATAATTTTTGCTATACTAATAATAATAATAATTCTTTATTTATATAGCGCACACAGATTACGCAGCGCTGCACAAAGCATGTCAAATTGGCCCCTGTCCCCAATGGGGCTCACAATCTAATCAACCTACCAGTATGTTTTGGAGTGTGGGAGGAAACCGGAGGAAACCCACGCAAACACAGAGAGAACATATAAACTCTCTGCAGATGTGGACCTGGGTGGGACTTGAACCCAGGACCCCAGCACTGCAAGGCTGTAATGCTAACCACTAAGCCAAAGTGCTTAAGCAGTGGCCTCATGTTACACCTATGGTTTCAGTCAATTAAAGGAAATCTAACATCAAAATCAGTCACAGTAAACCGTGTAAATCTTCTTATATTTGTTATCCGTGGCCTCCTTCCTAATAAAATCAACTTTTTATGTTATACTAATGAGCATGACGTTCTCTGGAGGTGTTACCAGAACCTATTCATGCTGCAGCTTCACTGGCTATTACACTGTCTCTTCTTCCCCTTGCTCCGTTATCTCTTTCTGTTGTTATCTCTCACAAATAGGAGGGGGAAGTGCCCCTGCACAGTGTAACAGTCTGTGAATCTGCAGCTTGGAGGGGGCCCTGATAACACTCATTAGCATAATTTTAAAAGTTGATTTTGGAAGGAAAGAGGACATGGATAAGAAATATAAGAAGATACCACAGTCCCGGTGCCTGGATCTATCAGTAATGTCCCTGGTTTATCAGGATGGATTTTGATGGGAGATTTCCTTTAAAGGACACCTACCACTTGAAGTGGCAGGTTTCAGAAGAAAATACCGAGCACCAGCTCAGGGTGAGCTGGTGCCGGAGCTTATTTTTGTTAGTGTTTTAAACCGCGGTATCGCGGTTTAAAACACTTTTTAAACTTTATAGCCGGCGCTTACCATGCGCGCGGCTCTCCTTCACTTCCTATGTAGCCGCGTGCATGGTAAGCGCCGAGCGTGTACCTCCCTGCGCCGGCTATAAAGTTTAAAAAGTGTTTTAAACCGCGGTACCGCGGTTTAAAACACTAACAAAAATCAGCTCCGGCACCAGCTCACCCTGAGCTGGTGCCCGGTATTTCCATCGGAAACCTGCCACTTCAAGTGGTAGGTTTCCTTTAAAGTAAAGGGTCATAAATAGTCAATAATTACTGACCCTACAGTCAACTTCTTTAGCATATAATTACTGGATCAGACTACATTCAGGGTTTGTTTGTAGTCTGTAACCATAGAGACAAATGATTAACTGTATACACAGCACTATAGAGAATTTCTTTACCAAGTTCAATTGATCCAGGAAAATGTGACATTTGTGGGGTCAGAATAGGAATATTTGTGGTTTCCCCTCCCCTTGCGGTATCCTGTCTCCAGTATTGGGATGATGTATGGGGTCTAGCAGGGGGGCGGTATCATTATTTCGGTGCTGCGTTGCTTCGGGCCCCAGGACGTAAATGATCGGATAATGTGAATCTTCTGCACAATTCGGCGCCGCTGCTCGGAGAAGCCTCCGACAGGCGCATTGCGTCTCCTTAATTGTCCTCCGAGATTATGGAGTCTCAGAACAGATGAATGGACGCTTTCCCTCACTTATAATAGGACAATTAGTATTTTCAGCACCGAGTGCGGCCATCGCCTGAGCGCACTGCACACAATGAAAACTTTTTAATTTTTTTTTAGAAAACTAAGGGAAAAAATGTAAAGCAGCTTAATATTGCACCACAGCGGTGAGGGAGGATTATACAGGATTGTTATACACTCCTGGGGCTCGGAGCGATTGTTTGGGGGGGGATTATTGACCTTATTTATTTTGCAAATTTAATACATACAAATACATACCTGTACCTATCGATATAAGCTATAAATGGGGGGCAGGTTTGCTGTATCCGTATCATTATCTGCACAGGTTGTGACACCTATATCGACTGAAAGTTACCAGGAGTGATCCTGTTAGGAACTTGTAGCTTGCGCAATAATTAAAGGGGGACTTCAGTTTTTAAAAAGCCATATCTTAAGTTAAAGCCATTTATTTAAAGGCCTCATCCACATTCAGGATCCCTTTAATCATTCCATTGGTTAAGCTGCATCCTAGTGCCACACAACCACCAAGTGGCAGAAATGGGGCATTGCAGTGAATTGTGATTTGTTATTTTGTATCTGTTAACCTGAAAGGCTTAAATGTTGTATTTATCAGATAAATGTTACATGTATCTTCCTGCAGGTTATCAGGCTCATGATTGGCTGGCACCCTGGAAAGTCCCAGAACATAGAGATGATAAATTCTTTCTCTGTCCCAGACTTCTGGGTCATTTCGTTTTGACTCTTAGTCTCATTCTAGAGATTAGTTCTCCTTCTGACACTCTGTTCTTCTGAATGTGTCTCTGTGTGCTGCTACCACAGTTATTGCTATCTTGCTGCTGATGTAGCAGAGCCCATCTGGCTTCATAGGAGATGATTCCCAGTGAAGCTGACCACCGGTTTACTGACATTCCTGCAAGCCAATGGCGCTCAATGGGGGTCATTTACTAAGGGCCCGATCCGCGTTTTCCTGATGTGTTACCCGAATATTTCCGATTTGCGACGATTTTCCCTGTATTTCCCCGGGTTTTTGGCGCACGCGATCGTATTGTGGCGCATTGGCGCCGGCATGCACGCGACGGAAATCGGGGGCGTGGCCGAACGAAAACCCAACTGATTCGGAAAAAACGCCGCATTTAAAAAAAAAATGTGTCTCGAAAATTGCACTTACCTTCACTCAGCCCGGCTCGGTGTATTCCAGTGCGTTCCGATGCTCTCCAGCGCAGCAGCGCCACCTGGTGCACGGCGGAGGAACTGCCTTAATAAATCCCGGCCGGACCCGAATCCAGCGCAGAGAACGCGCCGCTGGATCGCGAATGGGCCGGGTAAGTAAATCTGCCCCATTATCTCCACAGCCCTGCTAGCCTCAAAGGAAGGAGTTATCGCCAGCCTGCTGTGCTGCTGTTAACCCATTAATGACCCAGGCCCTTTTTTTTGTTTTTGCATTCCCATTTTTTACTCCCCTCCTCCAAAAATCTATAACTTTTTATTTTTCAAAGTAAAGAGCTGTGTGAGGGCCATGACGGGATTACACGCAGTGAATAACCGTTATTGAAGCAGCGATACCTAACATGTTTATAAGTTTTACTGTTTATTTTTATACCAGTTCTAGAGATTTGATTTGAATTTTTATGTTTTTTTTTTTACATTTTAACTTTTCAAAAAAAAATCTTTTTTTTTACTATTTTTCCAACGCCCTATTGTACTTTAACCCTAAGTTGTCTGATTGATTCTACCATACACAGCCATACTACAGTATAGCCGTATATGGGGATTTTACTGACCATTTATTAGGTATAAGTTCCTGCTGTCCCTGAATGCTGCCCCGGTGTGATAGTTCTAGTAGTTTTCAGATGAGCAAAGGTCAGAAAACAAGATATCCGGCCAGTTATCTGCTTGGAGTGACGGCATTTTTATTGCTCAAATGGTCTGGCTGCAGCTTCACTGCCAGTAAATATAGTCGAGTTGCAATACCAAGCACAGCCACTATATGATATGTGGCACTATTGCTAACCAGTAGACAACCAACTTGTATAGACATCTACATACATGCAGTAAATGAGGTCCTCCTTGTCTGCAGCAATGTATTGATGGGCAGACTTGCTGGTCAGTGTGTTTGGAAAGCTGGGTAACGGTCAGCACCCCACTTCACTGGGTTCCAATGAAACTGCTGTCTTTCAGGGTTATGGAAAAGCTGAACTGATTCTTTTCCTCTTCCTCTGCAGGTTCGAGACGTTCGAAATAAACAGCTTTGAACAATTCTGCATCAACTATGCCAACGAGAAGCTACAGCAGCAGTTTAACTCAGTATGTCGGCTCCAGACTCCTCTCCTTAACCCCCAGATTTATATTATAGTATTGTACTTTATCTAAATGCACTGTACTGTTTCCTCACACTGCTGTGCTCTGTGCTCTCTGCAGCCAGTGTTAGGTATTGTCCCTGGAGATATGTGTAATCATACCTTATGTATGTTTTTAGTAGCAGCAGGACTGTAAAAGAAGGCTTTATATTCTAGTATTGTACTTTTATCTAAGTGCACAGGGGCCTTTTCCTCACACTGCTGTGCTCTTAGCTCTCTGCAGCCAGTGTTAGGTATTGTCCTCGGAGAGATGTGTAATCAGACCTTTGTGTTTGTTGTTAGTAGCAGCAGGACTGTGATATATCTATTAACATTCCAAGTTTGTAGCCTCTCAAAGTGGCACTATAAGGGGTCCTCACACTGCTGTGCTCCTAACATCCTCCATACGAGACACCGTTCCGATGAAGCCAGCAGCAGCCTGTGGGTTTTAGCACTTCAGTCTCTGTTCTCCTTGCAGCACGTGTTCAAACTGGAGCAGGAGGAATACATGAAGGAGCAGATCCCCTGGACCCTCATTGACTTCTATGATAACCAGCCCTGCATTGACCTGATTGAGGCCAAACTTGGAATTCTGGACCTTCTGGATGAGGAGTGTAAGGTGAGTCTGGACAGTAAGTGGCCATTTCTGTCAATGAATGTAGCAGCAGAAATCCTGCAGACCATTGCATATGCTTGCAGACTGTTGGTAAAGTTACCCTTATTCTGGTGCCGAATCTAGAGAAAAACCTTAAAGCCCCTGATGCTGCTCCCCCATTTTTCTGCAGGAGGTGCAGTCTGAGGCAAGAGGCTCAACTCCCCTCATGGCTGGTGCATCCCCTGACCATAAGCCTATTTTCTCAGTCTTGTTTAGAGCTCTTTTATATCACCATTATTTCTGTTTCAGAGTTTTGAGTTGCTCAGACCTTCAGAGGTTTCCATTCACTGACTAATAGCTGAGATCTTACAAGCAATAATAATCGTATTCCGTAGCACTTTACAGATTATGGGGGAAACATATACAAATAAAATAAAACATTACAGAATAATAACAGTCTTATGGAACAATAGGGATGAGGGCCCTGCTCCCAAGAGCTTACAGTCTATGAGGATGAGGGGTGACACAAGAGCTTACAGTCTATGAGGATGAGGAGGTGACACAAGAGCTTACAGTCTATGAGGATGAGGGGGTGACACAAGAGCTTACAGTCTATGAGGATGAGGGGGTGACACAAGAGCTTACAGTCTATGAGGATGAGGGGGTGACACAAGAGCTTACAGTCTATGAGGATGAGGAGTGACACAAGAGCTTACAGTCTATGAGAATGAGGAGGTGACACAAGAGCTTACAGTCTGAGGATGAGGAGGTGACACAAGAGCTTATAGTCTATGAGGGTGAGGGGGTGACACAAGAGCTTACAGTCTATGAGGATGAGGGTGTGACACAAGAGCTTACAGTCTATGAGGATGAGGGGTGACACAAGAGCTTACAGTCTATGAGGATGAGGGGTGACACAAGAGCTTACAGTCTATGAGGATGAGGGGGTGACACAAGAGCTTACAGTCTATGAGGATGAGGGAGGACACAAGAGCTTACAGTCTATGAGGATGAGGGGGTGACACAAGAGCTTACAGTCTATGAGGATGAGGGGGTGACACAAGAGCTTACAGTCTATGAGGATGAGGAGGTGACACAAGAGCTTACAGTCTATGAGGATGAGGGGGTGACACAAGAGCTTACAGTCTATGAGGAAGAGCGGGTGACACAAGAGCTTACAGTCTATGAGGATGAGGGGGTGACACAAGAGCTTACAGTCTATGAGGATGAGGGGGTGACACAAGAGCTTACAGTCTATGAGGATGAGGGGGGTGACACAAGAGCTTACAGTCTATGAGGATGAGGGGTGACACAAGAGCTTACAGTCTATGAGGATGAGGGGATGACACAAGAGCTTACAGTCTATGAGGATGAGGGGGGTGACACAAGAGCTTACAGTCTATGAGGATGAGGGGGTGACACAAGAGCTTACAGTCTATGAGGATGAGGGGGTGACACTAGAGTTGTAAGAAGAATAATAAGAAGAGTTGTAATAAATAACAATGCTGCTTGAATATTTATATTATATTATATAGAGAGTTTAAGGTCAAGTAGCACTGGCACAGCTTTGCAGCTTCTATACATGGCAGCCTATAGTAGTAATTATCGTAGCTGTTTGTCTTCAGGTCCCTAAAGGCACAGACAAGAACTGGGCACAGAAGTTGTACGACCGGCATGGCAGCAGTCAGCACTTTAAGAAACCTCGGATGTCTAATATCTCTTTCATTGTCACGCACTTTGCTGACATGGTAAGTGATGTCTCCCTACGGATCAGCACAATCCCGTCACTATCATCAGTTATGTCATTGTATCTCCTCAGTGTCATCCGCAGGTCAATATTCTGCAGTGATTACTTTCTTTGCATCTTTATGATTTGTTGTTTGTTTTTTTTATGCAGAGCTCCAAATCCACTGCATAGATGTTCTGGCTACCTGCAGCCACCACTAGGGGGAGATTATGAGCTCATTGCAGACTGGTTTACTTGTCTATCCCTCTATGTAGAATTCTCCCTCTAGTGGTAGCTGCAGGCAGCCAGCATTTTGTGTTTTAACTCTGTTCAGAGGATTTGGAGCTCTGTTTTAGAAAATAAGGTTCCAAACATCCTGAAAATGTAATATTTTTGATAAAGTATAAGCAGGAGAGACCTCCAATGTATAATATATAGTTGCTGAATAAAGGGAATGTATCTGTACCATGCAGACTGCAAGCAGTGTTGGTTATTGCCCCTCGAGAGATGTTCATTCCGACTTATGTGTTTGTTGTAAGTAGCAGCTGGACTGTGAAATATTTATTTATATTCCAGGATTGTACTGGGAGGGCATGTCCTCACACTGCTGTGCTCTGTGCAGATATTGTTAGGTAATGTCCTTGGAGACCTGTGTAATCATACTTTTGGGTGTGTTGTGTGTGTTGTTAGTAGCAGCAGAATTGTGAAATGTGGATTTTTAATCCAGGATTTGTAACTTCTCCAAGTGCACTTGTGGGGGCATGTCCTCACACTGCTGTGTCCAGTGCTCACTGCAGACAGTGTTAGGCATTGCCCCTGGAGAGCTGTGTAATCATTACTTTGTGTGTGTTGCTAGTAGCAGCAGGACTGTAAGATATGGATATATGTTCCAGGATTGTAGCTTCTCTAAGTGCACTAGGGGCGTGTCCTCACACTGCTGTGCTCTCTGTATATAGTGTTAAGTATTGTCCCTGTAGAGATGTGTTATCATACTTTTGTGTATGTTGTTCATAGCAGCAGGACTGTGATATATGGATTTATAATCCAGGATTGTGGCTTCTCGGAGTAAACTGAGGTTGTGTCTTTACACTGCTGTGCTCTGTGCTCTCTGCATATATTATTAGGATTTGTTTTTGGAGAAATGTCCAATCATACCTTTGTGTATGTTGTTCGTAGCAGCAGGAGTGTGAAATATGGATTCATATTCCTGAAGTGCACTGGGGGCATGTCCTCACACTGCTGTGCTCTGTGCTCTTTGCTTTGAACTCCTTTTAAGTCCCTCAGTAGTATGATATCCACTGAGATACATTTTACTGTCACATTTACATTGTATAGAGCATGGAGAAGATCTGACCACATAGATGATATATTATGGGGCTCATTGAGTAAGGGCCCTGCGGCCGCGATTCCATCAGGTTTTCCTGAATATTTCCGATTTGCGCTGTTTTGCACCGAATTGCCCCGGGTTTTTGTCGCACGCGATCGGATTGTGGCACCGGCATTCACGCAACGGAAATCGGGGGGCGTGTCCGTCCGACAACCCGACGGATTCGGGAAAACCGATTTGTGTCGCAAGACACGCACTTACATGCACCAGGAACAAGAAGGTGAACTCCGGTGGACCTCGGCGCAGTAACGACACCTGCTGGATATCGGACGCACGACCTTAGTGAATCCCGGCAGACCCGAATCAGCGTCAGACAACGTGCTGCTGGATCGGGACAGACCTGGGTAAGTAAATGTGCCCCTATGTGTTGAGCAGCAGTAGATGGCGGTATATTATCCAGTCGCTGAGCTCGATGATTTCCTTTACTTATTTGGATATAATTACAAATGATGCCCCATCGGGTTCCCCCGCAGCGCCCACTTATGACTCTGTACTCTGAGAAGGTCACAGACAATATTTTGGCACAATGATCTGGTACAATGATATTGGATATTGAGCTGTAGGCAGCCTGACCTTTAAAAACAGAAGGGAACGGTGGAGAACGTAATTTTCGGATCTGAGTGACCACGTAGTGATTTGCGCTTTCCTGGTTGCGTATATTAGAGTACAAGACTTTCTGTTAGGTTTTAGGTTGGAATTGTAAAAAATATGAGATTGGGCCTGTACCTGCCCCAGTGCTCATTGGGGCAGATTTACTTACCCGGTCCTGTCGTGATCCAGCAGCGCGTTGCCCTACGAGGATTCGGGTCTGCCGGGATTCACTAAGGTCCTCTCTGTGGAGGAGTGGGTCTTCGGGCGATTCACTAAGGTAGTGCGCCCGATGTCCACTAGGTGTCGCTGCTCCGCTGAAGTCCATCGGAGTTCACTGGTGTTCACGATCCGTTGCTGGGTGCAGGTAAGTGCGTGTCAAGCGACACTTTTTAAAAAAATATGGCGGTCTTTCCGAATCCGTCAGGCTTAATGACGGACACCCCCCCCCCCCATTTCTGTCGTGTGCATGCCGGCGCTGATGCGCCACAATCCTATTGTGTGCACCAAAACCCGGGGCAATCCAGGGAAAATCGGCGAAAACCGGTAATATTCGGGTAACCCGACGGAAAAACGCGATCCCCCCCCCCCCCATTGTGACACATCTTCCATCTATATGTTCCATAGGTGGAATACCAGTGCGATGGATTCCTGGAGAAGAATCGGGATACAGTGTATGAAGAGCAGATCAATATCCTGAAAGCCAGTAAGGTAAGAATGTATCATGTACATTTTGTATCAATTTCTCACACGTTTAATATGTCTGCTTGCTGTCCGTGAACAAGAACATTTTGATTTACGTCAAGGGGTTAAAGGGGTTGTCCGCTATCGGTGACAATTGATAGTTTTTTTTGAGTAATAAAAAGTTATACAGTTTTCAAAAATATTTTCTGTATCAATTTTCTAGATCTCTGCTTACTGTCATTCTAGGAAGCTTCATTGTTCACTTACTGTGGATAAACACTGATTCATGGTCATGTGATGTCACGCAGGTGCACGGCTCGTTATATCCCTGGTCATGTGATGTCACACAGGTGCACGGCTCGTTATATCCCTGGTCATGTGATGTCACACAGGTGCACGTCTCGTTATTTCCCTGATCATGTGATGGATATAACAAGCCATGCACCTGTGTTACATCACATGACCAGGGATATAAGGAACCGTGCATCGAGGTGACATCACATGACTAGGGATATAATGAGCCATCCACCTATGTGACTGAGAGTTTGTTACAGGAGGTTTAACATCTTATAAAGTGATTTAAGTCACTAACTTATTTCTTACATTTCTGAAATTCCCACTGGTCCAGAGTATTTACCCGACCTCCTCCAGCCATTGACTTCATCTTCCTACTAGCCCTGTCTGGTCGCTACCAATTTTTAGCACTAGTTGTGTTATCTGTGTCTGCATGGCCAGTGGTACCATACCCAGGATCATTAGAGGCCCCTATCCCGGTGGGAACAATAAAGTACCTGTGTTTGACATAAGCATCTTTTACCTAGCCTTGATTATGGATAAATTATTCTTGCCCTGACCTCGCTTGTCCACTGACCACAGCCCTGCTTGCCCTGACCTCGGCTTGTCCACTGACCTTGGCTTGTCCACTGACCACAGCTCTGCTTGTCCTGACCTCGACTTGTCCACTGACTACGGCTCTGCTCCCCCTGACCCCCGGCTTTCCCCCTGACCCCCGGCTTTCCCCCTGACCCCCGGCTTTCCCCCTGACCCCCGGCTTTCCCCCCTGACCCCCGGCTTTTCCACTGACCCCCGGCTTTTCCACTGGCCCCCGGCTTTTCCAATGACCACAGCCCTGCTTGCCCTGACCCCGGCTTGTCCACTGACCTTGGCTTGTCCACTGACCACAGCTCTGCTTGTCCTGACCTCGACTTGTCCACTGACTACGGCTCTGCTCCCCCTGACCCCCGGCTTTCCCCCTGACCCCCGGCTTTCCCCCTGACCCCCGGCTTTCCCACTGACCCCCGGCTTTCCCACTGACCCCCGGCTTTTCCACTGACCCCCGGCTTTTCCACTGGCCCCCGGCTTTTCCACTGACCACGGCTCTGCTTGCCCTGACCTTGGCTTGTCCAATAACATTGTCTTTGCCTGTCCCTTGTCAGGGGTCAGTCCCTAACCAGTCTTATGATAACGGGATGTGTCCGAAATATAAGATAGGAAAGCACCATGTTCTGTGCTGATAGTTTGCTACAATGTATCGGTGGAGTCAAAATGTTTCAGTGTGTTGAGCCTAGAGAAGAATACTGTATCTGGAATATGCTGATATTTCTGTGTGATGTAGTCTATAAAGATCTGTCCGCTCGCTCTACTACTCTGGTCTGATGAGAGATTGACCAGGAAACTCCTTCCAGGATTACAGAGAAGTTTCTATTTTTCTGACAGTATCAACTGGTCGCCGATCTGTTCCAAGAGGACAAGGATCCCGTCCCTCCGACCCCCACAGGAAAATCCAAAATTAGTGTCAGACCAGCAAAGCCGGCGATTAAGAACGCCAATAAAGAACATAAGAAGACGGTGGGACACCAGGTAATGGTCACATTGTATCCCCTGACTTCTCCCGATTTATCACATACACACAACATTCTATGGTTGTATAGAATATGGAGATGGAAGGGGAGATAGAAGGAGCTGACTGTGAGACAACACTGACACAGGCTGCTGCAGCTAATAGTAAGTTTTTATCTCAATCCAAGTCCTATATTCACTTCAGTAGAGGTCAGTACTTCTGTATAATGTCATATATGTTCCTGCTGTGATGGAGTGAGAGAGTTATGGACCGAATCCTCTGCTACTTTCTTTGTGCATTATATGGAGACATCATAGCAGGGTGTGACTGCGAGGCAGAACCTCTTATAATCTTATTGGAGAAATAACTTCTATATGTTCTTTTTCAGTTCCGGAACTCTCTTCATTTGCTGATGGAAACTTTAAATGCAACTACACCTCATTATGTGCGCTGTATTAAACCCAATGATGAAAAGGAGGCATTCAGGTGAGACTGGCAGAATGTACAGTGTCCTAATACTATACATAAGAATAGACTCAAAATGTTACTGATATTCATCTGGTGCTGATTCACATCCTGTATTATACTCCAGAGCTGCACTCACTATTCTGCTGCTGGTGCAGTCACTGTGTACATACATGGCATTACTTATCCTGTACTGATCCTGAGTTACATCCTGTATTATACCCCAGAGCTGCACTCACTTTTCTGCTGCGGGTGCAGTCACTGTGTACATACATGACATTACTTATCCTGTACTGATCCTGAGTTACATCCTGTATTATACCCCAGAGCTGCACTCACTATTCTGCTGCTGGTGCAGTCTCTGTGTACATACATGACATTACTTATCCTGTACTGATCCTGAGTTACATCCTGCATTATACCCCAGAGCTGCACTCACTATTCTGCTGCTGGTGCAGTCACTGTGTACATACATGACATTACTTATCCTGTACTGATCCTGAGTTACATCCTGTATTATACCCCAGAGCTGTACTCACTATTCTGCTGCTGGTGCAGTCACTGTGTACATACATGGCATTACTTATCCTGTACTGACCCTGAGTTACATCCTGTATTATACCCCAGAGCTGCACTCACTATTCTGCTGCTGGTGCAGTCACTGTGTACATACATGACATTACTTATCCTGTACTGATCCTGAGTTACATCCTATATTATACTGCAGAGCTGCACTCACTATTCTGCTGCTGGTGCAGTCACTGTGTACATACATGACATTACTTATCCTGTACTGATCCTGAGTTACATCCTGTATTATACCCCAGAGCTGCATTCACTATTCTGCTGCTGGTGCAGTCACTGTGTACATACATGACATTACTTATCCTGTACTGATCCTGAGTTACATCCTGTATTATACTCCAGAGCTGCACTCACTATTCTGCTGCTGGTGCAGTCACTGTGTACATACATGACATTACTTATCCTGTACTGATCCTGAGTTACATCCTATATTATACTGCAGAGCTGCACTCACTATTGTGGTGGTCATTGTTTCCTTTTGTGTATGTGGAGGAGATACAATATATCATTGGATGAAACTAGGGACATAAAGACAGATTTACGTCTGCTCCTGCCGCACTGCTGTGAATCACTCTCCTAGTACTGAGGTCTGACACTGAGATTAATATGGACCTGCTGTATAGGAACTTCAACCCCTTGTAGATACTGACACCCGGGGACATCTATCAGCCCACAGGGGAAAATATAAAACATAAGATGATGGGACTTGTTGTTCCAGATCACCTGGGATATTATAAATCTCATTGGATCTAGATTTATAGTTACAACTGCGCAAAACATCGCCCTTAACCCGGAGCATCCGTCACCGCATTCCTTTATCATTGTGCACCCAAAATTTATAGTACAATACACAGCATTTTATATCCATTTATAAAAAATGTGCAAATAGTTGACTATTCCAAAAAGATTGTGGATACACAACATCACTGCGATGGGGTCTATTGTGGTTTTAGGGGTCTATCGGTGGGAGGGGAAGGTTATGCTGCCTCGGTGAAAGACTATGGGGCACATTTACTTACCCGTCCGCTCTAATTCCCCGAAAGTGCATTGTGCCGCGCTAAGATCGTGCGCCCGATATCCTGCATGTGTCGCTTCCCCGCTCAGGTCCCCGGAGTTCACCTTCTTCTTCCCGGTACATGTAAGTGCATTGTCTTGCGACACAATTTGAAAGTTAAATCTTGCGCTCAGTCCGAATCAGACGGATCATCCGACGGCACTGCCCCCCGATTTCTGTTGCATGAAAGCAGCACAGCTGCGCCAAAACCCGATCACGTGTGACACAATCCCAGCGCAGACCCCTGTTAAATACCTGTCAAAGCCGCACAAATCCCGAAAACGGCGAACAGTCCGACAAAAGTGCGGTCCGCGACCCATAGTAAATAAGCCCCTATATGTTTACTAAGCTCTCACACTTAGCCTAAAATTATGGAGAGGTTTAGAAGATGTCCCAAGGACATGTCATCTTTAAGGGGTAGGATTGTGCCTGGTCTTAAAGGGTTTTTTTTATCAATATCATGAGGTTTGGACCCCCAGCATCTGCTTTACAGGCGCATGATGTGACACCTGTCAGTCTCATGACCTGGTCAGTACTATGAATGAGGCTGAGTGTCAATACCAAGAACAGCCACTGTACATTGTGTGGCGCTATGCCAGGTAAATAATAATAATAATTCCATTATTTATATAGCGCCACATCAGTCTCTGTCCCCAATGGGGCTCACAATCTAATCAACCTACCAGTATGTTTAGGAGTGTGGGAGGAAACCGGAGGCCCCGGAGGAAACCCACGCAAACATGGAGAGAACATACAAACTATGGAGAGGAATCACCATAGAGCTTGTCTGAATGCTGCAATACCTTGTCTCACCAGTGGGGTGCCGGGCACTGAAGCACCTACCTGATGTACTTACAGGTCATCAGTATTTAAGTCCCACCCAACCCCTTTAATTCCTTATGATCATCACCTTACAAACATTTACATTTGTGAGATTAGCAGATTTGTGGTCCGGTAGATCGTCTGGGGATATTACTTTGGCACTTCATAGGACTTCAGGTGCAAAGCAGGTTAAATGGAAAGCGGCATAAATATTTTGGCACTTTCTGCAAAGTTTTATAAAAGTTGCAAGAGGGCGGAGCTTAGGAAGACTTTCTGCCAGATTTAAAAGAATCTACGCCAGAATTTTTGGTGCCCCCCCCCCCACAGACCAAATTTGTGCAGCAGAAAAGGCACAGGGGATGGTCATGCGCCACTCTATGTGTAGTGGCCAGGTTGTGTTACTGCAGCTCCCCTTCACTTGAATGAAATGTAATGACCTGGTTCTACCACTACGCAGGGAGCTTTTCCAGCTTTCTTCTTTGTGTTACTCTCATAACCAGAGTTTGCTCACTAGTCGGGGTCCCACATGTCGGACCCTCATTGATGTGATATTTGTGATTGATCCTATGCATTATCAATAACAACAGCAAAACCTAATATAAAGCTGCCAGAGAGACATTACAACACATCCGGCGACACATTCGGCTCTGCTGTGTTGGATTTGTTACCAGTCAGACCCTGGAGAGAAGTTTCTACCGGTTGTAAGTGGACCCGTGCGTTATAGATGCCCCCAGTAATGAGATGCAGGACGGGACAGTCGCCCCATTGTCCGCCCCCTATGCTCATTCTCCATGTGTAAGTATATCTGGGCAGAGCTGGATGTCTGGGCGACAGACCCTGGGAACCTGTTATCAGCCGCTTCACAGGGCCTACGCTCAGCCCTCCAGACATGAAGGTAAGCCCCGGCTTGTCCAGAAGGCTAGCAATCATTTCCCTCTGATAATGATTATTTACAGAACAGCGCCACCTCTGACTGCCCGCTGTGTCCGGTACTGCAGCACAGCCCCATTACACAAACTACAAGTGTAGTGCTGAGGAGTATATATGCTGTAACACAGATGTAGCAGAGCTGGAACTTAACGCCGCACGTCCGACATACTCAGCTCTGCTACTGCGTATCATAAAGACAGCTTCCGGCTGGTACAGAGCAGCTGCCATGAAATGGACCGGCATCAGCAGAGCCGGCGATAAACATTTCCAAACACAGATGGGTCTATTGGATCCTGTCTCATTGTTTATAAAGATCCATAAGGATGGAAACCAGAAGGAACAGAAGACAATTTGTTATTTCATGGTTTATGCTGCCATGTCTGATGGATTACATTATAATCCATGAAAATACATGTATAGATTATAAACAAAAATTAAGTGTTTTATAGTAGTTATATCCTTGTACATAGGGGGCAGTATTATAGTAGTTATATTCTTGTACATAGGGGGCAGTATTATAGTAGTTATATCCTTGTACATAGGGGGCAGTATTATAGTAGTTATATTCTTGTACATAGGGGGCAGTATTATAGTAGTTATATCCTTGTACATAGGGGGCAGTATTATAGTAGTTATATTCTTGTACATAGGGGCAGTGTTATAGTAGTTATATTCTGGTACATAGGGGGCAGTATTATAGTAGTTATATTCTGGTACATAGGAGGCAGTATTATAGTAGTTATATTCTTGTACATAGGGAGCAGTATTATAGTAGTTATGAGGAAAGAGCCAAAAAAGGCTCAGGTGTCAGCTCACCTGATTAGCAGCTTGTAGTGAAGGTGGTGCCGTGCAACGATGCAAGACCCGGTCCGGTCCCGGGGGCCAAATTGGAAATGGAGAGGAAAAAAATGATGTCATCGGCAACAGGCAAATGAAGTAAAAAAATTCATCTTTATTTTCAATACATCGTTTAAAAAGTGATCACTGGGGAGAGAAAAAGGTTACGCGTTTCGGACCGAAGAATAGAGGTCCTTATTCGTATGAATCATCATTTTTTTCCTCTCCATTATAGTAGTTATATTCTTGTACATAGGGGGCAGTATTATAGTAGTTATATTCTTGTACATAGGGGGCAGTATTATAGTAGTTATATTCTTGTACATAGGGGGCAGTATTATAGTAGTTATATTCCTGTACATGGGGGCAGTATTATAGTAGTTATATTCTTGTACATAGGGGGCAGTATTATAGTAGTTATATTCTTGTACATAGGGGGCAGTATTATAGTAGTTATATTCCTGTACATAGGGGCAGTATTATAGTAGTTATATTCTTGTACATAGGGGGCAGTATTATAGTAGTTATATTCCTGTACATAGGGGGCAGTATTATAGTAGTTATATTCCTGTACATAGGGTCAGTATTATAGTAGTTATATTCTTGTACATAGGGGCAGTATTATAGTAGTTATATTCCTGTACATAGGGGACAGTATTATAGTAGTTATATTCCTGTACATAGGGGGCAGTATTATAGTAGTTATATTCCTGTACATAGGGGGCAGTATTATAGTAGTTATATTCCTGTACATAGGGGGCAGTATTATAGTAGTTATATTCTTGTACATAGGGGGCAGTATTATAGTAGTTATATTCTTGTACATAGGGGCAGTATTATAGTAGTTATATTCTTGTACATAGGGGGCAGTATTATAGTAGTTATATTCTTGTACATAGGGGCAGTATTATAGTAGTTATATTCCTGTACATAGGGGGCAGTATTATAGTAGTTATATTCTTGTACATAGGGGGCAGTGTTATAGTAGTTATATTCTTGTACATAGGGGGCAGTATTATAGTAGTTATATTCTTGTACATAGGGGGCAGTATTATAGTAGTTATATTCTTGTACATAGGGGGCAGTATTATAGTAGTTAGGGGGCAGTATTATAGTAGTTATATTCTTGTACATAGGGGACAGTATTATAGTAGTTATATTCCTGTACATAGGGGGCAGTATTATAGTAGTTATATTCCTGTACATAGGGGGCAGTATTATAGTAGTTATATTCCTGTACATAGGGGGCAGTATTATAGTAGTTATATTCCTGTACATAGGGGGCAGTATTATAGTAGTTATATCCCTGTACATAGGGGGCAGTATTATAGTAGTTATATTCCTGTACATAGGGGGCAGTATTATAGTAGTTATATTCCTGTACATAGGGGCAGTATTATAGTAGTTATATTCTTGTACATAGGGGGCAGTATTATAGTAGTTATATTCCTGTACATAGGGGGCAGTATTATAGTAGTTAATTCCTGTACATAGGGGGCAGTATTATAGTAGTTATATTCTTGTACATAGGAGGCAGTATTATAGTAGTTCTATTCTTGTACATAGGAGGCAGTATTATAGTAGTTATATTCTTGTACATAGGGGGCAGTATTATAGTAGTTATATTCTTGTACATAGGGGGCAGTATTATAGTAGTTATATTCTTGTACATAGAGGGCAGTATTATAGTAGTTATATTCTTGTACATAGGAGGCAGTATTATAGTAGTTATATTCTTGTACATAGGGGGCAGTATTATAGTAGTTATATCCCTGTACATAGGGGGCAGTATTATAGTAGTTATATTCCTGTACATAGGGGGCAGTATTATAGTAGTTATATTCCTGTACATAGGGGCAGTATTATAGTAGTTATATTCTTGTACATAGGGGGCAGTATTATAGAAGTTATATTCTTGTGCATAGGGGGCAGTGTTATAGTAGTTATATTCTTGTACATAGGGGGCAGTATTATAGTAGTTATATTCCTGTACATAGGGGGCAGTATTATAGTAGTTATATTCCTGTACATAGGGGGCAGTATTATAGTAGTTATATTCCTGTACATAGGGGGCAGTATTATAGTAGTTATATTCCTGTACATAGGGGGCAGTATTATAGTAGTTATATTCTTGTACATAGGGGGCAGTATTATAGTAGTTATATTCTTGTACATAGGGGGCAGTATTATAGTAGTTATATTCTTGTACATAGGGGGCAGTATTATAGTAGTTATATTCTTGTACATAGGGGGCAGTATTATAGTAGTTATATTCCTGTACATAGGGGGCAGTATTATAGTAGTTATATTCTTGTACATAGGGGACAGTATTATAGTAGTTATATTCTTGTACATAGGGGACAGTATTATAGTAGTTATATTCTTGTACATAGGGGGCAGTATTATAGTAGTTATATTCTTGTACATAGGGGGCAGTATTATAGTAGTTCTATTCCTATACATAGGGGCAGTATTATAGTAGTTATATTCTTGTACATAGGGGGCAGTATTATAGTAGTTATATTCTTGTACATAGGGGGCAGTATTATACTAGTTATATTCTTGTACATAGGGGGCAGTATTATAGTAGTTATATTCTTGTACATAGGGGGCAGTATTATAGCAGTTATATTCTTGTACATAGGGGCAGTATTATAGTAGTTATATTCTTGTACATAGGGGGCAGTATTATAGTAGTTATATTCTTGTACATAGGGGGCAGTATTCTATAATGTTATTGTTAGTACAGGAATCATATTTAATATGTCATAGTTTGTGGTTCCAACCTTCGCTGTATTATAAATTGTCAACAATCTCCTATATCTCCTTTCATCTGATTTTCTTATTAAATAAAAGCATAATTTGGGTCTTTGCCTCTTCCGCCAGTTATTTCCTATTACACTTGTGCTGTGTTAGACATAAGCTGCAGACAGATGAGTGACAGCCGGAGCTGAGGCGTTTGTTTTGCTTGATTGTAAATCACAAATTATATAAAACACTCATTAATTTTCTTCTGAGACGATCAATGTTTTTATTTCCAAACATGATGGCGGTATAATCTCTATAATAGCGGCATTGAGAGAGTGATTGGCAGATATCGGAAATTGGCGGGATGTGAGGAACGTTATATATTCAATCTTGAATTGTTTTACAGCTTCGATCCAAAGAGAGCCGTGCAGCAGCTGCGAGCGTGTGGCGTCCTGGAGACCATCCGGATCAGTGCCGCAGGCTACCCCTCCAGGTATGTGGCCCCTCTTATCACCCCCCCCATTACTTCTTAACTTTTAACCTTTGCTAACCTTGATACCTTAATGCCCCAATGTCTGCCATGAAGTCTGCAATGACTATTCCCCTATTACGCTCTGTCAAAGGCAGACTCTGATAAGAAATCAAACACAAAAAACTATTGTTCATTTTTTTTTCCGTCTTCATCTTTTCAAAATAATAAAGGTTTTTCAACATCTTACATGTCACTTTAATTGGTTCTATTGAAAAAAAAACAAAAAACGCAATTCATCCCTGAAAAAACAAGCCCACACGGGCCACATCAATGGAAGAATACTGGTGTTGAGAGTGTTCACACAGGACTGATAGAAGGCTGGATGCCTCATTGAGAATGAAATAATGTTACAATAAATGTGTTTCTTAATTCAATGTTCAGTGGGGACAGGGGGGGGGGGGTCCGACTACTGGGGTCTTTAATGATCATTGGAAGAAGGGACAAAGCCTTCACTTTCTCTGTCAAGTATGTTGCCTTGTGGCTTCCAAGCACTGATCCTATCCGCCAGTCACTGGTCAGACGTGTAACATTTATATCCCATCCAATAACTTAGTGTTTAAGGAAATCTCCCATCAAAATCCATCCTGATAACCCAGGGACATTACTCATAGATCCAGGCACCGGGACTGTGGGATCTTCTTATATCTGTTATCCAGTGCCTTCCTCCTAATATAAACTTTTATGCTAATGAGACTGAAGAGTTCTTGGAGGTTTTACCGGAGACCCTCCGTGCTGCAGCTTCACAGGCTGTTACACTACCCTCCTCCCCCTGCTCCCTCTGAATTTTCCCTGCTTGATGTAATCTCAGACAGTGGGAGTTGAAAGTGCTCCTGCACAGTGTGGAACTACAGCACGGAGGAGCTCTGGTAACCCCCCTCAGGGAACACTTCAAGCTCATTAGCACAATTTTAAAAGTTGATTTTAGATGTAAGGAGACCATGCATAACAAATATACGAAGATTGTCACAGTTTATCATGATGGATTTTGACTTCCTCGGGTCAGGAAAGAAATGTTTTTTCTAGAATACCCTCTTTTATGTGAAATCTCATCAGTTTACTTAAAAAAAGAATTTCCGCCTAAGTCATGTGACAATGAGCAGAGAGGAGTCATATTTTGACTAAGATGACTCTACTAGAGGGGTCGGGAAGAATCGGTGTGGGATTTGTATTTCCTGTATCTCTTTGTAGTTGGCATGGTAATTTTTTAGAGATGGTTTAGGGATTATGTGTTTGTTTTGTTTTTATGGTGTTTATCTCTTTTTTTACAAAAAGGAAAAAAAATGAATAAAGATTTATATGAAAGGGAAAAAAAAAGTTTAGAGGCTGCAGAGGGGAGAGTCACTTGAGACGACTCTACCTGCAGTTCTGTAGGACCTAGAAAGTGAGTGTTGTATTGCACATAAGATTCTTATCTTTTAGTTGGCATCAGGCTTGTGGTTCTGTGAGCTACAGAACGGGAGATACCAACAGGTAAAGAAATAGGTTGAGACTGTGTCTCTAACTGCCCGTGTCTCCAGTTCTGTAGCTCACAGAACCACAAGGTTCTGCTCAGATAAGGGTTGGGGTTTAGTAGCCTTTGCCTATTGTAGGCTGGGCACAGGAGAGGCTCCTTCTACAGCCAGTTGTCTGACAGCTAGCCCGGGCACAATGGAGGGGCTCCTGCTGCAGCCAATTGTATTATAACCAGACATGTGAGTTAATCTCCTAATTCTGAGTTTCATCTTTGACTGAGATAAGGGGCAGGGCTAGTAGTATTTGCCCTATTATAGAAAGGGCACAAGGGAGCGGCTCCAGCTGCAGCCAGTTGTCTTAAAGCCAGGCCCAGGAGTTAAACTCCAGATTCTCAGTTACATTTTTGACTGAGCTTCAGTTCTCAAATAAAGGGTGAGGCCTGGTAGTCCTTGCCCTATTGTAGAGAGGTCACAGGTGAAAGGTTCCTGCTGCTGCAGCCGGTTCTCTTACAGCCAGACACAGGGGTTAAACGCCTAATTTTCAGTCACATGTTTGACTGGAGTCAGTTCACAAGTAACAAATGGAGCCCTACTGTAAACAGGGCACATGGTAGAGGCTCCTGTTGCAGCCAGTTGTCTTACAGCTTGGCACAGGGTAGAGGCTCCTGTTGTAGCCAGTTGTCTTACAGCTAGGCACAGGGTAGAGGCTCCTGTTGCAGCCAGTTGTCTTACAGCTAGGCACAGGGTAGAGGCTCCTGTTGCAGCCAGTTGCCTTACAATTAGGCACAGGGTAGAGGCTCTTGTTGCAGCCAGTTGTCTTACAGCTAGGTACAGGGCACAGGGCAGAGGCTCTTGTTGCAGCCAGTTGTCTTACAGCTAGGCACAGGGTAGATCCTCCTGTTGCAGTCCGTTGTCTTACAGCTAGGCACAGGGTAGAGGCTCCAGTTGCAGCAAGTTGTCTTACAGCTAGGCACAGGGTAGATCCTCCTGTTGCAGCCAGTTGTCTTACAGCTAGGCACCAGGTAGAGGCTCCTGTTGTAGCCAGTTGTCTTACAGCTAGGCACCAGGTAGAGGCTCCTGTTGTAGCCAGTTGTCTTACAGCTAGGCACAGGGCAATACTGGTATATTTTTTGGTGCTTTTTATATGTTTAGTGTCCATTTAAGATCAGATAGTATTATAGCTATGTTCTGTTTTCTAGGTGGACCTATCATGACTTCTTCGTTAGATACCGTGTATTGATGACGAAGAAAGATCTTTCCCAATCTGACAAGAAAATCACCTGCAAAAACCTTTTGGAGCATCTTATAAAGGTGACGCACAGAACACAAGTGATATGGAGGTCACTCTGTTAGATCTCTGTCCAGATCTTGGAATAGCCCCTGGGTCGGTAGGGGCTTTGGGGTGTCCCTTCCCCATATGAGGAGACCACTAGTATTACTAATAGCTGATGTAACATTGTTGCCAGTAACTTGTATCAGGGTCATGAATTAGTAATATTGTGCTGCCATGTTGTAGCCCATTCATGTTACTAGACATGGGGGTCTAGGGGGTCAGATGGGCACCATGATCAGCTTTATATGAGGGGGTGTAGCTGATTTGGACTCGCCCCTTTACCTTCACACTAGAGGTATACACTGGGAGTATAACCAGTACAACCAGCGGTGTGAATGACTGTTCTGAACATATATATTGGGTTTTATCAGGATCCAGACAAGTTCCAGTTTGGACGCACAAAGATCTTTTTCCGTGCCGGACAAGTGGCTTATCTGGAGAAGCTGCGCGCTGATAAGTTCCGCGCCGCCACCATTATGATACAGAAAACCGTACGCGGCTGGTTACAGAGACTGAAATATAAGAGGATGAAAGCGGCGGCCATCACCATCCAAAGATACACAAGGGGATATCTAGCCCGCAGGTATGATGAGATTCATCCTTATATACAGGAGATCCCCAGGTTATACCGACTGTACATATATCATTATATACAGGAGATCCCCAGGTTATACCAGCTGTACATATATCATTATATACAGGAGATTCCCAGGTTATACCAGCTGTACATATATCATTATATACAGGAGATCCCCAGGTTATACCAGCGGTACATATATCATTATATACAGAGATCCCCAGGTTATACCAGCTGTACATATATCATTATATACAGGAGATCCCCAGGTTATACCAGCGGTACATATATCATTATATACAGAGATCCCCAGGTTATACCAGCTGTACATATATCACTATATACAGGAGATCCCCAGGTTATACCGGCTGTACATATATCATTATATACAGGAGATCCCCAGGTTATACCAGCAGTACATATATCATTATATACAGGAGATCCCCAGGTTATACCAGCGGTACATATATCATTATATACAGGAGATCCCCAGGTTATACCGGCTGTACATATATCATTATATACAGGAGATCCCCAGGTTATACCAGCTGTATATATATCATTATACACAGGAGATCCCCAGGTTATACCAGCTGTACATATATCACTATATACAGGAGATCCCCAGGTTATACCGGCAGTACATATATCATTATATACAGGAGATCCCCAGGTTATACCAGCTGTACATATATCATTATATACAGGAGATCCCCAGGTTATACCAGCTGTACATATATCATTATATACAGGAGATCCCCAGGTTATACCAGCTGTACATATATCATTATACACAGGAGATCCCCAGGTTATACCAGCTGTACATATATCATTATACACAGGAGATCCCCAGGTTATACCAGCTGTACATATATCATTATACACAGGAGATCCCCAGGTTATACCGGCTGTACATATATCATTATATACAGGAGATCCCCAGGTTATACCGGCTGTACATATATCATTATATACAGGAGATCCCCAGGTTATACCGGCTGTACATATATCATTATATACAGGAGATCCCCAGGTTATACCGGCTGTACATATATCATTATATACAGGAGATCCCCAGGTTAT
This sequence comes from Engystomops pustulosus, assembly GCF_040894005.1. Taxonomy (NCBI): domain Eukaryota; kingdom Metazoa; phylum Chordata; class Amphibia; order Anura; family Leptodactylidae; genus Engystomops; species Engystomops pustulosus. Next base: position 11,938,502 of record NC_092411.1, on the reverse strand, counting down.
ACCGGCTGTACACATATCATTATATACAGGAGATCCCCAGGTTATGCCAGCTGTACATATATCATTATATACAGGAGATCCCCAGGTTATACCGGCTGTACATATATCATTATATACAGGAGATCCCCAGGTTGTATCGGCTGTACATATATCATTATATACAGGAGATCCCCAGGTTATACCGGCTGTACATATATCATTATATACAGGAGATCCCCAGGTTATACCGGCTGTACATATATCATTATATACAGGAGATCCCCAGGTTATACGAACTGTACATATATCATTATATACAGGAGATCCCCAGGTTATACCAGCTGTACATATATCATTATATACAGGAGATCCCCAGGTTATGCCAGCTGTACATATATCATTATATACAGGAGATCCCCAGGTTATACCGGCTGTACATATATCATTATATACAGGAGATCCCCAGGTTATACCGGCTGTACATATATCATTATATACAGGAGATCCCCAGGTTATACGAGCTGTACATATATCATTATACACAGGAGATCCCCAGGTTATACCGGCTATACATATATCATTATATACAGGAGATCCCCAGGTTATACCGGCTGTACATGTATCATTATATACAGGAGATCCCCAGCTTATACCGGCTGTACATATATCATTATATACAGGAGATCCCCAGGTTATACCAGCTGTACATATATCATTATATACAGGAGATCCCCAGGTTATACGAGCTGTACATATATCATTATATACAGGAGATCCCCAGGTTATACCGGCTGTACATATATCATTATATACAGGAGATCCCCAGGTTATACCGGCTGTACATATATCATTATATACAGGAGATCCCCAGGTTATACTAGCTGTACATATATCATTATATACAGGAGATCCCCAGGTTATACCAGCTGTACATATATCATTATATACAGGAGATCCCCAGGTTATACGAGCTGTACATATATCATTATATACAGGAGATCCCCAGGTTATACCGGCTGTACATATATCATTATATACAGGAGATCTCCAGGTTATACCGGCTGTACATATATCATTATATACAGGAGATCCCCAGGTTATACCGGCTGTACATATATCATTATATACAGGAGATCTCCAGGTTATACCGGCTGTACATATATCATTATATACAGGAGATCCCCAGGTTATAGCGGCTGTACATATATCATTATATACAGAAGATCCCCAGGTTATACCAGCTGTACATATATCATTATATACAGGAGATCCCCAGGTTATACCGGCTGTACATATATCATTATATACAGGAGATCCCCAGGTTATACCGGCTGTACATATATCATTATATACAGGAGATCCCCAGGTTATACCGGCTGTACATATATCACTATATACAGGAGATCCCCAGGTTATACCAGCTGTACATATATCATTATATACAGGAGATCCCCAGGTTATACCAGCTGTACATATATCATTATATACAGGAGATCCCCAGGTTATACCGGCTGTACATATATCATTATATACAGGAGATCCCCAGGTTATACCGGCTGTACATATATCACTATATACAGGAGATCCCCAGGTTATACCAGCTGTACATATATCATTATATACAGGAGATACATCATGCTCCTTTCACTATATATAAGATGATAACTGACCGACCATGTAGACGCACGTCCTGTTGTCAAAGCTTTTGTCGGTATTTTTTCCATGATTTCTGGTAGATTGGCCGACCATCTCCGCAAGACGAGAGCCGCCATCTCCTTCCAGAAACAATACCGAATGATCCGAGTGTATCGGGTCTACCGGAGGATCCGGAGAGCGGCGATCACCATCCAGTCCTATACGCGAGGCATGTTTGATAGAAGAGCGTATCGGGAGGTAATGTATCACATTCATCTCGTATAGTAACAATGTATGGTCTGCCCCTCCCTTCTGCCCTGGTTCTCCTACTTTCCCAATTTTCGGCGCGTGCTGTACTGAGCTCGGTGCCGGTATTGGGCAGGTTTTATTTGTGACCTCCATCAATGTAGACCGCTCCCTGCACTAGTGTTTGCTAGGATCCAGCCAGGGTGCAGGTGATTGCCCGCATTCTCCACCAAATTTTGACCTTCCTCATGTTCTCTCTGCTGAGGTGCAGAAATACAAGTCCCTAAATTTTTGTAAATTTTTGGAGAATGCCGAATAGAATTTAATTTCTTTCCGATTTTCAGCTCCTGCTTCAGCACAAAGCGAAGGTGATCCAGAAGCACCTGAGAGGATGGGCCGCCCGCAAGAACTTTATCAAGTTCCGGAGCGCTGCCATTGTCATCCAGTGCTACTTCCGCAGGATGATGGCCCGACGGGAGCTCAAGCAGCTGAAGATTGAGGCCAGGACGGCCGAGCACTTCAAGAAGCTGAGCGTGGGCATGGAGAACAAAGTGGTGCAGCTGCAGAGGAAGATCGACGAACAGGTAACAGATAGAACCTCATATGTGCATACTCCGGAGCTGCGCTCAGAATTCTGCACTGCTGAGCTTCACAACAAGTGGGAGAGTTTCTGTTTTATTATGATTCATGGCAGGATGGAATTAGCAAGAGCAAGATCTATTCAGAGACTGAACAAGCAGAGAGTGGTGAGAGGTTTTAGCTGCAGAATTGTGAGTGCAGCTCTGGAGCAAAAATACAGATGGAAACTAAGGACAAGTATAAATTTAAAATGAAAATTTGTATGAAGATATATACTCAACTCACCTATAGAATCCCTGGGACTTTTATTCCTTATGTTAACTGTGTATGTGACTCTGAATCAAATGATTGGCCTCACTGGTGATGTTTACAGCGCATCTACCATCAAGCATGAAAAAATAGGGGTACTTACTCCTAGATCCATAGATTTGTTCTCCTCCCTTTTGAAATCAATTTTTAAAATTACGCTAATTAGGGAGAATTACTCAGGGGGTGTTACCAGAACCCCTCCGTGCTCTATCTTCACAGGCTGTTACACTGTGTAGGAGTAATTCCCCCCCCCCCCCCCCAGTGTGAGACTTCAGGGGAGACAAGTAACAGCTCATGAAGCTGCACCACAGAGAAACCTTCAGGATCATTAGAATACTTTTGAAAATTGATTTAATAAGGGAGGAGACCGTGGATAACAGAAATTAGAAGATGACCACAGTCACTAGGCCTGGATCAATGAGTAAGTGTCCCTGGTTTATCAGGATGTATTCTGATAGGAAATTTCCTTTAAAGGGAACCTGTCACCAGGTTACCCCACTAAACTACCAGTTTACCTTTAAAAAAAAATCTCCCGCAAAGTCAGGCAAATATGACTCTTCTCACCTCATTTTCACATGAGATGAGTCAAGTTTAGTTGTTGAAGTAGTAAAGTCATTTCAGAACCCCATGTTTCTTTGGTTCTATAGCACCTAGAAACAAGCTTTTTGTGTCTTATTAAATAGAAGGATCTCATCTTTCTGACGACATTGGGCTTATGGCTTTGTTTCCATACACTGTAGAAAAAGATCCAATTCCTGCCTTATTTTTAGCTGCCTCTATGTCCAGTTCTGTAGCTCACAGAAATCTGAAAGATGAGATTCTTATCTCTAATATGACACCAGCAGTGTGTTTCTAGGTTCTGTAGAACATAGGGGCATCTGACTTGCCTCTCCCCGTTCAACCACTAAACTTGACTCATCTGAGAATGAGGTGAGACGAGTCATATTTGCCTGAGTTTGGGGAAGATTTTTTTTTTTTTTATAGGGAAGTTCATACGGTTTCACATAAAAGATTCTAGAAAGGACATTTCATACTCGACCTGCAAGGCCTGGTAGTTTAGAGGGGTAAAACCTGGTGACGTGTGCACGTGACTACAGAAACCAGTGATTGGATCAGAACCATTAACTTACCCTTTAAGTGAACGATTTCCCCTATGGTTTTTGGCATAATATAAAGTTTTTTCACAACGACCAAACTCCATAAGAACAGAACGGTATCTCACCCAGTAATTAATTACCGCCACCCTCCACAGACTCGGCATCCGCCGTTTCTTCGTTGCGATGTGGGATTATTTGTAACACTTAAAGCCCGCGGAGCGGAGAACAATGAGCCGGCTATGATTTACGATAGCGGCCGCTCCGACTCTTTGTCACCGCGTGGAGTACATTCTCTTATCAGCTGTAGGGGACACGGGGCAATTTACACTCCTCGTTTTCACAGTGGAATCGGCTCCATAAGATTATTTCGGTATTTGTTCTGATTCGCTGTTGGCGCTGTGCTCCGGGGATAACCCGACTTATTTCTCAATTCTCAGGGCTCTTGGCTTTTTTTGGTACTTTAATACTAAATAATATTCTTTTATAGACAATTTAGTTGAGAAAGCCAAGTTTTTTCGCAAAACATTTGACAAAAGTTGTGCATTTTGAAAAAAAGAACCTGGGTTGGGGGTGGGGCTTACTGGGAGGGGCGTGGCCTCATGCAAGCAAAAAAATGTATTACAATTTTCACCCAAAATGCGCTGTAAATCAGGTACGATTCTTCTAATTTTCCTCTTAGTGTTCCATTTTTTTACTTTACCTTTTGTTACAAATCTTATCACAATATTTTGGACCCTGTGTATATTGGGAACAGTGTTACTTATTATTCCACAATATGTTATTTCTTTGTTACTTTATCTCCTTTCGTTGTGATAGCTAGGTGAATAACTCTCTGTCCAGGCTGTGCATGAAGCAGCTCTGTCTGCCTCTAGCACAGCAGGAAATCTCAGCACAACCTGAAGCCACTATCAGGATGCAGGTGCAGAGCTCAGTATCCAGTGACATCGCCGGAGCGCCCCAGACTGATTGGCATAAGTTATAGAACTTGATATTGCTGCAATTGTGGCGTGTAGAGTTATAATAAAAAAGTCCTGAGGAGCGTAGTAAACTCATGGGAGATTACGCTTTCTTCTAAAATCAACTGTTAAAATTATGCTAATGAGCCTCCTGTAGTCCGTCTGTGCAGTAGCGTCAAAAGCTGTTACACTGTGCTGGAGCATTTCCGGCTGCCACTGTGTAAAATTGCAGCGGGCAATGGGAGGGTGATGTGCTGAAGGAGCAAGGGGAGAGGAGACTGTGTAACAGCCTGAGAAGCTACAGCATGGAGGGGCTCTATTAACCCACCTCCCCAGAGCCCTTCTGGCTCATTTAGCATAATTATAAAAGTTGATGTTAGAAGGAAGGAGGCCATGGATAAGAAATAGAAGATACCACAATCCCGGTGCCTGGATCTATGAGTAATGTCCCTGGTTTATCAGGATGGATTGTGATGGGAGATTTAATGGAAACCTACCATCAGAAATACACTGATTCCTTTAAGGGCAATGGATACCTTTTTTAGTGATTTTTTTTTTTTTTTCTGTTTCAATGAAAAATTCTGCCACTTTCTAAATAGTTAATACTGTAGATAATTGTAGTATTTTTGTGTTGTAGAGTGAGTATAACTCCTGCACACAGCTGGCTGTTCTGCTGCCCCTGACACATCACCTCTCTTAATGTTATAGTAGCACAAACATTTTTAACTTGCGAAAACCTATAACAAATACTTTTTCTGCCGACTTGATCGATCGGTGTAGAATAAGAGAATTTTACAACTTCTAAAGTTCATTTACTTTGACCATCATAGGCTTCTTTATATGTAAGATTTGTGCTCTACTAAGAAGTCCTCACCCTCTTTATACACTCAGCGCTTCTACAACAAGTGGGTGACATGAGCTTATTATATGATGGCCCCAGTCCCATCCACACAAAGGGAGAGGTGTGAGAGCGGAGCAGCCGTGATGTGTGACACGGGATACGTTGCGTGTCCTCCCACGTCTGTGTTTCGGTCTCTCTTGGTCTCTACTGATCCCTGTCCGTTTCTTTTCTTCAGAACAAAGAGCACAAAGACCTGAAGGAACAACTTGTATCCGTAACCTCGGCGCACACAGCGGAGGTGGAGAAGCTGCAGAAAGAGCTGGAGCGGCAGCGACAGAACCAGCAGGACGAGAACCAGCTCAGCAGCTTACAGGAGGAGATCCAGGCCCTCAGAGCTGAACTCACCCAGAGCCGAGACGAGAGGAAGATCACCGAGGACTTGTATGTGAGCGAGAAGCAGCAGATGCAACAGGTGACTGCCTATGTCTAATACTACTAGTATCACTACTACTACTAGTATCACTACTACTACTAGTACCACCTCCGCTATTACTACTACTACTAGTGCCACTACCACTACTAGTACCACCTCCGCTATTACTACTAGTACCACTACTGCTGCTAGTACCACCTCTGCTATTACTAGTGCCTCTACTACTACTAGTACCACTACTGCTGCTAGTACCACCTCTGCTATTACTACTAGTACCACTACTGCTGCTAGTATCACCTGTTATTACTAGTGCCTCTACTACTACTAGTACCACTACTGCTGCTAGTACCACCTCCGCTATTACTAGTGCCTCTACTACTACTAGTACCACTACTGCTGCTAGTACCACCTCTGTTATTACTAGTGCCTCTGCTACTACTAGTACCACTACTGCTGCTAGTACCACCTGTTATTACTAGTGCCTCTACTACTACTAGTACCACTACTGCTGCTAGTACCACCTCCGCTATTACTAGTGCCTCTACTACTACTAGTACCACTACTGCTGCTAGTACCACCTCTGTTATTACTAGTGCCTCTACTACTACTAGTACCACTACTGCTGCTAGTACCACCTCCGCTATTACTAGTGCCTCTACTACTACTAGTACCACTACTGCTGCTAGTACCACCTCTGCTATTACTAGTGCCTCTACTACTACTAGTACCACTACTGCTGCTAGTACCACCTCTGTTATTACTAGTGCCTCTGCTACTACTAGTACCACTACTGCTGCTGCTAGTACCACCTCTGTTATTACTAGTGCCTCTGCTACTACTAGTACCACTACTGCTGCTAGTACCACCTCTGCTATTACTAGTGCCTCTACTACTACTAGTACCACTACTGCTGCTAGTACCACCTCCGCTATTACTAGTGCCTCTACTACTACTAGTACCACTACTGCTATTACTACTGCTACTAGTGCCACTACCACTACTAGTACCAACTCCGCTATTACTACTGCTACTAGTGCCACTACCACTACTAGTACCAACTCCGCTATTACTAGTGCCACTATTACTACTAGTACAACCTCTGCTATTACTAGTGCCTCTACTACTACTACTTGTACCACTACTGCTACTAGTACCACCTTTGTTATTACTAGTGCCTCTACTACTACTAGTACCACTACTGCTACTAGTACCACCTCCGCTATTACTAGTGCCACTACTACTACTAGTACCACTACTGCTACCAGTACCACCTCCGCTATTACTAGTGCCTCTACTACTACTAGTACCACTACTGCTGCTAGTACCACCTCCGCTATTACTAATGCCACTACTACTACTAGTACCACTACTGCTGCTAGTACCACCTCCGCTATTACTAGTGCCACTACTACTACTAGTACCACTACTGCTGCTAGTACCACCTCTGCTATTACTAGTGCCACTATTACTACTAGTACCACTACTGCTGCTAGTACCACCTCTGTTATTACTAGTGCCTCTACTACTACTAGTACCACTACTGCTGCTAGTACCACCTCCGCTATTACTAGTGCCACTACTACTACTAGTACCACTACTGCTGCTAGTACCACCTCCGCTATTACTACTAGTACCACTACTGCTGCTAGTACCACCTCCGCTATTACTAGTGCCTCTACTACTACTAGTACCACCTCCGCTATTACTAGTGCCACTACTACTACTTGTACCACTACTGCTACCAGTACCACCTCCGCTATTACTAGTGCCACTACTACTACTAGTACCACTACTGCTACTAGTACCACCTCTGCTATTACTAGTGCCACTACTACTACTTGTACCACTACTACTACTAGTACCACCTCCGCTATTACTACTAGTACCACTACTGCTGCTAGTACCACCTCTGTTATTACTAGTGCCTCTACTACTACTAGTACCACTACTGCTACCAGTACCACCTCCGCTATTACTAGTGCAACTACTACTACTAGTACCACTACTGCTACTAGTACCACCTCCGCTATTACTAGTGCCACTACTACTACTAGTACCAATACTGCTACTAGTACTACCTCCGCTATTACTAGTGCCACTACTACTACTAGTACCAATACTGCTACTAGTACTACCTCCGCTATTACTAGTGCCACTACTACTACTAATACCACTACTGCTACCAGTACCACCTCTGCTTTTACTAGTGCCACTACTACTACTAGTACCAATACTGCTACTACCACCTCCGCTATCGCTACTACTACTACTACCACCTTCTCGCTATTACTACTACTACTAGTACCACCTCCGCTATTACTACTACTACTACTAATAGTACCACCTCCGCTATTACTAGTGCCACTAGAACTTATACAACCACTATTTCTACTACTACTAGCATTGCTACCACTGCTACTACTGCTATCTCTTCCATACTATACTATACTCCACAACTTCTACACTACTACAACTACCTGCTCTGCTATTATTAGTGCGATTGCTACTACTATCTCTTCCAATGTTAGTATATCTACTACCACCACTATTACTGCAGCTATTATACCTACTACCACCATTACTATAGCTATTATACCTACTACCACCATTACTATAGCTATTATACCTACTACCACCATTACTATAGCTATTATACCTACTACCACCACTATTAATACAGCTATTATACCTAATACCATTACCATTATTACTTCCACGACTCCATTACTTCTATCACTAATTTTACTATTACTACCACCAACACCACTGCCACATCTTCTATAACTAGTGCCACTTCTACTACTATCATTACCACCACTACTACCTCTTCTTATATTCGTATCTCTACTACTACCACTATGTCTACAGTTGCTGACACTTCTATCACTACTACTATTATCACCACCACCAACAATACTACTACTACCGCCTCCTCTGCTATTACTAGTGCCACTGTAATTGATACAACCACTATTTCTACTACAATGTATCTACTACTACCAATGTTCACACAACTACTTTTACCCCCAATACCACTACTACTACTCCCACCATACTAGTATTTCAGCGTCCACTATTACTGTCACCACCAACCCTACTGCTACCAATTCTACAACCGCCACTAGTACTACTGTCGCCAAATTATGAGTAACACTTTGCTACCACAATAGGCAATGTACTCCATACAGTTTATGATAAAACTGATTGCAATAGACACCTGAGCTCCCCCTAGTGGTGGCTTCAAACAGGCACAATTTAATTATAATGATACTTAACATCACTCTTCTTTTTGTTTATCCTTCTTTTAGAGAATATCTGAACTAGAAGTGGAAAACTCTCAGCTCAAAGAGGAAAAAGAAGAACTTAATAATCAAATCCTCCTAAGTTCTGAAGGTAGAACATTACAGGGAACTGTATTTCTTGTTAACATATCAGTGACACCAAGGCTGCCGGCCACTCCTCTCTCCAAAACTAGGGGGGAAGTTACTACCTGGAGACCTGTAGTAAAAGAGGAATATACTAAAGGGTTAATCAAGCTCATAAGCGTCTCCTCTATTTTCTATGGCTCCAATCACTAGTGTGAATGGAGCCAAAACAACATGTTTTGAAAGATAAGGATACTTATGTCCTCTGGGAATTAAAGGGATTGTCCACTTTCAGCAAATAATTGATATGGTTTGTGTATGGAAAAGTTATAGATATTTTCAATAGGTGCATGGCTCGTTATAACACACAGATCTGATTACTCTCTGTGATACTAACGAGCCGTGCACCTGTGTGACATCACATGACCATGGTCAGATTTTTGTCCAGCCAAAGTAAACATAGAAGCTTTGTATAGTAGGCCAGCAAGCAGAGATCTAGAAAACTGTGAGGAATTGATACAAAAGTACAGGCAGTTCCCGGGTTACATACAATATAGGTTCCATATGTTTGAATTTGTATGTAAGTCGAAACTGTATATTTTATAATTGTAGATCCAGCCGAAAAAAAAAAATTTTGCCCCAGTAACAATTGTAGTTTCAACATTTTTTGCTGTAATGGGACCAAGGATTATCAATAAAGCTTCATTACAGACACCTTACAGCTGATTATTACAGTCTGGGACTATAGTAACATCCAGAGGTCATATTGGGCAGAGGGGTCCGTCTGTAACTAGGGGTCGTCTGTAAGTCGGTTGTCCGCCTGCATATTGGAAAATTGTATAACTTTTTCTTGCACAAACCATATCAATTATTTGCTGAAAGGTGGACAACCCCTTTAAATCTCCCTTCTTCCACTTCAAGGCACAGGCACTCCTCAGCCAGGTGTGCATGTGTGTGAGGGTGTATGGTTCCAGCATTGTAGACGTCTCCCATTCTTCTGCACTGCCCAGGAGCCTCAGGGGTTTTTCCCCTTTAACTCCAGGTACATGATCTGTGGTTTATTATTACCGAGTGCCTGAACAGTTCTATGTTAATTTGGTAAATGTTTCATTTCATTTTGCTAATTCTGTGCTGCTTTGAAATTCCTGTTGCTTTTGATAGGTCAAATGAGATTGTGATACCTTTTAATGGCTTTTTATGTGCTGCATTGGACACGGGCAGATACCAGGCGTCCATTACCCTGAGGGCGCGTTCCCACGTTGCGTTTTGGTCGTGTTTTCATTGCGTTTGAGACGCATTACAACAGCTGAGGAGAGGTGATTTGCCTGATTACAATACCGTTTACGTTTGTTAACGCAATGTTAACACATGTATTAACACGGTGTTAACACATGCATTAACATCGTGTTTACGGTGCGTTTTGTAAACGGAAATGCTAACAGTGATATAATTAGGCAAATCACCCCTCCTCAGCTGTTGTATATGCGTTTCACACGCGACGAAAACGCAGGTCTAAACGCAACTTGTGAATGCGCCCTCAGTCTCTTGATTGAACTCTTTGTAAATCGAAATTTCTTCCTTTTTAAGATGAGCTTACCCAGAGCGCACTCAAGGAAAACCAGGAAATCCGCAAGGACCTGGAAGAAGAGCGAGCCCGCCACCAGAACCTAGTGAAGGAATACACACGACTGGAGCAGAGATATGACAACCTGCGGGAGGAGGTCACCCTCATCAAGGTCAGTAATGGCATAACCATAGCACACGTTCAGTATAGGGACTCAGAGGGAACCTGTCAGCAGAAATTGTCCTAATAAACCACTACTAGTATGTCATCAAGCAGCTGAACTCCTTCTAGATCATGTCTATTTCATCGTCCAAAAATCAACTTTGAAGTGACATGTAATTTGGTTGTATAAAGTCAAGGAGGCGGAAAGTTTAAGAGCATTAATGGCGTTTTTGGTCCGTTTTTAAGCAGTCCGTTAAAAAACGCATGCATTAAAAAATGCATCCTTTTTTTACCATTTTTAATTAAGATAATTGGTAAAACCTGTCAAAAACGGATGCGTTTTCAAAAAAGGCATGCTTAAAAACGGACCAAAAACGGGTTCAAAACGCCATACGTGGCATCACCCTAACACTGAAGTCAAGCTCTCCTCACGTCCTGTATCCAGACACATCACTAACCAGATTTCCTTCATTCTCAAGTGAGGAGAGCTTGACTTCAGCGTTGAGCTCTCTGCCTCCATGACTTTATACAACTAATTTACAATCTCACTTCAAAGTTGATTTTATGGATGATGCCACTGTGCTGGGCCATGAAACATACTTGGAAGTTGTTTATCTGCATCGTAACACACTGGTAATGGTTAATGAGGTCAATTTCTGATGACAGGTTCCCTTTAAACTAAATCTACCACCAGGATGAAGGATTGTAAACCAAGCACACTGACTGGTGTGTGACCCCTCTGGCAGGATTTGCACTTATTTAAGCTTTTTATGCCCTTGTTTTTACAAAAAGAAGGCTTTCAAAATTATGCAAAGAAGCCTGAAGGGCTCTGGGCTTAATTAACATCTATGGAGCCCGTAGCCCCTCAAGCTCATTTGCATAATTTAAATTTTTTAAAAAAAACAAGGACATAAAAAGCTAAAAGAAGAGCAGATTCTGCCAGAGGGTGCACACACTAGAATGTCCGTGTGCTTGGTTTACTATCCCTTATCCTGGTGGTAGATGTCCTTTAAAGGCGATGTTTAGGTTTTTAAAAAAACTTGTCTGCTTTCTTTCAAAAACAGCTTTGCACATGACCGTAGGTAGTGCAGGATATTGCATCTCCGCTCCATTCATTTCTATACAGCTGAGCTGCAATACCGGCACGAGCCATGGTCAGGTGTGGCGCTGTTTTTGGAAGAAAGCAACGACATTGCAGAAAGTTTAGGTTATAACGGTACCTATGACAACTATCCTGGACAGGTATCTTAGGAGTGACATAACATGGGGCTCCGCTCCTTGCAGTCCATGGTAATCATGTAATGGAGTTGGGTTTAGAATCTGATCCAAACTCACAGGGTCACAGGGTGCGCCCCCTCTCCTTCCCTTGACCTTAACACTGACTGACCTGCTGTAGACTCCTTGTGAGAAATTTCATATAATTCATTTTCTGACATCTATTATAGCAAACACCGGGACATCGCAGAAACCCCTCCAACCAAAGCAGCCTGGAGTCCGATTCCAACTACCCCTCAATATCCACCTCTGAAATAGGAGACACAGAAGACACCATAATGGAGGTGGAGGTAAGTGCACGATAATATCACCCACATAGGTGTCCGTGTTCCAAAATATCGGGGCTCATTTACTTAGCGTCCGAACGCCGCACTTTCGTCAGGTTTCCCTAATATTTCCGTTTTGCTCCGAATTGCCCCGGGATTTTGGTGCGCCTGATCGGATTTTGGCGCATCGCCGCCGGCTTGCATGCAACTGAAAAGGGGTGGGGGCGGGTGTCGGACAACCCATCAGATTCGGACAAACCGTGGAATTTAAAAAAGGATTTGTATCGCAAGATCAGCACTTGCATGCACCAGGAAGATGCAGGTGAACTCCGCCGGACCTCGGAGCAGAAGCAACACCTGCAGGAACTCATGAGGACACCTGCATGATATTAGTGAATCGTGCTGGACCCGAATCCTCATCGGACAACGCACCGCGGGATCACGGGTAAGTAAATCCGCCCCATTATGTTTACAGGGGTATTAAAACTTCTGCAAGGATTCATTGTCTACTTGTGGGGTGCCATGGCCTTGTGCACCCCAAATGGTGATCACATTGTTTCCTTCACAAACTCCTAACAGGAAGCCGGGCTGGAGAAGGCTGCCATGGACATGACTCTGTTCCTGAAGCTCCAGAAGAGGGTGAGAGAGCTGGAGCTGGAGAGGAAGAAGCTACAGCACCAACTGGACAAGAAAGAACAAGAGGAAAATAAAAAGGCTCAGGTAACAGCATTGCAGGATGAAATCCATATCAAGTCTTACAAAAGCCTGACACTTCCTGTTTTGTAGAGATCACTTCTCAGTAGTCTTCTCCTTATTATCACAGGCAGGATTACACTGACTGCTAATACCTAAATAAAGACAATGCAGAATCAAATATTCATCTCCCTTCACAACGAGAACACTGAGCTTCACACTTCTTGTTCCGTCAAGATCACTTTTCATCATCATCATCAACACAGTATAGATGAAACTAGCAGTTAATGCCTGTATATAGATAACACAGGATCCACTATTCACGTTTGGTGTTGTCACAGCCCCACATACCTCCCACCCCCACCCTTCCTGCACAAAGAGCACAGAGCATGCCCACAACAAGCACAGAGCATGCCCACAACACTCTCCCCTTTAAGTCAATGACTCATCTCCAGGCTACAGATTCCTATGGGCCATGTGGTTGCTGTAAAGCAAATAGTTGAATTCTATTAACAGCAGGTGCAGCCACACACTAAACATATCTTTCAAAACTGCTATTAAGCAGCAAGACAACTATCCCTATGTTGTTCCCCCTTATGCCTGTAAAGTTCCACTGTCTGTTTGTTAAGTTTACTCAACATCTATGGTTATTCATGTTCTTCCAGTTCATCCATGTCACTCTTCCGGCTTTCTCTTTTGCTGAGCCAACTAGGGTCTACTACCTCATTCACCTCTCCCTTCAGGAAACAGAGAGGCTGTGTGACTCGCTGAAGAGAAATGGAGCCCATCATTCCTTCTCCCTCAGGAGTTCTCTTTTAGCGAGTCCCTACATCCAGCGTGAGGCAGGAATGAGCTGTAGGTGTGGCTGTGCACATAGGTGCTGAGGCAACGGACTGTAGAACTTTACAGGCATGGGGAGGAACAATATAGGGATAGTTGTACTGCTGTATAATAGTAGCTTTCAAAGATCTGTTTAGTTAGTGTTTCAAGTGACAGGTTACCTTTAAGACCAAGTAAATTGAAGACTGCATTGTGCGATTTACTAGACACTTCCACACAATTTCCAAAATTTAAGGGATAAAGTTCACGTAACGTAAGGCTTTAAAGACTCAATCATCCCTGTCCACTAATGTGCCTGTATTACGCTGTATTATCCCTTGTGTCTCCAGGTCATCGAGACAGCAAATGACCGTGACACAGACATCGCCTACAACAACCTGAAGGTAAGGCACCAGATACTGTGTATAACTTTATGTGAAAACTTTATTTTACATCCACCTACAGTACATCACCAACGCAGAAGGTTGTGTCTCTATGGTAACAGACAACAAACTCTCTACGTAGTCTGACCCTGCAGTCGTGAGATACTTGTATGTGATTGGCTTAGTCCATCTTTAAGCATGAAAATGATGAATTTGCTTAGCGCCTCCTGTTGGTAGAATGAGGTACAATCAGCAGTCACCTAGTAAGGGTCCTGTGTGTGTGGGCCCTTGTGTTATGGATCCACCAGCACTGACCAGGACTGGTGGCATCTAATGATCCTCCTCCCACCACTGTTTCAGAGGCAAGAACTGGAGTCTGAAAACAAGAAGCTGAAGAACGAGTTGAACGAACTGCGAAAAGCCATTGCCGATTCTGCCGGTGATGCGGACTCCGACGAGGAACCCAGCGGCTACACCCTCCTACTGAACCAGCTAAAGTCCGCCCTGGAGGAGCTGGAGGTGCGCAAGGAAGAAGTTCTCAACCTCAGGACGCAGATCGTAAACTCAGCACAGCAAAAAGATTCAGAAAAGAACACGGTGAGTAAATATTTCATACATGAGGACTTGGCGTCCCACCTGTAAATATATTTGTAGGATACATTTTTCCATTGCCACCAGTCGGTCTCCTTCCTCTTCTGGAAGCTGTAGTGTTCACTTACACAGCATGTATGGCGCCACCTGCTGCTCATAGTATAGCAACATCTATGTCCACCTAATAGGCCAAGTGCTTTTGGTCACTCACACTCAGGCACCCTTTCTACAATCATGTCACTGCACACAGAGCTTCTGTTTACTGCAGGGCAGCCAAAAGAAATAGCTTCCTGTCCTGCTTGTCAGGGAAGGAGCTTAGTGTCTATAGTAGCAAAAAAAAAGTTGCCATCTCTATTTACTACTTCCTATTTACTTACTACAGAACTAAATGTGAGTATATTTGCACTGCCAGAGGGAAAGGAGACTAAGTTTAAACTTACTGGGGACTATATTTACAGTTGCCAGAGGGGGAAGGAGACTAAGGACCTTACTGGAGAATATAATATACAGTTTAAATAGAAGATGACTAAAATGGGACCTTCTCTAGACTAAATTTAGAGCTTCCAGGAAGGAAAGGAGACTAACTTTAAACTTACTGGGGGCTATTTTTGCTGTTGCCAGATGGGGAAGGAGACTGACTAAGGAACGTACTGGAGAATATAATATACAGTTTACAAATGATGTGACTAAAATTTACAGCTGTCAGAAAGGAAAGGAGACTGACTAGATAACTTACCGAGGACTACAATTACAGCTGCCAGAGAACGAAGGAGACTGACTGGTGACAATAGAAAAATGTATCATGTGACATAGCTTTAAAGTCTTCCCACTATATTTACTCCTGCCTATTTACTGACTGTAGAGCTTAATTTGACTACATTTGCAGGTGCCAGAGGAAAAGGAGACTAAGTTTAAACTTCCTGGGGACTAAATTTGCAGTTGCCAGAGGGGGAAGGAGACTAAGGAGCTTACTGGAGAATATATTATACAGTTTGAATAAGATTTAACTAAAATGGGACCTTCTCTAGACTAAATTTACAACTTCCAGGAAGGAAAGGAGACAGACTAGGAAATTTACTGAGGTCTACATTTACAGCTGCCAGAGGAGGAAGGAGACAGACTGGTAGCAATGGGGGAAATGTATCATGTGACCTTGCCCTAAAGTCTTCCCACAATAGTGCAGAGGGGAGAAAGAGGAAAAGTGCAAGAATAGTAATAAGAAAAGATTGTAAATGTTCTTGTTTACAAAAGGTCTCATGTCTATGGTTAAATGTAATTTATTAATGTAACATATGTTTTATGCAGGACTCAGAAGCAAACTGGCCCAACAGCAACAAAGAGATGGACCAAGATGATGCCATAGAGGCGTACCACGGAGTCTGCGAGACAAATAGGTAAAGCAGGAGATGAGAAACCCCCCAGAGCGGGTCAAAGCATGGGGGGGGGGGGGGAAATATAGAAAAATGTATCTGATCCAACAAGTACCATATTTTTCGGACTATAGGCGCTCAAAAATCCTTTTATTTTCTCATAAATCAAAGGTGCGCCTTATAGTCCAGTGCGCCTTATATATGATCCCGTACTTACAGACAACAGCTGCCTTGTACTGTGCACAGGTCTGCCACCTGCTGGTCATTCACCCTTATAATCAGGTGCGCCTTATAATCCGGTGCGCCTTATATATGAACCTAGACGGTTTAGCAGGCATTTATTGATGGTGCGCCTTATAATCCGGTGCGCCTTATAGCCCAAATAAGGTAAATTATTTACTATATCCTATATATATATATATATATATATATATATATATATATATATATATATATATATATATATATATTATAGTGTTTTCTCTTCTGATGGGAGGGGCTGTGACAACCATCAGAATCTTTCTTTATGTTTGTGTCTTTCTCTGCAATCCTTTTCTCTTTTCCTTTTTTTCTGTCCTTTCTCTCCAGAAAGACTGAGGACTGGGGGTATCTGAATGAAGACGGGGAGCTGGGCCTGGCTTATCAAGGGTTAAAGCAAGTGGCCAGGTTGTCTGTCTTCTCCTTCTTCTCCTTTACTGCATTTACTGCTTCTTCTCCTGTCATTTCCTCCCTTGGCAGTCCTGTTTCTCGCCTCTTTTCTACATTGACCCCCAGTACAAAAGCTCCACCTGTCAATCTTCCATTAGGGATACCAATTTTACCGTAAAGATTTAGCCGTGTGGACCTGTCACTGGGCTGCATGGGAAACGTGGGACTTGCTGTAGATTTTTTTTTTGTTCCCGATTTTATTTTTTCCAGCATTTTTTACTTTAAGGTGTAACCGTTATTTAAGATTTTTTATAATATACTTAATTAACAAATTCTGCTTAGTTTGTAAGAAAAAAAAATTAAGCTCCTCCCTCCCATGATGCGTATTCCAGCCTGTACAGTGTGTGTCTATGGAGTCTATACATCAGCTCACATATAATCTTCCTGTGTTTGGTTAAACCGCTCTGAGAAGGGAGGATTAACCCCTTCACTTTCAGCTTGATCTTTGAAAATACTGCTCATAGCATACTACAGCCAGGGAGAGAGGAGAAAGGGATACCACTCACAGCTGCGTAACAAATAAGAAAGGAGAGAATCCTGGTTTAGAATCCTGTAGACAGATTTACCATAGCAACAGAGAAGTAACATTGTAACTAAGGGGCACATTGCAATTTTTTACTTTACAAACTAAGCAAAATTTTCTTAATGAAGTATATTAGAAAAATGTTCACAACACTCTCCCCACGCACAATATCAAAAATTATCTGAAATATCAGTTACTTACCCTTAAAAAACTCAACATTCTAACCCTTAAAATGCCAAGTAGATTTGTAGTTGTCATTTTACTATATTCATATAACCTCTAACGGGGTTAGAATGAGTTGCAAGTTATCGCCTATCCATGGCTTGCTGAGTGGTGGGGTCCACAGATTGGGATTGCTTCCATATGAATGGTGCAGCAGGTCATGCTACATTTATCTCTGTACATACATTGATCTAGCGTTTCCCCAAAATAAGACCTAGCATGATTTTTGGAGTTAAGTTGAAATATAAATCCTAGTCGGATGCGTGCACACTTCACATGGCTATTTCTTCAGAACCTTGCTCCCTAGAAATACAGTTCTGGTGTCATTTTAAAGAGGAGAGTCTCCCCTGAAATAAACATTGTTAAAGTTCTGGTCAGTTTTTATATACAGCTCCCATCCGCAACTGTAAGTTTAACTGCCGATATCTTTGTGTGTGTGGCACCTGGAAACAAAATCCTGATCCGATATTAAATGGGAGATCCTCCTCTATAAAACGACACCAGAAGTGTGTCTAGGTGCCACAGTGCAGAAATTATAGCCATTTCAATTATGGCCCCCCTCCAGCCTGTCAGCTGAAGGCAGCATGGAGGAGGAGGGAGCTGCAGAGAAGAGGGAGCTGCAGAGAAGAGGGAGCTGCAGAGAAGAGGGAGCTGCAGAGAAGAGGGAGCTGCAGAGAAGAGGGAGCTGCAGAGAAGAGGGAGCTGCAGAGAAGAGGGAGCTGGAGAGAAGAGGGAGCTGGAGAGAAGAGGGAGCTGCAGAGAAGAGGGGGCTGCAGAGAAGAGGTGGCTGCAGAGAAGAGGTGGCTGCAGAGAAGAGGTGGCTGCAGAGAAGAGGTGGCTGCAGAGAAGAGGTGGCTGCAGAGAAGAGGTGGCTGCAGAGAAGAGGTGGCTGCAGAGAAGAGGGGGCTGCAGAGAAGAGGGGGCTGCAGAGAAGAGGGGGCTGCAGAGAAGAGGGGCTGCACAGAAGAAGGGGCTGCACAGAAGAAGGGGCTGCACAGAAGAAGGGGCTGCACAGAAGAAGGGGCTGCACAGAAGAAGGGGCTGCACAGAAGAAGGGGCTGCACAGAAGAAGGGGCTGCACAGAAGAGGGGGCTGCACAGAAGAGGGAGCTGACAGATGCAGGCAGCTACATGGACTAGAGTGGCTCATATAAGGAAAGTGATATTGCTGGACATGGGAAAATGGGATCAATGATCCCAAAGGCAATAAGGTCTGGGGTTTGGAGTGAGGTACAATGATGATCCAGAAGGTGAAGATATATTTGGCAGTTCCAGTGTTGATATAAAGGTCTTAAGGTTTGTGCTATCTACCATTTCATCCATATGGGGAAAACGAGACACTGATCACGTTGGGGTCAGCAGAGATCAGTGGCAGGGTGACGGTGTAATAGGGTAATAAGAAAAAGACTTCAATGGGATAATTGTTTTTTATTATATGTTGTCCATCCCATAGGCTCCTGGAGGCCCAGCTCCAAGCTCAGAGCCAGCAGCACGGCGATGAGGTGGAGGCGCTGTCCGATCAGATAGAAGCGCTGAAGGAAGAACTGGACAAACAGCAGCAGGTACTGCTCCAGGCCATGCAGCTGTCCCCCGAGGCACAGGTGGAATTCGGACTGCAGCACGAGATCACGCGACTCACAAATGAGAATCTGGTAAGTGATTGTGTATGTGTGCAATTCAGTGGAGACAACAATCAATGTAAATAAACGGGACAACCCCTTTAAGGAAAGAGTTTTTGAGGTCCAGTGTATTGTCTCGCAGATTATCCAGTCTCAGTTGGTTATATAAGAGCTGAGGAATAAGTAACATCCTCTCATCTCTCTTCAGGACCTGAAGGAACTGCTGGAGAAGTCGGAGAAGAACGAGAAGAAGCTGAAAAAACAACTGAAGCTTTATCTGAAGAAAGTGCAAGAATCTGAAGGTAACGTTATATATGGGCAGCACGGTGGCTGAATGGGTAGCACTTCTGCCTTGCAGCACTGGAGTCCTGGGTTAGAGTCCCACCCTAGTCAACATCTGCAAAGAGTTTGTATGTTCTCTCCGTGTTTACGTGGGTTTCCTCTGGGTCCTCCGGTTTCCTCCCACACTCCAAAACATACTGGTAGGTTGTTTAGATTGTGAGCCCCATGGGGACAGTATGGGGATTTGGTATGCTTTGTGCAGCGCTGCGTAAGTTCGTTATTTATATAGCGCACACAGATTACGCAGCGCTGCACGGAGCTTTCCAAATTGGTCCCTGTCCCCAATGGGGCTCACAATCTAATCAACCTACCTACATGTTTTGGAGTGTGGGAGGAAACTGGAGGACCTGGAGGAAATCCACACAAACACAGGGAGAACATACAAACTGTTTGCAGATGTTGACCCTTGAACCTAGGTCCCCAGCGCTGTAATGCTAACCACTGAGCCACCGTGCTGCCCATACACAATACCTGATCTATAATATGCTCTCAATTAATCTAATATAAACTTATCTCCGTTTTGCGTATTCAGGGCACATGCAGACTAATATGATTTCGCTGTCATGTGTAACTCTCCATCTCTCACCTACCCAGTGCACTTTACCAAACACTAGTGAGCAGATGGACAGATAGATAGTAATATAACTTCAGGATCAGACTACACAAGTTTTGCTTGTAGTCTGTTACTATGGAGACACATTTCGGGTTTGAAGATGTATTTTGCACGAGAACCATGTGAAATGTACAAATCCTGTGTCCCGTCTGCAGGATCGGTGGACATCATTCAGCCGGAGAGGCGGCAGTCGGAGCTGAGCAGGCAGGTGACGGTGCAGCGCATCGAGAAGGATTTCCAAGGAATGTTGGAGTTTTACAAGGAGGACGAGCCGATGCTGATCAGGAACCTCATCCTAGGTCCGGAAACTTTCTAGAACAGAACAGCTCCACAATCCCGAGAAATTCCAGGATGAAGCTGAGATACGTGGATCTGTCTGATGATGGTGTCACTGTCTCTTTTTTTAGATCTGAAGCCGCAGTTGATATCTACAAGTGTGCCGTGTCTGCCCGCGTACATCCTCTTCATGTGTATCAGACACGCCGACTACATTAACGACGACCAGAAGGTTCACTCCCTCCTCACCTCCACCATCAACGGCATCAAGAAAGTGCTAAAGGTACAGTCATAAGATGTATGTGGTATCACCAATACCAAATTGGTGGAGAACTTGCACATCTGCTGTTAAAAGAAACAGAACAGCGCCATGCATAACGTAGTGGCTGTAAGTGGTATTAAACCTCAGCCCCTTTCACTTGAGAAGCAAAAAGCCATATTATTGATGGACATGCAAATCAGAGCCCACCGGAGCAACATTGCTGCTTTGTGCATCTGATCAGTGGGTTGTTTAAGGTGTCGGACTCTCACCAATCTAATATCCTATGGATAGATCATCCATATTTTGAATACAGGCGTTCCCCTACTTAAGGACAACCCATAGTTACAGACAACCCATAGGACTTACAGACAACCCATAGTTACAGACAGACCCCTCTGACCTCTGGTGACCTCTCTGGATGTTACTATAGTCCCAGACTGCAATGATCAGCTGTAAGGTGTCTGTAATGAAGCTTTATTGATAATCTTTGGTCCAATTACAGCAAAAAATGTTTAAACTCCAATTGTCACTGGGCCAAAATTTATTTTTGTCCGTATCCACAATTATAAAATATACAGTTTCGACTTGCATACAAATTCAACTTAAGAACAAACCTCCGGGCCCTATCTTGTATGTAACCCGGGGACTGCCTGTACTTTAATTATCGCACCCATACAACCTGCACCTTTCTTCAGAGCTGCATTCAGAATTCTGCTGGTTGTCATGAAGCTCGTCTGACAATTCTTATGTAACATTGTTTCCATTCTTTGTTATCAGAAACACAACGATGACTTCCAGATGACGTCTTTCTGGCTGTCAAACTCCAGCCGTCTCCTCCACTGTCTGAAGCAATACAGTGGGGACGAGGTAAGTAGCCCCTTTTGGCTTTTGGGGTCCCAAGATTTCTAAAGGGGGGTAGCAGAGGTTACCATGAAGCCTTTGGTCAAACATAGATTTAAAAAAAATTGTTATCAGATTTTTAAAGGAAATGTTAATTCCGTTTTTCTTTTTTCCAGGGTTTTATGACCAGCAACTCGTCCAAGCAGAACGAGCACTGTCTCCGAAACTTCGACCTCACGGAGTATCGCCAGGTCCTCAGCGATCTGTCCATCCAGATCTACCAGCAGCTCATAAAGATCGCTGAAGGCCTATTGCAGCCAATGATCGGTAAGATCACATCCACCACATTATAAGCAGCCGACCTCATGATATAGAGAAGTGTTCTATGATTTGTCCATTATGACGTTCCTGAGAAATTCCCATTTGCATCCATATGCTAATGAGGCAGTTGGTGCACCCTGAGCGTGTCCTGATCCTGTGGCGTAACTTGAAGATGATGGACCCCAGTGCAGAGTATGTTCGAGGCCCCCAATTATAATGTACGGTTTATAGTACTAGTAGTCTCATATTGGGAAAGTGACGCCTCTTGGACCCGTTTGTGACCGCACCCTCTGCACCCACCTCAATTTACGCCCCTGTGACCTGATCACTTGGAGCACTGCTATTCCATCCTGTATCACTGCCATAAGATAAGCAGGAGACTTGTCTTGTTAGAAGTGATTTAGGCAGGACTAGCAGCGCTCAGGGTGCGCCAGCTGCCTCATTAGCATACGGATTCAACTCAGAGTTTCTCAGTAACACAGTGAAGGACAGAAATAATAAAGCTATTTCTCTACAACTTGCTGTGTCCTTGAGGTCAAGTGACGCTTCTTTCTTGATGCATTGAAATCAGTCCATTTCTTATTCCGTTTCTCCTCAGTTTCCGCCATGTTGGAAAACGAGAGCATCCAGGGTCTGTCCGGGGTGAAGCCGACTGGTTACCGGAAGCGCTCGTCCAGCATGGTGGACGGCGGCGACAACTCGTACAGCCTGGAAGCTGTGATCCGTCAGCTGAACTTATTCAACAGCATCATGTGTGACCACGGCCTGGACCCGGAGATCATACAGCAAGTCTTCAAGCAGCTCTTCTACATGGTCAACGCGGTGGCCCTGAACAACCTGCTGCTGCGGAAGGACGTCTGCTCCTGGAGCACCGGCATGCAGCTCAGGTGAGGGCCGCCCCAGGGGTCCTATCGTCTTGTATGGGGTCTCCATAACAGTTCTGACATCCTATATATTTCCCTATCCTATGCAAATGATGTAGGTGTCCAGTCCCAGCATAAAAACTGCCGGACAGACCTCACACCTCACCTCTGTGAGTGCACCCTAAATTATGAGTCAACCTTATGAGACCCTTTTACATCGAGGCCATCAAGGGTCCATTCACACGTCGTGGTCAAATCCCATTTTTTTCTACATATTGCAGAAAATCATATTTGTAAATTTACAGAACAGCGCCACTTGGTGGCTAATAACTGAAGTGCATCTCACCCGTCTGATCTAATCCATTGCAGTTACGTAAATTTCATAATAAATTTCATTTATTTTACAAGGATATGGAAATTAGTTTCCATCCATGCTTCTAATCTTACCTTGCTAAACAATGTAGCTCATACTATATCATAAATAAAGTACATTGAAATGGAACTTGTCACTATATTTTAGACCATTAAACTCCCAGCCCCTCAGCTATGGGATGAAATGTCCTTCCTAGACTTCCCTCTTTTATGTAAAATCTCACCAGTTTACCTATTTTAAAAAAATCACATCAAAAGTCATGTGACAATGAGCATAAAAGAGTCATATTTTACCAGAGATGAGTCAAGTTTAGAGGCTGCAGGGCGAGAGTCATTTCAGATGCCCCTTTTTTGGGTTCTATAGAACCAAGAAATATACTCTGGTGTGATATTAAAGAGAAGATTCTCATCTTTTATATGAGACTTGTGGATCTGTAAGCTACAGAACCTGAGATACAGGAAAACTACTAAATACCTAGTTGGAAATTTGATCTGCAAGTAAAAATCCAAAGCCGAAATTTTCTTTTAACTCCCTGTATCTCCGGTTCTGTAGCTCACAGAACCACAAGCCTGATGTGGTCTGTAAGATAGGAATTATTTGGGTCTATGCTCGGCTTATGGTTGGTCTCTTATCAGCCCCCTGTTGTCTCGTGCAGGTATAACATCAGTCAGCTGGAGGAATGGCTCCGAGGGAAGAACCTGCACAACAGCGGCGCCGCCCAGACCATGGAGCCGCTGATCCAGGCCGCACAACTCCTGCAGCTGAAGAAGAAAACTCAGGAGGACTCGGAGGCCATTTGTTCCCTGTGCACCGCACTAACAACGCAGCAGGTGAGGAGGGGCAGATACTGGGCCCTGGGGTGATACAAGGATCAGTAATCACCTGTATGTCCTTAAAGGGGTTGTCCACTTCAAGCACATTCCCAAAAATAATTGATATTGTTTTTGTAATGAACAGCTGAAGCATTTTCCAATCTATAGTCTGTATCAATTCTTCATGATTTTCTAGATCTCTGCTTGCTGTCATTCTATAGGAAGCGTCATTGCTTACTTCATGTCATGTGATGTCACACAAGAGCACAAACCGTAAACGGAGTTGTGTGATACTAACGAGCCGTGCACCTGTGTGACATCGCATGACCAGGGATATAACGAGCCGTGCACCTGTGTGACATCACATGACCAGGAATATAACGAGCCGTGCACCTGTGTGACATCACATGACCAGGGATGTAACGAGCCTTGCACCTGTGTGACATCACATGACCAGGGATATAACGAGCCGTGCACCTGTGTGACATCACATGACCAGGGATGTAACGAGCCTTGCACCTGTGTGACATCACATGACCAAGGATGTAACGAGCCTTGCACCTCTGTGACATCACATGACCAGGGATGTAACGAGCCGTGCACCTGTGTGACATTACATGACCAGGGATATAACGAGCCGTGCACCTGTGTGACCTCACATGACCAGGGATATGACGAGCCGTGCACCTGTGTGACATCACATGACCAAGGATGTAACGAGCCGTGCACCTGTGTGACATTACATGACCAGGGATATAACGAGCCGTGCACCTGTGTGACCTCACATGACCAGGGATATGACGAGCCGTGCACCTGTGTGACATCACATGACCGGGGATATAACGAGCCGTGCACCTGTGTGATGTCACATGACCAGGGTTATAACGAGCCGTGCACCTGTGTGACATCACATGACCAGGGATATAACGAGCCATGCACCTGTGTGATCTCACATGACCAGGGATATAACGAGCCGTGCACCTGTGTGACATCACATGACCAGGGATGTAACGAGCCGTGCACCTATATGACATCACATGACCAAGGATGTAACGAGCCATGCACCTGTGTGACGTCACGTGACCATGGACCGTTGTTTAGCTACAGGAAGTAAGCAATGACGCTTCCTGTTACATGACAGCAAGCAGAGATCTAGAAAACCATAAAGAATTGATGGAAAATTTAATTACTTTTCGTTACAAAAACAATATCAATTATTTGCTGTAATGTGCTTAAAGTGGACAATCCCTTTAATTATAAAACCCAATCCAGCGCAGAATGTAATGATGATGTTTCCTTCCTCTTACAGATAGTAAAGATCCTGAACCTGTACACGCCAGTCAATGAGTTTGAGGAACGTGTGACGGTGGCTTTCATCAGGAGCATCCAGGTGAGAACCTTCTCATTGCTGATAGCTGCTGATTTTATACAGGAGAAAAGTAGTTTGAAATTTTTATTAATATGTAATTTCCCCCCCCCCCCCCCAGGCTCAGTTACAAGACCGGAAAGACCCTCCGCAGCTCCTACTAGACTCCAAGTACATGTTCCCGGTCTTATTCCCCTTTAACCCTTCGTTAATCACCTTGGACACTGTTCACATTCCCGACATCCTCCGCCTCAATTTCCTCAACAAAGTTTGAAAAAAAAAAGACAATGAATTTTTTTTTTTTTTTTAATGAAAATTCTAACCCAAGAAAAAAAAATATATATATATAAATATATTTAGAAAGAGAGAGAAATACGTCAAAATCTGAGGACCGGGAGGCCGCATCGGAAGGGAAACATATGTCTGAGTCTCCGCAGAAGCTGATCTTATTTTATCATTTTGCGAAAAAGAAAATTTATTATTATTATTTTTATTTTTAAAAGAAAAAAAAATCCTGTAGAAAATGTTTACATCGCGCTGTGATTCTCACAAAGAAGTTGTTGTCTTGTGCGGCGGCGGCTCAGAGACTACAAGAAGATGGACGACGTCTCCGCGTTTATAGGACTTGACACACGGTGAAACTTTGTTTGAGGCCGAAATGTGGAAATGAGGTTATTTAAGTGGGTCTCCACGGTAACCGACTACAAACTAAACTCTTTGTAGTCAGATCCCATTACCATGTATTAGAATGAACAGATAACAGTGAAGGAAGGAGAAGAGCGGAGATTATTATGTAGCACAAGGAGATCTTAGAAGGGGTTTTATAGATGGGGTAGTTCCTCAGAATGAGATGGGTGACACCATCGCACCCCTACAGAGAGACATCACTTAAGTCAGTCACATGACCTGTGTGCTGTTCAGTCTCATTCAAGTGAATGGGGCTGAGCTGCAATACCAGGCACAGCCACTATACCATGTATGGCGCTGTGTTTGGTAAGCAGTGAAGAGATCACAGCACTCTTCCAAATACCGTGGTCTCTGCCTATGTGTGATTATGGGACAATATCCCAAAACCCTCTGGAGCTTTTGTCCGGTATAGAAAATCCATGTTCTAGTGTATTATGGGTTTTTATTTTGAAGGTAAGTCCTGATCTCTGGTGGTGGCGCTGCAGGGAAATGGAAGAAGTGATCGGCGGGTTCTGATACTGATCACTAAAGGTCCAGAAGGAAGTCGCTTTATGATCGTCTTAGTATGAAAAGACCCTTTGGTGGATACTAGGGTATAAGACCCTAATAGGACCACCCATATTATACATACCCTGGGAGCTGTGGGTCACATGACTTCTGGGTAGCAGGACTCAGGACTTCCTGTATCATCCTGTGTCCTGCTGGCCTTCTACCACTGATATGGGAGGGGGTGTCAGTGCATGCAGTAAGGGCTGTGGGACATGGGACATCACAGTCCAAAGTGCTGTTATCCAGGGGTTGCGTGACCCGCAGCTCTCGACAGTGATCAGGGAGACCCTATTAGAGCCTTACACTTACCCCATTATAAATTTCTACACCTTTAAAGGAAATCTACTATCAAAATCAAGCAAGATAAACCAGGGGCACAGAGGCTCCTGAACAGTGTAACAGCCTGTGAAGCTACATTACAGGGGATCTCTGGTAACACCCCTTCCAGAGCCCTTCAGGCTCATTAGCATAATTATAAAAGTAGATTTTAGCAGGAAGGATGCCATGGATAACAGATATAAGAAGATATCACAGTCCCGGTGCCTGGATCTATGGGTAATGTCCCTGGTTTATCAGGATGGATTGTGATGGTAGTTTTATATAAGTTCGTCGATATGGAGTACACAGTTTGTCAGCAGACTTTTGTGTCTCCATATTTACAGACTACAAACAATTCCCGTATGCAGTCATGGGTTACACTGCCTCAGGGTCAGGCTACACCGGGTTGGAGCCACGTTACCACCCGGAGCATCCTCCTCCCAGCGCTATCTCCTTGTAGAGACTCCTAGTAAGAGATCCCGGATCAGGTTGGATGGGAAGGCAGGTGACTTCTCCTCCTAATGAGTAATAATAAAAATTGTTAGAAAAAAGTGACAACTGGGCGACGCACCCGGACGCTGAGCAGATCTCTAGTAACACACGGTCCCTCCGTCTCCTCTGTGCTGTACATAATAACATACAATGATACGAGATGTACCAGCCTGACACTGCACCTGGACCCAGCCAGGACTCCCCTTCCTGTCCTGATATTCATCCTCAGTCCTTTACAAACACTCCAGTCCTTCTTTCACGCCTGAGCGGCCCCCCAGATCTCCCCTCATAGCGGTGATGTATATTCTATTTATGACGTGTGATTTTACTTTTTTATCAATGTTTAGAATAACTTTTTAATTATTATACAAAAAAAACTATATAAAAGCCCAGATATTGTATTACTACAGGTGACTACTTGTTCCCAATGTGATTCCTTAGATGCACTTACACCTTTCTGTGCTGATCAAAAAAATGTAGTGCACAGCGCCAGGGGAGGCTGTCGGATCAAAAAATTAACTTTTACTACCTTTTTCTTCTTCATTCCAGCACTGCAGCTTCTGGTCCCAGTATACAGAGCCTACAATGTGCCAGGGGACCACTTAAGCCTCACTGGTGCTTATCTATGGCTGGTGGTCTCATGTGTCATCAGTGTGAAGTCACCGCTGCAGCTTATGTTTACAGGGGGAGTCAGGAGCTGAGGTGCTGGAACAGAGAGGGTCAGGAGCTGAGGTGCTGGAATAGGGAGGTCCAGGAGCTGAGGTGCTGGAACATAGAGGGTCAGGAGCTGAGGTGCTGGAACAGAGAGGGCCAGGAGCTGAGGTGCTGGAACAGAGAGGGCCAGGAGCTGAGGTGCTGGAACAGAGAGGGCCAGGAGCTGAGGTGCTGGAACAGAGAGAGCCAGGAGCTGAGGTGCTGGAACAGAGAGGGCCAGGAGCTGAGGTGCTGGAACAGAGAGAGCCAGGAGCTGAGGTGCTGGAACAGAGAGGGCCAGGAGCTGAGGTGCTGGAACAGAGAGGGCCAGGAGCTGAGGTGCTGGAACAGAGAGGGCCAGGAGCTGAGGTGCTGGAACAGAGAGGGCCAGGAGCTGAGGTGCTGGAACAGAGAGGGCCAGGAGCTGAGGTGCTGGAACAGAGAGGGCCAGGAGCTGAGGTGCTGGAACAGAGAGGGTCAGGAGCTGAGGTGCTGGAACAGAGAGGAGAAGAGAGATGAATACATATACATTTCTTACGCTATGGCTTCCCCTCCTACAGGATATAACTTTTCCATCCCAGACATCCCCTTTAAGCTTCTTATTGGTGTTGTAAGCAAGTGCCACACTACTGTGCCAGCATAAGTCTCTGCCCACTGACCCTGGTGCCACAGGAGGAGCAGCCACAGCTCTAGTAGTCGGTGAATTTGCACTTAAATAAGGGCACAAAAGTGGCTTCCTGCACCTAAAATAATGGGAACATTGCAGGAAGAGCGGCCAATCACCAGGACCATGGTCACACCTGGCACATAGCGAGGAGCTGGGGTCACATGTCACACGTGATGTCACTGTATGAATCCGTCTTGTGTCCGGGGAGGTGTCATCTATATACAATGCACTGTAATATACACAACACATGGAAAATGTATATAATGTCCCAATGTCTTCTCCAATGCACAGTGTGAACAAGGACTAATAAATTCTCTATGTTTTATGCAGAAGGCTCGGAGTGATTCCTGTATGTGCTTGGACCTATGGGGCCCTATAGGAAACCGCTCCACTGTGTCCAACTATGTCACTAGATTATTTCAGCCTATATTATCCATTAAGTGTGTGGACCACAATCATAGGGGGGGATCAAGTTTGGGGGTCACAATTCTGGGGTTTAATTGCCAGGGACACAATCAGGGGGGATTGTTAGATGTTAATGCCACAATGTACTACTATACTGAGAAGGGGGTCATTATATTACATATGTTGCCCCTCACCCCCATCTTATTACCCTCTTTTCCTGAATGCTGTACAATTACACTCAGTTCCTGTGTCTGGAGGATTCCGAATTAGTTGGAACCCTGGACTGTTCCACTGAATCCAGGACTATCCCTCTTAAATCCAGGACTGTCCTTTAGAGCCCTGGACTGCCCCCTCTATCAAGGACTGTGCCCCTTGAATCCAGGACTGACACACATCAATCCAGGAATTTTTCTCTTCAAAATTGTCTTCTCGACCCCAGGACTATTCCCCTGAATCCATTACTGTCTCCCCCTAAATCCAGACACATCAGACGAGACTGAGCACACTATGGCAGCGCACAGGAATGTAGTGTTTGTAGGGTGCCAATATACTCCATTGCTGGCAGTGCCCGGGTAACAGGACATGGACCCGGCACCAGGCTGGCAGTGCCCCGGTATCAGAACATAGACCCGGCACCAGGCTGGCAGTGCCCGGGTATCAGGACATGGACCCGGCACCCTGCTGGCAGTGCCCAGGTATCAGGACATGGACCCGGCACCAGGCTGGCAGTGCCCAGGTATCAGGACATGGACCCGGCACCAGGCTGGCAGTGCCCAGGTATCAGGACTTGGACCCGGCACCAGGCTGGCAGTGCCCCGGTATCAGGACATGGACCCCGCACCAGGCTAGCAGTGCCCCGGTATCAGAACATGGACCCGGCACCAGGCTGGCAGTACCCCGGTATCAGAACATGGACCCGGCACCAGGCTGGCAGTGCCCCGGTATCAGAACATGGACCCGGCACCAGGCTAGCAGTGCCCCGGTATCAGAACATGGACCCGGCACCAGGCTAGCAGTGCCCCGGTATCAGAACATGGACCCGGCACCAGGCTGGCAGTACCCCGGTATCAGGACATGGACCCCGCACCAGGCTAGCAGTGCCCCGGTATCAGAACATGGACCCGGCACCAGGCTGGCAGTGCCCCGGTATCAGAACATGGACCCGGCACCAGGCTGGCAGTGCCCCGGTATCAGAACATGGACCCGGCACCAGGCTGGCAGTGCCCAGGTATCAGGACATGGACCCGGCACCAGGCTGGCAGTGCCCCGGTATCAGGACATGAACCCGGCACCAGGCTGGCAGTGCCCCGGTATCAGAACATGGACCCGGCACCAGGCTGGCAGTGCCCCGGTATCAGAACATGGACCCGGCACCAGGCAGGCAGTGCCCCGGTATCAACACATGGACCCGGCACCAGGCTGGCAGTGCCCGGTATCAGGACATGGACCCGGCACCAGGCTGGCAGTGCCCGGTATTAGGACATGGACCCGGCACCAGGCTGGCAGTGCCCCGGTATTAGGACATGGACCTGGCACCAGGATGGAAGTGCCCCGGTATCAGGACCCGGCACCAGGCTGGCAGTGCCCCGGTATCAGGACATGAACCCGGCACCAGGATGGAAGTGCCCCGGTATCACAACATGGACCCGGCACCAGGCTGGCAGTGCCCCGGTATCAGAACATGGACCCGGCACCAGGCAGGCAGTGCCCCGGTATCAACACATGGACCCGGCACCAGGCTGGCAGTGCCCGGTATCAGGACATGGACCCGGCACCAGGCTGGCAGTGCCCGGTATTAGGACATGGACCCGGCACCAGGCTGGCAGTGCCCCGGTATTAGGACATGGACCTGGCACCAGGATGGAAGTGCCCCGGTATCAGGACCCGGCACCAGGCTGGCAGTGCCCCGGTATCAGGACATGGACCCAGCACCAGGATGGAAGTGCCCCGGTATCACAACATGGACCCGGCACCAGGCTGGCAGTGCCTGGTATCAGGACATGGACCCGGCACCAAGCTGGCAGTGCCCCGATATCAGGACATGGACCCGGCACCAGGCTGGCAGTGCCCGGTATCAGGACATGGACCCGGCACCAGGCTGGCAGTGCCCCGGTATTAGGACATGGACCTGGCACCAGGCTGGCAGTGCCCGGTATCAGGACATGGACCCGGCACCAGGAGGGGAGGGCAGAGACATAACTAGGTGAAAGGTAACCAGGAGGAGTCCATGGTAGGGGCGTGTCCGTGTACAGGAAAATTTGACAAACGTCTAGGCCTCAAGAGGCGCGGCTTGGCAATTGATTGACATTTGCAGCCGGATTAGTGATTGTTGTTGGGCGCGGCCGAGGCGTTACCCAGGCGGCGGGGGCGTGTCCAGTGATCTGTGAAGGAGAACAGCCCACTCTCGTACTGACCTTCTCACGTCACGCGCCGCAACATGGCCCTGCTCAGAGGTAAGTGCTCCCAGGGCTCCCCTGGTCAGAGGTAAGTGCTCCTAGGGCTCCCCTGCTCAGGGGTAAGTGCTCCTAGAGCTCCCCTGGTCAGAGGTAAGTGCTCCTAGGGCTCCCCTGCTCAGGGGTAAGTGCTCCTAGAGC
Source organism: Engystomops pustulosus (assembly GCF_040894005.1). Taxonomy (NCBI): domain Eukaryota; kingdom Metazoa; phylum Chordata; class Amphibia; order Anura; family Leptodactylidae; genus Engystomops; species Engystomops pustulosus. The sequence goes on along the minus strand of NC_092411.1, from coordinate 11,906,395 downwards.
TCCCCTGGTTAGAGGTAAGTGCTCCTAGAGCTCCCCTGGTCAGAGGTAAGTGCTCCTAGGGCTCCCCTGGTCAGAGGTAAGTGCCCCTAGGGCTCCCCTGCTCAGAGGTAAGTGCTCCTAGGGCTCCCCTGCTCAGAGGTAAGTGCTCCTAGGGCTCCCCTGCTCAGAGGTAAGTGCTCCTAGGGCTCCCCTGCTCAGGGGTAAGTGCTCCTAGGGCTCCCCTGCTCAGGGGTAAGTGCTCCTAGGGCTCCCCTGCTCAGGGGTAAGTGCTCCTAGGGCTCCCCTGCTCAGAGGTAAGTGCTCCTAGGGCTCCCCTGGTCAGAGGTAGGTGCTCCTAGGGCTCCCCTGGTCAGGGGTAAGTGCTCCTAGGGCTCCCCTGGTCAGGGGTAAGTGCTCCTAGGGCTCCCCTGGTCAGGGGTAAGTGCTCCTAGGGCTCCCCTGGTCAGGGGTAAGTGCTCCTAGGGCTCCCCTGGTCAGGGGTAAGTGCTCCTAGGGCTCCCCTGGTCAGGGGTAAGTGCTCCTAGGGCTCCCCTGGTCAGAGGTAAGTGCTCCTAGGGCTCCCCTGGTCAGAGGTAAGTGCTCCTAGGGCTCCCCTGCTCAGGGGTAAGTGCTCCTAGGGCTCCCCTGCTCAGGGGTAAGTGCTCCTAGGGCTCCCCTGCTCAGGGGTAAGTGCTCCTAGGGCTCCCCTGGTCAGAGGTAGGTGCTCCTAGGGCTCCCCTGGTCAGGGGTAAGTGCTCCTAGGGCTCCCCTGGTCAGGGGTAAGTGCTCCTAGGGCTCCCCTGGTCAGGGGTAAGTGCTCCTAGGGCTCCCCTGGTCAGGGGTAAGTGCTCCTAGGGCTCCCCTGGTCAGGGGTAAGTGCTCCTAGGGCTCCCCTGGTCAGAGGTAAGTGCTCCTAGGGCTCCCCTGCTCAGGGGTAAGTGCTCCTAGGGCTCCCCTGCTCAGGGGTAAGTGCTCCTAGGGCTCCCCTGGTCAGAGGTAAGTGCTCCTAGGGCTCCCCTGCTCAGGGGTAAGTGCTCCTAGGGCTCCCCTGGTCAGAGGTAAGTGCTCCTAGGGCTCCCCTGGTCAGAGGTAAGTGCTCCTAGGGCTCCCCTGGTCAGGGGTAAGTGCTCCTAGGGCTCCCCTGGTCAGAGGTAAGTGCTCCTAGGGCTCCCCTGGTCAGAGGTAAGTGCTCCTAGGGCTCCCCTGGTCAGGGGTAAGTGCTCCTAGGGCTCCCCTGGTCAGAGGTAAGTGCTCCTAGGGCTCCCCTGGTCAGAGGTAAGTGCTCCTAGGGCTCCCCTGGTCAGAGGTAAGTGCTCCTAGGGCTCCCCTGGTCAGAGGTAAGTGCTCCTAGGGCTCCCCTGGTCAGAGGTAAGTGCTCCTAGGGCTCCCCTGGTCAGAGGTAAGTGCTCCTAGGGCTCCCCTGGTCAGAGGTAAGTGCTCCTAGGGCTCCCCTGGTCAGAGGTAAGTGCTCCTAGGGCTCCCCTGGTCAGAGGTAAGTGCTCCTAGGGCTCCCCTGGTCAGAGGTAAGTGCTCCTAGGGCTCCCCTGGTCAGAGGTAAGTGCTCCTAGGGCTCCCCTGGTCAGAGGTAAGTGCTCCTAGGGCTCCCCTGGTCAGAGGTAAGTGCTCCTAGGGCTCCCCTGGTCAGAGGTAAGTGCTCCTAGGGCTCCCCTGGTCAGGGGTAAGTGCTCCTAGGGCTCCCCTGGTCAGGGGTAAGTGCTCCTAGGGCTCCCCTGGTCAGGGGTAAGTGCTCCTAGGGCTCCCCTGGTCAGGGGTAAGTGCTCCTAGGGCTCCCCTGGTCAGGGGTAAGTGCTCCTAGGGCTCCCCTGGTCAGGGGTAAGTGCTCCTAGGGCTCCCCTGGTCAGGGGTAAGTGCTCCTAGGGCTCCCCTGGTCAGGGGTAAGTGCTCCTAGGGCTCCCCTGGTCAGGGGTAAGTGCTCCTAGGGCTCCCCTGGTCAGGGGTAAGTGCTCCTAGGGCTCCCCTGGTCAGAGGTAAGTGCTCCTAGGGCTCCCCTGGTCAGGGGTAAGTGCTCCTAGGGCTCCCCTGGTCAGGGGTAAGTGCTCCTAGGGCTCCCCTGGTCAGAGGTAAGTGCTCCTAGGGCTCCCCTGGTCAGAGGTAAGTGCTCCTAGGGCTCCCCTGGTCAGGGGTAAGTGCTCCTAGGGCTCCGCTGCTCAGGGGTAAGTGCTCCTAGGGCTCCCCTGGTCAGGGGTAAGTGCTCCTAGGGCTCCCCTGGTCAGGGGTAAGTGCTCCTAGGGCTCCCCTGGTCAGAGGTAAGTGCTCCTAGGGCTCCCCTGGTCAGAGGTAAGTGCTCCTAGGGCTCCCCTGGTCAGAGGTAAGTGCTCCTAGGGCTCCCCTGGTCAGAGGTAAGTGCTCCTAGGGCTCCCCTGCTCACGGGTAAGTGCTCCGTTACTGCTCCGGTGCAATGTTTCACCCAATGCTGCTCTTAAAGGGGAGTTCTAGCTGTCTCCTTTAAGGCCTCTCTGACACCCGGTTAGTAGCAGCTAGTAGCACCCGGGCAGCTGTGCCCTGTAGCCCTGTCCTCTAGTCACCACCAAAGCTGCAAAGTACAATGACAGCAAGCCAATCCCATGCACCTGCCATGCACAATCCCTGGTGTTGGGGAGGAACCTGCAGGTAACACACAGCTAAAATAGCCAAAAAAAAATTTTTTTTTTGTAAAAGAACAAAACTTTGATGAATTTCTCCTCTCGTCCTTATGTCGGCTCCTCAGCGCAGGCAATAATCATTTGAACTCCCCCCCCCCCCCCCCTTTGAAAGGGAACCTATCAGTGGAGTGTAATAGTGCGGCAGTGAGACTAACGTGGGCCGGGGCGAGCACACGTCAGCGCTCTGGAGAGGAGGAGGGATAAGCGCTGCGTGTGAGAGAGGGCTCTGCGGGGGTGAAGGCGGCTCCACTCCTGCGCTTGCCCGGATGGCGCAATGCACAGTAATATCAAACAGGAGGATGACATCATCAGACAGTGGGTGGGGTAAGTGTTGCGAGTGGCAGAGCAGAGGCGGGGCAACTTGACCGTATGGTGTAGCTGCCCCACCTCCTTGACTGGATCTTCAGGCTCCGGTCACACGTTGCGTTTTGTTTGCATCTAATGCATGCGTTTTAAAACAGCTGAAGAGGAGATTTGCCTAATTACATTGTCAACATTGCGTTTACAAAACGCACGTCAACATATGCATTTGCGTGATGTTAGCGCATGCATTTGTTACGCTTTGTTAACACATGCATTAACAAAGCATTAACACGTGCGTTTTGTAAATGCAATGTTGACAACAATGTAATTAGGCAAATCTCTTCAGCTGTTTTAAAGCGCAAACAGAAAAAAAACGTGTGACCGCAGCCTCAGGATGAACTGAAATAGAAAAAAGTGGCAGCGGCAGTAATATACACACCCTGCTCTGGAGGACATGTACAGTAATATCTCATACACCTGAGCTGCTATCACTGTGCACATAGGGCGGTGCAGGGGTCACTGTCATCCGCAGCTACTCCAAAGGTCACCGCAGCGCTGTGAAACCTGGATATTATATTGTACCTCGTGCTGGGCCTGGGGAGGAAGGTGACTGCTGGGACCTATCACGATAATGGGGTCCATTTCTCCCTGGCCATCAAATTGGGAGAAGAGGGGACACTGGTTCTTGGGATCGGACCCCACAATAAGATTTGTTCTCTCTTATCATGTAGTTAAACACGGTACAACCTCTGAAATCCTCTGCGCTGCTGTGACCTAGCTCCATCCAGTGTATAACGTCTGTGTTCTCTCACTTTGTAAGATAATCACAGATTGCTGCCTACATTATGAGCCGACTCTTCTCCTGAAATCCTCTGTGCTGCTGTGGGGTCATACCCGGCTTATCCCCATGTTTTACCAAAGCTTTAGTGGTGTTTTTACAGTAATGAAACGTTGCTGCCGTTTCAGGTATTTTTGTCGTGGCGGCCAAGAGAACTCCTTTTGGGACTTACGGAGGAGTCCTGAAGGATCACACTGCCACAGATTTGGGAGAGATCGCCGCTAAGGCCGCCCTCGCCGCTGGGAACGTGGCCCCAGATGCTGTGGATAGCGTCATATTCGGCAATGTGGCTCAGGTATATACCGCTATATGGTGCTATATACCGCCATCTTATTGTAATGCAGAATATTATCAGTAATGTGGGGGTCACTTGTGTTACAGACAGCGACCGATGCCATATACCTGACCCGACATGTCGCCCTCCGATCCGGGATCCCTGTTCCTGTCCCAGCCCTGACTGTCAACAGACTCTGCGGCTCTGGATTCCAGTCCATTGTCAACGGCTGCCAAGTAAGGGGAAGAAGCAGAACTGCAGTGTAAAGCATGGGGCCTGGTGATCCCACAGGAGGTGGACCCTGCAAGGCGGGGCCTGGTGATCCCACAGCAGGTGGACCCTGCAAGGCGGGGCCCGGTGATCCCACAGCAGGTGGACCCTGCAAGGCGGGGCCCGGTGATCCCACAGCAGGTGGACCCTGCAAGGCGGGGCCCGGTGATCCCACAGCAGGTGGACCCTGCAAGGCGGGGCCCGGTGATCCCACAGCAGGTGGACCCTGCAAGGCGGGGCCCGGTGATCCCACAGCAGGTGGACCCTGCAAGGCGGGGCCCGGTGATCCCACAGCAGGTGGACCCTGCAAGGCGGGGCCCGGTGATCCCACAGCAGGTGGACCCTGCAAGGCGGGGCCCGGTGATCCCACAGCAGGTGGACCCTGCAAGGCGGGGCCCGGTGATCCCACAGCAGGTGGACCCTGCAAGGCGGGGCCCGGTGATCCCACAGCAGGTGGACCCTGCAAGGCGGGGCCCGGTGATCCCACAGCAGGTGGACCCTGCAAGGCGGGGCCCGGTGATCTGTCATGTGTTTACAAATGCATCTGGTACTGCCAGGTGTGAACGCACCCTTAAACGTAGCTACTATAACCCCCGCACTCCACACATTATACATTTCACCACCTGCATCGCTATAATTTCCCTGTGCCATATCATGTGCCTTTGGTGCTTCTTATCATAGGAAATCGCCCTCAGGGAGTCAGAAATCGTCTTGTGCGGAGGATCTGAGAGCATGAGCCAAGCGCCGTACGCCGTCCGGAACATCCGCTTTGGTACCAAGTTGGGAGTCGATATTAAGGTAAAGATAAAAGGGGGAATTCATTGTATTTCTTTATAGCTGTGACTACACAGATGTCTTATGTCCCCACCGGAGACCCCCATCTATTCTGGACCCATCACCTAAATGCTACCTACCAGTCTTCTCTCTTAAAGGGATTTTCCCTGTTTTGCATAAGATGCTGATGCACTTTACCAAATGAACGGAGACATATTTCCGTGCAACCTGTCGCTCCATTCACTGTCAGCCGTGGAAGTTTCAATAGAGGGGCATAGATCTGGGGGAAAGGGGCAGATATAGACCCCCAGATGAATGAAGGACGATACATTACACTGTACATTGTTATGTATTTGTAGCTGTGTTGTACAAAGAAGACACATGAATGACTTTGCAGGCCGGATGGAGCCAGCTTTGCTCCTAGATAAGTGTCATGTGTATAAGTATGCATGAAACTTTTTTCCCTTTGGTTTTTGTCAGGTCCACGAGCTGCAGCCACCTAATGTTTTTTCCACTGCTGCAGATTGTGGCCCAAGTGGAAGGTCATGTGACCGGAGCTCAAGTATTCAGTACAGGCTATTGATGCTCCGGTCTCTACAATGAATAGCTCTGAACTTCCACATTGCACTATACACAGAGCCATCGGCCCGATCGGGCTGTCAGTGTGCACAATTCTGTACTGTGACAGAGGTCGATTTAGTCAGTCCCTCTCATAGGAGCCCCACAATATTGTTCATGCGGGGGAGATCTATCCTCTAATGCAGGGTTCCCCAAACTACGGGCCGCGAGCCACATGCGGCCCGCGGACCGTTTCGATCCGGCCCCCAACACTTGGTGCGCCAACGCCGGGACCTTGCGGCATGCAACAGTCGGGCAGGAGCCTCCGTCCGTCCGGACAGGAAGCTCCTGCCCGTCACTGTATAGTGCTCGATGCGGCAGTAAGCGGCCGCTCGAGCACTATTACTGGAGCGATGTGGCCGGAATACAACCCCGGCGCACATCGCTCCATGAACTAGGCTGCGCGGCAGCGCGATTGCGTCATCACACGGCCGCGCACCCCTTCCTGCCCGGACGCGGCAAGAAGAAAGAAGACTTAAGTGAGTACAGGGTTTTTATTTTTTTCTTAAAAAGGCCAGTAAAAAGATTGTGGCGACTGGGGGCCAATAGTTAGTTATGAGGGGCAGAATAAGAAATAATTAATGATAAGGGGCAGCTTTGGAAATAATTAATTATGAGGGGCAGCTTTGGAAATAATTAATTATGAGGGGCAGCTTAGTAAATAATTAATTATGAGGGGCAGAATAGGAAATAATTAATTATGAGGGGCAGCATAAGAAATAATTAATTGTAAGTAAGTAATGGAGAGAGGTCCCAGTATATAAATTTTATTGGGCCAATATATAAAATAGTTCACAAGGGGGTGCAGTACCGGTATATTAAATAATTAATTGAGGGGGGTGCCAGTGTATTATGGATGCGGTCACATGTACCGCTATTTATTTTTAAACTTTAGTCCGGCCCTCCAACGGTCTGAGGGGGACAGTGAACGGCCCCCTATGTAAAAAGTTTGGGGACCCCTGCTCTAATGTAATGCAATGACGTCTCTTCCTGCAGATGGAAGACACCCTGTGGGCCGGTCTCACCGACTCTCTCATCAAGACCCCCATGGCCATCACGGCCGAAAACCTGGCTGAAAAATACGGCATCACCAGGGAGGACTGTGATAAATACTCCTACCAGACTCAGCAGAGGTGGAAAGCCGGTGAGTGCACTCACATTACACCAGTCTGTTTATAATCAAAGGCATCGAGGGATTGTCCTCACACTGCTGGGTTCTTTGCTCTGTGCATTGAGCTTCTCCTGATGGCTGTGGATGGTCTTTGGTTAAATACAACAGTAGTCGCACAAGGCATAGGTGAGGGTATGTGGAGCAGCTGAGTGCTAAGAGCACAGCAGTGTGAGGACACAAACCCAGTGCACTTGGAGTAGATACAAGTGGAATATTAATGCATCTTTCACAGTCCTGCTGCTACTCGCAATGTGCTCAAAGGCCTGACTACACTTAATACCAATACCTAACACTGGCAGCAGTACTGCATGGTCAGCACACTCCCTTTGAAGGGAAACTGTTGCCACATTTTTCACTATTCCAGTTATTGAAATGTTCCATGAGCATTCCTTTTACTAATGGTCACCCTGTTTGTAGCTAAAAGAGCAGTCCTTTCTATCTAAAAAAAAAAACATTTTTTACCTGGCAGCAACTTTTACAATTATGTTAATGAGCCTTAAGAGATCTTGGGGCTTTACAAGAGCCCATCTGTTCTGTAGCTTCAGAGGCTGTTACACGGTCTCCCGCTCCCTCAGCACCCTCCCTCTTTCCCCTCCTCATGTACCATAATCTCACACAGTGTAGCAGCCTGTGATCTATGAGTAAGGCCTCATGCACATGGCCGTATCATGGCACACAGTGTCTAACCGCAACATGAGGCGGCTTTCTATGGAGAGGGGAGGGGTGAGGAGCAGCTGCCATTTCTTCTCCCGGTCATCTGGTTTATGATGATGGATTTGGAGGGTAGATTTCCTTGAAGCATCAATTCACGTGGTTACATTTGGTCCAAAAGACTTGTGTCCCCTGGATTTACTGGCCCAAGCCCAATTAATCTCTAAAGGGATCAGTCCAGTAACTCTAGATGACATGTGGACAGAGTTTGTCAGGCAAAACTTTGCCATGTGCTACGGCTATAACATGAGTATCACGAAGATGAGTCCTTCTATACAGGAGAAATGTGGAAAACTCTAACATCCTAATGCAGATGTGTCCGGGCCCCACGGATACTTCACTGCACAAATTAGTGTGAAAAATGTCATATCTGAGTAGTGAATGTTTGTTTCTGCTTATTTTATAGTTTTTTTTTTTACTAAACAGCGATGAATGTAGTCACCACTAGGGGGAGCTCACTGAGTGCAAATGTATTTCTAATATAATTAGATTCATTCTTTTATATTATTATTTGATGCTTTCAGCCCAGGACGCCGGACACTTTAGCACAGAGATGGCTCCTATCGAGTTAAAGTCCAAAAAAGGACCCATTAAAATGGAGCAGGATGAGCACCCAAGACCCCAGACCACCCTGGAACAGATGGCAAAGCTGCCCCCAGTGTTCAAGAAAGACGGCGTGGTGACGGCAGGGAATGCATCGGTGAGGAGGACGCACGGTACCTTTATGTAGAGTTCTAGAAAACCGCTACATTGTATCAGTCTGTCCATGTGACGGAGGGAGAATTCCAGGACTGGATACAATTGTAACAAATCCTCTGAAGTGACGAGTTTCAATATTAGCGAGAGAAGAGATCTTGGTAATTAGGATGATAAAAATGTACAAATTTTTTTGTTGGGTGTGTATGCCGGAGTCTGCCTTACCTTCCCACGGATTGTATCAGGAGCGGGATAATCCGTCCGTGTAGTGATGACTTCTTATTCCTCCAGGGGATCTGCGATGGAGCTGGAGCCGTCATTGTAGCCAGCGAGGAAGCCACCACCAAACACAAGCTCAAGCCACTGGCCCGGGTCGTAGCCTACCACGTATCAGGGTGTGAACCCAAGATCATGGGCATTGGTAAGATAATCACTCTTCTGCTGTAGCACCTTCTCCTGGCCAGCAGGTGGAGACATCATCCTTTCCAAAAGATCAATGTACGATTTTCATTGCGGGGTTCTGGGACGGAGGGGGGATTGTCATCAAATCCCCAAAATGAAAATCCCATATTGAATTTGTGAATGGATAATGTCTCTCCCTGCTGGCCAGGAGTTCCCAGTGCAGAAACCTTCCAAACTTTGGTGCCCTAAGTACACCCACCACTGGGGCCCGGGGTATGTGGTACCTACATCTGTGATGTCTTCTCTCTAGGTCCTGTCCCTGCCATTACTGAAGCACTAAAGAAAGCCGGCCTGACCCTGAAGGACATGGATCTGGTGGAGGTAAGTACAGGGCTGCTGTAGCATGACTAACCTTCCATACAGAAGCCCCACCATTCACCTTCGTTATTCTGTTTCCGTTACATTCATCTATATAAAGCATAGGATGCAGGTATGAACTTGGCCACGGAATCAAGAAATTAATCTTCTATTTCCAGGAACAGCGCCTCCCATGGCAGTGGCTGCTTTTGGTATTGCATCTTGTTCCCGTTCAGTCTGTGAACTCTTTTTGACCAATACTGTTGTATTGCCACATTACCTTGCAAATTCGGCCATATTCACACATCGCTGCTTATCATCCTGCAATCACAAATATGGAACACGTTTGAACATGCCCTTTAAATCGTGTTCATTTCTATTACCAGGTGAATGAGGCCTTTGCTGCTCAGTTTTTATCAGTGGAGAAAGCTTTAGGCCTGGACCGTGAGAAAACGAATGTCAACGGCGGAGCCATCGCTCTAGGTCACCCCCTGGCCGCCTCCGGATCCCGAATAATCGCTCATCTGACTCACGAATTAAGGTACGTTACAATGGATCGCCCCATAGAAGTGCAGATATGACACATCCGCTGCTTTACATCTCATTCTTGCTTATTTTTCTATCATCAGACGTCGCGGCGGTAAATACGCGGTGGGGTCGGCTTGTATCGGCGGAGGTCAGGGCATCGCCATCGTCCTGGAGAATGTCGTGTAGCATCTTCCATCTGACAGCAATGATGAATGTGAATTTCCTTACTAATCTGTGAACTGTTCTAGAGTAACACAACACAGAGGTACCTCAAGGATCGACCTGACCTAAAGTCCTATAGAACAAGACGTCCGCTCCTTCCTGTACAAATTCTAATAATATAGCCAATTTATCAATACAAAGTTTCCATGATCCTGCAATGTTATTACTTTCTGTGCATTCTCATCCAGTAACACTAGGTGGCGCTGTATGTATAGGGAAATGCAAGCAAACATTGCTTTCCAGCTGCTGTAAAAGTACAACCCTCAGCGTGTATTCCCTGTATATCTGTGTAATAGTGGTCATCGTTAGGGCTCAAATCTGTGGATTATTTGCACAATTTCTACTGGCAGAAAGTTTCTTTATTGGTTTTTTTAATGACTAAATGTTATGTGTTCAGTATTTGTTAAAGTATTGACCCCCTTCCCATCTCTAAGTTAACAAAGGGTTTACAGGAGTGGTCTCCAACCTTTGGCATATAAGTTGTTGTAGAACCACTACTCCCAGCATTGCCCCAGTATATTGTCATAAATATTCTGCCACCTACAAATATTTTGGGTTCTAGAATCTTCAGATTCTCTTCTCCTGGATGTGACATTGGCTGCCATCTTTCTCCTGTACAATGTGCGTAGTTGATTTGAGAGCTCATAGCTGTTTGGTCTCCAAGTGTTACAGAACTACAACTCCCAGCAGAGCCAAGACATGGAGGCCACTTGTATAGATGGACCCAGGAGTCTTGTGATATCAGGGATGTATAAGGGCTTCACTGCTGATCTGTGCCTTCCTAATGACAATAAAACTGTATTAGAAGTTTCCGCTCTGTGTGGACTGTGTGTTCTTTGCTCGGTCGTCGTAAAATATTGATGGTAATATTGATAAGGGCACTCGGAAAAGTTTTTGCTGAATTAAAAATCCAAATGGTGAAAAATATTCTAGTACAGTGAACCAGGGCCGGCGCTATGGGTGGGCAAAGGGGGCAATTGCCCAGGGCCCCCTAAAAAGGGAGAATCTCTTCTTTCAAATGAATCATGAATTTTGTTTCTAGGTGCTATGGATCCAGAGATATTCAGGTTTAAAGTGAGAATATCAGGTGCCATTTTATATATAAAAAAAATCAATCCCAACGGCAGTTTAACAGTTAATATCTCTGTTTTCCTAACACTTAGACTCTCCTCTTTCATTGGAAAAAAGAAGTGAGGTTCTATGTGTCACAGAGCCAGAGATACAGCCCCCTGAAATGTGTGTCCCCCTCCAGATTCTTAGCCATCAGGCTGCAGGGAGAACACACTGCACACAGGAGCTGCTGCACCTCCCAGATACTGGAAATATTCACTTTATATGTTACTACATTTTGAGAAGGGATAATATCAACTAATATTTATGTTTTTAACCCTTCTCTATGCAGAACTATCTAAAAACACACTTTCTCTCTTATTGCCTTTTATTTTGTGATAGTTATTTTTTATTGGTAAAATTGACTGATACGATGCACATTCGATCCTCTTCGCCTAATGTGACTACACCGCGACCAGAACATGTCCATAAAGTTATATGTAACACCATCCTCCATTATTTACACCTATGTTATGACGTTCTCACTCAAATTCTTATGAAAAATACAATGGCGCACATCTTAAAGTGACTTTTGATATCTCATTAGCTTGGTTTATGGATATATAGTTATTTATTTGGGTGACCATTGTGTAAGGAGCAACAAGGATACATCTGTGTGAGGCTCAGTGCAATTTTCTGCAGTTCCTTTGCTGCATATTTTGGTGAATATTCACATGTGGGGTCTGTATAATCCCCTCACATCTTACTGTTTAGGAAAGTATATTTTCTTTATATAAGTACAGTATCTGGATTTGTACATATTTCAGAGGAAATTTTGAATGTTAATTGCCAAATGCATCGCCTGGTTCTCTGCTTTCAAAATTCTATAGGTTTTATGGCGCCTTTACTGTTTATTCTGTTTTATTGATATATTTTGCAGGTTGTGACTGTCTAAAAATTTCTAGCTAAAAAGCAGATATCTAGTTATTAAAGTTTTAGTGATATTATGTGGATTTATTTATGTGAACATATCAATAGGGAACATTTGTGAACTCTACACATGTCCATCTATTACATTTAGATGTGAAGGTATATATTTTCTGTTTGGAACAAATTTTTTGCCATCAAAGTAAAATTTTAAAAAATTGCATGCAGGCGCCTATGTCTGTAAACTCGATGCAATTTTGAAAATGGGGCAAGTATCTGCTTTCAGAAAATATCGGTCCCTGTCCCCAATGGGCCTTACAGTCTAATCCACCTACCAGTAATTTTTTGGAGAGTGGGAGGAAACCGGAGGAAACCCACAAGACACAGAGAGAACATACAAACTCTTTGCAGATGTTGACCAGCGCTGCAGGGCTGTAGTGCTAACCACTGAGCCACCATGCTCTCCCTATCATCTATCTATCTCCTATAAAATTCTCCAAAATTACAGTTTATTTTACCATATTAAAGGGAGCCTTTTGCTGACTGTGACTGGTCATAAAATAGTTTTATTTTGGGGCCCCACTTTTAGTTTTGCCCAGGGCCCCACTTTGTCTAGAACCGGCCCTGCAGTGAACTTTGTAACGGGAGGACGGGGCAATGTTCTGCTGACACATTAAATGCACAAATTTGGAAATCCTATAATGAAAGTGATCACCAAGGGGCAGTATTTGCATGCACCTCTATGAATTTAGCAAACCTATAATGGATGTGACCACTAGGGGGCAGTATTTGCATGTACCTGGATAAATTTAGCAAACCTATAATGGATGTGACCACCAGGGGGCAGTATTTACATGGAAGAAATGATGTATTTCTCCTTGAACTCTTGAGTGTTGTGTCCTGATGAGCAGCGGTTAAGGAGTGCGTGTACATGGATGTCCCTCCGGCTCTACAATCCTCCTCACCATCTGATTCTCCTCCCTCCATTTACATTAAAGCACATCCCCTCACAATCGCTGTAGAGCGTTTGGGCTGTTATCCATGGGTGAATAGTTGCATGGAGCAAATGCAGAGATTTAAATGTGCGTTGAAAAAAAAATGCAAGTGAAAAACACCCACTGATTACAATGGGTCAGAGTGCAATGCAAGTTCTGCACATGAAAAGCAAACGCAGCACACGCGTGTGAAAAACGCAAGTGTGAACAGGGCCTCAATACGTAAGTGATTTCTATATTTGCTCTTAGCCTGTGTGCAGTACATTTATTGCCCTTAGGTATTATATGCTGGTATACACTCACCGGCCACTTTATTAGGTACACCTGTCCAACTGCTCGTTAACACTTAATTTCTAATCAGCCAATCACATGGCGGCAACTCATTGCATTTAGGCATGTAGACATGGTCAAGACAATCTCCTGCAGTTCTCCCGAGCATCAGTATGGGGAAGAAAGGTGATTTGTGGCCTTTGAACGTGGCATGGTTGTTGGTGCCAGAAGGGCTGGTCTGAGTATTTCAGAAACTGCTGATCTACTGGGATTTTCACGCACAACCATCTCTAGGGTTTACAGAGAATGGCCTGAAAGAGAAAAAACATCCAGTGAGCGGCAGTTCTGTGGGCGGAAATGCCTTGTTGATGCCAGAGGTCAGAGGAGAATGGGCAGACTGGTTCGAGCTGATAGAAAGGCAACAGTGACTCAAATCGCCACCCGTTACAACCAAGGTAGGCAGAAGAGCATCTCTGAACGCACAGTACGTCCAACTTTGAGGCAGATGGGCTACAGCAGCAGAAGACCACACCGGGTGCCACTCCTTTCAGCTAAGAACAGGAAACTGAGGCTACAATTTGCACAAGCTCATCGAAATTGGACAGTAGAAGATTGGAAAAACGTTGCCTGGTCTGATGAGTCTCGGCTGCGACATTCGAATGGTAGGGTCAGAATTTGGCGTCAACAACATGAAAGCATGGATCCATCCTGCCTTGTATCAGCGGCTCAGGCTGGTGGTGGTGGTGTCATGGTGTCTTTGGGCCCCTTGGTACAACGCCACAGCCTACCTGAGTATTGTTGCTGACCATGTCCATCCCTTTATGAGCACAATGTACCCTGTAACATCTGATGGCTACTTTCAGCAGGATAATTCGCCATGTCATAAAGCTGGAATCATCTCAGACTGGTTTCTTGAACATGACAATGAGGTCACTGGACTCAAATGGCCTCCACAGTCACCAGATCTCAATCCAATAGAGCATCTTTGGGATGTGGTGGAACGGGAGATTCGCATCATGGATGTGCAGCCGACAAATCTGCGGTAACTGTGTGATGCCATCATGTCAATATGGACCAAAATCTCTGAGGAGCTTCCAGCACCTTGTTGTATCTATGCCACGAAGAATTGAGGCAGTTCTGAAGGCAAAAGGGGGTCCAACCCGTTACTATCATGGTGTACCTAATAAAGTGGCCGGTGAGTGTATATATATGTGTGCAGTACACTTATTGCCGTTAGGTATTATATGCTGGTATATATTTATGTGTGCAGTACATTTATTGCCGTTAGGTATTATATGCTGGTATATATTTGTGTGCAGTACATTAATTTCTTAATAGTATATTTGTATTCACTCCAGGTCCATGTGTATGTAACGTGTATATATTGTATACCTGTTAGATGCAGACAGTGATGAGAGGTTTGGTATATAGGGCCCATTACAGTCATGTTACACCCCTGCCTGTGAGTCACCCTGGGGTCCGGGTCCTGGGGCTGTGTGCAGTCTGGGAGATGCAGTTGTTGTCTTATTAATTTTCCGCTGGTAAAATATTATTATTCTTCTCCTGAAATCCCCAAATATGACTTTTCTCAGGCGTCGTCATATATGATATGAGCAGGTGGCACTGCCCTAATTAATTATTCATATATTCTAATGACCTTGGCTCAGCCGCGACGCCATCTGCTCACGTCACGTTTCTGCACCATTGCCCCGATCTCGTAGGACTGGAGCGATAATCCGGACATGAGGCGAGTGACGCACGGATTCCCCCATTCATCCACAAATGGCTGCCGTTCCGCCATGTACACAGTTAATCTTCCAGAACGTGTCGCCTTTTGTCGGAGGATTTTCACGTTTTTCCTCCTGCGATCACTGTGTGATGTTTAACCCTTCATGTAACACGTTCACTCTCCAGGGAGGACTCTGTATTATACATATACAGGCCCCGAGGAGGGCAGACACTTACACTGCACCTGCCCCAAGAACTGGTGCTGATACTAGGGGACACATAGAGGGCAGATATTATGTCCCACTGTCTGTATCTGTATTGTTCCATTACTTATTCTAAAACCTGGACATAGCAGGACTCCAGGTTCTAGAAATACAATCAAATTGAGTCCTGCTCCTCCCTCCAGGCCCTGCACCATGTATTATTCAATGAATTAGCTGCGACTGGAGTGTTCCATTAAGTCTCTACTGACATTGTTATACAATAGATTGTCTTTTTAAAACAAGAAAGCTACTGCAGAAGATCATTATTACATAGTCATGGGAACGGGAACAACAATGACCCGAAGACCCAAATCTAATCTTTAACAAATTAAAAGTTTGAATGGCCTAAATCTCAACGACTGGATGTACTAAATACTATTATGTAGAGAAATATTACCACTATAATACCACCCTCTGTGTACAATATAACTACTATAATACTGCCCCCTATGTACAAGAATATAACTACTATAATACCACCCTCTGTGTACAATATAACTACTATAATACTGCCCCCTATGTACAAGAATATAACTACTATAATACTGCCCCCTATGTACAGTAATATAACTACTATAATACTGCCCCCTATGTACAAGAATATAACTACTATAATACTGCCCCTTATGTACAAGAATATAACTACTATAATACTGCCCCCTATGTACAAGAATATAACTACTATAATACTGCCCCCTATGTACAAGAATATAACTACTATAATACTGCCCCCTATGTACAGGAATATAACTACTATAATACTGCCCCTATGTACAAGAATATAACTACTATAATACTGCCCCTATGTACAAGAATATAACTACTATAATACTGCCCCCTATGTACAAGAATATAACTACTATAATACTGCCCCCTATGTACAGGAATATAACTACTATAATACTGCCCCTATGTACAGGAATATAACTACTATAATACTGCCCCTATGTACAAGAATATAACTACTATACTACTGCCCCCTATGTACAGGAATATAACTACTATACTACTGCCCCCTATGTACAAGAATATAACTACTATAATACTGCCCCCTATGTACAAGAATATAACTACTATAATACTGCCCCTATGTACAGGAATATAACTACTATAATACTGCCCCCTATGTACAGGAATATAACTACTATAATACTGCCCCCTATGTACAGGAATATAACTACTATAATACTGCCCCTTATGTACAGGAATATAACTACTATAATACTGCCCCTTATGTACAAGAATATAACTACTATAATACTGCCCCCTATGTACAGGAATATAACTACTATAATACTGCCCCCTATGTACAGGAATATAACTACTATAATACTGCCCCCTATGTATAAGAATATAACTACTATAATACTGCCCCCTATGTACAGTAATATAACTACTATAATACTGCCCCCTATGTACAAGAATATAACTACTATAATACTGCCCCTTATGTACAAGAATATAACTACTATAATACTGCCCCCTATGTACAAGAATATAACTACTATAATACTGCCCCCTATGTACAAGAATATAACTACTATAATACTGCCCCCTATGTACAGGAATATAACTACTATAATACTGCCCCTATGTACAAGAATATAACTACTATAATACTGCCCCTATGTACAAGAATATAACTACTATAATACTGCCCCCTATGTACAAGAATATAACTACTATAATACTGCCCCCTATGTACAGGAATATAACTACTATAATACTGCCCCTATGTACAGGAATATAACTACTATAATACTGCCCCTATGTACAAGAATATAACTACTATACTACTGCCCCCTATGTACAGGAATATAACTACTATAATACTGCCCTCTATGTACAAGAATATAACTGCTATAATACTGCCCCCTATGTACAAGAATATAACTACTATAATACTGCCCCCTATGTACAAGAATATAACTACTATAATACTGGCCCTATGTACAGGAATATAACTACTATAATACTGCCCCCTATGTACAGGAATATAACTACTATAATACTGCCCCTATGTACAGGAATATAACTACTATAATACTGCCCCCTATGTACAGGAATATAACTACTATAATACTGCCCCCTATGTACAGGAATATAACTACTATAATACTGCCCCTATGTACAGGAATATAACTACTATAATACTGCCCCCTATGTACAGGAATATAACTACTATAATACTGCCCCCTATGTACAGGAATATAACTACTATAATACTGTCCCCTATGTACAGGAATATAACTACTATAATACTGCCCCCTATGTACAGGAATATAACTACTATAATACTGCCCCCTATGTACAGGAATATAACTACTATAATACTGCCCCCTATGTACAGGAATATAACTACTATAATACTGCCCCCTATGTACAGGATATAACTACTATAATACTGCCCCCTATGTACAGGAATATAACTACTATAATACTGTCCCCTATGTACAGGAATATAACTACTATAATACTGCCCCCTATGTACAAGAATATAACTACTATAATACTGCCCCCTATGTACAGGATATAACTACTATAATACTGCCCCCTATGTACAGAAATATAACTACTATGATACTGCCCCCTATGTACAAGAATATTACTACTATAATACTGCCCCCTATGTACAAGAATATAACTACTATAATACTGCCCCCTATGTACAAGAATATAACTACTATAATACTGCCCCCTATGTACAGGAATATAACTACTATAATACTGTCCCCTATGTACAGGAATATAACTACTATAATACTGCCACCTATGTACAGGAATATAACTACTGCAATACTGCCCCCTATGTACAAGAATATAACTACTGCAATACTGCCCCCTATGTACAAGAATATAACTACTATAATACTGCCCCTATGTACAAGAATATAACTACTATAATACTGCCCCTATGTACAGGAATATAACTACTATAATACTGCCCCCTGTGTACAGGGATATAACTACTATAATACTGCCCCCTATGTACACGAATATAACTACTATAATACTGCCCCCCTATGTACAGGAATATAACTACTATAATACTGAACCATTGTACAAGAATATAACTACTATAATACTGCCCCTATGTACAAGAATATAACTACTATAATACTGCCCCCTATGTACAAGAATATAACTACTATAATACTGCCTCCTATGTACAAGAATATAACTACTATAATACTGCTCCCTATGTACAAGAATATAACTACTAAAATACTGCCCCCTATGTACAGGAATATAACTACTATAATACTGCCCCCTATGTACAGGAATATAACTACTATAATACTGCCCCCTATGTACAAGAATATAACTACTATAATACTGCCCCCTATGTACAAGAATATAACTACTATAATACTGCCCCCTATGGAAAGGAATATAACTACTATAATACTGTCCCCTATGTACAAGAATATAACTACTATAATACTGCCCCCTATGGAAAGGAATATAACTACTATAATACTGTCCCCTATGTACAGGAATATAACTACTATAATACTGCCCCCTATGTACAGGAATATAACTACTATAATACTGCCCCCTATGTACAGGAATATAACTACTATAATACTGTCCCCTATGTACAGGAATATAACTACTATAATACTGCCCCCTATGTACAGGAATATAACTACTATAATACTGCCCCCTATGTACAGGAATATAACTACTATAATACTGTCCCCTATGTACAGGAATATAACTACTATAATACTGCCCCCTATGTACAGGAATATAACTACTATAATACTGCCCCCTATGTACAGGAATATAACTACTATAATACTGCCCCCTATGTACAGGAATATAACTACTATAATACTGCCCCCTATGTACAGGAATATAACTACTATAATACTGCCCCCTATGTACAGGAATATAACTACTATAATACTGTCCCCTATGTACAGGAATATAACTACTATAATACTGCCCCCTATGTACAGGAATATAACTACTATAATACTGTCCCCTATGTACAGGAATATAACTACTATAATACTGCCCCCTATGTACAAGAATATAACTACTATAATACTGCCCCCTATGTACAGGATATAACTACTATAATACTGCCCCCTATGTACAGGAATATAACTACTATAATACTGCCCCCTATGTACAAGAATATAACTACTATAATACTGCCCCCTATGTACAAGAATATAACTACTATAATACTGCCCCCTATGTACAAGAATATAACTACTATAATACTGCCCCCTATGTACAAGAATATAACTACTATAATACTGCCCCCTATGTACAAGAATATAACTACTATAATACTGCCCCCTATGTACAAGAATATAACTACTATAATACTGCCACCTATGTACAGGAATATAACTACTGCAATACTGCCCCCTATGTACAAGAATATAACTACTGCAATACTGCCCCCTATGTACAAGAATATAACTACTATAATACTGCCCCTATGTACAAGAATATAACTACTATAATACTGCCCCTATGTACAGGAATATAACTACTATAATACTGCCCCCTGTGTACAGGGATATAACTACTATAATACTGCCCCCTATGTACACGAATATAACTACTATAATACTGCCCCCTATGTACAAGAATATAACTACTATAATACTGCCCCCCTATGTACAGGAATATAACTACTATAATACTGAACCATTGTACAAGAATATAACTACTATAATACTGCCCCTATGTACAAGAATATAACTACTATAATACTGCCCCCTATGTACAAGAATATAACTACTATAATACTGCCCCCTATGTACAAGAATATAACTACTATAATACTACACCCTATGTACAAGAATATAACTACTATAATACTGCCTCCTATGTACAAGAATATAACTACTATAATACTGCCTCCTATGTACAAGAATATAACTACTATAATACTGCCCCCTATGTACAAGAATATAACTACTATAATACTACACCCTATGTACAAGAATATAACTACTATAATACTGCCTCCTATGTACAAGAATATAACTACTATAATACTGCTCCCTATGTACAAGAATATAACTACTAAAATACTGCCCCCTATGTACAGGAATATAACTACTATAATACTGCCCCCTATGTACAGGAATATAACTACTATAATACTGCCCCCTATGTACAAGAATATAACTACTATAATACTGCCCCCTATGTACAAGAATATAACTACTATAATACTGCCCCCTATGTACAAGAATATAACTACTATAATACCGCCCCCTATGTACAGGAATATAACTACTATAATACTGCCCCTATGGAATGTATCATTTCCCCCATTATACTGTAGTAATGTATTTGTGCAGATGTTTAGCAGTTGGATGATGAGAGAAGATTCTTGGCCACGTCGGTGACTATGATGCTTTGTCCATTTAAAGTATATATATATACTCCAGTGAGGTGAAGTTTCGGAGCCCGGGCAGTGCTGTGCACATCTGACGAGGATTCGTCGCTCCTGGTTTCTCTCCTGCCGGTATCAGAACCCAGAGGGAGCATTGCCAACAGCGGGAGAAGACCCAGGAGAGGTAAGTACTTGTCAGATGCACCCACCGCTCCCATGTCCTCACATAATTGGTTGAATAGCAGGACACTTTTTGGTGACTCTTCCTCCTGTAGTGATGCTCTGCAGCCTGCGGGTCTATTATATGTTATAATGTGCCGGCTCTCAGCTGTCAGGGTCTCTGCTCACATCTGGCTCTGACGTCTTTGCCCCCCTTATCGTTCTCACACCCCTCCAGAAGGAGTCACTTGGCTGCGCTGCAGACTATCCTCCCCACCAGCAGATTGGACGCCGCAGAGTCAGACCACAGCTCAGGACATGGAAACCTGAGAGCGAGTGTTGGCCGAGCGTCACCTGCTGCTACATACAGCGAATCGTCCAATCTCTTGGCTCCAGCAGCAAGAAGTCTACACACTGCTAATATTTCCACTACTTCAACATCCACACTGTACCAGAACTTCAGCTCTGTGGGACTGGGTCTAGCTCAGGATAGAAACAGGCAATGAAACGGTTAAAGCCATGAGCAGCTATGACTAAAAAAACCTCTATAAAAAAATCTTATTATGAGTAGGAGGAAGCGGATAAAGTTCTCCCTCCTCCTACGAAGGTGAGTAATTGACCAATCCAGCGCATCTTCCATCACGCCACCCGGAAAGGCTCGTCCTGTGACATCCACATATTCTGCTTAAAGATATATTCACTGTGTAATCAGACCTTTGTGTATGTTGTTAGTAGCAGCAGGACTGTGAAAAATGCATCTATATTCCAGGATTGTAGCTTCACCAAGTGCACTGGGGCCGGAGTCCTCACACTGCTGTGCTCTGTGCTCTGCATTGGACATGCACCAACAATTATAGGAAATGTAACGTTAAACTAGACAGTCTAATGCTACTCCTGCACCAGAGACTGTGATAAATCTGCCTCGCTGCCATCCATCTGAAATACTTTTAGTATTGATTTGATCCTTGTATGTGTACACAGCTCCCATACTGGCCCATAGGTTTCCATGGTTACAGACTACAACCAAAAACCTGTGCAGTCTGATTATACAGTCATTTTGTTTTTTTTGGAAGAAACTATTGCTCCAATCTTAATCACTGGATTTTCTGTTTCATACAATTAATGCTTAGAGGGATTGGTAATACTGATGGGCTATCCCCAGGTTCTGCCCCGAAGGTGAAGACTAACTTTGACAGCTAGGTATTAAAGGAAATCTCCCATCAGAATCCATCCTGATAAACCAGGGACATTACTCATAGATCCAGGCACCGGGACTGTGGTATCTTCTTATATTTATTATCCATGGCCTCCCTCCTTCTAAAATCAACTTTTATAATTATGCTAATAAAGGGCTCCTGGGGCTGTTACCAGAGCCCCTCAGAGTTGCAGCTTCACAAGCTGTTATGCTGTGCAGGAGCACTTCCCCCTCCAAATGTGTGAGAATACTTCAGACAGAGGGAGGGGCAAGTGCAGAGGGGGAGTATAACAGCCTGTGAAAATACAGCATGGAGGGGCTCTGGTAACACCCCCAAGACGCCCTTCAGGCTCATTATCATCATTTTAATAGTTGATTTTAGAAGGCAGAACGCCATGGATAACAAATATAAGAAGATTCCCGCAGTCAAGGTGTTATTGATGGTAGATCACTTAGCAGCTGTGACTCTCTCATCTTCCCCCCCCTCTGATAGACTTCTATGTTGCCTGACACTGTAGGGATTTTCTCACTAGACGAGGAGGATGATAAGAGGCTCTGATAAGATTTATTACGCAGTTTCTTGTAGTCGCTTGTACTATTCATTCAAGCAAAGTTTGAGCCCAGCTCTAAGTTCTTTGCTTCTTGTCAGTGAACGAGAACCCATGTTTCTATTCACAGGCAGTAACCCTGTACACAGCTAGTCCTGCTCTTAATTGAGACAATTGTATCCAGTCTAGACAATGCTCTGAGCTAAACATCCTGTACTCCAGACTGATACATTGTAACAAACCGGCAGAGAGATCTGTGCAGCTGCTGCTGATGTGTTTAGCTCACAGAGCATTGTCTAGACTGGATACAATTATATCCACCGGCTGCCAACCCTGTACATAGCTAGTCCGGCGCATAGCTAAAGAATGGAGACATTTGTATCCAGTCTGGACAATGCTCTGTGAGCTAAACACATCAGCTGCATCTGCACAGATCTCTCTGCTGGTTTGTTATAATGTAACAAGCTATTAGAGAGAATTCTACAATTGTATCCAGTCTATTGAATACTCTGCATATAGATTGTATCAATCTTGTAGTAACGTATGTATAGCCAGTGTCGGACTGGGTTTCCTTAGGCCCACCAGAGAAAATCAATTTGGGGGCCCACTCTTCATTATCCCCCAGAAAATATACTCTAGCAGCCTCCAAATTGTGGTGTTTTCTGATGGACCTCTGGGGTATAGTATTGGATTGAGCCAGGGCCCACCGTAGGATCCTCTGGTGCTCCGGTGGGCCCGTCCCACACTGTGTATAGCTGTTGTTTAGCGTTGTATCATATGGCGCTCGCCCTGCAGCCGCTCATGTGATGTGACAAGCGTGGAATCGCCGTCTTCTGATCTGCACAAGTGTCGTCTTTGCTTTTCTTCTCGTCTTTATCATCTTCACAGAAACAGCTGGTCAGATACCGGGACGGGAAGTGGTTTATGTGTTGGGGGTCTCCACTAACGTCCCCCAGCTGTGCCTGGAATAATGGCGGCTGCTTTCATGTCTCTGATCTGTGGTTTTATTAGAGATCCGATCTGTTATGGGGCAGAAGATCTCTCCGCACACGTGGAGCCGCCATGTGTCGTCATGTTATATGACGTCTTATCACATGGAGAAGATCAACGGGAATTACTTCTCTTTTAGAAGTTCAAAAATCCTGTATGTGCTGCACCCCCCCCTTTCCGAAAGTTTATGCAAAGCCATGAGCTTGTTCCATCTTTTTCTGTATACGGCTTCTGTGTAGACTAAAGTGTCTCCATAGGTGGCCAGAAGAGAAGGCGGAAGGACCCCTCCTGGGTCACATCATGAAGGTAGACAATGAGGTTTCCACAGGATCCCTGTATAGTCACCTGTGTCTGATCCGTCAAATGGAGGAACAAGAGGAAGGAGCCCTGCAGCCTCCGGTACAAGTAGTAAACCCATCAACGCCCTAGACCACCAGGGATATTAACGATCAATTCTGATGCCCTAGACCACCAGGAATGTTATCTATCAATTCTGATGCCCTAGACCACCAGGGATATTAACGATCAATTCTGATGCCCTAGACCACCAGGGATATTAACGATCAATTCTGATGCCCTAGACCACCAGGGATATTAACGATCAATTCTGATGCCCTAGACCACCAGGGATATTAACGATCAATTCTGATGCCCTAGACCACCAGGGATATTAACGATCAATTCTGATGCCCTACACCACCAGGGATATTAACGATCAATTCTGATGCCCTAGACCACCAGGGATATTAACTATCAGTTCTGATGCCCTAGTACACCAGGAATATTATCGTTAACTCTTTAGACAAGGAGGTTGCCATTAACCCATTCAATTCTCTAGACCACTAGGGATATTATGAGCAATCCCATTAGTTGCCTAAGAGAGGGGGTGAAATTGTATCATCAACTCCTTAAAGGAGCATTATAATGGGGGGGCTGCTGCAGGAGAGGGGGCATTATAATGGCAGTTGCTCCTGGAAAGGGCATTATAAGGGTGAAGGGAGTGGATGTAGAAAAGCGCGGGGTGCTGCAGAAATAGGAGGGATTATAAGGGAGACTGTAGGGGAAGGGGCATTATAAGGGGGACAGCTGCAGGAAAAGGGGTATTTGTGGATTAAGGGTGGTGGATTCCCACAGTAAAGCAACAAAATATTAATATAATTAATATTATCAGTTCCTATGGCAGAGCAGGGAGCACATTGTTCCCTCACTGTGCCCCATACACAACAAGGGGGAACAAGCCGGGTTCAGAAGAGCCAGGGAGCCGAACCGGATTCAATCCCCACAGATATAGTGGGTGATTTGGGAAGCCATAGCCCCCACTATAATCTACCATGGGTTGGTGGGGGCCCTGGGGCCCACACCCTGGGATCCCTCCCCATAATTCTGCCCTGGGGGCATCATTTGGCATGGGGTTCAGTGAAAGGGAGGAATTATACTTTTTGGTTTCACAAGAGGTTGAGGCTGGTATCTAAGTCTACATTTGCCCTCGGGGACCACAAGAACCAAATACCCAACCAACTCATCCCTAGGTAAGTGATACATGATTACTTTTTCACATTACTAATACACTGGAATAATACGAGAAGATGTAAGTTGCAGGTGGTAGGATCCTCACAGCACCCCGAGGGGGAGATCTTATTTAATTACATCCTAAATATAAGTCTTTAGACATAAAAAAACTGAAAATTAAAAAAACTTTTTTTTGTCTTGGTCTCCTCTCCCCTTTAGCACATTTGCAGTGATTGCGGGTTCACGTCTGTAATGAGATCTCTGCAGAGAATTATTGGGTAATTTCGGTATGTGGCGGCATATAGCCCGGCCCGCGTCCAGCTTGTCTAGGTTACCTAGTAGCAGGGACAGAGACACCCCAGGCTTTATATCACAAAGGCGACCAGACCCCCGGGGACCCAGCCTGGGGGGGCAGGAATAATCATGTACATTACAAGGAGATTAATTAGTTTAATAAGAAAGGATGAAAATATTTGTCCAACTTCACAGTCCGCGGCCCCTCAGCAAATAGAGCGCCATTGTTCCCCTTGTACCCGGGCGACTTCAAAGGCCCCCGGGGATTTATATTGGACCTTGTAAGATGTAGGCATTAACTCTATGTGTCCTGGATAGAATATTCCATCTATAGAAGTCAAACTTTACAAAATATTCTGAAACTTTTTACTTTGTTACAAACTCTGATACTTTGTTTCAATTCTGGACCATATCCAAGATCTCTGCTTATTGGCAATGAATGGATCGAAATATTTGTTCTTATACAGTCTCACTGTGGGTTTTGGACCAAGTATCGAGAATTTAAAGGGATTTTATAGGATAAGCTCCTCCTGACTTGGGGTGAAACAGTGGGGCACATTTACTTACCCAGTTCTGCATGATCCCTGTACGTTGTCCGACGAGAATGAACTTTGCGCCGATTCACAAAGATCATGCGCCCCCATATCCTGCATGTGTCGCTTCCCCGCTCAGGTCCGCCGGAGTTCACCTTCTTCTTCCTGGTGCATGTAAGTGATTTGGTTGCGACACAATTTGAATGTTAAATCCCGCGCTCAGTCCGAATCAGTAGGATCGTCTGACGCCCCCCCCCCCGATCTCTGCCGCTTGTAAGCCAGCGCAGCTGCGCCAAAATCCGAACGTGTGTGTCACAATCCCCAGTTAAATACCTGTCACAGCGGCGCAAATCCTGAAAATTTCGAAAATCCGACGAAAGTGCGATCCGCGGAACCCTTAGTAAATAAGCCCCAATGTATCAAACGTGTGTGAATTCAATGTATATTCAATGTATTGTATATGTATGTACAATGTGTGAATGTATATAAAAGTTTGGAAACCCCCTGGAGATGGGCGATGTATCATGTTCTCATGGCACAGCACCCCCCCCCCCAACCCAAAACATTTGTCCCTTTGGGAGGCATCAACCATGAACGGGGGCGGCCACAGCAAGGTAAGTCACAACAACAGCCAAAGGTGCGGGAACAGGAGGGGTTAAACACCAAAAATAAAGTTCAGCCTTCTGTGTCCCATTACTGATCATAACTATTCCATGATGGTAGTTTTTTTTGGGGGGGGTGGGGGGTTAGGGGGGTTGTGTTGCTGTGACAACCACTCAGCAGTAGGGGGCAGTTGTCGCCATTATTAAGTCTAATAGTTGTCACTGTTGACCCAGTTGCTAAGGCAGAAAGATGGAGCTGCCAAACCTTGTCCAATGTGGCCACTGGGTGTATTATCTCATAACCGAGTGACCCCCTCCCCCCCGATGATCAGTATTCGTCTGCTTGTGTCTGATGACAGAGTCCACTCCCGATGCCAAGACTAATACTGTACTTAATCTTGATGCTAATTCCGGGTTTTTATGAGATGTCCAGAATTAGGGAAACAAACAAGAACAGGGATTTCCTTCTATCCTCAGATGTTTGAAGGGTTTGTCTCTTTTTTTTATGGACTTGTCCACTAGAAAAGAAATGATTAGAAAACCTAAAAATAAAAACCGAAACTTGCCTTCTAAATTCTTGTAAATTCTGTTCCCATACAAGATGGGTCCGATCCTGTCTTAATATTTCCGGAGATGCCTGCTCAGCCAATCACTGGCCAGATCAATGACCCGCCTCAGCCAGTGATTGGCTAATCAGGCATTTCCTGTGTGTCAAGAAAGGACCAGAAAGTGGAAATCAGAGGGAACCTGACAGCTGGATGGGGAAGCTCATGTGATCGGAGAGGTGAGCATCTCTTACTCAATATTTTACTTAACTTTTTGCAACTTTTTTTCATGCAAATCTTTTCTCTTTACTCATTGGCAACGTTTTCATTCCTGCTAGATAGAGCCTTTAACCCCTTGGTGACCGCCAATGCTAATTTTTATTTTTATTTTACAGCAGTCAATACAACCCCCCATGGTATATGGAGAAGAAGAGAACACACAACGTGCAAAATGTGTATGGGAGACATCATGGCAGCTCATCTCCGTCCGCCACAACTGAGAATTACAGATAATAATAATAATTCCTGTATTTATATAGCGCACACAGATTACACAGCGATGCACAGAACTCACCAAATCGGTCCCTGTCCCCAATGGGGCTCACGATCTAATCAACCTATCTGTATATTTTGGAG
Source organism: Engystomops pustulosus (assembly GCF_040894005.1). NCBI lineage: Eukaryota > Metazoa > Chordata > Amphibia > Anura > Leptodactylidae > Engystomops > Engystomops pustulosus. Next base: position 11,878,977 of record NC_092411.1, on the reverse strand, counting down.
TGTGGGAGGAAACCGGAGGACCCGGAGGAAACCCACACAAACACAGAGAGAATATACAAACTCTTTGCAGATGTTGACCCTGGGACTTGAACTCAGGTCCCCAGCACTGCAAGGCTGTAATGCTAACCACTGAACCACCGTGCCGCCCCAATAGAGCCTGCAGAGAGGAAAACTGCTACATAATGCAGAATATAAATCCTATAATATCAGATGCTTCTTCTCAGCTGTCAGAGACTTGGGATCCTGGACCAGTCAGTGTATAATCCTATCCCTGGATATTCACTGTAAATCTTACCTATTGCTTCCTCCTGGCAGTTCTCCTGGTCCCTCCATTGTCTCTGCTCCTACAGATTCTTCTAGATTTACTATTGCACTCAATGGGGGTCATTTACTAAGGGCCCGATTCGCGTTTTCCATACATGTTACCCGAATATTTCCGATTTGCGCCAATTTTCCCTGTATTGCCCCAGGATTTTGGCACACGCGATCGGATTGTGGTGCATCGGCATCGGCATGCACGCGACGGAAATCGGGGGGCGTGGCCGAACGAAAACCCGACGGATTCGGAAAAACCGCCGCATTTAAAAAAAAAAAAAGTATAGCTCGGCACGTGCTTACCTTCACTCAGCCCGGCTCAATGTACTCCAGTGCGTTCCGATGCTCTTCAGCGCAGCAGTGACATCTGGTGGACGTCGGAGGAACTGCCTTAGTGATTAGCCGGAAGACCCGAATCCACCGCAGAGAACGCGCCGCTGGATCGTGATTGGACCGGGTAAGTAAATCTGCCCCAATGTCTGCATTCAGCACTTCTAATCTTACACATTGGGGGTCATTTATCTGCAGTCAGGACATTTGCATCTTTATTTGGTTACTTTTTAGAGGTGGATATATCCGGCAGCCGAGTCTGTGGGTTTTTTTCAACTTTCTATTAAAAAGTTGCACAAAAGTTTTAAACTATTCTGCAACTCCTTGGAAAGTTTTTCCTGTGCCTAATCGGGACTGGAGTTTATTTGCGACTTTTTAAGCACAATCTGCGCCATTATTGTAACTTTTTCCTTGTGTCCACATTTGGATTGCAAATATATATCAGACGTAACACTGAAACATTGTTGCACGGCACACTTTGCTGGGCGAGTGGAAAAGTGCAAATGAATTATTAAATCATTTTTTGACGAAAAAGGAGCAAATATAACGGAAAAAAAGATAAAAACCGAAAAAATTAATGACCCCCTTTGAGCTGTAGTGACAACCTGGGTCCTGTGCAGCCAAAACCAAACCATTTTACAAGGGGAAACACCAGACGGCAGCCTAAAAACCTGAAACACCAATGGGGGATGGATCGAGTTTAGGGTTAGTCACTTTTTAGCAGGTTTTGGGAATTTGTGCCAAGTGATTGTTTATATTGCAATTCCATTACAGTACAACAAGTGGACCGGTACATTTGGACCACGTGATTGCAGGGGCGATGTTACCCATGGACTGAGCCCGTTCCCCCTCCCGATGTTTGTATTGGCTCTTACATGCAATCACATCCAGCGCCTATTATTGTCTCACTATAGTTATTTGTTCGGCATGCCCTGAGCCTCTCATGTGCCACTTACTGGGAGATTTGTGTACAGGACTAAGTGCTGAGGATCTGCAGAGTCTCTCATAGCCGCAGCCAAAAAGATTTTTTCCTACAATTATTTTTTCAAGATACTGCACTCGAATGCTGCTTAACCTAATGGAGTGGAAATATCCTAAAACGTTAGTCCTAAAATGTTAGTTCTGCTATAATCAAGTACACTGGAGCAGTATTGTAACACAGCGGGACCCTGAGCATAATTCATTCTGAGAATGTGCTTGTAATCCACATTGCTTGTATATCAAATCAAGTTTTCCCATAGAAAATAATAGAAACGCAGATGATTGGTTCCACAATGACCTAAACCTTGGACTACAAGCGGAATTAGTTACGGGAACATGCTATGTCAAATCAAGTTTTCCTGTTGGAAAATATTTGCGTTTCGATGAAAACAAATATACAGTTGGGCCCCGCCCCCGGGCATTTGCATAGCCATTTCTAAATGCCCCAGCGAATAGACCAGTGCAGAGTTAGACTCCACAGTCGGGTGATATATCTGGAGTACTTTAGACCAGCTATTAGTAGATTTAGTTATTTGTCCATGGCCTCCTTCCTTCTAAAATCATGTTTTATAATTATGCTAATGACCCCGAAGGTGTTTCCAGAGCCCCTTATTGCTGTAGCTTCACAGGCTGTTACAATGAGCAGCTCTCCCTTCCCCCTACTCTCCCTACTGCTATATTACACAGGCAGAGGGAGGAGGGAGAGAGCGGGAGGAGGGGGAGACATGTTCTGCTCATTGTAACAACCTGTGAATCTACAGTGCCAGAGCCCTTCAGGGTTATTAGCATAATTTTAAAAGTTGTTTTTAAAAGACAGAGGCCATAGATAACAAATAGAAGAAACTTACCACACGCTGGATTTTAATAGTAGATTTTTTTAAGGACTGAATTTTACGCCCCCCTTGCCCCCTTTTTGGAAAAGTTGGAAAATATATTGTTATATATTGTTATATTGTAATATAAAAGTAACAGGTATTTTCTGGCAGTGGGAGATAATAGATGGGGTGCAGGGTCTTATGTGTTTTGTAAAGGATTAGGAAATCTTCAGAGGGGGTTTCCAAGACAGGAAGTGCCTGTTACTGATCCTGGAAAATAATCTAATTTCTGGCTGAACTTTTGCCAAACTCATTAAAAGTAACAACAAACATTGGATACAGAGGGATACGATCTATCACAGACAGGCAGGTGGTTTCCTTATATGAGGGGGTCTCCTGCACCCTGACATTGCAGCGGGATCCCCCTCATTACGTCCCTTGGATGCACCTACATCTTATATGTAAATGAACAAATATTTTTTAATTTGCCTAAACAGAACTTTCCATATCGGACAATGCGGAGGGTGAAAGTCTCCGATGACTTATCTTCAATTACAACAAAAGAACATTGTGATATAATAATGTAGGTCATATAACGTAACAATGTAGCTGTGACACCTCGCCCTAATATCTTACACCAGGTGAGGTCTGACTCATAGGTGTAAGTAACGAGTATTGGATGTGCTATATACATGGAATATATGGATGGCTGCACCTCATACCAGGTCATACACCTGATCTCTGTGATATCATTCTATAGGGAGGGACCTGTAGGGAGTAAGAAGTGAATGATTGGCTGCTGTGCTAAGTATGAACTATTTGGGGGGGGAGTTGCTGTGTGAATTATCTGGGATGGGCTTCCAAACTACACATGAATTATTAGTGGGTGTGGATACTGTGCTACAAATAAATTATTTGGGGGAGGGTTGCAGTGCTATGTATTTACTATTTGGAGGGGGTGCTGTGCTATGTGGGAACTATTTGGAGGGGGTGCTGTGCTATGTGGGAACTATTTGGGGGAGGGGCTACTGCACTATGTGTGAGCTACCTGGGATGGGCTTCTGAACTACACATTAATTATTAGTGGGGTGTGGATGCTGTGCTACACATTAACTATTTGTGGGGTTGCTGTGCTATGTATGAAATATGTGTGGGAGTGGCTGCTGTGCTATGTGTCAGCTATCTGAGACCATGAAGTATCTGGTGATCTAAGATGTATTTTAAGGGGTGCATTGGTAATAAATCAGAGCAGTGATCAATGTAGTAAGTGATGTCTATCTCTGCCTGATGGCAACCCTGGTGTGCAGTACATTAATTACTGCTTATATTTATGCGTGGTATATTCACTGCTGGTTTATTTTTCTATATGTGGTATATTCACTGCTGGTATATATTTATATATGTAGCATATTCACTGCTGGTATATATCTGTGTGTGTTGTATTTTCACAGCAGGTACATATTTATGTGTTTGGTATATTAATTGCTGACATATATGTGCTATATTCGCTGAAGTTTCATATCTATATTTGCAGTTTATTCACCATAGGCACATACATACATATATATATATATATCTACATCTTTACTGACTGTATGTACATTTTTTGGTTGTGTAGGATTCAATAGTGGTTGAATCTTTCTTATTGAAGAAGTGGTTGAATAGGGCTGGGTGCTATAATGATATTTGGAGAACATGTGTAACCCGGGTTCCTGGAAATGAAGGTCATAAAATGTATTTCTTTCCTGGTCCGAAAAATAAAGCTCTCCATTCTTATCTCTGGGAGCGGCCGCTTGTTTCTGGCACTCCTCGCTCGGTTATCTTTGGATTGATATCATCCTGAAATATAACTGATGCTTTCATTTCATGGTTTCAGAAAACCATCAGAATCCAAAATTAATATGTTCTCTTATCTGACCCCAAGGAGGGCACAGCAAAAATATTTGATAAGGTCGCTCCACCCAAAATCCAAAAATATGTCCACATCATTGAGGCTAAAAGTTTCGGAATATCTAGCGTAAATGTGGTGACAACCTCTCCCTAGCTCATGTCTAGATGGGTTGTCAGAGCCCCAACCCTCATCCTAAAATATCATCCATCCTGATAAACCAGGGACATTACCCATAGATCCAGGCACCGGGACAGTGGTATCTTCTTATTTGTGTAATTCATGGTCTCCTTCCTTCTAAAATCAACTTTTGAAATTATGCTAATGATGTATTTGTAGGAGAACACTTAAAGGGATGTTCTCATTATTAAACTTATGTCGGTCTATACCTGGTGTATGGTTGAGGCCACTATAATGTGATTCCATTATAGAAGTGACACCTATAGATACATGGAACATTCTAGCTCTTGACTCATGACTCAGGTGCGGCTCTTCTGTGGTAGGTCACACCCTGCCGTAGTGTGTGACATTCCTGCGTATCACATAGCTGGTAGCCGGGGCGGCCGCTTCTCATGTGCTGACGCCTGTTACATCATCTATACTACAGATACCACGGCCGGATGTCATCTGCTTGTAATGATAGGATTTCATATTCTGCAGTAGTAGCAGCAGAACTTTGAAATTGCATTTCTTTAGCTTCTCCCAGTGGAATAGGGACACATTCTGACACTGCTGTGTTCTGTGCTCTCTGCAGGCAGTGTTAGGTATTGCCCCCTGGAGAGATGTGTAATAAGACCTTTGTGTATGTTGTTAGTGGTAGGATTTTGATTCCAGGATTGTAGCTTCCTTAAGTACACTGGGTACATGTCCTGACACTGTTGTGCTCTGTGCTTTCTGAACAGATAGGTATTGCCCCAGGAGAGATGTGTAATCATACATTTGTGTATGTTGTTAGTAGAAGCAGGACTGTGATAGATGGTTTTTGATTCCAGGATTGTAGCTTCCTTAAGCACAATAAGTACATGTCCTGACACTGTTGTGCTCTGTGCTCTCTGCAGGACGTGATAAGTATTGCCCCCGGAGAGATGTGTATTAAGACCTTTGTGTATGTTGTTAGTAGCAGCAGGACTGTGATATATGGATTTTGATTCCAGGAATGTGGATTCCTTAAGTACACTGGGGAAATGTCCTGACACTGTTGTGCTCTGTGCTCTCTGCACAGATAAGTATTGCCCCTGGAGAGATGTGTAATCATACATTTGTGTATGTTGTTAGTAGAAGCAGGACTGTGATATACTGTATTTGATTCCAGGACTGTAGCTTCCTTAAGTACACTAAGCACATGTCCTGACACTGCTGTGCTCTGTGCTCTCTGCAGGCACTGATGAGTATTGCTCCTGGGGAGATGTGTAATTATACCTTTGTGTATGTTGTTAGCAGCAGCAGGACTGTGATATGCAGATTTTGATTACAGGATTGTAGTTTCTTAAACTACATTGGATACATGTCCTGACACTGTTGTGCTCTGTGCTCTCTGCAGGCAGTGTTAGGTATTGTCCCTAGAGAGATGTGTAATCATACCTTTGTCTATGTTGTTAGTAGCCACAGGACTCCACCCTCACACTGCTGTTCTCTGTGCAATCAGCTGCTTGACAACCCCTCCTCTCTGCTCTGAGTCACTGCTGCATTATCCATCCAGAATCCTCCAGAGAAGAGAAAAATGGGATTTTGGAGCAGCTTATTGAAGAGATCTAAGTGCACAGCAGGGTGAGGACATGTCCCCGTTATGAATGAGTTCTCCATGGCTGCTACTTGCAGTCTCCATAGTCACTGAGGACAGATAAACCTGTATTGCAGGTATGTGCACATTCCCCTGCGGGCTCGCAGCTCTTCCATGTTGTTCCAGTAGGGGGCAGTATCTGACATTTGATCAGTAGAAGTCTGGGGTGAGTAAGAGTTTGATGAACCTCTGAGGAATGTGGTCTGGCGGATCGCTCCGCGTACATCTCCTCCGGGGAGACCACAGGTGGGTCCATGTCTGGAGCCTGCGCCCTCAGTGACCTTCAGGATGAAGAACAGACTCGCCCGGGCTCTTACCGTCACTTTCCATCACGTTACATAATTATATTCCGGTTACCGTCACAAGACGCGCTGCTGCGTGGAAGGATGACATTGGCACGGAGGATTTCTCACCGTCATATGTCTCCTAACATCCTCCAGACAACAGGGAGGAGACTAAGATCTATTCCTCCTCCTGGAATTGTCATCTGGGTGTTACCGTTCCATTGTCCAATCAGAGCTGAGAGTGCCGGGGACTCCCTTCTATTAGCATTCACTTAATTATTGAGAAGTAATAAGATGGTAGATACAATTGTCCCTGCATTGTATTGTATCCTGTAAGTGTTCCCTCACCTACCTGTTACCTGCCTCCTCTATGTCCCCCGATTATTCATGGAAATCTACCACCATGACACTTCCTCATAGCTCCAGGCACCTGGACTGTGGTATCTTCTTATATTTGTTATCCATGACCTCCTTCCTTCTAACATCAACTTTAATAACTATGTTAAAGATCCAGAAGGGCTCTTTGGGGCGTTACCAGAGCCCCTCTGTGCTGTAGCTTCACAGGCTGTTGTGCAGGAGCACTTATTCTTCCCACTGGGTGAGATTACATCAGGCAGAAAGAGGAGGGAAATGCAGAGTGAGGGGGCACAGTGTAACAGTCTGTGAGGCTGCAGGATGGAGGAGCTCTGGTAACACCCCCTTCTGGTTCATTAACATAACTTGAAAAGTTGTTTTTAGAAGTAAGAAGTGCTTGGGCGGGAGAGGGGGGGGGGGTGTTACTAAAGCTCATCCATGCTGAAGCTTCAAAGGCTGTTAAACTGTCCCCCCTCCCCCCCCCCCCCTCTGTTCCCTCAGCACCCCCTAGCTATTGCCTGATGTAATCTCACACAGTAGGAAGGGAATGTTTCCTGAACAGTGTAACAGCCTGTGAAGATAAAGCATAGAGGTGCTCTGGTAACAACTGCCTGAGCCCTTCAGGATCATTAACATAATTAGACAAGTTGATAATAAGGAGGGAGGAGGCCATGGATGATAAATATAAGGAGATACCACAGTCCCGGTGCCTGGATCTATGAGTAATGTCCCTGGATTATCAGGATGGATCCTGACGGTAGATTTCCTCTGATTTATCCCCGCTAACCAGGAGATGGGGGGGTGCAGGGCTTTTTAGTGTGTGGCCCCTCCTAGTGGAGAATCGGGGGGGGGCAGGTCTATCTGTGTCACCTGGGGGGCTCCTCTAGAGCCGGTGGAGTAAGTGACACTGGGAAAGTTGCACCTTCTTCCATGGAATCTCCTCCGGCCATTACTGGATCCGGAGTTCACTTGTAAAATACTTGGCAGCGGTCGCAGTCCTTGGGCAATAGGGACTGTACAATCATCATGTGAAATCAGGTGAAATGTGCAAACACATCATGTGCACGGCGACTGACAGCGAGCCACTCCCAAATGTGGATTTAGGGAATTATAATAGAATAGAATATGTTTTAGCTACAATTGTATAAAGATCACACGGGGCTATGACCACCTCAGGACCAGCAGGACATGACAGCGGGAGCCGGCTACGGCAACCTCAGGACCAGCAGGACATATCAGCGGGGGCCGGATATGACCATCTCAGGACCAGCAGGACATGTCAGCAGGGGCCGGCTATGACCACCTCAGGACCAGCAGGACATGTCAGCAGGGGCGGCTATGACCACCGCAGGACCAGCAGGACGTGTCAGCAGGGGCCGGCTATGACCACCTCAGGACCAGCAGGACGTGTCAGCAGGGGACGGCTATGACCACCGCAGGACCAGCAGGACGTGTCACCAGGGGACGGCTATAACCACCGTAGGACCAGCAGGACATGTCACCAGGGGCCGGTTATGACCACCGCAGGACCAGCAGGACAAATCAGCAGGGGCCGGCTATGACCACCTCTGGACCAGCAGGACATGTCAGCAGGGAACGGCTATAACCACCGTAGGACCAGCAGGATGTGTCAGCAGGGAACGGCTATAACCACCGTAGGACCAGCAGGACGTGTCAGCAGGGGCCGGCTATGACCACCTCAGGACCAGCAGGACGTGTCATCAGGGGCCGGCTATGACCACCTCAGGACCAGCAGGACGTGTCAGCAGGGGCCGGCTATGACCACCTCAGGACCAGCAGGATGTGTCAGCAGGGGCCGGCTATGACCACCTCAGGACCAGCAGGACGTGTCAGCAGGGGCCGGCTATGACCACCTCAGGACCAGCAGGACGTGTCAGCAGGGGCCGGCTATAACCACCGTAGGACCAGCAGGACGTGTCAGCAGGGGTCGGCTATGACCACCTCAGGACCAGCAGGACGTGTCAGCAGGGCCTGGCCATGGCCATTTCAGAGGTGGCAGCTACACATCAAATCCAAATTATTTTCTGATTCACTTTGGACGAGCCACTGTTGCGCAAAATTTTCAGGAATTGGTATATAACCTACTCTAGTCCTCAGAAACACAGATTTTTTTTGTTGCATAATTTTTTCATTATGGTTTGTCTGAGGCTGCGTTCACATAATCTGTTTGTTAACGCAATGTAAACGCAACTTGTGAACGCAGCCTCACACCCACCATAATACTCTTATACAGGCGGTCCCCTACTTAAGAACACCCGACTTACATACGACCCCTAGTTACAAACGGACCTCTGGTAATTGGTAACTTTCTGTACTTTAGTCCTAGGCTACAATAATCAGCTGTAACAGTTATCACAGGTGTCTGTAATGAAGCTTTATTATTAATCCTGGTTCTTATGACAACCCAACATTTTTAAAATCCAATTGTCACAGAGACCAAAAAAGGTTTGACTGGGGGTTACAATAATAAAGTACACAGTTCCGACTTACATACAAACTCAACTTAAGAACAAACCTAAAGAACCTATCTTGTACGTAACCCGGGGACTGCCTGTAATCTTATCGGAAATTCAGCAAAAAATGGCACGTGGTTAATCAGGGTCCAAAAGCGTTAGTTGGCCCCTCTGGTCCTGTCATGAGTAGTGAGCAGACCCAATGTTCAAGTTCGGGTTCAGTCGGCTTGGGTTGGGGTATGCGTTCAGCTCGAGTTCGGGTTCAGCTCCAGTTTGGGTTCAAGTTAAGCTCAAGTTCGGGGTCAGCCATATTGATATTGCCGGATTAGTGGCCGAGCAGCCAATCTGGCAAATGCCCCTAGTAACAAGCCATGGCTATGATTGGGAAGGGGCACAACTGTCTACATTCTAGTGGCGTCCGTTTGGCGGATCGGCAATTCAGCCACCAATTCAGCAGTATGTCCTCATCAAGCCGGCTGAACCCGAACTAGAGCACTGGGTTATCTTCTCTCTAGTAATGAAAACTTAACACTGGAAAACCCCTTTAACAGTTACTCCACAAAAGGCTGTCACATTCCCCTCACTTCTCTAGACCCCCGAAAACAGTAGAGGATTATAAAACAGACACTTTGGGCGATACCACGGGGCCCAAGCCTTCTAGGGGCCCATGGCCACCCAAACCACCCACCAAATTATATACTGAGAAGGGCCTTGACACATGAAATCCTCATACATCTCCTCCTGCTCTCAACACACATGAGCCATTTCAGGACCTTTGAAGGTCCTCCAAAGGTCCTGCAGCCAGAGACTGAAAGCAGCAGAAGGGACATGTCCTCCATTCCCCAAGAAGCTGATTCTAGCACCAGATGTAGGAAGTGATTCCAGACTTGTAGGGGCTATAATATTCATACAGCCCAGGGCCCATGGTGGTCTTATCCGCCCCTGCCTGAAGCGCAGAGGATGCATGTGTGAATACTGAGTATCAGGGAATGCTCACCCTCACTTCATGTTTTATCAGAATTTTTTTATATCTTTTCTATCCGGTGTCGACTAATAAAAAAATTTGATGTCAACACAATAAAGTCATTGAGAGGATGTATTGTAGGAATAATAGTGGCACAGTCTCCCATTGTCCCCGGAGCCTCCAGCCTGTAACTTTCATGTCGTGTAATAACTGGGAGTGAGCGGCTCACGTTACAGAATGTGTGCGAGTTGTAAGCCCCGGGGTTACCAGCAGTCATTGACCTCCTATAAACCCGCAGGTAACATCCGTATCCATCCCACCAATCACAGCGCTCCAGATATAGCTCAGAACATGAGGTGTTCCTGCTCAGCCAATAGGAGACGCCGTCTTCTTAGTCACCGAGTTACAATGTATATTGTGATCATCGGAGGGGGAAGAGGAAGTGGCGGCTCCAGGATGTGGGACACCTGACAGGCGGCTCTAGAATAACTCTCACTGACGCTCACATTACATCCCATTCACCCAAAACCTGCTAAAATGCAAATATTTCATCCCCCATAAAGAACTGCTGAGGTCCCGGCCCGTACAGAGACACCCAGGTGATGCTCCTCTAAGTACCTACCTGTCAGCGAGGCTCCACCCTGCAGACACAACACAGGAGAAACAAAGAATAATCACAGTTCTGCAACTTTTTTTGTGTGTGTTTTGATTCTTTATTATAGTCTAGATGTCAGCGAATGACAAATCTCTTGATTTTAGGATGAAATCTGTAAAACCTACAGGAAATTTCCCATCAGAATCCATCCTGATAAACCAGGGACATTACTCATAGATCCAGGCACCGGGACTGTGGTATCTTCTTATATTTGTCCTCCATGGCCTCCTTCCTTCTAAAATCAGCTTTTATAATTATGCTAATGAAAAATGAGATACAAGGGTCCCTGGGGGTGTTACCAGTGCCCCTCTATGCTACAACTTACACTGTGCAAGAGAGGCACATTCCCCTCCCACTGTGTGGTAAAACTTCCTCTGCTACTGTAAGATTACATCAGGCAGAGGGAGGGGGAAGTGCTAAAGCAGAAAGTGTAACAGCCTGGGAAGCTGCAACACAGAGGGGCTCTGGTCACGCCTCCCCAGAGCCCTTTAGGCTTATTAGCATAATTTTAAAAGTTTGTTCTAGAAGGAAGGAGGCCATGGATAACAGATATAAGAAGATTCCCATAGTCACGATACCTGGATCTATGAGTAATGTCCCTGGTTTATCAGGATGGATTTTGATGGTAGATTTTTCTTTAAGAGTTTGTTACATATGTATCCAGAAAATCTCATACACTGTTGCGAGCTCTGATATATTGTATGGCCGATAGGATGTGGACCCCAGTCATCACATCAAGTGCAGCAATCGGGGGTCGTTTAGTGTGGCTTTGTTCAGGTGGCCCCAAGTCACAGGTGAAGGGAAGTCACTGCACACGGGCTGGATTATCATTCTTGACTTTCAGAGAGCCTAATGGCAGGATAAACCAGTTCCCTACATTGTACTGATGAGATGCAACCATGTGGAAACAGTGCTGTCTATAGCTGGGAGTCTGTTCCCTCTGCCATACATATTCTGGTTTGGCTTTAATCCTACATCATGTCATTAGGCTTCATGAAAGTCATGCTTGATTTACAGGGAGCTGCCTTACAAGGTAGCTAAGAGGCAATGTTTTCCTTATCCTAGTGGAAAACTTATTTTCATGTTTCCTAAAATTCCCCAGTGGAGTGACATTAGCTGTAAGTCTTCAGTGGCAAATTGGCAAAGTCTCCATAAGGAGAGATCTTACTTCCCGGCCATGGAGAAGGTCAGACACTAATGCATGAAAAAGTAAGAGCACCGATTCTGATTCTTAGGAGATGGTTACGCAACGAAGCTGGACAGGGTCAGGTGCTGATCATAGCCTTCTGCCTAAACCAGACCCATATTTTGGATGAGTGAAATCTGATTAAGAGTCTGCAGAGAACATCCCAAACCACCACTGATGGAGATGACATGGCTGTGTGCTTGGTGTTATGCACAAGGTGCGGCTGAAACACCTAATTGTAGCGACACCGCAGCCCTTATCCTAATCTGCATCAACCATGGAGCTCCCAAAGGTCAGCACATTGTTGGTGAAAACAAAAAGTTTAGACATTGGAAGGCAAGAAATATCCTGACATTACATTCTGTTCTATATGTGATCCTCTACGTGTATATTGTGGGAAGCTCATGGAGCTCTGTACAAAGGGCTCATTCTATAGGAGGTGCGTGAGCGGCTTCTCTACTGTGAATGGAATGCTACAAGTTGTCTTGGAGGCAGATTTTATATCTCTCATTGTCACTTCTGTATCCAGAGACACCACTGTGTGCACTCATATCCTATACCTCTGATGGCAAACCTTTTAAAGGCTGGGTGCCCAAACTAAAACCAAGTGCCAACCTGACAATTTAAACAGTAACTTATTGCTCCCTGTTCTTCCACAACATTCAATCGTATTGGCCCCCTGAGTACACCAAAATAGTTGAAAGCAGGAGGGCAAATTCAGACATCATTATAGCTTCTCTACAGGGTCTGGAAGATTCATGGGGCCATCAAAAGATCATCTGGCCCTGTTCAAACCTTCTCACTCTTCTGCAGTTCTAATCAGTCAAGGTGGTGTCATCTTAAAAGAGCATTGAGAGCAGCAGGAAGATTCCAGTCCTGTAAGTTAAACTCTGTCCTGGGGCAACAACCTGGGTGCCCACAGAAAGGGCTCCGAGTGCCACCTCTGGCACCCGTGCCATAGGTTCGCCATCATTGTCCTATACTATGCAGACAGCAGCTATGTGGTGTGTCAGGTATTACCCCCTAAAAACCAAACTAACATTAGTAATTTTACATATGTGATGTGTGTGTGATGCAATCTTTTTTTGGGAGCAATTAAAAAAAAACTGCAAAAGTCTAAAAAGTATATAAAATGTAAAAAATAAATAACATTGCTGTTTTGCGTCACAAAGTCATGTACCACAAAATGTAAAAAAAATATAAATATTTCAGCTTGAAAAAAACAAGCCCTCATAAAGCTTCATCCATGAAAACAAATGATCAATTGCCCCGAGTTATTTTATGTATTGGTTCTATTTTGAAACAGTGGTTAAAAATGATAAAACGTTTTTTGAATGTGATTTTACTGAAAACAGCCAAGTCATCTTTACTGCAACATCATAAAAAAATATTTCATAGCAATTTTTAAAAGGCGAATAAACCGTTATATATAAACCAAAATGGTGGCAACTAATAAAAAAGATCATCATGCAAAAAACAAGTCCTCGAATGGATGAAGATGAGGACAAAAGGTTTTGCGGTCTAAAAATATTGGGACGGGAAAACTAAGAAAAGAACTTTAGCATCGCCACAATTCCCAGTGTGGACCATGAGGAAGATTCCATGGAAGTAGAGGCGCAATGTCCGTGAAATAAATGTAAAATGTGATTCGCACTGCGCGTTTCGGCTTTGAACAGAACTCTTCGTCAGGTGAAACTTTTGTTTAAAGCCAAAACGCGTTGTGAGAATAGAATGTTACGTTTCTTTCACGGACATTGCGTCTCTCCTTCCACGGAATCTTCTGTGTCCCTTCCTCTTGTTGCCGGATTGTTACTCTGGAGCTATGTATCGCACCGCTGTGGTTTGCGGCTGCATGGACTCTTTTGGTGTCTTTTTGCAGACTTCTTTTACTTGGCATTTGATATACTGCACTGAAATCTCGTGCACTATTTGTCTTTACTTTCTCCTCCTCGTGGCTGGATACAGGGGTTTCCTCCTCACCCCCGCTTTCCCAGACTTTTCGGAGACTTATATTTTTTATTATTATCCCCATTTTTAGCGATTTTCATGCGCTTTGATGTTAGTTTTTTTGCAACTATTTGGCGCCTTGACTACAAACTTGTGGTGCACTACTTTTCCTCGCTTACGCACTATTTGTCCTAGTCTCCCAGATGTTATACCGTGACAACGGCTGTTTCATCAATTGCGTTATTGTTGCAAAAACACTCCAGGCAGAAGGCGGCTTAGAATGAAGAAACCTAATGGGGCAGATTTACTTAAATCCGATCGCGTGCGCCAAAATCCCGGGGCAATGCAGGGAAAATCGGTGCAACTCGGAAATATTCGGGTCACACGTCGGGAAAACGCGAATTGGGCCCTTAGTAAATGACCCCCAATGTCTACAACCAGGGCCGGCACCAGTACTGGGCATACCTGGGCAAGTGCTGGGTCCCAGAGCTGCTGGGGGCCCAGTTCATAAGGAATCCATGGGTTGAGGGGGGCAGTATCTAATGAATTCATAGGAGGTAAGGGGGGCTTATATAATATAATTAGGGGGGGTTGCTTCATATGATAAACTAGGGAACAGGAGACAGTTTTAGTTTCTGATTTTTTTTTTTATTCTGCCATGTGAGTTCACTGCAAAGGGGCCCACTGAGGTAACTCTGTAACCCAGGGGCCTTCTGAATACTGGAGCCGACCCTGTCTACAACAAGTCACAACCACATGACAGGAAAAGGGATCGGAGAATAACATAGATCGGGTTTAGTCACCTGTGATAAATTGTGCACAAAATTGCAACAAAAAGTAACAAAATGAAAGATAAATAGAGAAAACAATGCATCCCATCAGGGTAAACGTAAAAAATCTGAAATTATTCATTGATTTTTATTGATGCAATGTTATTAGTCACAACTAAGAAATGTAGAAAGTTGTGTGACAGATAGTCCTGTGTACTGTATGTACAGTTACTCAATATATGACGCCTCTTATCTAAGTCGGTGGTTACGGGAGGTTTACCCTCCAGGTTATTGTCACACCTATACCAGTGCAGTAATTCTCACATTCACATCTCACTGCTCCAGGCGGTAAACGCTGGAAAAGGGTACCTTAAAAAAAATCTACCACCAGGATGAAGGATTGTAAACCCAGCACACTGACATTCTGGTGTGCGCCCCCCTCTGGCAGGATCTGCTCTTCTTTTAGCTTCTTATGCCCTTGCTTTTACAGTATGTCAGTGTGCTTGTTATGCAAGCCTTCATCCTGGTGGAAGATTTCCTTTAAAGGGAACCTATCATCAGAAACTGGCAGAAATCGTGGATTCTCTCAAGGTCCAGTGTGGTGGCAACATCCAGAAAATCTGCATTGAATGATATGTAAATTGGTTGTATAAAGTCAGGGAGGTGGAGAGTTTAACACTGAAGTCAAGCTCTCCCTGTCTGTGAACGCCTACTCCCTTGTGATTGACATCTTGGGCCAGACTTCAGGAATGCTGGTTAGTGATGTCTTTGGACTCAGGGCTACCAGTTACAGCAAAAAGTGTACTATAAGGTAGGGAGAGCTTGACTTCAGTATTTCCTTCCTTGACTTCATACAGCCAATTTAAATCAAACTTTGCTGTTGATTTTCTGGAAAATGGAGCCACACTGGGCCATTAATGGAAACATCACCTAGAAAAGTAGTCATCTACTTGACAACATATTGGCAGTGGTATATTAGGCCAATTTCTGATGACAGGTTCCCTTTAAGCCCCATATAAGGCAACAGCCGATGGCTCCACTAATTATTAATACCACATTGATCCAGAAGAAGGCAAAGGAACAATCTATAGTTCTATATATAGTTATTTTTTTGCAGCAGATAACTGCTCCCTTGATGTTGCCCCCCATCTTTAAGCAGGGGGTGCCGCCTGAGGCAAGAGGCTCGAATCGCCTCATCTTATCTGCCCCAATTATAGTCTATTATAAGAACTGTAATTGGCCCAGAAAATTACACCATTTTGTTTTGCTAAGTTTATAGAAACTTTTAAGAAAAGTTTCTAATTTGTTTTATGTCACTTTCAATCACAGGAAATTTTAGTTTTTTCTTTTCCCGCCACTACAGACTTTCACTCTCTGATTCTGCAGAACGGAAGACGTCTCCTTCCTGGCACAAGTTTTATTGCATTGTCTGAGTAATTATAAGGGGGATTTCTTCTCCATCTGTAAATATTAGGAATGACCCCCCCCCCTCTCCTGGGGTTGGATAGGAATCAAATTCTATAAATATAGTTGGTGTTTTTATTGAAACATTGTATTTCTTGTAAGTGGTAACATTCAGTGAAAATGTTTTTGTTTATCTATGGAACAGAAATGGAAATTTGTTGAAAATTGGGAAATATTCAGCAATATTTAAGGATTGCTAATTGTTCTGCTTTATAGACCGAAAACTTCAAAAATTTTAACTTTTACTTTAGCCTGTTAACCCTTTCAGCAGCTTGTAGGAATTAAAATGGAATGGAGGTAAAACAAAGCCCCCCCACACACCATCACACCCAACAGTGTCACCAGCAAAGCCCCCCACACCATCACACCCAACAGTGTCACCAGCAAAGCCCCCCACACCATCACATCCAACAGTGTCACCAGCACAGCCCCCCACACCATCACACCCAACAGTGTCACCAGCACAGCCCCCCCCCACCATCACACCCAACAGTGTCACCAGCACAGCCCCCCACACCATCACACCCAACAGTGTCACCAGCACAGCCCCCCACACCATCACACCCAACAGTGTCACCAGCACAGCCCCCCACACCATCACATCCAACAGTGTCACCAGCACAGCCCCTCACAGCATCCCACCCAACAGTGTCACTAGCACAGCCCCCCCACACCATCACACCCAACAGTGTCACCAGCACAGCCCCCCACACCATCACATCCAACAGTGTCACCAGCAAAGCCCCCCACACCATCACACCCAACAGTGTCACTAGCACAGCCCCCCCACATCATCACACCCAACAGTGTCACCAGCAAAGCCCCCCGAACCATCACACCCAACAGTGTCACCAGCAGAGCCCTCCCACACCATCACACCCAACAGTGTCACCAGCACAGCCCCCCGAACCATCACACCCAACAGTGTCACCAGCGCAGCCCTCCCACACCATCACACCCAACAGTGTCACCAGCACAGCCCCCCACACCATCACACCCAACAGTGCCACCAGCAAAGCACCCCACACCATCACACCCAACAGTGCCACCAGCAAAGCCCCCCGAACCATCACACCCAACAGTGTCACCAGCACAGCCCTCCCACACCATCACACCCAACAGTGTCACCAGCACA
The DNA here is from genome assembly GCF_040894005.1 of Engystomops pustulosus. Taxonomy (NCBI): domain Eukaryota; kingdom Metazoa; phylum Chordata; class Amphibia; order Anura; family Leptodactylidae; genus Engystomops; species Engystomops pustulosus. The sequence continues at coordinate 11,861,635 of NC_092411.1, read as the reverse complement.
GCCCCCCACACCATCACACCCAACTGTTTTACCAGCAGAGCCCTCCCACACCATCACACCCAACAGTGACACCAGCAGAGCCTCCCACACCATCACACGCAACAGTGTCACCAGCATAGCCCCTCACATCATCACATCCAACAGTGTTACCAGCATAGCCCCACACACCATCACACCCAACAGTGTCACTAGCAGAGCCCCCCCACACTATCACACCCAACAGTGTCACCAGCAGAGCCCCCCACACCATCACACCCAACAGTGTCACCAGCAGAGCCCCCCCACACTATCACACCCAACAGTGTCACCAGCAGAGCCCCCCACACCATCACACCCAACAGTGTCACCAGCAGATCCCCCCACACCATCACACCCAACAGTGTCACTAGCAGAGCCCCCCCACACTATCACACCCAACAGTGTCACCAGCAGAGCCCCCCACACCATCACACCCAACAATGTCACCAGCAGAGCCCCCCACACCATCCCACCCAACAGTGTCACCAGCATAACCCCCACACCATCACACCATCACACCCAACAGTGTCACCAGCAAAGCCCTCCACACCATCACACCCAACAGTGTCACCAGCACGGCCCTCCCACACCATCACACCCAACTGTGTCACCAGCACAGCCCTCCCACACCATCACACCCAACAGTGTCACCAGCACAGCCCTCCCACACCATCACACCCAACAGTGTCACCAGCAGAGCCCCCCTGCCATCATCACACCCAACAGTGTCACCAGCAGATCCCCCCACACCATCACACCCAACAGTGTCACCAGAACAGCCCTCCCACACCATCACACCCAACAGTGTCACCAGCACAGCCCCCCACACCATCACACCCAACAGTGTCACCAGCATAGCCCCTCACACCATCACACACAACACTGTCACCAGCAGAGCCCCCCACACCATCACACCCAACAGTGTCACCAGCACAGCCCTCCCACACCATCACACCCAACAGTGTCACCAGCAAAGCCCCCCACACCATCACACCCAACAGTGTCACCAGCACAGCCCTCCCACACCATCACACCCAACAGTGTCACCAGCAAAGCCCCCCAAACCATCACACCCAACAGTGTCACCAGCACAGCACTCCCACACCATCACACCCAACAGTGTCACTAGCACAGCCCTCCCACACCATCACACCCAACAGTGTCACCAGCAAAGCCCCCCGAACCATCACAGCCAACAGTGTCACCAGCACAGCCCTCCCACACCATCACACCCAACAGTGTCACCAGCAGTGCCCCCCACACCATCACACCCAACAGTGTCACCAGCAGAGCCCCTCACACCATCACACCCAACAGTGTCACCAGCAGAGCCCCCACACCATCACACCCAACAGTGTCACCAGCACAGCCCCCCGAACCATCACACCCAACAGTGTCACCAGCACAGCCCTTCCACACCATCACACCCAACAGTGTCACCAGCACAGCCCTCCCACACCATCACACCCAACAGTGTCACCAGCAAAGCCCCCCACACCATCACACCCAACAGTGTCACCAGCAAAGCCCCCCGAACCATCACACCCAACAGTGTCACCAGCACAGCCCTCCCACACCATCACACCCAACAGTGTCACTAGCAGAGCCCCACCCCCACACTATCACACCCTACAGTGTCACCAGCAAAGCCCCCCGAACCATCACACCCAACAGTGTCACCAGCACAGCCCTCCCACACCATCACACCCAACAGTGTCACCAGCACAGCCCCCTGAACCATCACACCCAACAGTGTCACCAGCACAGCCCTCCCACACCATCACACCCAAAGTGTCACTAGCAGAGCCCCCCCCACACTATCACACCCAACAGTGTCACCAGCAGAGCCCCCCACACCATCACACCCAACAATGTCACCAGCAGAGCCCTCCACACCATCACACCCAACAGTGTCACCAGCAGATCCCCCCACACCATCACACCCAACAGTGTCACCAGCAGAGCCCTCCACACCATCACACCCAACTGTGTCACCAGCAAAGCCCCCCACACCATCACACCCAACAGTGTCACCAGCAGAGCCCCCCACACCATCACACCCAACAGTGTCACCAGAACAGCCCTCCCACACCATCACACCCAACAGTGTCACCAGCACAGCCCCCCACACCATCACACCCAACAGTGTCACCAGCATAGCCCCTCACACCATCACACACAACACTGTCACCAGCAGAGCCCCCCACACCATCACACCCAACAGTGTCACCAGCACAGCCCTACCACACCATCACACCCAACAGTGTCACCAGCAAAGCCCCCCCACACCATCACACCCAACAGTGTCCCCAGCAAAACCCCCCCACACCATCACACCCAACTGTGTCCCCAGCAGATCCCCCACACCATCACACCCAACAATGTCACCAGCAAAGCCCCCCACACCATCACACCCAACAGTGACACCAGCAAAGCCCCCCCCCCACACCATCACACCCAACAGTTTCACCAGCAGATCCCCCCACACCATCACACCCAACAGTGTCACCAGCAGATCCCCCCACACCATCACACCCAACAGTGACACCAGCAAAGCCCCCCACACCATCACACCCAACAGTGACACCAGCAAAGCCCCCCACACCATCACACCCAACAGTGTCACCAGCAGATCCCCCAACACCATCACACCCAACAGTGTCACCAGCAAAGCCCCCCACACCATCACACCCAACTGTGTCACCAGCAGAGCCCTCCACACCATCACACCCAACAGTGACACCAGCAAAGCCCCCCCACACCATCACACCCAACAGTGTCACCAGCACAGCCCCCCCCACACCATCACACCCAACAGTGTCACCAGCACAGCCCCCCACACCATCACACCCAACAGTGTCACTAGCACAGCCCTCCCACACCATCACACCCAACAGTGTCACCAGCACAGCCCCTCACACCATCACACCCAACAGTGTCACCAGCACAGCCCCTCACACCATCACACCCAACAGTGTCACCAGCACAGCCCCTCACACCATCACACCCAACAGTGTCACCAGCACAGCCCCACACACCATCACACCCAACAGTGTCACCAGCACAGCCCCCCACACCATCACACCCAACTGTTTTACCAGCAGAGCCCTCCCACACCATCACACCCAACAGTGTCACCAGCACAGCCCCACACACCATCACACCCAACAGTGTCACCAGCACAGCCCCACACACCATCACACCCAACAGTGTCACCAGCACAGCCCCACACACCATCACACCCAACAGTGTCACCAGCACAGCCCCCCCCCACACACCATCACACCCAACAGTGTCACCAGCAAAGCCCTCCCACACCATCACACCCAACAGTGTCACCAGCACAGCCCCCCCCCACCATCACACCCAACAGTGTCACCAGCACAGCCCCTCACACCATCACACCCAACAGTGTCACCAGCACAGCCCCCCCCCCAGGTATGTAGAGTCCATTCCTTCACCTTCTCTAGGTCACACAAAGACATGGTAGTTGGAAGCAAAGATCTCAAATTTGGACTCATCAGACCAAAGCCCAGATTTCCCCTGGTGTAACGTCCAATCCTTGTGTCTCTGGTACTTGGTGCTGGTCCTTAGCAGTGGTTTCCTAGCGGCGATGTTACCATGAAGCTGCTGCACACAGTCTTCTCTTACCAGTTGTTGTAGAGATGTGTCTGCTGCCAGACCTCTGTGCGGCAGTGACCTGCTCTATAATCTAAGCTGCTGTTACCCTGCGATTTCTGAGACCGGTGACTCGGACTTCTCCGCAGCAGAGGTGACTCTTCTCCTCCACAGCAGAGGTGACTCTTCTCCGCAGCAGCAGAGGTGACTCTTATCCTCCGCAGCAGAGGTGATCTTGGTCTTCCTTTCCTGGGGCGCTCCTCAGCCAGTTTCCTGTAGCTTCCTTTTTGGGGACACTTTCCCAATTTTTCGAACTGGCCGACCTTCATTTCTTACAGTAATGACGGCCGCTGGTTTTTCGTTACTCAGCTGCTTTTTTCTGGCCATAATACAAATTCTACCCGTCTATTCAGTAGGGCGATGAGCCGTGTATCCACCTGACTCCTGCACAACACAACTGATGCTCCGACCCCATTTATAAGGCAAGAAATCTACTTATTACCCCTGACAGGGCACTTGTGATATGAGAACCATTTCAGGTGACTACCTCTTGTATCTCATCAAGAGAAGCCAAGAGTATGCAAAGCAGTAATCACAGGAAAAGGAACCTAGAATATAAGACAGATTTTCAGTTCTTTCACACTTTTTTGGTAACTATATTATTCCACATGTGATAATTCATAGTTTTGATGCCTTCAGTGTGAATCTACAACTTTTATAGTCATGAAAAGTCAGAAAACTCTTTGAATGAGACCAAACTTTTGGTCTGTACTGTATATATATATATGAAAGAGGGGGAAAAGGGAACAATATATAAAGTAGGGGACATATATAAAAGAATGCTACATATAAAGGGTAGAATGTACAGGAAAGGGGAGGGCACTGTATGGAAGAAAGAGGTTTTATAGTGGGAGGTTGCTTCAAAGTAAACTACAGAACAGCGCCCCCTTTGGCCCATCAAGTACTAATATATCAATATATTTTTTATAGTAAGTGGGTTTTTCATCTAATGTCTCACACTTATGCTGACATCTGGTGTGAAGAGAAATTATTTTTGAGTGGCAGATCCTGCTATGTAGCAGATAACTGCACCCCTAATGCCGCCCCCATCTTTCTGCAGGTGGTGCCGCCTGAGGCAAAAGGCTCATGTCGGCTATTTACTGGTGAACCCTGGTGTATGACATTAGAATATGGAACATATATAAATCCTATGTGCTAAGTGGTACACAACTCATCTCATTAGTAAAAAAAAAAAAAGTTATATTTTTATTTTCTTGGTGATCGGGACCCAAACATGACTTTTGTTACGAGGCCCCAAGATTCTTACGTACGTCCCTGATCAAAGCATAGAAAAGATATGGTCCTAAACATCAGAAACAAAAAAAAAAAGAAAACGTTGCAACTTCCTAGGGTTAAACAGATGACTATTAGAGTTTAACAAAAACAAATGGAATGTCCCTTTAAGAGAATTCAGAGCTAAATGACCGGAGGAAACTGCAGCATGTGGAGGAAATAATAAGAAGCGGGAGTAATACTCAGGGAAAATCCAGGGTCCCTGAAGTTTGTCGACAACTTTTTGGAAATTTTTATTTCAGAAAATGTTTTTTTTTCTTTAATTGAAGAAAAAAATTGGTGGTGGTGGTGGTGGTGGGGGTTTGACAGCAAAATCACTCTGTATAGACAAACATGGATCTACTACAAGGGTTCTGATAAATCAGCTGATCACAGGCGACCCTCCCCTGCAGAGATCCTCAGCGATCAATGGTGGGATGCAAGAAGGGCCGCCAGAAAGTGTCCAAATCCTCGGCAGCGCCCCCACAGGGGAAGTGAGGTATTACATGGGTCTCATTAAAATCCATCACCTGACTGTTTGATGCAGGACGAGCTGCTTCCTACAAAGTAAGTGACATTTTTTCAAATTAATTTAGAAACATAATAGTTCTAAATTAAAGGGATTTTCCAACCACACATTATTCACGATTATAATTAATAATAATAATAATTCCTTTATTTATATAGCACACAGATTACGCAGCGCTGCACAGAACTTGCCGAATCGGTCCCTGTCCCCAATGGGGCTCACAATCTAATCAACCTACCAGTATGTTTTGGAGTGTGGGAGGAAACTGGAGGACCCGGAGGAAACCCATGCAAACACAGAGAGAACATGATAGTTCATTAATGGGTGATTATAAGGGGTTTTACAGGGGTGCACAATCCATGAGGCGAGTTAAGCCTCTTGCTTCAGGCAGCAGAAACTGCTGAAAGATTGGGGGAAGCATCAGGGGCGCAGTTATCTGCTACAAAGCAGGACCTGACACCTAAAAATAGGGTCTGCTTATACCTGGTGTCAGCATGTGAGACACTGCATTGAGATACTGATATATTACTACTGGATGGGGTGGAGGGGGTGCAAATCAGAAACTTGCCTCGGGCATCAGAAACTTTAGATTCCTTCTTGGGTTTGACACTTTGTTTCCCCTCAATCAGTTGCTTCATTATAGAAGTCATTGGGAGGAGACAGCTCCACCGTTGTGTAGTGGCAGTCCTGGGTCACTGCAGGTCCTGCTATCATTAGAGCACATGGTCCGAGGACAGAGCTGATCGATGTCATGCCCCCACTGATCACCTATTAATGGCCTTATCTATGGCTACATCATCAATCTGAGGCCTCTCTGGGCACATAATGATTGGGCATGTAAAATCCATCATGTCTGATCCTTCTTCCCCTCTTGTGGGGTCACATCTTACATCAATGGGCACCATTATGGTTGAATCAGCAGATATTACGCGGCTATAAATTGGATTTTCTAAAATTTTTGGCACATTTTGATGAACTGATGAGGATCGGCCATTGTTGATACTTCCATTGTTCCATGTCACCTTCTCTTTATCACTTTATCTCTTCCCACGACTCTTCTGTCAATCATCCGTTACTGTAAAAAAACCCATTAAATCATTATTATTGTTTGGGGTGATAATCCTGTTATAATGCGGCATCATGGGTGTCTAATCAGACGGTATGATGTCATTATGGGCGGGGCTGAGGCTGCGGAGGACCCCCCCAGTATAGAGACCAGAAGACCCCCAGAGGGAAGGATTTCATCTTAGCATCAGTCATAAGGAGACAGTATCTGTACATAGTATACATAGTATATAGGGTGTGATGTGTCCCCTGTGGTTAGGTAGAGCTCGACCACAGAGCTTACACTCACTCTGACGGCACTTCTCCCTTTCCAGGCTGATTCAGTGCAGGGGAATTCTCCAAATTGCCATATAAAAAGATATAGATTAATAAAACCTGTAGACCATAACCTCAAAAAAGTGGTTGTACCATAAATATCTTGTCTCTACCGTTTTATAGAGGTGGTCCATCATCTCACATTAGTGGGGGGGGGGGGGGGAAGGGGGTATCTATCATATTTCTGGGACCATTGACTCCCTACTCTCATCACTGCGCATTCAGAACAGCGCCATACATTGCATAGTGGTTGTGCTTGGTATTGCAGCCATGACACAATGAGCTATAATCAGGTCATGTGTCAGGTTTCCAGCATATGATCCCAATGTCGGACTCTCACCAATCTGAGAATTTAAGTAGATCAATCTATTCCCTGGACATTGTGGTCCATTTTGGGGGGTAATAGGATAGGCCATCAGATCAATGGTGGTCTGACACTTGAGACCCCCACATCAGATTATGGCGACAGAATATACATAGAGAGTGGAAAGGGGAGAACAGCTCCATTCTCCACACAGTGGCTGACTTATGTAACTGCAGCCAGAATCAGCCGATCAATGGGTCAGTGCGATACTGATCCGATACTAATTACCTTTCCTATGTATTATCTACATATTAATATCACTAAGCCGGAAAAATCCTCTAAGATTCGTATTGATGTGAAGGATGAATGAGCCACATTTATGGCTTAGGAGATATGAGCCGATATCTACACAGATAAGGTGTGACGCTACTACAGTCTCGTATAGCGCCGGCTGTTACTCATTACTGACTTATCACACGTGATGGAGAATTGCGGGGGTTTTATTTGTCTGAAACTGGGAATTGATCCAATGGATAAAAGAAATATTGATAATCAAATGGAATTAAAGGGGTTGTCCACTTTCAGTAAATAATTTATATTATTTGTGTAAGGAAAAGTTCTACAATTTTCGAATACACTTTTTGTTTTGTTGGTTTTCTAGATCTCTGCTTGCTGTCCTTTAATAATAATAATTCCTTTATTTATATAGCGCACACAGATTCCGCAGTTCTGCACAGAGCTTGCCAAATCAGTTCCTGGGGGCTCACAATCTAATCCACCTACCAGTATGTTTTTGCAGTGTGGGAGGAAACCGGAGGAAACCCACACAAACACGGAGAGAACATACAGAGGCAGATTTACTTACCCGGTCCATTCGCGATCCAGCGGCGCGTTCTCTGCGGAGGATTCTGGTCTTCCAGCGATTCTCTAAGGTAGTTCCCCCCATGTCCACCAGGTGTCGCTGCTGCGCTGAATTCCGTCGGAGTGCACTGAAGTTCAGCAAGCCGAGCCGGGTGCAGGTAAGCGAGTGTCAAGCGACACATTTTTTTTTTTTTAAATACGGCGGTTTCTACGAATCCAACAGGTTTTCCGACGGCCACGCCCCACGATTTCCGTCGCCTGCATGCCGGCGCCGATGCACCACAATCCGATCGCGTGCGCCAAAATCCCGGGGCAATTCAGGGAAAATCGGTTGACCCCGGGGACATGAACCCAGGTCCCCAGCGCTGCAAGGCTGTAATGCTAACCTCTAAGGCCGTGGTCACACGTACCGCTCAACGTCCGTTCATAACGCGACGCTAGCGCACAGGGGGAGGTCCTCGGCCCGAACGCACATGCGTTTCCAGAGAAACGCATGCGATCGGCTTAACAATCTCATGCGTTTCCCTGGAAACGCATGTGCGTTCGGGCCAAGGACCTCCCCCTGTGCGCTAGCATCGCGTTATGACGGACGCCTAGCGGTGCGTGTGACCGCGGCCTAAGAAATCGTGCCGCCCCGATAGAAAGCCACCATGCCGTCCTTCTATAGAAAGCTTCTATGTTTACTTCCATTGAATAGAAATCTGTCCATGTGATATGATGGACATGCAGGTGCACGAGCCGTTATTATCACCGAGAGTAATAGGAGTTGTGTGATAAAGGCTCGTGCACCTGTGTGACATCACATCACCATGGACAGATTTCTATTCACTGGGAGTAAACTTAGAAGCTTTCTATAGAAGGACAGCAAGCAGAGATCTAGAAAATGGTGAGGAACTGATACAGAAAGTATATAGTAAAATTGTAGAACTTTTCCTTCCACAAACAATGTCAATTATTTGCCAAAAGTGGACATCCCCTTTAATATCTGCATGAACCCTCAGCATAACCCCTCCCCAGTGCTGCTGCCTAACCCTAACCTGAACATTAACAAGGTAAGTATAAAATGGGTGACCGTATTAGGCTCTTTCGCATTGGTGCTCAGCTTCAGTTTTGCCTCCGTTGCATTTGGTCAAGGTTCAGGTATTATTTAGTCTCTAATATTTGGTTAAAGTGTAATGATATGAGTCGTACTATATATATGATGGTAAAACTTGCTATTGTGCCTTATCATTGTTATTATAGCACCTCATATCTGAATGGTATAGCGGTATTATTCATGCTGTGTGAGGTGGTAATATTTGCTCACAGTATTTCATTATTACTATTTATTCATTTTATGGTGTAGATACAGTCATGTATTTCTCGGTCTTATTATATTATTAATAAATGTGCACGTTATGGCGGTATTATCCGGTCTCCATATGGCGGTATTATCCGGTCTCCATATGGCGGTATTATCCAGTCTCTATATGGCGGTATTATATAGGCTCCATATGGCGGTATTATCTGGTCTCTATATGGCAGTATTATCCGGTCTCTATATGGTGGTATTATCCAGTCTCTATATGGCGGTATTATACAGTCTCCATATGGCGGTATTATCCGGTCTCTATATGGTGGTATTATCCATCTCCATATGGCGGTATTATCCAGTCTCCATATGGCGGTATTATCCGGTCTCCATATGGTGGTATTATCCAGTCTCCATGTGGTGGTATTATCCGGTCTCTATATGGCGGTATTATGCGGTCTCTATATGGCGGTATTATGCGGTCTCTATATGGCGGTATTATGCGGTCTCTATATGGCGGTATTATGCGGTCTCTATATGGCGGTATTATGCGGTCTCTATATGGCGGTATTATCCGGTCTCTATATGGCGGTATTATCCGGTCTCCATATGGTGGTATTATCCGGTCTCTATATGGTGGTATTATCCAGTCTCTATATGGCGGTATTATCCAGTCTCTATATGGTGGTATTATCCGGTCTCTATATGGCGGTATTATCCGGTCTCTATATGGCGGTATTATCCAGTCTCTATATGGTGGTATTATCCGGTCTCTATATGGCGGTATTATCCAGTCTCTATATGGTGGTATTATATAAAAATATGACAATAAATACCAGGATACATCCTTTAGTTGCTGCTGTTGTTATTTGTTACCTACAGCAGTAGAATGGAGGGTCAGATATTGGTAAAATAATCCCTTCTCCTGCTCCCACCTTCCTGCCTTTGTTATACATATATGGAAATCCCCTTATTTTCATCCCGGTGTGTCAGTCTATGGATATTGAGCATATCCCTTGTGAAGTGTTACTCATCTAATTCCCAAAATTGGGAAAACATAACAAACACCTAACAATACAAAATTGGCATGAAAATCAGGAGGAAACACAGAATCACATTGACATCCTATAATTATTACTTGTATATAGATTATTGAACATCACTGGTGCCCTGCGCCATATGGGAGTGTCATGGCCGCCATACAAGATTCAATATGGGGTGTTATATGGACATGTAAGAAGTGATCAGATTTGTTTAGAGGAAAAAAGGGAAGTCAGGGGTTAAAGAAGATTATATAACCCCTCTCCATAGCATTATAGAAAGTGGGGGGTCCACTGCTGGAGACCTCCGGAATATGATATGAGATACATAGATATATAGATAGGAAATAGATAGATCGTTAGATTATGAGAAAGATAGATAGGAGATAGATAGATAGATAGATAGGAGATAGATAGGAGATAGATAGATAGATAGATAGATAGATAGATAGATAGATAGATAGGAGATATATACGAGATAGATAGATATGAGATAGATAGATAGATAGATAGATAGATAGATAGATAGATATGAGATAGATAGATAGATAGATAGATAGATATGAGATAGATAGATAGATAGATAGATAGATATGAGATAGATAGATAGATAGATAGATATGAGATAGATAGATAGATAGATAGATAGATAGATAGATAGATAGATATGATATAGATATGAGATAGATAGGAGATAGATAGATAGATAGATAGGTGATAGATAGATAGATAGATAGATAGATAGATAGATAGATAGGAGATAGATATATAGATATGAGATAGATATGAGATAGATAGATATGAGATAAATACAGTGGCGTAACTAGAGTACACTGGGCCCCGGGACAAAATTCCTAATGCCCCCCCCCCCCCCAATTATACCTAAAAAAAAAAACCCTTTCTGCTAACCGACATTTCAGTGATTATTACATATTCTGCCCCCGCACAATGAATTATTACATATTCTGCCCCCCCCCAATGAATTATCACTAGAGATGAGCGAACATGCTCGTCCGAGCTTGATGCTCGGTCGAGCATTAGGGTACTCGAAACTGCTCGTTACTCGGACGAATACTTCGCCCGCTCGAGAAAATGGCAGCTCCCGCCGTTTTGCTTTTTGGCGGCCAGAAACAGAGCCAATCACAAGCCAGGAGACTCTGCACTCCACCCAGCATGACGTGGTACCCTTACACGTCGATAGCAGTGGTTGGCTGGCCAGATCAGGTGACCCTGGAATAGACTAGCCGCTGCCCGCGCTGCTCGGATCATTCTGTCTCTGGATGCCGCTAGGGAGAGAGCTGCTGCTGGTCAGGGAAAGCGTTAGGGTGTTCTATTAGAATAGTGTTAGGCAGGAGTGATTCTCAAAGAACCCAACAGCCCTTCTTAGGGCTACAATAACGTTCTACTTTTTTTATTTTAATTTGCATCTTTTACCATTTTGTGAGGAATTAGCAGGGGGACTTGCTACCGTTGTGTTTAGCTCTTAGTGGCACACATATCCATAGCAAAGACCGAAGTGGGAAAATTCAGTAGGGGTTGGATTTCTATTAGGCAATAACTCAGTGTCATCTCATCTGGCATAGTACTGTGCTTCCTTTGATACTTGGCTAGAAAATAGCCATAGGAGAATACAAACAGCTTCTTGAAGCCTACAGTAGCGTTCTATATATTTGATTTCTGGTTGATCTGCTGGTGGCTGTACTTTCTGCAGTGCATGTACTTGCCAATTCTGAGCAATTTGTAGTGGGACTTGCGACCGCTGTGTTCTGCGCTTAGTGGCGCACATATCCATAGCAAAGGCCGAAGTGGCAAAATTCAGTAGGGGTTGGATTTCTATTAGGCAATAACTCAGTGTCATCTCATCTGGCATAGTACTGTGCTTCCTTTGATACTAGAAAATAGCCATAGCAATAGGATAGCATTGTTTGGTTTTAAAAACTCAAAAAAAAACAAAAAACACAAAAAAAAAAAAAAAACACAAAAAAAAACAAAAAAAAGTAAAAAAAAAAAAATAAAGTTATAACTCTCATTTTAAAAATGTTTAACCCGAGGGCTAGGGGTAGAGGACGAGGGCGGGGACGTGGGCGTCCAACTACTGCAGGGGTCAGAGGCCGTGGTCCTGGGCGGGGTGAGACACCACCTGCTGATGAGGGAGCAGGGGAACGCCGCAGAGCTACACTCCCTAGGTTCATGTCTGAAGTTACTGGGACTCGTGGTAGAGCACTGTTGAGGCCAGAACAGTGCGAACAGGTGATGTCGTGGATTGCTGACAATGCTTCGAGCAATTTGTCCACCACCAGTCAGTCTTCCACGCAGTCCACCCATGTCACCGAAATCGCCACTCCTCCAGCTCCTGCACCTCAGCCTCCTCCCCCCCAGTCTGCCCCCTCCCAGGAAAATTTGGCATTTGAACCGGCATACTCTGAGGAACTGTTTTCTGGACCCTTCCCACAGTCACAAACCACTTGTCCGGTTGCTGCTGAGCAATTTTCCGATGCCCAGGTTTTCCACCAGTCACAGTCTGTGGGTGATGATGACCTTCTTGACGTAGTGGAAGTGTGTAAAGAGGTGTCCGACGATGAGGAGACACGGTTGTCAGACAGTGGGGAAGTTGTTGTCAGGGCAGGAAGTCCGAGGGGGGAGCAGACTGAGGGATCGGAGGATGATGAGGTGACAGACCCAAGCTGGGTTGAGAGGCCGGGTGAACACAGTGCTTCTGAGACGGAGGAGAGTCCTCGACCTGAACAGGTTGGAAGAGGCAGTGGTGGGGCCAGACGGAGAGGCAGGGCCAGAGCTGGTGCATCAGCGCCACTGTCAACTAGTGAAGCTCCCGTGGTGAGGGCTCTTGCGGCGAGGGCTAGATCTTCAGAAGTGTGGAGGTTCTTTAAGGAAACACCGGATGACCGACGGACTGTGGTGTGCAACATTTGCCAAACCAGGCTCAGCAGGGGTTCCACCACTACTAGCTTAACTACCACCAGTATGCGCAGGCATATGAATGCTAAGCACCCCACTCAGTGGCAACAAGCCCGTTCACCTCCGGCCGTGCACACCACTGCTCCTTCCCCTGTGTCAGCTGATAGTCAGCCCCCTGCCCAGGACCCTGGCACAAAAACCCCATCGTCGCCTCCACGATCCTCCACAGCATCCACCAGCGTTCAGCTCTCCATACCCCAGACGCTGGAGCGGAAACGCAAATATAGTGCAACCCACCCGCACGCCCAAGCCCTTAATGTGCACATCTCCAGATTGCTTAGCCTGGAGATGCTGCCCTATAGGCTAGTAGAGACCGAGGCCTTTCGCAACCTCATGGCGGCGGCCGCCCCTCGGTATTCGGTCCCCAGCCGCCACTACTTTTCCCGATGTGCCGTCCCAGCCCTGCACCAGCACGTGTCAGACAACATCATCCGTGCCCTGACCAACGCCGTTTCTGACAAGGTCCACCTGACCACGGACACGTGGACGAGTGCTGCCGGGCAGGGCCACTATATATCGCTGACGGCACATTGGGTTAACTTGGTGGAGGCTGGGACCGAGTCTGACCCTGGGGCTGCTCATATACTGCCGACGCCGAGGATTGCGGGGCCTACCTCGGTCCAGGTGTTTCAGGCCTACTATGCCTCCTCCTCCTCCCACCCCTCCTCCACCTCCTCCTCCGAACTACCATCCGTGGGCACGGCGCCATCAGTCGGTAGCTCTAGGCACAGCAGCAGTGCCGTCGCTAAGCGACAGCAGGCGGTGCTCAAACTGCTGAGCCTAGGCGACAAAAGGCACACCGCCCAAGAGCTATTACAGGGCATCACGGCGCAGACTGATCTGTGGCTGGCACCGCTGAACCTCAAGCCGGGAATGGTTGTGTGTGACAACGGCCGTAACCTGGTGGCGGCTCTGCAACTCGGCAGACTGACACATGTGCCATGCCTGGCCCATGTGTTAAATCTGATAGTGCAGCGTTTCCTCAAGACATACCCCAATCTGTCTGATTTGCTCACGAAGGTGCGCCGCATCTGTGCGCATTTCAGGAAGTCCAGCCCAGATGCTGCCACTCTCAGGGCAGCGCAGCGCCGCCTCCAACTGCCCGCTCACCGACTGTTGTGCGACGTGCCCACGAGGTGGAATTCAACACTGACCATGTTATCCAGAGTTTACCAGCAGCGCAGAGCGATTGTAGACTGCCAGATGTCAACTTCCACCAGAACTGGTAGTCAGGTCAGTCAGCTTCCTCAAGTCTACAATGAGGAGTGGACGTGGATGTCTGATATCTGTCAGGTGCTGAGTAACTTTGAGGAGTCAACACAGATGGTCAGTGGCGATGCCGCCATCATCAGCCTCACCATCCCGCTGCTTGGCCTGTTGAAAAACTCTCTGGTCAGCATGAAGTCGGAAGCTTTGCGCTCGTCACAAGAGACGGGGGAAGAATATTCCCTTGTTGATAGCCAAAGCACCCTGAGGTCTGTTTCTCAGCGCATATCGGAGGAGGTGGAGGTGGAGGAGGATGAGGAGGAAGAGGAGGAGAATGTTGGCGAGACACAAGAGGGGACCATTGTTCAGTCCTTCACTGTTCAGCGTGTATGGGCAGAAGAAGAGGAGTTGGAGGAGTTGGAGGAGGAGGAAATGGACAGTCAGGCCAGTGAGGGGAGTGAATTCTTACGCGTTGGTACTCTGGCGCATATGGCAGATTTCATGCTAGGCTGCCTATCCCGTGACCCTCGCGTTCAAAGAATTTATTCCAGCACCGATTACTGGGTGTTCACTCTCCTGGACCCACGGTACAAGCAAAATCTTCCCACTCTCATCCCTGGAGAGGAAAGGAGTGTGAGAATGCATGAATACCAGCAGGCCCTGGTGCACAAGCTGAAACAGTATTTCCCTTCTGACAGCGCTAGCGGCAGAGTGCGTAGTTCTGCGGGACAAGTAGCGAGGGAGAGTAGGCGAGCAGGCAGCTTGTCCAGCACTGGCAAGGGTACGCTTTACAAGGCTTTTGCCAGCTTTATGTCACCCCAGCAAGACACTGTCACCTGTCCCCAGTCTCGGCAGAGTAGGGCTGATCTTTACAGAAAGATGGTGAGGGAGTACGTAGCTGACCATACCATCGTCCTAAATGATCACACAGCTCCCTACAACTACTGGGTTTCAAAGCTGGACATGTGGCACGAACTGGCGCTCTACGCCTTGGAGGTTCTTGCCTGCCCTGCCGCTAGCGTCTTGTCCGAGCGGGTTTTCAGTGCAGCTGGTGGCATCATCACCGATAAGCGTACACGCCTGTCGACTGACAGCGCTGACAGGCTGACGCTTATTAAAATGAATAAAGGCTGGATTTCTCAGAATTTCCAATCTCCACCAGGTGAAGGAAGCTCAACCTGAATAATTGATCCACTCCTCCTCCTCCTCCTCATTTTCCTCCTTCTCCTCCTCTTTGTACAGTAAAGCAGAGGAAACTGGCTATTTTTTGACAGGGCCCACTGGCTCTTGCTATAGTACTTCATGCATTTAATTTTTCTGGAGGGCCACCTACCTGGTCCTCTGTTTGAAACAATTTTTGTGAGTGCCACATACAGGCACTCAATCTATTCCATTTTACTGCAGGGCCACCTACCTGCTCCTCTGGTTTGAAACATTTTTGGGACTGCCACATACAGGCACTCAATCTATTCCATTTTACTGCAGGGCCACCTACCTGCTCCTCTGGTTTGAACAATTTTTGGGACTGCCACATACAGGCACTCAATCTATTCCATTTTACTGCAGGGCCACCTACCTGCTCCTCTGGTTTGAACAATTTTTGGGACTGCCACATACAGGCACTCAATCTATTCCATTTTACTGCAGGGCCACCTACCTGCTCCTCTGGTTTGAAACATTTTTGGGACTGCCACATACAGGCACTCAATCTATTCCATTTTACTGCAGGGCCACCTACCTGCTCCTCTGGTTTGAAACATTTTTGGGACTGCCACATACAGGCACTCAATCTATTCCATTTTACTGCAGGGCCACCTACCTGCTCCTCTGGTTTGAAACATTTTTGGGACTGCCACATACAGGCACTCAATCTATTCCATTTTACTGCAGGGCCACCTACCTGCTCCTCTGGTTTGAAACATTTTTGGGACTGCCACATACAGGCACTCAATCTATTTCATTTTTCTGGAGGGCCACCTACCTGCTCCTCTGGTTTGAACAATTTTTGGGACTGCCACATACAGGCACTCAATCTATTCCATTTTACTGCAGGGCCACCTACCTGCTCCTCTGGTTTGAACAATTTTTGGGACTGCCACATACAGGCACTCAATCTATTCCATTTTACTGCAGGGCCACCTACCTGCTCCTCTGGTTTGAACAATTTTTGGGACTGCCACATACAGGCACTCAATCTATTCCATTTTACTGGAGGGCCACCTACCTGCTCCTCTGGTTTGAAACATTTTTGGGACTGCCACATACAGGCACTCAATCTATCCCATTTTACTGGAGGGCCACCTACCTGCTCCTCTGGTTTGAAAAATGTTTGGGACTGCCACATACAGGCACTATCCAAATTAAATTGTCTCCATAGCAGCCTCCACACGTTGTCTCCATTGCTACCTCCAAAAGTTGTCCATATAGCTGCCTCCATACATCGTCCCTTTATCAAACGAGGTGTGTCAGGCAGAAATTTGGGTTGTTTTCATGGATTCCACATCAAAGTTGTTAACTTTGTCGCCACCCTGCTGTGTTATCCACAAAATATACTGGCAAACTTTTACCATTTAGGGATATTATTTCAGCGCTTCTTGCGCATCTGTTTACATTCCCCTCACCCGCCATATCCTAAACTTATAAGAACGCTACTACACTTGATCTTATACAAAAGGTTCTTAGAAGTGCTGTTTGGGGAGTAGCCTAGAGACAGGGGCTTGGATTGGCGAAAGCTCGCCTGGCAGCGGAACGCCAGCTCCATGCGCATCATGCGCTTCTTGCGCATCTGTTTACATTCCCCTCACCCGCCATATCCCAAACTTATAAGAACGCTACTACACTTAACTTGGTGCAGGCTGGGACCGAGTCTGACCCTGGGGCTGGTCATATACTGCCGACGCAGAGAATTGCGGGGCCTACCTCGGTCCAGGTCTCAAAGGCCTACTATACCTCCTCCCACCCCTCCTCCACCTCCTCCTCCTCCGAATTACCATCCGTGGGCATGGCGCCATCAGTCGGTAGCTCTAGGCACAGCAGCAGTGCCGTCGCTAAGCGACAGCAGGCGGTGCTGAAACTGCTGAGCCTAGGCGATAAAAGGCACACCGCCCAAGAGCTATTACAGGGCATTCCACATCAAAGTTGTTAACTTTGTCGCCACCCTGCTGTGTAAGCCACAAAATATACTGGAAAACTTTTACCATTTAGGGATATTATTTCAGCGCTTCTTGCGCATCTGTTTACATTCCCCTCACCCGCCATATCCTAAACTTATAAGAACGCTACTACACTTGATCTTATACAAAAGGTTCTTAGAAGTGCTGTTTGGGGAGTAGCCTAGAGACAGGGGCTTGGATTGGCGAAAGCTCGCCTGGCAGCGGAGCGCCAGCTCCATGCCAAGATCCAACTAACATAGTTTTAACTGCAGCACCTTTAATCTACTACTAGTTCACTGCCTCCATACATGGTCCCCTTATCAAACGAGCTGTGTCAGGCAGAATTTTGGGTTGTTTTCATGGCTTCCATGTTAACTTTGTCGCCACCCTGCTGTGTAATCCACAAAATATACTGGCAAACTTTTATCATGTACCGATATTATTTGAGCGCTTCTTGCTCACCTCCTTTGGTTCCTCTCTGCCACCCATTGGTTTGAAGCCTGAGTCCATTTAGGGTATGTCGCCATGACACTCTCTAGCCTGCTGCCGCTGCCTCTGCATGCCGTCCCCTATAGTGTCAGGGTCAATTATTGGATGTTTTAGATGCTATCTAGCTTCATTCTGTCACTCTGTCATGGCCATGCTGTTGCCCATAATTTTGGCATAATGGTGCGATTATGCAGCCTCAGAGGCATCCATGCATGCTGCCCCTGCTGTTTCCTGTCCATTTCCGTGGTGTTTCCATCCTTTTCTGAGGTTCCCAGGTGTTTGGCCAAGCTTCCCTGTGCAGAGCCTTGGTCCCCTTGAAAAATGCTCGAGTCTCCCATTGACTTCAATGGGGTTCGTTATTCGAGACGAGCACTCGAGCATCGGGAAAAGTTCGTCTCGAATAACGAGTACCCGAGCATTTTAGTGTTCGCTCATCTCTAATTATCACATATTCTGTCCCCCCCCAATATATCATTAAATATTCTGCCCCCCAAAATGAATTATTAAATATTCTGCCCCCCCACAATGAATTATTAAATATTCTCCCCCCCAATATATTATCACATATTCTCCCCCCCCCACAATGAATTATTAAATATTCTGCCCCCCCACCCACACACACACACACAATTAATTAGCAAATCAAATAAATGTTTTATACAATAAGTCCCTTTTACCTCAGATTTAAAAAAAAAAAACCTGTACTCACCTCTGGCTCCCGCATCTTCTATCTTTCGCCCGCGGCCGGACAGGAAAGGCCGCGCATCCTAGTTCATGGAGCGATGTGCGCCGGGGGGTTTTCCTGCCACGTCGCTCCACCCGCAATAATAGTGCTCGAGCGGCCGCTTCCGACCGCATCGAGCACTATACAGGGACGGACAGGAGCTTCCTGTACGGACAGACAGAGGCCCCTGCCCGACTGACAGTGGCATACAGACCGCGGTCGCCATTGAGACGGCGGTCTGTATGCCACTGGATAGATAGATAGATAGATAGATAGATAGATAGATATGAGATAGATAGATGAATATGAGATAGATAGATATGAGATAGATAGATATGAGATAGATAGATATGAGATAGATAGATAGATAGATAGATATGAGATAGATAGATAGATATGAGATAGATAGATAGATATGAGATAGATAGATATGAGATAGATATGAGATAGATAGATAGATGAATATGAGATAGATAGATATGAGATAGATAGATATGAGATAGATAGATAGATAGATATGAGATAGATAGATAGATAGATAGGTAGGTAGATATGAGATAGATAGATATGATAGGTATGTAGAGAACTATGAAGCCATGCACTACTGCACAGTACTCTCTATCCTTTCCCTGTACTCTCTGCTGTGACCTGTACAGAGAAGTTGATCCATAAGTTCTTATACTAATGGAATACCACTGGGGATCCTTATATTAATGAAATATTTGCCCTAGACCACCAGGGCCCTCAATTATGATATATGATAGGGGTCCCCCATAAACTGTCTCATACTTATATGTAAAGACCAGAATTTTCAATCATTATATTGGGGCCCTGTACAGAATTTGCATTTGCACCCAAAGCTTTTGGTTTTGTCTTGGTAATGCGCAGGCAGGGGGTAGCGACGCCCCACACCAGCCAACAACCCCCCCGTTAGGCCCCTCCATGCCAAGGTGTAAGAGGGGAAATAGCTTGTACCCCACCAATATGAGGTACAAGCCCTGATAAATCCCCCCATTGATTGGGCCTTGATAAAAAGACAGATTTGCCATTCTCTAAGTTCTCACCAAACTGAAAGGGAAACTTGATGTTAATATCCCAAAAATCTATTGACAACATTGAGAACAAAGTGAATATTCAATATCCCATAAAAGGGTTTAATATTTCCAATGTCTGAAAAACAGAAGAGAACTTGTCTCATGCTGAAAAGGGAAAGAAAATTTCTTTGTTTTGAAACTTTCCGTCATATTATGTTTGGGACATTTTATTAGATTTTCACTGCAGGGTCGTGAGAACAAGTCCATGCGACCAAAGGCAAATCTATGACTGACTCCCCCAAACAAAAGCCGAGACACAAGGGTGTGTACAAGTATTCAGAGGAGCCCCGACCCCTCATTCCCAGGCCCAGAGGATACACTGACCAATACTGGAAGGACAAACACTGGATACATTGTATCACCTGAAAACGTAAATACTTAAACTTGTTATTAAATAACAGAATAACCTTGTACATATCTATCTATTATCTCTACATCTAATATCTATCAATCATCAATCTATCAATTATCTATATATCAGACCCCTTCAAATCTTTCACTTTTTCGCTTTATTCCAGCCATGGATAAGATGAAAAAAGTTTTTTTGGGGCTCATAAATGTGCACAGAAAAAAATAACGGAAATGTAGGTATTTTTGCAAATGTATTAAACAAGAAAAACTGAAATATTACATGGTCATAAGTATTCATCCCCTTTGCTGTGATACTCATTTAACTCACATGCTGTCCATTTACTACTGATCCTCCTTGAAATGATACTACTCCTCCTTCAGAGCCCATCTGCGTATAATTAAACTGATTGGACTTGATTAGGAAAGGCGCACACCTGTCTGTATAATACCTGACAGCTCACAGTGCATGTCAGAGCACATGAGAATCATGAGGTCTAAGAAACTGCCCAAGGAGCTCAGAGACAGAATTGTGGCAAGGCATAGATCTGGCTAAGGTTACAAAAGAATTTCTGCAGCACTCAAGGTTCCTAAGAGCACTTCATAATCCTTAAAGGAAACCTACCACTTAAAAGTGGTAGATCTAACCCACAAATACGTGCTGGAGCATATTTTCATTAATGCAAGAAACCCCCGATTGCTATTTTATACCTTATATTACAACCCGTTTCGGTGCACCAGATGATGCCACAGCGCACCATGCGCGCGATTCGGAAGTGCCGGAGAGCCAGTGACGATGTTTATGGGGACCGTAATCCGGCTGCAAATTGTGTCCCCCTGGCGTTCATGTGCATGAGGCCTAAGTTGGTAATTAACTACGGTATGATAAGAGGGGGCAGAGCAGACAGTGATTTGTTCCGGTTTAGTTTTAGAAGATGATACAAAGCTGCATAGAATAACATGGGAACAGGACAAGCAAACAATGCCAGGCAGCTGCTGCCGAGCCCACTACAATCATAGGATGGAGTAACAAGATACATTTTATCTATTTAGATGCTTTTCCCCTATTTCCTGGTCTTAGATGAGAGGCGCAGGAATAGTAAATGAAATGTCAACCACAATACAAAGTCAATGGACAGAACCCAGGGACAGTCAGATACATAAGTGAGAACATTCCGGGCTTGGATACAATGTATCTCATGTGTATTGTTTGCTCCCTCCTTCTCCCGCTGCTGTTTGCTCACCGTCCCCTGGTCTTGGCTCATACCATCCCTCATAGAGACGGGTAATACTATTGTCTGGTAACCGGGATCAGATAAGATGGCGAGACATGGCGCGACTTCTGTAAACACTTCTGTTTTTTGGGTTACGCAGATGTGAGTGGCAGATACAGCGCTGCACTTGTCACGCAGACTGCGCTGAAGTTTAAAGATCCGGTTTTGACATTCTCTTTAGTTCACAAACTGTAAAAAAAAAAGTTTGTACACGTTTTTTTTGTCTAGTTGCTTCAGGGAAACCATCAGCAAGGAGGTTTTTGTTGTTAATGAACCTTTTAATAAATTTTATCATCAAAGTATCAAAGTAGATGAGTTTGAATTAAGACACAGGACCATCAAGTCCAAGCTGTAATCCAAAAGAAGGTAAAAAACTTCATGAAAAAATACTTAAAATACAATTTCAGTGGGTTCTTCATGTAGTCTCTCACACCCAGGCTGACATCAGGTGTGAAGAGACACTAATTTTAAGTGGCAGATCCTGCTTTGTGGCAGCCTTTGATGCTTTCCCCCTATCTTGATAGACGTGTTGCTGCCTGTGGCAAGTTGCTCAACATGGCCCCTGGGAAAGAGTTAAATCTAGTAGTCAGAATACACCATTTTGTAGACCTAGATGTATCGGAGCTTGTTTTTTGTGGGACAAGTTGTAGTTTATGTAAGCAGCTGATGTTGAATTTTTTAATTTTTAATATTACTTTTACTGTGATTATTTTTACTATTAGATAAGATTTTTTTCAACAAGGTTAAGGGAATGAGAATAAACTACAACTCTGCCAAAGTTATTAGAATTTTTATCCTTTTCTATGTTTTATATTAGTAAATAATGTTTTCACTTTCTACGTTTTTATATTATTTTAATAACATATTTTACTTTTATGTTGTTGATTTTGCTGCAGGATCCTCAGTATGTAACCACCAGAGCAATGTCTGGCCTTAACAGTGACATTAAGTCAATTTAGAAGCAGTGACATTATTGGGGCTTGTTTTTTGTAAGATGGGGAGTAGAAGATTTTGCACAATTTTGAAGATTGGAAAAAATGTCAATGTCTTTGTTAGGATGGTGATGTTACATCCATATGTGGGAAGGGGTTAAATTAAGTTTCT
Source organism: Engystomops pustulosus (assembly GCF_040894005.1). Taxonomy (NCBI): domain Eukaryota; kingdom Metazoa; phylum Chordata; class Amphibia; order Anura; family Leptodactylidae; genus Engystomops; species Engystomops pustulosus. The sequence continues at coordinate 11,838,895 of NC_092411.1, read as the reverse complement.
TTTGCAGTTACTACTTTGAATACATAATTCCCTGATAGTAAAGGAAATGCAGTCCGGGTGGACAATGGGAAATTGTGGACTTACAGGAACAGATAATCCTATTGTATTCGTCCTGTAATTTCTTGTAATTTTCCAAAGGAAAATTGAAGAAAACAAAATATATTTTAATTGGAAGAAGAAACTGAAACTCGCTATCTGTCCCTGGCTCCCCCCGTGTGAGAAAACCCATTATCACTCTGTGAGCGTCATGTGCAGCCGATGCCTCCAAATTGTGAAGGCCACGGATAAGAGCGGATACAGCACCAGGAGCATGGGAAGATGTTCAGCTTTGTGGAATTCTGATGGAAAATCACACCTCTCCTGTTCATATACCACATGCAGCCTACAAGCCAAGTCTACAGTCAGTATAATAGGGACATTTAAGCCCCTCCCCCAGACCACCCCTAACTCCCTACAGATCACAGGCCACACCCCTTAATAAAATCACGCACTGAAATAGGGTTTTATAAAATACCCAATATAAAATGTAGAGGACACAATGGGGACGATCCAACGGACCGCTCCCCCCCCCCCCCCCCCCGATTTGTGTCGCGTGAAAACCGCCAAAATCTGATCACGAGCGCAAAAAAACCTTTAAAATCCATTGGCGAGATGTCCAATGAAAGTGAGGTCCGCGGGGCCCTTAGTAAATGAGCCCCAATGTTTCAGGTTCAGCCCATGTGACCCAGACATCCTGTTGGCTGTTCGAATACTAATCTTGCAACATTTATGGGTCCCATGCGCTGAACCTGAACCCCGAACCTGAGCAGGTTGTGATGTCGCTTCCAAATGGGTTGGGTCTGCTGCCAGACCTGGAGATCCGGTGGATTCTCTGGTATTCTGCTTGGACATGCTTGTAATTTATTCACTTTTATAGGACTGTGGGAAATTCAGTTCTGATAGACCCATAGAAATGAATAGAGCATTGGCTGAGCATGAACTCCACTGCTTTAGGCACTTGTGGCTTCTTATGATTGTGGGAATCTCAGAGGTTAGATCCTCAACAACTAGAAATGTATCTAACGTTGATGCACTTTTGAATTCCCATTATTTCGTATCCCTGGACTCAAGTGGCATTGAGGGTCCCAATAATCAAATACTAAGGGGGCATAATGGGCTTAAACCCCTGCATGGAGGTATGGACCTTGCTGCTGGAAGGAACCTCTGGTCCCTGGCAATGAAGCAATAGTAGTGTAGTCAGAAATAGGGACAAGGGTCATCAGTAGACGAGACAAGAGCTCATACAGAAGCAGAGCCAGGAGGAGAAGAACAACATGTACCAGATCAACAATCCAAGGTGGAGCGTCAGGTTTAGGTATGATCCTTAATCAGGAGGAAAGGGGTGACCTCCATGTAGCCAGAGGCACAAGAGCTACGCCCTGATCCATCAGGTCCGCAGCAGAAGATGGGGCTTGGATACAGCTGTCGACAGGAATTGAGGTCTCCCCTGGAAAGTGCTGATGGAATCAGGAAAGGTCTATAGAAGATGCTGTTGAGTATCTTCTTATCCCACAACCTAAATGCAGGAGACACCAAAAGCTAAAGGATAGAGGAGACACACTCCACCAGTACAACATATCTCCAACCTTTCATCTTGGAGAACCAGGGGAATACCGTCATGAGATAATCCCTATCAATACAAGCAGGTAATCCACTAAATAAAAAAGTAAAAATATACAAAAGAATCCCACAAAGACCATGAAGAACCTTGATGGAGACAAAGCAAGGCTGGATACCAGCAGCAATGGAAGCTCAACTTACTGGATCACCGAGGGGCACAAAATTGTACTAACCTGAACCACTTTTCTCAATTATTGTTCCCAGTCTCCCGAGATGTCATCTCATGGTTGAGATATTGTATACTTATCATGTGAGTATCTGTGTAAGAACAGTAACAGGATTCTGCCATTCATGGCTCATGCATGGCCCGGGGGCCCACAGAAAGATTCACATGGTCCACCCCAAACCTGCCTACAGGTCCAGCAGACTTTCCAATCTGAGGCTTTGTGTTCCCTTATAAATGATCTAATATTGGGTGTGTGAGTTTAGTGTCACCATGGCCTTATCTGACAATAACATAAAATTGCCACCAACATCAGTTTCACTTGTGGTTATACACAATTCCATGTAACTACTTCTTAAGGTGTCAGAATAAACTTACATTTATTGGAAAGTGAAATAACTGAGGAAAAAGGGAAGTGAAAAGAACATGGGCCTGGAGGATGGAGACATGATGTCCACTTCTCCTTTCCTAGAGGTATGTGCCAACATAATTCCTCTATAAAACCATGACCAATAATATGGGGGTGGTCGTCCTCTCTGGGCTGAGTCATGGCTGCCTGTTGGGCGCTGGTGTTTGGGTTGGTTTGCAGTCAGTAGTCCAGGGTGAGATGTTGTTGAGGTCAGGATTAGGGATGAGATGACTCAAGTTCAGGTTGAAAGTTCAGTCTGAACCCAAACGACCTCCCCCACTGGTAACACGATTGTGCGTGTTACAGTATAAATATCGCCATCAAAGCTGTCTTGACAATCCTAGGGGAGCGACGATTCTAGAGTAAGGGGCGGCCCTTGCTGATCATGGTTGCTACCGGAACGTGGTGGGTGAGCTTTTGACTGACGTCCGGGTTTGGAGACCTGAACCCACAATGTTTGGCACAGACGTGAATATTGCAGTTCCAGTCGCTGGTCATTGTGCACTTAACATCCTCCATTTTAATGGAAGGCGCTAACCATCCTTATCCCCCAATTTAAATCTGGTGAGGTCAAATGTAAGGTTGGACGGTGGGACACTCAATGGAAAGTTGGCTGAAGGCTTCACTTCTGGTTGGAAGAATTGCATAGATGCTGTCACATCACATTTGGTCTAAATCAAAGGTCACCTGAAAAGTTGTGTGTGGCACCGAACTGTCCTACCAATATATCCATCCCTCCCCATTCTTGGGTCTAAAAAATCTAAGGCTTGTTTCTTGGACTCGCTGGATGGGGGCCTGATAGGGTGTGGCTGGAGACATTGGGACTTATTTAGTAAGGGTCCCGCAAACGCATTTTCGTTGGGTTTCCCGACTTTTCAGGGATCGTGCTGGGATTGTGTCGCACGCGATCTTTTTGTGTTGCAATCGCGCCGGCTTTCACGTGCCACAAATAGGGGGCGTGGCCGTCGGACAATCTGACGGATTCGGACTACGTGCAGGATTTTGCACAATTCAATTTGTGTCGCAAGCCATGCACTTACATACACCGGGAGGAAGATGGTAAACTTTCCTGATATGTAAAGTGAAGCCTCCTGTCTTTTACCTCATCAGCCAGAGATTCCTGTCCATAAAATGGCCACAGATGGCGGGTCATGTGATCTCTATCTGTCCACGTGGGGATTGGTAGGTGCGACAAGCAGTCCAGCAGTCATAGACGCCAAGGTATATCTACAGCACAATTACTGAGGTTTTAGGAACATGATGTTGGCATCACTTATATTTACCAGTATAAATATCTACAATTGGCGTCAGAATCTGGAAATCGACTGGTTCCTAATTCCTGAGTTCAGCAGTAAATGTGCTGAGCCCTCGGATGTCGCCTACATATAAAGTTTTACTTTGTGTTACAGTTTATACTTGTGATCTGGAAGAATGAGGGGGACGGGGCTGATCCTGCTGGGTGAGTGACTACGACTACTATCATTGTGTATAGCGGTGTAGTATATGCCCTCTATGGGTTATACACAGGGATGTGCAATGTTCAGGCTTTTCTGCTGATCTTATTATGTCAGGTTATTGTATATATGAAATTATCCAAAATGTGTCTATGTTTTGGATTTTTTTATGGTTAATTTGAGCAAAGACACCATATTTGTCAGGTTCCCCTGGCCTGGAAATGTTGAACTTGCAAGGAGTGTTAACACAATTTGGGACGATCCTTACAAATTCTGAGTTACCTTTTGCTTCTGTGATAACTAGACCAAAGGTCCCAAGGAGACTTGGCCCAATATACCAGGGGAGCCTCGACTCCACTCTTTAGAGGCCTCATACCCTCCAATCCACTACCAGTCTTCCAATAGGAAAGTCACCAATGCTGCTATCATCTACAAGTATTTACCCACTTCCATTACACCGTCTGTCCATAACCAAAGAATCTATTAGAAAAACATGGCCGCTCTCCATAAAAAAAACCCTCTCCCTGCACCTGTGGGGTGTCCTAGTCAGGAGAGCAGCATAGGACCCAGGGTACTTTAATACTCCCTTTCCCTGTTCCCTATAGGTAGCAGGAGCAGTCTTCTTCTCTTCTCCTCTGTGCAGCGGCTGTACCAGCTCAGGCGCGATGATGTCATCACATTGCGTCGGCTCCAGAGCCACATACAGCCGCTGCATGGAGGAGATGGGAAGAAGACTGCTGCTGCTTCAGGGGGATGGGGAAAAGTAAGTATATAGTAGGTGGATGGTGTTTGAACAGAGGAGAAAATCAATGGGGGGATTACAGAGAGGGTGTTATTATAAGTTAGGGGGCTAGAGAAAAGGGGCTATTTTGCCCACTGTGACTTTTGGCTACTGTTGGGGGCACTGTCACTATCCACTAAAATAGGGCACTGTGACTATTGGGGCCACCGACACTGTGGGCTACAGGTTGGCGTTGTGACTGTTAACTAAAAGGGGCATTGACTATTTGCTACTGTTTTTGGGGCACAAAGACAGGACGGTACAATATGTGTAGCTTTGTGGTTCCCTTAACGGGACAATTGTAATTATAAGGCTACATTCACACTACCAAATGGGGGAGGTATGTATGGCCGCAAGCTTGCGGCCGTACATAAGTCCCCCATAGATGGCAATGGTGCACGTAGGGATACGGTGCCCGTGTTACGGCCCGTACGCCGTGCATTTTTATGGAGAGGGGAGGGGTCACCCATCCTCCTCTCCATCGCGGCGGACATATGTGCCACTAATGACAAACATTCCAGGAGTGACCTGTATTATTATAGACAGTTGTATCAAATGTGTCTCATCCTGGCACCTAAATATGGGTGGGGAATACAAAAGCTCCATCCAAGTGACAGCAGTCCCATCAGATGGGGCTTAAGTGTCCTGAATTTGCCAATTCCTATCTATGCAAGACCCATGTTCCAAATATATGGTTGGTCGGCATCAATCTATAGCTGACCCTAAAATTTGGTGACCATCATGCTTTGGGGGGGCCGCCATTAAATCTTGGAGTAGTGTATTTTCATATAGGCGGTATGGGCCCCGGGCGTGGGCCCCTCATAAGCTAAAAGCCCCGGCCGCCCTTCCATACCGCCTATATGAAGATCCGCCCTTGCTGTTACACAACTCCAGTGAGAAAATTCCATCTCTAGTAGATCTAATGGCGGCCCCCCAAAGCATGAAGGTCCCAAATTTCAGGGCCCTATATGAGGATCCGACATCAGTTTAAAAAAAAAAAACCTATACTCACCTTTCTTCTCCCTGGCCCTGTGTCTCTGTCTTCTCATCTTCCGGCCCGGATGCATCACTATGACAACACTATGACATGACATGGCCGCAACAACGTCGCGTCATGGTGTATGCGCCCAGGCTGGATGGAGAAGACGGAGCCGCGTAGAGAAGACGAAGCCGGGGGGCCAGGAAATAGAAGCTGGAAGGTGAGTATAGATTTATTTTTCTTTCAGGAGAGCCCTGCTGTGGACTTTACATGCCATTTTATCAAGGGGGGGCCACTGGGGTGGACATTTCGTTAAAGGAGACGGTAGTCGGGTGGAGGGTTTCAGGGAATGTGATTGACTTTTCTAGATAGATGGGTTGTCAGAGCAGGTTTGAAGTTCATCAGAACAGTATAAGATTAAGAATATAGAGTAGGACTTAAGTCCTAATATCGGGGCACGTGTTGGTTTGGACACTGGGGGGGCCCTAGTCGTATGAACAGTCCGGGGCCCATGGGACACTTAATGCGCTACTGTGTAACAGATATTATTGGGTATTGTATATTATTAATTATTTTGTAGTTATAGATCTAAATGCCTTTTACCTTTTTTGTTTTTCAGCTTTGCTTTTTGGGTTTACGTGTTCAGGTATGTATGTTGTATACAAAATTATTATTTTATATCTGAATAATATTTAGTGTTCCTATGAAGATGTAATGGGGTAAGAGGTGTTTGGGCCTCAGAGGGGTCTGATATCTATAATCTAGATACAATCAGTTGTAACACAATGGGGCACATTTACTTACTTGGTGCAGTTGCGATCCTGCGGCGTGTTGTCCGACGCTGATTCGTGTCTGCCGGGATTCACTAAGGTCATGCACCCGATATCCTGCAGGTGTCGCTGCTGCGCTGAGGTCCGCCGGTGTTCACCTTCTTCGTCCTGGTGCATGTAAGTGCTGATCTTGCGACACAAATTCTTTTTTAAATTCTGCAGTTTTTCCGAATCTGTCGGGTTGTCTCGATGGCCACGCCCCCCGATTTCTGTCACGTGAAAGCCGGCGCCGATGCGACACAATCCGATCGCGTGCACCAAAATCCCGGCGCAAAATTCAGCGCACAATGGAAATATTCGGGAAACCCTACGAAAGTGCAGCATTCGGACCCTTAGTAAATGAACCCCATTATATACAGATGTCTCTAGGACTGTATCAGTCTTCTGTATTGTGTCTTGTTTGTGTCTCTTTTAGACCAGGACTTCAATGTGACGCTGGTGAGCGGGAGCAATCGCTGTAGCGGGAGACTTGAGGTGGAACATGATGGGGAATGGGCCACCGTGTGTGACTATAACTGGAGCCGGCTAAACTCTCGGGTGGTCTGTAAGCAGCTGAAATGTGGCCCCCCGGTAAACTCCATGCAGTGTGGGTTCCTGAAGAAAGGAAGCGGCTCCATCTGGATGAATGAGGTGAAATGTACCGGGGGCGAGGCGGCTCTGTCTGAATGTCCCATGTCCTCACTCACCAAACACAACTGTGTCCACAAGAACGATGTCTGGATGACCTGCAGAGGTGAGGCATCGCTCATAGTTACATTGTATTAGATTGTCCAGTTCAATTTGTGATAGATAATAGATATATAGAACAATTAAAAGGAGTTGGATGGATCGATTGACTGAGACACAAGTGTGAGTATACAAATATGTATATTTTTGGGGAGGGGGGCCCCATTCAGAAGTCTGCTATAGGGCCCTGCCTCTCCTAGTTACACCCCTGCATGGATAGATAAGACGAATATGAAGAATGGATAGTTAAAGAGATACATATGAGATAGATGTTAGATAGATATATTATAGAATTAGTAGATAGAATGGGCCACTGTATCAGTGTTCTGTGCTCAAGTCTCGTTGTTGCGCCAGAATTATCACAAGCTACAACCATCTGTGATGAGTTGAGTTCCTGCTTCTTATTAATATCTTTACTTTAGGCGCAATTTAGGCGCAATATTAGATTCGGGCTCTTACATGTCATCCTGCTACAAGCTCCTCTCTGCTTCTCTCCCGCACCCCAGCATGAGAATGACCCCCACAGCAGCACCCAGGTGTGTGACACCCTGCACCCAGTGACCTCCTCAGCAGGGGCTTCTCCTTGAGGGGATCCTCTGGTGCTGAGCTTCTGCTGCCCCCCCTGTAATTCTGGCCAGTATCCCACTCAGACGCCAGTGTGCTCATCCTGCTACATGGGACACTTCTCTGTCCTGTCTGCAGCTCTAACACATTTCTCTTCTATGCTGCTACACGGGACACTTCTCTGTCCTGTCTGCAGCTCTTACACATTTCTCTTCTATGCTGCTACACGGGACACTTCTCTGTCCTGTCTGCAGCTCCTACACACTTCTCTTCTATCCTGCTACATGGCTACACTTCTTTGTCCTGTCTTTCTCCGTCTACCTGATCTTCTATCTTGCTACACGGGGGACACTTCTCTGTCCTGTCTCTCCCCCTTTCCCTGCTCTTCTATCCTGCTACACGGGACACTTCTCTGTACTATCTGCAAAATCCTGCTAAATTCTCTTCTCTCCTGCTCTGAGCTGAGGCTTTTGCAGATTGTTTGTAAATAGAAGATCATAAACTGTAAACAGAGGCTGCAGGTAGTGTCTGCTGAGCTCTGCTGCTGGGGATACACTGTTGTGCACAAGAGCTCAGTGCTGCTTCTCAGTTTACGCCACCTTCAGGCTGGAGAGTTTTTGCACCTAATTTGCGCCCTAATGAACAAGTTGCTAATGACAAATCATTATTAGGTGCAGAAAAACATCTGGATTGGTAGATAAATGAGGAAAACCTGGTTATTTTTGCTCCGCAGCTAGTTTGGTGTTTAGTCGCAAAACTGGTGCAAAAACAGTGCAACACTATGAAAAGGCGCAAAAACAACAGAAAAAACAAGTGATACATGTGGCCCAATGAGTGCTGCTTATTTTTGTTTTAAATAGATATGAGATAGAGAGAAAGAGATAGATAGATAGATAGATAGATAGATAGATAGATAGATATTAGATAGATAGATAGGAGATAGGTATGAGATAGATAGATATGAGATAGATAGATAGATAGATAGATAGATAGATAGATAGATAGATAGATAGATAGATAGATATGAGATAGATAGATAGATAGATAGATAGATAGATATGAGATAGATAGATAGATAGATAGATAGATGATAGATAGATAGATAGATAGATAGATAGATAGATAGATAGATAGATATGAGATAGATAGATATGAGATAGATAGATATGAGATAGATATGAGATAGATAGGTAGATAGATAGATAGATAGATAGATATGAGATAGATAGGAGATAGATAGATAGATAGATAGATAGATATGAGATAGATAGATAGATAGATAGATGATACAAATATAGATATAATTATTGTTACACAGATATAAAGATACATAATTCTATGATGTCATTTGTGGACTGTACGTGGATGACTTCCCTCTTATCTCCGGCACTAGAACCCTTTGAGGTCCGGCTGGTGGACGGGCCCAGCAGATGTGTAGGGAGGCTGGAGGTCTATCGTGATGGCCAGTGGGGGAGTGTATGTGATGACCACTGGGATGATCGTGATGCCAATGTTACATGCGCTCAGATAGACTGTGGGTCCTGCCAGCCGTACAGGCGGAGGAGGAAGAGATTCGGCCAATCACGTGGAAAAATCTGGATGGATGATGTTGAGTGCCACGGAGATGAACCTTCACTGGAGAAGTGCGAGCACCGCGTGTGGTCCTACCATGACTGCACCCATGAGGAGGACGTGAGTGTGTACTGCACAGGTGAGTATACATGGATACCTGGTGTAACTCTTATACACAAAGTGATTGTGTGCAGATAAGTGGATACAAAACGTATTTATTCTCTATTCATTTCTATGCATCTGCAGAGCTGAAGAAGGCAGGTCCTCACCCAGCTGTGTTCTTGGCTCTCTGCATTGAGCTGCTTTACATTAAGCAAAAAAATAGCAAGCATCTGTTTGAATGCTACAGCATAGTAGGGGGAGGGGCTTTAGAGCAGTTCAATGCAGAGAGCACAGAGCACAGCAGTGTGAGGACACACCCCCAGTGCATTTGGAGAAGCTACAATCCTGGAATAGACATCCATATTTCACTGCTCTGCTTCTACTAACAGTATTAAACAAAAGTACGATTATACATCTCAGCATAGACAATCCCTGACACTGTCTACAAGAGCTAGCAGGACAGCAGTGTGAGGGTACTTGTAAAAGCTACAATCCGGGAATAGACATCCATATTTCACTGTTCTGCTTCTACTAACAGTATTAAACAAAAGTATGATTATACATCTCAATATAGACAATCTCGGACACTGTCTACAGAGAGATAACAGCACAGCAGTGTGAGGGCAGTGTCGGACTGGCCCACCAGAGTACCAGAGGATCCTCCGGTGGGCCCCTTCTCAACCCAATACTGAACCCCAGAGGTCCATCAGAAAACACCACAATTTTGAGGCTGCTAGAGTATATTTCCTGGGGGATGATGAAGAGTGGGCCCCCATTTTGATTTTCTCTGGTGGGCCTTAGGAAACCTAGTCCGACACTGTACAAGGCTACTTGTAGAAGTTACAATCCACATTTCACAGTCCTGCTGCTACCAACAACATACACATAGGTGTTATTTCTCCAGGGACAATACATAACACTCCCAGCAGAGAGCGCAGAACACAACAGTGTGAGGACACTGGAATATACTGGAATATAAATTCTTATTTCACAGTCCTGCTGCTACTAACAACCTACACAAAAACCTGATTCCAAATCTTTTCAGGGACAATACCCACCAGTGGTCATAACGGCTGATAAGAGTTTTCCATTGTAAGATTTCTAAACCCCCATGACCCTTGTGATATCAGGACGCCCGCTTTATGTTAGAATCCATGGGATGAGAATGTCTGACGTTCAGGCGCAGCTGGAAATATTGTCTGTGTTTGCAGCATATAAGATGAAGTAATCCGCTCTCTCATCTGATGCTCGGATATTTCTTCATGCTGGAGACACTTACACATTGCTACAGCGTGATGTTACCAACGCCGAAATACTCCAGAGAGCGGCCAAAAGTGATGACACCAGGAGGGCAGCGCCAGCACATGGAGGCCAAAGCATGTAAAAAAACGGAATAAAACGCAGGAAAACTAGAACAGAAGCCAAGTCTATAATAATTCTGTATATAATATTATATAATATTACACTGTAGTGAGATATAATACTGAATCATACTGTGCTCTAGGAGAAGTTTCCTACAATACTAATAGTCATTGGGCTCTTGCTGATCTTGAGACCCCCCAGGCCCTGGCACAGTGTCATGAATTAGGTGCATGGGCTAAATACACCCAAATTGTGTATTGCCTGGTCTGTAATTACCTTGGCTATTAGGATATAATGACATTTTAGAGCTTCTATATACAGAATAAGGCGAAGCATAAACAAATTACCAGAGCCCCTCTGTGCTGTAGCTTCACAGCCTGTTACAGTGAACAGAACATGTCTCATCCAACTCCCTGCTCTCTCCATGCTTTTTGAAAGTTTTTTTGGGGCGTGTCAAAAGTAATTAAGATATGCTCTGGGTTTTACATGAAGATGCCGAGGTAAATATATTTAAATGGCTACATGCAAAAGGTAGATTTCCTTTAACGGCCTGTATCTCTAGTTCTATAGCCCAAGCCTGATGTAATCTGGAAGATGACATTCTTATCTTTAATTTGACACCAGAAACATCTTTGTAGGTGCTATAGAACTGAAGTTAGAAGTGTCTGAATTGACACTCTCCAGCAGCCTCAAAACTAAACTCATCTCAGGCAAAATCTGACTCTTCTCTGCTCATTTTCACATGACTTTGGATGATTTTTTTTTAAATAAAAGGTAATATTTCAGGAAATGCCTGTATCTCTGGTTCTATAGCTCAAGCCTGATGTAATCTGGAACATGACATTCTTATCTTTAATATGACACCAGAGGCATGTTTCTAGGTGCTATAGAACTGAAGTTAGAAGCGTTCCCTTGCAGCCTCTAAACTGAACTCATCTCAGGCAAAATCTGACTCTTCTCTGCTCATTGTCACATGACTTTAGATGAGTTTTTTTTAAATAAAGGGTGTTTTTTCAGGAAATTCTAGAAAGGACACCCTACCCTTGTAGGTTAGTAGTTTAATGGGGTAAAATCTGGTGAATGGAATATTACAGATTTATTATTATAATGTATTTTTCTATTTTAAACCACATGGCTATAACCTCACTATTCTTACAGGGTGAAGCAGGAAGACGTCTCACATTCTGGAAATGTCTAAAGCTTTCAGTGGCAACAATGTATCTTCCTCTTAGCCGATTCTTTGTGCCGATACTGTCTGTATGTACTGAGCAGTGACACACAATACACTTATACTGTACATGTACTTACCTTTATATTCTGTATCTATTAGTCATTATCATAAAGTCCTTATTATTAGTGGGGTCTAGGACCTAGAAGAAGACCCTGGAGTCAGTAGCAGGGGCCTCGCTCTTACTAGAGGCTCATTGGTCTAATGCGCGTTGGTGTCTCCATCTAAATCCCGATCGTTCCTTTACTCAGAAATTAAAACTTGTAGACATCTTTTTTTTATCTCTTCCATGTTTTTATCTTTTATCACTTTTTAGCAGATTTGGGATTATTAAATCTCTGGGTTGTCCAGGCTTCATGGAATATAGTCCCTGTTTTTCATGCCTTACCTTAAAGGGATGGTCCCAGAAGTCACATAATCAAGGGTGTCCCTTCAGTTGCCATACAACTCTCCAAACCAAAGTTGCAGTAGTATCTTCCCTCTATAATCCTGTTCCTTTAAGAGGACCTTTCTCCACCTTACACATGGGGAGGTGAACATTTTTGTTGTAGCCCCCATGGTTGCTGAGATATCAGTCCCAGTATCTGACCATTATAATCAGTAGTGGATTATAATGGAGGCGATTTGGGTGGTAGCCTGGGGCCCAAGCCTTCTAGGGGGCCTATACACCAAATTATATACTGAGAAGGACCTTCCCCCATGAAATCCTCTTACATCTGTTCCTGCTCTCAATACACATGTACACAAGAACAGGACCTTTAAAGGTCCAGAAACCACATATTGAAAGCAGCAGAAGGGACACATCCCCCACTCTCCAGGATCTTGGTTCTAGTATCAGATGTAGAAGTGATTCCAGACTTGTAGGGGCTAAAATATTCATACAGCCCAGGGCCCATGGTGGTCTTATCCGCCCCTGGTTATAATCTTCTCCTCTGTAGCAGGACTTCCAGCATCATAGCTAGCTGTTATGCCAAAAGTCTCTGTGGAACTACACAGCATAATGGATAGCGATCAGTCCTGCATTCAGGGCTGGCACCAGCACTGGGAGTACCTGGGCAAGTGCCAGGGCCCAGAGCTTCTGGGGGGCCCACATAAGGCTTTACATAAGGAATCCATGAGGGCAAGTAGGGCTGTATCTAATGAATTTCTATATGGGATGAGGGGGGCTTTATATATGAGGGGGCTGTATATAAAATAACCATGAGGGGCTGTTTGGGATGATAAACTAGGGAATATGTTAGGGACCAGGAGACTGTTTTAGTTTCAGAATTTTTATTTCCGCCACCTGAGTTCACTGCAAGGGGGCCCACTAAGGCTATGTCGCCCAGGAGCCTCCTAAAACCTGGAGCTGATCCTGCCTGCATTATCCGTATTTCATACCCAAATATTTCCGAATGGGTCCCATACTGTCCCTCACTTAGCATTTGCACAACAATCCGGAGGACGCGGTCACTAAGAAGCGATAACAGAGCCCCCAGAGCGTGCCGCGGGCCATTGATATAAAAAGGAGGAAAAAATTGTATAAATTGCAAAAAAAAAAAAAAATTTGAAGACCAAACAACAAAAAACATAATTTACATAATCTTAATATATTGCAAAATCCGGGTCCTTTACATAGGACTCTGGCCCAGTCCTGGTTAGGAGACGTCTACACTTGCACAGTCACGGGAGAAGTTGTATAATATTTGCATTGGACGGAGCCTCCTATATGGAAATATTTCACATATAAGGTGCTGCCATTTACCCTCCCTAAATAGACGACTGGATAATGAACCCAACATAGTAACAGCCGGGAGCGAAGGGAAAAACGCGTCATCTCACATTCTGCAGCCTCCTGACAAGCGCAGCAGATTCATCGCCCTCTGCAGTGGAATGAGCTCCATGGCCCACCACGCGGTGCTTTGTGGGCTGTTCCGGGGCACTCATGCCGTCGGGGATGTCCAGGCCGCCTGGCTCCTTGTAGATTGCTGTGGGGACGCCATCTGGTGCGCCGGGGGACTCCTCACTTGGCACGGGACGGCTTTGGCGACGCCGGGTTGCTGCGGACTTGTCCTCGGCGGCCTGCTGGATTGCTCCCTGGCGGGGAGACATTGGCGGGGGGGGCCCCTTCACGGGGGGCTCCTCCCCCCTCCACTGGGGTGTACCGGGCGGCGGCGACGACGCTGCAGTGCCTCAGCGGGAGTCGGTGTCTTGTCTGTGGGGACGCAGTGGGGGCGGGGCGGGCTGGCGCCTAGCTGGATTTGAACCCCCTGCTGTGAGCTAGGATCGCCTCCCCAGGCGCCCACCGCCTCCCTCAGGGAGAATCCAGGCGAAAGCCGCTTTTTTGGACTTTGCAAGACATCTACACTTTGCACATGTTCAGGACTTTTGTATGAAATGCTGGACTTTGCTTAGATTAGGTGTCTTAGGAATTGCAGGCTGTGTTTATCTGGCAAAGGCCAGAAAACACTCACTTTCCACTAGATTTGGACTTTTACAGGGGTTTCTGGGTCACGCATACATTATGCAAACGACCCAAACCAGGAAGTGGACTTTTTGCTAGGTTCCCTTCCTTGTTTTTTCCCCTTCTGTGTCTGTCTTTCAATAAAGCTTCGGGCAAGTGTTACCCCCACCCCTTCCCCTTCCACCCCGCACCCTTTTCCGTTTTTACACTTGGTCGTCGCCGTAAGTGAGATGCAATGCGTGTTTAGTTAGGTCAATTGAGCGAGCTGTGTGCTAGTATAGTGTTTTCATGGCACAGTTGAGGATTATACTCCTGTGTGCTGTCAACACTACGTATGAATCTTAATGTATTGTATATGTCATGTATATGCTGTATGTCTGTTGAAATGTATGTAACTCTGACTTATGCTCATTCAATAAAGCCCTCTGCAGTGGAATGAGACGTCTCTACACCTCACAGCGGGGGGAGAGGAGGAACCGAAATCTTAGCTCTATCTCCCCTCCAGCTGCTGGGAATACATTCTATTGCTCTATGTTATCAACCAGTTCAGGTCTGTAACTGGGCTCAGTGTGGCTTCTGCACCTCATAAAGTCACAAGTTTGCTGTTGTCTTAAAGTGAACCTGTTAGAAGGTTTCTAGCTGCTGACAGGTTCCTGCAGCCTCTGCTCTGCTGATTTTAAAAATACATTCGGAATCATTTTAGAATTTTATTAAACTTAATTTCACTTTCCAAGAAGTATGTGGTGAGTCCCCGGGAATGGACAGCTGCAGCCTGTATGTGCCCTGTCTCAGTCTCCTCTCCTCCACACTGATCCAGCTCCCTCCCCCTCTCCACTTCCTGTCTTCTGCAGTGAGGGAGGAGGATGTTGTGGAGGAGAGGAGGAATGTATGAGGTTACTGAGATACAGGCACATAGATTGCTGCAGCTGCCTCTCAGCCTCACCAAAACACTGCTGGCCAGGAGCTGGGTAATGTGAATTAAACTTGTATAACGTACTGAAATGACTCAGAATGCTGACATTTTTAATATCAGCATAGGATAGTGCCTGGCTATTATAAATTACATTCCTGGTGATCGGTTCACTTTAAGGGTTAATACAAGTAATGTAAATCTCAAACCTAAAATATACCTCCCCTTTAAATAAACTTTGCAGTAGTCCGGTGTGTAGGAGTAACAAATCTATGGTCATTATGTGACTTGTAACCTTCATTTCTCTGCTGCCTGTATCCCTCTCTCTAGGCCAAGCTGCTCCCCCTCCCTTCTTCATAGACTTCCATGCCTAGAATTAAGGGGAAATTTGAGAGTTAAAACAGTTTAGGAGGAAGGAAAGGAAAAAAGTAAGTGGAAAAAGATGCATCTTCCTGATGAGATAATGAAAGGAGCTTACATTCACTTTTACTAGTGAAACGGGTTATAAGTGGTATAAAAAGTCAGTTAAAAAGCTCCTGGTCATTAAGGGGGGAATTTTAAAATTTGCCAAATTTTAAGAGCTGGAGAGCAGGGTCGGCTCCAGGTATCAGGAGGCCCCTGGGTGACAGAGCCTCAGTGGGCCCCTTTGCAGTGAACTCATGTGGCGGCATTAAAAATTCAGAAACTAAAAAGTCTCCCGTTCCCTAAAATATTCCGTAGTTTGTCATAACAGCCGCCTCATGGTTATTTAATATAAATAATCCCCTATGGATTCATTAGATATAGCCCACGGATTTCTTATATACAGCCTTTATTTTGCTTTTCCAAACTAATACTTTATTTTACCATTATGCAAATTAATTTCAGGGACTACTGGGGGCATGGAGTGGCCTGTGTGTGCTCCACAGGCGAAGGCTCCTACACACCCCTTGAAACCTGTAGAGATGCGCCTACCCACTCTGCATTTTGTCTCTGCAGGCGTCTATGGCACCAGGGGGAATTCATTTGCATAATGGTCAAATAAAGAATTAGTTTGTAAAGGCAATTTTTAAAATACTTTATAACCTTACATTAAAATAACACCTGCTGTAAAAGCATTTTACCAACCAGTATGTGATGTAAGGGCTTGGGTACCGCACCCCAGAGACCTTCTGGCTTGTTGGCATAATTATGAAAGTTGATAGAAGGAAGTTAGAAGGAAGGAGGTGATGGATAACAGATATAAGAAGATACCACAGTCCCGGTGCCTGGATCTAGGAGTAATGTCCCTGGTTTATCAGGATGGTTTCCAATGATAGAATTCCTTAAATTTTCTGCTTTCATTGCATCACCCTTTATGGGGTCATTTATCTTAGTCTGATGAGCCAAAACGAGGCTCAAAAAGATCTCAGAGAAGCGGAAAATAAGCTAAATTACCCCCTAAATGGGCAGATAAGACAATGATGCATATTTACTGAGAACAGAGCAGTGTGTACTATGTGCAGTTACCTGTGTAGTGGGCAGATTCAGGATTTCCGGGGCACATTCTTCATGAATCTGGTGCCCCCCTGCACTGCCACTGCCAACTTTTTTTTTTTGTTGCACCTTTAACATGGGGCATGTGACACACTTCTGTCGGACTCTGCATGATAAACACGGCACAGTCCGAATGAGCACCAGAACACGCCCTGCAGTGCAGAAATTTGTGTCGCATGAAGAATAGTGCAGTGAGGACTGAAAATGGTCACGTGTGACACATTTGTGGCGCTGAGACTTCTTAAATACCTGTGCGAGCAGTTTGCACTGAAAAGAACGTGCACAGTCAGACCGAAAACTGGCACAAGGACCTTGCCCCAATGTGTCCCAGCACAGGAATTTGGCGTAAACCACAAGGGTGATTTAGTGCATCAAAGGATAGGTGGATATGCAGACTAGAGGCACAATACCAAAATATTGCCCCCCCCCCCCCCTCATCTCCTGTAGCTGTTCGGTCATTGACCTTAAGTAAAAGCATTATCTGACTTTGTAAAGTCTGGAAAAAAACCATCCAGCTACGGAGTGAGATAATGTGATACATGATACAAGGTTATAATGTGAGGTCCCCGTCATGGGCTCCGCTGTGAAGGACATGTAAGTGTAATGTCGCCAACGTCAATTTCTACGAAGAAGAATAATACAGAAGATCATGTGATGTCAATAGCGGCCGGCGCTGTAAACACAGCTAAAGGTGAGTGCAAAGACGCGGCATGTGACCGGGGGAAACTATTTATGTTACGCACAGCTGCGGTGTCGTTACCATAACACATTACACTGATGCACATGGCCCGGCTCGTACGCACCATGTTCTAGGCAGCTGCCGGGTAATAGATTCCAGTGAAACCACTTGATACTAAGCAGAAGTCCAGGAACATGTGTGACATGGGAATCACACGCAGATCTGTTCCACTACTATGTTGCGTTTGCAAGGGAGTCACATGTGTAAATGCTACTATGTTTAATTCATAGTATCACAGTAAATAAGGTCAAAAAAAGACCCGAGTGAAGTTGCCTCCCCAACCTTGTAACAAAATTGATGTCAAACGTTTGTGCTACATTTGTGCAGCAGAAATTTTTGCCGCTATCGTTTTTAAGATATTAATAAAAGTTTTCAGGGGTCATCAGAGGTCAACCAGCCCCCCCCCCCATAATTACTCAATTCTGCTCCGTTTCTGCTGGTTTGTGCTGCTCAATATTTTGTTTGTGCTGCTTTTGTTTTGAAGATATTAACTAATTTATAAAGATCAAAAGGTCAGCCAGTCGCCACCCCCCACATTAACCGAATCAAACAAAATTGGTGTCAAGTCCAACCTATAACATTATACCGTGTTGATCCAGAAGAAGGCAAAAATCCTGCAAGGCTGATGCCAAGTGGCCAAAAGCAAAGCAGGGAAAAATTCCTTCCCGACCCCGAATAAACTTGAAGATGGAACCTCAATATACCGTAACTCTATTTCTGGTGATAATAGCATGTACTTTATTATCTAGCGATCTCTATCTGTAATTCTCATTTGGCTCAGAGCTGGTGGCTGGAGACGAGCTGCTATGATATCCAACGAATCTGAAAATGAATCTGTAGCTCACCCACAGAGGCAGCAGATACGTGGAGGACATTATACAGCAGTGCTGAACAGTGTAGTGAAAGTATTCGCACTAGATATACAAATAAACATCAGATTTATGGAATCCACAGCAGAAATCTGAGGTCAAACCTTGTATTCCTGTTAAAGTTTGAAAGGATAACGCTGCTTCTCCACCATCAGTAAAGCTGATCAGTTTGAGATTATTGCAGGACATCAGTTGGAGCAATGAATAAATAGTGAATGAACAAAGCAGGAGGTGGGGGGGGGGGGCTGATTACTAGAAAAAAACCTTTTCTCTAATAAGATACACTGCAAATCTTCTTACGATCATTTGTACTGCGGATTTAAGAACAGAAATGCGCTCTCACCCTTTATAATCAGTTGAGTTCTGCTTCTATGTGCGATTATGTCCTCACAGACAAGCAGATCAGCCAAAATCTATACTGCTCACTATACTATCACTATACTGCCAAGACAAACAGAAATCTGGGAAAATATGCAAAGTTTTCCAGGATGGGATAAAGTAAGCCACGCCTCTTTTACCTACCCTGTAAGGCTGCTCCCTTGACATCAAGCATGACCTACAAGAAGCCTAATGACATGATGTATAATGTTTCGACCTGATTGCAGCTCATCAGTACAGTGTAGGGAACTGGTTTGGCTGAGTGAGAGGCTTGAGACTAGGGTCAGGAAGTAAGCGCTCTCCTTACGGAGATTGCCAATTAAGGCCACCATGTAGGCGTGTGGAGTCTTAGAACCATTGATGGGGAATTTTGGGAAAATATGCAAAGTTTTCCAGGATGGGATAAGGAAAACCCCGCCTCTTTTACCCACCTAGTAAGGCAGCTCCCTTGACATCAAGCATAAGACAAACAGAAACACAGGGGGCTATGACCTGTGAAGTGCACATGGAGACATCAACATAAATAGGACCACTAAATTTTACTGTTCATAGAATAACATAAATTGGTGAATTAAGAGTAAGTAATCTCAGCAGGAGGCAGGGGAGCAGAAGAGAAGAGCTGAAGAGTAATTGGAGGAAGAAGGATTTATTGTAGCGATGCTACGTATAATCAATTGTTCTATTGATTTATGAAAAATTTTTAGTGCCTGCAATATATCCACTGCATATAACAAAACTGAACTTGCTCGCGCAGCAGGACGACAGGGCGGCCGTCCATCAAAATTAATTTGGTTCTATCAATTCTTCTTTGATTAGATCCTTATAACAAGTAGACAAGCAGGACAACCAAAATCTGATCCACCTGTCAAATTGGTCTGTAGAGACCACCAGAAATAGGACAAAAAGATTGTGACATCTTGGTAAATTAAGAGTGAGTGATCACAGCAGGAGGCAGGGGAGGACGAGAAGAGCCGGATAATGGGAGAGAGAAACTATTTATCTACATGATATACTACACTGTCTGTAGAGGGTCGTTCTGCCTGCAGGAATAGTACCTTAGTCCCTATAACCCTGAAGACGTTGTAGTAATGGGGAAAGATGTTTAGGCACGAGTTCTTACTGTAAGAAGGAGGATGTAAGATGGTATGGAGGAAGGGAGTACAGGGTCTGCAGTGGGGTCAGTGGAGAGGGGTAGAGTACATGGCTCGGAATCAGGGCCGGCACCAGCACTGGACATACCCTGGCAAATCCCGGGGCCCAGAGCTGCTTGTGGGGCCACACAAGGCTGTACTTAAAGTAAATCTACCACCAGGATCAAAGGTTGTAAACCAAGCACACTGACATACTGGTGTGTGTCCCCTCTGGTAGGATCTGCTCTTCTTTTAGCTTCTTATTCCCTTGCTTTTACAAAAAAAGGCTTTTAAAATTAAGCAAATGAGCCTGCGGGGCTTCAGACTCCATAGGTGTTAATGGAGCCTAAAGCCCCTCAAGCTCATTTGCATAATTGTAAGGCCTTTTTTGATTAAAAACAAGGGTACAAGTAGCTAAAAGAAGAGCAGATCCTGTCAGAGGGGACACACACCAGTATGTCAGTGTGCTTGGTTTACAACCTTTGATCCTGGTGGTAGAAGTCCTTTAAGGAATCCATAGGGAGTGAGGGTGGCTTACCATGAGGGGCTGTTTGGGATGATAAACTAGGGAATATTTTAGGGAACAGGAGACTGTTTTAGTTTCTGAATTTTTAATGCCGCCACAGCAAAGGAGCCCACTGAGGCTCTGTCGCCCAGTGGCTTACTGAAACCTGCAGCCGACACGGCTCCCAATCTTTCAGTAAATATAAACATTGAGCATGTAATCTCTTTATATTTGTAGCCAATCCTGGTGGCTATGATCCGATGGGTTATCCAATACCCATAAGTGCCTTTAGGACAAGTACAGTCTTTTTAGCTGAGACTCTCCTTGTACTGGCGGCCAGCCTGGCATGTGGCATCATATCAGTGCAAGTATTGTGTATCTGGGCTTCCTTCCTAAGCAGCCTTGGCGGACACATCAAACACAAGAGCTTGCACTTCACTGTGACCTACAGGATGGAGCAGATCTAATCGACCTTGTGTGCCAATGACACAAACACCCAGGATACATAGAGAGGAGGGTTTTGTGCCTGGTAGAGAAACCTGCAGCTTGTCACCCTGTGGGGCATCACAATAACATATTGGGGCGCGATTCACTAAGATTGTGCGTCCGATATCCTGCATGTGTCGCTTCCAGGCTCAGGTCCGCCAGAGTTCACCTTCTTCTTCCTGGTGCTTGGTCTTGTGATTTGAATCTTAAATCCTGCGCTCAGCCCCAATCAGTCGGATTGTCCGACGGCCCTCCCCTCGATTTCTGTCGCATGAAAGCAGCGCAGCTACGCCAAAATCCGATTGCGTGAGACACAATTCCCAGTTAAATACCTGTCACAGCGGCGCAAATCTCGAAAATTACGAAAATCCGACGAAAGTGCAATCCGCGGACCTTTAGTAAATAAGCCCCATTATGTCTCTGGGGCAGAATTTCGGATGGAAAGACGTACGTTACCTGGAATAGATGAGGTCATGTATCAAAATAACTTTTATGTAAATGTCAAGAAATACACGGTTTGCTGAAGTCATGCAGTATATACTAGTTTATGTCTTCAAGGGGTTAGCTCATGGATAAAAGTTCTAAATGCTGAGACCCCCACGGATCACAAGAATAGGGGTCCATTACCACCTTCTCAATGTAGTAGTTGGCTCCATCTATGGGACTGGTGGAAATAGACAAGGACTGCATTCACCTATCTCTGGCAATGGAAAATAAAGGGAATGGCAGTCGGTGCGCTCAACCTGATCCTCCATTCCACGAGAAAATCCAGGTCACATATTGTCATCTTAATAAACTACAAGGAACATAAACTAACTTTTTATTTTGAATTGTACAAAGACTAATATTCATTTTCTTAAAGGGGTTGTCCACTTTCAGAAAATATTTGATATGGTTTGTGCAAGGAAAAGTTATACAACCGTTAGTATCACAGAGTAATCAGAGCTGTATGATATATAATAGCTTGTGCACCTGCATGTCCATCACATCACTTGCACAGATTTCTATCCAATTGGAGTAAAAAAAGAAGCTTTCCATAGCAGGACAGCAAGCAGAGATCTAGAAAACTGTGATGAATTGATACAGAAAGTATATTGGAAAATTGTATAACTTTTCCTTACACAAACCATGTCAAATATTTGCTCAAAGTGGACAAGCCCTTTAAGAAAATGAATATTAGTCTTTGTAAAATTCAAAATAAAAAGTTAGTTTATGTTACTTGTAGTTTATCAAGATGACAATATGTGACCTGGATTTTCTAGTGGAACGGAGTGTCAGGTTGAGCGCACCGACTGCCACTCCCTTTATTTTCCATTGCCAGAGAAAGGGGAATCCAGTCCTTGTCTATTTCCACCAGTCATTCAGACGGACAGCAAGCAGAGATCTAGAAAACCAAGATGAATTGATACAGAAAGCATACTGGAAAATTGTATAACTTTCCTTACACAAACCATATCAAATATTTGCTGTAAGTGGATCACCCCTTTAAACTGTAAGTCCCCTTTAAGTAAAAAAATAGGGTTTTCCATGATTTACATATAATATTGTTCTATTCTAACCAGTGCATTGTTCATTATACCTTAATAAAGGGAAAGATTACAAAAACAGAAATAAAACTCGCTTGAACTTTCACTTTAAGCATGACAAAGTCTTTGGCATAGCAGGAATAATTAGTGAGCTCTGGTGTGTTACTCTGTGTGCGGCGCATTGTGTAATATGAGGTAACGGGATCTGGGATTCTGAGAAGAGTGGAGGGGACATTGTATCCATTTCTGTGAAGTGCAGGGATGGCCGCAGGTGAACCTTACTAGAAAGACACAAAAGTTTTCCTGAAAAGTCAAACTTGCCACACCCCCTGCACCCTGACCACGCCCCTTTCCCCAAAACTATTGAAATGATACATATGTATACAGTATATAGAAAAGACATAGTTTTGACCCCATATGGCATGTGCCCTCCTCCAGCTGTGATACATCAGCTGATGACAGATGCCCCTGGCGTTGTACAAGGTGACTGACAGGTGCTCAGTGTTATGGATGTACTTCATGTTCTGTCCGGTCTCAGCTTGTTCCCGGACTTCGCCGTTCTGTAGCACGAGACCTTTTTTGATCTCATCAGTCATCGTGTCTCTCAGACTTGTTGAGTCCGCTCTGGCGCCAGTTCTTACTAGTGTGAGGCGACTTCTGGACAATGTATAAGCGGATGGATGTATATATACAGGACGGGGGAACCCCACAGTATTAGTGTGAACACTAAGTGATATATTTTGGGACTTAAAGGGGTTGTCACAAGACAGGATAATATGTTGATTGGTTGGATTTGAATTCTGGCAACTCCACAATAACCTTTTCTACCAATGCATCATTAAAGGGGTTGTACCAATTATTCAAGTTATCTCCGATCCACAGGATAGGGAATAACAAGCTAAGTGGTCGATCATGAGAATGGGACCCCCAGCATCTAGAGAACGGGGGTCCTTTTCTCACTTATTGATGTAGCAGAACGGAAGAAAGGGCCTCTGTCCTGGCGCTCCATTCAATTCCATAGCAGTGTGGGGATTTGCTGAGCACAGCGCTCATGTATTTCCAGCAATCCCATTAATTGTCCTAAGTGCTGTGCTTGGCAATTTCCAACACAATTGCAATGGAATAGGAATCCGGGACTCCCATTCTCCGGATTGCTGAGGACCCCATTCTTATAATTAACGGGGGTCCCAGCAGATACACCCCCAATCAGCTTGTTATACCCTATTCTGTGAGTAAATGGTAAAACCGCTTTAGTACTTTTGCCCTGGAGCCCCCCTTCAAAACTTATGATGACCTTTGACTTTTCTTTTAGACTCATGACCCATCAATCATACGATTCTTCAATCGTCATCTGTCATTTTGGGCGATGCAGGAGGGGTGTGCACACTGATCAAATACACAGAAATTTTTGAGACAGATTTTTGGAACTGTCTTTGTTTTTAAAAGTTTTAAAGCAACCAATCACAGTGCAGCTTTCATTTCTTTTTATGCTGTTGAATGATATATGCTTCTCTGCTATTGGTTGTCAGGGAAAACAAGGGAATTTTCCTTTAAGACAGTGTCATAAACCATATAAGCTCTGTGGAATGAAAATGGAATTACTAATATGTGCGGTATTCCTGGTATTTACCTAGAAGGAGAGTCCTGTTCAGGTCTAAGGCTAATAATTGGCTGAGGAGTATGTTGGTATCACAAAGCAAAACCGGAAGACTGCGGCACCCATTGTAACAGACATAGAAGAGGAAAACGACATAATGGTTGGGGGCGAGCAATAATTATGAGAATGAGGTTCTATGTCCTACCATTTGCACTGAATGAAGGTTGTGCATGCGTGGACGAACCGTCAGAGAGTCTCTGTGGAAAGAGTCTGTGGACCCTCTGGACCACCGCGGGGGATGATGGTACTGGCCGCATCCCGGGACCGGAGTCTAAGTGGCACCTGGTCTTCGCCAGAGCCCGCGGCAAAGCAGGATGGTCTTGCTGCGGCAGGGTGCCACCAGGTCGTTCCAAGGGTGCGACTAGGCCCGCTGTGGCAGCCAAGGTAAGGAGGCAGGAAACAGGAACCACAGGGACGGGTCACCGGAGTAGGAACCACTGGAAGAATCACAGGAGTCGGACACAGGAACAGACCTCGGGAAGGCAGGACCTAGGCTGGATGGCAGGACCTCAGGACGACCACTGGTATACCGGACCACCACAGGGATACCGGACCACCACAGGGATACCGGACCACCACAGGGATACCGGACCACCACAGGAACACAGGGGAACGCCACAGGGAAACACAGGAACACAGGGGAACACTGGAGTACCGACACACAGAGGAATCCTGGAAACGCTGGAACACTAGGAAACACAGGAGGGCTTTCACTTCAGGGAAATGACTTGAAGATCCAGCAGAGAGTGAAGGGCGGTGCCGGATTATAAGATAGCAGCGGGAGCGCGGCCTAGTTGGAGTAGGCGTGTGGCCTGGAGAGGTATTTACGGGCCGGGGGAGGGGGCGGAACATGTCACATAGCGGAGTATAGGTGTACATGGATCGCGGGGGCACACGGGACAATGCGCCATATCTCCATTCAGTTCTATGGGACCATTGGCGATAGACAAGTTGAATCAGTCATAGATATGAATAGAACCTTAATGCACAATTCACAAATGTCATTCCATTGAAACCAGTGGACCCCAATCATTGGTTAGGGAACCACACAGGGTCCCCTGTATGTTAATCCCCAGCTTTTATCAGTTCAGATACTATTAAGTCCTAAGTGCACCAGTAGTGTTTTGGCTTTACCATCCTCAAGATATCCCTTGAATAACAGACATTTCATTCAGTCGTGATTTTAGGAGACTTTTTTCCTGTAATCGCTCTGTGTGGCTAAAATAAAATATCTAAGTTGTATCTCATGTGATGATCGAGGACAAGAAATTTATTGGGGCAATATAAGATAAAAAGGTTTAATAAAATTTTGGAATTAAGAGGAAAACATGAATAAAACACCAAAGAGTCTTTTCCAAATTCAAATGTTTTATTATGTCATTTTATTATGAAAATATAAACTTATCTTGCAAAAAACAAGCCCTGATACAGAAAAATAAATCAAATATGGGACTCAGAATTTTGTCAAAAAAATTGATATTTTTATTGTGTGATAATAATAATAACCATGGACCAATCACAAATCATCCCTTATCACTCTGTAACCTTAGTAATGGGCCTGATGGACCTCATCTAAACCATCTTCCCCACGTAGAGTCAGGTTTATATGTGCACACAGTAATGTGACAACCAAGCTATTGGTAGCTATAACTGTTGCATCATGGGAAATAAATATTGGATTATTGGGTATATAAATATTTTGTTTTGTTTGCTTCATTTTATATATAGCTTTCCTCTCCTATGTCCTGCTGCTCGTGTCCCGCTGTGAACACTATGACCATTCACACCGCAACGTTCACTCCTCGTACCTAATAATTGTGCTGGGGGGGACCTGGCAATCACGGGGGGTTGATGCGGGGACAGGATTCTGATTTTAGCATCATATATCACTATGTGCTTGTTCTCCGCCAAAATCTATTTCAAGGTTTAAGGGCGTCACAGGACATAGTGAGAGGGTTATAACATACTGTAACAGCAACCAATTAACTTAAAGGGTGTGAACATTTTGGCAAACAATTTCTTAAAGGGGAGTCTCCCAGATCCCAAACCAAACTACAAGGTCAACCAGCATTGTGTATGGCACGTTATAATCTTTCCACACTTTCCTTTCTTGTGATCCTGACATCAATTCATTATAGAGAAAATTCATTTTTCTTTATGCAAATGAGCTTCTAAGTGCTCTGGAGGAGGGGCCATAACTGCTGGTGCACCTGTCAATCATTGTGTAAAAGAGAAGAGCTGGGAAGCAGAGCAGGAGGAATTTGGGTGTACCAGTAGGCATAGCTCCGCCCTCAGTGCACTAGCAACAAGCTAATTTGCATATGGAAATGACAGATTACTGGAAACAGGAAAGATGTGTCTTTAAAGGTTATAGAGAGCCCTACACAATGGTTACATGGACATTTGGGAGCTTGTTGACTACCTTATAGGGTTTTTTTTTCTTTTCAATGGGAGTTGCAGTTGCAGATAATACTTCCTATCAGCGCATGGAACAACCACTTCAGTGTCCTGCTGATAGACCCTCAATAAAAAGTCATTGCTGACCCCTTTAACAGCTGCAATACACAAAATAAGGAACATTGATTTTAAAAGAATAAGTCTCTTCTCCTCCCATTGTTTGTAAACAGCTCTATGTCACTATGGTTACAGACTACAAACAAATACTATGTACGGTAGTCTGACCCTGAAATCATAAATTGGCAGCACGGTGACTCGGTGGTTAGCATTACAGCCTTGCAGCGCTGGGGAACGGGGTTCAAGTCCCAGGATCAACATCTGTAAAGAGTTTGTATGTTCTCTCCATGTTTGCGTGGGTTTCATCCGGGTCCTCCGGTTTCCTCCCACACTCTAAAACATACTGGTTGGATGATTAGATTGTGAGCCCCTTTATGGACAGGGACTGATTAGGAAGCTCTATGCAGCGCTGCAGAATCTGTGTGCGCTATATAAATACAGGAATCATTATTTATTATTTTGCTCTCTTGGTTATTGATAACTAATAGTAGTAGATCAGGTTATAAGAAGAGAGTCAGATATTGTTTGTCATCTGTTACAATGTAGACACAGACATACTGCTAATTTAACCCTTGGAATTCCATGGAGGAATGTGTCCAATGGACCAGATTGCCAGACCTAGGAGCTGACAGTTTCTAGGAACGGCTCCTGGTCTAAGCAGGGCTTGAACTTGTAGAATTCATGAACAAGGAAAGACAACCAATAATTTGTAAAATTTAGTTTTCCCCTTAGGATAAACTGCACAGTTATCTAATGATACTGGTATGGCCACTATTTGCCTTTAAGGGAACCATCTCTCACAGGCTGAGAGAAATTAGGATAATATATCTTCTATGAACCAACCCATGTATGTTTTATAAATGTCACAGAATTTTCTGTGTGAAGTCTCATTTTTTACATTCCTAGTGATTTTGTTTTGCTTTGTTTTGTTTTGATTTTCGTTGTATTTTTTTAAATACACAAAATTAGTGTGAAAAAAATTTGACCAACATTTCATTATTTCACAGTAATGTGTTTTCATTTCCATGACCAAAACTAATAAACTATAAAAAAAAATGTATTTATTTAAAAAATAAATAAATAATTGAATTATTGGGGCACATTTACTTACCAGTCCCTGGCACGTTCCCCGATCCGGAATGTCCGACTATAATGCACTGCGCCGCAATTGACTAAGATCGTGCGCCCGATATCCTGCATGTGTCGCTTCCCCGCTCAGGTCCCCGGAGTTCACCTTCTTCTTCCTGGTGCATGTAAGCGCATTGTCCGTGTATAATGCGCTGTGCGGGGAGTCACTAAGATCGTGCGTCCGATATCCTGCATGTGTCGCTTCCCCGCTCAGGTCCCCGGAGTTCCCCTTCTTCTTCCTGGTGCATGTAAGCGCATTGTCCATGTATAATGCGCTGTGCGGGGAGTCACTAAGATCGTGCGTCCGATATCCTGCATGTGTCGCTTCCCCGCTCAGGTCCCCGGAGTTCACCTTCTTCTTCCTGGTGCATGTAAGCGCATTGTCCATGTATAATGCGCTGTGCGGGGAGTCACTAAGATCGTGCGTCCGATATCCTGCATGTGTCGCTTCTCTGCTCAGGTCCCCGGAGTTCACCTTCTTCTTCCTGGTGCATGTAAGTGCATTGTCCGTGTATAATGCGCTGTGCGGGGAGTCAGTAAGATCGTGCGCCCGATATCCTGCATGTGTCGCTTCCCCGCTCAGGTCCCCGGAGTTCACCTTCTTCTTCCTGGTGCATGTAAGTGCATCTTTTGCGAGACAATTTGAAAATCCGAATCCGTCGGATCGCCCAACAGCCCACCCCTTGATTACTGGTGCATGAAAGTCAGCGCGATTGTGCCAAAATCTGATCGCGTGTGTCACAATCCCCTTCTAAATAGCTGTCACAGTGCGTTCCGCGGGACCCTTAGTAAATAAGCCCCATTGTCTATGCATGTAAAAATTACCAAGCAGGTGTAAGCCCCAACAAAGATTTACACAACGCAGCCGCTTGTCACATAACTTTTTATAGACCCTGAATGGTATTTATGTGTATGGCACTAGATGCTGTACCACATATTGCTTTTTACTATTTTACCTGATATTCTGCATAAGTAACCGCCCATACACAGTTTATGTCAGTCTTCACTGTAGTCTGGAATTGCCTTCACGCATGTAAAGCTGAGGCTGAGCAGAGATTTGCACTGGAGATAAGGAACGTTGCTGATAACTTTGTTATTTCTCCTAAGGGTAAAACAAGGGCTGACAAATTACTAGTTGACTTTCCTAGTACATACATCCTGTATGATCAGGTGTCATAACACGAGCGTCTGGAGAATTATATAAACTATTCACATCCTCAGAATTCATTGATAAAGAAATGTTTCCACATTGTAAACACAATGGGGGAGGGGCATGTATCAAAACATTTTTTAAAAATGCTGATACATGCCGGCCAATGTGCGGCAGCAAATCATACAAAGTGCATAAATCATAATGGGAGGGGTTTATCATATGTTGGCACATGGTGGGCAAGCACTTGATGTAAACCCCTCCAACCGCCCTGGATGTATCCAGAGGCTCTGGACTCCAGACATATCCATTGCATGTTCCGGGCACACGTATCTCTCTTCCAGAAACTAATGTACATGCTTTGATAATTCCCCAAATTCTCTATAGTTTTCATATTGTTCTGAATCCATCGATATAATTAGGGGTTGTTGATGCACCCACAGTGGTACCTCAGAAAAACTTAGTCTTACCATTTTTAATAAAAATAATAATAATAATTCTTTTTTTGTATAGCACCTACAGATTACGCATGTCAAATTGGTCCCTGTCCCCATGGGGCTCACAATCTAACAGTATGTTTTTTGGCGTGTGGGAGGAAACCGGAGTACCCGGAGGAAACCCACGCAAACAATGAGAGAACATACAAACTCTTCGCAGACGTTGACCTGGGTGGGATTTGAACCCAGGACCCCAGCGCTGCAAGGCAGAAGTGCTACTCACTCAGCCACCATCAGAAAACAAATTCTAGCTATAGCCTGCACAATTCTGAAGTTGTTTTCTGAGTGAGTAGCACTTCTGCCTTGAGGCCCCAGACACAGGGCAGGAATGTACCATGAAGCCCTTCTCTGTGCCTGAGGATGGCCCTTTCACATATCATCAATATAGTTCTATATAGTTTTCATAATGTTCTGCATCCATCTATATAATTAGGGGTGGTTGATGGACCCAGAGTGGTACCTTGGACATTTTTAGTCTTACCATCGGAAAACACGTCAAAGCAGATTTATCATTTAGGCAGAATCTCAAAGATGGAAGACGCAGGGTCCATTAATAATTATGCCCATAGTTATTGTATAGATCTGCATCAAACTGTAGATCATTGGGGGTCATTTACTAAGGGTCCGATTCGCGTTTTCCCGGCGTGTTACCCGAATATTTCCGATTTGCGCCGGTTTTCCCTGAATTGCCCCGGGTTTTTGGCGCACGCGATTGTATTGTGGTGCATCGGCGCTGGTATGCACGCGACGGAAATTGCGGGGCATGGCCGAACGAAAACCTGATGGATTCGGAGAAACTGCCACATTAAAAAAAAAAAAAAAGTGTCGCTGCACACGCGCTTACCTTCACCAGGAATAGGATCGTGTACCCCGGCGGACCTTGGCGGACCTTGACGTCGGAGGAACTGCCTTAGTGAATCGCCGGAAGACCCGAATCCACCGGAGAGAAAGCACCGCTGGATCGCGAATGGGCCGGGTAAGTAAATCTGCTCCAATGACCTGCAATACCAGTGCAATCAACATAGCGCAAAGCCACATTGTCAACACACAACATTTAGGGGGTGTTGAGGTTCCCACAGCGGTACCTTACAAGTCTTATTCTTTACTATGAAAAGTTGAAGAAACTGAACTTCTGGTAACTTTTCCACTATACAAAATGCAAATCCTTACTCATCCTCTTAACTTCCAAGGTAGCGGCACAGCAGCTGCGATGAATCCTCTGATAGGGGCTCCATGTCCTGTGTAGGAGGATCAAAGAAATATATGCGGATCAATGGGAGACACGAAGAGGAAAGGAATGTTCTTCATTATATGAACACCTGACATTTTACAAGATGTACATTAACTCTTGATGTTCACATTTTTTATTGATTCTGAATGTTTTATATTTGAAAAGTGATGGAGAGTCAACCTCTCTTCAATTCTGCTTATACAACCCCTTTACATAAGTGTAAGTCAGAATTGTATTCATGAAACAGAAAGCTCAGGATGAGCAGAGATTATGGATCCACCAGGGAATATTTCAGGACATGGATATATAGAAGCGGAAGTCTACTTTAATACTTTGGTGAATATTAACCCCTTTTCAGCTTAAAAATTGGAGAGAAGGAGAACAAATGTCATCAGGAATAGTAATACTTCATATTGGGCACGACACATGGGGCTCAGTCACTTCTAGACTTGTAAATAACGGAATTAGGTGTAAATCTTGCAGAGCTCTTAGCCGGGTTATGATGTAAGTCCCTTCTTCTAGAATCTTCCAGATTTCCCCCCGAGAGATCACAAGGTTTTTCGGTGGCACGTGCACTCACATTCTTTGCATAGCGTTTGTCACAAGGACTTACACTAAGAAGCTTTATTTTTCTATATTCACAAATACAAAAACCCAAAGCATTGGCAAAAGGACAATGGTGGGAATGGACCCTCACAAGGACAACTGCAACGTATGTCCCCAAATTATCTGCATTTAGCACTTGATTTTCCGAGACTTATGGAGTCATTTAGCTATATGGAGTTCAGCTGTTGAACAGGACTTGAGGTCATGCTGTGACTTACCGCTGTGAGAGAGGAAGAGAGAGCTGGTTCATTTATAGTCTAGAAGTTAAAAGGGGTCATTTATCTTTATTTTTCTTCTGTCTTTTTTGAGACTTTTTTAGCGCATTCAATTTTAGCGACTTTTTTTCAAATGTGCACTGAAGTCCGCTGGACATTTGTTTATCATCAATAAGACACATTTATCTTCTATTCCAGATGTTCTAAATGTTGCAAATGACATTTATCTTTTCAAATTGTCCAAAAAATGTTGCCGCAAAAAACTCTAGACCAAACCATACTTAAGGAAAACTTAGAAAAGGGAAACAAGTGACCTGAGACATTTGTGCGACATTTTTGAGACATTTGTAACAAATGTCGCAACAAGAGATCTGAAAAAAAAAAACCAGTTTAACACAAGGAAAAAGTGAGATGATAAATTACCAAAGTAGCAGATGGAAAAAAGACAAAACAAACAAATATTTGATAAATGACCCCCCCAAAGAATTCCATAGGTGCCAGGGAAGGTGGAAGGTGCCAACATCGCTTCTGCCACTTGTGCCCCAACAGTCTCAGCTTGACTGGAAGTGTTTACAGTCCCGGGACCCTATTAGTCACGTCAATCCATTGGGTTCAAGTTTATCTCTCTAAAAGGTTTGTTGTTCTACACTCACCGGCCACTTTATTAGGTACACCTGTCCAACTGCTCGTTAACACTTAATTTCTAATCAGCCAATCACATGGCGGCATTTAGGCATGTAGACATGGTCAAGACAATCTCCTGCAGTTCTCCCGAGCATCAGTATGGGGAAGAAAGGTGATTTGTGGCCTGTGAACGTGGCATGGTTGTTGGTGCCAGTAGGGCTGGTCTGAGTATTTCAGAAACTGCTGATCTACTGGGATTTTCACGCACAACAATCTCTAGGGTTTACAGAGAATGGTCCGAAAAAAAAAAAAAAAAAACCAGTGAGCGGCAGTTCTGTGGGCGGAAATGCCTTGTTGATGCCAGAGGTCAGAGGAGAATGGTCAGACTGGTTCGAGCTGATAGAAAGGCAACAGTGACTCAAATCGCCACCCGTTACAACCAAGGTAGGCAGAAGAGCATCTCTGAACGCACAGTACGTCAAACTTTGAGGCAGATGGGCTACAGCAGCAGAAGACCACACCGGGTGCCACTCCTTTCAGCTAAGAACAGGAAACTGAGGCTACAATTTGCACAAGCTCATCGAAATTGGACAGTAGAAGATTGGAAAAACGTTGCCTGGTCTGATGAGTCTCGATTTCTGCTGCGACATTCGGATGGTAGGGTCAGAATTTGGCATCAACAACATGAAAGCATGGATCCATCCTGCCTTGTATCAACGGTTCAGGCTGGTGGTGGTGGTGTCATGGATCCATCCTGCCTTGTATCAGCGGCTCAGGCTGGTGGTGGTGGTGTCATGGTGTCTTTGGGCCCCTTGGTACAACGCCACAGCCTACCTGAGTATTGTTGCTGACCATGTCCATCCCTTTATGACCACAATGTACCCTGTAACATCTGATGGCTACTTTCAGCAGGAAATCTCCTCCAAGTTTTCCAGGAATGGGATTAGTTTTCTATTATTGGTCATTGGGACCCAGGACTGAATTACATAAAAACAGAGAACTTTTATGTCTGACAATGATCTTCTCTGAGGCTTGCGGGGCACCGACAGCTGATTTGGCAGCACTGGCAGCTGGTGGCACCAAATGTCCAGTCTGGGTCAGAGGGATCCACAATCATTTGTGCCAACAAGCTGGAATTCTTAAAATTCCTTTTTCTGTAAGAGAAATACTTGTATCTATTTTAGAATAGAGAAATTCCAAAGACCAACAGATAATGAGAAGGAGAGAGAAGGTCCATCCCCCGACCTCTATGATGAGAATTGGATCAGAACATTGAATATTACATTTCTCTGTTTCTGGATATTGTCAGATGTTCCTGAATTACTTTTCCGGATGTGAATTGTGGCAGAGACTCACATTAATTCATTCCATATTTTTAGAAGTATTCTGAATATGGTAATGGGGGAACAAATGGGGACGTACTGAGTGTTAACTGTTTTAAATACAACAAGGCTCTTACTTGTTCTCCATAATATGTCCGGGTATGACCCTTTAGTCTGCGCATCACTACCTTATACTGCACTTTTATATATAAAACTATGTAAATATTATGCATTTTCATTGTATTTATCGTCAGTAATAAAGATTGTTAATTTTTTACTACAAATGTAGTGCTTGTAGCCTGCCTTATTTCTCTAGGGGGTATCCCCAGAGCATCTGGAAGAGGTTCTCATCCAGGATATCTCTGTACTTGGCCGCATTCATCTTTCCTTCCATTACACCCAGTGGTCCTGCCCCCCCCCCCCCTATGGCCTGATGCTGCCTCCATGTGTCACTGCTGGGATTGTATTTGGCAGGTGATGAGTTGCGCCTGGTTTTCTCCAACGCTTAGAATTATCACCAAAAAGTCAGAGCAGAGAATCTTATTTCTCATAGTCCGGGATCCTTCATGTGTTTTGCACACTGTATGCGGCTTTCATATGTCTTACACTGAGGAGAAGCTTCCAGACTCTACCATAAAGCCCCGACTGCTGGAGGCTGCAGTGATATGTGACTCCCATCTCCCTACTGCATCTCTGGAGCTTAGCCACAGGGATCTTGGGGTTTTTTCTTACCTCTCTCACCAAGGCTCTTCTCCCACGATTGCTTAAATTGGCTGGACAGCCTGGTTGAGCAAGAGTTGTGTTCATTTAAGGAGTATGGAGGCCACTGTGCTCTTAGGAACCTTGAGTGCTGCATAAATTCTTTTCTAACCTTGACCAGATCTGTGTCTTGCCCCAATCCTGTCTCTGAGCTCCTTGGGCAGTTGCTTAGATCTCATGATTCTCACATGCACTGTGAAGTCTTATATAGACAGGTCTGTGCATAAACAGCTGGATTCCAATGAAGGAGTAGAACCATCTCAAGGTGGATCAGAGGGAAGTGTACAGCATGTGAGCTAGATATCAGTGTCAGAGCAAAAGGGCTGAATACTTATGTGATACTTCAGTTTTTCTTGTTTAATAAATTAAGCAAAAAATATCTACATTTCTGGGGGTTTTTCTGTCAAGATGGAGCAGAATGCTGATTAATAATTAAAAAAAGATTTTTTATGATTTTACCAATTTACTGCAATGAAACAAAGAGTGAAAAATGTAAAGGGATCTGAATACTTTCCGTATCCACTATAGATAATTAGATACAAAAATTGGAAAAAATAGGAGCACAACTGTAGGAATGGTAGGTGCTTTCCCTAGATACAATCTACAAAGGTCCCATAAAATAGGCAGAACTCCAACTTTAGAGAAGGGAAAACATGAAGGTTTATTTAAACCTTTTCAATTGAGCAATACAACCTTTCTACAGAAACCTCGCTCCACTGGGACATCACCATGTGGGTGAATAAACTTACGGTACATGTTTTCGCTTTTCTAAAGTTGGAGTGCTGCCTATTTTTGGTTTTATGACAAGTTTAGATAATTATTTTATGGCTCTCTACTGCTATTTTTTTGGGAACCCTGTGGGTAAAGCATTTTTTTAAAACATCCCTTTATATATATATTTGCTATTTTATCTAAATATTTTACCATATTTAGATAATTTATAGCAGTTTTAGCATTGAATCACTAGTTTTCTATACCAATTATTTTCAGTATCATATATGGTTAGATGGGAGTATGTATGGGATTTCTAAGTAAGTAGCAGGTGTGTGGTTGAATGACCTTACCTGGTAAATAATAATAATAATAATAATTACGTTATTTATATAGCGCATACAGATTACGCAGCGCTGCACAGAACTTGTCATATCAGTCCCTGTCCTCAATGGGGCTCACAATCTAATCATCCTACCAGTATGTTTTGGAGTGTGGGAGGAAACCAGAGGACCCGGAGGAAACCCACGCAAACACGGTGAGAACATACAAACTCTTTGCAGGTGTTGACCTGGATGGCACCCAGAACCCCAGTGCTGCACCTGGTCAGTTCAAGCAGTTGTTGTAGGTATTAATGTATATTTTTAATTGTTTTTAAAATTGTCCATATTGTCTCATATTGAGTTTCATATGTGGGTGCAATGTATCAATAAAATTGATTGTACTTGCCTTTGTTACATTTGTTTCTTGTTTCTTTTTCAGTGTGTTGGCTATTTATACTATCATTGATTTTGTTGTGCATGGTCCCATTTGTGTATAAAGAGGTGTGTATGTGTGCATGTCCATTAAAGGACATCTATCACCAGGATGAAGGATTGTAAACCAAGCACACAGACATACTGGTGTATGCCCCCTCTGGTAGGATCAGTTGTTCTTTTAGCTTCTTATGCCCTAGTTTTGTTAGAAAAAAAAAGACTTTTTAAATTATGCAAATGAGCCAGAGGGGCTCCAGGCTCCATAGGAGTTAATGGAGTCTGGAGCCCCTCGGGCTCATTTGCATAATTTTTAAAGCCCCTTGTTCTTAAAAACAAGGGCATCAGAAGCTAAAAGAAGAGCAGATCCTGCCAGAGGGGGCACACACCAGTATGTCCGTGTGATTGGTTTATAATCCTTGATCTGGCGATAGAAGTCCTTTAAAAGGCATCTGCACCATCACGTTTGAAATCACCAAATTTTGCCCAGCCGATTCCTGGGACTTAGGGAACGTCATAGACGAGGATTTGAGTCGAAATTTTCACCCTGTACTTTCCAAAATCAACCAGAATCAGGAGCCATTGTCTGCTGCTGCTCTACTAGTAAGCAACCAATCACAGCTCAGCTTCTAGCAACCAATCAGAGCTCAGTTTCTTTTTTGACACAGGTCATTAATATTAGCTCTGAGCTTTGATTGGTTACAATAGGCAATTAGTATAAGACGGCTTATGTGTGATGTAATATGTGAGGTAATATATGAAATAATATGAGGTAACATGTGAGGCAATATGAGATAATATATTCTCAGTTCATACACTTATATCATCTGTGATACTCCATTCACATCCAGAGCTGCAGTCTTATCCTACCTATTATATATTCCAGTCACATCAAGAAGGGCAATCATCTATCTACCATTATATTATCTCAGATGACTGCAGCTCTAGCTGTGACTGGAGTATCAATCTGCTGTTATCATTCTTAGTATAAGACAGCTTACGCGTGAGGTAATATGATCTCAATTAAGACACTAATATCATCTGTGATACTCCCATCACATCCAGAGCTGAAGTCTTATCCTTGCTGTTAAATACTCCAGTCACAGCAAGAGCAGTTATCATCTATCTATTGTTAGATCATTTCGGATAATCCAGTCACATTCAGAGCTGCAATCACCTATCTACCGTTATATCATCTCAAATGACTGCAGCTCTGGATGTGACTGTAGAATCAATCTGCTGTTATATCATCTCTGATACTCCAGTCACATTCAGAGCAGAAGTGTTATACTTTCCATTAGATCATCTCTGCTTCTACAGTCACATCCAGAGCTGCCATCGTCTATCTAAAATGTGACTGGAGTTTATCAATCTGCCATTATTATATCATCTCATGTTTGTCTTTGCATCAGAAGGAAAAATTAAGAATATTTTGTTAACCAATTCTATTTTTAAAAGCAGTTACTTACTACATTGGGGGTTACAATTAAAACAATTATTACAAATAAATAGGCAGCACTCCAACTTTAGAAAAGTGATAACATGTAAGTTTATTCACCCGCATAGTGTTGAGCAATGCACCCTTACTCCAGAAACCTCAAAAAAGGTTGTATTGCTGTATTGTTTTGCTCATCCTTTCTCCAGAAACCTCGCTCAGCTGAAACATCACTATGTGGGTGAATAAATATAGACTTTTTCGTTTTCCTAACGTTGGAGAGCTGCCTATATTTTGTTTT
Organism: Engystomops pustulosus; assembly: GCF_040894005.1. NCBI lineage: Eukaryota > Metazoa > Chordata > Amphibia > Anura > Leptodactylidae > Engystomops > Engystomops pustulosus. Next base: position 11,801,663 of record NC_092411.1, on the reverse strand, counting down.
GTTACAAGTGGACATTCTTGTTTTAGATAATTAGATAGATATTAGATAAGTAGATCAATTGATACAAAGATAGATAGATAATAATATTCCTCTAACAAAAATATATTTCCAATAAGGCTTAGTAAACCTTCTACAATTGCTTCCCTTCTCCCAACCCTTATTATCAAAAACAAATACTTGTTCATGAACACAATGCCAGGCCTGTAGTATAGACTGACACCCCGGCAGTGAGTCTGCATTTCCTCTGTGGCCGTCAGTCACAGTTATTGTTGCGGCTGTGGATCACCTGATGGAAACACGAGTCTATTTGCCTATGACCGCTGTCATCAGGGCGGTGACGTGACGTAGATGGTTGTGTCAACACTCAGCACATGTGCGGCCGGAGGTGTGAAGACCTCTGCAGAGTTGTCGTTGTTATGTATGCGGACAATAGGAGTCGCGTGACAGCACTACTAGTCCTGTTATCCCTGGATAGAATTTGGTCACCGATTTTGAGCTCATCCAAAAACACTGTATGTCGGTTAAGTGGAACAAATTCCGCATCTTCCCAATGAGTGATGGCATCTGCTTGGAGCCGGTCATGTTACAATGTGGGAAGTAATTTCCATACATATCTTGGCACACTGCAGGAGTCACAGGCAGGGCGACGGAACAAGAACAAAGAGGCACAGAGATGCCTCTACTGACACCTAGGCAATACCCACAACCACCTCCGCGTATACTAAACATTTACCTTGGCTTCAGTATCCATGAAGATGTTTAGACTGAGCTTAGCAGAACACATGGATGAATTCATAGAGGACGGACTGTGATAAAATGCTGATTTACTGACTTTTCTGATGTGGAAAAATCAAGCAAATGGTAAAGATACTTCCACCAGATGCAGGTGCTACAGAAGTGGAACATAGGGACATGGAGAGCAGATGTCAGGACCAGGGTCGGATTAAGACCACGATAGACTCTGGGCTTTATGAATATTATAGCCCCTACAAGTCTGGAATCACTTCCTACATCTGGTACTAGAATCAGCATTTTGGGGAATGGAGGATGAGTCCTTTCTACTTTTTGCTTTCAATCTCTGGTTTCAGGACCTTTGGAAGACATTCAAAGGTCCCGAAATGGCTCTTGTGTACACGTGTATTGTAAGCATGAACAGATGTATAAGGATTTCATGGGAGAAGTTCCTTATCAGTATAATATTTGGTGGGGGGTTTGGGTGGCCATGGGTCCCTCAGAAGGTTTGGACCCCGGGCTATCACCCAAACCACCTATATTATAATCCACTACTGATCAGGACTACTCATGCCCAGTACTAGACATTACCTTGTATAGGGTAATGGGTCTATCCGAACTATACTAGATAAAAGGAGCCCTTAAAGAGTGAAAGTGCCCAGTATAGTTGAGATTCATCACCTCCAGTAGTGGTCATGCCAAGGTAGACAATGATGACACCACAGTGCCAATATGCCACATTTCACTTTCGGACATCATCACAGTTCACTTTTCTACTTTATTTTAGGTGACCACTTTGGATTCATGTCACAAAGGTCTATTCAAGGTTCAGCATCTTCCCAGGACATCCTTCCTGAGGGTAGAGGATGTGTAAGGTCATAGGGTTCCTTATGGTGCAGTAACCTACTTGTGCACCCATATACTCCGAAACATTGAGTGACGTGTCATCAGGTTCCTCAAACTCCTGAAACCCTTCCCCTTTCTTGAGATAGGTTGGTACTTCAAATTTGGTAGACACTGGGATGGCAGCGTAGATTGAACCTCCAGAAGAATTGGGTCTCTCTAAGCTTAGGTGTGAGGAAGACAACAATCCCAATGCCTGTGGGTCCTTCTGTCCCGGAGAGTTGTTAAAGGTTTACATGGACTTTTGTAACCCCATTTCCACAAGAATTGGGTGTGACTTCCGTACCTACTCTCCCTGCCTATTACACAAATGCTGTGACGTGGGCATCATATGACAGCCCAGAGCCACCACCTCCAGAATCCTGACTAGAACACGTACTATGTGATTCCATAGAATAGATGAGTCAGTCACAACAAAACATTATTACGCATTAAGTCACAAGATTTGCCCGAAGGAACGGGATAACACCAGCTGTGCCAGCCGCCTCCACTGCCATCCCTTCCAGAATTTATTAATGCACCATATCCTTGGATGGAGCCCAACCATTGCTTAACATAATTTTTTTTAATAATTACATTACATGAGAATCCGAGGAACACTCCCATAATAAAAAATCGGAAAAGCTTGGGATTGGCACTGTTAGAAAGAAGGTTCCGGATTTATTGCAATATTAATGTTTAACATTATCTATGATACCATTGGTGTTCATAGTACCATCTTTTTAATACCTGCACAGTATTTATGTATGTCATGAGATCAAAACAAGGACTGTTCTAATGTGGGACAATTTTCTATAATGGGTTTTTTTTTTGTTCCAATATAACTTTGGCCTTTTCTTTAGTTGATCGTTGGTAAATAAACTCAAGGTTCGGGTTCAAGTTTAAACTCTAAACTCTAAAGTCAGATTTTATGGTATTTTGACTGTATTTGTTTTCATTCTCACTTTTATTTTATCAGGCAACAGTTCTCTTTTCCCCTCTCTCAGCGGGAAGTCCCAGCAATATCTCACGTCCTAGTAAATGGCTAAATCAGTTAACTAACCTTTATAATTGTCTCTGAAGTTAAGAATTACTCCTCTTAATGCTGAACTCTAATACCCAGAAGTGTAATGGTTCCACTAGAAGTCATCAGAGATTCCGTATTCATTATCACATGGTTTGCTGTACCCACATCTGAAAGAACTATGGACTTTCCATTGGAGTCAGAATACCACTTTTGGGTGATTGGTTCTAGTTTTAGTTAATACTTTTGTCCTTAAAATATATGAATTATCTTAATCTGCTGAAACTTTCCTTAGATCTTCTATAGTTTATGAATACCCCAATATTTTTGGATTAGTTCCACCTTTTTATTTGCATGGGGATGAGCAACTAGTCTCTAATCTCTCTTCACAATACCGACACAATATACGTTTTTAGAATGTTTTCGATTATCTGGGCCTTCATTTACAAATTTAGGTATGAAACCGTTTGTCAGGCGGTCAAATCACTGCCCACTTGGTACACCCCTTTTTATGGCATACTTTATTGCCATCCAAATTCTTACTTCCAGTTACGGAAATGAAACATATCCATGTCAAGGTAAATCTAAGAACTAAATGATTCCCATTTAAAGACTATAAGATTCTATCCATTAAAACAAACACAGTATTCCATGTAATCCAGTTATATTCATTTGTTACAATGTTATAGACCCTCAACAATATAATAGTGTATCCCCTTAACCCATGAGCAAATTGGCATATGTAGGCGTGAAAGGGGTACCCATTGCGGTGCCACTGAGCTAAAATGGAATCAAACAGTTAAAGCAAAATAATGCAAATTTTTGTACATATTTGACCTCTGACTGGCAGGAGGTTGCTGGATCCCACCATAGAATGTGCCATCTGGTTCACGAATATTCTCTGCCTAATTATTTGGACCATTATGTTGAAGTCATGATACCCCTTGCAGCAAAGTTTATGAACTCACTGTCTGAGTATACTTCCAGTCATGAGGCAGAAAAGCAGAGTTCATTCTCCCGGAAGCAGGTATAAGTTTACCTATATCAGAAGTGCAGCATAGTGGATGGGAGGCAAAGGGCTGTATATCACAAGTTCTTCCCCCCCCTACGTGAATGACAAACTACATACCACAGATTAATGGATACTTAAATGTAAGTAAAACTTTACCATTGTGCAGAGATCTGTGACACACACGCAAGGTCACACACAGCCTACAAAACTAAAATAGGAGTCAACCTAAAAAAAAAAACAAGACATAGAAATAAGATTTTTACTAAATGGATGTTCTTGATCACTGCCAGACAATGCCCCTTAGAGTCTTCTCATCGCTTGTCTCATAGTGTTCACTGGTCTTATAACAATCTGAAGGACTCCATACTTGTGCCACCTTCCTTGAAGTGTCCCAAATTTGTATCACTTGTCTTCTCCAGCAGATCTGAACTTGTACCTGTGCCACCTGTTCTGACCAGAGTCTGGATACGGACTTGAAACCCATTATTGGGCATTGACCTGCTCACTCATTATGGTCCTAACCTGTCCCTTCAGTGTAATGCACTACTGTCACTAATCTGGTCACCCCCACCAGCACTTCTCCAAGAGGTAGTTACCTGATGTTTTACCTGCATTAAAGCCCAGAACTCTATCGGGGGTGAAATCAGGCAATGCACTTTGGAATAGCCCCATGGCAAGCTGGTTTGGTAACAAAGTGGGTTCACACTTACCGCATTACATATCCACATAGAAAAATCTGTCGAAGGCCATGACAATCGTCCTACATAGATGGAATCAAGAATCCAACTAATTCCAAATCTTCAGTCGAAGACAAATTGTCAATACGAAGAACTAATGAGGGTTTGATCAAAAAGGTGGAGCCTGTAAACGTCACCATGGTGTAAAACATTCTTTGATTATAGATTGATTGTAAATCAAGAGGGAGTTAGAGATACAGTAGCAAGTAGCAGAAGTTCTGGTGCCCTTTCCACCAGACCTATTGGAGCCGGTAGAAATCGCAAGGGCAGATAGTTTGGATAATTGGGATCCAGCTGACGGCCAAAAATTGCAGACACAAGTGTCCATGGACAGAGGGCAGAGTCCTCCGGTATAGCCAGACGATTGTAGACAAACACAAATCATCAGTAGCCGACCTGCAGGGACATGACCTGGAACTATCAGTGTCAATGACCTTTGGCTTTGAATGTTATGGATGACACCTCATCCACAGGACTGCAGCTCTCCCTTGTGTTGTATGGATAGAGGAGAATGTGTAGACACTCCATAGAATTGAAAGTCTACTATACACAACCATAGTTTCTCCATGGCTATGGTGTCCTTTTCCTTACATACTCACGAATCGTCTTGAAGCTACATAGAACATGTTATGCGTCTTTGTGAAATCTACCTACCTATGAAGATTGAGTTATCATAAGACACTTAGCTAGTAAGGAGAAGTCATCCGGATAACTTACAGCATGGGCTCAACAATCCTGGATGTTCTTCAGATCATGTTGTGTACTCTAGGACTACCGTATAAAAGGGGGATCACACAAAAGGTTTAGGACAATTAATACACTGTAATTGAAGTGGATCCATTCCGATACTTGATAAGGTTCTGTTGCCGGACTTTGGGGTGTATAGCAGACATAAGACTAGACAAGATCTAACCCTGCTGCTAATCTGCTGCTGGAGGGAACCTACAGACAACTTTGTGCCAAATACATTAGCAAGAATATCCTCTGAGTGCATATTGCATTACAATGTAAAGAACTTGTCATTGTTGACATATACATCAAAGAAGAGTGTTCTTTAGGGCTCTGCAGCTTTAGAATTAAGCTCTGATTAAAAGCATTGTGGGCAGGTTGATCTCAAGTCTATATGCATTAAAACCATGGAAATATTCCCTTCAATCAGCGTTGACAATGCAGTAATGCAGACAGTGTTAAGAAAAATGTCACACACACAGAATGTTCTAACTAAATTTATATTTATTATTCTTTTAAATAAGGTCATAAAAAAGTGGGCTGTGTTAATAGAAATGCACATTCAGAATAAATAGGACACTGCATATACACATTCATGGCAAATTTTGAAAAAAATTCATCATATACAAATATTTCATAAATTAGGCATCTGGTGGAGGCGCTTTATAGAGGACTATACAATAACTTAGTTGGAATGGCTGCATTTGAAGTAAGAGAACTTTTAAGGCAGCGGGGTCTATGTACAGGGTATATACAGATATTTACAATGGATGAACAAGATGGACATCAGGGGACCCTCCGCTTATGTCATCATGACAAGGCATCTGCCACCTTGATCAAAGACCAGCATCATGGGATGTGGACCCCCTTACTGCACTGGTGAATCCCCTCCGACGTCACAGACCCCCCAGACCTGAGGAGCTCAGAGACTATTACATGTCACTTGTCCCATCTCCAGCCTTGGGAATGGACCACCATGTAGTACAAGACTCCGACACAGGAGGAGAGAAGAGGAAGTGAAAGACTCAACTCATATTCTGAGTGGAAGACAAGTCAAGCCAAAGCACCAAAATATCTGACCGGTGCCAACACTTATTGATCCCACAATCGGTCACCGACGGTGGTGGGAGAGAATGGAAATGCAAAGGAGGAAAAAAAAAAAATGGCTTCTTGAAGTCCGTCTTGTCACATTCCAGTAAGTGCAGTGGACACTGAAGATTTAGAAAAGCATGGATGACTTTTTTCCCCAAAAGCTTCACCAACCCTGTCTATTGATTGGGGGCAGCCCATCCATTTCCAGTACAATGGAAAGAAGCCATGCTTTTCTAATCCCAAAATGTACATACGTTGAGGAGGGGGGGGGGGGGGGGCATAAAAACCTACCGGATGGTTCACCATGTGACTGGGCTCTCAATAGAAAATACTGACAACTGGGTCTTCATATACAAAGGTTAACAACAACCATTATAAATAAAAAGGACTATGCTGCTCATAGAGTCCGCGCCACAGCTCACACTGTATAAAAATAAATATATTAATCTCTACATTGACATATACAATATACAGCACGGGAGGGTAAGGAGGAATTAAGGTGGAGGTGGAGAGGAGGGGGGGGGGTGTTAAATGGTTGTAACAGCAGCAAATTGTTAGAATCTCAGTCCAAATTGTCCTTCCATGAAAATCCTTCTTTGTAACAGTTCACGTATTGGATGGGGAGGGGAATGTAAACTTCTTCAAAGTCTCCATGAAAGGACTACAGTGGCCCTCACCAAGTCAATGGCTGCAGAAGGCTGTCACAAAGCGACCTATGAAAGGAGCCGTGACATTTGTCCTTTTTGTATTAAATATAAGCAGCAAAGGCTTCAGTGCTTCATAGATGGCGTCTCCATGTAGAGCTCCGCTTGGGTCTTCTCACAGTAAAGTTTAAAGACTGCAGAACCCGTGTAATGGATCCACGACATTACAAGTTCACCCTGATGGGAATAACAAATAACAGTCAATGATTGGCTTAAAGGGAACCTACCACCACAAATCTACCTATAAAGGTAGATTGGGTGGTAGGTGGGTCAATGGGACGTGAGGATAGCCCTTTTAAGGGCTAATCCTCACGTCCCTGCACTTTTTTGAGAACTTTAATTTGATATTTATTCAAATGTACTTATGCGGCTACCGGGGCGTGGAGTAGCCGCTTATGAGATTACACGAGGCGGCTACTCCACGCCCCGGTAGCCACTTTACTCCTCCTACTCACCCATCTTCGGCGCGCAGCTCCGCGTAGCTGCGCGCCCTCGTCCGGCGAGCCTGCCGTCTGCGCATGCGCAGAAGAGCAGGCCCGCGCCTGTTTCGGAGTTGTGACCGCGCAGGCGCGGGCCTGCTCTTCTGCGCATGCGCAGACGGCAGGCTCGCCGGACGAGGGCGCGCAGCTACGCGGAGCTGCGCGCCGAAGATGGGTGAGTAGGAGGAGTAAAGTGGCTACCGGGGCGTGGAGTAGCCGCCTCGTGTAATCTCATAAGCGGCTACTCCACGCCCCGGTAGCCACATAAGTACATTTGAATAAATATCAAATTAAAGTTCTCAAAAAAGTGCAGGGACGTGAGGATTAGCCCTTAAAAGGGCTATCCTCACGTCCCAATGATCCACCTACCACCCAATCTACCTTTATAGGTAGATTTGTGGTGGTAGGTGCCCTTTAAAGTCTGGGCCTTGGGGCATCGTGTAATCACATTTCTTGGAGGGGCCCTTGAAGGAAGCTACAATGGGGTCTTACCGTTTCCGGCTCTTGACTTCCCAGCCATCTCTACATTTTTCGAATACCAGTTCACCACCAGGAGTTATTCGACTTTCTTTTAAATCCTTCAGACAGAAAGTGAATCTAGAAATAAAAAAATATGAAAGTGTTTATTGTTAATAAAGAGAAACATTCACATTACAGTCCAAGATTGAAAGTGTGAAGCAAAGTCTACTCTAATTGGGTCATCTAGTTTGGCCTCCCAAGTAGATTATATATGGCTGAACTTAAGGCCAATCTGATGCGAGGAATAAGGAGTGTTCCAGTGCCTGTGGGAGGAGGATCACAGGGAATATCTTCCAGATTAACAAGGCTTCACCCAATATCCATCAAAGTCTCCTCTATAGTGAAGAGGATTGGGAGAGATTCTTCTACTGTGGACCCAAGACCCAATTTTAGCAAAGAAGGAACCACCATGTAAAATACCATAGAGGGCAGCGGATGTCCAGCAATATATAGTACACCCAGACTACTGTACGGGAGAACTCGAACCTGTGGTCACAGACAGTACCTGGACTGGAACAGTGTTTAAATGAGAGGCCACTTTAACTCTTGTTCTACCCATCCCAGACCCGTACATCACCAGGACACTCACTTATGTTGTGTTTCTCCAGACTTCACCCGGATACGACGGATGTGCAGCTCTTTATCAGCTCCCTTGGACCCAAACCAATAACTGGAGCTCCAGAAATTGTACCAGGGCTGTTTAGTCCCTTCCCATTTCAGCTTGATGGACATGAGATCACCGACGTCTTCCTCATTGTACACCAGGAAAGTGTTGGTGAAATTGTATCCGATCTGCTCGGGTCTAAAAACAGATGAGGTTTTAGCTACAGATCAGACATAAGATGGAGCTCGGATATGGCGGCACAATGGATCCAGTCTATACTCACACAGTCAGGGACAGAGGGATGGAGTCATTCATGGTCCCAGCCAGGATGACTGAGAAGGTAGGTTCAGTGGTCTCCTGCTCATGGATGTAGTTGAAGATGTGCATCTTGAGTTGGTAGTGGTAAACTGTAAGAGCAAGTGATGTAGTGGTGTTAAAATGTTAACCTGTACTAAGAATATTGTGGTTTTACTTTCCAGGATAGTCGTTAATCACCCTCTTCCCCTCCTGTAAGTCTTATGACTATGCAACTATTTTCGATTTGGGATATGGGAGACACTAGTGTGCTATACAATTTACCCTTGCAGATACATACCCCCCACCCATGTATCACAGGTACATACCCCCCCCCTGTATCACAGGCACTTACCTTTGTATGGCATGTGTGCCCGGGTCTTCAGGTACATTTTGCTGTTTCTTTTACTAGTGCTCTTTTTGGCATTATAACCAATGGCGTTACATCGGTTCTTGCGACAACTCAGGCAGATTCCTTTCTTGAAGCGATTGGAGTCGGTACATTGGAAGGCGAAACTCTCCTTGTCCTTATTAATGAGAGAATCCACAAAGAGATGCACGGATCGCTCGTGTTCACACTTCACAGCGTCCCCAATATCTAAGGGGTAAAAGAAAAACAATGTCACAAAAGCCAAATAGTCATCAACTACAGTATTATAGCAGTTCTATTTTTGTACCTAAGGGGCAGTATTATAGTAGTTATATTCTTGTACATAGGGGGCAGTATTATAGTAGTTATATTCTTGTACATAGGGAGCAGTATTATAGTAGTTATATTCCTGTACATGGGGGGCAGTATTATAGTAGTTATATTCTTGTACATAGGAGGCAGTATTATAGTAGTTATATTCTTGTACATAGGGGGCAGTATTATAGTAGTTATATTCTTGTACATAGGGGCAGTATTATAGTAGTTATATTCCTGTACATAGGGGGCAGTATTATAGTAGTTATATTCCTGTACATAGGGGGCAGTATTATAGTAGTTATATTCCTGTACATAGGGGGCAGTATTATAGTAGTTATATTCTTGTTTATAGAAGCTGTAAATTTACCAAAATGTAACTTACTTCCATAGGCTAGAGCTCCCAAGACATCTGACAAGCCACATCCTGGCTGATAGTCGCCACCATTGGGATAGATGTCGATGTGGCCAATGGGCATTTTGATGCCAATGCTCACTCCTAGCGCCTCCCTGGTGTATGTATGAAGAACATCTACAAATTCCGCATCATCCGGAGAGAGGCGTTTATGAGCTTCTACATCTTCAAACATTGGACCTGCTGGATCCAAGCCTGAAACATAAATTATGAAGAAGAGTTCTAGTAGTTGATATTTACTGATAATTCCAAAAAATTGATTTTACCAAGATTCCAAACCAGACAAGTATACATGTAGATGTGCCTGTACACAAAGTCATTGATAGGTTCAGGACAGATGGAAAAACCCTCCAATATCCTTGTATGTTCAGGCCACTAAGATTTGGCGATATTTACTTTCCCAAGATACTTAGCAATGGTAATCCAAGTATTATGGTCTAATCTCTTCCGATCAAGATTATAGGGAATGAGAGAACAATCTAGATCTGGTATGAGCTGGATGCCAAGAGCTTGGGCCATACAGTCTTACATACCTGTAATGCGGCCAAGTGTTCCCGAAACATAATTTCCGGCAAAGCCTGCAACGTGTGCGCCGAGACTGTATCCAATAAGATGGACGTTTTTAAGGGACATATTTCCTTTCTCCTGCAAGTAAATAGACAGACATTATTCCATCTGATCCATTCAATGCAATCCTATTAACAGTAAGTGTCCAGTAGGTCTTGGAGGCAGTAGCCAACCTTGACCATAACTGGATAAAAGTGCTAGGAGTGTATCCACATAAGGTCACGTTCTCACCTGTAACCAGTCTATTAGTACTGCAGTTTCTATCCCAACAAGCTTTGTGTGATTGACGGCATCGGGGTAGAGTTGATGAGCGAGAGACATCCAGTCCACGACTATGATGTTGGCATAACTCTCCCTCTGCTGAAGAGCCTGCACCAGCTTGTGCAACCAGTTCTCAAACAGTCCAGACATCTGAAGATAAAGAGGTGAAGATTTAGCAATGCAACAACATGTGCCAAGTATCTTCAGGAGAACTTTGCTCTTGGTGACACAACTGGCAAACTGTGTCCATGTATCCCCATAGCTGCACTACTGGCTTTACCCCATGGTTTGCTGAGTTCTTGGCTTTAGCTGTAGGTTCACATTCAATGTACAATGCCACCTAATAGAGGTTCTATCATTTATAAGTTACGGTGGAACTCAAAAATTTTAAATAAATCTCTAGTTTGGATAGATAGATAGTCTTTCAGACAAGTTTAATTGTAGAAAACCTCAAGTAATTCTTAGATTATCTGGTTACGTTGTATCTCACATCACATTCTACAGCTATATACTACACAGCAGCATCTACAGAACATACCGTCCACCCATGGATGACGATGAAAGTCTTTGCTGATGAGTTGTAGTGACAGTTTTGCAGGCAGTCATCATTCTGGGGGTCCAGGTAACAACCCTCATCAGGATTGGCAGAGAAGTGGGCATTGAATTGTATATGAGGTTTCTTAGGTGCCAAGTCTTCATCAGCCTCTTTTAATAAATTAGCAATCGTGTCATCTGCAAGCAACAAACAAAGAGTTAATCTGCTGGTAGCATTACACATGTTAGAAACCCATTTGCTCTTAAGGGGACAATAGCTGCTGACGCTATTGTTGTATAACTGGTCAAAAAACTTTGTATCCAGTGTTTAATTGTAAAGTAATAAGAAGATATCTACAAGCTCCGCTGCTGCCTCTATAGGTGGAAAAGAGGTACTGCACCTTTCTGGATGATCCCTAACCATAGATTTAGCCGCAGGCATATAAAGACACATTACATGACTAACACCCAGACAGAAACATTACAACCAATAATTACAGATGCAAACCCCGTGAGAGAATGAAGTGACCCACTTGTCTTAATAACCAGGCGACTTATGCAGTGGAGTCATTAAAATGTCAGATGAATCAAATGCTTATAGGAATTTCTAGTGTAACCACAAATTTTTAAAGGTTTTTTTAATTTTTTTTTTTAACACTTTGCCTACCAGCTGCTATCGAACATGGCAGCCAACTGGTTACACAAATTCTGAATAGTGAATTGAAACATTAATGCCCTCCCTATCATTATCCAGCAGCGTCTATCTTACAGGTGCACATTGCAAATCGCTCTTTTGTTGCGTTGTGTCGCACAGATGTCTTATTATGCAAAATGCAACGTGCGTCCAAAAGCGACACAGCGGAAGCTACAATTCTCCAGAGATTTATCCATCGCCAGATTGGCCCAGACATCTGAGACCACCACCATGTGGATTAATAACAATCCCCAAGTCCCATTGTTTCCCCCTCCTGGGTAGCAGTAATACAATTAGCAGCAGCATTGTGCACTTGGGGTACCATGAGATCTATGAGGTCTAGTAGTGGAGGGGGATTCATCAAGATGATAAATTATCATCATATTATGAATTTTCAGAAGTAATTTCTAAACTTATTAAAGTGATGAATGAGGCAACGAGTTTTCTCTATCAAAACAATCAACATAAAACCAGCAGCAGAATACATTGTAACTTTATACACATACTGGATAGGCGGATAATAGTTAATGTATATATCCCACAGAGTGGAATATATTCCAACACATAATACAAACACTATCATTTGTACTATCCACATATATAAAATACATCATAGATCATTTCCACACTGCCTTATTTACTGCAACAATCAAATACATCATCCACAAACCCAAATATCTACACATTCCATATACTATTCACATCCCCAGATCTATAATAATCATGTATAACATCTACACAACAATCAATAGACTTTACACATCTAAATATTTATAAAATGTTACAAAGTAACAGACTCCCGATGTGTCATCTATATCCCCATTACCCTGATACATGTGGCTGATCACAGAGAGCACTAGAGTTATACAGTCCAGAGACACTTGTAGTCTCCCAGCAGACAGGGGAGAGGCAATAGCCACGTGTCCTGTGTAATCTCCATTCATTCTCACTATGGGGGGTCTTTAGTCCTGCAGGTGATCAGACTCCCCCCTAAGTGAAGAGACCACTCACCTTTTAATATCCCCTCCTCAGCCAGTACAGAGGCTTCTACAAGGGGCACTGCCAACCCCAGGCACATCCACAAGAAGCCATAGAAGAGCGGCATCACTGCTGTACAGGGGCTGTGGAGGGATTGATCCCTATAGATGAGGAGTTATTAGGGGCTTCAGCTGAGCAGCAGCTCCTCCTCACATAGAACACTGACTGCACTGACACAATGTAACGAGCTGCCGGCTGTTAATACTCCAGCGAGGGTCACATGACCCATCGGCCGATCTGTGCCTGTTACATAGGAGCCCGGTGCTGCTCTCTGATTGGTCACACCTCTCACACGCCCAAAAATCAGAGAGGGAGCGTGTATGAAGAATGAATGGGGAAGAATGGGGATGTTCACACCTCCACGAGAGGCAAACAATGCGGCTCCTGTCTGCTGACTGGAAAGTGTGTGTCCTCCCAGTGTAACCTGACACAAGCAGGGGGCGCTGTGACATCAGAGGGAGAGGCAATAACATGTCACATGTGCCCTCAGAGCTGAACTCTGCATACAGCTCATTCCCTCAGAGCTGAACGCTCCATACACTCCATTCCCTCAGAGCTGAACTCTCCCTACAGCCCATTCACTCAGAGCTGAACTCTCCCTACAGCCCATTCCCTCAGAGCTGAACTCTATACAGCCCATTCTCTCAGAGCTGATGAATCCTCCATACATCCCATTCCCTCAGAACTGAACTCAACAGATTTGTCTCTGGATCCTTGTGTGCCCCCTGAGTGCTGCTTCTGTTATATCAGCCACATTCTGCTGTTTATGCAGGAAACAAAACATAAATTCTGCAGCCACATTCATATACCAAGAAAATCCATCCTGATAACCCAGGGACATTACTCATAGATCCAGGCACCGGGACTGTGATATCTTCTTATATTTGTTATCCACGACCTCCTTCCTTCTAAAATTAACTTTAAAAGTTATGTTAATTAGTCATAAGGGATCTAGGGGGTATTACCAGAGCCCCTCTGTGCTGTAGCTTCACAGGCTGTTATATTGTGCAGGAGATTTGACATTATGTGAGATTTCATCAGACAGAGGAAGGATAGACAGTATAACAGCCTGTTAAGCTGCAGCACAGAGGGGCTCTGGTAACAAAAGAGCACTTCTGATGCATTAGCATAATTGTAAAAGTTGATATTAGAAGGAAGATAACACTGATAACAAATATAAGAAGATACCACAGTCCCGGTGCCTGGATCTATGAGTAATGTCCCGGGTTTATCAGGATGGAATCTGATGGTAGATTTCCTTTAAAGGGAACCTTACAACATCAGACAAGCGCTGTAACTAATCGTAGGAATTATTGTCCTGTTTAAAATAAAAAAAGGAATAAGGAAAAAAATCTGAAGGAAAATATTGATAAGATAAGAAATATTAGTGACTATACTGAATGGTAAGCTTGTAGGTTCACTACTTATTATTGTTATCCCCATGACTGATGGACCCCCACCGATCCTGAGAACAGGGGTCCGGCCCACACTAATCAATATCAATCAGTTCTCACTCCATCCGTTACTATGGGAGTCAGAAATTACCAGGATCAGGATCCGGACGTCCTCTGTCCCTCTAGTCTCTGGGGTCGGCACCGCAGAAGCACAGGAAGAATCTGAAGAATCTGCGGGAGACAAGACCAGGGGATTGTGGGGACATTAGTGACTGGTGAGTCCTGATATGGAGACCCCCAACCATCCTCTCTACTTGGTCTGATAGGGGAGGGGTACAGAGGATGTCACAGAGTCATGTACTTACCTGGAAGACCTCTGCCCTCTGCTGCTTCTGCTGCAGAAAGAGAGAGAATAAATATCAGTCACATCAGTGCATGGAGGAAGATAAGGGGGGAATGTAGAGCCCAGGACAACTACCACCATCATCCCCAGTCCCCTTAAAGTGCATTTAAACAAAATATCTGTCACCACTAGGGGGAGCTCATTGCAGATACTGTATAAGAGCAGTGATACACACCCCTATGCAGTGAGCGCCCCCTAGTGTCCTCTACAGGTAGAGAGATAGTCAGCTGTTACTCACGTCTTCTTCCTGCTGCCTCCTCTGAGAAACTTCGAGGACCACCACCTGCGTCTTGGCCTAAAGGAAGAATGAAGAAGATAAATCATAGTGATCAGTCTATAAGTTCTATAAATTAAGATTGTCCTGGATCATGTACTGTGGACGCAGAAAGTATGTGCCACCCCCCACCCCCCCATGTGAGCTTCAAAAAGCAACATCTAGTCCTCTCTATAGCCCATACTTACTGGGTAGACGGGTCACTGGGCTCGGCCTCCTCCTCCTCCTCAGGTTCATCTTCCTCTTCGCTATAAGACAAAGGACATAAATGAAGTCTCTATTAATACATCAGTATAAATCTAGTCCCATAGTCTCCTCTCTAACTGAATGGGATAAAGGTAATGAAGTTTGTGACCCCCTGTCGCTGTGTCCTCGCCGGGTTATAGACTTACATGGTATCCAGGACAAAAGCTGGAACATACTTCGTCCTTCTGATCCTAAAATAGAAAACAATCACTAGTTACTGGTGGCCCCCGAGCCACAAACCCCAAAACAGCCTCATAAACCCCAATGTACCGTCATAAAGCTCCAATAAGAATTTATCAAAAAAAATGTACCCCCAGTATGAAGCCCCTGTATTTGTAGTCCTATACAGAATAGAAGTGTCATGTAATTACCGTATTGGGGCCTCTGATCCCATCACTCGCCACCACCACCTGTTTGGGGAATGTGATAAGATACATTTTATATATATATATATACACAGGTCAGGATTAAATCATAGACACGATACAATGTATAACAGCAGGTATTTCCATAGACACAACCAATCTCATCCCTTATGTACCCGGCCCGGATTCTGTGATTTTTTGCCGAATATTTTTCCTATTCTAGGTCCATCAATCACATCAATGAGGGGATTCATCATGGCTTCAGGAATTATTTTCATTCTATGCCAGATCTATGCCATGTAGACCCCAGACAAGAGCATTAAGAATTAAGTAGAATTAATCCACAAACACTGTTGTGCGCTGGATATACTAAAGGCCGGACCCTCTTACTATATCCAACACAGCATGTGCCTACAGCAGTGGAGTATTGTTATTGGTGCATGATGCGCCCAGTCATGATAAATCCCCCCAATGACTTGTCTCATGATATAGATCTGTGATCTACTTACGCCCACTTCTCCTCGTTCTCATCCTCTTCATCCTTCGCCTTCACCTCCGCACTCTCTTTCTTGATGTTTCCATTCTCCGCCATCTTCATCACCTCCTCCTCCATCTCCTCCAACTCCCTGATGTTAAACACCTCCACCACCGTCTCCTCCACCTCCTCTCCGATCTTCCTCTCCGCCATCCTCCACAACTCCTCCTCCAACTCCTCCAACTCTCCGATGTTAAACACCTCCACCACCGTCTCCTCCACCTCCTCTCCGATCGTCCTCTCCGCCATCCTCCACAACTCCTCCTCCAGCTCCTCCAACTCTCTGCTGTTAAACGTCTCCACCACCGTCTCCTCCACCTCTCCGATCTTATTCCTCTCCGCCATCCTCCACAACTCCTCCTCCAACTCCTCCAACTCTCTGCTGTTAAAAACCTCCACCAACGTCTCCTCCATCACCTCGTCGTCCTCCATTCTATAGATAAAGACATAATGACAGTAAGTTTCATGAACATAGATGATAATCTCTACTAGAGGGCACTTACTGTATACGGGTTTGGTAATGGAAGCTGTATACAGTGAGCTCCCCCTAGTGGTGGCTGTAGGCAAACACCTTTGACATTGTATAAGGAGACCCCTCTCTTCATGGACCCCATAGCAGTGACATCACCCGCCTCTATATTAGATACACCACCACCCGCCTCATCCATCTACTAGGCCCCATAGAGCTTGTTTATAATGAGAGTTATCGCACATTGTATATTTATTGGAAAGATGGACTTACCGCACAAATCACACAAAAAAACTCCAACCAGCACCAACTGTATAAAAGATGAAAAGTAAATAAGTGGCCATTACTGAAGAGGAGGAGACATGATAGAAGACAATGAAGGGAGGAGCCAACAACACTGCAGCCAATCCAATTAATGAAATGAATACAATCTAATTAATCTATATACAATGTCACAGTTGTGTTATCATTCTCAGCATGAGGACTACTACCACTATCATAGCCATAGTTACCGCTATGGGGTCCCAGGAGGGACACACAAGGTACAGGCCGCCATAGCCACATACAATGATGATCAGGTCCAGGGGCTCAGCCTTTCCCTGGTACAGAATGCGCCGCCATTACTGTAGTACAAGTGATACTCCCATCAGGGGTCCGGATCTGAGCCCCCGCTACCTATCAATGTGACCCAATGCTGTAATATTATGTGATCATGCAGAACAGGAGCATCTCCAGTACTAATAACATCAGCGAAGTGTCATCAGGATATTTTATTTTACACCAAATACTTTAGGGACAATGTGGACACATTATTGGGGGGGAAATGTGTTATGGGGGCACAGGACCCTCTATATAAATAATAAAATTATTGTGGGGTAATATTAATTATCATGAAGGCTCTATGTATATTCCAATTCATTATGAGGGACCATATTTATATCATAATTTATACTGGGGGCTCTGTGCAGGTACAATATCCCCCAATATCCCTCATAATGAATAAAAATACATACACAATGGGGGTCATTTATTAAGGGCCCGATTCGCGTTTTCCCGACGTGTTACCCGAATATTTCCGTTTTGCGCCGCTTGTACTTAAATTGCCCCGGGATTTTGGCGCACGCGATCGGATTGTGGCGCATCGGCGCTGGCATGCGCGCGACGGAAATCGGGGGGCGTGGCCGAACGAAAACCCGACGTATTCGGAAAAACCGCCGCATTTAAAAACCGAAAATGTGTTGCATAAGGACCGCTTACCTTCACCTGGTCCAGCTCGGTGCATTCCGGCGCGATGAGTTTACTTTCAGCGCAGCAGCGCCACCTGGTGGACGGCGGAAGAACTACCTTATTAAATCCCGGCCGGACCCGAATCCAGAGCGGAGAAGCCGCCGCTGGAACGCGAATGGACCGGGTAAGTAAATTTGCCCCAATATGTTATTTCCCCTAATAACAGCTTTATAAATATTACACAGAATTAAGGTAGATGTGTATATAGACTTAAAGGGGTGTGTACTTACCCTGCTCAGTTCTAGCATTGCAGCTGTTTTTCAAGGGTGTTTTTGACATGAGCACAGGGGCGTAAGTACAGGGGTAGCAGCCATAGCAGCTGCAATAGGGCCCACAGTGTCAGGGGGCCCTGGCATCTGTGATATTTCATATGAATATGCAGTAAGTGTGCATTTGTGATGTGTGTACGCTGTATATGGTATAAATACACTGTTTGTCTATTTTTTAAGGGTAAATGGGCCCCGTTCAGAAGTTTACTATGGGGCCCTGCTTCTCCTAGTTACTCCACTGCATGAGCATGCTATCCGTTTTTCTGCAGATGGCATACTGACCCATTGTTTTCTATAGGACTGTTCACATATCCCTTTTATTCACAGATGTGCAGACCGCACTGCACTATTTCTTTCTCACATGTGGACCACAGACCTCCATAGTCAATGACATCCATATGCAGTCCATTTTTTCTAGGCGACCAACTGGGCAGGGCAGAGAATAGATTATAAACCCATTTTTTCCGGATAAGGATGTAATATGGATTGTACATGGATAATACACGTCCGCATTTTTTGCGGACACACAATGGACATGCTCGTCTGAATGAGTGGCTTTGACATAGGACTACCGCAATGCTGGAACCAGACGCCATACATACATTAAGGGCTGGGACAAGGCTTTATGGAGACCTAGGTGGACACATCCATTGAGCAACCAATTCCTTCAATAAAATTTAGCACCATGTCAATGCCCCCATAACCAGTATGAGTGGTGACCATAGTTACAACAAGACATATTTGTGGAGATTTATCAGAAGTAAAACTATTCCAGTTGCACATAGCAACCAATCAGAGCTCAGCTTTCATCCTTCCACAGCTGTTCATAAAATTAAAGCTGAGCTCTGATTGGTTGCCATCGGCAACTCGAACAATTCTGCTAAACTTCTGATAAATCTCTGCGCTAAGGCCGCATGTACACTTCCCTCAATAAAATTTAGCACCAAGTCAATGCCCCATAACCAGTATGGGTTGTGACAACAGTTACAACAAGACAAATTAGGGGAGATTTATCAGAAGAAGAACTATTCCAGTTGCGCATGGCAACCAATCAGAGCTCAGCTTTCATTCTCCCACAGCTGTTCCTAAAATTAGAGCTGAGATCTGATTGGTTGCCATCGGCAACTCGAACAATTCTGATAAACTCTCTGCGCTAAGGCCTCATGAACGTTGTTTGTGCCCCCATGTATTTCTATGGGCTCATACATACACGGGGCTCGTTTATATGACCCAATGTGTGAATGGACCTTACACACTGATGACACAAAGATTACAAACAATGAACCACAGATCCAATTTTTGTGACCTGTGATATGTAGGAGGTAAAACCAAGTATCACACATTCACTAAGAACCACAACTCTTCTAAAAAGTGATACGAACTTAAGGGCATATTTGGGCTGTATGGCTCTCCCTTCACCACTGGCCGCTGTTTGTTAGTACAGAGGTCGTCCATG
This sequence comes from Engystomops pustulosus, assembly GCF_040894005.1. Lineage (NCBI taxonomy): Eukaryota > Metazoa > Chordata > Amphibia > Anura > Leptodactylidae > Engystomops > Engystomops pustulosus. The sequence continues at coordinate 11,781,963 of NC_092411.1, read as the reverse complement.
ATGTCACATCGATAGCTGCCCGCCTGCTACAGCCTGAAACTCCTGCTGTAGCAGGTGCGTGACTATAGGGATGGGTGAACCCTACAGTCCATAACCCTCTATATACAAACAGTGGCTGAATGTTATATGTTTTTGTATAACAACCCCCCCACCCTCGCCCACCCAAAGCGATATTTAATAAAATAAATCCCAGAAATCCACTTAAGAAAAGTGACAAAAAGATACAATTTGTGGTGCAAAATAACATTTTATCCCCCCCTCCTCTATAACAACACACAAAAGGAGATGAGTACACAGCGGACTTACCTCAAACGCCTACAAAAACCCTCAAAGGCTTGAAAATTCCGCAGCTACTTATATACCCGAGTGATGTCATAGTGTAGGGGGAGGAGCCAACAGAACATTCCATGACATCACAAGCAGCAGCAGATTGCTGGGTCCTGATTGGTTGATGCAGTCAATTAATATGCGTGATGTCATATTATTGTGTGGGGGAGGAGCCAACAACACTACAGCCAATCCAATCCCTTGTAGATGAAATGAATACAATCTGATGAATCTATATACAGTGTTAGTGTATTGTTATCATTCTCTGGTTCTGGGTCTGGTAGGACCCTCACATTATATATTGAACCTAATGAAACCATGACCCCTCCAATACTGCCCCTTCTAGAGGCACACTAGAATACATCACCCAATCTTAAAGGGATTGGCCATTTTGTATGAACACAAAGCAGTTGTCGTGTGGTCCCCGCAGCGGTCGGCGCTGTCACGGCCATGAAAGTGTATGTGGCTGCAGCGTCCTGAGGACAGGACATCAATAGTGACACTAGAAAGTAATGGGGGATCAGCCTGAGGCCTACTACCACTATAGTAACCATAGCAACCGCTACGCTGTCCCAGGAGGGACACACAATGTACAGGCCGCCATAGCCACATACACTGGTGATCAGGTCCAGGTGCAGGCGGCCCGAGCGCACATTTACTATGGGGCTCAGCCTTTACCTGGTACAGCCAGAATTAAGGGGATCTGTAGATATACTTAAAGGGGTGTGTATCAGTGTTATCAGTGGACCCCAGTGATGTAGAACAAGTGGGAGTCACCCGGGTCCATAAAAACCCACTGATTGTTGATATATTTTCTGTCAACCCTGATACTTCCATCATAGTCAGTGCTGGGATACAAAATACAACCACAAGCTGGGAATCGGAAGCCATAGATACTTCTTTTCAGGGACAAGACATTTTGGATACTGAGGCAATATAAATTATAAATGATGACAATGTCCCCATAACCGGCTCCAGGAATATTGCATAAATAATAGTTACAACCAGACATATGACACTTATATGAGGCCTCGTGTACATGAACGTTGCTTGTGCCCCATGTATTTCTATGGGCTCATACATACGGCCCTGGTTTCTATGAGCACCTCAGAGCAGGTCCTATTGCTACACGAGTCTGCGGCTCCTGTCATTGGGTTGTGAGTGGACCTCACATGCTGCTGACACAACAACCTCAAAAAAACAATAAACCACAGATGCATTGTTTGTGGCCTGTGATAAGTACAAACTCAAGTGCAGGAGACCGAAAAACACATCTACTAAGAATCATCCATAAAGGTTCTCAAAGTGATATCGAAAGGGGTTCTCTTTGCTATAATACTCTTATATACAGTGGGTACGGAAAGTGTACGCCTGGTGTTTCTCCACCATTTAGAATGGTCTCATCAGAACAGAGAATCTTATTCCTCATAGTCCGGGATCCTTCATGTGTTTTGCACACTGTATGCGGCTTTCATATATCTTACACTGAGGAGAATCTTCCAGACTCTGCCATAAAGCCCCGACTGCTGGAGGCTGCAGTGATAGGTGACTCCCATCTCCCTACTGCATCTCTAGAGCTCAGCCACAGGGATCTTGGGGTTCTTCTTTACTTCTCTCACAAAGGCTCTTCTTCCACAATTGCTTAAAATGGCTGGACAGCCAGGTTGAGGAAAAGTTTTGGTCGTCCTAAACTACTTCCATTTAAGGATTACAGAGACCACTGTGCTCTAAGGAACCTTGAGTGCTGCAGAAATTCTTTTGTAACCTTGGCCAGATATGTGCCTTTCCACAATCCGGTCTCTGATCTCCTTGCGCAGTTCCTTAGACCTCATGATTCTCTTGTGCTCTGGCATGCACTGTGAGCTGTGAGGTCTTATATAGACAGGTGTGCGCCTTTCCTAATCAAGTCCAATCAGCTTAAATAAACACAGCTGGACTCCAATTAAGGAGCATCTCAGGGTGCGGTCACACGTCGCGTTTACCGCATGCGTTAAAAAACGCATTGGAATAGCTGGAGAGTGATTTGCCTAATTAAACACCTCTTAACACTTGTGTTTACAAAACGCATGCGTTAACCGCGATGTTAACGCATGCGTTAACAATGCGTTAACAACCGCATGCGTTAACCGCGATGTTAACGCATGCGTTAACAATGCGTTAACGGTTGCGTTTTGTAAACACAGGTGTTAGCAGCTGTTTAATTAGGCAAATCACTCTCCAGCTATTGCAATGCGTTTTTAAACGCATGCGGTAAACGCGACGTGTGACAGCACCCTCAGGAGGATCAGAAGGAAATGGACAGCATGTGAGTTTAATATAAGTGTTACAGCAAAGGGTGTAAATACTTGTAACCATGTGATATTTCGTTTTTCTTCTTTAATAAATTAGCAAAAATATCTTAAGCAGCCTCTGTCTGTGCTGTGTCACTCAACCTCCACTCCACCCCTCATCTCTATAAACCTCTAAGTAAGCTGACACCTCTGTAAGCTGCAGTCCGTCTTGCTCTAGCAAGATGGATTCAGCAGAGAGATTAGAGTGAATATTAGAATTGAGATGTGTGTGTTTTCTATTATTGACAATCCAATCATCTGATCCTTATCTATGGTTTTGTAATGTCCCAGGTGACCGGATATAATGTGTCATGATACTGTAGTAAGTGAGCAATATGTTTCCATCACTTATTTATTACCATATCTGATGATAATTAGAATGCAATGTTCGAAACATATAGGAACTTTCTATGCACATGTTGTAACAAGCTTGTAATGGAACTTCTATAGGGATACATTACTTTGGTTTGTCCAACTATATACATTTACCCCCTATTCACAGGAGAGAGGATTTATACAGGATAGATAATATATGAGGATATGCAGGATAGATAATATATGAGGATATACAGGTTAAAGGATAAACAGTACAGACCAAAAGTTTGTACACACCTTCTAATTCAAAGAGTTTTCATGACTATAAAAAATGTAGATTCACACTGAAGGCATCAAAACTATAAATTATCACATGTGGAATTATATAGTTAACAAAAAAGTGTGAAAGAACTGAAAATCTGTCTTATTTTCTAGGCTCTTTTTGCTGTGATCACTGCTTTGCACACTCTTGGCTTCTCTTGATGAGCTTCAAGAGGTAGTCACCTGAAATGGTCTTCCAACAGTCTTGAAGGAGTTCCCAGAGATGCTCAGCACTTGTTGGCCCTTTTTGCCTTCACTTTGTGGTACAGCTCACCCCAAACCATCTGGATTGGGCTCAGGTCTGGTGACGGTGGAGGCCGGGTCATCAGGTGTAGCCCCCATCACTCTCCTTCTTGGTCATATAGCCCTTACACAGCCTGGAGGTGTGTTTGGGGTCATTGCACATGTGGACATTAGGAGCAGGGGTAGATTAAGACCACCATGGGCCCTGGGCTGTATGAATATTATAGCCCCTACAAGTCTGGAATCACTTCCTACATCTGGTACTAGAATCAGCTTCTTGGGGAATGGAGCTGCTTTTAATCTGTGGTGTCAGGACCTCTGTAAGGACCTTCAAATGTGATGAAATGGCTCTTGTGTGTTAAGAGTAGGAACAGATGTTACAAGGATTTCATGGCTGATGGTCCTTCAACCACCCAAACCAAACCACCTATATTATAATCCACTACTGATTAGGAGATTCTACTGCACCCTTCTAGGGGGGAATTCACACGCAGCAGATGCGTTGTAGAAATTCCTGTGACTGTCCTTTCTTCTTGCAGGAATCCATGTGCTTGCTGCAGTAATAACCCATTCACATCAGCTGAGTTTGGACACAAATCTGCCCTGTATGAAATTACTCTAAAATCACAATAACCTGCACAGTGTCAGTGCGAACATGAACTTTATGTTTGCAGAATATCTGTTCTTTTAAGTGGGTTTCATACAGATCGGTTCAGTATGGGAAATAGGGACAGTATATACAGGATCCAACACTGTACGGGGACCCATAATCATTATTATAATCATCTATGATGCAAGGAGTCACTGGCTACGGTTCTGAAAGCCTAGAGGATGCTCACAGCAGCACAGATGACTATAGATGTCTATGCTGCTGGGAGTCCAGGCGCCTGCACAATGGGGCACATTTACTTACCCGGTCCTGCACGATCCCCGATCCGGAATGTCCGCCGGAATGCACTGTGCCTGATTCACTAAGATCCTGTGCCCAATTTCCTGCATGCGTTGCTTCCCCAATCAAGTCCGCCAGAGTTCACCTTCTTCCTCCCGGTGCATGTAAGTGCAATGGATGCGACACAAATTTAAATTTAATTTAACCCCATTTCTGTCACATGAAAGCCGGCGCCAATGCAGCAAAATCCGATGGCTTGCGACACAATCCCCAGCGCGATCCCCGAAAAATCGGGAAACCAGTCAAAAATGAGGCCACGGGGCCCTTAGTTAATAAGCCCCAATGTGTGTGAATTCACCCTAGAATCAAAATTACCTGCACAGTAATTGCTAAGCTGAACCTGAAGTCTGAAAGTAATCCGTCTTTTTGTTGTTGCTGTCATACAGCTTGTTAAGTATGGGAAATAGGGACAGTATAAGTGGTAACCAACACTGTGCGGAGTCCTGGACTTCCTGCATTATAGTCATCTATGATACAGGGGGTCACTGGGGTCACAAGACCTGTAGAAGCCAGGGGCTCACAGCAGCATAGATGACTACAGATGACTATGCTGCTGAGAGTACAGGTCTCTATCTAGACCACAAATTTGTCCAGCCTACAGTCTCTATTTCACATACAAAAATGACCCTGTAATTCCAGTCCAAACCTCAAAAATCATTAGTGATATTTCTCTGTGTGCATCACATGGCAGAGAATCCGGTAGCAGGACTCGAGGCAGACGTTACACCCTTGTGTGTAAACTCAGCTTTAATAACCATGGAGAATCCCACAGCTGACGGCAGCATATCCCTGAGCTCAGCAGTCCTCCTCCTGCCACCGTATGTCAGACCTGTCCCTCCAATACTAAGCGCAGTCTCTATAGCTATACACACTGGGCATTTATTTTAACCCTGATATTTAATATGACACCTTCTCCAGATGTACAGCACCCAGCAGGAGGGTCAGGGTGCACTCACTCATGGACTCCAAACCCTTATCCTGCATTTATCCCATTCCCTATGATCCTTTTATAGAGAGGGTATATAGAGGATGGAATATAGAGGGTTGTATATAGAGGCTGGTATATAGAAGGTGGAATATAGAGGGTGGTATATAGAAGGTGGAATATAGAGGGTTGTATATAGAGGCTGGTATATAGAAGGTGGAATATAGAGGGTGGTATATAGAAGGTGGTATATAGAGGGTTGTATATAGAGGGTGATATACAGAGGGTGGTATATAGAGGGTGGTAAATAGAGGGTGGTATATAGAGGGTGGTAAATAGAGGGTGGTATATAGAAGGTGGAATATAGAGGGTGGTATATAGAGGGTGGTAAATAGAGGCTGGTATATAGAAGGTGGAATATAGAGGGTGGTATATAGAGGGTGGTAAATAGAGAGTGGTATATAGAGGGTGGTATATAGAGGGTTGTATATAGAGGGTGGTATACAGAGGGTGGTATATAGAGGGTTGTATATAGAGGGTGGTATATAGAGGGTGGTAAATAGAGAGTGGTATATAGAGGGTGGTATATAGAGGGTGGTATATAGAGTGTGATATATAGAGGGTTGTATATAGAGGGTGATATACAGAGGGTGGTAAATAGAGGGTGGTATATAGAGGGTGGTATATAGAGGATGGTATATAGAGGGTGGTATATAGAGGGTTGTATATAGAGGGTGGTACATAGAGGGTGGTAAATAGAGGGTGGTATATAGAGGGTGGTATATAGAGGATGGTATATAGAGGGTGGTATATAGAGGGTGGTATATAGAGGGTTGTATATAGAGGGTGATATACAGAGGGTGGTATATAGAGGGTTGAATATAGAGGGTGATATACAGAGGGTGGTAAATAGAGGGTGGTATATAGAGGGTGGTATATAGAGGATGGTATATAGAGGGTGGTATATAGAGGGTTGTATATAGAGGGTGGTATATAGAGGGTGGTAAATAGAGGATTGTATACAGAGGGTGGTATACAGAGGGTGGTAAATAGAGGGTGGTATATAGAGGGTGGTATATAGAGGGTGGTATATAGAGGATGGTATATAGAGGGTGGTATATAGAGGGTTGTATATAGAGGGTGGTAAATAGAGGATTGTATACAGAGGGTGGTATACAGAGGGCTGTATATAGAGGATGGTATATAGAGGGTGGTATATAGAGGGTTGTATATAGAGGGTGATATACAGAGGGTGGTATATAGAGGGTTGTATATAGAGGGTGGTATATAGAGGGTGGTAAATAGGGGGTGGTATGTAGAGGATGGTATATAGAGGGTGGTATATAGAGGGTTGTATATAGAGGGTGGTAAATAGAGGGTGGTATATAGAGAGGGTATATAGAGGGTGATATATAGAGGGTGGTATATAGAGGGTGCCAGGAGACGCATATTAGCATTGATAGCAGAGAATGGGGAACTATTACAGATTGCATTGGGGTCCAGGATCTTCCTGCAATGCCCCTTGTACAGATGAACCCACCCTATTCTCGCTTGGCTTGGGGACATATGAGGCTCTTCTAAACCTAAAACCTTATATGCCAATCTTCTTTAAAGGGGTAGGAGGACTGGGACCCCCATTGATCATGATAGTAGGGGATTCCTAGTACCCACTTATGAAGAAAAGTACCTACACATGGTAGGTGGGGGCGGGTGGCTCAGGTATGATTTGGCATTTACTTACAAGAAATGGAAAGTTTGTTTCTGAAATATTGTTGTTTTTTGCAGCGTCAGCATTTTATAAAGCAGCTTTCTCATGTGGGAGTTCAAAGCCATTGTTCCACTTACTGTAAGCCTGGTTATATTAATCTCTTACATTTACCGTTGAACTGGAAGAGAAGTAAAATTCTGCTTAGTCCTGCTTAAAAAATAATTGCACTGCCAGAAAAACCTGATGGGTGAGGGATGGATCAGACTTGGGGAGACTCTCGAGGCGCATTCTATGTGCTCCCCCCGGTTTGCATGACTTAACCCCTGTATGTTTTACCTGAATTGTTCTTTGAAGGACATGTCAGCAGATTCTAAAACCAGGGAGCCCAATTCTCAAGGATCATCAAGTTCTATGTATCTTATCAAAGGACAAAGGAACATTTTTAGTCCGATAACTTCCTCTCCACTTTTGACTATTGTCCACTTGTCACAACTTAGCCAAAGGAAGGATAAAATCATTGCACAGTAAGGATTTTCAGGTCCCATCCCACACACCTAACCCTGTTGACTTTTCAAATGATTAGTAATCAGGGGCGTAACTACAGCGGTAGCAGCCATAGCAGCCGCTATGGGGCCCACAGTGTCAGGGGGCCCCGTCATCTGACCTGACACTAAAGAATGAAGAATGTGCACCATTATATTCATATTATGCTGCGTATTGTGGTATATATGTTGTATATCTGTGTGTATCTGTGATGTGTATATGCTGTATGTGTATATGGTGTATGGTGTGTATAAATACAGTGCGTTATATGTGTATGTAAGCTGTATGTCTGTAAATGGAACTGCATGTCTGTATATGGGATGTGTATATGCTATATGTGTATATGGTGTATGGTGTGTATAAATACAGTACGTTATGTGTGTATATGGCACTGTATGTATGTATATGTGATGTGTATATGCTCTATATGTGTGCAACAGTGTATAAATGTGTATGTATGAGTGATATACTGTATGTTTATGTATATAGGAATGTAATATATTTTTAAGCTGGCAGGGGGCCCCCTTCAGAAGTCTGCTATGGGGCCCTGCCTCTCCTAGTTACGCCACTGTTAGTAATAACTCTCCCCTTTAAGAACACCTTCCACCCATATAATGCCCCAATTTACACTTTAATACACACCCTACATAAGTGATGGTGAACCTATGGCACGGGTGTCAGAGGTGGCACTCAGAGCAATTTCTTTGGGCACTCAGACCATGGGTCCAGAACAGAGTTCACCAAATAGGACCAAATCCACCTGCAATCCCAGGCAACTTAAGAGATGCTGCTCTCAGCGCTGTTTTAAACCAACACTTCATTGACTGTTTGGAACTGCGGGAAAAGCGAGAAGGTGTTGACAGAACTGCAATGTCTATGGAGGTCCTCCTACTGGACCCACCATTCTTTATCTGCAGAGAGACCCTGGAGAGAAGCTACAACCAGAGTCTGCTTTTGCGTTCCTTCTTTCAACCGTATTGATGGCCTCAGGTGGTTGATACGATTGAAAGATAAGGAAGAACAGGCAGCAATAAGTTACTGCTTAAAATGTCATGTTGGCACTTCACGGGAAATAAGTGGATATTGGTCGTAGTTTGGGCACTCGGTCTCTAGTAGGTTCGCCATCACTGCCCTACATAATTCCCCTCTATGTGTTGATCTCTAACTTGATGTGAATAATCCAAATGGGGTGAGATAGAAGCTACTATTATCTATAAGCGATAGAGGTCCAACCATAGAGAGGGGAACCCCTCACGCATATGCGTTTCCAATAAAACACATGAGTTTGATGGGAAACTCATATGCGTTTTGGCCAAACCCCCTCCCACTTGCGTTTTGGATACGTTTTAAAAAGCAACAAAAACGCCACGTGGGAAACCGCCCTGACCCTCCCAGATCCAGATCACTAAGATCCACAAACAGAAATCTCCTGCCTACTGTAGTTTCTGCATCACTTCTACATCGTCTTGTGAGCTTTATTCATACAAGAACTACAAGTCCCATGACACCTCATCAGCCCATGGCACCTAAGCTGAAAATCTGGCTGTAGTGGAACTACAACTCCCAGCAGAATTCATACTATACTCCCAAAGACAAATATAATCAAATCAATGAAACTAATCTGATGATGATGGGTGGCTGGGCGCACGCTGCAGGAATGAACAAAGGAAGATCTCTGTTTCATGTGTTTATTAAAGGGAATAAAAGGGATTCCAGGGGGTTAATCCATGGGTTGTGCTGAATATACACACATGACCGGGAGTAACCTGGAGGCCGGGCCTCCACCCTGCTGTGCCCTCCCCTCATCATCAGGCCACATTGAGAGGAGGGCAATCCTGACAGACACTTGCCAAAATCTTTCCTATGACTCCCTATGGTAAAGAACATGTAACGCTGCCTCCCATATCCTGCATTGTGTCTGCAACGCCACCGCAATCTGCCTGAAACTAACCCCCAAAAGTTCACAGATGATGACTCAACCTTCACTGCTTCATTCCAGGTCCGGGGAGGTTTCAGCTATTACATTTCCATACTTTTTTTATAATTTTTGAAAAATGCAGCAGATTTTTTGGGCGATTTGCTGCATCAGAGAAAGTGGTCATTCATTTTCGGAACTTCCCCCAATGTCTCCAATAGAAACTAAATAAAAGTTGTAATAAACTTTCTAATAAAACGTTACCGTCCTGTGCTCATAGGGCCGGTCACTATCACTTGCAGCCGAATTTAGGGATGAGATGTATTTGGCGCACGTTATTTCTAGTTGTTTCTCACTTTTTGCAACATTGTAGCCGATGTTTGTTGCAATGTTTTTCTTGCTACATTTTAAATAGTAATTGCAAGGCGAAAAAAAACAGCTTTGCTTTGGAGTTACTATGGATCTGCAAAGAATTAAATTGTCCTAAGTGAATCACAAAATCTGCACAGAGAGTAAGAGGCGACTGTGTTGCGTTTCCAAACACAGCGCAAAGGCTCCTCCGGCGAAAAACCTGTTAAAGTCACTTTGTGTATGCATCGTTTTTGCCTTTGAATTGCAACGCAAAGCAATGCAGTCGCCACTTTGGAGGCGCAATGAAATCTGCATCACATGTTGATAATAACACAATTATTGTCTGTCACTGCGACACTGTGACGGCTGATCTGCTGTGAGCACTAAGGAACTCGAAATGCTGCATAGGTGAATATTGTGATCAGATGTTCCCCCGGAGCAAATGTAGCGGCAGCACTTGGCATCATCTTGACATCATAAGAGGTCAGGTCCTATTACAGTGATTCCAGCTGCTGGGGCCCGAGAGGTTTATATTACAGCCGCTCATTGCAGTGTAGGGCTACTGTACAGGACTGTAATGGAAGGGGACAGGGCCGCCATCAGGGGGGTTTAGTCTGACTGTGTTAAGGGGGCCCAAAGGAGGAGAAGGGGCCCCAAGTCACAGAAAACTCTTCTCCCTTCCCAGGTGCTGGAAGCTCTTGTGCACATAGGGCCAGATTATCATTATATGAGGGGTTGGGGCCCCAAACTTCCTAATGGCAGCCCTGGCCGGGTAAGATAGAATATTATCCCACTAAGTCAATGTAAAGTCATGTTTGTGCTCAGTCTAATGTCTCCTTCTGGTCCAAACGGATAAAAGAACATTAGGAACTATGTGAACCAGCTCATGTAATATCACCTGTCCTAGGCCAGGGCAGAGGGGGCACTTAGCTCCACCAGGTGCCCTTGGAGGTGTATTAAAGCGAAGGTGAAGTTTCTTGAATAGGAGGGCGCAGGTAGTCCGAGAAGAGAACGGCTACTGACACTGTGTTTGAGGCCATGACTAGGCTGGTGGTACACGACCATGGTCGCCAGTGAAAGAAGGACCATACTTCATAGACCGACCACTGTTATGTGCAAAAGATCTAAAGTGTCTAAGAGGAGGAGCCATGTGAGGCTGGAAATACAGATGTGGGTAAGGAGGGTGACCCTGTGCTTATAGCCCATCCGGTAGTTGGAGAGGAAGTGACTGGTGGTATAGGTAGGTATAGGTAGGTATACACTCGACCTTGTGCCAATTTTTGTTTGTACTTTTCAATGGATCTGTGCCCATGGCTGTGACATTAAAGCACCGAGCACTGATCCTTATACATGGGTGACAGATTGAAAAAAACCTTTTATTGCAGATCAGACCATGAGAAGTTTGTTAAACATTGATCTTGTTCGGATTGTACGGCCGGATACACTTCTTGGCTCTCTCTGGGGACTCTATCGGGCGTGATCCTGCCATATCAAGGTTCTCCTGCCAATGTTTATACCTGCTGGATATGAAGGGTTCATTTCAGGTCAGGACGATTCTTCAAGTGCAAGATATTCTTTATAAGGCTGGAAGTTCATAGTGGCATGATGTTATCCTGGCACAGCTGCCTACAACTGGCATTTCTACACTATCGCCACATCTATAGGGGCAATAAATATAAGGATGGTTATAAAAGAGCCCGGAATATATCTGTATTTTTGTCTTGGTCATTTTTACTTAACGTTAGCTACATCCAGTCACCACTAGGTGGAGCTATGTGCATATGGATTTATACAGCACAATGTGCTTCCTATTAGCTATTGTAGAATATTATCATGAAAGTTATAATAATACTACCCTACCATCAGGAGACTGTACCTCCCTGCCATCAGGGGCCTCTACTACCGTGCCATTAGGATACTCTACCACCCTGCCATCAGGGCCCTCTACCTCCAGGAGCATCAGGACCTCTATCACCCTGCCATCAGGGGCCTCTACCACCCTGCCATTAGGATACTCTACCACCCTGCCATCAGGGCCCTCTACCACCAGGAGCATCAAGACCTCTATCACCCTGCCAACAGGAAGTTCTACCACCAGGGGCATCAGGACCTCTACCACACTGCCATCAGGGACCTCTACCACCCTGCCATCAGGGACCTCTACCACCCTGCCATCAGGGACCTCTACCACCCTACCATCAGGGACCTCTACCAACCTACCATCAGGGACCTCTACCACCCTACCATCAGGGACCTCTACCACCCTACCATCAGGGACCTCTACCACCCTACCATCAGGGACCTCTACCACCCTGCCATCAGGGACCTCTAACACCCTACCATCAGGGACCTCTACCACCCTGCCATCAGGGACCTCTACCACCCTACCATCAGGGACCTCTACCACCCTGCCATCAGGGACCTCTACCACACTACTATCAGGGCTCTCTACCACCCTACCATCAGGGACCTCTACCACCCTACCATCAGGGACCTCTACCACCCTACCATCAGGGACCTCTACCACCCTGCCATCAGGGACCTCTACCACCCTGCCATCAGGGACCTCTACCACCCTACCATCAGGGACCTCTACCACCCTGCCATCAGGGACCTCTACCACACTACTATCAGGGCTCTCTACCACCAGGGGCATCAGGGCTCTCTACTACTAGAATAATCAGGGCTCTCTACCACCCTCTACCAGAACCATAGACGGGGATTCTTTACTGTAAGAGCAGTGAGACTATGGAACTCTCTGCTGCAGGAGGTTGTTATGGAGGACTCTATGTTCAAGGTTGTACTTGATGGACTTGTGTCTTTTTCCAGCCTTACATACTATGATACTCTGATAAAAATTGTCTTTTACCAGACTTTGAGGTGGGGGTAATAGAGGGTAATAGACTCCATGTGACCCTCTCTCTGGTTGAGGACATAGTTCTCTCTCTTCTACTCCAGTTTCTCAAAGAACCTTTAATTATGGAAGGAGACGGACATCTGCAATCAATCCTGTTTTCTTTTCCAGAATATCCTGGACATTACAGCAGTAAACGTTGTATGGCGCACCGGGCGCACTACACTCATACCTTGTCTTCTCATCTCCGCGCTCAGCAATTGTGGGTTTTTAATTCCTAGAAATTCCAGTTATGCGCAGAAGGAGACTATGGGGGAAGCTGCAGGGTCAGATGAATGGAGCATTAAATCAGCTGCTAGGAAGTTTCTGAAACCTTCTTCATCTGCTACGTGAACTACAGGGCTGCGGAAATTCAGGAAAATTCAGAATCTGAAAAGGGTAGCCTTAAAACAAATACTTAAGATATATGTTATTTGCCAAAATATTGGTACCCAAGGGCAGACACATGGTTTATGTAATAGAGAGCAGGAGCCTAATGTTCCTGAGCCCCAGTGCAACATTTGTAACACCTTTCATGTGTCGCTAATACCGGGGTCCTTATTGCTTCAGACCCTCAATCAAAGCTCTACATAGTTTTTAATTGCAGACTAGAAGACTCCACCATTACTCCAGATCTCCATCCAGACCCCAGAAACTTATATTTAGAGCCCAAATCAGATCTTCTAAATGATTTAGATCCTTGATCAGAAAACAAAATTAATTTACATCTCAGACAAGACTCCAAGGCCGCGGTCACACGTACCGCTAAGCGCCCGTCATAACACGACGCTAGCGCACAGGGGGAGGACCTCCCCCTGTGCGCTAGCGTTGCGTTATGACGGGCGCTTAGCGGTACGTGTGACCGCGGCCCAAGGTGAATTCAGATGTCAGACCCTGGTCACATAAAAAAATGAAATTAAACCTTAGAGTGTGTTCAGTCTCCAAAATGCCTTTAAATTAGCCAGATTTAAGAACTATACAGACCCCAAACCAGACTAGACAGATATTCAGTGGTCACTTACTTCTTATCTGATAAATATTTTAGTACAATCCCTTTAGTTCAGACCTCAGATCAGAACCCTACATGTAATCACACCCAAAACCAAATTCCAGAATTTATTCTAACACCACATCAATCCCTTAAATTTATTCTGGCTTTCAAGAAGAAAGACTAAACCTTCAAATCCCCTCAGTCCCTGCCCTACAATGTAATGTGGATCCTGTTTCTTTGCTGGTTTTACTCCTTTCTCAAAAGTGGCTGCTCCTGGGCTAATGATTGCCGCCCTGTGCACCCCTGCTATAGGATGTATACAGCGTCGGACTGGCCCACCAGAGCATCAGAGAATCCTCCGGTGGGCCCCAGGTTCTAACACTTTATAATGGGCCCCAAATATCTTCATTTAGAAGTGAATTGGATATTATGCTTTATTTTTAATATAGGACTATTCCAATATTACAGATTTTTAGATCTTTTTGATGATACATCCAACATGATTTGATTTTATATGGTTGAAGGGTGGGTCCTGAAGATCACCACCTTTGGTAGGCCCAACACATGCCAGTCCGGCACTGGATGTATATGTATAGTGCACTCAGGGTGTCAGTTTATCACTTATGGAAGGAAACTGCATAAAGAGCAATCCCTTAATATGATTATTGGAATGTCTCCCCTGACTTGTCTTCGGTATATGGACTTCTATAAACAGTCTGTGGATCACCACAGGGGGCTCTACCACTTGGCTCCCGGCTACCCTGACAAGGCGACATACAGAGATCTGTAGTTACACAGCAGCTGGAGAGCCACAGGTCGGAGACCACCGAACTACAGACTGACATAAATAATCGTGTCTGTAATAAACCCCCAGATGACCCCAGAGGGTTATTACGAGCTCATTCTTTATTAATGTATGTCTCTGGTAATAAATCAGAAGTTCTCATAGGTGGGGGTCCATGTACTGTAGTGGGGATGAGGGGTAACTCACTACCTCCTACCAGATTCCATCAGCATCTCCCATAGACTTCCATTACTGTCCCTGCAGCAGTTACAATGTATCAGTTTTTACAATGACACTGGCGCCATCTAGTGGTGAAATATTAATACTACAATCCACTGCTGAAGAGAACACTGCAAAAGGTGTGAACTTTGGGTTTCACCTGGAATTTCAGCGAGCAGGGGCAGTTTTGGTAATTTTAGGGGCCACAAGCAAAGTTATTATTCTTACACTAAACTTCAGGAGGAGGATAGCCAAGCTGGGCAGTGCTGCATCACATCATGGGGTGGACAAGGAGGATGCAGGTCTTTATCCACCTCCTCCCACATTACCTGGTGGCGAGCATGCATCCTACTATTATGTGTTGTATTTTCCCTGGAGAGATGTGTAATCAGACCTTTTTGTATGTTGTTAGTAGCAGCAGGACTGTCAAGTATGGATTTATATTGCAGGATTGAAGCTTCTCCGGTGCATCCCCAGCACTGGGGATGTGTCCTGACACTGCTGTGCTCTGTAGTCTCTGCATTGCTCAGTGGAGATGCTATGTTGCTGTTGTTTTTGTTTATTTATGTTGTGGATTATAAAAGTATACAGTGTTACAGGAAGGAGGGGCTTTATATGTTGGTGGGCCACTTTAGGGCTTATTTTATACTACATGGGGTCTACTGTAGCATTATACACTTGCAACATCCCCCACCGGGCCTAGCCTTTGGATGGAGGTCTGGAGACAGCCGGGGCCCGCGGTACCGGAGTGGCTGGCGGTTGCGGCCTAAGCACGCTATTGTCACGGTGCTTGGTACGGGGGAACCGGAGGGCTGTCCTACAGCCTGGCAGGTCTCCAGCAGGGTGGTGTTGGCAAGAAATGATGAGGGAGCGGCTGCTATAGCGGATCTCCCTGGGGCAACCCCTTAATGTCCCGAGGGTGAGTCTCTGGGTGATGGACAGGGTGCCGGTGATGAAGGCAGCCGTATTAGCAGGGACCAGACGGAGACAGAAGTTGAAGAAAACAACTTACAGTTCTTTATTTGAACCGCAGGAACCGCAGCAAACGTGCCTTTAACAGGTAGGTAGGGTGCCGAGATGTGAGTTGGAGGGAGCCTCAGGAGATAGTTCACCAGCCTGGAAGTAGAGGGCAGGCTGGGAGGCAGCTGTGTCCTGGTAGGAAGCTTCAGCTTGTCCTGTAGGGCTTCAGGTATCACCTTTAAAGGTAAGATGATACCCCTTTTCCTCACTACACTAACTCTAGTCTTCTTGCTCCACTCTTCAGAGGCAGGGGCTAAGCTCTTCCTGCTCTGGTATGGGCTAGACAGAGATTTCTCACTCACTCACTGATTCTACTAGGATTCCACACTAGAATAATCATCTAATGTTCTGATCTGAGCTGAGCTCAGACTAAACTGTTCTCCAGAACATTCCTGGCCAGAGGTTTAATTACCTCCCCTTGGTCAGGTGGTGGCTGCTCCTCCAATCACATCTCAGCTTACAGAGCACAGGATGTAACACATATCATTGGATGACAGCATCCTGCATTATACAAAATACTTAACCTCTGCCTTGCCAGGCAGGATTCACCACTGCAATATCCCTATGTCCTATCAGGACCATGTAGTGTAATGGAATTACATGCAGGTGGGACGTATTCGCAAACCCTCCCTCGCCATTGCATCGGCGAGGGTGTTGCATACCCCGGGGGCAATTGAAAGAGCCGCCCTCGGCTCGACTACCGATGGTTTGGGCACAGAGGGGGCTAAGGGCACTTCTAGGAAGTGCAGGCTATGTGAGGTGTAGGGACAAACCGCCCATGGTCCTGGAGACAGGCACCTGGGTTGGTGTCGGACTAAGACAAACATGTAGCTGTATGACAGTTGGTCGCTGACGCCATTAAACCGAACTGTACAGTAGGAAAGGTGTGGTGTCATGTCCTGTAATCCACTCCTTGCACCAAGGCCTGTATATTTGTTTTATCAACACTTCTTCCCTGGCGGCAATTATATATGGTGTATATATGCATACATTGGCATATGTGACACAATAAAACATTGTACTACATAGAGACGGTCCGACACAGCCACACTACAACCTGAAAAGCCTATGAAAGGGTTAATGCAGACTACTGGCATATCTTCTGACAGTGTGCAAACAGGTTAATTCACATTGTCTTAGGAGCCCAATGGGTACACATCTTATAACATTGCAAACGTTACAGAGGTGGATAGGCTACTCAGGGTAGCACGGTAGTAAATGTCTCTTTTCCTGCAAAGGAAAGGCATAAAAAGTGCATGCAGAATGTCCGTACCTAAAAAGGAAGGCATTAAGTGCAAAATAATAGTCAATAGCAATAGCAACTTTTCCCTGGAGTATCTGGCGAAAGTCTCTCAGAAGGTCTCTAGTGACAAAGTCCATCTTCTGGGTACAGCCCTTGATGTGGGGAAAAGTGCAGTAGAAGCAAAGGGTCTCCTCTATTTGTAAAGGGACAGAGTCCTTTGAAGAAATCTCTGCTGTGGCAGAGGAAGGGTGCTATCATAGCACATGACAATAATCAGTTCAAGGTATGTCTCTTGACTGAGATAAATAGGGATAAGAGTCTCAGGAAAGTCTCTGGCTCTTTTGGGGTAAGGAGAGAAGGGAATATACAATATGTACACAGTACCTGAAGTGGGCTACAGCCCTTCAGGGGTTACTCTGCATCTTCTTCGGTGGTAAGTACTTCGGTGTCAGAAAAACGTACCTGCCTCCTGCTTCTGCGTGTCACCAGCTGGTACTCCTGCAGGTACGCAGGAGCTTTACCTTTTGTCTCCCTTTGAGACCTTCGAAGTTCCGGCCTGGAGAAGATAACAACCTCCTCATCGTCCTCCTCTGAGTCAAGCGCTGGAGTCGGAGTCTCAGCTGCCTCTGATGCTTCAGGGGTTGCAGACACTGGAGCCGGATCATCCTCCACAGGCAGCAGTATTGGAGACTGCGGTGGGGATGATGGTCTCTCCGAGGTACCTCTTACTGGAGTGGAAACAAAACAGAATTGAGGCACAGTCACAAGTTCCAAGAAACTGGGGGTAGGTGAACACAAGGAGGTCTGTAAGTTGGGGGTCGAGGTGAGAGGTGTAGACATAGGGGCAAAAGGACGAAGACATCTCTTCAGCCGGTTCCTATGTACCCGGAGTGGTGGACGGTCTCCTCTTGAAATCTCGTAGACTTCAGGGGAGAGACTGTCCCTAACTAGGTATGGCTCACGCTCCCAACGCCCATCTAGCTTACTGGTAGGATGGTTGTTGCGCAGCCACACTCGATCTCCTGGGGCAAAAGGCTCAGCACAGGCATTACGATCGAAGTCCCTTTTTTGTTTCTCTCGGGCCTCTTCCAACCGCAGATCCACAACTTCTCTGGCATCTCTGGTGTTCGTGAACCCAGTCAGTCTGAGGGAGTAAAGACTGGGAATCAGGGGACTCCATGTCCCAGGTCATATCAGCAGGGAGATGGCCGTGTCTCCCGAACATCAGATAATACGGGGTGTATCCTGTGGAGCAATGAGTGGTATTGTTGTACAGGTACACTAATTCGGGCAATAGTTTTGGCCAGTCAGCCCTTTTTGCAGGGGTCAGAGTCCTCAGCATATTGATTAGAGTCTGATTCATCTTTTCACAAAGCCCGTTGCCTTGGGGATGATAGGCTGTGGTCCTCAGCTTCTTGCAGCCATATAGAGTGCACAGCTCCTGGAAGACTTGGGACTCAAATGCTGTTCCTTGGTCTGTAAGGATCTGGTCCGGACAGCCATAAGGGAGGATGAAGCTCTTCCACAGGGCCGCTGCGGTAGTCCTTGCAGACAGATCTCTGACAGGTACTGCAACCACAAATTTGGTATAGTGGTCGATGATCGTAAGAGCATAACTGTGACCGGATCTGCTGGGCTCCAACTTCACGTGGTCCAATGCCAGGATCTCCAAGGGCCGTTGGCTCACAATGGGACGGAGAGGGGCCCTTTGGTTGTGTCGCTCTCCTCGAGCGATGGCGCAGGCCGGGCATTCTCGACACCAGGCTTCAATGTCGGACTTCATGTTGACCCAGAAGAATCGCCTTCGGAGGGTGGCTTCAGTCTTCTGAGCGCCAAAGTGTCCAGACTGGTCATGGTACATTTCCAGTACTATCTTGGCGTCCCTCCTGGGAATCAGAATCTGGTATATCCGATCATAAGTGATAGGGTCCAGAGTTCTTCTCTTGAGCAGACCTTGGTGCATGCTCAGAGTCTTTCTCTGGCGCCACAATTGAGACAGTTCTCCATCAGCTCTTCTGCGCCGGATTCTTTCAGGCACTCGCCCACTAGAGAGATAGTCCATTACTTCTCCTATGGCACGGCTATCAGCCTGAAGACTCATCCAGAGGTCCTTCTCCGCAGGGGGCTCTGACTCTTCTTGAGGAGTAGCTGGCTCTGCCTCTGTCGGTAGGGAGTAAACTCTCTGGGCATCTTGACGCACAAACCGGGCATAGAACGCTGGCATCTCCACATCTTCCCACTGAGCATCCGTGGAGGGTCCCTCCCACTGGTCAGGGAGACGGGACAGAGCGTCGGCGTTGTCATTGGTCTTACCAGCCCGGTACTTGATGGTGAAGCTGAAATTGGCAAGTCTGGAGGCCCACCGTTGTTCCAGTGCTCCAAGACGTGCGGTGTTCAGATGCGCCAACGGATTATTGTCTGTGAAGACAGTGAAAGATGATGCAGCTAGGTAGTCCTTGAACTTTTCGGTCACAGCCCAGACTAACGCCAGAAACTCCAACTTGAAGGAACTATAGTTCTGGTCGTTTTGCTCCGGTTCTCGGAGGGAACGGCTGGCGTAGGCTATGACCCTTTCAGTTCCGTTTTGGAGCTGGGATAATACCGCCCCTAGACCTTGCTTGCTGGCATCAGTGTATAGGGTGAAAGGCAGACTATAGTCTGGATATCCCAACACCGGAGGTTCAGTCAGCCGTTGCTTGAGCATCTGGAAGGCAGCTTCTCGTTCGGCCGTCCACTCAATGGATACTCGGGAACGTTGGCTCTCTTTTGGCAGGCCCCTTAGAAGCTCTTGCAGGGGAGCCGCCAGCTGGGCAAACTTCGGGATGAAACGCCTGTAATAACTGGCAAATCCCAGGAAGCTTTTGATGTCCCGTACGGTTGATGGGGTAGGCCAGTCGTGAACAGCTGCAATCTTCTCTGGATCTGGCTCAATTCCATGAGCGCTCACCACATGTCCCAGGTACTTGACGCTAGGCTGTAGCAGGTGGCACTTGGATGGCTTGACCTTCAACCCATGTTGGGTCAGGATTTGGAAGACTTCAGCCAGATGGTGGAGGTGGTCTTCATAAGTCTTGGAGTAGATGATGATGTCGTCCAAATATAGCAGGACGGTCTCGAAGTTGCGATGACCCAAACATCTCTCCATCAGCCGTTGAAATGTGCCTGGGGCGTTGCATAGCCCAAACGGCATGTTGTTGAACTCGAACAAGCCCATTGGGGTGGTGAAAGCCGTCTTCTCTCTGTCTTCCGGCGCCATGGCCACTTGCCAGTAGCCACTGGTCAGGTCCAGGGTAGAGAAGTAGGCAGCTGACCCTAGGGCTGCGAGGGATTCCTCGATTCGAGGCAGAGGATAGGCGTCCTTGTGGGTGATATTGTTGATCTTCCTATAGTCAACACAGAATCGAAGGGTTCCATCCTTCTTCTTCACAAGGACCAGCGGGGCAGCCCATGGGCTGCGACTCTCCCGGATAACGTTGGCTGTCTTCATCTCTTGTACCAGCTTTTTCACCTCTTGGTAGCGGGCTGGAGGTATGGGCCGGTATCGTTCCTTGATAGGAGGATGAGAGCCAGTAGGGATGGTGTGTTGGATCAGAGTAGTCTGCCCAAAATCCAGTGGGTGTTTGCTGAAGGCCTGGTGGTGCTTCATAACGACCTCCAGGACACCTTGTACTTGGTCTGCAGGAGTAAAATCGTCATCTCCAATATTGAGCTCAAGCCACCAGGATTGCTCGGCAGGCTCATCTTCAGCACCTTGCTTCACTTCCAACTGTTGGGAGGCAGACAGAGAGGTTTCCACCAAGTCTTCAGGATGGACACTGAAGAGAGTGGCTACGGCTTGGTACTTTCTCAGATCCACTGGGGAGTCTCCCACATTTAGTAATCGAATGGGTACTTGTCCTCGGGATACAGTGACTAGGCTCCTGGCGGCTAGAATGGGCAGGTCTTCATCAGCTGGTAGAGGTTCTACTATCGCCTGGTAGTCTTGACCTTGGACGCCCATGCAGGCTCGACACCATACTAACGTCTCAGTCCCAGGTTGAAGGCGGACAGGTTGTGGATCCTTGATCCGGGCTCTGCAGATTTCTCCATTAGGGCCAGCAAACTTCTGTTGCGCCGCTAGAACCTGCATAGTCTCCTGAATTACCTTCCGGGAACCGTTGGGCACTGTTGGCAGGGAGTCGTGGAGAGCCTTCAGCACTTCAGGGTAGCAGTTGCGGAGGACATTGGTACCCAGTACCAGGGAAAAGTTACCGTTTTCGGGCACACGTGTCACCACTACGCCCTGTCTGGTTAACTCAGTGTCTCCAATGGTTAGCGTGGGCTCCCAGTAGCCGCGGATGGGTACGGGCTTTCCGTTCGTAGCAATAATGTTCAAGTAAGCCTTTGGAGGCTGGACTAGGGATGCTTTTCCTCGGCATTTCTCGAAGGCAGCACTCCGGAGGGTGGTCACTTGAGAGCCGGTATCAATTAAGGCCGGTAGGGTAACTCCATTGATGGTTACATGAACCATGGGGCGAGTCCCCACGAACCTGGGCATCCAGTTAGCATCTCGGGGACTTACAAGTTCTTCCCTTGGAGGTCGTCCCTTAGCTCCAAGGGTTTGTCGTTTAACTGACGACAATCATTCTCTTCATGCCCATATTTATGGCAGTAGCTGCACCGCTGGCGGGGTTTCTTCTGACTCCAGGTGCTTAACGACTTCGCCTCTTTTGGGCGCTGCTTAGTCGGAGATTCACGAGGAGTAGCTGACCGTACCGGGTTCTCTGGAGGTTTCCTCCTCATAGCGGAGATAGTCACTTCCACCTGGGTCAACCGATCGAGGATTTTATGCAGGGTGTCCGCCAGATTAGAGACCTGTCCTGCTAAGTCAGCAACTTCCGTAGCCGCAGGAGTAGGTGATGTCGACTGCGTTGGATAGCAAGCTAGAGCAGATTCCTCCATTTCCACGGATTCAGGCTCTTTCTGCGGTCCAGTAGGTGGTCGGTCTCCTAATATGTCAATGGCAGTTTCCTTAAACTCAAGGAAGGAGGCCTGGGCATGTTGAGAAGAGATGATCTTTAGTTGACACCTTTGATTTCTATCAACAAGTCCATTAATAAATTGTTCCCTTAAGGTTTGATCAGAGGTTTCAGCGTCTTTGGGCTCAAGGCAGGTGATGGCCTTCCATGTCTCCTGTAGGGAGAGGGCAAAGTCTCGGAGGGACTCTTGGGGATTCTGTCTTTTCCCGAAGAATTTCTGCTTCAACTCGGAGACAGTACACTTGTCAAAGGTATTGCGTAGCCTATCAAGAATCTGGACCACATTCTGACACTGTTCTCGGGGCCAAGACTTGACTTCCCGGAGAGCGGGTCCTTTCAACTGCCCGATGAGGATGCCCACTTTCTGTTCCTCTGTGAACGGGAGCAAGGCGAAGGTGGCTAACAACTTGTCCCTGAATTCAGGGAGAGTATGTGCTTCTCCCTCGTAACCAGGGGGCCCCCAGATAGTAGGGCATAGTCAGCGGCATCATGGTGGGAGTCCCAGGGGCACTAGCTGTAGCAGGGCTGAAGGGACTCTCTGGAGGACTTAACATGCTCCGGTACCCTGAGGAGGGACCAGGGGACGGGACTTGCGCCAGTCCCGTATCTTCGTCCTGGGCGGACATGACTGGCCTAGCTGAGGGAAGCCGGTAGGGTTACACAATGTCCGTTGCTATGGGCGATGGCTAGAATGGGACGTGGGCACTTTAAGACACAGTCACTATTCCCTGGGAGGTGAGCCAATAACCTAGCATCGGAAACAATCTCTACCCCCCTTTAACTTCCCCAGCGGTACTCACTCAGGATCAGCCGCGGTGACAGGACAGCTCCGGTACACGAAGGTCTCCGTTCCCGATGTCCGGCAGGCAGCAGGGTTCAGTGATGCTCCGCGGTGTTCTCCAGTCGCAGGACACGTGCGCCGGAACTCCGGATGAGGCGCACACTGCTGGCAGGCTTCAGGCGCGGCCTGCGCCGAAATCCAAGATGGCCGATTAACCCTCTTCGTTGCCGGCCGCACTCGCTCCAGCTCCTCCTCCACGGTGCTTCGCGCCACTCGCGCAGGGGGCGGAGCCTAATGACGCCTCTGGAGTTCCCGCCAGTGAGGATTTGGCGGGCTGGAAATACTTGCTGCGCCACACGCCTCTGAGGTAAATGCTTCAGGCGCAGCAGCGCCGGATGTAGCAGAGCTGACACAGTCCTTGCAGGAATTAACCTCTTGAGTGCTGGAGCGGCGCTCGACAGCACGTGGCAGCAGTATAAAGTTCAATGTAGAAACACACAAATACTTGGGCCTAAACCCGGATGGCAGCAGGGTTAGGCAGCACAGTCTTTTTCTTAATAAAGTACAGTCTTTAGTGCCAGGATAAGGCACAGAAGTATATATCCTGTGATTCGTGACGCCACTTGCAACATCCCCCACCGGGCCTAGCCTTTGGATGGAGGTCTGGAGACAGCCGGGGCCCGCGGTACCGGAGTGGCTGGCGGTTGCGGCCTAAGCACGCTATTGTCACGGTGCTTGGTACGGGGGAACCGGAGGGCTGTCCTACAGCCTGGCAGGTCTCCAGCAGGGTGGTGTTGGCAAGAAATGATGAGGGAGCGGCTGCTATAGCGGATCTCCCTGGGGCAACCCCTTAATGTCCCGAGGGTGAGTCTCTGGGTGATGGACAGGGTGCCGGTGATGAAGGCAGCCGTATTAGCAGGGACCAGACGGAGACAGAAGTTGAAGAAAACAACTTACAGTTCTTTATTTGAACCGCAGGAACCGCAGCAAACGTGCCTTTAACAGGTAGGTAGGGTGCCGAGATGTGAGTTGGAGGGAGCCTCAGGAGATAGTTCACCAGCCTGGAAGTAGAGGGCAGGCTGGGAGGCAGCTGTGTCCGGGTAGGAAGCTTCAGCTTGTCCTGTAGGGCTTCAGGTATCACCTTTAAAGGTAAGATGATTCCCCTTTTCCTCACTACACTAACTCTAGTCTAATACTCCACTCTTCAGAGGCAGGGGCTAGGCTCTTCCTGCTCTGGTATGGGCTAGACAGAGATTTCTCACTCACTCACTGATTCTACTAGGATTCCACACTAGAATAATCATCTAATGTTCTGATCTGAGCTGAGCTCAGACTAAACTGTTCTCCAGAACATTCCTGGCCAGAGGTTTTATTACCTCCCCTTGGTCAGGTGGTGGCTGCTCCTCCAATCACATCTCAGCTTACAGAGCACAGGATGTAACACATATCATTGGATGACAGCATCCTGCATTATACAAAATACTTAACCTCTGCCTTGCCAGGCAGGATTCACCACTGCAATATCCCTATGTCCTATCAGGACCATGTAGTGTAATGGAATTACATGCAGGTGGGACGTATTCGCAAACCCTCCCTCGCCATTGCATCGGCGAGGGTGTTGCACACTCACCGGCCACTTTATTAGGTACACCTGTCCAACTGCTCATTAACACTTAATTTCTAATCAGCCAATCACATGGCGGCAACTCAGTGCATTTAGACATGTAGACATGGTCAAGACAATCTCCTGCAGTTCACACCGAGCATCAGTATGGGGAAGAAAGGTGATTTGATGCCTTTGAACGTGGCATGGTTGTTGGTGCTAGAAGGGCTGGTCTGAGTATTTCAGAAACTGCTGATCTACTGGGATTTTCACGCACAACCATCTCTAGGGTTTACAGAGAATGGTCCGAAAAAGAAAAAACATCCAGTGAGCGGCAGTTCGGTGGGCGGAAATGCCTTGTTGATGCCAGAGGTCAGAGGAGAATGGGCAGACTGGTTCGAGCTGATAGAAAGGCAACAGTGACTCAAATCGCCACCCGTTACAACCAAGGTAGGCAGAAGAGCATCTCTGAACGCACAGTACGTCCAACTTTGAGGCAGATGGGCTACAGCAGCAGAAGACCACACCGGGTGCCACTCCTTTCAGCTAAGAACAGGAAACTGAGGCTACAATTTGCACAAGCTCATCGATATTGGACAGTAGAAGTTTGGAAAAATGTTGCCTGGTCTGATGAGTCTCGATTTCTGCTGCGACATTCGGATGGTAGGGTCAGAATTTGGCGTCAACAACATGAAAGCCGGATCCATCCTGCCTTGTATCAGCGGCTCAGGCTGGTGCTGGTGGTGTCATGGATCCATCCTGCCTTGTATCAGCGGTTCAGGCTGGTGGTGGTGGTGTCATGGTGTCTTTGGGCCCCTTGGTACAACGCCACAGCCTACCTGAGTATTGTTGCTGCCCATGTCCATCCCTTTATGAGCACAATGTACCCTGTAACATCTGATGGCTACTTTCAGCAGGATAATGCGCCATGTCATAAAGCTGGAATCATCTCAGACTGGTTTCTTGAACATGACAATGAGGTCACTGGACACAAATGGCCTCCACAGTCACCAGATCTCAATCCAATAGAGCATCTTTGGGATGTGGTGGAACGGGAGATTCGCATCATGGATGTGCAGCCGACAAATCTGCGGCAACTGTGTGATGCCATCATGTCAATATGGAGCAAAATCTCTGAGGAGCTTCCAGCACCTTGTTGTATCTATGCCACGAAGAATTGAGGCAGTTCTGAAGGCAAAAGGGGGTCCAACCCGTTACTAGCATGGTGTACCTAATAAAGTGGCCGGTGAGTGTATATTTAGGTGACAGGAGATATTATACATTGGGGGGATTTTACCGGAATGGGGGGACAGTGTGGGTGGTTGACAGGAAAGTGGCAATTATACTATTTGGGGGAAACTAAGGGGCCATTATGCAGAGTGGAGATCATTAAGGGTGTGGGTATTATACAGTGTGGGAGGGATAACTAAATGTGGGATAAGGGAAGGGTCATAGATGAGGCTTAGAGCCTTGCCTCCTCTTTCACCATCACAAATGTTTAGATGTATGGAACTTAGCCAGGAGCCTACTAGAGATCTTACACAAAGTGCAGGAGGGGCTGATGAGCATCTTAACAGGACAGACTGATAAGGACCCTCAGTGTCCAAGGACCAGTTACAGTCCTGGAAAATGATTTGCTGCTTCCGTATCCAACCAGAAGCCAACTATAAATCAGCTGAATGCAGTGTTAGATCTTGGGGCACATTTACTAAGGGTCGTGCTGCCCTTTTGTCGGACTGTGCAACTTTTTCGGGTCTAAAACGGTTTGTACAGGTATTTAATAAGTGTCTGCACTCTGATTGTGACGCACACGACCATCTTTTTTGGCGCGGCTGCGCTGCTTCCATGCGACACAAATTAGGGGGTGTGGCGTCAGACGATCCGACTGATTCGGACTGAGCGCAGGATTTAACTTTCAAATTGTGTTGCAAGCCCAAGCACTTACATGCACCACAAGATGGTGAACTCTGTCAGACCTGAGTGAGGAAGCGACTCATGCAGGATTTAGGTGAACTCCAATGACCGTTAAGTAAATGAGCCCCATTGTGTGCACGACCCTCACTCCTATTGTTACACACAACGTTATTGCTCTGTAATATCTTATTTTGTTTATAAGTGACCCCTATGATCTGTTCAATGCTGGGACTATAATGGAGCTATATAGAGATTATTATTATTATTATTATTGATAATGTGATTACACATCTCTCCAGGGACAATACATAACACTGGCTGCAGTCTGCAAAGTGACTCCAGATTCTGTAGTGACTTCTAGTGGTGATAAATAAAACTGCATTATTTTTCTGCTGTCATTTATCCGCATTTGCACCACTGAAAAGAACTGAAGAAAAATGTGCAAACTGCTTGTCCATGGATTAATAACGTGTCTGTGTTTTGTGTAGCAGCTGCATTGTGCCGACAAGACAGAAAAAAAAGTGCACCTAAAGCGGCTGTTACTGCCTAGTCCTGGCCGTGCGACACAATTGTGCACATTGAACAAAATGCAGCAGAAAATAATGGTGACACTTCCGGAACAGTACAGGGGGCACCTACAGACTGCTCTAGTTTTGATAAATGTGGGCCATTGTCTGAAGGTTTTATCAGCATCAAGTCTTTTTCCTTAACTCTTTAAAGACCAGGCCATTCTCGTTTTTTTGTGTTTCCAATTTTCACAAAATTTTCATTAAAAACCCCTAACTTTTTTGACCTTTCGATCACTCTTTGTTGAAATTTATATGTGTTGCAAAATAGCAAATAAGTGGCATTTTGGACACTAGGGCGCTATTTTCTGTTATGGAGTTCACCGCTACACAAACAACTGTTTTAATATGTTGATAGATCGGGGAGTTTTTGGATGTGGCAATGCCTAATATGTTTATCATTTTATTAGTGGTGTTTTTAATATATAGTTTTTGAAATTTGTATTTATTTTTTAGTGCTTTTTAGACGTCCATGGGTACTTTACCCCTAAAGGGTCTGATCGCTCCTACAATATCCACTGTGGGGCACATTTACTTACCCGGCCGACGGAGTACCCGAGATACGGAGTGTCCAACGATCATGCACTCCGGCGCGATTCACAAAGATCGTGCGCCCGATATCCTCCATCTGTCGCTTCCCCGCTCAGGTCCCCGGAGTTCACCTTCTTCTTCCCGGTGAATGTAAGTGCATTGGTTGCAACACAATTTTAAAGTTAAATCACGCGCGTTGTCCGAAACAGTCGGACCGTCCGATGACTCGCCCCTTGTTTTGTGTCGCATGAAAGCCGGCTCTGCTGCGCCAAAATCTGATTGTGTGTGCCAAAATCCCAGCGGCGCAAATCCAAAAATGTCAGAATATCCGACGAAAGTGCAGTCCGTGGGACCCTTAGTAAATAAGCCCCTGTATTGCAGCATATGGAGAATTTGCTATGGATTCTGAAGAATGACAGGTATAATACAGACTCCGGGCTGCCATGGTAACTGATTGTCGCTCCCCAATGTCATGGAGGGGAACAACTACCCATCCAAAATGGTGGTGCCCATGCACCGCTGGCATTTGCCTGCTGCCGCAGCTTTTCTGGTGGCAGGTGAAGAGTTGACATCCCCGATTGCTAATGTCAGCTGGGGGTGCATAATGCAGAAAACACCCACCATGTATGATGAGGGATCAGCACAGGAGCCTCTTCATACATCCTTAGCGGCGCTATGACCTACATGTCACAATGCCACAAGGGGTTAAAGGATTTGGGACACTAATTCACCTGCGCCTCATGAGCCGGGGATTTAGTGTCTTTGTAAACCTCCTTTTATACATACAACGTCTCCGGATGGATGAAATATTTATTGATTTATTCCTCTGGCTCTGTCACTGTGAACGGTTCAGACAACTCAGGTCAGCGGACGATAATTCTACTGTTTTTAACCCCTTACCTCTGCACTTTTAACACTTTTTCTCATTACTTACAGCAAACCAGTCTACGGCTTTAGAATTAGTATTTAGCGACGTGAAGACAGCAAAAAATATTTTATATGTATAAGATTTTAAAATCTTTAACAAACACAACCACAGGTTATCATAATGAAAAAAGATGGAAAATCAAAATAAACTAAAGACTAATAAGGGGCCTAAAGGAAATCATTTGCTGTTATGCATTATGAACCAAACATACCATGAGAATGATGTAACTACACTGATGCAGAAACATATCTTGTTTAATCCCTGAGCTAAGTGGTTTTGCTGAAAAAACTATTTAATCAATTATGATAATAAGGCTCTGTCCCTCCTGTGGCTGCCCCTGTGCTTCTTCTCTGCACTGATCCAGAGAATGGTGAAATCACTGTGTAATGCCTGACAGGCAGAAGTAATCAATTGCTGCACAATCCCCCAGCTGCTGTGTATAAATCATCCAGCTCAGGTTGATTAGTCTTGTCTGGACTGGTCAGGAAGCTCCTCGAAACTTGAGCACCCCACTTGGCTCAGGGTTTAAACAAGATATGTTTCTGCACCAGTGTAGCTACAGCATTCTCAAAGTATGTTTGGCTCAGAATGCATGAAATCAAATTGTAGATTTCTTTTAAGAACTACAAGAAAAGAGAATTGGAGGGAACAGCAATGGAAAAGAATTAATAGAACGTATTATACATGCAACCCAACGTATGGGGATTAAAGTCAATACGAAGGTCACAGATTTTCCAGAACTGAACATAGCCCCTTTGGTCAAGAAATTGGGAGAGAGAGTTTGTATATGGAGTAAACTAGCTTTGAGTAAAGGGGATAGGATTGGATTGGCCAAAATGGTTATCCTCCCACAAGTCTTGTATGTTATTACGAATTGTCCTTGCTGGATTGAGGACAAATGGTTTTAGAGTATTGAGAGCAATTCTAAACAAACTTTTATGGGGGAGGTCAAGAGTGCGTATCAAGCAAGAGTTCTTCTGGAAAAGCATTGTGTGTGGAGGAGTATCTCTCCCATCCTTTCTTCATTATTACATTGCATCTCAAATTTTGTTTATTGGGGAAAATAGGAACTCGTATATTTTTGAAAGGGTATTAGGGTTAGGGAGCACATGAGAATATCTTTTCCGCTCTAGAGTCGGGTGCATTTAACCCCTTAACGCTCTGCGCCGTAGCTCTACGGCGCAGAGGTAAAAGGAGTGTATGAAGAGGGCTCACGCTTGCTTGCACCGATCGCGGCTATTAACCCCTCCATTTAAAACGTATCTTTGTTACGATCGCCGCCCTCGAACGTCATCGTTGGGCGGCGATCGGTTGCCATGGTAGCCTCGGGTCTTCGTTTGACCCGAAGCTATCTGTCTTCTGCAGATTCGTTACAATGAGCCAGTGGCTCATTGTAATGAATGTGCTGCAAAAATGGCATATATTGCAATACAGAAGTATATGGTAGGAGCGATCTGACCATCTAGGGTTAATGTACCCTAGATGGTCTAAAAAATAGTGAAAAAAAAAAGTTTAAAAAATAAAAAAAATTAATAAAATATTAAAAATTCAAATCAATGATATAAAACATAATAAACAGTAAAAATCACAGACACATTAGGTATTGCCGTGTTCCAAAATGCCCGATCTATCAAAATATAAAAACGGTTACAGGTGGCGGTGACCTCCGAGACGGGAAATGGCGCCCAAATGTCCGAAATGCGACTTTTACACCTTTTTACATCACATAAAAAATAGAATAAAAAATGATCAATATGTCGACCTCAAAATGGTAGCAATGAAAACGTCGGCTCATTTAGCAAAAAATGACACCTCGCACATCTCCGTGCGCCAAAGTATGAAAAAGTTATTAGCTTCAGAAGATGGCAACAATATTTTTTTTTCTTTTTTGTACACATTCGTTTAATTTTTGAAAATGTATTAAAACACAATAAAACCTGTCTAAATTTGGTATCACCGCGATCGCACCGAACCAAAGAATAAAGCTGAGGTGTTATTTTGAGTGCACAGTCAAAGTCGTAAAAACTGAGCCCACAAGAACGTGACGCATGTGCGGTTTTTTTTCAATTTTTCCACATTTGGAATTTTTTTTCAGCTTCGCAGTACACGACATGTTAAAATAAATAACATTACGGGAAAGTAAAATTTGTTACGCACAAAATAAGCCCTCACACAGGTCTGTACACGGAAAAATGAAAAAGTTATGGATTTTTGAAGGTGGAGAGCGAGAAATGAGCGAAAAAACCCTGCGTCCTTAAGGGGTTAACATAAAGGGAAGAAAAATATCACAGTTTAGTCCAATAGTAGTAATGTTGCACTGGGTGTGGCAGAAATATAAGGCTTTATTAGGAGTGGGTGGAGCAATAGAATGGATGGGGTAATCTGCACTTGGGAGAATTTTTTAAATTTGAAGGGGCCGATTTTTGGAAGAAAAAAGGGCTTAGGTACATTGCACAGTTATTTCAGGGAGGAAAAATGAAAGATTTTGGAGAAATGAAACACAAATTCACTCTTAACGATTCAGACTTTTTCAGGAATTTACAATTAAAACACATGGCACATGCGAAAGGTAATACAAAAATATTCACGATCACTACACTCTAAAATTTCTAAACTACAGGCGGTCCCCTACTTAAGGACACACGGCTTACAGACGATCCCCTCTGCCCCCTGTGACCTCTGGTGACCTCTCTGGATGTTACTATAGTCCCAGGCTGCACTGATCAGCTGTAAGGAGTCTGTAATGAAGCTTTATTGATAATCCTTGGTCCAATTACAGCACAAAATTTTGAAACTCCAATTGTCACTGGGACAAAAGAAAAGAATTTGTCTAGAACTACAATGATAAAATATACAGTTTCGACTTACATACAAATTCAACTTAAGAACAAACCTCCGGACCCTATCTTGTATGTAACCCGGGGACTGCCTGTATATGTTATGAATTATGGAAAAAAAAAAATTATCAAGAATATACAAGTGAATTTTGGATGAAATGAATAAGGGGATTGTTCATGTAAGCCAGGGGAAATGGGGAAAGTGTATAAGTGGATTAAGAAGTAAACACTGGGAAAAAATATACAAGGAAGTAAAAAGGGTATCAAATAACGATAATTTTAAGTTTATTCAGTTAAATATTTTGTATAGAGTTTACTACTCACCCTATTAGATTCTAAATGCCATCGATGTAAACAGGACTCTGCTGATGATGTACATCTTATGTGGTTTTGTCCACTTATTGTCGATTTCTGGTATGGAATTTTCGATGATATTCGGAAAAATATGGGCTTGGCGTTGCACTGTGAACCCCTATTGGGTATTCTAGGGTATACCGCTGAGATAGCAACGTCAAAACGTAGAAAGAGACTAGAGGCCAAACTACTATCTTTGGGTCAGTTGATCCTGATTAAGGATTGGAAGGGGACAAAAAAACCTGATATTGGGAACTGGCGGAATCTAGTTGAAAAAGTCAGAAGATACGAATCCAGCATAAAAATTGATGGTCCGGAAGCGAAAATATGGAAGGAATGGAATATTGGAGAAAATTAAAATTAAATAATTGTAATGGTAAGTTACTGAGATAAGATAACTGAGCGGATAATTGCCGAAATAGAGGAAAAAACAGAGTGGGATAAATGGCTTAATATGTTTCACTATTGAGATAGGGTGCGGTCACACGTCGCGTTTACTGCATGCATTTAAAAACGCATTGCTACAGCTGAAGGGAGATGTGCCTAATTAAACAGCTGTTAACACTTGCATTTACAAAACGCAAGTGTTAACGCATTGTTAATGCATGCGTTAACATCGCGTTTTAGGCCCCAAGGGGACAATTACATGATCTTTTTTGTTTGATCTCTTATATAAAGCACTGAGCTACTTATGTAGCTTTGTGCATTATATCTTCAGTAACATATCTATTGGACCTCCGGCCTGGCCAGATAGATACCTATCACAGGCAGCTCTGGGGTCCTTCACTGAACCCCGGGCTGCTGAGCGACACCATCAGCACCCTGTGATCCCAGCTGCAGGGTGCCAATGGGTGGCAGAGGGGAGGGAATGCACCCGGGATCGGATCTATTCTGATCCCCGGTGTTAGGCCCCTTTCACACTTGCGTTTTTCACGCACGTTTTCTGTCCATGCTTTTGACGCGCAGAACTTGCATTGCACTCTGACCCATTGTAACCAATGGGTCTTTTCAGACTTGCATTTTTTTCACGCACACACGTGCGTTTTTTTTAACACGCGTTTAAATCTCGTCATTTTCTACTTTTGCAAGTCACGCGCGTGAAAAACGCACCATACAAGTCTATGGAGACGCATCAAAAACGCATCGCACTCTGAGACACTTGCAAGTGCAATGCGTTTTTCACGCATCAATTGCCATAGAAAAGATAGAGCTCAGTCCTGAGTCCATTTCACGCGAATTTTCTGCGCGTGAAAAACGCTTTGAAATTGCATTGAAAACGCGCATGAAAAACTGAGACACTGAACAAACTCTGACTGAAAACTGATTGCACTCTGATGCAAAATGTGCGTTTTTCACTGACCAAACCCTGATCGCACCCTGATCAAACACTGATCGCACCCTGATCAAACTCTGACGTGATCTGCAACGCAAGTGTGGAAGGGGCCTTAGGGTGAAGACACACATGGCGTTTTTGGTCCGTTTTTGGTCTGTTTTTACTAAGTGCGTTTTAAAATCGTTAAAAACGCATGCGTTTTGTCAGTTTTTCCGAAATTGCGCAATGAAAAACGGACAAAAACGCATGCGTTTTAACGATCTGAAAACGCACTTAGTAAAAACGGCCCAAAAACGCCATGTGTGTCTTCACCCTTAGGCTGGCGCCACACGTGGCGCTTTTGTCTGCGTTTGCGAACGCAAACGCAGACAAAGTCGCGCCCACCGGGGAGGGCCTCGGCCCGATCGCATCGGCGTTTCTATGGAAACGCCTGCGATCGGGAACGAGCCGCCGGTGTTTCGCGTTAAATTAACACGAAACACCGGCGGCTCGTTCCCGATCGCAGGCGTTTCCATAGAAACGCCGATGCGATCGGGCCGAGGCCCTCCCCGGTGGGCGCGACTTTGTCTGCGTTTGCGTTCGCAAACGCAGACAAAAGCGCCACGTGTGGCGGCAGCCTTAGTGTCGGGCTGGACAAAACAACCCAGCACCAGCAGGACCTGATGACCTGATGTCCTACAATCTTCTTCTGAAGCCGCGTCGTAGAAATACATCGCATCACAAGAAGTGCGTAGGTGGTCATTAAGAGTCCAGGGGTGAAAATCAGGTAATGCAATTTGACAAAACCCTTTGAATTAGCCCCATGTCAAGCCGATTTGGTAATAACACAGTGGGGCTTATTTACTAAGGGTCCGCGGATCACATTGCCGTCGGACTTCCCGACCTTTTAGGGATTTGCACCGCTGGGACAGGTATTTAGAAGGGGATTGTGTCGCACGCGATTGGATTTTGGCACAGCTTCCATGCAACAGAAATGGCGGGGTGGTGCCGTTGGACGATCCGACTGATTCGGACTGAGCGCAGGATTTAAGATTCAATTTGTGTTGCAAGACAATGCACTTACATGCACCAGGAAGAAGAAGGTGAACTCTGGGGACCTGAGCGGGGAAGTGATACATGCAATGTGCATTCCGGTCAGACAATGCACTAGACGGGTAAGTAAATGTGCCCCATGGGGTTCACACTTACCGCGTTACATATCCACATAGAAAAATCTGTCGAAGGCCATGACAATCGTCCTACATAGATGGAATCAAGAATCCAACTAATTCCAATCTTCAGTCGAAGACAAATTGTCAATACTAAGAACTAATGAGGATTTGATCAATAGGTGGAGCCTGTAAACGTCACCACGGTGTAAAACATTCTTTGATTATAGATTGATTGCAAATCAAGAGGGAGTTAGAGATACAGTAGCAAGTAGCAGAAGTTCTGGTGCCCTTTCCACCAGACGTATTGGAGCCGGTAGAAATCGCAAGGGCAGATAGTTTGGATAATTGGGATCCAGCTGACGGCCAAAAATTGCAGACACAAGTGTCCATGGACAGAGGGCAGAGTCCTCCGGTATAGCCAGACGATTGTAGACAAACACAAATCATCAGTAGCCGACCTGCAGGGACATGACCTGGAACTATCAGTGTCAATGACCTTTGGCTTTGAATGTTATGGATGACACTTCATCCACAGGACATAGATGGAAGAGTATGAGTAGACACTCATTCAGTAATGTTCCTACTATAAATGAAAACCCATTACTTAAAACCATTGTTTTTCCCTGGCTACAGGGCTCTTCTCTTCACATACTTATGCATCATCTTACAGAGGACCAACTAACAGGTTTTACCCAGATAAACTGCTGGTGCCCTCAGACAGGGGGATGAAATGTCCTTTCTAAAGTTGCCTCTAATGTGAAATCTCACCCATTTACCTATACATGAAAAATCTCCCCCAAAGTCAAGCAAATTGCAGGGGTAGTGTCACTTCTGAAACCCATCTCTTCTGATCTATAGCACCTAGAAACATGCTGCTGGTGTCATATTAAAGATAAGGATCCCCCATGATTTTGTGAGCTACAGAACAAGAGAGTTGTTAAACATAGTTGGAAATACAAGCTGCAGATAAAGATCCAGTTCACAGAATGTCCCCTGGGTGCATCTTGGATAACAATGTAAAGAACTTGTCATTCTGGACAAATAAGTATGAGGCTCAGTAACTGATAAAATGTTCTGTAGCTATGGGAACCATATCGGATTAGAAGCATTGTGGAGAAGGCCTCTGCAGGTAGCCATGAGATCAAGACCATGGAAACATTCCCTTTAATCAGTTTTGATAATGCAGTAGTGCAGACAGTGTATGCATTAGCCCTGGAGAGATGTGTAATCAGAGCTTTGTGAGTGTTAGTAGCAGCAGGACTAGTTCAGGATTGTACCTTCTACAAGTGCACTGGGGGTGTGTCCTAACACTGCTGTGCTCTTGGCTCTCTGTATTGAGCTGACATCACTGGCCCAAAGCCCAAAAAAATAAATTAAAGGAAACACACAAAATCTTATAATTTAATTTATATTTATTATTCTTTTAAATAAGGTCATAAAGAATGTTCTGTGATAATAGAAATACACATTCTGAATAAATAGGACACTGCATATACATTTTCATGGCACAAAACTCATTGCATATACAAATTTCATAAATTACTGGGGGAGGTGCTGTAGAGGACTATACAGTAAATTAGTTGCAATGGCTGCATTTGACCTGAGATAATTTTTATTTTTTTAATTTAGATAATTACAATTGATGAACAAAATGGACATCAGGGAACCCTCCGCTTATGTCACCATGACAAGGTATCTGACACCTTCATCAAGGACATCATGGGACGTGGACCCCCTTACTGCACTGGTGAATCCCCTCTGAGGTCACAGACCCCCCAGACCTGAGGAGCTCAGAGACTATTACATGTCACTTGTCCCATCTCCAGCCTTGGGAATGGACCACCATGTAGTACAAGACTCCGGCACAGGAGGAGAGAAGAGGAAGCGAAAGACTCAACTCATATTCTGATCGGAAGTCACAGAACCAAAACATCTGACCTGGGCCCAACACTTACTGATACCAAGATGTGTCACCACCGATGGTGGGAGTGACTGGGAAGGGGAAGAAATGGCTTCTCTGTGTCCATATTGTCACTTTCAGTGATTTCAGTGGAGACTGAAGGAGGAGGAAGAGGTGGAAAAACCTACAGGATGGTTCATCATGTGACTGGGCTCAATAGAGAATACTAAGAAATGGATAGAAAGTCCTAGACCACAGCTCACCCTGTACACAAGTATACACCTACATCTCCATGGACATATACAATATACAGCGCAGGAGGGGAAGGAGGAATTAAGGTGGAGGAGGAGGGGGGGTGATAAATGGTTGTAACAGCAGCAGATTATTAGTATCTTGTTCGTCCAAATTGTCTTTTCATCAAGAACATGTCTTGGGTGGGGAGGGGAATGTTAACTTTTTGAAAGTCTCTACAAAAGGACTACAGAGGATCGATACAGACTGAAGTCACTGGCGGCACAAGGCTGTCCGATGGGCGACCTATGAAGGGAGCCGTGACATTTGTCATTTTTGTATTATACATAAGCAGCAAAGGCTTCAGGGCTTCATAGATGGCGTCTCCATGTAGAGCTCCGCTTGGGTCTTTTCACAGTGAGGTTTAAAGACCGCGGGACCCGTGTGATGTATCCACCAGATTACACGTCACCCTGGTGGGAAGAACAAATAACAGTCAATGATTGGCTTATAGTCTGGGCCATGGGTCATCGTGTAATCACATTTCTTAGTGGGGCCCTTGGAGGCTACAATGGGGTCTTACCGTTTCCGGCTCTTGACTTCTCAGCCATCTCTACATTTTCGAATGTTTTCATCACTGGGAGTTATTCGACTTTTATTTGAATCCTTTAGAAATTAAGTGAATCTACAAATAAAAAAGTACAAAAAAGTTAATTGTTAATAAAGAGGAACATTCACTTTACAGATTAAATATGGCTGAACCTGAGGCCCATCTGATGTGAGGAATAAGGCCCCATACAAGGTGTTTGGTGGTGGCCTCCACCCCTCATGCCCGGTGCCTGTGGGAGGAGGATCACAGGGAATATCTACCAGATTAACATGGACCATCCACTGTCCATCCAAGTCTCCTCCATAGGGAAGTGGATTGAGAGAAATTCATCTACTGCCGACCCAAGACCCAATTATAGCAAAGAAGGAACCACCATGTAAAATACCATAGAGGGCAGTGGATGTCCAGCAATGTATAGTACACCCAGACTACTGTACGGGAGGACCCAAACCAATAAACTGGACAGGTCGAATGGGAAATATGCAGCATAGCCATTGTCATGCAAAACATAACAAGTAGCCTGGGGGTGCAGGTTGTACCAGGACTGGACGAGTGCAAAGGACAAATAACTTGTGTTCTACCCATCACCGCACATCACCAGGACACTCACTTATGTTGAGTTTCTCCTGACTTCACCCGGATACGACGGATGTGCAGCTCTTTAGCAGCGCCACTTGGAACCAAACCAATAACTGGAGCTCCAGAAATTAATGGACATGAGATCCCCGACG
This sequence comes from Engystomops pustulosus, assembly GCF_040894005.1. Taxonomy (NCBI): domain Eukaryota; kingdom Metazoa; phylum Chordata; class Amphibia; order Anura; family Leptodactylidae; genus Engystomops; species Engystomops pustulosus. The sequence goes on along the minus strand of NC_092411.1, from coordinate 11,744,398 downwards.
TCTTCCTCATTGTGCACCAGGAAAGTGTTGGTGAAATTGTATCCGATCTGCTCGGGTCTAAAAACAGATGAGGTTTTAGCTACAGATCAGACATAAGATGGAGCTCGGATATGGCGGCACAATGGATCCAGTCTATACTCACACAGTCAGGGACAGAGGGATGGAGTCATTCATGGTCCCGGCCAGGATGACTGAGAAGGTCCAGTGCTCTCCTGCTCATGGATGTAGCTGGAGATGCACCCGGAGCTGGTAACTGGAAGAGACATGGAAGATGATACAGTGAAGGTTAATATTATCACAACTAAGAATATTGTGGTTCTTCATTTCCAATATTCAGTCTCCTAATAATCTCCCCTTCCCCTCCTGTAAGTCTTATGTCTATGCAACTATTTGGGGTATGGGAGACACCAATTCGCTAATCAAGGTGCTTGTACCCATACACAGGTAGATACCCCCACCCACCCCTGTATCACAGGTACATAACCCCCCCACCCCCTGTATCACAGGTACATACCCCCCACCCATGTATCACAGGCACTTACCTTTGGCATGTGTGCCCGGGTCTTCAGGTACATTTTGTTGTTTTTTTGCTGCTGCTCTTTTTGGCATTATAACCAATGGCGTTACATCGGTTCTTGCGACAACTCAGGCAGATTCCTTTCTTGAAGCAATTGGAGTCAGTACATTGGAAGGCGAAACTCTCCTTGTCCTTATTAATGAGAGAATCCACAAAGAGATGCACGGATCGCTCGTGTTCACACTTCACAGCGTCCCCTATATCTAAGAGGTAATGGAAGAACACAACATAATAATTAGTCAGACATAGAACTCGTAGTACAGCTCTTACTCTTATAAAGAATGTGCCAGATTATTGAAGGCTAGATTAATCTGCCGCACCCTGCACGTAACAATTGCGCTTAAACTGAGTGCACCATCTTTTTTCTGGTGCACTCAATTTAATGGGCGAATCTGCACCAGAACTCCCCTTTAGGTTCAGTTTTGTGTCGCAGCGGACGTAGTGCATCCGCAACACAAAACTGATGAAAACACATCATAAATACTTGTGCAAGCAGTTTAGGGGGGAGCTACCCCCTCACGTGTCGTGTAAAGAGAAGCCGGTATGTGAGGAGGTAGCCGGAAGCTGCTCCCACCTCCTTCTGTCCCAGTACCTCCGCAGCTGTAATGTACCGGACCAGGAGGCAACGGGGCAATAGCCCAGGACGGCAGGACTGTCCCAGTTTTCAACCTCTTTCCTCTGAATTTAAGTTGGTAGGAAGCTATGCCCACCGATCCTGAGAACAGGGGTCCGGCCCTCACTAATCAATATCAATCAGTTCTCACTCCATCCGTTACTATGGGAGTCAGAAATTACCAGGATCAGGATCCGGACGTCCTCTGTCCCTCTAGTCTCTGGGGTCGGCACCGCAGCAGCACAGGAAGAATCTGAAGAATCTGCGGGAGACAAGACCAGGGGATTGTGAGGACATTAGTGACTGGCGAGTCCTGATATGGAGACCCCCAACCATCCTCTCTACTTGGTCTAATAGGGGAGGGGTACAGAGGAGTCATGTACTTACCTGGAAGACCTCTGCCCTCCGCTGCTGCATAAAGAGAGAGAATAAATATCAGTAACATCAGTACATGGATAAAGGAGGAATGTAGAGCCCAGGACAACTACCACCATCATCCCCAACCTTAAAGTGCATTAAGACACAATATCTGCCACCACTAGGGGAAGCGCAATGTATATCTGTTTATTATACTCTATGGGGCACATTTATCATAGGCAGCGCTAAGTGCCCCAGAATGTCACGTTCCCCGCATCACCGGCATGCACCAGATTAACAGGAGGCTGTGGCCCCACAATAAGTCCTGGCAGCGCAGCCATGTTCTGCGCCACCAGGTCACTACTAAGCCAGCGCCAGCCCATTCCATGGTTGCAATCCCCAGCTGTTTTTAGGCATAGAAACTGTGATTAATGTGGACCTCAAATAGAAGTGATATATGCAGTGAGCGCCCCCTAGTGTCCTCTACAGGTAGAGAGATAATCAGCTGTTACTCACGTCTTCTTCCTGCTGCCTCCTCTGAGGAACTTCGGGGTCCACCACCTGCGTCTTGGCCTAAAGGAAGAATGAAGAAGATAAATCATAGTGATCAGTCTATAAGTTCTATACATTAAGATTGTCCTGGATCATGTACTGTGGACGCAGAAAGTATGTGCCCCCCCCCATGTGAGCTGCAAAAAGGATCATGTATTCCTCTCTATAGTCCATACTTACTGGGTAGACGGGTCACTGGGCTCGGCCTCCTCCTCCTCCTCTTCGGGTTCATCTCCCTCTTCGCTATAAGACAAAAGACATAAATGAAGTCTCTATTAATACATCAGTATAAATCTAGTCCCATAGTCTCCTCTCTAACTGAATGGGACAAAGGTAATGAAGTTTGTGACCCCCTGTCGCTGTGTCCTCGCCGGGTTATAGACTTACATGGTATCCAGGACAAAAGCTGGAACATACTTCATCCTGCTCATCCTAAAATAGGAAACACATCACTGGTTACTGGTGGCGACAAAGTTACGAACCCCCCCCATGCCCTCATATAACCCCCCCCCCCCCCCTCCGTGCACTTGTATAGCTCTTGTACCCTCCAATAACAATTTACAACAGATGAAGCCCCTGTATTTGTAGTCCTATACAGAATAGAAGTGTCAGGTAATTACCGTATTGGGGCCTCTGATTCCAGGACTCGCCACCACCACCTGTTTGGGGAATGTGATGAGATACATGATATATATATATACAGGTCAGGAGATTCTCACAGACACGATACAAAGTGATAACAGCAGGTAATTCCGTAGACACAACCAATCACATTCCTTATGTACTAGGCCAAGTTTTTGTGATTTTCTGCTGAATGAGACCAAATTTGTCCTATCCCAGGTCCATCAATCACATCACGGCTTGTGCCGATTTTCACTGTCAGGATCTTTTTTTCTTCTAAGCCAAATCTACGCCATGTAGACCCCGGACAAGAGTATTAAGAATTAAGTAGAATTAATCCGCGAATACAGCCATGTGCTGGATATACTAAAGGCCGGACCCTCTAAGTATCTCCAATACAGCGTACGCTGGAGGTGAGGGAGTGTTATTGGTGCATGATGCGCCCAGTCATGATAAATCTCACCAATGACTCGTCTTATGATATAGATCTGTGATCTACTCACTGCAATGTCTCCGCATCCTCGTCCTCCTCCTCTTCATCCTCACTCTCATCCCAGATCTTTCCTTTTGTCGCCATCTTCTTCACCTTCACCTCCACACTCTCTTTCTTGATGTTTCCATTCTCCGCCATCTTCGTCACCTCCTCCTCCATCTCCTCCAACTCCTCGATGTTAAACACCTCCACCAATGTCTCCTCCACCTCCTCTCCGATCTTACTCTCCTCCATCCTCCACAACTCCTCCTCCAACTCCTCCAACTCTCCGATGTTAAACGCCTCCACCACCGTCTCCTCCACCTCTCCGATGTTATTCCTCTCCGCCATCCTCCACAACTCCTCCTCCAGCTCCTCCAACTCCTCGATCTTAAAAACCTCCACCAACGTCTCCTCCATCACCTCGTCGTCCTCCATTCTATAGATAAATAAGGCAGTAAGTCTGGTGGACATACACTATGATCTCTACAGACAAAGATATGACAGATATCAGACACTTGTGGACAAGGGAATAAGAGTCTTATTTACCAAAACTATCATCAACTTGTACTTAAAGCTGCAAACCTATAGCCCAGTATCTACAACTTATACTTTCTCTTCACTATTAGGTAAATAATTCAGCAGCTCCCAATATACGGCTGGCAGCCACTAGAGGGCACTCATTGTATATTGGTTTGGCAATGGCAGCTGTATACAGTGAGCTCCCTCTAGTGGTGGCTGCAGGAAACAGACCAGGCCCAGGCCCCCTCTCGCTATGGGCCCCACAGCAGTGACATCACCGCCTCTACAGTAGATACACCACCGCCTGCTTCATACTTCTATTGGGCCCCATCTATCTATAGAGCTCGTGTATAATGAGAGTTATCACACATTGTATATTTATAGCAAAGATGGACTTACCGCACAAATCACACAATAAACACCAACCAGCACCAACTCTATAAAGCATGAAAAGTAAAGAAATGGTAATTACTAAACATATGATAGGACACAACACGATGATGGACACAACAGGAGACAACATCATCAGTTCACCTTATATTGAACCCACCGAAACCATGAGGCTTCCAATAACCGTGGAGCCAGACTATAATACATCTCCTAATTTTAAAGATAGGCCATAAGTATTTGATTAGTCCTGGGCCATCACAAAGCAGGTGTCCTGTGGTCCCCGCAGCGGTCGGCGCTGTCAGTGTCAGGAAAGTGTATGGGGCTGCAGCGTCCTGAGGAGAGGCCATCAATAGTGACACTAGAAAGTAATGGGAGATCAGCCTGAGGCCTACTACCACTATAGTAACCATAGTAACCACTATGGGGTCCCAGGAGGGACACACAATGCACAGGCCGCCATAGTCACATACAATGATGATCAGGTCCAGGTGCAGGCGGCCCCAGCGCACATTTACTATGGGGCTCAGCCTTTCCCTGGTACAGCCCGGGCCGCCATTACTGTAGTACAAGTGATACTCCCATCAGGGGTCCGGAGCTGAGCCCCCTCTCTCTATCAATGTGACCCAATGGTGTAATATTATCACCCAGAACAGGAGCAGCTCCAGTACTAATAACATCACGGAAGTGTCATCAGGATATTTTATTTCACACCAAAGACTTTAGCGACACATTATTGGGAGTCGGGGGGGATGTGTTATGGGGGCACAGGACCCTCTATATTAATAATGAAATTATTGCGGGGTAATATGAATTATCATTAAGTCTCTATGTATATTCCAATTCATTTATATCATAATTTATACTGGGGGCTCTGTGCAGGTACAAAATCCCCCAATATCCCTCATAATGAATAAAAATACATATTTACATACATACATACAGTATTTCTCCTAATAATATATTTTTTAATATTACAAAAAATTAAGGGGGGGGGGGTCTTAAAGGGGTGTGTACTTATCCTGCTCCAGTTCTTGCATTGCAGCTCTTTTGATCCCCGCAATAAGGGCTCATTCAGATGAGTGTTTGCGACCTATGTGTTTTTTTTTTTATTTTTTTGGCAGTATACTCACCCATTAATTTCTATGGGACTGTTCACATGTCCATTTTTTTACAGATGTGTAGACTGTGAGAAAAAAAATTGCAGCATGCAACTGCGGACCTCCATAGACGTCAATGGATCCGCAGAAAAAAAAAAAAAATGAATGGCTCAGGGATGACACCCGTATACAATCTGTTTTTTCTCAAATGTTACCAGGCAAACAGGACAGGGCAGAGAATAGACAAGAAACCCATCTAATTTTTTTTTGCAGGCTTGAAAAAAAAAAAAACGGATGACATACAGATGTGAAAAAAACATTTTTTGTGAACAAGCAAAGGACCCGCAATGGACACACTTCTGAAATAGCGCCTGGAATAGAAGTGTTGGGGGATCCACTTTGGCCAAACAGTATCATCAGGGGACCACCGTGATGTAGAACAAGTGGGGGTCACTGGGACCCATAAAAACCCCTGGATGAAGCCAGCAAAGTCAGTAGTACCGCAACGCCGGAACCGGAAGCCCACCTTTCTTCCCTCAATAAAATTTGGCACTATGACAATCCCCCCCATACCCAGCCCCCAGGAATATTGCATTAATAATAGTTACAAGGAGACATATCACATTTATATGAGGCCTCATATACAAACAATAAACCACAGATGTTTGTGGCCTGTGATATGTAGACAATGGGGGGGATTTACTAATTGTGGCGCAAGCACGTCTGTCGGCATCGGAGATCCGTCTCCGCAAAGCACAGCCCGATGTATTTAAGTGGGGCAAGGCTGTTAGTAATTAATAGGTAGACGGAACTGATCAGTCGGGCGCCATAAAAATGCCGACATCAATGAGATGTGCGCCCAAATCTTACATGGACTGCGCCTTCATTTTGCTATCTGACCATTGGTCTATTGTGCGCCAAAAATTGCGCCTAAATATTCAGACAAAATACACATAAATGTGGAGGATAATGTGGAAACGCTAGGCCACACCCACTTGCGCCAAAAAAAGACGGATAGTCGGAAACATCTGTTCTTTCTGGCGCAAACTCATTATAAATGAACCGGAACATGAGACCTAAAGCTAAAACCAAGCATAACACATCTACTAAAAAACAACTAGAATCATTCTCAAAAGTGATATGAACCAAAAGGGGTTGTCTGAGCCATAATTCTATCATATACAGGGGCGTAACTGCAGCGGTAGCAGCCCAAGCAGCTTCTATGGGGCGTTTCAAAAACGCATGCCTTTTTTAGCGAACTGATTAAAAACGGTCGAAAAACTGGTTAAAAACGCCACGTGTTCCGCCAGCCTAAGGGTGGTGGCACATGTGGCATTTTGAACCAGTTTTTAAGAAAACGCATCCTATTTTTGACAGCTTTTGTCCGTTTTCGAATTGTCTTGATTAAGATTATTGGGAAAAACTGTCAAAAACGGATGCGTTTTTAAAACAGACTGCTTAAAAACCGCTTCAAAACGCCCCGTATGCCACCACCCTTAGGCTGGTGGCACACATGGAATTTTGAACCCATTTTTCGACCGTTTTTAATGAGTCCGGTAAAAAAAAGCATGCGTTTTTTTTTTAAACGCATCCATTTTTACCAATTAACTTCATTAAAATGGGTCAAAAACGGATGCGTTTTCAAAAAACACATGCTTTTTTTAACGGACTGCTTAAAAAACGGCCCAATAACAGGTTCAAAACACCACGTGTGCCGTCCGCCTTAGGGTGAAGACATACGTGGCGTTTTAAGTCAGTTTTTGGGCCGTTTTTAGTTAGTGCGTTTTCACATCGTTAAAAACGCATGCGATGTGAAAACGCACTAACTAAAAACAGCCTAAAAACGCCACATGTGTCTTCACCCTTAGGCTGGTGCCACACATAGGCTTTGTCTGCGCTTGCAAACCCAAACAAAGTCCCACCCACCGGGGCAGGCCTCGGCGTTTCTATGGAAACGCCTGCGATTGGGAATGAGCCGACAGTGTTTTGCATTAAATTAGCGCAAAACACCGGCGGCTCGTTCCCGATCGCATAGAAACGCCGATGGGATCGGGGCCAAGGCCCGCCCCGGTGGACGCGACTTTGTCTGCGTTTGCACGTGTGGCACCAGCCTAAGGCGGACGGCACACGTAGTGTTTTGAACCCGGTTTACGACTCTTTTTAATCAGTCTGCTAAAAAATGCATGCGTCAAAAAAGCCATGTGTTTTTGAAAAACGCATGCGTTTTTTAAAACACATCCGTTTTTACCAATTAACTTAATTAAAACGGGTCAAAAACGGATGCGTTTTCAAAAAACGCATACTTTTTTTAACTGACTGCTTAAAAACAGCCCAAAAACGGGTTCAAAATGCAACGTGTGCCGCCAATCTAAGGGGGCCCCAGGGACAGATCTGTGTAAGTGTATAAACGTATATCAGTGCATAAATGTGTGTACACAAGTGTATAAATGTGCGAGTATACAAATATATATATTTGGGGGTAGGGAGCCCCATTCAGAAGGCTGCTATGGGTCCCTGCCTCTCTTTGTTACCCAAAGCCCCCCGTTCATATATATGGCTATGGGAGGGAAAGAAAATAATAAAAATCTCCCGTCACCACTGGCCGCTATTTGTATGATAAGACGTCGGCAGCGATGTCACATCCATAGCCGCCTGCTACAGCGTGAAACTCCTCCTGTAGCAGGTGCGTGGCTATAGACGCTGCATCACTGCCAGTCTCTATATACAAACAGTGGCTGAATGGGAGGAAAAAAAACATAATCCCATAAATCCCCTTTAAGGCCCCATGCAGAGGAACATATTGGGGCTGGTGATAGGGGTGCACAGTCTGCGACCACATTACTGCCCCCATAGATGTCTATGGCACCCGGTCCCGGTGCAGTTAGCGCACCTCTCTCACCACAGTGTGACCGCACCGGGCGGTTGGACGGAAAAGTATAGGACATGTTCTATATTTTGCGGTGTTACAGCGCCGGTTGCTCGGCTTTCACTCGGAAGGGGAGGGGGGAGCAGCGCCTCCTCCCTCCTGCTCTATGCTCGCCCCGGGCTACATCCCTCAGCAAGGGGCATTAGAAATGTGACAAAAAATGACATTTTAACCCCCTCCCCTCTCCACTGACAACACACAAAAGGAGATGAGTACACAGCGGACTTACCTCAAACTCCTACAAAAAACCCTCAAAGGCTTGAAAGTTCCGCAGCTACTTATATACCCGAGTGATGTCATAGTGTAGGGGGAGGAGCCGACAGAACATTCCATGACATCACAAGCAGCAGCAGATTGCTGGCTCCTGATTGGTTGATACAGGCAATTAATATGCGTGATGTCATATTGTGTGGGGGAGGAGCCAACAACACCATAACCAATCCAATCCCTTGTAGATGAAATGAATACAATCTGATGAATCTATATGCAGTGTCAGTGCGCTTTCAGGCCACGGTCACACGTACATAACGCGACGCTAGCGCACAGGGGGCAGTCCTCGGCCCGAACACTCATGTGCCCCCTGTGCGCTAGCGCTGCGTTATGAAAGGACGCCTAGCAGTACGTGTGACCGTGGCCTCACACGATGCGTTGCGTTTTTGATGCGTTTTTGACGCTTTCCGAGGGCTTCAGCCTTGATTACATGCTGAGGTTACATTGCGTTTCCACTGCATCTGCTAAAATGCAATGTTACCTCAGCGTGTGATCCGGGCTGAAGCCCTTGGAAAGCGTCAAAAACGCATCAAAAACGCAACGAAACGCATCGTGTGAAAGCGCACTGACACTGCATATAGATTCATTAGATTGTATTTATTGTGTTTGCACTAAATTAACGCAAAACACCGGCGACTCGTTCCCGATCGCGGCGTTTCCGCCCCGGTGGGTTCGGCTTTGCCTGGGTGTGCGTTTTCAAACTAAGACAAGGCGTTGTGTGTGGCACCAGCCTAAGGTTACATTGCGTTTCCACTGCATCTGCTAAAAGGCAATGTAACCTTAGCATGTAATCAAGGCTGAAGCCAGTGGAATGCGTCAAAAACGCAACGCATCGTGTGAATGCGCCCTAAGGGTGATGGCACACGTAGTCTTTTGAACGTGTTTTTGGCCAATTTTTAAGCAGTCCGTCAAAAAACGCATGCGTTTTTGAAAAACCCCTGCGTTTTTTGAAAACGCATCAGTTTTTGACCAGTTTGAATTAAGATAATTGGTCAAACCATGCGTTTTTTGATGGACTGCTTAAAAACGGGCCAAAAAAGAGTTCAAAACGCCACGTGTGCCATCACCCTAAGGCCGGCGACACACGTGGCGTTTTGAACCTGTTTTTGGGCAGTTTTTAGGCAGTCCATTAACTGCATGCTTTTTTTTTTAAACATATTCATTTTTGACCGGTTTTACCAATTATCTTAATTAAAACGGGTCAAAAATGCATGGGTTTTTTAATGGACTGCTTAAAAACGGCCCAAAAACTGGTTCAAAATGCCTTATGTGCCGCCGGCCTAAGGGTGAAGACACACGTGGCGTTTTTAGGCCGTTTTTAGTTAGTGCGTTTTCAGATCGTTAAAAACGCATGCGTTAAAAAACGCATCAGTTTTATTAAAACGCATTCGTTTTTGTCCGTTTTTAATTGCGCAAATTTGAAAAAACGGACAAAAACGCATGAGTTTTTAACGATCTGAAAACGCACTAACTAAAAACGGCCTAAAAACGCCACATGTGTCTTCACCCTTAGAGTTTTTCCGATCCTGGGTGTTTAACCCCTTATACGCCGCGGTCAAGCATGACTGCCGCGTGAAAGTGTCCACACTGTGGATCGGACCCCCCCCCCCGGTGTGCTTACCGGGGGATCCGATCCCTCCTGCCTCAGCCCCAGGTTCCGACGAGTGACCCGAGGCTGCTGGCTCCTCTCTGTGCCGGGTTCCGCCTCCTGGCAGGACCGGCTGTATGTAACTGAGCATGCGCAGTACACTACAATACAAGTGTATTGCAGTGTAAGGGCTTGAACAAGCGTTCGGATGATCGCTTGTTCAAGCCAAGAAGTAGAAAATGTAAAAAAGTAAAAAAAAAAAAGATTTAGTCATTTTATAATAATAATTAAATAAATAAATAAAATAAAAGTCCCATAATCTCCCCAGTTACACATAAAATGCAAATAAAGTATATAAAACACAAAAACACGTACATATTTGGTATCACCGCGTCCGTATCAATCTGTACAATAAATCTAAATCAATCTTGAACCCGCTCGGAGAACGACGTAAAAATAAAACTCGAAAAACTTCCCCTAATATACAATTTTTCATCAAACACCATCACTAAAAATGTTGTAAAAAGTGATGAAAAAAAGTCACATTCCCTAATATGATACGACTGAAAAGAACAACTCTTTTTGCAAAAAATAAGCCCTCAACCAGATCTGACAACAGAAAAATACAGAAGTTATGGCCCTGAAAAGTTGTCAATAGTAAAAACAATGCGATTTTCTCCAATATTGGTTTTGCTCAGGAAAATTGAGCAAAAATAAGAAAAACTATATAAATGAGGAATCACCGCAAAGAGAATAAAGATAAAATATTATTTTTACATTACGGTGAGCGGGGATGCTAAAAATCCAAAATAAAAATTGATGATTTGGTTTGTGTCCCCCTTGAAATAGTTAATAAAATCTCATGAATAAGCTTTAGACCCCCTAAATGAATTATCTATACATTGGGGGACATTTACTATGGTGTTTCCACCAGTTTTGTGGTGCTCTCACCACATCTTCTGCTCTCCTACCTATTTATTAGCTGGCGGCGCCAGAAAAAATGCCTTTTTCCGGCTGCTCCGACTCTTCTCCGAAAAAGGGGCGTGGCTTTGGCGGAGTGGAAACTCAGACACAATTAATATGTGTCGCAGACCTTTTTGGGCGCTGTAAACTGGCAAAAAGTAGACCAAAAGAAAACTGGTCTAGCAGGGACTGTTGGACACATTTCTGGTGCTCGGGACAGATTTTGGTCGCAGGGACAGAAAATGGTCTCGGGGACAGAAAATGGGCTTGGGGACAGAAATGTCTCTGCACAGCTCCACAATATTAAATGTGTATCTTCTTTCCCAGAGCTGGTCGGTAACAAAGCCAATGCAGACACCGACACTTTAAGTAAATGTCCCCCAATGTATCTCATCCCGTACATAATGAGCCTCTTATGTTTGCATTACCAAAAAAATTAAAAATGTATAGGTCGTACAATGTGACAATACAAATCTGCTGTGAATGGCGCCTCCATCCCATACAGCAGGACACCACCACATATGGGGTATCAGTACACTCGGGAGGAATTGGGCATCAAGCGTTGCAGAGCGTTTCATCATTTAATTTATTCTGAAACTGTCAGTTTTGGCCTAAACGAATGCATTTTCCAAAAAAAATTCTATAGCTTCTAAATCGCAGGTCCATATTGTTTTAACCCATGTGAAACACTTAAAGGGTTAATAGACTAATAGAAGTTGTTTTACATACGTTGAGGGGTGAAGTTTCTATAGTGGGGTAATTTATGGGGTTTTACTATTACTTAGGCCTCTCAAAGTCACTTGGAAGCGGAGTTGTCCCTTAAAATGTGAGTTTTGTCAATTTTCATGAAAATGAGAAAAATCGCATCTAAAGTTCTGCGCCTCATAACATCCTTAAAAAATGACCGGAAGCATAAAATATCATCCCAACATAAAGCAGATATTCTGTAAATGTTAATTATCAAACTTTTTGGGTAGTTTTACTTCCTGTCTGGAAAGCAGAACATTTCAAACTTGGAAAATGAAGAATTTTTTGCCAAATTTTCACATTTTTTGAGGACAAAACGCAAAACTTATCACTTAAATTTTGTAACTAACATGAAGTACAATGTGTCACGAGAAAACAGTCTCAAAATCACCAGGATATGTTAAAGCGTTCCGAAGTTATAACCAATTATCGTGAGTCAGGGCAGATTTGAAAAATCGAGCCTGGTCATTGAGCTGAAAACTGGTGTCGGTGATAAGGGGTTAAAGTTGTGACTATTTTTTTTAGTGTTTATTATCTATTTCTGTATCAACTTCATTCTTGGTTGGCAGAGTGGTTGGCAAGATGTCCGCCGCTCTTCACGTCCCAGGCCCGTTCTCGCGAGACTTGGAGGCGTCATACCCCTCCCAGAATCCTCTGCCAGCCCTCTTCCTGCGCGGCCTGAGGTGAGTGAGACATGGCTGCCGGGACCGGGTGCGGGGCTCGCGGGATAATCCTGGTTATATCTCCGCCATCCTGGCCCGGGGTGCGGCGGGATGGTGCCGGGGATTATCAGGGACATGTCCGGGTGCGGGATGGAGCTGTATGAGAGAAGGCTGGGTGAGGAGGGCTCTGCGGGGAGAGGCCTCAGGAGAAGCCGGGGATGCGGCCTGTGGCTTGTGATTTCCGGCCCTCAGCCTGCATAGTGTGCGCCGCACTACAACTCCCAGCGGGCTGAGCTGCTAGGCCCCAGAGACTGTGGAGCTGCTGGGGGTAGTGCTGGCAGTGCCAGGCTGAGGTGGCAACTTGTATTGGTGGATAGTATAGACTTGTGTACTGGGCTGGCACTGGTACCACAAGGCCTGGGCACCCCCTGATATGTTGTCATGTGACATGTGGTGCCCAGGGTCTCGTCCATGGCATTTCTGACCTGCTGAAGACTTGGCTCCCACTTTCTGGTGCCCCCATGTTACCCTCCTGATGGGATTGGGTGATGTGCCATAGCTGGTGGGTGATGTGGCAGTGCCCGGACAGTGTGCCTGGGGATGGTACAAGGACTGGACACCCGTTATGTTGTGGGGTGTAACTTGTGTCTTGATGTGGTGCCCACAATATAATCTGCTGTTATGCACAAGCTTGGATTACTCTGCGAATGTTTTGGACGGCTCCGGTGCGCCCTCCCGTATTGACATGTGCTGCCTCTGTTAGTACAACTTTGCCCTAACCCATGTTGTTGCACTTCTAGTACAAGTGTGTTGCCTTGTAGCTGCATGTATGGGTAGGTACACTGGTGGCTGTGGTACTGCCAGGAGCGGTGGCGGCCTCATAGTTACTGTGGAGTAGGGTGATTGGTACTGGCGCTCTGCACAAGCCCGTGTTATGTGCTGGTCGATGTGGCGCTGCATGGAGGGGGTGGCTGCCATGTAATATATGGGTTTTGGTAGGTTGCAGACTACCATGGCAGAATGACTGGTTACCCACAAGCTCCTGTTACCGCTGCAGTGCCCATTGTTTCAGAAGCAACCTGCCCACCTGTTACTTGGAATATATATCATGTACCCAGAGTATCTGTGGGCACCTATATGATTGGCTTGTTGATGGATGCCCCAGCAATAGAATATTTAGGAGAGTGACGCCTCTGTCTATGGTGCAGGGTTCTGTAGCTGCGCTGATGACCACTTAGGACACCTTTGGATACAAAGATGAAAACACTCTAAGATCTGAGCAGCTATGATACCCCCCACAACTGTGTACACGTATCTATACTCAGTGTATCTAACTCTGCGTCTTCTTCCCTCCAGGTAACCTCTGAAAATGGTCCGCTACTCACTTGACCCCGAAAACCCCACAAAGTGTAAGTGATCTCTCATTCTGCTGCTTATGTGTCATTGCCCTGCTCATGCTGGGAGTGGTAGTTGCTTTCATATGTTGGAGTAAGTAATAACTTTGTGTTTTCCCTGCAGCATGCAAGGCCCGGGGGTCCAACCTGCGAGTGCACTTCAAGGTAAGCGCAGGACGTCTTATGTTCTATGTGCAGAGACCTCGCTGCGGTGATGTTTTTCTTAGGACACCTTTGGAATAACCATGAAAAGTATAAGAATTCTGAGCAGCAAATGTCTATATTGGAGAGGTCCAGATTAACCAGACAATTATAGGACAAAATGTAGTTGCATTATTGGACCTTTCATTTAAAGGGACGGGGAGACGCCTGAACCAAGCACTGATTAGTATGGTGCCAGGATCACGGAGCTGGAAGCCTTTGACTTGGTGTCTCTGTAGCCACCGCACACATTGAAAGTGAACAGGAGCTGTGGCTACAGGGACCAAGAGCAAATGGCTTCCAGCCTTGTTTCCATTATGCTCTGTCCTCTATCATCAACGATGGCCTATTCTGCAATTAGTAGTTTCTGGCCAACCCCTTTAACCATTTTGCCAAACATTCCACTCACAACTTGGAACTAACCATTTGAGTTCCATGTCTGAATGTCGTTGTTGGATTGACTGTAGTAACTTTTTCCTTCTTCCACAGAACACTCGTGAGACTGCTCAGGCTATTAAGGGCATGCACATCCGCAAGGCCACCAAATACCTGAAAGACGTCACTCTGAAGAAGCAGTGTGTCCCCTTCCGTCGTTACAATGGAGGTGTTGGCCGTTGTGCCCAGGTCAGTATGATGCTGGTATTGTAGGTGGTGGATTGTGATCAAGGGATATCAGAGTTGCAGTGATGACAATCTTAGGACACCTTTGGAATAACAATGAAAACAACCATGTTCTGAGCAACTCATGAAATCTGTGGTGATGCATTTGCTAGGGTTACTTCCTTCTGTGATTTACAGGGCATCTTGACGTATTGGGTAACAGCCTTGGAGAGGTGTCTAATCATAAGCTTTGTGCTAGCAGCAGCAGATTGATAGAATTGTGTTCAAGGATTGTAGATTTTCCAAGCCTTGGGATATGTCCTCACACTGCTGTGCTCCTGGCTTATTGCATTGCGCTGCTCCACAGTCCCGCCCTCTGTGTAAAAGTTGTATCCGGCTTATTCTATAGCCCCCTGGCAGTGTAGCGTGGTGGCTGTGAAGTAGTTTAATGTACAGAACTAAAGACAGTGTAAGGAAGGAATCTTCATATTGTGCAGATTCCAATATCTGGATTTTTCAAATACATTTTCATCTTTCCTGCAGGCTAAACAGTGGGACTGGACACAGGGACGTTGGCCCAAGAAAAGTGCAGAATTTCTCTTGCACATGCTGAAGAACGCAGAGAGCAATGCAGAACTCAAGGTGAGCAATCTGTCCTGCTTGTGGACAAATTTTGATTTAGTATTTCAAAAACAGGTAAAAATACAATCCCGCACATAATGAACAATGGAATGTACAGAATTTTAAGTTGTGAATGTACTCACCCGGGTGAACATGCGCCCGAAGTATAGGGCATGTCCCATACCTTGTCGAGCAAAGTCATGGTGCCGTGAGCTCATCGCACTGTGACCAGGTGCAATAGACGTTGAGGTCTTATCCAGCCACATTACAGTTCTCTATCCACTGGATCACAAAAACGGGTTCATGGTACCCCAACATGTGTGCTGGTGCTTCATTCCTATCTATGAATGTAGCCCTGAAGTAGATTCTTCCAAAATTCTGCATTGCGGGAGCTGGACCATGTGTGTACAAATACTGTGGGCAATGATGACAATCTTAGGACACCTTTGGAATTAAACATGAAAAGAATTGAATGTTTCTGAGCCCAGTCTTCATATTTTTGCTTTTCCCTGTGTGTGCACTGTAGATGTCTATTTAACCCTCAGTATATGTTTTCCATTGCTCCTCAGGGGTTGGATGTTGATTCTTTGGTCATCGAGCACATTCAGGTGAACAAGGCCCCCAAGATGCGCAGGCGAACCTACCGCGCTCATGGTCGTATCAACCCTTACATGAGCTCCCCCTGTCACATTGAGATGATTTTGACCGAAAAGGAGCAGATCGTCCCCAAACCAGAGGAGGAAGTGGCTCAAAAGAAAAAGGTGACTTTGGGATTCTTGGCAGCATTGATGATTTTATTTGATGGCTCCCCCCATCACGTATTGCAGGTTGTGTGGTGGTTGCCACCTGGACTATTTCTAGTGGAGTTGCAATGATGACAAACTTAGGACACCTTTGTATTAACCATGAAAACAACCATGTTCTGAGCAATTCCAGGAAATATTCTGTGGCTATTCTACTTGATCTACAGATCACTGGGAAATGGGAGTGACTTCTCAAGAATATAAGAAAATTATTTCATAATTATGCTAGTGAGATTTTGTGCACTGGGGTGGGAGGGGTGAAACCTCCTGTGCACCAGTCAAGCTCTTCCCAATAACCGATGCACAGGCCCAGCCCTCCAGTGCACAGTGTTTCACTTACATAAACATTAAAAACTTGCAGTTTTTTTTTGGTGAAATCCTCCTGGGGAACACGAATGGTAACACTGTTGAGCACTTTACATGCACTTTGCTATAGGATGGTTCATGAACTGGTAAACTCGTTTTGCGTGCTTTCTGGGAACAAGTCCTTTAATGAACATCTACCACCAGGATGAAGGATTGTAAGCTAAACACATACTGGTGTGTGCCTCCGCTTTTAGCGTCTTATGCCCTTGTTTTTATGAAATAAGGCTTTAGAAATTATGCAAATAAGCCTCAGGTGCTTTGGGCTCATTTAGCATCTCTGGAGTCTGAAGCCCCTCAGGCTCATTAGCATAATCCTGCCAGAGGAGCTGCATGCCTGCATCTGTGTTTAGTTTGCAGCCCTTGGTCCTGATGTGATTTACTCACATTGTAAGCTTCCCTGAATGTCTGACCCGAACACATAGACCGGAACTGCAATGCTGAGTTTAGTTCTAGTCTAAGGGTTTGGGCAGTAGATTCAGGCAAGCTTAGACTGCAAGTAAATCACATCAGACTCTATTATGGGCAATAGGCCTAAATGAACACTCCAGTCAAAGCGAATTCAATGACTACATGGTGCAGGACCCAAAGGGAGGAGAAGGACTTGTTTTCTTAAATTTTACCAAGGTTCTAGGAATAGTCCTGCTCCTCCCCCTCAGTCCTTGCACAAGGTATAATTCAGTGAATCCGTTGTTTTCCTTTAACCTAACAAGTTACTTTTAGTTCCTTATAGAGGATAATTTTGCAATCTTTATTAGTACTCTCAATTGGTCTCATGATATCAACATGATCATGGGCTTCTTCACTTGATATTTGTGGCAGTACAGTTGGAAAATATTATACATTGTTGCTGTAGGATACCATATTATCTGTTATTTGATGTAAATCCTTTTTGTTTTGCAGATATCTCAAAAGAAGCTGAAGAAGCAGAAGCTCATGGCTCGGGAGTAAAACTGAACTGTACAGAAATAAACCGCGTCCTTCTAAATTCTGCTTCCATGTATTTTATCAATAATGCCAACTTAACACTAGGGTTCTTGGGGAGGGAACGTTACTATTATCTCCATTCAGCCTTTCTTTAATGCTTCCATGTTTGTTTTTAAGCCTAGAGGCATATGTTGAACACATTTTTACGTTGATTATTTTTGTAAGGGTTGCATCGTGCTACAAAATTACCATAGTTTATCAACCCAAAATCTTCATTTTGTTAAAAATTGTGATCTTGAACAACCTGTAGAAAGTAAATGTTCAGCAGGTCCCAGCAGTTACCAATCAGTAGGGAGTGCACAGGCCTTTGCTGTGAATTACTTCGGCACCGGCCACAGGACTAGTCTCTCACACGGCTCTGCTGGGATCTGCTCCACTCTTCTTCCAGGCTCCTGCAGTTCTGTGACTGTTGGTTTGGCCATAACTTTGTCACCAAGTATTTTCCACAGGTTTTCCACTTGGGTTTAGATCAGGACACTGGGCTGTGCCCATTTCATAGTTTCAATTGTCCTGTATTATTGCTGGCTGAGTGATGGAACAACGTGTTTTTGAAGATTATGATATGCATTCACTGTCATGTAGCTCTGAGAGGTCCAGCTCCTGCTGCAGAAAACATTCCTCAAACTATGACACTTCCTCCACCACCTTTCACTGATGCAGACTTGACTATGTGCAGTTTTCTTCACTAATGTTCAGAGTGGGCCAGATTATAGAATACAAGTGCATAGTCTTCAATAATCTGGTGCTCTGTTTAGAGTGTTCTACATTTGTTGAGCCATAATAATGGGCTGCATGGTCCAATTCTGCATCAGAACACTGCTTTATGTGCAGAATTTATAAAAACATGTGCAAGCAGTTTGCATGTTCTCTTCAGTGCAAAGTCGGAAAGCAAACTGGAGCAAACGCCTTAATATTCACACAGGACTATACAACAACCGTCATTTAAGAAATTGCTCTAATTTTGATTTCCAGGGTCGTCTTGCGTGGTCTGCTGCTGACCTGGTTGAGCATGTGTCCTACTGCTCCATTCAATACTATAGGAGTGTTGGAAATTGCAGAGCACAGCGCTTGGGTATTGGGCGACTTTGTGCAGGAATTTCAGACATTCCCATAATAATGAATGGAGTGACAGGGTTTAGGCTCACCCTGCCACTACATTCAATTAGGGAGAGTGGGATGATGGAAGCAATTGGAACCCCATCTAACCAATTCTCCTCTGTACTGTGAATAGGGGATAATAATGAAACATTGTACAACTCCTTTAACCACTTCATGAGTGATGGTCATTAGTGCCTGAATGGCCAGGTCAATTTTTGACATTCTGCTATGTGGTTCTTCAACTTTACAAATTACTTTTTTTTTTTAGGAAAAATTGTTGTGAGACTTTAACTTGATAGAATAGGTTTTTTGGGGGTATTTTTTTCCAATTTTTTTTTTTTTTTTAAAGTAGTAACTTTTACCAAAATGTTAGAAATATATATACAGTGTTTTATTTCCAAGGTTCAGCTACAGATTCTGAGAATTTGCATAGTCCCTCAACTCTTGTATGTTCTTGCAATTATGCCTGTGAATCTGCAGCACAGAGGGTCTCTGGTAACACCCCCAGGAGCCCTTCATGCACATAATTTTTAATACTTGATTTTAGAAGAAAGGAGGCCACAGATAACAAGATTACCACCGTCACGGTGCCTGGATCTAAGACTAAGTGTCCCTGGTTTATCAGGATGGATTTTCATGGTAGATTTCCTTTAGGCTGTGGTCACACGTTCCGCTAGCGTCGCATTATGAGTACAACGCTAGCAGAACATGACCACAGCCTTAAGGGAAAGTATTGTACGTGGGGATAGCCCTTTCAGGGCTATTCCTCATGTCTCCTGTAACTTGATAATTTTAATTGCCCTAATATGCAAAATTTCTTAAGAGGCTACTGGGGTGTGGAGTAGTCGGTGCTGTGGCTACTCCATGCCACAGTAGCCTCTATGATCCTCTTACCGGCATATCCTCCTTGTCCGTGAAGCCGTCATTCTGCGCATGCACAGAACTCCTGCTTAGCGGACAAGGGCTCATGGAGTAGCCACTTTTGGAAATTTGAACATTCCCACGATAAGTTTTAAATAGATACAGGGGCACTGAGGATTAGCCCTTTAAAAGGGCTATCCTAACGTACAATAGGGGCACCTACAACCCCATCTACCTTAATAGGTTGAGCTGTGGTGATAGGTTTCCTTAAACTGCATATATATTTTGCCGCAGATCATCTTGTAAAGCAGTGATGGCGAACCTTTTAGAGACAGCGTGCCCAAGCTACTACTAAAATCCACTTATTTACCGTGAAGTGCCAACATGGAATTTTAAGCAGTAACTTATTGCTACCTGTTTTTCCACATATTTCAATTGCATCAGTCCCTATGGCCACCAATACAGTTGAAAGAAGGAGGGAAAATTTAGACTATCATTGTAGCTTCTCTCCAGAGGAAGAATGAAGGCTCCAGCAGGAGGACCTCCAAAGATAATGCAGCCCCTTCCACACCTTCTCACTTTTCCCGCAGCTCCAAACAGCCAATGGAGTGTTGCTTTAAAATAGTGCTGAGAGCAATTAAGTACCTGGGACTAAGGGAAGATTTGGTAAATTTGGTCCTATTTGGTGAACTCTGTCCTGGGGTGAGACTCTGAGTGCCCACAGAAATGGCTCTGAGTGCCACAAGTTTGCCACCACTGTTGTAAAGGGACATTCCAGTGTAAGCTGATGTATACATGTGTTACAATATTCTTTCTGTATCTCTTCCTGCTGAGTTGAAGTAAATCTCCAATCAAAATCCATCCAGATAAAGCAGAGGCACTAAGGCCCCTTCCACACTAGCGAGTGTGATGCGATGAACTCGCATCACACTCGCAACGCAAGCTGCCGGGACCGCACGGCCCGAACGCTGCACCGCGGGAGTGAACTCAGCATGTCAGTTCACTCCCGCGGTGCAGGGTTCGGGCCGTGCGTTCCCGGCAGCTTGCGTTGCGAGTGTGATGCAAGTTCATCGCATCACACTCGCTAGTGTGGAAGGGGCCTAACTCATAGATCCAGGCACCGGGGCCTGTTCTTGTATTTTTTTATCCATGGCCTCCTTCCTTCTAAAATTGATCTTTAAAATTATGCTAATGAGCCTGAAAGCTCAGTCTGTGTTCACATGTTGCTTCTTTTGTGTTTTAAACACAATCCAAAGGTAAAAAACGGATCAAATATTGAGGTATCATTGCGCTTTCATAGAGTTTATCGAGCGTGAGATTGAGAATAGGTTTCCTTTAAAGGACGTCCATCACCAGATTTAGGGTTGTAAACCAAGCACACTGACATACTGATGTGTGTGCCCCCCTCTTGCAGGATCTTTTAGCTTCTTATGCCCTGGTTTTTACAAAAAAGCTTTTAAAATTAAGCAAATGAGCCTGAGGGGCTCCATAGGCATTAATGGAGCCTCTCAGGCTCATTTGCATAATTTTAAAAGCCCCCTTTTTTTTCTTAAAAAGGACATAAGAAGAGCGTATCCTATCAGAGGGGAGCACACCTCAGTATCTCAGTGCTTGGTTTACAATCCTTCACCCTGGTGGTAGATTTAAACATCTCTGCTTGCTGTCATCCATCAGTAACTTGGATATGGGCGCAGGTGCATGGCCCTATGAGCTCATCCCCTTCTGTGATCATTACATGTCTAGGACATAGGGCACAATTAAAGTTCCTATTCCTTGACAGCAAGCAGGGATATTTAAAAAAAAAAAAAAAAAAACAACAGAGAAAGCTTTACAGAGAGTAATTGTCTGACCTCGATCTACAGCATTAGTATTCTGAAAGTGGGGGATCCCTTTAAATATTGCACTAAAATGTGACTATATATTGTATCATTATATACGTTATGGCCCACTGTCTACTACATGTATCTGCAGCTCTTGTGAACCTACAACTCCCAGTATACCCTGGCAATGCTGAGGGGAGTAGTCTATCCGCTGCTGCTTTATTATAAAGCCTCAGTCACTGATTTTACGATCTTCACCATCCACGTGACGTCATCAGGCTGAAGTGACAAGCGGCTGCAGTACCCCCATCACGCCGCTAGGGGAGCCAGCGGAAGAGGCTGACTGCGCAGAACTCCAGACTCGCTGACGTCACTGGCGGATGCGGAAGTGGCTGTGACTTCCGGTGTGAGGAGATCAGCTGTTGCGGAGCGTCTGGGGGTGAGGGAGTCCGGTAACAGGGTAACCTGGGATGTTACTGGGAGCAGGAAGATAGAAGTGGAGAGGTTATACCAGATATGGGGTACAGGGCAACAAATCTGATCTCTTTGGGGTACAAAATGTTCTCACAGACCATAAGGAGCCATAGCCCATCACAGATGAGCCTACTGGGGGTATGGACTGCTGTGCCCAACATAATGGGGCATTGTGCGAGGGGGCCCGGGCGGCCGCAGCTGTCCATATGGGGAACATAGTGTCATAGCTGGTATTATTAGGGCACCTGTCACCATAGAGGACAATATGGTGACATAGATCGCCTCACGTGTATGTACTCAGGATATTACTGACCCTATTAAGACATTTAAATTTGGCTGCAAGGAAAAACAAGACATGTACATTATAAATGGCCCTATACGTAAGCAGTAATAGTTAAAGGACATCTACCACTATGCGGAAAGACTATGCAAATGAGCCTAAGGGGCTCCAGGATCCATAGGTGTTCATTTACATATAGTCCTTCTTCCTGGTGGTAGAGGCCCTTTAAAGGGAACCTGTCACCAGGAGACCCATTTTTAGCACTCCCCCAGTCCCCACAGAGCATAGTACATACACTGCCAAAGTGTTTTTGTACTAAAAATTGGTTTTACAGAAAAAAAGATATGTTATATTGTACCTTTCATTAGCATCTGCTGTGTGACTAGGCAGTTGCCAAATGGGAGGGGCTGGAAAGGAGCAGTTCCCCCCCACCCTTGGGGAACAGCTACTCTGTGTGAGGAGTTATTCATATATTAGAAAAGGTCACATGTTTCCCAAGGGCGGGGGGGACTGCTTCTTTCCAGCCCCTCCCATTAGGCAACTGCCTAGTCGCACAGCAGATGCTAATGAAAGGTACAATATAACAGATCTTTTTTTCTGTAAAACCAATTTTTTATACAAAAACACTTTGGCAGTGTGTGTACTATGCTCTGTGGGGACTGGGGGAGTGCTAAAAATGGCTCTCCTGGTGACAGGTTCCCTTTATGTGTGGGCACTAATTTGGATTTCGCTATATTAATAGTGTATATCAGGTGTGGGAGGAAACCGGTGGACCCAGAGGAAACCCACGCAAACACGGAGAGAACATACAAACTCTTTAAAGATGTACCAAGGTCAACATCTGCAAAGAGTTTGTATGTTCTGTTTGTGTTTGCGTGGGTTTCCTCACACACCCCAAAACACACTGGTAGGTGATTAGATTGTGAGCCCCGTGGGGACAGGGACTGATTTGACAAAATCTCTGTGCAGCGCTGCGTAATCTGTGTGCACTATTTAAATAAAGTAATCATGATTATTATTAGGTACCTGTCATAGATTGACATATGGTAATGTGATAGAATCTTTGGATGTTTTGAGCTTGTGGAAGTTTAGAATGGTTTAGGCTCTTAAGATTCAAAGGTCGCAGTAAGCTCAGGACCTCCAGACCAGTGTACAGAATGCCAGAATGTAGAAGATGGATATATATTAACAATACATTATACAATGGTGTGCAGAATTTTGTAAGAAGACTAGGGATTAGACCAACTGGATTTTCTAGGTTCTTAGCATTAGGTAAACATCTCCAGCTCCACATAGGTATAATTCTATTATTTGTACCATCTGGACAGCCATGTAAATCAAAACTATGTGGAAAAGAAAATTTGTGAATATCTGAAGGTTAAAGATGTTGTTTCTATGGAATAAGAATGTTACAGATAGGAGGATAAAGGACATAGATGTGTATGAGAAGTTCTGGCATTATAGAGGATATGTGGCATGATAATATATGAAGGGCTATATACTGACTAAGAAGTAGACAAGTATATAGCATTATAGGCTGGGTACGGGTGAGAAAGTTGTGTCTAGACATAGTCGACACAATAGAGGAGTATATAGAAATTCAGTATGAAAGACTATAGAAATTTGCACGATCCTACAGTTGGGAATTATGGTGCTGAGATTATGGTGCAGCAGATGAGTATTTGGTGAGCACAGAAGATTGGGTATGTAGGCAAACCTGATCCCTATGGTGTTATTGGTCAATATATTTAGTTTTTCTATATGCGCCATTGCAGAAACAAAACTGTGTATCCATGTAGTCTCCAGTGCCTACTATGCCTAATTGTTGTGTAATAATCAGTAATTTCTCTCTGTTTTTGCCCCTAGAATCACTCATCATGGTGTGCATCCCCTGCATCGTCATTCCCGTTCTCCTATGGGTCTACAAGAAATTTTTGGAACCTATTGTCTATCCCTTCATCTCACCTTTAATTAACCGATTCTGGCCAAAGAAAGCGGTGCAGAGCGACCCAGCCTCAGGGAGCAAAGGGAAACTAGAAAGCAACGACTGTACAAAGGTGGGGATGTAAAGAATATGTATATACAGACATGGCATTAAATATATGTGTTTAAAGTTGACGGTTGGGTACCCCAACATTTTTATGACCAGGGACCAGCTGCACACCATATTATTTTTTCCAGGGACTGGTCAGGGTTAAAAACACCCCTTTCCCCACAATGGTTCCAATAACATTAACCCCTTAAGGACGCAGCCATTTTGTAGCTTAAGGCTCAGCCCGATTTTTTGGATTCTGACTTGCGTCTCTTTATACGGTTATAACTTTTGAACACTGTTACTTATCAAAGCGATTCTGAGATTGTTTTTTCCCCACATGTTGTACTTCATTTTAGTGGTAAATTTTGGCTGATAAGTTTTGCATTTATTTACAAAAAAAAGAAAATATGATAAATTTTTGGAAAAATTTGCCATTTTCGAAATTCAAAATCATTGCGTTTTCAGGCAGATCGATTTACCACCTAAATAAGTTGCTGAATAACATTTCCCATTTGTCTACTTTACATTTTCATAATTTCTGAAATGTCTGGATAATTTATTTTGATGTCACGCGGCTTGCAAATAGAATATCGCTTTTCCGGATTTTCAGAATTGACTATTTTGGGGATAAATACAGTTTGGAATGAAATTTTACATATTTAGCATCAAAACCCCCTATATAACCAACCCATTTTCAAATCTGCACCCCTCAAGCTATCAGAAACAGCTTTTACGAAGATTGTTAACCCCTTGAGATCTTCATAGTAATTGAATCAAAATGGAGGTGAAATTTAGAATGGTCATATTGTTCCCTTATACGTTCATTTAGCCCTAAAATTTACACATTTCCAAAAGATAAAAAGAGAAAACCCACCATACAATTTGTTCTGCAATTTCTCCTGAGTACAAAGACCCCCCACATGTGGCTGTGACTTGTGTTATGGGGGCACAGCGAGGTGCAGAAGGGAAGGAGGGCGCTGCAGCTGCCAGGATTTTAGTTTCCTCATTGGCCCCTTTTGAAGGCTATAAAATTTTCGCTTTTTCGTTATTGGGGCCATGTGACGGCATTTTTTTTGCGGGATGAGATGCTTTTTCCAATGTTACCATTTTGGGGTTTGTATCACCTATTGTTGAAAATTTAGGAACGTTTTTTGAGGACAGGAGTAGAAAAGCATCAATTCTGTACTGGATTTTTTACTTCTTTTTTTTTTGGTGTTCACCGTATAGCCTAATAATAATGTTATCTTTATTCTATGGGTTGATACGATTACGGGGATACCAAACATGAATATATTTTCTTACGTTTTACTAAATTTGTCAAACAAAACCCTAATGTGGGGAAAAATCTATCATTTATGTATTGCCGTCTTCCAAGTGGCATAACGTTGTTACTTTTTTGGCTACGGAGCTGGTTGATGGCTTGTTTTTTGCGGGACATGTTGTACATTGCACCAGTATCATGTCGCAGTACATATGGTTTTTTGATCACATTTTATAGCATTTTTTGTGGGATTGAAAAGGTAAAAATCATAATTTTTGGAGGGTTTATAACAGTTTTTTTTTACGGCGTTTATCGTGCGGGTTCAATAATGATTTACTTTTATTCTACGGGTTGTTACGGACGCGGTGATACTATATATGTGGGGTTTGTGTTATGATTTAGACTTTTTTTTGAGTTATATGTCTCTTTATATGTTTTGGGGGTTTGGGGCATTTTTAGTGATTTATGACTTTATTTTTTTATTGAATAACATTTTTTTTTTTACTTTTTCACTTTTATACCATGGGACATGAAGAAGCAATCATCTGATTGCTTCTTCATGATAATATTCTGCAATACTCATGTATTGCAGAGTATTATCAGTGTCAGCCTATGCACTTGCATAGGCTGGCACTGTGCCAGTAAGATGACGTCACAGACGCCATCTTACTGGCAATTCTTGCAGGTAACTCTGGGGTCCAGATCGGACCCCAGAGTTACTATAGCAACGATCGGCGCACCCCGAAAACGGTTCGGGGGGGCCGATCGTGGGGGAAAGATCCCCCAGATACATGTTAGATGCCGCGGTCGCGCTGACCGCGGCATTTAACGGGTTAAGCACCCGCGATCGGAGACAACTCCGATCGCGGGTGTTACACTGGGGTGCCGGCTATCAGTCACAGCCGGCACCCCGTCTTTCCCGATGCCGGTTCGGCTCAGATCTTGAGCTGAACCGGCATCAGCTCAGCGTCCGATATATCGGACGCTGAGCGCTAAGTCACTGCGCTCAGCGTCCGATATATCGGACGCTGAGCGTTAAGAGGTTAAATTGTGTTTCCTGCCCTGCCGAAAATAGTGCTATCTAAAATAAGGGCAACTTAAACGCCCTCTTCATGAACCCTACCCTTCTTTTCATTGTTCTATGAAAAATTTTCAAAATATGATACTTACCTTTGTCTGTTTCCCGAGACCTGTCCCTTCTCCACCGCAACTCATCTCTCTAAAAAATGCAGAGGTCTCCAGCTGTGTGGTCAGAGCCCGGACCAGGTGACACGATCTTGGGCTGTGATCTGGCGATTGGGGACTGCTGGTCTAAGCTGCAGATAGCTGCGATAATAACTGTCTTTTCTAAAATTATATCCAACAGGCCTTATCTACATTAAAGGAAACCTGTCACCAGGGACCTAATTTTCACCAAAGAGAGGTTCCAGAAGCCCATTACACCTGTATTGCACATCTGCCTTTCTGCCTTTTCTGAGCATTTGCATTGCAATATAATTGTATGTAATAATCCTGGGGTAGTCACAGGGGTTGGGCTTTGGTTTGGATGGATTTAAAAAAAATAACATGTGCCTTGTCTGTTTTACTCACTCCTCAGAGCTTGGCCCCCACCTTTGTGCTCCTGTACAGCTCCTCCTCCTGCTCCTTCTTAGAGGTCACAGCCTGGTGAAATGACATCAGTGGGGATGGGACAGAGCTGTACAGGAGCACAAAGATGGAGGCTGCCTGCAGCTCAGACAAGTCACATGTTGTTTTTTGAAATGCATCTAAACCAAAGCCCAACCCCTGTGACTACCTCAGGATTTTGTCAGGATGCAATTACTTAGAAAAGGCAGAGAGGCAGATGTGCACTACAGGTGTCATGGGCTTTTACAATCTGTCTTTAGTGAAAATGAGGTCCATGGTGACAGGTTCCCTTTAAGGCTTCTTTCTTGGGTGCCTGTGCATGGCATGGCTGGGTGCCACCTGTATGACATAAGGATACTAAGTACAGGTGTGACCAGGCAATTTGAGAATGCCACATTCCATTATTTCTAATTGCCAGGTTACACCTATAAAGAAGAGTCTGGGCACATTTATCAATGTATTATGTCATGTCATAGGGTTCTCCGCTGCAGTATTTACATGTAAATTCCAAGTTCTATGTGAGCCTAGTCATCACTGTCATATACGGGGTGGATTCTGACTGTATGGACCCCTAGATTACTCTTACACAATACAGACACTGTCCTCCTGACTAGTAATACAACCCCATAGACTGTGATAGTTAAAGATCAATCCCTTGGATGTCGTATGATTGACCCTTTTGTTTTTGGAGACTCCTGAATATGCCTTAAGGTTGTATTGGCACAATGGGGGAGATTTATTAAACTGTCTGTTTTTAGACCAGTGCAAAGTAGAACTCTGTCCCACTGCTGCACTAAGCAAAAACACAGTATATAGCTCTTTGCACACAGTCATGTGCTCACAGGCTGTAACACTGGCATAGTACATGGCCGTGGTGCTAGGAGACACCGTGCGCTCACTGCACCATGATCAGCTGCCCTAGACCTCTGTGGGGTTTGTAATTTGGCCACAAATTTTGCAGCCAGGTTATGGCCCCACTTATGGTTGTGTGCATGAGGCCAAAAAAACGCAACAGGCGCCCCAGGTGCTTTTGATTGGTTTCTGTTGCTTGTGGAACTGCCACCATGTAAGTTCTGCAGCCATTCCACATCTTGTGTACATGACCTTAATGAGTGACTATGTATGTGTTTGTTGGGTAGATTGATAAGCAGTGGGGGCTAAAGTTTAACACCTTACACATCTGGAGAATATTTCCTGTGATTCAGTTCTCTAAGGAGTCAATACAGTTACTGTCTTTATGGAGTTAAACCAATAGAAAGCATTGCTCCTCTATCTGCTGTCTATTGTGACTATGGAAAATGTTGGCAGTAGCTCGTTAACACAGATTCTTGTCTTTCTACAGCCGGAGAGTAATGGAATCGCGAATGGAAGCGTCGCTCAAGAACATGATGGGACCTCTAATAAAAAAACGGACTGAACATTCCACCTCAATGAAGAACTATGGACTGAACGCTCTGACATCACCTCTACCTTCCCAGGGACAAATTGCAGTCACCGTCTCTCACTTTTCTTATAAGGGATGATTTTATTTATTGATTTCATCAATGTGTAATAGTCACATCCTTTCTGTATATACTAATATATGGCATTCCAGATCAGATTTTTAAAAAAAATTACTTTATATAGATGAGTAGCAGAAAATAATAAATTATTAGTCACTGTACTGTCTTGTCACTTGACTGTCGTACGTTACATTCTGAATGGAGCTGTTCACATCAAGACTTAATTCTAGAACTATAGTTAAAGGGAACCCGTCACCAGGGACCTCATTTTCACTAAAGACAGGTTGCGGAAGCCCATTACACCTGCAGTGCAAAAATGCCTTTCTGCCTTTTCTAAACATTTGCATTACAATATAATTGTGTGTTATAACTTACCTTGCATCCTAACAAAATCCTGGGGTAATCACAGGGGCTGGGCTTTGGTGTGGATGCATTTAAAAAAACAACATGTGACTTGTCTGTGCTGCAGACTCCTCAGCTCTCAGACCCCCACCTTCTTGCTCAGCTCAGAACAGGAGCACAAAGGTGGGGCTAAGATCTGAAGAGTTAGTAACAGAGACAAGTCACATGTTTTTTTAAATGCTTTTAAACCAGAGCCCAACCCCTGGGACTACATAGAGAATTCTGTCAGGTTGCAAGGTAAGTTTTAACACACAATTATATTGTAATGCAAATGCTTAGAAGGCAGAAAGACATATGTGCACTGCTGGTGTAATAGGCTTCTGTAACCTGTCTTTGGTGAAAATGAGGTCCCTGGTGACAGGTCTCCTGCTCAGTAATACGTAAATCTTGGGCTGGAATCAATGGACTTGTGGTCTGTTGTTGGCAGCTTGTTTGTCATCTGAATGTGAGGTCCACGCAATTGCCTGTGATTGTAGAAATGGGTTTCCAAGACACAAATACGGGCAGGAATAGGACCTGCGCGGACAGTCTACTTATAAACGGGGCGGTGGAAACCACCTGAGAATGAGCCCATAGAAATATGTGGGGCCGTATGGTGATAGTTGATAACACTGCTCCTGTGCAGGGGACCTGAGGGCGCGTTCACACGTTGCGCTTTGACCTGCGTTTTCATTGCGTTCGAAACGCATATACAACAGCTGAGGAGAGGTGATTTGCCTAATTACATCACTGTTAACACTTCCGTTTACAAAATGCATCGTAAACACGTTGTTAACACATGCGTTAAAGCATTAACGCATGCGTTTTGTTAACATTGCGTTTACAAAAGTAAACGGTAATGTAATTAGGCAAATTACCTCACATCAGCTGTTGTATATGCGTTTCAAACGCAATGAATACGCAACCAAAACGCAACGTGTGAACGCGCCCTGAGGGTGCGGTCACACGTCGCATTTAATGCATGTGTTTAAGAGAGATTTGCCTAATTAAACAGCTGTTAACACGTGTTTACAAAACGCAACCGTTAACACATGTGGTTTTTAGCGCAATGTTAATGTAAGCGTTAACATTTGCGTTTTGTAATGCATGCGTTAAACGTGACATGTGACCGCACCCTAATACTGATACATTTATAGAATGGAAGAAGGGGCGAGGTTAAAAGTTACATCCATTCTGCAAATTGATCGCTGGGATAAGCAGCACCCAATAGACGCTGTGCTAGAGGGCGCGTTCATACATTGCGTTTTCACCTGCGTTTTCATTGCTTTTTAAACTAATATACAACAGCTGAGGAGGGGTGATTTGCCGATTTACATCACTGTTAACATTTCCATTTACAAAACGCATCGTAAACGTCATGTTAACACATGCATTAACATTGTGTTAACAAACATAAACTGTAATGTAATTAGGCAAATTACCTCTCATCAGCTGTTGTAATGCGTTCAAACGCAATGAAAACGCCACCAAAACGCAACGTGTGACCGCGCCCTCAGGCTTAGGGTGAGGTCCCATGTTATGTTTTTCAGATTCCGTTTTTGATGCGCAAACCAAAAGTGGAGTGAAAGAAAAGAATAGGAGCAGCGTCAGTCAATGTGAAAGGATCTCAGCAATCTTGATCTGCGCCTGCTTTTGGCTTCAAAAACTGCATCAGAAAAACGGAGCGTGGGAACGCAGCCCGTCCCTTTCTCCGTTATGGTGATGTGGCCAAGGCTGTTTCGTCATGAATCCTCAGCATCATTCCTGATATATAACCTGATTGGTCGCATGCAATTATGACATCATAGAGTAGTTGACATCACAATGTAGGTGATGCCATAAATGGTGCACACTGTAACATCTTCTCTCTGCAAATGCACATATATCTTCACTGGCCAGCCACACTTATATCATATACTGCCGTGGCCAGATACTAGCTGCAGCTAACTGGGTGCCATTACACGGCCCAACATTTGTGGTGTCAGCACTGGTGACCCACAAGCTTCAAATGTCACTGTACAGCATCGCCTTGAGGCCATGTTCACAATGTTTACAATAAATGTTAAAAATAATGTAAACAACATTAGACAAATCGCCTCTCCTCAGCTGTAATGCGCTTAAAAATGCAATATAAACAAAACCAAACGGTCAAGGAGGACAGTTAACATTACTGTTTACAATTGTTAACACATTTGTTAACCAAAACATCTGTTCACACCATGTTTATTATGCTTTTTGTAAACACAAATGTTAACAGTAATGTAATTAGACAAATCACCTCTTCTCAGCTGTTGTAACGTGTTTCAATACGCAATGAAAACCAAAATGCCATGTATGAATACGTCCTGAACCGCAGCATTTAAACTGCCTTCTGGGGTCTTTCCCCCCACGATCCCCTCCCAACCCCCCTCAGATGATTGCCTTTTCATGTTCATTGGTGGAACTAGTGAAAAAGTCAATTGAAAAAATACACTAATAATACACTAAAAATGCCCCTAATCCCTATTAACCCATGAAATTACATATAATGAGAAAAATACATATAGTATCACCGCGTCGGTAACAACCCGTAGAATAAAAATAAATTACTATTGAACCTGCACGATGAACGCCATAAAAAAAAAACCTGTTAAAAACTCGCCAAAAATTGTGATTTTTACCCACAAAAAATGCAAAAAAATGGGATTAAAAAAAACCTATGTACTCCGGAATGATACTGTTGCAAAGTACAACATGTCCCGCAAAAAACAAGCCATCAACCAGCTCCATAGGCAAAAAAGTAACAATGTTATGCAACTTGGGAGAAGGTGATGAACAAATGATAGATTTTTCCCCACATTAGGATTTTATTTGGCAAATTTGGAAATATTCATGTCTGGTCTCCCCGTAATCGTATCGACCCATAGAATAAAGATAACATGATTATTAGGTTAAACGGTGAACACAGAAAAAAAAAGGTAAAGAATCCAGTACAGAATTGATGCTTTTCTACTCCTGCCCTCAAAAAAAAGTTCCTAAATTTCCAACAATAGGAGATACCAACCCCAAAATGGTAACACTGGGAAAATCATCTTCTAAATTTCACCTCCATTTTGATTCAATTATTATGAAGATCTCAAGGGGTTAACAATCTTCCTAAAAGTTGTCTCTGATAGTTTGAGGGGTGCAGATTTGAAAATGGGTTGGTTCTGTAGGGGGTTTCATTGCTAAATATTTAAAATTTTATTCAATGATGCGTTTTGACAGGAAGCAAAAACGCAATGAAAAAACACGCATGTGATCATGATGTGACTCCATGGGTGATGTGTTTACCCCGCTGCGTTTTCCATATGTATCAAAACGCAGTACAAACGCACGGTGTGACCCCGCCCCTCCCCGAGCGCTGATCCTCTGCGTCTTGTTTCTTGTACCGTCCCATCCACTCTATGATTTATATAGCCACGCCCTCTCCAACATTCATTGGTGAGTCTCTTCTAACGTTCCGCCTATTTCTCTTCTTTCTTATTAACTACTCCCAGAACTGAACCCCTCTCCTACATGGTAACTATCGTCCCGCCCCTTGTTTTGCATATCCGCGCCCACATCCTCCCCACGTTCTAGTTATTTTTCTCTCAGAGACCCGCCCATTTACAATAATCATTCTCTTTGACCGCGCCCATTCCCACAACCAATCCCCTTTCGGTACGCTTTCCCCAGCCACGCCCACTGTGACCGGCAAGCTGAGCGAGTTGGTCACGTGACGTTGGTGACGCAGCTGTCCGCAGCGACGTGGAGTGATGGCGGATACATCCTAGTGACAGGAGAGGAGGAGGCGGGTACCGGGAGCAGCGCAGGTGAGTGACCGGGGGTACAGCACCCGTCCCCTGCTGTGTGCCTGAGCGGCCCGGAGCCCTGTGCTGTGCTGAGGGGATGGAGGCAGCAGGGTGACTGCCTGACACATCACACAGACTTCTAGAAGTGCCAGAGACGGGTGGAAACCGTCAGCAAGTAGTGAGCCACATAATACTAGAGAGGGGCGAGTGTCTGACTGCTGGGCCCCGGAGACCAAGGATGGAGGCTGCATCCTCACACTGCTGTGCTCTGTGCACCCTGCAGCCAGGTACTGTCCCTGGAGAGAGGTGTCATCACAGCTTTGTGTCTATTAGTAGCAGCAGGACTGTGAAATATGGATTCATATCCCAGGATTGTACTGGGGGTGTATCCTCACCCTGCTGTGCTCTGTGCACCCTGCAGCCAGTGTTAGCTATTGTCAATGGACAGATGTGTTCTCTGCTATTCCAGGATGTACTGGGAGTGTCCTCACACTGCTGTGTTCTGTGCACCCTGCAGTCAGTGTCCGGTATAATCCCTGGAGAGATGTGTAACCCAGAATTATATCTTCTCCAAGTGCACTGAAGACAAATCCTCACCCTGCTGTGCTCTGTGCACCCTGCAGCCAGTGTTAGCTATTGTCCCTGGACAGATGTGTACTCTGCTATTCCGTGATGTACTGGGGGAGTGTCCTCACACTGCTGTGCTCTGTGCACACTGCAGCCAGTGTTGGCTATTGTCCCTGGACAGATGTGTCTTCTGATATTTCAGTATGTACTGGGAGTGTATCCTCACACTGCTGTGCTCTGTGCACCCTGCAGCCAGTGTTAGCTATTGTCCCTGGACAGATGTGTACTCTGCTATTCCGTGATGTACTGGGGGAGTGTCCTCACACTGCTGTGCTCTGTGCACACTGCAGCCAGTGTTGGCTATTGTCCCTGGACAGATGTGTCTTCTGATATTTCAGTATGTACTGGGAGTGTATCCTCACACTGCTGTGCTCTGTGCACCTTGCAGCCAGTGTTAGCTATTGTCACTGGACAGATGTGTACTCTGCTATTACAGGATGTACTGGGGGAGTATCCTCACACTGCTGTGCTCTGTGCACACTGCAGCCAGTGTTGGCTATTGTCACTGGACAGATGTGTACTCTGCTATTACAGGATGTACTGGGGGAGTGTCCTCACACTGCTGTGCTCTGTGCACCCTGCAGCCAGTGTCCGGTATAATCCCTGGAGAGTTATGTAACCCAGGATTATAGCTTCTACCTGTGCACTGGGGACAGGTCCTCACACTGCTGTGTTCTGTACACCCTGCAGTCAGTGTCCGGTCTAATCCCTGGAGAGATGTGTAACCCAAGATTATAGCTTCTACCTGTGCACTGGGGACATGTCCTCACCCTGCTGTGCTCTGTACACCCTGCAGTCAGTGTCCGGTATAATCCCTGGAGAGTTATGTAACCCAGGATTATATCTTCTCCATGTGCACTGGGGACAGGTCCTCACACTGCTGTGCTCTGTACACCCTGCAGTCATTGTTCAGTATAATCCCTGGACAGATGTGTAACCCAGGATTATATCTTCTCCATGTGCCCTGGGGACAAGTCCTCACACTGCTGTGCTCTTAACTACATCTCCTGCTGCATAGAATCGGTCGCAGGCTTCTCTTTATGTACTACAGCTGTCACTCAAAGCAATACTGGATGCACAGCAGTGTGAGGAAACTAGCAGGAGGTGATTGGCCGCAGTGGTGACCAGTGTGGGGTTGTACCAGGTTTGCACAATACCCCCGATCCACAAGATACAATCTGATTGTCGGGGGGGGGGGGGGGGGATGTCCAACTGCTGCGACTGTCACTAAGTGCTGAAGCAGAAGGTTCTCATCATCATCAGGGGGTGACCCTCGTGACTGCTAGAGGGTCAGAGTAGTTGGAATTTTTGAGTAGTCTCCATTTACAACCTACTAGCATCTCGTGTAGACAGCTCCTGTGCAAGCCTGTGTCACCGTGGTTACAGACTGCAAACTCTACTTGTAGTCTGATCTTAAAATCCTTATTTCACTTGAATCTGTAGGGATGGAGAATCACATGACTGTCAGGCCACGCCTCCCGGGATTTGTTATATCGTAGTGGCGCTTAAAGGGGTTTTCCCACGAGAATAACTTAGGCCCTATCCACAGGATAGGTCCTAACTAACTTGCTGATTGGTGGGGGTCTCAGTGCTGGGACCCCCACAGATTACGAACACAAGGGGTCAGATGTGGTCCCACGTACCTCCGTCGGACCCCTTGCCGCTCCGTTAGATCCATCCTGATAAACCAGGGACTGGGACTGTGGTATCTTCTTATATTTGTTATCCATGGCCTCCTTCCTTCTAATATCATCTTTTATAATTATTCTAATGCGCCTGAAGGGCTCTGGGGATGTAAACAGAGCCCCTCCGTGCTGTAGCATCATGGGCTGTTACACTGAGCAGGAGCACTTCCCCCCTCTCCCACTGCGTGAGACACATCAGGCTGAGAGCCGATTACTCCTGGCTGTTATGTGAATGGATCACCCCTCCCCAGGTATTTTGGGAAACATGGAAATAGAAAAAAACTTTCCCTTTCCTTAGTTCCTGATTCCGTCTCCAGGCGGGGCCAGTAGGTTGGTGGTCACAGGACCTGCACTGCTTGCAGGACCCGGTAATGTGTGATGTCACAAGTACAGGGACGGCAGAAGGAAGGTAAGTTCTCTTCCGCTGTGAGTCTTCTGTCCACAGCATGTCAGGGTAGGGGGTATGGGGGGTCATGTAATGTGGCCCCGTATCTGCAGCAATTACCCCATGAATAGGACCCCAGGAACCCCCAGATGTAACATCCTCAGTCCTGACTCCTGCTCCGGGGTCTGCAGTGATGATCTTCCCTGTGTGCGGCCCCCGCTCTGCAGCGATGGGGTGTGAGGTGTAGACGGTGGGTGCTATGTATCACCTGTGTGTTATAGGAGTCGCTGCTTGTACCACTAGTGCGTCACCTGTTACCTTGTCCTCCGCTGCAGCACTTGTCACCTGACCACGTATGGAAAGGAATAAGAGGAACTGAACTTGGAAAACTCCCCAAGGACCCTTCTTCTCAGAGATGTTGTGACCCAGTGATCACTATCACAGTTTGGTTGCTCGGCCTCCCCGGCGCGCTCTGCTGCCAGGTTCTGCCGCTTATTTACTTATCCTGTGCTGATCCTGAGTTACATCCTGTATTATACTGCAGAGCTGCACTCACTATTCTGCTGCTGGTGCAGTCACTGTGTACATACATGACATTACTTATCCTGTACTGATCCTGAGTTACATCCTGTATTATACACCAGAGCTGCACTCACTATTCTGCTGCTGGTACAGTCACTGTGTACATACATGACATTACTTATCCTGTACTGATCCTGAGTTACATCCTGTATTATACCCCAGAGCTGCACTCACTATTCTGCTGCTGGTGCAGTCACTGTGTACATACATGACATTACTTATCCTGTACTGATCCTGAGTTACATCCTGTATTCTACTCCAGAGCTGCACTCACTATTCTGCTGCTGGTGCAGTCACTGTGTACATACATGACATTACTTATCCTGTACTGATCCTGAGTTACATCCTGTATTATACTCCAGAGCTGCACTCACTATTCTGCTGCTGGTGCAGTCACTGTGTACATACATGTCATTACTTATCCTGTACTGATCCTGAGTTACATCCTGTATTATACTCCAGAGCTGCACTCACTATTCTGCTGCTGGTGCAGTCACTGTGTACATACATGTCATTACTTATCCTGTACTGATCCTGAGTTACATCCTGTATTATACTCCAGAGCTGCACTCACTATTCTGCTGCTGGTGCAGTCACTGTGTACATACATGACATTACTTATCCTGTACTGATCCTGAGTTACATCCTGTATTATACTCCAGAGCTGCACTCACTATTCTGCTGCTGGTGCAGTCACTGTGTACATACATGACATTACTTATCCTGTACTGATCCTGAGTTACCTCCTGTATTATACTCCAGAGCTGCACTCACTATTCTGCTGCTGGTGCAGTCACTGTGTGTATACATGACATTACTTATCCTGTACTGATCCTGAGTTACATCCTGTATTATACCCCAGAGCTGCACTCACTATTCTGCTGCAGTCACTGTGTACATACATGACATTACTTATCCTGTACTGATCCTGAGTTACATCCTGTATTATACCCCAGAGCTGCACTCACTATTCTGCTGCTGGTGCAGTCACTGTGTATATACATGACATTACTTATCCTGTACTGATCCTGAGTTACATCCTGTATTCTACTGCAGAGCTGCACTCGCTATTCTGCTGCTGGTGCAGTCACTGTGTACATACATGACATTACTTATCCTGTACTGATCCTGAGTTACATCCTGTATTATACGCCAGAGCTGCACTCACTATTCTGCTGCTGGTGCAGTCACTGTGTACATACATGACATTACTTATCCTGTATTATTCTCCAGAGCTGCACTCACTATTCTGCTGCTGGTGCAGTCACTGTGTACATACATGACATTACTTATCCTGTACTGATCCTGAGTTACATCCTGTATTATATTCCAGAGCTGCACTCACTATTCTGCTGCTGGTGCAGTCACTGTGTACATACATCACATTACTTATCCTGTACTGATACAAGGAGTCTGTGGAAGTCACTCAGTACCACAAGTAACAGAAACCTTGTATTGAACCGTTCCGACTTTGAAATGATCGTACTGAGATTTTGATGCAGGAGAGGACCCAGAACACTATGCAGGAGAGGACCCAGAAGTGGTAAGTCCTTGTCAGCTGTACTGTACTGCTTCCAGGTCATCTCCTGCTCCTGGTCCAGTTCTGCTCTGGGGTCTCTAGTAATATTATTGTCTATTCTGTGGTATCTCTATTGTTATCATTGTCCGCTCTGGGGTCTCCAGTATTATCTGCTATGGAGTCATCGGTATTATTATTCTCTGCTCTGGGGTCTCTAGTATTATCTCCATATACACTGAGTACACCATACGTGTCTGATACATGCAGGTCCCTTATCTGACATGTGTATCTTTCTTGATAACTTGGGACCCTCTGTTATTCTGATGGCTCCCACCCTGTGGAGATACCATGAATGCCAGAGATAGAGGAACCCAATTCAGTGACTTGGTTTGTAACACAGATATACGGCAGTGCCTGCAGCCCGGAGGGTGGACATTGCAGCACCTGGTACCTAGATTGGGCAATCTACATCCTGGAACGTCATGTCAGAGGGACACCAGCAAATATTTATTTAGCTTTTACCATCTCTGGTCCCTGGTGATTCCTCATGATGAGCTGCATTCCCTATGTGTGTCATACATGGCCGTGTATCTGGGTTTTTCCTCCAATTTGCATGTTCTGATAAAGAGAAATTAAATGTACAAAAGCGGGAAACACTTCTGTACTGAAAGACTACAGACCACACAGCCACACAGTCCAGACTACATCTCCCTACTGCTGTTATAGGAGGCGGTCCAGACTACAGCTACTACACTGCTGTTATAGGGGGCCGGTCCAGACTACATCTCCCTACTGCTGTTATAGGAGGCGGTCCAGACTACATCTCCCTACTGCTGTTATAGGGGGCCACTCCAGACTACAGCTCCTACACTGCTGTTATAGGGGGCCGGTCCAGACTACAGCTCCTACACTGCTGTTATAGGGGGCCGGTCCAGACTACATCTCCCTACTGCTGTTATAGGAGGCGGTCCAGACTACATCTCCCTACTGCTGTTATAGGGGGCCGGTCCAGACTACAGCTCCTACACTGCTGTTATAGGGGACCGGTCCAGACTACAGCTCCTACACTGCTGTTATAGGGGGCCGGTCCAGACTACATCTCCCTACTGCTGTTATAGGGGGCCGGTCCAGACTACAGCTCCTACACTGCTGTTATAGGGGGCGGTCCAGACTACATCTCCCTACTGCTGTTATAGGAGGCGGTCCAGACTACATCTCCCTACTGCTGTTATAGGGGGCCGGTCCAGACTACATCTCCCTACTGCTGTTATAGGAGGCGGTCCAGACTACATATCCCTACTGCTGTTATAGGAGGCGGTCCAGACTACATGTCCCTACTGCTGTTATAGGGGGCCACTCCAGACTACAGCTCCTACACTGCTGCTATAGGGGGCTGCTCCAGACTACAGCTACTACACTGCTGTTATAGGGGGCCACTCCAGACTACAGCTCCTACACTGCTGTTATAGGGGGCCGGTCCAGACTACAGCTCCTACACTGCTGTTATAGGGGGCCGGTCCAGACTACAGCTCCTACACTGCTGTTATAGGGGGCCGGTCCAGACTACAGCTCCTACACTGCTGTTATAGGGGGCCGGTGCAGACTACAGCTCCTACACTGCTGTTATAGGGGGCCGGTGCAGACTACAGCTCCTACACTGCTGTTATAGGGGGCCGGTGCAGACTACAGCTCCTACACTGCTGTTATAGGGGGCCGGTGCAGACTACAGCTCCTACACTGCTGTTATAGGGGGCCGGTCCAGACTACAGCTCCTACACTGCTGTTATAGGGGGCCGGTCCAGACTACAGCTCCTACACTGCTGTTATAGGGGGCCGGTCCAGACTACAGCTCCTACACTGCTGTTATAGGGGGCGGTCCAGACTACAGCTCCTACACTGCTGTTATAGGGGGCCGGTCCAGACTACAGCTCCTACACTGCTGTTATAGGGGGCCGGTCCAGACTACAGCTCCTACACTGCTGTTATAGGGGGCCGGTCCAGACTACAGCTCCTACACTGCTGCTATAGGGGGCCGGTCCAGACTACAGCTCCTACACTGCTGCTATAGGGGGCCGGTCCAGACTACAGCTCCTACACTGCTGTTATAGGGGGCCGGTCCAGACTACAGCTCCTACACTGCTGTTATAGGGGGCCGGTCCAGACTACAGCTCCTACACTGCTGCTATAGGGGGCGGTCCAGACTACAGCTCCTACACTGCTGTTATAGGGGATGGTCCAGACTACAGCTCCTAACTGCTGCTATAGGGGGCCGGTCCAGACTACAGCTCCTACACTGCTGTTATAGGGGGCGGTCCAGACTACAGCTCCTACACTGCTGTTATAGGGGGCGGTCCAGACTACAGCTCCAACACTGCTGTTATAGGGGGCGGTCCAGACTACAGCTCCAACACTGCTGCTATAGGGGGCTGCTCCAGACTACAGCTCCTACACTGCTGTTATAGGGGGCCGGTCCAGACTACAACTCCTACACTGCTGTTATAGGGGGCCGGTTCAGACTACAGCTCCTAACTGCTGCTATAGGGGGTGGTCCAGACTACAGCTCCTAACTGCTGCTATAGGGGGTGGTCCAGACTACAGCTCCTAACTGCTGCTATAGGGGGCTGTCCAGACAACGACTTGGGGGGGCGGGTTAATTCAGACTACAGACTGCCTCTGTAACAAACAATCAGAGGGGCGGCCCAGGCAGCATGGCCAGACTGCTTTTATAGGTTACACTATACAGTGCACAACCAGACTGCTGCTCTAGGGGGCGCTCCAGGCTGTGCAGTCAGGCTGCTGCTCTAGGGGGCGCTCCAGGCTGTGCAGTCAGGCTGCTGCTCTAGGGGGCGCTCCAGGCTGTGCAGTCAGGCTGCTGCTCTAGGGGGCGCTGCAGGCTGTGCAGTCAGGCTGCTGCTCTAGGGGGCGCTGCAGGCTGTGCAGTCAGGCTGCTGCTCTAGGGGGCGCTGCAGGCTGTGCAGTCAGGCTGCTGCTCTAGGGGGCGCTCCAGGCTGTGCAGTCAGGCTGCGGCTCTAGGGGGCGCTCCAGGCTGTGCAGTCAGGCTGCTGCTCTAGGGGGCGCTCCAGGCTGTGCAGTCAGGCTGCTGCTCTAGGGGGCGCTCCAGGCTGTGCAGTCAGGCTGCTGCTCTAGGGGGCGCTCCAGGCTGTGCAGTCAGGCTGCTGCTCTAGGGGGCGCTGCAGGCTGTGCAGTCAGGCTGCTGCTCTAGGGGGCGCTGCAGGCTGTGCAGTCAGGCTGCTGCTCTAGGGGGCGCTGCAGGCTGTGCAGTCAGGCTGCTGCTCTAGGGGGCGCTCCAGGCTGTGCAGTCAGGCTGCTGCTCTAGGGGGCGCTCCAGGCTGTGCAGTCATGCTGCGGCTCTAGCGGGCGCTCCAGGCTGTGCAGTCAGGCTGCTGCTCTAGGGGGCGCTCCAGGCTGTGCAGTCAGGCTGCTGCTCTAGGGGGCGCTCCAGGCTGTGCAGTCAGGCTGCTGCTCTAGGGGGCGCTCCAGGCTGTGCAGTCAGGCTGCTGCTCTAGGGGGCGCTCCAGGCTGTGCAGT
Organism: Engystomops pustulosus; assembly: GCF_040894005.1. NCBI lineage: Eukaryota > Metazoa > Chordata > Amphibia > Anura > Leptodactylidae > Engystomops > Engystomops pustulosus. The sequence goes on along the minus strand of NC_092411.1, from coordinate 11,703,575 downwards.
CAGGCTGCTGCTCTAGGGGGCGCTCCAGGCTGTGCAGTCAGGCTGCTGCTCTAGGGGGCGCTCCAGCCTGTGCAGTCAGGCTGCTGCTCTAGGGGGTGCTCCAGGCTGTGCAGTCAGGCTGCGGCTCTAGGGGGCGCTCCAGGCTGCTGCTCTAGGGGGCGCTCCAGGCTGTGCAGTCAGGCTGCTGCTCTAGGGGGTGCTCCAGGCTGTGCAGTCAGGCTGCTGCTCTAGGGGGTGCTCCAGGCTGCTGCTCTAGGGGGCTCTCCAGGCTGTGCAGTCAGGCTGCGGCTCTAGGGGGCGCTCCAGGCTGCTGCTCTAGGGGGCGCTCCAGGCTGTGCAGTCAGGCTGCTGCTCTAGGGGGCGCTCCAGGCTGTGCAGTCAGGCTGCTGCTCTAGGGGGTGCTCCATGCTGTGCAGTCAGGCTGCTGCTCTAGCTGGCGCTCCATGCTGTGCAGTCAGGCTGCTGCTCTAGCGGGCGCTCCAGGCTGTGCAGTCAGGCTGCTGCTCTAGGGGGCGCTCCAGCCTGTGCAGTCAAGCTGCTGCTCTAGGGGGCGCTCCAGCCTGTGCAGTCAGGCTGCTGCTCTAGGGGGCGCTCCAGGCTGTGCAGTCAGGCTGCTGTATAATTTGCTCCCTCAGATACGTGTTTATCTCTGATCTACGAGATGGACTAATTCCTATGTAAAAGACGCCTACAATGGTGAATTAACCTCCCGCGTCTCTGTGTGTTCAGTTCCCTTTGCTATTCATTGTGTGCGACTTGTTGTAGCTGTGTATGGTCTGATGAATGGCGCCATTGTAAACCCAAACGCTGATTTATCGTCTGCTTAGTGGTCACTGATCCGTGTCTTTGGTCCCGGCAGGTGTCGCTGGTAGGAATGAGCAGGTCGCTGCACTTCTAGCAACATGGGCGCCAACAGCAGCACCATAAGCGAACTGTCCGAGAACGACTACTTAAAGAAGCTGTCGGGGAACGAGGCCATTTCTGAGAATGAGCCCTTCTGGAACCAGCTGCTGTCATTTACCTTCAGTACTCCAACAAACAGGTAAGTCCTGCACCGCACAATCAGGTGAGGGGGTAGGGTTACGCTGAATACGGGGATAATCATGTGGGGCCATGGCTCCTTGGGGACTCTAAATCGGTGAGTCTATTAATCCCTGTTTATCCTCAGGGTTTCCGGTTTTCCGAACATCACATTAATTGTGCACTAGTCCTCTGAGCCAATGTCTGGCCTCATCCGAAAACGTAGGCCTTGGATAACACTAGCCGTCACATGCACAGGGAATGGGACGTCACCACTTGGTGTGATGATTATATAAATTATAAAAACCTTCAGGTTCCGGCCCCCTTACCGTTTTTACCAGTTCATGTTTTTTTAACTTTTTCAAAGGTCTTGATTTTTAAAGCATTTAAAGCAAAACTACCATCCTGATAAACCAGGGACATTACTCATAGATCCAGGCACCAGGACTGTGGTAATATTGTTATATGTGTTATTCATTACTTTTAAAATCAACTTTTATAATTATGCTAATGGACATGTTGGGCTCTAGTGGGTGTTACCAGAGTCTCCCAGTGCTGCTGATTTGCAGGTTGTTACAATGAGCATAGCCAGTCCCATGCACCCCCTGCTACTATATTATCCTGACAGAGGGAGGAGGGAGGGGTGAGACCTCTACTCATTCTAACAGCCTGTGGATCTTCAGCATTGAGGAGCTCTGGTAACACTTCGGGTTCATTAGCATAATTATAAAAGTTGATTTTAGAAGGAAGGAGGCCATGGATAACAGATATAAGAAGATCCCACAGTCCCGGTGCCTGGATCTATGAGTAATGTCCCTGGTTTATCAGGATGGATTTTCATGGTAGAGACTCCTTTTAAGGAAAAAAAAAATCTTGTGCAGTGGAATTGACAAAAAAAGAAACCAAAGTTGCACTTTTTTAAAAGGAACCTACCACCACGATTCTACCTATAAAGGTAGATCGGGTGGAAGGTGCATGTAAAGGACGTGAGGAGAGCTCTTTTTAGAGCTAATTCTCACGTCCCCGCTAACTTTTGGTAAACTTTATTCAACTAATATGTAAATTTTGTCGACGCGGCTACTAGGGGGTGTAGTAGCCGGGCAGGAGGCTACACAGCGTGGCTACTCCACGCCCCAGTAGCCACGTTACTCCTCCTACCCTGTTGTGTGTGGCCCTCGTCCGTCATGCTGGCGTTCTGCGCATGCGCAAAACGCAGGCCCGTGGCTGAGCGGCCCCAGCTCCAAGGCCGGAGCTACTGCGCATGCGCAGTAACCGGCTTGTCGGACGAGGGCCGTACACAACAGGGTAGGAGGAGTAATGAGACTACTGGGGCGTGGAGTAGCCGTGCTGTGTAGCCTCCTGCCCGGCTACTACACCCCCTAGTAGCCGCATAACAAAATTTACATATTAGTTGAATAAAGTTTACCAAAAGTTAGCGGGACGTGAGGATTAGCTCTAAAAAGAGCTCTCCTCACGTCCCTTACATCCACCTACCACCTGATCTACCTTTATAGGTAGACTCGTGGTGGTAGGTCCCTTTAAGTGGGATTCCACTGTGCGGTTCAAAGGACACATGACCCTTCATTACACCCGTGGAGATGCCAAATTCATATTGTTTGTTCTATAATTTCTTTTTTTTCAAAACTGTTAAAAAAAAAAAAAAAATTCTCTTCATTGTGATGCCCCTAAGTTTTCCCTATTTTGGTGCACAGAGCTGTGGAGGGTCATACATTTTTGCAGGGGTGACCTGACATTTTCATCATTATCATCATTATGGGGACAGTATGACCTCTTGTTCGCATTTTATGCGAATTTTTATGGGTGGTAAAATGTCACAGAAATTATCAATCTGCACATTTTCTTTCCCCTTTATGCCGTTCACCATATGGGATAATTATTTATATATTTTGGGACGTGCGGGAGACCTACAAGAAATTGTAAACATGTCCGGTATCCTCGATTCTCAAAAAGTCCGATTTATGAAGATATGAAATCATTGAGGGACATGTAACATACAAGGGCCAGCGTATGATAGAAGCCCCTCTGGTGCCGCCAGATACATAAAGAGGCTCGCGCAGCGCCCGTGGCCAAATCTATGCCGGTTGGTGTCGTTTTGAGGAAAAATTAATTGATTGTTGAAGGTGAACGTTTGCATGGTTCTAGGTAGTGCGCAGGCCGCTCCACCGCCGACCACCCCCCTTCCACGCATACTTGGCGTGGAGGGGAATATAACTGCAATCGCTGGCGTTTCGCTAGTAATTGCGATTATGTTGGGGATTTCACTCCAGTTTTCTGGCGTAGAAGACATTATGTCTTCTATTGATATCATATGGTGAACACCATAAGGCCTCTTCCACACGAGCTTATGTATAGACATCCATGTAATCCCTTCTGGACAGGCACCGTACCACTACGGGAACAGATATATGGAGAGGGCTCACGGGCTGGTTACCGTGACCGCCTGGAGTCTTCTACAAACTCCAGAACCTGTCATTCAGCCTGATCTGTAAGCGGCTGCCTATGGCTACATTCACATGCACGTATGGGGGCGTATATACGGTCGACGTATATACACGTATAATGTTCCCCATACAGTTCTATGGCCTCACGGCGGCACTGTAACGTTCTGTAGCCCGTAGAAAGATAGGACATGTCCTATCTTTCTGCGGAATACGGTGCCGTGCGTTGTGTATTCGTATGTAGAGGGGCGGGGGTGAGCGGCACTCTCCCCCTCCTCCTCCACCCGGCGCCGATGTATGCCCACCGTACCATAGTACATCGTGTGGATGTAGCCTAAGGCTTATAGATCGGCAGTAAAATTGCAATATACTGCAATACAGCAGACAGTCAGATTACCAAGGGTTAAAGTAACCTGGGTAGGCTGCAACACTGTTAAACAAAAAAAAAAAAATTGGTAAAAAAAAGTTTGAAAAAAAAAAACATCCCCTTTTCCCTAGAACCAATATAATAATAAATAAAATCATAAACACGTTAGGTATCGCTGCGTCCCAAAATGTCCGATCTAATATATCTGTCAAACTATAGAAATGGTTATTCCCGGCGTTGAACCCCGTAACGGAAAATGGCGCCCAAACGTCTAAAAAGCCAGATTTTCTCCATTTTGTAACCCATAAAATTTTTTATAAAAAGTGCTCAAAGGTTACACAGTCCCCAAAATGTCAGCAAGGTGAAAGTCTTCTTGCAAAAAATGACACCTTACACAGCACTGGACACCGAAGTATGAAAAAGTACCATATATACTCGAGTATAAGCCTAGATTTTCAGCACAAAAAAATGTGCTGAAAACCCAAACTCGGCTTATACTCGAGTAAAAAAAAATATAGGTTTTACCAGGTTTTTATGGTAAGATTAGTGGCCTCGCTTATACTTGGGTCGGCTTATACTCGCGTGTATACGGTAATTGGCCTCAGAATATGGGAAAATGAAGATATTTCTTTTTGTACAGAAGGTTTTAATTTTCATTAAATCAAAACACAATTAAACCTATATAAATGTGGTATCCCTGTGATGGTACCGACCCACAGGATTAAGGGGAGGTGTCGTTTGGAGAGCGCAGTGTTAGGCGTAATTCAAAGCCCACAAGAAAGTGACGCAAATGTGTTTTTATTCTTGTTAATTTCAACACATTTGGATTTTTTTTCCCGTAGTGTGAGCCACGCAGTAATAAATACTGACACTGGGAAGTACAATTTGTTACGCTGTAAATGGGCCCGATAACGCTCTGTAAAGGGAAACAATAAACAGACACAGAAAAATATAAAAGGGTTGTTAATTGTCCGTATTGTCCACCGTCCTGTACTGTGAGCCAGATGTAGAAATAATATAGAGCCTGTGCTATTATCTCTATTATCTCCAGTGTTTCCATTCTGTACACCCCATAGAAGTCTAAGGAAATGTATAAATAACATATGGGTTATTGTCACGGGTGCTCCTGCGACCCATGTCCCGGATCACAGGCGCACCCGTGTGCCTCACTGTGCCCCCTCGCGCCAAGCGCAGGTTCACTTACCTAGCCGCGCTCTAGCGACGGTCTCGCTCCAGCTTGCGCGACGGCTATCTGGCCAGCGCATCGCTAATTGGCGCTGAACCTTGGGGTCTATGACAGAGCCTGTCCCTGACTACGACTTTGTACCTCACCTTGGCCGCCACTGCAGACAAAGTCACGCCTGTGGAACGACCTGGTGGTACCACGCCTTAACAAGTCCAAACAGCTTTGCGGCGGGCTCTGGTGAAAACCAGGTGCTACTTAGACTCCGGTCCCAGGTGTCGGCTTACGTCATCGTCCGCAGTGGTCCATAGGGTCCAGTACCACTGATCCTGACAGTTACACACGTGCTGCATGGGGTTGTGCACCGTATTCTGCCGTATATACGCGAAGTATCCATGGAGACCAAAAAACTGTTCTGTCGGCCCAGTGACATACGTGCACATACAGATGAAAAAGACACATATTTACGGATTCATACGGCGCAGCAATACAAGACCGGAGAATCCCTACGTTCCCGCAGCAGTTTATAAGATGAAAGCTGAGCACTGATTGGTTGCCATGGCCAACTAGAACCATTTTCGGTGACGCCTTACACAGCTATAGTGTGGAAACGTTACACCGGTCAGAATGTGGCGACACAGAGAATCATTTTTATTTTTTAATTCAAAAGATTTACATTTTTTAAATTTTAAAAATGGTAACAAAGACGTAACAAATCCATATAAATATGGCTTCTCCGAGATGGAACGGACCCAAACATTACTGGGGGGGGGGGGGGGGGGGGGAGGGGAGGTGTCATCCGGACCGTGCAGGGAGTGAGGCACAAAATTAAAATTATGAAATTTTTGCAGAATATGACCTGGCGTCCCCCCCCCAGGAGGTGCAATGTGCCCAACAGATATAAAAGCGGTCACATGACTCTGTAGATTGATAAATGAAAAAGTTCTGGATTTTGGAATAATATAATATATATATGTAAACGCAAAAAATAGAAAAGGGGCTAAAAAAAAATTCTCCCGCAGATCATCCTAAAGAGATGAAGGAAAGGTGATAAGGGAAAACATGGAAGGCTATTTGTTATATTTTTAGAATTATTTTCTAGTCTGGTTAATGACGAGCGCTTGTACTTTGGGGATCGGAGCAATTAGTAGGTTCTGCGAGATGTCGCCATGGAAACCATCCTATAGAAGCTTCATTACCGTACAAAACCCTATTGCTGGAGGATAGCGGGAGCAGTGATTGTATAGGGCAGTGATGGCTAACCTATGGCACTGGTGGCACTTTCTGAGATGACTCCAGGTATCTTCCTGCAGTCCCAAACAGCCCAGGACTTGCTGTGCACAGAGCTATTTTAAAGTGACAGGACTGCCTGGGACTATTTTCTGATTTATTGGTGTCCTCAGGGGCTGGTATCAATGAAAGCTGTGACAGAGAAGGGAGTATAAATCACAAATTACATTTCTGTGTTGGCACTTTGCGATAAATAAGCGGGTCTTTGTTGTAGTTTGGGCACTCGGTCTCTAAAAGGTTCACCATCACTGGTATAGGGGGATGCAGGGCTATGGATAACTGCGCACCAGTCACTATGGGGGTCCAGAAATACATTAAAGAGCGCACCCCTCATAGCAGAATCACTATTTGTAGAAAGTTTTTATTGAAGGTTTATGGGCAAAAATCTGAAAATGTCTTTTACATCTGTACAAGGCCTTAAAGGAAATCTCCCATCACAATCCATCCTGATAAACCAGGGACATTCCTCATAGATCCAGGCACCGGGACTGTGGTATCTCCTTATATCCGTTATCCATGGTCTCCTTCCTTCTAACATCAACTTTTATAATTATGCTAATGACCCCGAAGGGCTCTGGGGAGCCATGCCGGAGCTCCTCCGTGCTGTAGCTTCACAGACTGTTACACTGTGCTGGAACACGTCCCTCTTCCAATGAGTAAGATTATATCAGGCAGAGGGATGGGGAACTGTTGAGGAAACAGAGGGGGAGACAATTAAATGGCCGTGAAGCTACAACACGGAGGGGCTGTTGTATTGCCCACAGGAGCCCTTTAGGCTCATTAGCATAATTATAAAAGTTGATTTTAGAAGGAAGATAACACTGATAACAGATATAAGCAGATACCACAGTCCAGGTGCCTGGATCTATGAGTAATGTCACTGGTTTATCAGGATGGATTGTGATGGGAGATTTCCTTTTATGTAAAATCCCTATGGATTCTATATGTGGTCTGTGAATGAGGTTTTCTTTTGCATTTTATTGGGCTTTTAGTCCACCCGATTCCCAACGTTAATGGGGCAGGCACACGTCACACTCCAGGGAGTACTGGCTGCATAGCGCCTCCAGAGTACAGATGTGGTATTGCACTGTTCCTCCCTCTCCCCCATATCCCATCTTCTTGTGATCCTTTGTTATTTCCCATACTCTAAAGTGACAGCAGGACTCTCCATAGCTAAGGCTCGCTGCTTATCTGTACATTAAAGGGATCCCCTTATCTTTCTATAACTGGCGTCCATAATCTCCCAGCTCTTGGCACTTTATCTGATTTCTCCATAAAGGGGAATAAATACTTTATAAAATGACCTAAAAAGCAATAAGACCACCACACCACTGTGCAAGTTACCCAGTTATACCCAGAACGGCTGCACGAGGGTCTTCCTGTAGTCATGCACTGTGGACACCAGGTGGCGCTCTTAATACGCAAGTAAATTGGAGTCATTGGAGTCTATTACAATCTGTTCCCAGATCCCATCTTCTCCCTATAGACCCTTTACATTATGCAGAGAACATATCTGAAGCCCCGTGCATGGGATTTCCGGGGGTTTTGCAATTTTACTGGAAAATAATTGAAGTTTTAGTTATTTTAAACATTTTTCACCAAGTACAAGTTCACCCAGATCTTTATTGATTTCTATGAGATCTTCGGTATAGCTAACAGGAGGGCCGGACCCGAAAGTAAGCCCAAAATATTGTCAGAGAGACTTGCTGATCCGGGTTCTGCAGATTGCTGTGAGATCCAAGGGACCCAGTCAGAAATTATAATAATAGAACTTTATTTCTCATCATATTGCGCAGTGATTCACAGATTATTGGGGGGATATATATACAAACAAATGGAGACGTCACAGAGTAATAACCGGTTCATATGAGATAATAGGATTGGGGGTTCTGCTCCCAATAGCTTATATATATATATATATATATATATATATATATATATATATATATATATATTATATTAGGAGGAATAACAGAATTGTGGGAAAAGGCTCTTTTGATTTGATATATTATAGTCTTTAATAAAATATCAGGACGGATCCTCTTTAGAATTTCTTTTAGTTTTGCCACCCCCTCCCATATACCTGGACTGTCCAGGTGTGCATGTGTTCTTAATAGGAAAAGTGGAATAAAGTTGGTCTTGACGAAGTTGATTTTTCATATGTCGAAACCCAAGTGCACACAAACTAAGTGCACAAACAGGCCGCAGACAGGGTAAAGTTTGTGGAGCATTTCGGCCGGGAGGAGACCATACACAATAGTCTCCAATGGCGACCGTGAGCTAGCTGCCGCCATTTACAGTCGTATGCGCTTAGTTGAACACTGTACAAGTCATCCGGCACATAGAGAGATGTTACAGAGTAGTAAACTAATAATCCGCTTTAATAATACGAGCGAGGGGTCTGTGCACAGGAGCTCACAATCTATGGGGAAGAAGTGGGGGGGATCACACCACAGGATCTGTACACATTCACTACTTGGCTGAGCCTGCATGTACATAAAGAAGAGCGGGAGATGGCTGTCACCCAAACACAGGTTATTTGTGGCTGTTTATCTCCCTGAAAATGAAGGGCATAATTCTATAGATTATATAGATGCTGATGATGATGATATACACTGGAGATCAAAATTGGAGAACAGTGTGTAATTCTGTCATTTTTTGTAATCTCCATTGATGAACATTTGAAGGATTTTTTATAAGGGGTCTCCAGGCCACTAGAACAGGGTTTTACAACATTACCAGAATATCAACCTAAAACCTTTATTGTACATTGGGTTTGGATCAGGACTGTGGGCTGTGGACGTTTTATAGTTTCAATGTTTTCTGTTTCAAGGAACTAAGTTAGGCGCTTTGCTGGGTGACAGTGGGAGTTTTCCTTCATAAAAATTACTGACTGAGTGAAGAACGCAAGGAAGGGACCACGTGTTGAAGAAGAAGGTTCTCATACACACAAGCAGTCACTCTGCCATGTAGCTGTAAGAGAGGTCCAACTCCTGCTCCAGATAACATTCCCCAAACTCTGACACTTCCTCCACCACATTTCACTGACTTCTTAACACAGTTTGGATTCAGTCTTTCCCCAGCTTGTGGAAGAACATTATGTTTCCCATCAGATCCAAATAAATTAAACTTCACTTTCATCACTGAAATGACCTGTGGATAATTCTCCTCTGTCCACACAACATGCTACTTGATAAACGTGAGTCTAGCCTTAGATTCTTTCAGCTAATGAGAGGTTTGGTCACTTGTAGAAGAAGGTCCTGATACATATTAGCAGTCACTCTGCCATGTAGCTGTATGAGAGGTCCAACTCCTGCTGCAGAAAACATTCCCCAAACCGTGACACTTCCTCCACCACATTTCACTGACTTCTTTACACAGTTTGGATTCAGTCTTTCCCCAGCTTGTCAACTCACATTATGTTTCCCATCAGATCCAAATAAATTAAACTTCACTTTCATTACTGAAATGACCAGTGGACACTTCCCCACTTCTCCACACAACATGATAAACATGAGTCTAGCCTTTGATTCTTTCTGCCAATGAGAGGTTTGGTCACTGCAGAGTTGACTATTAGTCCAAATGCTCCTGAAAGTCGAGACACTTTATGTTAAGACAGATCCTTACCCTGTCTAATGCTGAACTGGAGAGCAATTCCAGCTGCAGTGATGAACCAATTCCCCATGGAGATTCTCCGCATTATCCTGTCCTCTCTTGCAGTTGTCTTTCAGGGGGAGACCAGACTTCTTGGGGGACTGGAATGAGTTGTATATTCCAGAAATCACAGACTCTCTTCTCTTCTTGCAGCTGATGGGGGTCATCCCTTCATGTGGACAACCTGCTGCCGGAGGGTTTCAGTCACTTTGGAACGGCACAACATTTTTGCAAAGTCAGTAAAAACTAGAAAGTTCGGCGCCAGTTACATCGGGTTTGTCATAATGAAGAAAATTAGCACCAGGTGGCAGAACAACACCAATACATTGCAGGAATCCGACAGTGTTGTTTCATTGTGATCCGTGTCTTTTACAGGGTGCGTTCACACGGTCAGTTTTTCCGATGCAGTTTTCAAAGCTAAAAGCTGGTGTAGATCATAGTGTGTGAGAACTTAAAATAAATGTTAGAAGCTGCTGCATCTGAAAAACTTAATGGGGCACATTTACTTACCCGGTCCTGTCACGATCCTGCGGCGCGTTCTCCAACGTGGATTTGGGCCTGCCGGGATTCACTTAGATCATGCGCCCGATATCCACCAGGTGTCGCTGCTCTGCTGAGGTCCGCCGGAGTTCACCGTCTTTTTCCCGGTGCATGTAAGTGCAAACCGATCGCGTGCACCAAAAACCCAGGGCAATTCGGGGAAAAACGGCGCAAAGCGGTAATATTCGTGAAACCGGACGAAAGTGCACAATACGGGCCCTTAACCCCTTCCCGACGCGCGCCGGGTCCCGGTGCATGGAGAGGGCTCGCGGGCCGAGCCCTCTCCATAGCCGGTAAGTCTTTGCTGCATATTGCAGCAAAGGCTTACCGGTAACACCCGCGATCGGTGCTAGCACCGATCGCGGGTGCTTTCACCGCGATCACCTCCGGCAATGCTGCCGGAGGCTTCAAAAAGATGGCGCCGCATGGGCGCCGCCATCTTGGCGCGGATCTTCGCTCCCCGATGACGTCACGGGGAGCGGTGATCCGTTGCCATGACAGCATCGGGCCTCACGAAGGCCCGAAGCTGTCTCGTTTTAACCTATTCATTACAATGTGCTATCAGCACATTGTAATGAATGAGGAGTAAAATCCCCATATACTGCCATATTGCAGTATGGCAGTATATGGTAGGATCGATCAGACAACCTAGGGTTAAAGTACCCTAGGGAGGCTGAAAAATAGTTAAAGTAAAAATTTAAAAAAGTTTAAAAAAAAAAAAAATTATATTAAAAAAACCTAAAAATTCAAATCACCCCCCTTTCCCTGGAACTGATATTAATATTAATAAACAGTAAAAATCATAAACACATTAGGTATCACCGCGTCCGAAAATGTCCGATCTATCAAAATATAATAGCGGTTTTTCACTGCGTTTAACCCCGTAACGGAAAATAGCGTCCAAAGTCAAAAATGACATTTTTTTGCCATTTTGGAAAATATAAAAAAATTTATAAAAAGTGATCAAAAGGTCGCACAGTCCTAACAATGATAGCAATGAAAACGCCATCAAAAGTCGCAAAAAATGACACCACCCACAGCTTCGTACACAAAAGTATGAAAAAGTTATTAGCGCCAGAAGATGACAAAATCAAAAAAAAAATTTTTGTACAGGAGGTTTTAATTTTTTTAAATGTATGAAAACATTATAAAACCTGTACAAATGTGGTATCCCTGTGATCGTAGCAACCCAAAGAATAAAGTAGACGTGTCATTTGGGGCGCTCAGTGAAAGCTGTAAAATCCAAGCCCACAAGAAAACGTCGCAAATGTGTTTTTTCACCATTTTCACTGCATTTGGAATTTTTTTCCCGCTTCCCAGTACGCGCCATGGAACATTAAATACCGTCACTACGAAGTGCAATTTGTTACGCAGAAAATAAGCCATAACACAGCTCTTTATGTGGAAAAATAAAAAAGTTATAGATTTTTGAAGGTGGGGAGTGAAAAATGGAAGTGAAAAAACTAAAAGGCCAAGTCGTTAAGGGGTTAATAAATGAGCCCCATTGTGTGAACGTAGCCTCAGAATGTATATAATTTATGAAATCGGCTTAAAATACAGCGATTTTTCCTCATGTTGGACGTATTCACATTGGATACACAATGACCTGGACATTTAGGAAATTATGTGTTGTCTAATTTTGATCTCCAGTGTAGATGATGATGTGAGTGATCCTGCTGTTGGGGGTTGTTGTCCTGATAGGACACGAGGGTAATACCCTGTAATGTGATAGTCCAGCAGGTCCTTGGAGAGGGGCAGACCGTCGCTGCAGTCAGGAGGCTTCTCCGGAGTCGTCGCGCTCCTGTGGTTACATGCAGGGATTCACATAATCACATTTAATATTCGTTTCCCATCTTTACCCTCATTCAGTCTTTCCTTCCTTCCTCCATTAATGAAGCTGCTTTTCCTGCCGGCTTTGTGGTCAAGGCTAAACCAATATGTGGAGCCGGTAGAGTTGGTCGGGTGCCACCTCATGAATTGCGCCTGATGACGCGGGGGGGCGCTTCATAATGGGCTAATTGTTGGGGTGGGCTCAGCTCCAGCCTTGTTCGGGGAGACCATATATCTCGCATTTCCCGGCTCCAGCATCATCCGTACCCGTCCTACAGGGAATTGATGACTTTTAAATCTGCGGCTTGGGAATGACTCGCGGCTCTGCGCGCTATTTCCATCATACAAGAAGCCGTCTGTTTTTGTATTTTATGATTTCGAAACAAGATGCACATCCCAATCTGAGAATTCTCCGGGAGCGCGCGGCATAGAGACTTTTATGTCTTCTGCACAAACAGATTTGGTTAAGGCCCGACTTTCCTGGGAGAAGGGTTCGGATACAGAGTGGAGGCCTGGCACCAGGTGGGCAAAAATTCCTGCTGATGGTTGTCTCTGTGCTAGATTTTTGGACATTTTTCCCCAATGGTCCAATGATCCCTGGCAATTTTGGAACTGCTTGGGACCTTCAAAATGCCAAAAACCAACCCCTGCCTGTGCCCTTATGTTGGTCCAATCAAAGTTGGCCCCCGAATGCTAAACTCTATCCCATGGAGTGACTTTTGGGGAAGTAATTAGACCAAGAGAAGCATAGCGGGGCCAGCGTATCACACCGAGAGGTGGAGAGGGAGGAAGTGGGTCTTCATCCTGCTCCCTCCCTGGTTCTCGAAAATAGCTAAGTTTTAACAACCGGTCCAATGAAGCTGAATTTAGAATTTAGCATTTGGGGGGTTCCACAAACCATGACTTTGATTGGACCAACATATAGGCACAAGCCAAGGGCAAGATATGACATTTTGGGGACCCCAAGCACTTCCCAAACTGCCAGGGATCATTGGACTGTCGGGAAAGTTTTCCTCTTCTTCCCTGAGGACAAGAGGATTGAGCATGTTAAAATCAAAACAGCCCAATCTTCCTTTCTTCTAATGCCTATTTGCCATTGTGAGGGTGCCTATGGGTGACATAGGACCATGTAAGCCACATTCATCAAATCCTCCCGATGTAGAAATCATAATGGGTTTTCTAAACCGAATGAGACCTTTTATGGGGGATTTCCAGGACTAACACATCAATGGCCCATCCTCAGGATAGATCATTGATATCAGATATCAGACTGGTTAGAATCTGACACCTACCCCCACCCCCCACCATTCGCAATGCAGTACAGCGCCGTACACTGTGTAGTGGCTTTGCTTGGTATTGCAGTTCAGCCCCAGTCAGTTAACTGACGATGAATGTGACCTCATTGGGTTGAACATGATGCTATGGCGCTGCTGCTGAAGGTTCAAACAGCTGATCTGTGAGAGAGTCTAGTTTCGGACTATATTAATCTATATTTAGCAATATTTTAATCTTGGAACATCCCTTTAAGTAGGACAGTGACTCAGCCCAGCAGAGCTAGTTTTTAATTACAAGTAGCCGTTCCCCGCTCTCAGACGTTGACGTTCCACATTAAGCTGTTCTTCTGTCCCCATTCACAATTCACCTTTCATTTCCGAGGCTTTTCTCACATTTTATGTTTTCATACCCAAAAACACATCCTGCCGCGGCCTTGGAATAACGTGTCTGTGGTTGGCGGTCGTTCCTCTCCGGCGATGGCTCCCTCGGCACCTTCAGACATTGACGTCCTCTCTAAAGTTAAAACATCAGTACATATTTTTTGTGCATCCGGTGCCTGATTCATGCCGCGTTTCCGATGATAATTCACAGTAGACTTTTCCCCCAGTTCCAAAAGTGTGACAACACGGAGCCGCGCTCTTTGTTACTCTGCAAAACATTTGGTTTCAATTAAGAGACGAAACATTCCGCCAGGACCAAAGACCACCTTAGAGATAAAATTTGAGATTTCCAAGAAACATACCAGAGAGCGAGTTTAGACGATCGGAAATGAAGAGAAATACAGGGTCTCGTCCAAGAACAGGGGATTACAATCTCCAAGAGCTCAGATTGCACGATAACCCATGGAAGATGTCTCTGCCCAGACCTTGTGTCTACAAAGTTTCCCACCGCTCCCCTGCCCGGGACACTCCTTCTCCCACCCTCCCTTCAAGGTGGCTCCTCAAAGATGGTCCTTTGTCTCAGAGGATGGTTGGTAGGCAATGACTTATCTCCCTTCCCCTCTCTCCTTTCGACAGAGATGATCTTCTGCTGCTCGGCATGACCTGTGTTGACTTGGTTTGACCTTGGCAATCATTGTCTCGTAAGCCCTTCCAGTCATGACCACCGTTGTCTATGGTCAAGGGGATTACATCCGGCCATACTACTCCCCGTGGTAATCACTTGGCAGGAGGTGAAGCCAGTTTGGGTGGTCGGAAATGGAAGTTTTTCTTCTTTCCCGGAGGAAGTTTTAATTTTCTAGGTTTATTGGTCGGAAGGTCGTGAGTGTGATTTCTTTTCTTTGTTTCTTTAGGCGTTTGCTCCGATTTTTCTGTAATTGTAAGGTTTTCAACTCTCTCTGATGAGAGAAGCTTAGATCGTCCACCATCGTTGCATAAAACTTACTGGATGACCATTGAAGGTGCATGAAGGTTTCCAATGTTCTCCTTCAACTCTCCAGATATTGGGGGTGATAAAGATTGGGATGCTAATGCCGATCCTTTGGAGAGATGAGTCCTTTGGCAGGAGCTCTCCTCTTTTACAAACCAAGAACTTTTGGCCGAGCCGACCATTGGTGTAGTATGAGGGAATCAGAAAATTGGCTGAGCAAGGGCTCCTCAAACGGCAATCTAATTTGTATAGAAAAACACGGCTGTTTTCTTCCATAAACTGGTCGTGCCTGGTACTGCAGCTTGGCTTTGCCATTATTGCCAATTTCAGCATGTTTAAAGTGAACCTGTCATCAGGAACCCTTTTCTGGCTCCCCAATGTCCCCATAGAGAATAGTGTGCACATTGCCAAAGTGGTGTTATAATAAAACTGGCCACTCTCATGTGACACTGGACACTGCTCTACAGAGAGAAAGGTAAACTTTCATCTAACTTTTCTTTTTATCGGAAAAAGCCACTTTAATTTAAAAAGCAGCTTGGCAATGTGCACACTATTCTCTATGGGGACATGGGGGGGCCAGAAAAAGGGCTCCTGATGGCAGGTTCCCTTTAAAGGGGTATTCCCACAAAGACCAGTTTCTTCGTGTATTCAGTATCTATTCAGGATAACAAAATACAGTGTCAGAAGCACGGTGAAAAAGCATAAACCCCTGTACTCTGATAATCTAACCACATTGTCACCCCATAGAACTAGATAGATAACAATGTGTCTGCTTAGAAAGGCCCCGCCCACACCCTGGGATTTTGCACTGAGCAGCCTAGAGAGTGATAGGAGCTAAAACGGAAATAACACTCAGTAACATTGTAAAGTAAGGGGTTAAAATGATCTTTATCGTGGGAAAACCCCTTTAAGCCCTTCACCAGATACACCTGCAAACCCATCACTGCAGGCTGGTAAATATGCAAATACGTTAAGATGGCTGCTTTACAAGGTAACTTAAAGGAAACCTACCACTTGAAGTGGCAGGTTTCAGAAGAAAACACCGAGCACCAGCTCAGGCTGAGCTGGTGCCGGAGCTTATTTTTGTTAGTGTTTTAAACCGCGGTATCGCGGTTTAAAACACTTTTTAAACTGTATAGCCGGCGCAGGGAGGTACGCGCTTGGCGCTTACCGTGCGCGCAGCTACATAGGAAGTGAAGGAGGGCCACGCGCATGGTAAGCGCCGAGCGCGTACCTCCCTGCGCCGGTTATACAGTTTAAAACACGAACAAAAATAAGCTCCGGCACCAGCTCAGCCTGAGCTGGTGCTCGGTGTTTTCTTCTGAAACCTGCCACTTCAAGTGGTAGGTTTCCTTTAAAGGCAATGGTTTCCTTATCCCATCCTGGAAATGTATTTGCATATTTCCCAGAATCCCCTAGTGGAGCATTAAAGCCAGTAAGTCTCCACAGGCCTGCAAGACGGCTTTAATTAGAAAAGTCTCCACAGGTTCGGCGTTCGGGGCTTTACCTCTGACACGTTGCCGGTCGAGTAGCCAATCCGGCAAATTAACGCCCCAAAAAAGTATCCGTGGCTATGACTGGCCAGGGGGGCACTCTGGTGACCCATAGCCATGGATAGCTGTTAGGGGCGTTAATTTTCTGGATTGGCTGCATGGCAGCCGACCCGGCAATGTGTCAGTGTCAGGAGAAAAGCGCCAGAACTCCTACACTTCGGCTTCACTCATCTCTAGTTCCAGGGTAACGAACTGATGGCAAAAATCCTATATAAAGCTCATTTCACATTTGATGTTACAAGTTTGCTACACCATTTTCCAATCTACTGCGTTTCATTTTCACATTTATTTCAACATCTCTGTTTGCTGTGATTAAATAGAAGCTTTCATTGGGGATTGTATACAAATGTTTCTCCATACAAATGTTATGGAGACGGGATCACAGCTCGCCCCAAAACGGGGTTACTGTATCTGCAAGGAACTGTCCAAAATACACCTCTGTCTCGGTGATGACCTCGTTTGAGCGAATTTTTTTTTCCTGCGAGCCATTTCTTCATGTTGGGGAACAAGAAAATGTTGCAGGGAGCCAGATCGCGTGAATATGGGGGGGGGGGTTAGCGGCAGCAATTCATAACGCAATTCATGCAGTTTGGCTGCAACAACTCCGGATGAATGTGCTGGTGCATTATCGTGGCGAAACAGCACCTTCTTTTTCGTCAAATGCAGCCATGTCGCCTTCAATTTTTTGTTGAAGCGGCCCAATAATTTACTGTAGTATTGTCCAGTGATCGATCTTCCTTTTTCTAAAAAATCCATGAGGATGACGCCGTTTGCTTCCCCAAAAATCGTCGCCATGACCTTTCCGGTCAATGGGATCGTCTTCACCTTCTTTGGAGCAGATTCACCGGGAGAAATCCATTGTTTTGATTGTCGCTTAGTTTCTGGTGTGTAGTGATGATTCCAGGTTTCATCAACGGTGACAACTCGACACAAAAACTCCTTCGGATTTTGCTTAAATTGCTCCAAACACGAAGCTTCGAAGTTACCAGCCGCATTCGCTTGTTGTCCACCGTGAGCAATCGTGGCACACATCGGGCCAACTTATCATGTAAAATATTAATTGCCGTTCCAGTCGGCACACCTACGGCCTCGGCTACTTTGCGCACTTTCGTTCGTCGATCACCAAGTGTCATGTCGTGGACTCTTCCCAAAAACGGATGTTCGCCCACGTTTAAATTCTAACCAATATCTAACTGTGGTCATAGATGGCGAAGTGTCCCCAGAAACCGCATCCAACTTTGCTTTTATCTCCTTGAATTACCGAACGATACTGCTCTTTTTCCATCTCTCAAATGGCTGCCAAATCCAAACTAACCAATCAATCGGTCTGCAATCTGTTTTATCGTCGTTTTGGTAGATGGCAGCACACGATGATAACACCAACTTCCCTCAGGAACGACCTCTGTCATCAAACACGGGTACTTATTGAACCGCCCTCATACATCGCTAATCATATAGCACCAACATATTCTGCAGCGCTTTACAAGTCATAGGTTACCCATATAGACTTGATAATATCCATATATTCACACAATATGATGGACGGCCCTGGTTACATGAGCTTACAATCTATGGGCCCCAGTGCTGCTTCCAATATCATTTCTTTTATTTCTTTTACAAATCCTAGAATGTGTTGGGTACCAGGTCATAGATTCTGTATTTCCTTCTCTTTTCAGTACGGACTCGAAGCTGTTGGAGGAAGCGACTATTTCAATCTGCAAATCGTTAAGTAAGTAGCGAATGTGCATGACGGAGACATGTGATGTATAGGGGACTGTACACACCTGGTGTGAATCCAAGGCGTCCGTGGTGCAAGTGTAATGCCGGTAGAGGGATGGAGCTTTTAAAGGGAACATGTCTGTGAAACGAAGCTCTGGTGCTGGAAGGTTTTACAAAGGCCGAGTCCTGATGTATGACCCTCACAGATCGGACACTGATGAACAATGCAAAGGAAGGTGATTGGTATCAAAATGGGCTCCAAAATAAAGAACCTTACCACACTAACTAAACGTATCTTTGAAAACTTATACAGCAGTACAACTATTCCTATATTGTTCTTTTCCATGCTTGAGAAGGTTGGTTCACCATCTATGCAAATGACCCCATGTAAAAACGATCATTGTCTTCTCATGTGAGTCCAATCATTGTCTTTCCTTTGAGCGGAGTCCGGCATATTCATGTTCTTCAGGCTCAGCCGTGCCTTCGGCGCATTCCCCCCTTCCTCAGGAACGAGAGAGACGCTGGCTGTGTGACTTGCTGAAGAGTGTTCAGCTCCCTCCTTCATCCCTCCTTCAGGAATTCTCCTCAGCGAGTCTCACAGTCGGTGCTTCTCTCAATCCTGAGGGAGGGGGGAATGAGCTGGAGGCGCAGCTGAGCAGCAAGGACATGAATATGATAGAGCTCAAAGGAAAGACGATGATGGGACTCCCATTGGGTTATTTGCATAGATGGTGAGTCAATTTTAAGAACAGACTGTGAAACCTTGCAAGCATGGAGAGGAACAATATAGGGATAGTTATACTGCTGTATTATAGCAACTTTTAAAGATCTGTTTAGTTGGTGTGGGTTAGTTTACCTAACAGGTTCCCTTTAAGTTTTGGTACAATGGGGCACATTTACTTACCCGGTCTGGAGGCCTTGACAGAAAGTGCATTGTCCGTGTATAATGCGCTGTGCCGCTATTCACTAAAATAGTGCACCCGATATCCTGCATGTGTCGCTTCCCCGCTCAGGTCCCCGGAGTTCACCTTCTTCTTCCTGGTGCATGTAAGTGCATTGGATGCGACACAATTTGAATATTAAATCCCACGTTCAGTCTGAATCAGTCGGATCGTCCAACGGCACGCCCCCCCCCCATTTCTGTTGCGTGAAAGCAGTGCACCCGCGCCACAATCCAATCACGTGCAGCACAATCCCTTTCTAAATCCCTGCCACAGCGGCATAAATCCCGAAAGCCATGAATAACAACAGAAATGCGATCCGCGTACCCTTAGTAAATAAGCCCCAATGTTCTTATATTGAGTGTAGTGGGGCTCATTTTTTATACCAATGACCTTTCCTTTGCATTGGTAATCAGTGTCCGATCTGAGAGGGACATGCACCAGGGACTGTGCACCGATCTACACCAGGACTCCTCCCTTTGTTATACCTACCAGCAACATAGCCCACCTGGAGCAGGGGTGCACATGTGCGCACCAAATACCCCACCACCCCACCCCGGAGTAACTAATGCTCTTCCTTGAGAAAAGGACACCTCTATCCAAAATGGCCACCGCTCTCTGCAGGTTTTTTCCCTGCAAAAACCTTTCAGTTTATGTTCTAATCTTTTTTGTATTTTTTACTTTTTAGTTGAGAACAACCCCAGAACCGGAAATCTCAGCGCTCTAATAAGAGTATTTCTGTCAAGGACGAAGGAACTGAAGATATCGGCAGAATGTCAGAAGTAAGTGGAGGCAAATCTAGTTCTATATTCATTCTGGATCCCAAACCCCCGCCCCCCCTTCTCTCCCCCTCCCCAATTCTTGTATGTGGACCCCCTCCTGCCCTTCTCTGGACACCGAGGTCAGGACGGCTCCTTATCTGTACCAGGAGAACGATATCAGGAAAGTTTGAAGCCACTGGGTGTAAAATAGATGGCTTCCAGTCACTGACTGCAAGCAGAGAGCTCAGATACAGCAATTAAATTCCCAAGTATACGGGAGAGTTTTAGTAGAGCAATTCTAATTTATTTGCTAGTGTTTTAGTATCCCTCCAAGTGCTAGATAACCCTATACTGGTCAGCAGAGATAACCCATGTGATGCCAGGACACTGGCACTGCTGTGGCCTCTACGCGTGACACAATCCTGCGGGAAATACCCACGCTTAAAGGGGTTGTCCACTTTCAGCAAGTAATTTATATCGATTGTGAAGTTATACAATTTTCCGATATACGTTATTCATGTTTACTCCTGGGTCATGTGATGTCATAGAGGTGCATGGCTCGTCATCGCTGTGGTTATGTTATGTGATACAGGTGCATGGCTCGTTATATCACACATCTCTGATTACTCCCTGTGATATAACAAGCTTTGCCCCTGTGTGACATCACATGACCAGGGATAGAATGAGCCGTGCACCTGTGTGACATCACGTGCCCAGGGATATAACAAGCCGTGCACCTGTGTGACATCACATGACCAGGGATATATAACGAGCCGTGCACCTGTGTGACATCACATGACCAGGGATATATAATGAGCCGTGCACCTGTGTGACATCACATGACCAGGGATATATAATGAGCCGTGCACCTGTGTGACATCACATGACCAGGGATACAATGAGCTGTGCACCTGTGTGACATCACATGCCCAGGGATATAACAAGCCGTGCACCTGTGTGACATCACATGACCAAGGATACAATGAGTTGTGCACCCTTGTGACATCACATGACTAGATATGAGCCGTGCATCTGTGTGATATCACATGACCAGAGATATAATGAGCCATGCACCTGTGTGACATCACATGACTAGATTTAATGAGCTGTGCACCTGTGTGACATCACATGACCAGGGATAAAGTAACGCTCACTCAATCTCTCTCTTACAGTCAGCTCTTCATCTGGCAAGCGCACAACGCCCTCTTCATCATCTGCTGTCTCCTGAAAGTGTTCATCGCTCATGTCTCCGAGGAGGAGCTGCTCCTGCACTTCTCATATCAGAAGAAAGACCCCGGATCATATGGTGAGTGGGAACCCTCCGTGCATTGTATGGAGCATTGTGTATTGTTAACCCCTTCACATCTGCCATACAGCTGTAAACATTTTAATCCCTAATACCCCTTGCAGTTGGCACGTCCCGTCAGTGGTCCACTTCAAATGAACCCTGGCACCTAGAAACACAGTCCTGGAGTCTTATAATAGAAAGGAGAAAATCCACTTTTAATATTAGCAGAAGCCATTATATTGACTGTCAAAGTTGCAGTAAAAAATGCAATACACCTCTATCGATTCCGGACTGTAACTTTAAGGCTACAGGCTGTCCCCTACTTAAGGACACCCGACTTACAGACGATCCATAGTTAAAGACGGATCCCTCTGCTGCCTGTGACCTCTGGTGACCTCTCTGGATGTTACTATAGTCCCAGACTGCAATGATCAGCTGTAAGGTGTCTGTAATGAAGATTTATTGATAATCCTTGGTCCCATTACTGCAAAAAATTTAGAAACTCCAATTTTTTTTGTCTGGATCTACCGTTATAAAATATACAATTTTCGACTTGCATACAAATTCAACTTAAGAACAAACCTCTGGACCCTATCTTGTATGTACATTCGCACAACCGTACGAAAACAGCCGTGTATACGGGAAGAATACGTTACCATTCATTCCTATGGGCAATACGGTCATACATTGAATGTCCGTATTTGTCACCGTACCGCAACGTATGTGAGCCGTATAAAGAGATGGAGCATGTCCTATTCTCTCACGTTCTAACGCTGTATGCCCCATTGAAGTCTATGGGAACGTATAAAATAAGGGCGTCATACCTTGTACCCACCATACAGTATATGCGTTTTGTATCTAGGGAGACCAGGAGTTGTAGTCGGGGTACATTCATACAGCGGTATGCGGCCGGACAGACATACTTCTATGCGCTGGCGAGGAGGTGACCCCCTCCCCCCTCCATAGAGAACAGCACCGCATGGGCTCACACAGGGTGAAAGATGGAGCATGCTCTTCTGTACCGCTGCCATTGCCGTCTTTGGGGACGTATATGCACTCGCAAATTTGTGGCTGCATATTCATCCAGAAAGCTTGGGCTCAGTCACAGGTTTTGGGTCTCCCAACAGGATAAGGAGCCAAAATACACAACTAAAAACACCCAAAAAAAGAGGAATACATCGGACTAATCTGAATCGGCTTTTTGGAGCCCGGAGATAAATCCTATGGAGCATCTCCAAAAGGAGCTGGACCCCTTCACACCCCCAGACACTGGAGCAGCTCATGAGGAATGGCCCAAAATACCTGCTGAGAGGCGCAGAAGTCTCATCGACAGTCACAGGAATTGATTGCTGCGATTGCTTCAAAAGGTTCTGCAAAAAAATATTAAGTTAAGGAAACCATCACTTCTGTCCGGGCTGTTTCATGAGTTTGTTTTTTTTTATTCTGTTGAAAGAGGAAAAGCGATGTCTGCCGTTAATTTTCATCGAAATTTTATTTATTTATTTTTTTCATTATGCGACCACGACCACCAACAATTGTATCCACGCAATATGTATACGTACACTCACCGGCCACTTTATTAGGTCCACCATGCTAGTAACGGGTTGGACCCCCTTTTGCCTTCAGAACTGCCTCAATTCTTCGTGGCATAGATACAACAAGGTGCTGGAAGCTCCTCAGAGATTTTGCTCCATATTGACATGATGGCATCACACAGTTGCCGCAGATTTGTCGGCTGCACATCCATGATGCGAATCTCCCGTTCCACCACATCCCAAAGATGCTCTATTGGATTGAGATCTGGTGACTGTGGAGGCCATTTGTGTCCAGTGACCTCATTGTCATGTTCAAGAAACCAGTCTGAGATGATTCCAGCTTTATGACATGGCGCATTATCCTGCTGAAAGTAGCCATCAGATGTTACAGGATACATTGTGCTCATAAAGGGATGGACATGGGCAGCAACAATACTCAGGTAGGCTGTGGTGTTGTACCAAGGGGCCCAAAGAGTGCCAAGAAAATATTCCCCACACCATGACACCACCACCACCAGCCTGAACCGCTGATACAAGGCAGGATGGATCCATGCTTTCATGTTGTTGACGCCAAATTCTGACCCTACCATCTGAATGTCGCAGCAGAAATCGAGACGCATCAGACCAGGCAACGTTTTTCCAATCTTCTACTGTCCAATTTCGATGAGCTTGTGCAAATTTTCAGTTTCCTGTTCTTAGCTGAAAGGAGTGGCACCCGGTGTGGTCTTCTGCTGCTGTAGCCCATCTGCCTCAAAGTTGGACGTACTGTGCGTTCAGAGATGCTCTTCTGCCTACCTTGGTTGTAACGGGTGGCGATTTGAGTCACTGTTGCCTTTCTATCAGCTCGAACCAGTCTGCCCATTCTCCTCTGACCTCTGGCATCAACAAGGCATTTCCGCCCACAGAACTGCCGCTCACTGGATGTTTTTTCTTTTTCGGACCATTTTCTGTAAACCCTAGAGATGGTTGTGCGTGAAAATCCCAGTAGATCAGCAGTTTCTGAAATACTCAGACCAGCCCTTCTGGCACCAACAACCATGCCACGTTCAAAGGCCACAAATCACCTTTCTTCCCCATACTGATGCTCGGTTTGAACTGCAGGAGATTGTCTTGACCATGTCTACATGCCTAAATGCACTGAGTTGCCGCCATGTGATTGGCTGATTAGAAATTAAGTGTTAACGAGCAGTTGGACAGGTGTACCTAATAAAGTGGCCGGTGAGTGTATATCACAGTCCTACTGATTCTACATACACAAAGGTCCTTACACATCTCTCCAGGGACAATACCTAACCCTGGGTCACAGCAGTGTGAGGGTGACCCACAGTGCACAATCTTGTAATTGAAATTCATTTTTCACAGTTCTGCTGCTACTAACAATATGTACGAGCATCTGATTACACATCTCTCCAGGTACAATACCTGACCCTGGGTAACAGCAAGTGTGAGGTGACCCAGCCCCCCCCTACCCCCGTGCACAATCTTGTAATAGAAATCCATCTCTCCAGGGACAATACCCAGCACTGCCTGCAGTACTGCATGGTCACACCTGCTGACAGGTTTCCTTTGAAATGTACTGTATTGATACATATTAAAAGTGTCTGCAGGAGGAGGGAGATGTGTGACTTGTGTGATTCTTGATGGAAAGGACTGAGAAGATGAAGACGATATTGTGCGGTTATGGACAGTTTTCGAGTTTCGTTTGCATTTTTCCGATAACTCCATATCACAGTCGTGACCCTTTCAGAATTTATCTTCCTTATTTTAAGAGCCTCTATAGTTGGAATCTATCGACCTCTGTCTGTACGTGACTTATTCATTATCTGGTAAGAAGGTTTTAGAAAGGGAGTTCATGTAATTCCATTAGATAACCTGTAGGTGGCGGTAAAAGAGCTGCCATAGACTTAAGGTAAGGTCCTGGTATCTATAGTGGGCTCATTTCTCTTTCTATGACCCAGTGGTGATATATTTTCCCTGGTGCCGCCGGACACGGAGTGTGTGATCCCCCTCCCTCCTCCTGCAGACACTTTTATACGTGTGTCGGCCATGTTTCCTAGGCCCAACACTATATTGAGAGTATCAGTCCTTGCCTGCTGCCCTGCACATGCTGCATTGACACCATATCATAGACTACTGAAGTTATGTTTACATTGGAATAAATTAAGATTTTTTTTTTTTTTGGTTCATGGATAATTGTGGATTTTTGTAAACTGTAAAAAAAAAAAAAAAATTAGACGCTGTTTCATTTCCGGTGAAAGGTGGTAAGAGAAATCAAAGCAGAACAGAGCAACAGAGCAAGGTATTGTTGAATCTGTGTCAAAAGCAGCAGGACAACCGACTATGTACAGGAGTTGCACAGGAGAGTTGTTTTATAAGATTCACACGGTGGCTTAGTGAGTAGCACTTCTGCCTTGCAGCGCTGGAGTCCTGGGTTCAAGTCCCACCCAGGTCAACATCTGAAAAGAGTTTGTATGTTCTTTCCATGTTTCCTCTGGGTCCTCCGGTTTCCTCCAACAATCCAAAAAAAAACATACTGGTAGGTGATTAGATTGTGAGCCCTATGGGAACAAGGACCAATTTGGCAAGCTCTGTGCAGCGCTGCGTAGTCTGTAGGCACTATATAAAGTATTATTATTATTAAAGAATAAATCTTTGGGGATCTGAGACCCCCCATAGCTCAGTCTTTGCCTATAACAGCCGCCTTGCAGTCGTGTGGAGACTTGTAGCCATTGACGCTCCACTAAGAATAAACTGATTTAGTTTTAATCCTGCATCGTGTCATTAGGCTTCCTTAAATGGCATCTACCACCAGGTTGAAGGACTATATGCAAATGAGCCTAAGGGGAGCCTGGAGCCCCTCAGGTTTATCTGCATACAGTCTTTCATCTTGGTGGTAGATGTCCTTTAAAGTCAAGTGAACTGCCTTACAATGGAAAACTTCCCTATTTTCCTGGTGGTCTCTTAGTCTGGAGGGACAGTGTCCCTGCATGATCTGCAGAGTCCCCCATTCTCATGATTTGGTTGGAGAC
This sequence comes from Engystomops pustulosus, assembly GCF_040894005.1. Classification (NCBI taxonomy): domain Eukaryota; kingdom Metazoa; phylum Chordata; class Amphibia; order Anura; family Leptodactylidae; genus Engystomops; species Engystomops pustulosus. The sequence goes on along the minus strand of NC_092411.1, from coordinate 11,677,763 downwards.
CCCCTCCAATCATAAAGTTACCCCCTGTCTTAGGTTTATTAATTTTAAGGAATCAGAATGTCCTGATACCTTGATTACGATTCACATACAATGTCTACACTTGATGCACAGATCCGGATTGCGTCTTCCTTATGAAGATGAGATGACGCTCGGTCTCATTCCGTTCTGTCTCCATGAATCACTTTTTATGACCCTAGCGGTTTCCAGTTAGGAAGCGAAGGTCTCGCCCTTTCCCCGGGTGGCTTTATCCTAACCTGCAGAGTATAAGATAATATTAGTAGCGCTGGCCCGGCACAGCGGTCCCGGCTCCGGCCTCGGACTGTTTACATTGGGAGGATTTTGTGCTCCACATCATGTAATAAATGAGCCGACCTTTAGCCGGGGTCGTATCACATTGTGGAGGAAGTCCATGGAGCGTGGGGGGCGCCCTCATTGTGAGGAGTACAATGCCGGCCGCGCTGCATTACCTCTATTTACTACTCGTGATGTGATCTCATTTCTGCCATTGGTAATGTGTTTGCTTTCCTGTACAGCAGAGGATTGTTATGTTTGCTCTGTATTTCGCTTTCCTACATCCCAATTTGAGTATTGCTTTCCTACTTGGCGCCCGGCGATGATATCGTCCAGAAAAGACTCTCAGAATGTCTGTGATGCCTGCTGGTGGGAGACTGAAAGGGAACCTGTCATCAGCCATCAGTTTTATCAGCCCCTCCAGGTAGAGGATTGCATATCCTTTCTAGAATTCCCTCTTTTATGTTTAACTATAAACTAGAGGAGTCAAACTGAATTTCACTGAGGACCAAATCAGCCTCGTGGTTCCTGAAAAGGGCTGAGCATAATTTGATTACAATGTTGTGCGGCTGTTTTAGTAGTTACAATTAAGCGGCATTACTATTACAATCAGCCGTTTTGAGGGCAACCACAAAGTTGAACTTGCTTACGTCATAGCCAATATTTAGTCCTAAAGTAGCCAGTAGTCGCGGCGCCACCACAGTAGCCAGTAGTCGCGGTGCCACCACAGTAGCCAGTAGTCGTGGCGCCACCACAGTAGCCAGTAGTCGTGGCGCCACCACAGTAGCCAGTAGTCGTGGCGCCACCACAGTAGCCAGTAGTCGTGGCGCCACCACAGTAGCCAGTAGTCGTGGCGCCACCACAGTAGCCAGTAGTCGTGGCGCCAGCACAGTAGCCAGTAGTCGCGGCGCCAGCACAGTAGCCAGTAGTCGCGGCGCCAGCACAGTAGCCAGTAGTCGCGGTGCCGCCACAGTAGCCAGTAGTCGCGCCGCCGCCACAGTAGCCAGTAGTCTCGGCGCCGCCACAGTAGCCAGTAGTCTCGGCGCCGCCACAGTAGCCAGTAGTCGCGGCGCCGCCACAGTAGCCAGTAGTCGCGGCGCCGCCACAGTAGCCAGTAGTCGCGGCGCCGCCACAGTAGCCAATAGTCGCGGTGGCCAAGTCCCCCCCCCCCTTTTTTTGACACCGTAACTACCAGTCGCAAATCTAGAAAAAAAGTCTATTCTTAAAGGTTAGACTTGTCTTTTCCCAGCCCTATATACTATGATAAATATAGTCGGTTGTCTTTATTTGAGGACTTTGAGTCTGTCAGAAGTGGGGAACAAGACTGACTGGGGGCTATATATACAGCTGCCAGATGGGGCAGGAAGGGGAACTTATTGGGGTACTATACTTAAAGGAAACCTACCATTTCAAATGGTAGGTTTAAGCTGTAAACACCGAGCACCAGCTCAGGGTGAGCTGGTGCCGGTGCTTAGTTTCGTTAGTGTTAAAACACTTTTTAAACTTTATAGAAGAAGCCGCTTCGGCGCTGCGCGTGACCGTGCGCGCGCAACACCTGCGGCATTTCCTATGTAGGCGTGCGCACGCAGCGCCGAAGCAGTTTATGCTATAAAGTTTAAAAAGTGTTAAAACCGCGATACCGCGGTTTTAACACTAACGAAACTAAGCACCGGCACCAGCTCACCCTGAAATGGTGCTCGGTGTTTACAGCTTAAACCTACCATTTGAAATGGTAGGTTTCCTTTAAAGCATCCAGAGGGGGAAAAGTGAATGACTGAGGTATACATGTGCAGCTGCCAGAGGGTGAAGGAAACTGAATAGGAACTTACTAGGGGACTATATTCACGGCTGCCAGAAGGAGACTGACTGGGAATATACTGGGTGACTATATTCATGGCTGCCAGATGGGAGAGGAGACCAACTGGGGACATAATGTACAGCTGCCATAAGGAGACTGATTGTTGGCCAGATTTTTGGCATGAAGAAGGTAAGGAAGGTTCTTGAATGGATCTTTTTTTTATTCATTTATAGTGGTTAATTGCAGTTATTAGACTAGTTTGGATTCTGGAATTTAGCTTTCCCACCCATAATGCCCTGGGGCCACACTAGGCCGTCTGTGTGCGTGGCTTGTGGTGGACGACCCTTCTGGTGAGGATGTGTAGGTTCTGTCTTTTGTCGGGTCTGGCCCGGAGTCAAGTCCTGCGGTTGATGCGCGCGCCCCTGCACAGACGTCCCCCGGCTTGTGCCCGGTGAATCGAGGTGACTTGGTGAGCGTGACTACAGTCAGGGGGCGCATGTCACACTCGCTTTGTGCATCACTCCGTTAAAAACAACTCACCCGGGGAAGTTATTTTATTCTCTTTGAGCCATTGAAGAATTCCGGAGTGTTTGGAAACCCTCTCCCCCCGGCTCTGGTATTTTCCTTACCTCCCTCACGCTCCCGAGGGAGAATCCACTCTCTTAATTCCTCTTCAGTTTTGACAGCAGCGCAGCTCTGATCCAGATACAGAGGAAGCGTCTTATAGAGGAATCACACAGGGGCCCCTGGCGTGCCAAGCGCACCGCCACAAATATGTCTGGCAAAACAAGAGGAAGATGGCACCCGAGGTCAGGCAGCGATGGGCGCAACCAGGGGCAGAGCGGAAAAACTATCCGGCTGAATCACAGAGAAAGTGTTACTGGATGGAATCACACGGCACAGAGCGGTGTCACTGCGGCCGCTCGCATCAATGCTCCATTTGTTTTCAGGGCACAAATTGATCTCCTGTTAAGTAGCTGACACCAGACTGAGACGCTAATGGAAATGTTGTTATTAAATGGAAGCGCTGGTAATTGTACTGACGCCTGGGATCCTACCCCGAGCACAGCACCGCATGGCGGAATAACCTGAGCTCACCTGACATGCCAGACCCCATAGAGAAGACCCCGCACATCAGTGTCATATCCAGCAAAAATAGTACTAAAAAAGTACTAGTGCCTTTCCATCTCTAGGGGGCAGTATTATAGTAGTTATATTCCTGTACATAGGGGGCAGCATTATAGTAGTTATATTCCTGTACATAGGGGGCAGTATTATAGTAGTTATATTCCTGTACATAGGGGGCAGTATTATAGTAGTTATATCCCTGTACATAGGAGGCAGTATTATAGTAGTTATATTCTTGTACATAGGGGCAGTATTATAGTAGTTATATTCCTGTACATAGGGGGCAGTATTATAGTAGTTATATTCCTGTACATAGGGGGCAGTATTATAGTAGTTATATTCCTGTACATAGGGGGCAGTATTATAGTAGTTATATTCCTGTACATAGGGGGCAGTATTATAGTAGTTATATCCCTGTACATAGGAGGCAGTATTATAGTAGTTATATTCTTGTACATAGGGGCAGTATTATAGTAGATATATTCTTGTATATAGGGGGCAGTATTATAGTAGTTATATTCTTGTACATAGGGGGCAGTATTATAGTAGTTATATTCCTGTACATAGGGGGCAGTATTATAGTAGTTATATTCCTGTACATAGGGGGCAGTATTATAGTAGTTATATTCCTGTACATAGGGGGCAGTATTATAGTAGTTATATTCCTGTACATAGGGGGCAGTATTATAGTAGTTATATTCCTGTACATAGGGGGCAGTATTATAGTAGTTATATTCCTGTACATAGGGGGCAGTATTATAGTAGTTATATTCCTGTACATAGGGGGCAGTATTATAGTAGTTATATTCCTGTACATAGGGGGCAGTATTATAGTAGTTATATTCTTGTACATAGGGGACAGTATTATAGTAGTTATATTCCTGTACATAGGGGGCAGTATTATAGTAGTTATATTCTTGTACATAGGGGGCAGTATTATAGTAGTTATATTCCTGTACATAGGGGGCAGTATTATAGTAGTTATATTCCTGTACATAGGGGGCAGTATTATAGTAGTTATATTCTTGTACATAGGGGGCAGTATTATAGTAGTTATATTCCTGTACATAGGGGGCAGTATTATAGTAGTTATATTCTTGTACATAGGGGGCAGTATTATAGTAGTTATATTCTTGTACATAGGGGGCAGTATTATAGTAGTTATATTCTTGTACATAGGGGGCAGTATTATAGTAGTTATATTCTTGTACATAGGGGGCAGTATTATAGTAGTTATATTCCTGTACATAGGGGGCAGTATTATAGTAGTTATATTCTTGTACATAGGGGGCAGTATTATAGTAGTTATATTCCTGTACATAGGGGGCAGTATTATAGTAGTTATATTCTTGTACATAGGGGGCAGTATTATAGTAGTTATATTCTTGTACATAGGGGGCAGTATTATAGTAGTTATATTCTTGTACATAGGGGGCAGTATTATAGTAGTTATATTCTTGTACATAGGGGGCAGTATTATAGTAGTTATATTCCTGTACATAGGGGGCAGTATTATAGTAGTTATATTCTTGTACATAGGGGGCAGTATTATAGTAGTTATATTCTTGTACATAGGGGGCAGTATTATAGTAGTTATATTCCTGTACATAGGGGACAGTATTATAGTAGTTATATTCCTGTACATAGGGGGCAGTATTATAGTAGTTATATTCTTGTACATAGGGGGTAGTATTATAGTACTTACACTCACCGGCCACTTTATTAGGTACACCATGCTAGTAACGGGTTGGACCCCCTTTTGCCTTCAGAACTGCCTCAATTCTTTGTGGCATAGATTCAACAAGGTGCTGGAAGCTCCTCAGAGATTTTGCTCCATATTGACATGATGGCATCACACAGTTGCCGCAGATTTGTCGGCTGCACATCCATGATGCGAATCTCCCGTTCCACCACATCCCAAAGATGCTCTATTGGATTGAGATCTGGTGACTGTGGAGGCCATTTGTGTCCAGTGACCTTATTGTCATGTTCAAGAAACCAGTCTGAGATGATTCCAGCTTTATGACATGGCGCATTATCCTGCTGAAAGTAGCCATCAGATGTTACAGGGTACATTGTGCTCCTAAAGGGATGGACATGGTCAGCAACAATACTCAGGTAGGCTGTGGCGTTGTACCAAGGGGCCCAAAGACACCATGACACCACCACCACCAGCCTGAGCCGCTGATACAAGGCAGGATGGATCCATGACACCACCACCAGCCTGAGCCGCTGATACAAGGCAGGATGGATCCATGACACCACCAGCACCAGCCTGAGCCGCTGATACAAGGCAGGATGGATCCATGACACCACCACCACCAGCCTGACCCGCTGATACAAGGCAGGATGGATCCATGACACCACCACCACCAGCCTGAGCCGCTGATACAAGGCAGGATGGATCCATGCTTTCATGTTGTTGACGCCAAATTCTGACCCTACCATCCGAATGTCGCAGCAGAAATCAATAACTGTAATGATATAATATATATAGCACCAATATATTATATTTTTTTAAATTGTGTAATATATATATAATGTGCATCATACTGTATATCAATTACTAACTAATATTTTTTTTGTCCCTTTTTCCCCCCAGAATCAGACATAGAAGACTTCCTGGAGGAGCTGCTGTTTTGCCTCATCCATCTCATTGTAGAGGTTCCTCTTCTGTGAGTATCATACACAAAATTTTTAACACAAAATAAATATTACAGTACACGGATGAGGGGCCGGTTCCTGTGTGTGTGGCCGGTGGAGGTCCTGGCCCTCGATTTATGTGAGACTCCTGGATCTCATCTGCCTTATCTCATCCAGAGGAATACATAATATTCTGGTCATTCCTGCAGTTGCTCTAGTCTAGAAGAAATAGACTGTAACCTTAAAGGGGTATTCCACAATTCTTTTGATGACGCAGTACCCAGCATGGACACTATACAGTGTATGGCACTGTACTTGGTAGACTGTGACTGAGCCATAGCACTCGCTGTGATGCCTTCTAACAGCTGGGAGTGCTGTGTGTCAGACCTGAGGATAGGCGTGCAATACAATCACTTCCTGGAATGCCCCTTTAAGACGAGGTTTAATTGATTTTAATGAAAAATTCTTTCTTTCTGCGCCTTGTGGCGGCCTTTTCTCTGCTTACCCATAGATATCTTATTGGATTTATGATCCATACAAAAAAATCTAAAGGGAAATTGAGAACATTGCTTCCTCCTTTTAAAAAAAAAAAAAACCGCGCCACCCCAGCCCCTTAGGTTGCGCATGGTATTGCAGCTCTCACTTATATACACACGAACCTCACACAACATGACAGAGTGAATGGAAAGGATTGGGGCCGTATTTGTAATAAAGCAAAACCCCTTCAAAAAAAAACCTCTACCCTCAGAATCCATCATGATAGATCAGGGACACTTACTTATAGATCCAGGCACCGGGACTGTGGTAATCTTCTTATATTAGTTATCCATGGCCTCTTTCTTTTAAATTTTACACTAATGAGACACAATGGCTCCTGGGGTGTTACCAGAGCCCCTCCATGCTGTAGCTGCACAGGCTGTTACACTGTGCAGGAGCACTCGCCCCTCCCCCTGTGTGTTATGTCAGGCATAAGGAGGGGGGATGTCCTAAGGGAGCGGATGGGCGGAGACTAAACCGTGTAATGGCCTGTGAAGCTTCAGCTTGGAGAGACTCTTGTAGCAGAGTCCTTCAGGCTCATTAGCATAATTTTTAAAGTCGATGGATAACAATTATAAGAAGATCCCACAGTCCCGGTGCCTGGATCTATGAGTAATGTCCCTGGTTTATCAGGATGGATTCTGATGGGAGATTTCCTTTAAATTGCAGCGTTGAACGCCCGGGATTCCCTTGCAGAGGGGTTTTATACAAAGTCTGACTATTCGGGGGCTATTACATCCCTCCATCCAGCATCAGGGAAGGGGATCCCCCATCACACAGGCGGCTATGCTGCAGACTGGCGGCCGCCCGCGCCTTCACCCTGCAATCTGTGGGATTTATGAATGGTCTCCCGGTGCAGATATAATGAATGTTCTTATGATAAGCCGCAGTCAGATTTACTGTATGTAGAAATCCATGAGTAATGTCCGCCCCGGCTCCTCCACTCTCCGGAGTCTCAGCGGTGGGAGAAGGAGACAGACTGGCCGGCTCTGCTGACAGCCTCCTGATAAGAGAGCACGAGATCTCCAGGACCCGGCCCAAACCACTATCACGTTACATAAACCATGAGCCAAAGCTGAAGGTATAAACACCATTACTCTCACTTCACGTGGTGCTCGCCTGTCTGACAGATGTATGGCGCTGCTGACACATACGTGATGTATGAGCCCCCTCTGTGGTACACACGTGTTACATAGACACAGCTGCTATGAGACTGTCCTGATTCTAGCCTATTATTACAGTGCTCAGTGTATTATACCACCATGCAGGTCCTCATTATACAGCGCAGAGAACTGTAATCATACCATTGTGTATATTGTTAGTAGCAGCAGGACTGTGAAATACGGATTTATATCCCAGGATTGTGCACTGAAGGTTGTTAACACACACACTGCTGTGCTCTGTGCTGTCTGCAGCAAGTGTTGGGTATTGTCCCTGAAAAGATGTGTAATCAAACCTATGTGTATATTGTTAGTAGCAGCAGAACTGTGAAAGACAGATTTATATCCAAGGATTGTGCACTGAGGGTTGTGTATACACACACACACACACCTACACCTGTACACCTTATATGCCAGGACTGTGCACAGAGGGTTGTCCTCACACACCTGTGCTCTTTGCAGCCAGTGTTGGGTATTGTCCCTGAAAATATGAGTAATCAGACCTTTGTGTATGTTATTAGTAGCAGCAGTATTGTGAGTGATGGATTTGTATTCCAGGATTATAGATTCCAAAAGGGGTGTGTCCTCACACTGCTGTGCCCTTAGCTTCCTGAAGGGAACCACAAGCCCCTATACTCAAATCTGTGTGACTGCTAAAGTGTTCACCCACAACAGGGCAAAGATCTGAAGCGGCTCAGCTCAGTGCAGAGAACGAAGGGCACAAGCCACCAAATCCAAATGAATGGGAGGCAGCTGCAATACCCAGCACCACCACTATGCAGCATATGGCACTATGCTTGGAAGGCAGGGAAGAGGCTACAGAGGTCCATGGACTTGCTGGTCAGTGGGGTTGGCGGTGCCCAATATCCATCAGAGAACGATTTGAGTTTGGACTGTTTCCACTAAGAAAAAGCTAAAATTTCATAAGGTGTGACCGAATCTTCCCACCCCACCTAGGAGACAACTAAAAGAAGCTAAAACCTTCCATAAAACATAACTTCTTGTCCAGGATTCCTGTCTTTTGTTCAGGAATCGGCGCCTCCCCTCTCCTCAGGATGTGAGTGGTATTGCAGCTCTTCTCCTTCTATAGAGCAGATCTGCAGCACAAGCCGGGGTCAGGGGTGGGACTGCTCTTATATAATCTGAGTATCCTATTTCGGTGGGTTGAAGTTACCGCAGGTTTGCTTCTCTCTGTCGTTCACGTGAAGGCAGTGGGGTATAAATAAAGTTGGTTGCTTTTCTCTCTCTTTGTTTTGGTTGCTGGCACCGCTGACCCCGTGACATTCCCCGCTGCGCTGGTGCCCTCTCCCCTGTGCGCCGATTGTTATATAAATGTGGGGTCAAAATACTAGGAAGCTGTCAGCGCTATATATCCTGTCTGTGATTGCGCTATATTGTGCCAGGGACAATGTATGCGCCCCGCCAGTCCTACCACGGCCTTCCTGCCGCCAGGCGCTCGCTTCCTTCCTCACATCGTCCCTCGTTACTCGCAATCCCTTCTATTTTAATATCTAAGGATTTCAGCTTTCACTTTGAGTCTATTTCCGGATGATAGAGGATACGTGATAACATAACTAAATTCAGTCTATCATACCTGTGTGCAGGTGAAAAATGGATTGATATTCCGGGACTGGGAACGACTCACACTGCTGTGCTCTGTGCTCTGTGCATTGAATTAATCCACGGTTCCTCATTTTCAATGGACCAGTCTTGAAGGGAGCAGCCCTAGGGGCTCCCCCTGCTCTTGAATGGAGTGGCCCTAGGCGCTCCCCCTGCTCTTGAATGGAGTGGCCCTAGGCGCTCCCCCTGCTCTTGAATGGAGTGGCCCTAGGCGCTCCCCCTGCTCCTGAATGGAGTGGCCCTAGGCGCTCCCCCTGCTCTTGAATGGAGTGGCCCTAGGCGCTCCCCCTGCTCTTGAATGGAGTGGCCCTAGGCGCTACCCCTGCTCTTGAATGGAGTGGCCCTAGGCGCTCCCCCTGCTCTTGAATGGAGTGGCCCTAGGCGCTCCCCCTGCTCTTGAATGGAGTGGCCCTAGGCGCTCCCCCTGCTCTTGAATGGAGTGGCCCTAGGCGCTCCCCCTGCTCTTGAATGGAGTGGCCCTAGGCGCTCCCCCTGCTTTTGAATGGAGTGGCCCTAGGCGCTCCCCCTGCTCTTGAATGGAGTGGCCCTAGGCGCTCCCCCTGCTCTTGAATGGAGTGGCCCTAGGCGCTCCCCCTGCTCTTGAATGGAGTGGCCCTAGGCGCTCCCCCTGTTCTTGAAATGAGTGGCCCTAGGCGCTCCCCCTGCTCTTGAATGGAGTGGCCCTAGGCGCTCCCCCTGCTCTTGAATGGAGCAGCCCGAGGCGCTATCCCCTGCTCTTAAATGGAGCAGCCCGAGGCGCTCCCCCCGCTCTTGAATGAAGCGGCCCGAGGCGCTCCCCCCGCTCTTGAATGAAGCGGCCCGAGGCGCTCCCCCCTACTCTTGAATGGAGTAGCCGGAGGCGTTCCCCCTGCTCTTGAATGGAGCAGCCCGAACCGCTCCCCCTGCTCTTGAATGGAGTGGCCCTAGGCGCTCCCCCTGCTCTTGAATGGAGCAGCCCGAGGCGCTATCCCCTGCTCTTAAATGGAGCAGCCCGAGGCGCTCCCCCCGCTCTTGAATGAAGCGGCCCGAGGCGCTCCCCCCGCTCTTGAATGAAGCGGCCCGAGGCGCTCCTCCTGCTCTTAAATGGAGCAGCCCGAGGCGCTCCCCCCTACTCTTGAATGGAGTAGCCGGAGGCGTTCCCCCTGCTCTTGAATGGAGCAGCCCGAACCGCTCCCCCTGCTCTTGAATGGAGCAGCCGGAGGCGCTCCCCCTGCTCTTGAATGGAGCAGCCGGAGGCGCTCCCCACTGCTCTTGTATGGAGCAGCCCTAGGGGTTCCCCCCTGCTTTTGTATGGAGCAGCCCTAGGGGTTCCCCCCTGCTTTTGTATGGAGCAGCCCGAGGCAATGACCCCTGCTCTTGAATTGAGTGGCCCTAGGCGCTCCCCCTGCTCTTGAATGGAGTGGCCCTAGGCGCTCCCCCCTACTCTTAAATGGAGCAGCCCGAGGCGCTCCCCCCTACTCTTGAATGGAGCAGCCCGAAGCGCTCCCCCTGCTCTTGAATGGAGTAGCCGGAGGAGCTCCCCCTGCTCTTGAATGGAGTAGCCGGAGGAGCTCCCCCTGCTCTTGAATGGAGCAGCCCGAGGCGCTATCCCCTGCTCTTTAATGGAGCAGCCCAATGCGCTCCCCCCTGCTCTTGAATGGAGTAGCCCGAGGCGCAAATTGAACTGGAACTGCGAATGAAAGAAACTGCAACAATGTATTAAATAAAGAGGACTGTGTGTTGTATCCGTGTGCAGGGTCGCTGGGGGTCGGTGTAACATGTACATAGTGAGAGGCCCCTATGGTAAGTGCAGGGTCGCTGGGGGTCGGTGTAACATGTACATAGTGAGAGGCCCCTATGGTAAGTGCAGGGTCGCTGGGGGTCTGTGTCCACACTGCAGCGGCTGTTACACTGATGAGTGTGAGATAAATGTAATAATAATCTCTTATGTAATCTCCCAGCCGCCCCCAGAGAAAAGCTTCAGGCATTTGTTGTCCTGCCCTGACAGATCTGCTTCCTCTTCCCGGCTGTGACTCCAAACATGTCTGTGCCTTGTCATAATAATCACTATCTGTGTCCTGGTGTCCCAGGGTGATAATTGCTGCAGTGTTTGTCTTGTATGACTTGTATAACACTCATTCACCTCCACTAGGAAAAGAGGAGTCTGATAGAAAGCTTCATTCTTACAAAAACATAATTGAAGTACATTTTTATTTATAGGCAATCCGCATAAAATTCTCCAGAAAAATACCCCAGAGCTGCACTCACTATTCTGTCACTGTGTACATACATGACATTACTTATCCTGTACTGATCCTGGGTTACATTCTGTATTATACTCCAGAGCTGCACTCACTATTCTGCTGCTGGTTCAGTCACTGTGTACATACATCACATTACTTATCCTGTACTGATCCTGAGTTACATCCTGTATTATACTCCAGAGCTGCACTCACTATTCTGCTACTGGTGCAGTCACTGTGTACATACATGACATTACTTATCCTGTACTGATCCTGAGTTACATCCTGTATTATACCCCAGAGCTGCACTCACTATTCTGCTGCTGGTGCAGTCACTGTGTACATACATGACATTACTTATCCTGTACTGATCCTGAGTTACATCCTGTATTATACTCCAGAGCTGCACTCACTATTCTGCTGCTGGTGCAGTCACTGTGTACATACATGACATTACTTATCCTGTACTGACCCTGAGTTACATCCTGTATTATACCCCAGAGCTGCACTCACTATTCTGCTGGTGCAGTCACTGTGTACATACATGACATTACTTATCCTGTACTGATCCTGAGTTACATCCTGCATTATACTCCAGAGCTGCACTCACTATTCTGCTGCTGGTGCAGTCACTGTGTACATACATGACATTACTTATCCTGTACTGATCCTGAGTTACATCCAGTATTATACTCCAGAGCTACACTCACTATTCTGCTGGTGGAGTCACTGTGTACATACATGACATTACTTATCCTGTACTGATCCTGAGTTACATCCTGTATTATACCCCAGAGCTGCGCTCACTATTCTGCTGCTGGTGCAGTCACTGTACATACATGACATTACTTATCCTGTACTGATCCTGAGTTACATCCTATATTATACTCCAGAGCTGCACTCACTATTCTGCTGCTGGTGCAGTCACTGTGTACATACATGACATTACTTATCCTGTACTGATCCTGAGTTATATCCTGTATTATACCCCAGAGCTGCACTCACTATTCTGCTGCTGGTGCAGTCACTGTGTACATACATGACATTACTTATCCTGTACTGATCCTGAGTTACATCCTGTATTATACTCCAGAGCTGCACTCACTATTCTTATTTGAGAATTCTCACTAGTTGCAGTTGTTTTCCCATTGTTATGTGGAGACTCAAAATCTTTGCTTCAGGTTATTGGATTTTTGGACAGATTTTTGTTTCTCTTGCCTTATAATCCACTGTATGAATAGACCCAAGATGACTTTATCACATGGACAGATCTCTGATCCTGCAGATATATATGTAATGTATATCCCATTGGTTAGGCTGCCTGTGTACATTGTCTGACCATTAGATAGTATTGATATTTCTTCCCTGTGCCGGGCAGCGTGCGGTCTCCCGCTCCGGCATGTGGTGCCCCCGCTCTGTAAGGTGAGGGGTCCTCCTGGAAGAACAGAAGGGGCTTCTTCCCGCTATGGAGCGCTCACCTCGTACCATGTAAACAGCGCATTAAGATGTAATTACTGGACATGGAGATAGAACATGAAGTTGGGATGATTTCAGGGGAATGTTTTCTTTGGAGGGAGCGGACAAGGAGTTTGGGCCAAGCACCACTTCCTCCATTCCTCCCCCTCGCGGAGGTTGATGATAGCGCTGGGAATATCAGCGATGCTCTGACCTGAGCTGCACAGGAAGAGAACAACTAGTCCTGACCCACAACCGTCTAACTCCATTTCACACTTTGGGAAAGTGAGACGGAAACTTTGTTTTTCTGCAAAGGCCCTTTTTCTTTCCTGTCCAAATTTTTGTCCTCCTTCTTCAGGCATCAATCTTGTAACTCAGCAAGTCTTCACAATAGACAATCCGGTCCAGTCGCGATCGTGCGGCGCGTTGTCCGACGCTGATTCGGGTCTGCTGGGATTCACTAAGGTCTGTGCGCCCGATATCCAGCAGGTGTCGCTGCTGCGCCGAGTTCCGCCGGAGTTCACCTTCTTCTTCCCGGTGCATGTGAGTGCTGATCTTGCGACACAAATTCTTTTTTAAATTCCGCTGTTTTTCCGAATTCGTCGGGTTGTCCGACATCCACGTCCACTGATTTCTATAGCATGAAAACCACGGCCGAAGCGATACAATCCGATCGCGTGCGCCAAAATCCCAGGGCAGTTCGGCACAAATCGGAAATATCCGGGAAACCCGACGAAAGTGCAGCTGTCAGACCCTTAGTAAATGAGCCCCAATCTCTGTAGTGTGGGGGAAACTGTCACCTACATAAATATGTCTTGATTTTTATCGGAGGTCCATATTCCCTGACTACTGTTCAGACTGTACGTGTAATTAGACAATAAGGGTATTAAGCGCCCCCTAGGGTTGACAGCATGAAGTATTTTTTTAAGTGAAAGCTACCGTTTTGTTTTTATGCATTGTGGACTAAACATTACCTTGATAATGCTGTAGCCACACTGATGCAGAAACATATCTTGTTTAATCCCTGATCTGAGTGGTTTCGTTTAAAAAAAATATATAATTATACCTTGGGAAAGCTGGGTGCAAACTTCTTCCGTACATTAAAGAGCTGCCTGAACTGACCAGACAAGACTAATCAACCTGAGCTAGATGACTCATACACAGCAGCTGGGGGATGGTGCAGCGATTGATTACTTCTGCCTGTCAGGGACAGCCGTATTCTCGGCTTATGTTGGGTGGGACAAGGCTGGATCAGTGCATAATTAGGGTAAGAGGAGAAGCACCGGGACAGCTACATGAGCGATAGAATCTCATTATCATCATTTTATCGTTGTTTTTCAGCAAAACCACTCATTTCAGGGACTAAACAAGATATGTTGCTGCATCACTGTAGCTACAGCATTCTCTAGGTATGTTTGGTTCACAATGCATAAAAGCAAATGGCAGATTTCCTATAACTTCTCCATCTAACAATCTACAAATGTCCATGGTACTATGTGTACATGAGGAGCAGTACTATATCTGACCTTTATATCTCTTGTATTCTGCAGTGTTTAGCAGTTTTCCCCTCTGCAGGCTTTCCCTGTAATTCTCAGTTGTCTCAGGGCCGGTGGCTGGAGACCATCTGCTATGATGTCTCCCATACACTGCATATAGAAAGTAGAAGAGAATTGGCTCTGTAACTCTGTACCTCCCTCATGAAAGGAAAAACCATGTCATAGTGGACAAGTACTGATATAAATAAAAACATTTAGGGTCTATTCACTTCAGTACAGGTCAGTACAGTACTTATGTTCAATGTCCTATGTGTTCAGGAAGTCCAGGAACATCCACAGAGACTGCTGAAGCTAGCAGTAAGTTTCTATCTCACCGCAAGTGTTTTATTCACATCAGTACCTAGTCAGTGCTTACATATAATGTCCTATATGTTCCAGCTGAATGAGGAAGTCCAGGAACGGGCACAGACGGTGATTGCTGGAGCTAGTATGTAAGTAGTAAGTTTCTATCTCACCGCAAGTGCTTTATTCACATCAGTTAGATCAGTAATTATGTTTAAAGCCCTTGTGGTGAGATAGAAACTTACCAGCTCCAGCAGCCACTGTCTGCGCCTGTTCCTGGACTTCCTTGTTCAGATGATTAAGCAGGATCATATAGGAATTTATATAAGAAAAAGTACTGACCTGTATTGATGTGTATAAAGAACTAAGGGTGAGCTAAAAGCGAAGTCCTAGCCCCAGCAGCTTCTGTCTGTGCCTTTGCTTTGACCTGCTCATTCTGGATCATATAGGACATTATAGAGGAGTACTGACCTGTACTGATGGGAATAAAGCACCTGGGGTGAGAGAGAAACCTTTATTGCTCAGGTTCTGGTTGCTCGTCTTCCCTCCCATCACCGTAGACTTCTATGTAACTAGATACCACTCTGAGCTGCAGTCCGTCTTCTTCTATGAAGACGTATTTAGCTCTGACAATTAATAGCCGATTAGGAGGAAGAAAGAGCAGAAAACTTTTAGAATTACCAAATTTTTTTGAAAATTTACTGGCCCAAAAATTCTCTCTATGGAGCCCAATATCATAGGAACCATTAAACCAAAATGTTATAAAATTGACACTGAGAGGTAGCCTCAGAAACAACGTGATTCACAAATAAAAAAAAAATTGCAATTCTGACTGTGTTGTAATTCTCCAGCTTTTTCCTTGGTCTGTAGAATGTAATGTAGATGGTGAGAAGAGTCACTTTTTGTCTTTCAGGGATATAACGTACAGCATCCTGCTAGAGGCCGTCACTGCCCTCCTAATATTCTTGTCCTATCAGCTCTTCCGCAAGGAGATTATCCACGAGAGCCGCATCCACAAATACTTAATGCAAGGCCGATGGTAAGTGCTCACTATTCTGCTAGTGGAGTCATTGGGGGTCATTTATCATACGCTGGTGCAGCGAGTGCGCAGGTGCTAGGACAGGAACGTCCTTGTACTGGCGTGGTGCAGAAGCCCTGATAAATACTGAGCTGCAGTCACTGTGTACATACATGACATTACTTATCCTGTACTGATCCTGAGTTACATCCTGTATTATACCCCAGAGCTGCACTCACTATTCTGCTGGTGCAGTCACTGTGTACATACATGACATTACTTATCCTGTACTGATCCTGAGTTACATCCTGTATTATACCCCAGAGCTGCACTCACTATTCTGCTGCTGGTGGTGCAGTCACTGTGTACATACATGACATTACTTATCCTGTACTGATCCTGAGTTACATCCTGTATTATACTCCAGAGCTGCACTCACTATTCTGCTGCTGGTGCAGTCACTGTGTACATACATGACATTACTTATCCTGTACTGATCCTGAGTTACATCCTGTATTATACCCCAGGGCTGCACTCACTATTCTGCTGCTGGTGCAGTCACTGTGTACATACATGACATTACTTATCCTGTACTCATCCTGAGTTACATCCTGTATTATACTCCAGAGCTGCACTCACTATTCTGCTGCTGGTGCAGTCACTGTGTACATACATGACATTACTTATCCTGTACTGATCCTGAGTTACATCCTGTATTATACCCCAGAGCTGCACTCACTATTCTGCTGCTGGTGCAGTCACTGTGTACATACATGACATTACTTATCCTGTACTGATCCTGAAATACATCCTGTATTATACCCCAGAGCTGCACTCACTATTCTGCTGCTGGTGCAGTCACTGTGTACATACATGACATTACTTATCCTGTACTGATCCTGAGTTACATCCTGTATTATACTCCAGAGCTGCACTCACTATTCTGCTGCTGGTGCAGTCACTGTGCACATACATGACATTACTTATCCTGTACTGATCCTGAGTTACATCCTGTATTATACCCCAGAGCTGCTCTCACTATTCTGCTGCTGGTACAGTCACTGTGTACATACATGACATTACTTATCCTGTACTGATCCTGAGTTACATCCTGTATTATACCCCAGAGCTGCACTCACTATTCTGCTGGTGCAGTCACTGTGTACATACATTACATTACTTATCCTGTACTGATCCCGAGTTACATCCTGTATTATACTCCAGAGCCGCACTCACTATTCTGCTGCTGGTAGATTCGCTTTGTACATACATGATGCCTCACATGATGCATTGCCGGGTGGTAATGGGTTTAATAAGTATCTTAAGTTTTGGGGGCTGAGGTGCAGTATCGGGCACAGTTGTGTATTCTTTTTTTCTTCTTCCTGTGCTAATGCTTAAGGGACCACATACCCATCTCCTTTGTGCTAGTAAAGCTCATGTGTGTTTGGTCTCCATTTCTTCATTTGGGACTGGGGTGTCCCTGCCCTGCGCTACTTTCTGGATTGTCCTGTAATGTCTTCCTCCTTCTCTTTTCCCCGCAGTCTTCCTTACACGAGTCGACTGGTGAAGACTTTACTGTACAACTTCATCAGACAGGAGAAGAGCCCCCCGCCGGGCTCCCACGTGTTCCAGGAGCAGGCGGATGGGGGCGGCCTCCTCTACGGCCTGGCCTCCGGTGTGGCAAGTGAGTGACACTTTTTACACTTCTGGGTTATATTGGAGGAGGTTCTAAGGTTGCTATGGTTTTTGATTGGGATGTGAAATTTTGTAGCAAAATGTCATAAATCTGTTGTACGGAAACCAACGTGACCCGGGTTACTGCACTGAACTCTGCTCAGACACTTTTCGGACGCTCATTTTTTTGGGAACAAGGGCAACATATATAACTAAACTCCATGCACATGTAGGTTGTATCCGCTATTGCATTCTGTATACAAATGAGAAATCTAGTGCCCGATGGGCGTGGCTGCAAAGTTTAGTGCACCCTCTACTACCCAGGTTCACGTAAAGAGAATCTACCCTCCTGATAAACAAGGGGCATTACTCATAGATCCAGGCAGCGTGTCTGTGGCATCTTCTCATATTTGTTCTCCATGGCCTCCTTCCTTGTAAAATACATTTTTTTAAATTATACTAATGAGCCAGAAGGGCTCTAGGGGTGTTACCAGAGCCCCTCTGTGCTGTATCTTCACAGGCTGTTACCCTGTCTCCACTTGTCACTTCCCCTCTTCCTCTGCCTGATGTAATCTCACACAGCAGCAAAGATGAAAGTGCTCCTGCACAGTGTAATAGCACGAGAAGCTGCAGCACTTCTGGTTAATAGCGTATATTTAAAAGATGATTTTAGAAAGCTGGAGGCCATAAATATAAGAAGATTCCGCAGTCACTGTGTCTGGGTCTATGAGTAATGTCCCTGGTTCATCATCATGGAGTTTGATGGTAAATTCAGCATTGATTGACAGCGTCTTGCTATAGTTATAAACTAGGCACCAAACATCTGCAAAGAGTTTGTATTTTTTCTTTGTGTTTGCGTGGGTTTCCTCCGGGTCCTCCGGTTTCCTCCCACACTCCACAACATACTGGTAGGTGATTAGATTGTGAGCCCCATTGGGGACAGCTCTGTGCAGCGCTGCGGCATCTGTGTGCGCTATATAAATAAAGGGAATATTATAAAGGGTGCCGCACACCATGTTGATATCTATGGGACATCTGGGGCAGATTATAGTAATATTTGATATGTAAAAATGTTAGTTTCTATTATCCGGTGCTCTTCCCTGTGCTGTCACTAGGGGGCACTAGCTGCACACAGTATTCCCTCTGCTGGCTGGAGGTCTCCCCGTTTCGCTGCGTTCCTGCTCTGTGTATGACGTGTTAGGTTGCGGTGCGTTTATCGTCTCCCGGTTGAGGATCTGGTGAAGTTTCCCTGCGCCGCCCCTGTAATTTATTTCTTAGACCTTTCCCTTTATTTTATCACGCTCCGGGATTAGACCTTTCCCTGCGTTGCTCAGAGATGATCTATTATAGCGCCGTACATTACACCCTCTCCATGATTCCCTCCTGAGGAATTTAGTGGGATCCTTTATGTTTTGGGTATTTCGTGTGTAACTCTTTCCTGTCTGCTGAGAATTAGCGGATACATTGTATCTAGTGGCATCTGTGTATATGGCGCGTGCCGTGTATGGTGACATCCGAGATACAAAACAATAATGTACAATCAGATTGTACGGCTCATTATATCCCTGGTCATGTGATGTCACACAGGTGCACGGCTCATTATATCCCTGGTCATGTGATGTCACACAGGTGCACGGCTCATTATATCCCTGGTCATGTGATGTCACACAGGTGCACGGCTCATTATATCCCTGGTCATGTGATGTCACACAGGTGCACGGCTCATTATATCCCTGCTCATGTGATGTCACACAGGTGCACGGCTTGTTATATCCCTGGTCATGTGATGTCACACAGGTGCGCGGCTCATTATATCCCTGCTCATGTGATGTCACACAGGTGCACGGCTTGTTATATCCCTGGTCATGTGATATCACACAGGTGCACGGCTCCTTATATCCCTGGTCATGTGATGTCACACAGGTGCACAGCTCCTTATATCCCTGGTCATGTGATGTCACACAGGTGCACAGCTCCTTATATCCCTGGTCATGTGATGTCACACAGGTGCACGGCTCATTATATCCCTGGCCATGTGATGTCACACAGGTGCACGGGTTGTTATATCCCTGCTCATGTGATGTCACACAGGTGCACGGCTTGTTATATCCCTGGTCATGTGATGTCACACAGGTGCACGGCTTGTTATATCCCTGGTCATGTGATATCACACAGGTGCACGGCTCCTTATATCCCTGGTCATGTGATGTCACACAGGTGCACGGCTTGTTATATCCCTGGTCATGTGATATCACACAGGTGCACGGCTCCTTATATCCCTGGTCATGTGATGTCACACAGGTGCACGGCTTGTTATATCCCTGGTCATGTGATATCACACAGGTGCACGGCTCCTTATATCCCTGGTCATGTGATGTCACACAGGTGCACGGCTCCTTATATCCCTGGTCATGTGATGTCACACAGGTGCATGGCTCATTATATCCCTGGTCATGTGATGTCACACAGGTGCACGGCTCGTTATATCCTTGGTCATGTGATGTCACACAGATGCACGGCTCGCTATATCCCTGGTCATGTGATGTCACACAGATGCCCGGTTCATTATATCCCTGGTCATGTGATGTCACACACATGACATCACATGACCACGGACTAGGACACCAGGAAGTAAACAATGAAGCGTTCTATAGAATGACAGCAAGCAGAGATCTAGGAAACCGTAAGGAGTTGATACAGAAAGTATATTGGAAAATTGTAGACGTTTTCATTACACAAACAAATTAATTTATTTACTGAAAGTGGACAATCCCTTTAATGCACTTTGCTCTCTGTCACGCTGGGATATTCTCCATTACATTGCAGTGTATGGGCATTGTGTAGTGTAGCGCCATATAGTGCCGAGCATGGAGGATATGTGGCGGCATCTCCGATATATTACCCATAGTTCTCCTCTTCTCTGAAAGTGTTGGCTATCCTGCCCTTGGCCGCACGCTGCCCCCTATAGGTCACATATCGCCAGGTCGGTAGTGAGACGGCGCTGCCACCAGCTCCTTACCCGGATTTATGTGACAATCCAAGGGAAATACTCATCGCAGACTCTCATGTCTTTCCGTGTGATGAGAATTTCCCCCCATAAGGAATTTATTTTGGCGCACGGAGAATGTTGAGGCGTTACCCCGGGAGCCTCTGCGTGTGCGGCACACAATGAGCCCCGTCCCTGCCTATTGTTCCTCTGCCAGCTGCTTCATATTTTCACCGCTGTCCCTTTTATAGTGGTTTTTTTTCCATGGCATCTGCATCCATTCCCGCGCCCGGTGGCGCCCCCGTCAGGACAGTCCAGGGTAGTTCACAAAGACTAATGAACGTGTGACGCAGGATAGAGGTGGCGCCGATGTGTATGCAACCGCCGTCTGATCTAGATTTCTATGGTCTCTTATATTATTATATTGTAACTTTTGCCACCCAGCTTTCCCAAAATCACAAATGGCAGATTTTAGGGGGTTGTGCAGCTGATAGAACTCGTATGTAAACACTTTATTTGGGAATTGTGGAGGGGGTTCTCTATTTTAGGGTTTTCATCTGTCGGACCCTCCCCCCCTGCAGCCTCTAAACTTGACTCGTCTCATGTGAAAATGCTGTAAACATTTTTATTTGAGATTTCACATAAAAGAGGGAATTTTAGAAAGGACAATTTTTTTTTTACCTTGCCTCAGGGGCTAGTAGTTTAGCGGAGTAAAACTTTGTGACAGGTTCCCTTTAAAGAAAATCTACCCTCAAAATCCATCCTGATAAACCAGGGACATTACCCATAGATCCAGGCACCGGGACTGTGGTCTCTTCTTATATCTGTTATCCATGGCCTCCTGCCTTCTAACATCAACTTTTGTAATTATACTAATGAGCCATAAGGGTGTTACTAGAGCCCCTCCGTGTTGTAGTTTCACAGGCTGTTACACTGTCTTCCCCTCTGCTCCCTCAACTCTTTTTCGCTCTTCTTGATGTGATCTCAGACAGTTGGTGGGGGAAGTGCTCTTGTACAGTGTAACAGCCCGTGAAACTGCTGCACAGAGAGGCTCTGGTAACACTCTCAGAGCCCTTCCTGCTGTTGATGTTAGAAGGAAGGAGGCCATGGATAACACATATAAGAAAATACCACAGGTTGCCCATAATCTATATTTTTTTGCTTTTATTTTTTGTGTTTCACATGTTTTCCCCATTGGCAGTTACAGGGTTAACGGGCAGCTTTTCGCGGTCCGTCTCCCGGTTCTGGTATTTACTTTGGATCCGCTGACTTCTTATGTATTTGGAAAACTGTAAACTAAACATCCAGGGAGGGGGGGGGGGAGGATTACAGGAGGAGGCAGAGGGGACAATCACAGCGGATTTGGGGTTGGAAGATTTGGGAATGTGTCCAGTCAGGAAGTGGTGATGCCAGGGGCCGAGAGCCTGGAGACTCGGTCTAGTCACTGTGGTGCCAGTAATGTACAGAGGTCACTCACAAGACCCGGACTGTGGTGTATCCAGACCCGGATGACATTGTTACGGATTACTCCGGCTAATTATGTGGATACATGGATATAAAGGGAACAAGGAACCGAAAATAATAGACAATAATGTGATTATTAGTGGAAGTAATTTGTGGAAATAGGAAGATTAAAGGGAACTTGTCAGCAGGTGTGACCCTACAGACTGCAGCCAGCGTTATGTATTGTTCCCTAGAAAGATGTGTGATTAGATCTGTATAAGTGGTGTTAGTAGCTGCAGGACTGTGATTTATGGGTTTATATTTCAGGAGATGAGGCTGTGCTCTGTGCTCTCTGCAGCCAGTATTGGATATTGTCCCTTGTGAGATGTGTAATCAGAGCTCTGGGTATGTTGTTGTTATTAGCAGCAGGACTGTGGATTTCTATTCCAGGATTGTAATATATCTAAACCCACTGGGGTTATGTCCTCACACTGCTGTGTTCTTGGTGCTTTGAAAAGAGTGTTAGTTATTGTGCTGTGAGATCTGTGTATGCATACCTTTTTGTATTTGTTTGTAGCAGCAGGACTGTGTAATATGGTTATATATTCCTGGACTGTAGTTTCTCCAAGTGCACTGGGAGTGTGTCCTCACACTGCTGTGCTCTGTACTCTGCAGACAGTATTGGGTATTGTCTCTGGAGAGCTGGGTAGTCATACCTTTGTGTATGTTTTTGGTAACAGCAGGACTGTGAACTATGGATATATATTCCTGGACTGTAGTTCACTGGTGGGTGTGTCCTCACACTGCTGTGCTCTGTGTGCTTCGCATTGCAAGGTAAATGACTGTATCTCTCCAGCAGACATCTGGTTCAATATTTAAAGTGCCTTTCCCTGACTTCTAGGACTCAGCAGCTGAGTGTAGGGGGAGGGGGGAGAGCTAAGAGCAAAGCAGTGTGAGGACCAATGCTCCAATCCTGGAATATTAATCCATGTTTCACAGTCCTGCTACTACTAAAAACACACTCAAAGGTAAAAATACACAATACCTGACACTGGCTCAAGAGAGCACAGAGTACAGCAGTGTGAGGACACAGCCTAAGTGCACTTGGAGAGGTTACAATCCTAGAATGTAATTCGGTATGTCACAGTTCTGCTGCAACTAACAACTTACACAAAGCTCGTTATTACACACCTGTCCATGGACAATACTTAACATTGGCTACTGAGAGCACAGAGCACAGCAGTGGGAGCACCCACCTCCGTGCACAGTCTTGGCACAGAGAAGCTACAGTCCTGGCATATAAATCCATATTTCTCAGTCCTGCTGCTACTAACATACACAAAAGGATTATTAAACTTCTCTCCAGTGACAATTCCTTGCACTGTCTGCATTGAGCACAGAGCACAGCAGTGTGAGGACACTTGTAGAAGTGACAATCCGGGAATATAAAACCTTATTTCACAGTCCTGCTGCTACTAACAGACATAAAGGTATCATTACACATCTCTCCGGTTCAATACCTAACACTGTCTGCAGTCTGTATGGCCACTACTGTTGACAGGTTCCCTTTTCTTGTCCTGGTGGTGTTGTGGTTATAAACCACTGGTTACAGTGACGTCGGAACAGGGATTTGGGGTTGCTCTTAGTCTCCATGAGAGGGATGTACCTAAAATCCAGACAAGGGGGGGGTGATCAGTTTGGT
Organism: Engystomops pustulosus; assembly: GCF_040894005.1. Lineage (NCBI taxonomy): Eukaryota > Metazoa > Chordata > Amphibia > Anura > Leptodactylidae > Engystomops > Engystomops pustulosus. The sequence continues at coordinate 11,654,248 of NC_092411.1, read as the reverse complement.
ATCAGTTTTTCCGGATTATTCTGGTAACCCCCGGCCTGGGCATAGAGTACAGCTGCAGTACTGGATAAATCCCACCGGACAGTCGGCGCCCCCTCCTGGTCATGACTGGCATAACACGATGGAAAATTCTCTGCCTGCAGCTCCTGGTTCCCATTCAGCAGCGGCATTAACTTTTTCCTACCACAAGTGAATAATAATCGCTTTCCCAAGTTCTCACTTTATTTTGGCGCTCCGCTCTTTGTGTCTTTGGAAATATCCCCCTTTTTTTTCCGGTCAAACAGAAACTGCTTTCATTACAAAAGCTCGGCAGCGGAGGCTTTGATCCCTCTCATGGCAGCGGTAAAGCCTGTGCCCTGCCAGGGCTGTCGTACGCCCGCAGCCTCCGCTCTGACCAATCACTGCCATGCTGGAGCCCCCCGTACGCTATTTACATCTGTCCTAGGAAACGCGCAGATTCCACGTAACGTTACAATTCCCAATCTGGTTTTCTTGGAGTTCTGTGTTTTGCTGATCCTCTGTTATTGCTCCGGGAAATATATGAATAATGTGACAGGAGGGAGTCGCCATTAGTGGCCGTGTGCCTGGGACTGCTGTTCTCTTAAAGGGACTGGAGCGCCTGGGACGGCAGTTCTCTTAAAGGGACTGGAGCGCCTGGGACAGCAGTTCTCTTAAAGGGACTGGAGCGCCTGGGACGGCAGTTCTCTTAAAGGGACTGGAGCGCCTGGGTCTGTAGTTCTCTTAAAGGGACTGGAGCGCCTGGGATGGCAGTTCTCTTAAAGGGACTGGAGCGCCTGGGTCTGTAGTTCTCTTAAAGGAACTGGAGCGCCTGGGACTGTAGTTCTCTTAAAGGGGCTGCAGCGCCAGGACAAGATTTGAACCCATCTTCGACAGTCACTACTAAATAGCTGATCCATGGGGGTTGTACCAAATTTGATCATCTTGTATTCACAGGTGCGGGTCAGACTACAGGGACCTCCATCGATCATGAGAATAGACCCGCTGCAGTGCATGCGACTTAGGACCTCGTTCTCACTAATGGGTGAAGTGGCAGCGCAAGCATGTGTCCTGCTTCTCCATACAATACTATGGGAGTGTTGCTGAACACGGCACCCGGGTATCTCGTGGAATGTGGATTTCAGGTTCCCGATCTACTCCGGAATCCTTGATTTATGATATTCCAATGCCCAGGACTATTACACAGGGTAAAGTCTCTGTACATTGTACATAGACGCACATAGTAGCCTTATAGACCTGTAACAGATGATAAAACAATTGGCCTTCTGAAAAAGGGGTTGTCCATCTCCATTAAAGGGGTTATCCAGCTTAGACAACCAATTTCCACGCCCGCTGCGTTCACACATTGCGATTGCATTGAGTTTACATTGTGTTTATGCTGCTTTTACAATTGTGTACATTATGTTTACACAACATTTACATTGTGTTTGCACTGTGTTTTAATTTGAGTTTATGTAGCGTTTACATTGTATTGGCATAAACGAAAAAGTAAATATAATTTGCATTTGGTCTAGAATGCCCGGTGCTCGGCCCAATCAAATGTGTTTCGGTAATGAGCGCCCCCCCCAATCCTCCTTTCCTGGCTCCTCTACTGCTCCCTGCACCGCACACTGCAGCTTCCTCTCCCCTCCCTGCACCGCACACTGCAGCTTCCTCTCCCCTCCCTGCACCGCACACTGCAGCTTCCTCTCCCCTCCCTGCACCGCACACTGCAGCTTCCTCTCCCCTCCCTGCACCGCACACTGCAGCTTCCTCTCCCCTCCCTGCACCGCACACTGCAGCTTCCTCTCCCCTCCCTGCACCGCACACTGCAGCTTCCTCTCCCCTCCCTGCACCGCACACTGCAGCTTCCTCTCCCCTCCCTGCACCGCACACTGCAGCTTCCTCTCCCCTCCCTGCGCCGCACACTGCAGCTTCCTCTCCCCTCCCTGCACCGCACACTGCAGCTTCCTCTCCCCTCCCTGCGCCGCACACTGCAGCTTCCTCTCCCCTCCCTGCGCCGCACACTGCAGCTTCTTCTCTCCTCCCTGCGCCACACACTGCAGCTTCCTCTCTCCTCCCTGCACCGCACACTGCAGCTTCTTCTCTCCTCCCTGCACGACACACTGCAGCTTCCTCTCTCCTCCTGGCACCGCACACTGCAGCTTCTCCTCTCCCCTCTCTGCACCGCACACTGCAGCTTCTTCTCTCCTCCCTGCATCGCACACTGGAGCTTCTCCTCTCCTCCCTGCACCGCACACTGCAGCTTCCTCTCCCCTCCCTGCACCGCACACTGCAGCTTCCTCTCCCCTCCCTGCACCGCACACTGCAGCTTCCTCTCCCCTCCCTGCACCGCACACTGCAGCTTCCTCTCCCCTCCCTGCACCGCACACTGCAGCTTCCTCTCCCCTCCCTGCACCGCACACTGCAGCTTCCTCTCCCCTCCCTGCACCGCACACTGCAGCTTCCTCTCCCCTCCCTGCGCCGCACACTGCAGCTTCCTCTCCCCTCCCTGCGCCGCACACTGCAGCTTCTTCTCTCCTCCCTGCGCCACACACTGCAGCTTCCTCTCTCCTCCCTGCACCGCACACTGCAGCTTCTTCTCTCCTCCCTGCACGACACACTGCAGCTTCCTCTCTCCTCCTGGCACCGCACACTGCAGCTTCTCCTCTCCCCTCTCTGCACCGCACACTGCAGCTTCTTCTCTCCTCCCTGCACCGCACACTGGAGCTTCTCCTCTCCTCCCTGCACCGCACACTGCAGCTTCCTCTCCCCTCCCTGCACCGCACACTGCAGCTTCCTCTCCCCTCCCTGCACCGCACACTGCAGCTTCCTCTCCCCTCCCTGCACCGCACACTGCAGCTTCCTCTCCCCTCCCTGCACCGCACACTGCAGCTTCCTCTCCCCTCCCTGCACCGCACACTGCAGCTTCCTCTCCCCTCCCTGCACCGCACACTGCAGCTTCCTCTCCCCTCCCTGCGCCGCACACTGCAGCTTCCTCTCCCCTCCCTGCGCCGCACACTGCAGCTTCTTCTCTCCTCCCTGCGCCGCACACTGCAGCTTCTTCTCTCCTCCCTGCACCGCACACTGCAGCTTCTTCTCTCCTCCCTGCACGACACACTGCAGCTTCTTCTCTCCTCCCTGCACGACACACTGCAGCTTCTACTCTCCCCGCTCTGCACCGCACACTGCAGCTTCTTCTCTCCTTTACTGCTCCACACTGCAGCTTCTTCTCTCCTCCCTGCACCGCACACTGCAGCTTCTTCTCTCCTCCCTGCACGACACACTGCAGCTTCTTCTCTCCTCCCTGCACGACACACTGCAGCTTCTACTCTCCCCGCTCTGCACCGCACACTGCAGCTTCTTCTCTCCTTTACTGCTCCACACTGCAGCTTCTTCTCTCCTCCCTGCACCGCACACTGCAGCTTCTTCTCTCCTCCCTGCACGACACACTGCAGCTTCTTCTCTCCTCCCTGCACGACACACTGCAGCTTCTACTCTCCCCGCTCTGCACCGCACACTGCAGCTTCTTCTCTCCTTTACTGCTCCACACTGCAGCTTCCTCTCCCCTCCCTGCACCGCACACTGCAGCTTCCTCTCTCCTCCCTGCACCGCACGCTGCAGCTTCCTCTCCCCTCCCTGCACCGCACACTGCAGCTTCCTCTCTCCTCCCTGCACCGCACGCTGCAGCTTCCTCTCTCCTCCCTGCACCGCACGCTGCAGCTTCTCCTCTCCTCCCTGCACCGCACGCTGCAGCTTCTCCTCTCCTCCCTGCACCGCACGCTGCAGCTTCTCCTCTCCTCCCTGCACCGCACGCTGCAGCTTCTCCTCTCCTCCCTGCACCGCACGCTGCAGCTTCTCCTCTCCTCCCTGCACCGCACGCTGCAGCTTCTCCTCTCCTCCCTGCACCGCACGCTGCAGCTTCTCCTCTCCTCCCTGCACCGCACGCTGCAGCTTCTCCTCTCCTCCCTGCACCGCACGCTGCAGCTTCTCCTCTCCTCCCTGCGCCACACGCTGCAGCTTCTCCTCTCCTCCCTGCGCCGCACGCTGCAGCTTCTCCTCTCCTCCCTGCGCCGCACGCTGCAGCTTCTCCTCTCCTCCCTGCGCCGCACGCTGCAGCTTCTCCTCTCCTCCCTGCGCCGCACGCTGCAGCTTCTCCTCTCCTCCCTGCGCCGCACGCTGCAGCTTCTCCTCTCCTCCCTGCGCCGCACGCTGCAGCTTCTCCTCTCCTCCCTGCGCCGCACGCTGCAGCTTCTCCTCTCCTCCCTGCGCCGCACGCTGCAGCTTCTCCTCTCCTCCATGTGCCGCGCTACTCCGTATCTTGTTCTGGTCGTTTTCGACAGCATCAGGATCCAAAACAAAGCTGTGCTAGGAGCAGGAGAGGACCCAGGAGCAGTACAGTACAGATTCTACAGATTGCAAGCACTTACCTCTCCTGTCTCCTCTCCTTCGGCTGCTCTGCTCTGTCCTTAACCCCATTCATACAACCAGTGTCAGGAGGCAGAGCGGAGCAGCAGGAGAGGACCCCGGAGCACTCGCCTGCACTCACCGCTACCCGGCCTCCTGCAGCAGTTGAGTTGCGTTTACAATGCCTTGACATTGCGATTACATTAAATAAATATGTAAATAAAATGTAAACATTCTGTCAACACATTGTAAATGTAAATTTCAATGTATTAAACTCTCCATGTGAACATGACTACAGGGTGCGGTTTTTCTGATGCGCCACTGCGCCAAAATTTGATTGCGTGCGACACAATCCCCAGTTAAATACCAGTCACAGCGGCGCAAAACCCGAAAACTTAGAAAATCTGCCGAAAATGTGCGATCCACAGACCCTTAGTAAATAAGCCCCGACACAATGTTAACATACATTTGATAAATGTACAGCTCTTGAATTGCGTTTCTTAATGCAATATAAACACATCGTGTGGCCACACCCTGTTGGCTGCGTTCACACTTTGCGTTTTAATCGCATTTTGACGCGCAATCAAAGAGCAACGGGGAGGAACTTGGCACAATTGCCCTTTTTTGAATTGTTTACATGCAAAACACGTGCTGCTCATTTCCGATCTAAAGCTTTTTAGTGGAGACGCATACATGTCAGTTCGGCCAAGCCCCTCCACGTTGAAATGCAGTGTGTGAACGCACCCTAATCTCTTACACTAGTTGTGCAGTCCTAGAGATCTTTACGACCACCTGCACACACCAGACTGAGCCTAATGTCCGTATGTGCTAGGGGTTGGCCTCTCCTGGTGCCCCCTGCTGGCGGCTGTGACCTAGGTGGCACTTGGATCACTACACATCAGGGCAGAGGAATGTTTTTCCTTGCATGACCTCATCTCCTCTCGCTCGCCGTTACAGCTGATTTTGGGTGCGGACCCTCTGGCCTCGGCCTGGGGACTGTAGTCATTGTTATACACCTAGGAGGAGCGGAGCTCTCTGCGCTTCATCCATATGAGATGCTAATCCTGCGAGTCCTGGTGGAACGGACAAAGGGAGCCAACAAGCGTAACCAGAACCGGATCAGTACAATGGAATGTGCATGAGATTGGCTTAAAGGGGGGATCCACCCAGAATACAATATTGTCCTACTCCATATAGTAATCAATCCAGAGCAATCTGTAAAATGATTGACAAGAATATAATGTAATATAATGTTCTAATAAATCCTCCATTACTGCAGCAACACGGCTGCAGAGCTGTGTAATCAGACCTTTTTTGTGTGTTTTTAGTAGCAGCAGGACTGTGAAATATGGATTTGTATTCCTTTTATTGTAGATTACCAGAGTGCACCTAAAGGGGGGAGGTGTCCTCACACTGCTGTGCTCTGTGCTCTCTGCAGGCAGTGTTATTGGTATTATCCATGGACGGAGGGTACTCTTAGCTCCCTGAATTGAACTATTCTAAAATCACTCCTGGTTCAGCATCCAATCAGAAAGCCTGCTACAGCTTTTGATGCAAAGCGGATAAGGAGCGGTTCATTGTAGAAAGCGTTGTGAGGACACAACCCCGGAACAGTCCTGGAATATAGGTTTCACAGTCCTGCTGCTACTAACAACTTACACAAAGGTATGATTACACATCTCTCCATGGACAATGCGTAAGACTACTTGCAGAGAGCACAGAGCACAGCAGTGTGAGGACATGTCCCCAGTGCACTTGAAGAAGCTACAGTTTTGGAATATAAGTCCATATTTCACAGTCCTGCTGCTAACAACATACACAAAGGTCTGATTACACATCGCTCCAGGGACAATACATAATTCTGGCTGCAGAGAGAATAGCGCACAGCAGTGTGAGTCCACACTCCCAATGCATTTGGTAAAGCTGCAATCCTGGAAGAATAATCCATATTTCAGTCCTGCTGCTACTAACAACCCACACAAATGTACAATTACACATCCATCCAGGGACAATACTTAATTCTTGTTTCGAGTAAAAATCTTTCTTCTTGTCTTGCGAATGAAGTTGTGATATGGGCTGATCTGGGGCGCACCAGATGTCTACTTCCTCCTGTATACACCCATCTACAATTTGCTCCCCCTAGTGGGCGCCACGGAGATGAACATTTTTGAAGAGATTGTCTTTTGACAAGGCTGTTTCCTCGTGACTTAATAATTCGTTTAATGTCTTTTCTTTTATGACGTCGTTGTATTATCCCTCTGTTATTCCTCCGGGAATTGTATAGCTACAGCTCAATTCTCATAATGGTAGCTGAATCAATGTTGTTGTTTTTCCAGGTGGACTATGGACCGTTCTTACCTTAGGGGGAGTGGGAAGCAAACCCTCCCCCGTACAGGAGCAGTCCTCACCCCTCGCCAACCAAAGTCTGCTCCTCCTGCTGGTACTCGCCAACCTCACAGATGCCCCAGACTGCCCCAATCCCTTCCGACAGGCTGTCATGTCTTTCCGAAACACACAAGGTATGTATAATGTATATACAATGTGACTGTGTGTGTACTGGAGGTTACACTCTGTCATTTCCATTAATAGACAGTGCTTAGATTGTAAGCTCTGGTGAGCAAGGCCCCTATTATAGACCTTATATTTGCTTCAATTTATATCAAATTAATGTCAGTTATTACAATTCTGGATAATTACAACCTTATTGATCAAGGAAACACTTCTGGTCTGCAGGGGGAAAGGGCTTGTTCAGCAGCACAGAGTATTTCAGGAGACCACTACATAGTATTGGTATGGACAGAAGCAAAGACATGACTACACGGACCATGTCATGAAATGAGGGGGGGGCGAGGAAGACTAATAGAAAATGAGAGTTTGCGACATTGAGAATACAGCGTTTCTCAGCAGCACAGAGTATTTCAGCAGCAGAGGATGGTGATTGTGTTGGGTGTGACTTTTGACGAATGTGATGAGGGTCATGATGAGAGAAGAGAATGGGTTGTTTCGGGATTAGAGTTGCCTAGTGGATACTGAGAGGTCCCCCAGCAGCGCAGAGTGTTTCAGGAGGAGGGGGCTCAGTTGATGTATGTGATGGGGTCATTACGTGAGCATGGGAATCGTCACATGGAAAATTGCAGCCGCAGAGTATTACAGCGTTAATGTATTGGTCTTGTATTACAGATAGCTCGGTGCCGCCCAGCCCGAGTCCTCACTCCTTCCAGATAAATTTTAATAGTCTGTATACTGCCCTGTGCGAGCAGCAGAGGTCTGACCAGGCCACCCTGCTGCTGTACACATTACTACATCAGAACCTCAACGTCCGCACCTACGTCCTGGCCCGCACTGATATAGAAAGCCTTGTAAGTATTTTTCTCCTGCCCCTTCCTTCCTCCTGCCCCTTCCTTCCTTCCTTCCTCCCGCCCCTTCCTTCCTTCCTCCCGCCCCTTCCTTCCTTCCTTCCTCCTGCCCCTTCCTTCCTTCCTTCCTCCTGCCCCTTCCTTCCTTCCTTCCTCCTGCCCCTTCTCCCCCTTTCTCCCTCGCACCCTTCTCCCCCTTTCTCCCTCGCACCCTTCTCCCCCTTTCTCCCTCGCACCCTTCTCCCCCTTTCTCCCTCGCACCCTTCTCCCCCTTTCTCCCTCGCACCCTTCTCCCCTTTCTCCCTCGCACCCTTCTCCCCTTTCTCTCTCGCACCCTTCTCCCCTTTCTCTCTCGCACCCTTCTCCCCTTTCTCTCTCGCACCCTTCTCCCCCTTTCTCTCTCGCACCCTTCTCCCCCTTTCTCCCTCGCACCCTTCTCCCCCTTTCTCTCTCGCACCCTTCTCCCCCTTTCTCCCTCGCACCCTTCTCCCCCTTTCTCCCTCGCACCCTTCTCCCCTTTCTCTCTCGCACCCTTCTCCCCTTTCTCTCTCGCACCCTTCTCCCCTTTCTCTCTCGCACCCTTCTCCCCCTTTCTCTCTCGCACCCTTCTCCCCCTTTCTCCCTCGCACCCTTCTCCCCCTTTCTCCCTCGCACCCTTCTCCCCCTTTCTCTCTCGCACCCTTCTCCCCCTTTCTCTCTCGCACCCTTCTCCCCCTTTCTCTCTCGCACCCTTCTCCCCCTTTCTCCCTCGCACCCTTCTCCCCCTTTCTCCCTCGCACCCTTCTCCCCTTTCTCCCTCGCACCCTTCTCCCCTTTCTCTCTCGCACCCTTCTCCCCTTTCTCTCTCGCACCCTTCTCCCCCTTTCTCTCTCGCACCCTTCTCCCCCTTTCTCCCTCGCACCCTTCTCCCCTTTCTCTCTCGCACCCTTCTCCCCCTTTCTCCCTCGCACCCTTCTCCCCCTTTCTCCCTCGCACCCTTCTCCCCTTTCTCTCTCGCACCCTTCTCCCCTTTCTCTCTCGCACCCTTCTCCCCTTTCTCTCTCGCACCCTTCTCCCCCTTTCTCTCTCGCACCCTTCTCCCCCTTTCTCCCTCGCACCCTTCTCCCCCTTTCTCTCTCGCACCCTTCTCCCCCTTTCTCCCTCGCACCCTTCCCCCCTTTGTATCGCCCCTTCCACATTCTTTGTGCCACCACCTTCCCCTTTCTCCCTCGCACCATTCCGTCCCTTTGTCTCGCCCCCTTCCTTCTTCCCCCTTCTTCCTTCCTATATGAATACCCCATTTTAGGATTTACTTTCCCATTTTATCCCTGAAACATGAATTGGTTTTTCAATATTTACTCCTGATGTGGACCCCAACTCATTGTATCTCATTTCTCTGTTGTCCTCTGTTATTCACTTCTGAGATGCAGAAAATTACTGGTTTTCCACTTGTGAATTTCTGCTCTAAGTTTTAAGTAAAAAATAAATAAAAAAAATGACATCCAAAATCCATCATTTCAGCAAAATAGCAAAAAAAACCCCCCAAAAAACGCTTTATGAAGTCTTTTATGTAAGACCTCAAAAAAAGTGCTGGATAAAGTGCTGACGCCCTGTGAAGCGGATTACGGATATTTCCTTCAAGTCTGCAGTGTGTAAGCGCCACTAATCTAATGCGAAACGCGTCAGCACTTTTATCCCGGGTTTTTACTTTAGTAAAGGAAATCAAATGTAAACGTCAGAGGAAAGACCTTTTTAATGTTAAAAAGTTGAAATATGAGATATAATTCCTTGAGGTTAAAGGATAAAAAACTGAGGCTGCACTAATACACGCTCTCTCTATCACTGGCCTCAATGTTGTGCTGCTGAGGCCAGTGAGGGTCTTAATACACGTTCTATCGATCACTGGCCTCAGTGTTGTGCTGCTGAGGCCAGTGAGGGTCTGCAGTGGTCACATGACCTCAATGCTCCCTCCCCATCACCAAACACTGCTCATTTTTCTTAAAGCCTTATTCTTCCCTATTGCTGATTGCTTTTTCTTTTCCACAGGTTTTGCCAATATTGGAGATTTTGTATCACGTAGAGGAACGCAACTCCCACCATGTTTACATGTCTCTCATCATCCTCCTCATCCTGACAGAGGACGATGGCTTCAACCGATCGATCCATGAAGTGGTAAGAAGCCAAAATATCAGTAGTGTCGCAAAGTTTGTTCTCCAGTCCGCAGTAACCTGCCCTGGCCACTGCATGGTGCCGGGAGCTGCTGCTGTTAATAATAATAATGATTCCATTATTTATATAGCGCACACAGATTACGCAGCGCTGCACAGAAGTTGCCAAATCCCAGTCCCCAATGAGGCTCACAATCTAATCAACCCACCAGTATGTTTTGGAGTGTGGGAAGTAACTGGAGGACCCAGAGGAAACCCATGCAAACACAGAGAGAACATACAAACTCTTTGCAGATGTTGACCCTGGTACTTGAACCCAGGTCCCCAGCGCTGCAAGGCTGTAGTGCTAACCATTGAACCACCGTGCTACCCTAATACTATCATCTGATCAGTTGGTCCGTATATCTGAGACCACTAGGCACTAAAATGTGTAAGCCTCTTTCCCCATTCTAAATAAGAATGTCCCCCCCCCCCCCCCCCCAGATCATTTTGAATTAGAATGGAACATGACATTAACTGGTCAACCAATAAAAAGAAACGTGATGCGAAGGGCCAGTAAAATATTGGACCGGGCCACTGCTTCAGCCTGTGATTGGCTGATCGCTTAGTGCTTCCTATAATGCAATGCTCCACCCAGTAGGGGGCGGAGCACTAATGACTTATTATTTTATTGTTCCTTGTGCACATGTTTTTTTTTTTTTTTTAACCCCTTTAATCCCGCTTACCAAACAAGATTTTATTAATGATACCATTGTTAGTTGTTTTTATTTATATTTCCCAAAAATTTTTTATTACATATTCTGCTTTCTGTGCATCTTAAAATCTAAAATACAGTGTTTCTTTTTTCAATTCGTTCCCAAAATGAGTTTAATTATTTTTTTTTTTTTTGAAGATTAGTAAACCCTTTTAAAGTAAATCTACTGTCATAATCCATCTTCATAAACCAGGGACATTACTCATAGATCCAGGCACCGGGACTGTTCTCATCTTCTTATATCTGTTATGCATGACCTCCTTCCTTCTAAAATCAAGTTTTATAATTTTATTAATGAGCCAAAATGGTATCGTGGGTATTACCAGAGCCCCTCTGTGCTCTTGCACAGTTTAACACTCCTCCAGAGCTATGAGAAGGGAAGGTCATAGATAACAGATATAAGAAGATCCCACAGTCCCAGTGCCTGGATCTAGGAGTAATGTCCCTGGTTTATCATGTAAGATTTCCTTTAAAGAGGATCAAGTACAAATGATAAATGACCCCCCTCATGTGATGCGCTCTGTGTCCCTGGTGATATTCGGTGAGTTATTATTATTTTTTTTTTTGTAAATCCGTCTAACCGCTCACAAGATCTGACCATTAGACAAATAATTGTGAATTAGCACATTCTAGCCTAGTGGGCGGTAACCTGGGGGCGTGTCTACATCTAGTACCACCCCCTTTGCTGTTGGCGCTAATTCATAAATAATCTTCCGAGGGCCGTATCTTGTGAACGGGAAGACGGATTTAGAAAAAAGCAACCCCAAATTAATCAGCAGTTTAGTGGCCGTCACATGGGGTTGTGTTTAGTACTTTTTACTTTTGTTGCTTTTTCTGTCTGTGATTACATTATGGGATATCCCAGGCAATAGGTTACTGGGACTGGAGATAGCAGAGATTTCTTCTCATTACTCCCACTTTCTTATATGGCGGGTGGAGCAATATTTCCACTCTCCCTTACCTGGAGCCGTCCACCCTCTCATGGCCCTCCATGACAGAGCCCGTGGGGGGCTCCAGTTGTATCACCCTATTATTTTGGAAAATAAATCTTGGCTTGAGTTGTATAATTTACTGCTAAGGCTCCTCTCGCCATTTTCTCCCTTTCTTCTTCCTTCCTCCTATGCCTTTTTTCCTTTTATCTTTCTCCCATCCCTTTCTTCATTCTTTCTTTTTTTCCGACCCTTTGTTCTTTCCTTCTTTTTTTCCGACCCTTTGTTCTTTCCTTCTTCCTTTCTCCCCCCCTTCCTTTTTCCTTCTTCCTTTCTCCCGCCCCCTTCCTTTTTCCTTCTTCCTTTCTCCCGCCCCCTTCCTTTTTCCTTCTTCCTTTCTCCCGCCCCCTTCCTTTTTCCTTCTCCCGCCCCCTTCCTTTTTCCTTCTCCCGCCCCCTTCCTTTTTCCTTCTCCCGCCCCCTTCCTTTTTCCTTCTCCCGCCCCCTTCCTTTTTCCTTCTCCCGCCCCTTTCCTTTTTCCTTCTCCCGCCCCTTTCCTTTTTCCTTCTCCCGCCCCTTTCCTTTTTCCTTCTCCCGCCCCTTTCCTTTTTCCTTCTCCCGCCCCTTTCCTTTTTCCTTCTCCCGCCCCTTTCCTTTTTCCTTCTCCCGCCCCTTTCCTTTTTCCTTCTCCCGCCCCTTTCCTTTTTCCTTCTCCCGCCCCTTTCCTTTTTCCTTCTCCCGCCCCTTTCCTTTTTCCTTCTCCCGCCCCTTTCCTTTTTCCTTCTCCTGCCCCCTTCCTTTTTCCTTCTCCCGCCCCTTTCCTTTTTGCTTCTTTCGCCCCTTTCCTTTTTGCTTCTTTCGCCCCTTTCCTTTTTGCTTCTTTCGCCCCCTTCCTTTTTCCTTCTCCCGCCCCCTTCCTTTTTGCTTCTTTCGCCCCCTTCCTTTTTGCTTCTCCCGCCCCCTTCCTTTTTGCTTCTTTCGCCCCTTTCCTTTTTGCTTCTTTCGCCCCTTTCCTTTTTGCTTCTTTCGCCCCTTTCCTTTTTGCTTCTTTCGCCCCCTTCCTTTTTCCTTCTCCCGCCCCCTTCCTTTTTCCTTCTCCCGCCCCTTTCCTTTTTGCTTCTTTCGCCCCTTTCCTTTTTGCTTCTTTCGCCCCTTTCCTTTTTGCTTCTTTCGCCCCTTTCCTTTTTGCTTCTTTCGCCCCTTTCCTTTTTGCTTCTTTCGCCCCTTTCCTTTTTGCTTCTTTCGCCCCCTTCCTTTTTCCTTCTCCCGCCCCTTTCCTTTTTGCTTCTTTCGCCCCTTTCCTTTTTGCTTCTTTCGCCCCTTTCCTTTTTGCTTCTTTCGCCCCTTTCCTTTTTGCTTCTTTCGCCCCTTTCCTTTTTGCTTCTTTCGCCCCTTTCCTTTTTGCTTCTTTCGCCCCTTTCCTTTTTGCTTCTTTCGCCCCCTTCCTTTTTCCTTCTCCCGCCCCTTTCCTTTTTGCTTCTTTCTCCCCTTTCCTTTTTGCTTCTTTCGCCCCTCCTTTTTCTTTTTTTCCTTTCTTTCTGCCTTCTTCCTTTCTCCCGCCCCTTTCTTCCTTCTATTGATCATTCTCCTGCCTCATTCTTTCTTCCGTCTCTTTCTTCCTCTTTCCTTTCTTCTGTTCCTTTCTTACTCTTTCCTTTCTTCTGTTCCTTTCTTCCTTCTTCCTTCCTTTATCTTCTCTTCCATAAGGATACCCCATTTTAGGATTGACACTGGAGCTGTTCACCCTCTCACGGCCGTCCATTATGGAGCCGTTTCTCGCTATGCTAAGTGTGTGGGACTCAAGACTCATCAGTTTTTTATTTCGGAAAATAAATTATGTCTTGAGTTGTGTAATTTACTGCTGAGGCTCCTCGAATGTTCCTTCCCGGAGACACCTGATTGTTACGTGAAATTAGGAGATGTCACTCTCCACTCTACGTGCTGCTCGGAAGGCGGTCGGAAAATTATGTTCTCCTGTGAAAGGATTAAAGGATCATTTCTTAAAATAGCTGAAAGTTTGGATGGAAATTTCCAGCAGTGGTAGCAGGTAGTGAGAGAGGAGGAGCCGACACGGCTGTAGTCCGATCCATAGCCACAGGAAGTGTATATATACATAGGGGGAGTCCGAAGTCCCAGCGCCCCCTTTTATTTCAGGAATAAAAGGGGAAATTACTTATCTTATCCCCCCCCCCTCCCTCCCAGTATGGATCTGATTGTGACAATCAATTTCTGGGACTTTTCTCTTCTTCTTGGATGTGAAACATGACCACTTTCCCGTTGGAAAATCTTGATTCAATATGGCGGCTGTGTGGACATAGACTAATTGATGACCCCCTCGGCCATTACCTGCTTGGGGTATCAGAGATTTCATTTCTATGTTTTGTTTGGTTATATAATAGAATTTTGTGTACCTGTAGTAACCACTAGAGGGAGCCCATTGCAAACATACAGAACAGTGTAGAGCTCCCTGTGGGGGTGTCCTCACACTGCTTTGCTCTGGTCTCTATACTTTAAACTGCTCCACAGCCTCAGCCCTTTGAGTACTGTAGTCTTCAGCCAGATGACTCCTGTAGCTGTCAGAGCAAAGGGGAGGGGCAGTCAGCTAAGAGCACAGCAGTGTGAGGACATTCTTCAGTTAAAATTAAATCTAAATTCATTTTTTTTTCCATTTTACCATCACAATCCATCCTGATAAACCAGGGGCATTACTCATAGATCCAGGCACCGGGACTGTGGTACTGTAATTTTCCTATATTTGTTATCCATGGTCCCCTTCCTTCTAAAATAAACTTTAACAATTATGCTAATGAGGCAAAAGGTCTCTGGGGAACGTTACCAGAACCCCCCCAGTTTTTCAGATTCACAGGCTGTTACAATGAGCAGAACAGGTCTCCCTCCTTCTGTCTGTGTAATCTAGCAGCAGAAGGAAATGAGACCTGCTCTGCTCGTTGTAACAGCCTGTGAACCTACAGCACAGAAGGGCTCTGTTAACTCCCCCCTTCTCCCAGGACCCTTACGTTTTTTTTTTGCATAATTTTAAACACTGATTTTAGAAGGAAGGAGACCATGGGTAACACATATAAGAGAATTCCCATTCCCAAAATTATTCCACCAGGTTTTACAAAATCTTTCTCTGGATTTGGACCCTCAGACACTGTAGGTTGAGGGGGGGGGGGAAGCAGCGGTGAATGTGATGTGCAGCCCTGTCTATCTGACAAGCAGAAGACAAACAGTGTAAATAACCTGCGCAGCGCAGAATGTGCTGTGTGAACGCCGCCGACACAGACATTCCCCCTTTATAGGAGCCATAAACCGTGCGGCAGCTGTCTGCTGGCTTTATGAGACCACGTCCCTGTGATGTTTGGGAGCCACATTCCAGAATATCTAAGTATATTGTATCGTTAGTCATATGAGACACAATCCCTACACAGTTTGTATTTAAGTTTGTATTTAATAGCAAATAAGGATGATTCCATTCACTGACAGCAAGCAGAAATCTTACAGTATATGTCTATAAGCTACAATCCTGGAATACAAATCCATATTCCAGGATTCCAGTCCTGCTGCTATTAGCAACATACTCATAGGTCTGATTACACATCTCTGAGTATGTTGTTAGTAGCAGCAGGACTGCTCATACAAGTGCACAAGAGGACATGTCCTCACACTGCTGTGCGCTGTGCTCTGTGCTCTTAGCTCTGTAGTCAGTGTTTGGTATGATCCCTGGAGAGCTGTATAATTTATGTGTTTCTCTATGTTATATTCCAACATTGTAGCTTCCCCAGGTACACCAGGGCTGTGTCCTCACACTGCTGTGCGCTGTGCTCTGTGCTCTTTGCTCTGTAGTCAGTGATTGGTATGATCCCTGGAGAGCTGTATAATTTATGTGTTTCTTTGTGTTATATTCCAGCATTGTAGTTTCCCCAGGTACACCAGGGCTGTGTCCTCACACTGCTGTGCTCACCGCAGGCAATGTTTGGTGTTGTCTATTGAGTGATGTAAATGCATTGAGACCTTTGAGTATGTTAGTAGCAGCAGGACTGTTACATATGGTATTATATTCCAGGATTGTAGCTTCTCTAGATGCACTGGGGTTGTGTCCATACCTTTACCTGTAATTATACCTCTGTGGATGTTGTTGTCACGGGGGTCCCTCTCTGTGGTGCTGCCCGTCCTGGCCCTCACTCACGTCTCCACGCTCCTGCTCCCGTATCTGCTAGGCCATGCACGCTTTCCCGCTTCTTAGGGCGCGCATGCCGGCTCTCGTAGATTTAAAGGGCCAGCGCACCGCTGATTGGCGCTAGTCACTTCCAGGTTTGCATATAAACCAACGGCTCCCATCTATCCCCGCCGGATCTGAGCTTTACACCATAGAGAAAGCTTCCCTTCCGGCTTCTGCTTGATTTCCTGTTGTTGACCCCGGACCTGACCCTGACGTTGCTCCTGTTCTGCCAGCCTTGATCTCCAGCTCCGTTTCCTGACTCTGCACCTCTGCCGCCTGCCCTGACCACCTGCCGTACCTGTACCACGACCTCAGCTGCCACCGCGGACTAGTTACACCCGTGGAACGGCCTGGTGGCACCCTGCCGCAGCAAGACCATCCCGCTTTGTGCCGGGCTCTGGTGAAGACCAGGTGCCACTTAGACTCTGCTCCCAGGTGTCGGCTAGTTCCATCTCCCACAGTGGTCCAATCCTGACAGTTGTTAGTAGCAGCAAGACTGTGATATATGGATTAGTGTTCCAGGATTGTAGATGGCAGTATGTCCTCATACTGCTGTACTCTGTGCTTCCTGTATTCATTGTTTGGTATTGTCTCAGAAGAGCTGTGTAATTACAATCATTAAATATTGTGTAAATACAATCATTGTGTATGTTGTTAGTAGCAGCAGGACTGTGAAATATGGATTTATATTCCTAGATTGTAGATTCTCCAAGTGCAATGGGAAGGGGGGTCCGGGCGTGTCCTCACACTGCTGTGCTCTCTATATTGACTGAACCATGTCCATATCCTCTGCTAAAGGGGCTGTGTAGGAGCTCAGAGCACAGCAGTGAGAGGACAGGCATTTACCGCTGGATCGGTTTCACTCGTGTTTCACAACAATAAATAGATAGTTTTTAGGCAGCGGCTCATTTATGTGGGGATTTACAGGGAGAGACTTGTACTGGAGGGGAGGCAGGAGACGGGATTAGCACATGGGCGGCCATTGATCTGCCATCTGCTTCTCATATTATTGATCCCGGACTGTTTGACTTGTAATGTTGGACGGGAGACTTGGCCGTGTTCAGGTCTAGTGCTGGATGACGGAATCTGCTCTCCATTATTCTCCATGATAAAAGTGTTCGGATATCCAATAGTGATCCCCAGACTGGGGAGTAATCAGCACTGGAGTTACACATCCAGAGCCACCATCCTCCTACATACTTCTCAGTTATAGGTAATTCCAAGAAGTGTATGATAACAAATATGTAACATCCACGGAGGAGATCATCCTGTATTATACTCCAGAGCTGCACTCACTATTCTGCTGCTGGTGCAGTCACTGTGTACATACATGACATTACTTATCCTGTACTGATCCTGAGTTACATCCTGTATTATACTCCAGAGCTGCACTCACTATCCTGCTGCTGGTGCAGTCACTGTGTACATACATGACATTACTTATCCTGTACTGATCCTGAGTTACATCCTGTATTATACCCCAGAGCTGTACTCACTATTCTGCTGCTGGTGCAGTCACTGTGTACATACATGACATTACTTATCCTGTACTGATCCTGAGTTACATCCTGTATTATACTCCAGAGCTGCACTCACTATTCTGCTGCTGGTGCAGTCACTGTGTACATACATGACATTACTTATCCTGTACTGATCCTGAGTTACATCCTGTATTATACTCCAGAGCTGCACTCACTATTCTGCTGCTGGTGCAGTCACTGTGTACATACATGACATTACTTATCCTGTACTGATCCTGAGTTACATCCTGTATTATACCCCAGAGCTGTACTCACTATTCTGCTGCTGGTGCAGTCACTGTGTACATACATGACATTACTTATGCTGTACTGATCCTGAGTTACATCCTGTATTATACTCCAGAGCTGCACTCACTATTCTGCTGCTGGTGCAGTCACTGTGTACATACATGACATTACTTATCCTGTACTGATCCTGAGTTACATCCTGTATTATACTCCAGAGCTGCACTCACTATCCTGCTGCTGGTGCAGTCACTGTGTACATACATGACATTACTTATCCTGTACTGATCTTGAGTTACATCCTGTATTATACCCCAGAGCTGCACTCACTATTCTGCTGCTGGTGCAGTCACTGTGTACATACATGACATTACTTATCCTGTACTGATCCTGAGTTACATCCTGTATTATACTCCAGAGCTGTACTCACTATTCTGTTGCTGGTGCAGTCACTGTGTACATACATGACATTACTTATCCTGTACTGATCCTGAGTTACATCCTGTATTATACTCCAGAGCTGCACTCACTATTCTGCTGCTGGTGCAGTCACTGTGTACATACATGACATTACTTATCCTGTACTGATCCTGAGTTACATCCTGTATTATACTCCAGAGCTGCACTCACTATTCTGCTGCTGGTGCAGTCACTGTGTACATATATGACATTACTTATCCTGTACTGATCCTGAGTTACATCCTGTATTATACCCCAGAGCTGCACTCACTATTCTGCTGCTGGTGCAGTCACTGTGTACATACATGACATTACTTATCCTGTACTGATCCTGAGTTACATCCTGTATTATACTCCAGAGCTGCACTCACTATCCTGCTGCTGGTGCAGTCACTGTGTACATACATGGCATTACTTATCCTGTACTGATCCTGAGTTACATCCTGTATTATACCCCAGAGCAACACTCACTATTCCGCTGCTGGTGCAGTCACTGTGTACATACATGACATTATTTATCCTGTACTGATACTGAGTTTCATCCTCTCTTTGTACATGTATGTACACAGTGACTTCACCAGTAGAATAGTAAGTGCAGCTCTGGAGGATAATACAAGAAATACCTCGGGGTTAAACCTCATCAACTCCAATTTAATTAAGATAGTGTCTGTGTGTTAATTATAAAATCGCTCTTCTCATTTCCCTTCCCTGATGATGCCGCTTTATTTGCAGATTCTGAAGAACATCACGTGGTATTCGGAGCGGGTGCTGACTGAGATCTCTTTGGGCAGCCTCCTCATTCTGGTGGTGATCAGAACCATTCAGTACAATATGACCCGCACACGGGTGAGTGATTATACCGGGCAGTCGTCAGGGTCCGATGAAGATTTATTTAGCATGTGACACTTCTTGACGTCCGGGTCCTGCGTGAACTTGCGCTAAATATTCCACTGTGACTCAGGCTGGGTGCACGTTTCGAGGAGCTTATGTTTCCTCCTCCAGGAGAGGCCAACAATGGCAGCCAGCAAATATTTGGAATCTGTGATTTTAGTGACATCAACGCTCCTCACATATTTAATTAAAATGAAAAACCGTCCTCGGTGCCCAAAATTCAGATTAAATTCCTCAGAAAAAAAAAAAAGGGAATTGTAACTGCTCAAATTCCGTCGTGACCGCATTACCTAATCTCCGACGAGGCCTTGCCCAATAAATCCATCTGAAGGGTCATTGGCCGGTCCTTTCTTCTTGGTAAACATTCGACACAGATGACTAAAAAATACTCAATTCTAATTTAATTTTAAGAGGTTTAGCAAATCAAAATGGCAGATTTTGGAGATATCCTGATTTTCCCGGAGAAGTGCATTCGAGAAAATTGGTGCAGCACTAGAGAAATCTTGGAAAGAAGATACAGTAATGTAGCGGTTAGACAGAGGGATGAGCCTGGGTGTTGATGGGATGATGGCCATAGTGACCAGACTGTACACTGACCTGGGACCCGGACTCTTGTAATCATAGTCATCTATGGTCCTAGAAGTCCCTGTCTCCAGGACTTCACCTCCTCACTGAAGACATGATGGGGCAGATTTACTTATCCGGTCCATTCGCGATCCAGCGGTGCGTTCTCTGCGGAGGATGCGGGTCTTTCGGCGATTCACTAAGGTAGTTCCCCCGACGTCCACCAGGTGTTGCTGCTGTGCTGAATTCCATCGGAGTTCACTGAAGTTCGCCAGGCAGGGTGCAGGTAAGTGAGTGTCAAGCGACACTTTTTAAAAAAAAAAATACGGCGGTTTCTCCGAATGCGCCAGGTTTTCCGCCAGCCACGCAATTCAGGGAAACTCGGTGCAAAACGGTAACATTTGTGTAACCCAACGTAAAAACGCGATTCGGGCCCTTAGTAAATGACCCCCGATGTGTAGTAGGAGGGGATGTAGGCAATCCTAGCGTTATATATGATTGAACTGGTTGTAGGACCTATGGGGGAAAGAGGTTTTGGAGTATAAATTATGGTGTAGCACAACTACTCCCCCTGCTGGTGTTGGATTATATTGAAAATGTAAAAAATTTAAATGTTAAAACTGAGTCATCAAGTGATTTTCTCCTTGCAGGACAAGTATCTTCACACCAATTGTCTGGCAGCTCTGGCCAACATGTCGGCCCAGTTCCGCTCCCTCCACCAGTACGCGGCACAGAGGATCATCAGGTATTGTGGAGGGGTCACCCCATGTGTTGTTGTTACCCTCTATCTGTATGATCAAATTGGGGAGGGAACGGCTGCTGGGACATCACCTCCATGCCATGGAGTCCATGCTCCATCTTTTAGTGGCAATGAGACCCCCCTTCAATATGTATCAACTATCATTTGTTAATACGTTTCATTCAACATGGGCCCTGACAAGCTAATTCCATGGTACTGCAGTATGTATGGGGGCTCGCACCAGTATGGGGGTCCCACTGCCCATGCTCTATCCTGGGGAGGCTAATAGTACTGTTGGGGGGCTCTGTGCCGCCCCGGACTGTGTTGGGGGGGGGGGGGGGGGGCTCTGGGCCGCCCCGGACTGTGGGGAAGGGGGCTCTTTCCCTTTAAGGGTACACACCGTATTTTGACAGATACCATATAAGAGGCTATTCCCCAGAATATTAGAACGTTGCTTTTGTTCCCCCTCCCATTAATATCAATGGGACCTATCCCAAAATCCCCCTAAAAAATAAGTCCTTATTGAAGTGTTACTAGCGGATTATGTGCACCCCATAGAGGTGGCTCTGATGTCCATCACGTATCCGGCCACTGGACCAGATCCGGATGGTTCCTGCGTGTACTGGGGTCACCCATGTTTGGGTTACAGTGCGATGTTTTTGGAGGCCGTCGTGTTGTAACATCGTTAGGTCCCTGAAGAATTCCTCGGACCTAGAGAAGTCCTAAATCTCCAGCCTCGGAGTTTTACAGTGTTTACTCAACCCTGCAGTGAAGCTACAATGGGGAAGGGCGCATAAAACGGATTTATAGTGTTTAGGCGAAGCGCAGCGTCTGTTTGTATAACAGAATAGAGATTTGTGAGCTTCATAATAAAAATGGAAAAAAAAGACCTTTAAAAAAAAAATAGAGAAAGGGTAACCGCTGAGAGTTGTCACCTCGAGTATCCCAGACCTGAGGGGTGCAGCACCCAGTGGTCATGTCACTGCATATAACATGGCACCCAATGCTGGGTCACTGGGTGCCGCTGGGGGGACAGGCGTCAACTACTCCCACTTGTCAGCGAGACTCAATTCCTGTGATTTCACAAAAAATATTTGACTTTTACTTCGGACGCGGTTGGCACTTGGTTCGGACGCGGTTGGCGCTCGGTTCGGCCGCGGTTGGCGCTCGGTTCGGCCGCGGTTGGCGCTCGGTTCGGCCGCGGTTGGCGCTCGGTTCGGCCGCGGTTGGCGCTCGGTTCGGCCGCGGTTGGCGCTCGGTTCGGCCGCGGTTGGCGCTCGGTTCGGCCGCGGTTGGCGCTCGGTTCGGCCGCGGTTGGCGCTCGGTTCGGCCGCGGTTGGCGCTCGGTTCGGCCGCGGTTGGCGCTCGGTTCGGCCGCGGTTGGCACTCTGTGTAAACGAATTTCAAAGGCCGTGTGTGAACAGGACCTTAGGGAGCAGCCTGGTGATCTGCTGCTTGCCGATCCTCTGCCGGGAATTGTTATCAAAGAAGCAGATTGTGCTGTTCCTCTGTTATTCCTCCTGGATATGTATAAATAGATTGACAACTGGGTGATTCCAATGTCCCTTTGTAAGGTCCCTGCCTCTGATTGGACAATGACGAGCTTATACAGTTATGAGTTTATTCTTCAATTTCAAGGAGGAATAACAGAGGAATTCCATAAATTATAATTATTACAAAACAAAAATGTTGTTACATTTGGGATTCTGCTGCCCGCGGCGTTTTGTTGTAAATCTCGGTACGTGGCCTCATTGTAGACGCTCTGTGCAGTCCTACTGCGGTACAGTAATTCCTGCAGCGTTACATTGATGTCACTGGCGCCCGCCATACGATCAGACCGCGGCCTGCAGACAATTGTCACTTCTCCCGGGCCCCCGGATCCATTGATCGTTACTTCTGTCGCGCTAATTAATTTACCAACAAAATCCTGTGTTGAAAAAGAGAGAATTTTCCAGAGTTTTTTTTTCGTTTCTTTTTTTTTTTTTTCCAATGTTTAAATTGGCACGGCTGAAGTTTTCCTTTCTTGGGAACTGAACGCCCACCGAGGCGCGGACCACGTGTGCTGGATCTTGGCACGTGAGAACCAAAGTTTTCCATCCCTCTGTTTAAGGTCATATGCCCCACAGTTTAGAAGATCAAACAGCGTCACTTTATCAAGCGCTGGAAATAGGCCGGTATTTATGAGCGCGTCTGCCGGCCGAGCAAATACACAACGGAAAAAGGATTCAGTCTGTATGTGCCCACAGGGCGAGCCGGCCGGGCACCCTACAAGTCTGGCAGATTCTTTCCTATGCTGCACATATTTCACAGTCCTGCAGATACCTGCACTGCATTCTCTGCAGCTCCTTCAGAAGAAGTTACTCTTAAAGGGGAAACTATCCCGTTAAACTACCAGGTAGAGTATGAAATGTCCTTTCTAGAATTCTCTCTTTTATGTGAAATCTCATCCATTTACCTATAAAAAAAATAAATAAAAAATCTCCCTCCAAAGTCATGTTAAAATGAGCAGAGAAGAGTCATGTTTTGCCAGAGATGAATCAAGTTTAGTGACTGCAGGAGGAGAGTCATTTCAGATGTCCCCATCTTCAGTTCTATAGCTCCTAAAAACTATTTTTGGTGTCATATTAAAGATAAGAATCTCATTTTTCAGATCACATTGGGCTTAAAGGGGATACTTAAAGGAGATCTACCACCAGGATGAAGGATTGTAAACCAAGCACACTGACATAATGGTGTGTACACCCTCTAGCAGGATCTGCTGTTCTTTTAAGTTCTCATGCCCTGGTTTAAAAAAAAAAAAAAAAAAAAAAAGGCTTTCAGATTATGCAAATTATCCTAAGCAGCTCCAGGCTCAATGGAGACTGGAGTCCCTGAGGCTCATTTGCATAATTTTAAAGCCTTTTTTTCTTAAAAACAAGGGCATATAGGAAGGTTAAAGAAGAGCAGTTCCTGCTAGAGGGGGTGCACACCAGTATGTCAGTGTACTTGGTTTACAATTCCTTCATCCTGGTGGTAGATTTCCTTTAAAAAAGCCAGGAAGTTGCTGTTATCTTCAGCTCACATGGTATTTAACTGCCTGTTTTTCTGGTTCTGTAGCTCCAGATTTTAAAACTTTCTATACCCCTGATCCTGTGTGATCTAAAAGATGAGATTCTTATCTTGAATATGGCGCAAGCAGCCTGTTTCTAGGTGCTATAGAACCAAATATAGTGGTGTCTGCAGTAAAATCTGACTCTTCTCTGCTCATTTTCACTTGACTTTGGAGGATATTTTTTTTTATAGGTGAGTGAGATTTCACAAATAAGTGGGAATTTAGAAAGGACGTTTCATCGCTGACCTGATGGGGGGGGCTGCTAGTTTAGTGGGGGGAAACCTGGGGGTCAGTTCCCTTTTTAAAGGTTCATTCACACATTTCTGCATCTGTTTTCCACTCGTGGAAAACCCAAGTTTTATGCCGTGTGTAAAATATGAACAAATTCCCCACAAAATATGGGACACGGAAGTCAATAAGCTGGCTGTGAATTTAGATTTTTGAGCTCATTACTTATTCCATGTATTCTAAGGAAAAGTTTATATTTATATTGCATTCCGTGGATCAACCAATGGAGTTCGAGCATCATAGTCCTGCATCACCACTGCGCTGTACAGAGAACATGATAGTACAACATGGCGGGAATGCGGGGACTCCTTGCATCATGAATCTTATACTTTTTAGTCTTGTCTAGGGGGTGATTGATGCCAGCCTCAGCTGCACCTTATTGGCCATGTATGATGTAAGTGGGTCCTTGCATCATGTCTGATTCTTATACCTGTACAATGTCTTAGAGGGGGTGAGGGTTATTGGTATAAGCCTCTCCTGTACCTGGGTCCTTGCATCGCTGGCGTCTGCCATACTCTCTATGCGCCTCACTGCCCCCCGGTGCTTGTCATGTGAGGACTCAGACGTCACCATTCAGTGTTCCATCGGATCAGCAGCTTCTTCAGAAGTCATTGAACTAAACAAGTTAATAAACAGATGCAGATGGGTGGGAGGAGAGGATCTTGTTGTGTCTACAGGGGAGCTGCTGCGACGCTTCTTTGGGTTCTGGTTACATAAGATTGAGCAACCGTCATTACCCTCATCAGAGCGAGCGTCCGATCATCAGCCCCCAACATCGAATGAAGAATCCGGAAATAACAAAGAGCCCTTATCCCACATAGAAGATATTGTGCATCACCCAGCTTTCCAGAGACTCTGAACAGCTCATATCTGTGTATTAATCTCCATCATCTGTAGGGAGCAGTCCCTCTGATATTGTGCAGGCATAATAAGGGGGGGACATTCCCCTCTGGTGACGCTTATTTCGATATGTCCACGGATGGGACTGAACCTTCAGCATTGTTCATACTGATCCACCTGATGCAGGATACTGGTGTCTGAGATCAGTATTGGGGAGGGAGTCGGGGAGGCTCAGATCTGATGTAGATTGTAATATGACTGACAGGAGGAATAATGGCAGGAGGGCCCAGAGCTGTTGTGGTGGCACATGGTGATAGCAGGAGCTCAGGGGTTAATGTGGCGCTTCCCCTGCGCCGGGTGTCTGGTGGTGTAATGAATAGCGCTGTATCCGGCAGTCTTATCTGTGGATGCGGGATGTCTGCATGCTCCGCATGTTTTCTAGAAGCGCAGATAATGGGAACAGGGAACGGTTACTTACATGGGGGAGAGGAAGACGACAAATGTCCGGAGAACCTCTACCAATAATGGTGCCTAGTGATCGGACAATTATAGTGGACAATAGGCACTGTGCCCCCCACAGTCTCCAGTGTTCTCGGGGGGGCCCCCACAGCTGGCAGTAGTCACAGGGCCCCCACAGCTGGCAGTAGTCACAGGGCCCCCACAGCTGGCAGTAGTCACAGGGCCCCCACAGCTGCCAGTAGTCATAGGGCCCCCACAGCTGCCAGTAGTCGCAGGGCCCCCACAGCTGCCGGTAGTCGCAGGGCCCCCACAGCTGCCGGTAGTCGCAGGGCCCCCACAGCTGCCGGTAGTCGCAGGGCCCCCACAGCTGCCGGTAGTCGCAGGGCCCCCACAGCTGCCGGTAGTCGCAGGGCCCCCACAGCTGCCGGTAGTCGCAGGGCCCCCACAGCTGCCGGTAGTCGCAGGGTCCCCACAGCTGCCGGTAGTCGCAGGGTCCCCACAGCTGCCGGTAGTCGCAGGGCCCCCACAGCTGCCGGTATTTCTTTGTGGATTCCAATGCAGAAAACTCCATGTCAGATGCTGGTTACCAATCTCATGCTTTTCAATGGAAACCTATGCAATCGTGCCGAGCCTGAGGCCGCATTCACACGTCATGTTTGAGTTGTGTTTATAAACACAGCTCAAGCGCAGTGGGAGGGGGCTTGTCTTATGCGTTTCCACTGAAGCACCACCCATTTGGCATGAAAATAATGCAAAAACTCCTGATGCTCATTCCGGAACGCATCCGCCGTAGTTTAAACGCAAATGAAATCTGTCCAAACTCTGCCCCATTACGTCTAAAAAACGCAGCTGAAACGCAATGTCTGAACGCAACCTGAGCGTCTGATCAGTTTACGTTCAGTGTGTCTGGATCCTTAATGGGACATGATGGGACAGCGGTGATCTGTAAAGTGCATGCAGCGCCACCACTGCCCATCAGAGGGCGCCGCAGCACCGGGCCAGCGCCGGCAGTGGATGAACTTGCTGGTACTTGGTGTTTCTGTAGCTTGTTATTGGGCCAGTCCAGGCCTGACCCGCTTCAGTGTGAAGTGTAATGGTTTGCCCGGATTACAGCCTGTCATTACTTGTATTCTTTCTGCTCAATTTAGATTGGAGATTGTGGCGGATGCCAGCGCGCTGATCTCATTACCCGCACAGGGGCTTTTCCTTTGAAAGGAGAGTAGTTTAGTCTCCCCGCGGTGCTCACGCCAACAAATTGACATCTTATGTACTTACATTTTTGCCATTGTGACAGCTCCTCCAAGCACGACCGCAGTTCAGCTTGGTTTTTCACGTTTTTTTTGTTGTGTTTTTAATTTTTTTTTTAATCCCCCAGCAAAGTATCCAAGTATGAATTCATGCCCTGGATATGGCTTCCACCCATGGAAAAGCAGGAGGCGAGTGTTCACCCTCTGTGTCATCTCTGCTTATCGTATATTGCAGGGATGTAGCAGAGCTGAGGTTGTTACCTGCAGACTTATAAGAGCTAATAAATTTCCTTTAAGGGGTTTACCATCAGACAGAAACCATCACTCGTTGTGTTAAAGTTAAGTTCTCACTGTTACATGATGTATACATTGTATTTGTATTGTGTTTAAACTGTGTTTACATTGTGTTGTTGTCGAGTTTACACGGTTTGTGTTGCATTTACATATTGTTTACATTTTGTTTAAATAGTGTTTCCATATTAGTAACACAGTGTAAATGCAATATTCCCCAACTTTTTTTGGTAGTGAAAGAGGGACAAACCCCCCCTTCTCATAAACGACACCCATTGTTCCGCCCATTGCATAGTATAATATCAACCTTAATGGCCGACACATAGTATAATTCCTTCTTCTCGTGGCCATCTGCCCTGTGGACCTATATAATACCCCCTAATGCAACCCAGCAACATATAATACCCCCCCTTTAATTTCATCCCCCATTTATCTCCCTAAACTTATAATATCTGAGATTTCTTTACTACTAACCCCCTCCCAACCCCCACCCTCCTCCTCCTCCTCCTCCTCCCATTATGGCCACTTTCTTTCCCCTCTGCCTCCATTCCCCTCATATTGAGGCCCCCTGGTCCCCATCCTCCCTCATATTGTGGCCCCCTGGCCCCCATCCTCCCTCATATTGTGGCCCCCTGGCCCCCATCCTCCCTCATATTGTGGCCCCCTGGCCCCCATCCTCCCTCATATTGTGCGGGAACCAAATTTGTCTTGCAATTTAAAACCTAAAAACTGCAGCGTTTCAACTCATGTTAAGGCTGCATTCACACATTCTGTATACATTGCGTTTAGAAGCGCATTGCAAATGTATGTGGGCGGTGCTTAGTCTGATCGCTTCCATTGAAACGCACTGTTTCATATTATTTCCATGCAAGCTCCTCCCCGTTCCGTCTATGTTGCATTTTGAAACAGAATCCGGACAGAATGTGTGAACGAAGCCTCGGTGAAAACATGCAGTTTTTCTTGCAGATTCCATGCAGATTGTGCAGCAGATGGCAGCATGAATGTTGCCAATTTTACTTTTGAAATAAGTACAGGCAGTCCCCGGGTTACGTACAAGATAGGGTCCGGAGGTTTGTTCTTAAGTTGAATTTGTATGTAAGTCAAAACTGTATATTTTATCATTGTAGATCCAGACAAAAAATTTTTGGCCCCAGTGACAATTGGAGATTAAACTATTTTTGCTGCAATGGGACCAAGAATTATCAATATAGCTTCATTACAGACACTTTACAGCGGATTATTTCAATCTGGGACTATAGTAAAGCATTCAGAAAGCTTCACCAGAAGTCAGAGGGGTCTGTCTGTAACTATGGGTTGTCTGTAAGTCGGGTGTCCTTAAGTAGGGGACCGCCTGTAATATCAAATTCCAAAAGTGTAAACTAACCCTTAGGTCGCGTTCACACGTAGCATTTGAAACCTGGTCCTGATTGCATTGTATGAACATTGCATTTACATTCATCTACTTTGTGTTTATGTAAGTGCAATGTTAACATCCTGTAAACAGTATGTTTACATTATAGTAAATCTAACATCAAAATCCACCATGATGAACCTGGGACATTTACTCATCGATCCATTGACACTTCTTATATTTCTTGTTCATGGCCGCCTTCTTTCTAAAATCAACAATTATGCAAATTAGCCAGAAGAGGGGGCGGCGATTAACCCTTTCTGCCCATCACCCAGCCTGGAGAGGGGTGACTCGGCCCTGATGCCGGTCCTGCACCCACCTGTATTTGTTACGCCCACTAATGCCTAAAAATCGCCCTGCATTGTGCGTGTAAGAGGCGCTCACCCCCTCGTCTGCCGCGGTTCTGTGCCGTGAAGCGCTTTTTCCGGTCGCTCTCATTGTTCCGGGGGACATTGCCGGAAGCGTTTCCAGGCCTCATTTACTCTCTATGTGCGGAGTTCAAAGGGTTATTGTCTGGAGGGGTTCACCTCGATTATTTAGCCGTTTTTTTGTTTTGTAGGTAAATATGGACTGGATGGGGGCGTTGTGGGAAGCTGCGGGGCTCGTTCAGACACGTGCATTGTAATTGTAAGACCTGAGCTACACGGGTGACTGCTAATGGGGTAATAACACTTGTGATGTAGCACCAGGATGATGGGAGTCATTGTCTATGCTCCTAAGTACCAGGCCAGGGGAGGGGGGTGATAATAGGCTGCTGTCTACATTATGGGATCAGTCCATAGGAGCCACACAGTGACATTTCCATACTTTCTACTGGAGACATAACCTGCACGACCCAGCTTTCCAAGATTGTTCAAGGGAGTGTGTCCTCACACTGCTGTGCTCTTATCTCTCTGCATAGAGCAGCTCAACAGATCCTCATATCTGCAGCCAGCGTTAGGTATTGTCCCTGGAGAAATGTGTATTCTACCCTTGTGTATGTTAGTAGCAGCAGGACTGTGAAATAAGGATTTATATTCCAGGGTTGTAGCTTCTGCTAGTAGACTAGGGGTTTGTCCTCACACTGCTGTGCTCACTGCAGACAAGGTTGGGTATTGTCTTTTGAGAGATGTGTAATCATACCGTTGTGTATGTTAGTAGCAGCAGGACAAGGAAATTTATGGATTTATGTTCCAGGATTGTGGCTTCTCCAAGTGCACTTAGTGTTTATCCGCACACTGCTGTGCTCTGTGCTCTCTGCACATCTCTGATCAAGAACAATATTGAAAGCAATCCTACCTGTTTATATGTTGTAAGTAGCAGCAGGACTGTGACATGGAGTTATGTCCCATGATTGTAGCTTCTCCAAGTGCACTGGAGGTGTCCTCACACTGCTGTGTTCTGAACTCTAGATCTTAAATTGCTCCACAGACTCTCTTCCGCTCTTTAGTATTCAACAATAAACCTGCTGTAACTTGTACCCAGAACTGAGAGGAGGGGTGTAAAGCTGATCTGTGCTTAGAGCACAGCAGTGTGAGGACACACCCCCAGTGCACTTGTTGAAGCGACAGTCCTCAAATATAAAGCCATATATCACAGTCCTGCTGCTACTTACAAAGTTCTGATTACACATTTCTCAATACAGGGACACTATAGAACGCTGGCTGCAGAGAGCACAGCAGTGCGAGGACACATCCCCCAGTGCACTTGGAATAGCTACAGTCCTGGAATAGAAATCCATATTTCACAGTCCTGCTGCTACTAACATACACAAAGGTCTGATTACACATCTCTCCAGGGACAATACCGATCACTGGCTGCAGTCTGCATTGTCAAAACTGCTCATACATTCCCTTTAAGGTGACGTAAGTTACCATACAGGGGGGGCCCTGCTACTTACCTGCTATGTAATGTGAGTGCTGGCAGCGGCTCGGTGACATGTGGCGTCTTCTCGCCCGGCGTTCACTATGACGCGGCCAATAACGTAGAACACGGAAAGGCGCTAAGTCCCTTTTCTCTGAATATCTGGGGAGTGCGGTTTTGGCAGGACCCCGGGGGCTGGTGCGGACGGTTTCACACATCTCCCCCCGAAAAAGAAATGTGCTGAGCCGCCATTATTTTCTCCCAAAACTTTTACTGCTTTCCCACGGCTCGAATAACCAGAAGATACAGGGAGGATAACGCGGAGCCTGTGCATTCACCGTATACAGCGGGGGAGGGGGCATGCGTGTGCGGCCGCCATGTTTTATCATGGCTTCCCTTTGGATACATCATGGGAATGATGGTCCTGAGTGTGAGATGGAGGCAGGAGGGGAGTGGAGAGCGGAGCATGAGACGTATCGGTGACAGGTCCTATGCATCTCCTGACATACACCCCCCATGCAGGAGGCAGAGGGACGCCCCGTGTCCAGAGGGGGCAGACACACCAAGGTCCCGGAGGAGACTGATACTATACACAATACCTTATAGGTACAGATTCTACTTCACTGAAACCCCAGCGATCATAAACATGGGGGGGGGGGGTCCCGGATTCCTCGCTCTGCCTGATCACTCTCCTGATAGATAAGGAGTGGGAGACCCCTTAACGACTGCCATACGCACCCCATGCAGATAGCCCCTGCCATGATGTCTACACGTTAAGGGGTCTCCCACTCCTTATCTATCAGGAGAGTGGTCAGGCAGAGCGAGGAATCCGGGACCCCCCCCCCCCATGTTTATGATCGCTGGGGTTTCAGTGAAGTAGAATCTGCACCTATAAGGTATTGTGTATAGTATCAGTCTCCTCCGGGACCTTGGTGTGTCTGCACCCTCTGGACAGGGGACGTCCCTCTGCATCCTTCGGATGAGCGGAGGACGATCGGCCGCCTGTAAAGGGCAGAGCCGCCAATGTCTGACTTGTAAATGTTCTGTCTGATTAGAATGTAAAAAAAAAAAAAAAATGTATCATTTGTTTTGGAAGTGAAAGCTCCGGGATCAGCGCGCGGCGTATCCATTGTCATCATCCGCTTGTGTAGCTGCAGATTTAACCCGGGCACTTGGCGTCCTCATAAATATGAAAACGACAGACGTCTGTTGGCAGCATTAGACGCCCGCTGACCCAGTGGTGCCCTCTGCAATCTTGTAAGCAGATCAGCTTCCTGCGTACGGCAAGGTGGCACCGTCTGCTGTGCCAGCGGAGGAGATGATCCGGGAGACACGGCGACAATCCGCTCCCCTCCCTGGGTAAACACGCTGTTCAGAGGCTTATTCCCATGCATTAGTCAGTCTAGCATGGAAAATTGGAGCGTCTGCAAATTTGTGCCATTCTCTTGGCTTTGATGTCGGGCTGGAGGGTCATGTCGGTACTTGCCGCAGTCGTTGAGGAGACGTCGTTTCATGTAGGTTATAGTGTCATGTGAAATGAATTTTTGGGAGTTTAGTGGCTTATATGTATGTATAAAAAAAAAAAATTAAGACTTTTGAAAAATAATTGTACTGCTATTCCCATCCGGCCTCCGGGGGCAGTGTAGATTTTTTCGATTCTTTAAGCAGGGGGTGGAGCTCTACTCCGTGGCGCCCTCTGCAAATGCACCTCCTGCCGTAAACCGGTCAGATATGGAGAACAATGGAAGTTGGAGCTGAAGTTGCTGTAACAAGTAGAAGTTGTGACGACTGGATAAGATGAGGACAACACCCAGAAAGCTGCTACAGTGTATCCAGAAGGGGATTCTGTGACTGGCCTCTTATTCTGCTCCCCCCAGGACTCGGGACCAAATCCTGAGATTGTGCCTAGAAGCTCCTCCTGAGGACAACTATAGGAGCACAGAACAAGGAGATACAGGGGCACATTGACTTACCCGTCCTGATGCGTTACCCAATCCGGAGTGTCCGACTGGAATGTACATCTGCCGCGATTCACTAAGATTGTGCCCCCGATTTCCTGCATGTGTCGCTTCCCCCGCTCAGGTCCTCCGGAGTTCACAAACCGATTTATTCCGCATGAAAGCCGGTGCCGATGCGCCAAACTCTAAACGCGTGCGACACAATCCCGTTCTAAATCCCTGGGACCCTTAGTAAATAAGCCCCACAATGTTGTCACTAGCCGCCTCCTTCTGCAGCCGTTATAATATAAGTACAGGCGGTCCCCTACTTAGGGGCACCCGACTTACAGACGACCCCTAGTTACAGACGGACCCCTCTGCCCCCTGTGACCTCTGGTGAAGCTCTCTGGATGTTACTATAGTCCCAGGCTGCAATGATCAGCTGTAAGGCGTCTGTAATGAAGCTTTATTGATAATCCTTGGTCCCATTACAGCAAAAATAATTTGAAACTCCAATTGTCACTGGGACAAAAAACACAAACTCCAATTATAAAATACACAGTTTCAACTTACATACAAATTCGACTTAAGAACAAACCTATGGACCCTATCCTGTATGAAACCCGGGGACTGTCTGTACATAGTTTATGGATAATGTAGCAGAATCATTTTTCACAGAGAAAATTCAGCGGGATTATGCGCTGCTTAAAGGTGCGTGTCCCCAGGCTTCACCCTATTAAACTGCCGGCCCCCTCTAGGATTCCCTCTCTTATGGGAAATCTCATCTGTTTACCTAGAAAAGAAATCTCCCCCAAAGTCATGTTATAACGATCAGAGATGAGTCATATTTTATCTGAGATGAGTGAAGTTTATTGGCTGGAGCGAGGGAGTGTCACTTCACTACCGATCTTTGGTACGGTGGCACCTAGAAACATGCTGCTGGTTTCATTTTAAAGTGAAGCATCTCATCTTCTAGATTCATGTTTATACTCAAGTATAAGCTGAGTTTTTTTTTTTAGCACAATTTTTGTTCAGCACAATTTCATATACGAGGGGAGACTACTGGACATTTTATCAGAGTGTAGCAGCTGCATTTCCCATCCTAGGCTTATACTCGAGTCAATCCGTTTTCCCAGATTTTGTGGTAAAAGTAGGTGGCTTGGCTTATACTCGCGGATATACGGTACATCTCGTACTTCTGTAAGCAACAGAACATGAGATAGAGACAGGTAAAGCTATAGTTGGAAATCCGAGCTGCAGATAAAGATCCGATTTCCACATATTTTTTTATTTTATTTTTTATTACTTGCCTGTAGATCACAGAACCACAAACCCTATCAGAAAGAATAAATTCTTATCTTTGACATGACACCAGCATGTTTCTAGGTGCTATAGAACTAAAGATAGAGGGTTCTGAAGTGACTCTCTTCCTGTAGCCTCTAAAAGTGACTCTTCTGCTCATTGTCACGTGACTTTGGAGGAGATTTTTTTTTTTATTAGCAAGATTTCACTGGAAAGGGAATTCTATAGCATAGAGTTCATTCCCTACTTGAAGGGGGTAAGTTTAATCGGGTAAAATCTGGTACCAGGTCCTCAAAATAGGCAGAAATCCACCGCAAACGTAGTCCTGCTGCATACGTGGTCTCCCTGTCAGCTCCAGGCCCTGGGATCCTGTGAGACGGTTTTTGTGTTTTGTTGCTCTTTGGGAAATGGCGCGGTCATCAGGTTTTTTTTGGGGGGTGTAATGAGAACGACTGCAGAAACAGGAAGGAGGCAGCGGAGATTGTACCCGCTTGTCTGCAGATTGTTCAGCGGAGGTAATTTCGGCGGTGAGACGCCTTCGTCAGACATTTCTCAGTTGTGTCACATGTCGTCTGCGGCCGCTGCAGGGTTAACCCTTCGCTGCTCTCTTTCCTCTTCGCTGCGGCCACGTTTTCCTGCCACAAATATCCGGCTGTGACTATGAGTCTCCATCACACGGGGCTGACGCTGTAGAAATACAAGTCTCAGATTCTGCACATTGCAGATTGGCGCAGCGAGCGATTATCAGATTAGGGATTTTGTTCAGATTACCCGTCTGCTCATAATACATTTGTATATTTTATTAAAGGCCCACCCAACTAACAGCGTCCCCTGGGCCCTTTAATTAGAGAAGAACTGTTTGCAAGTGCATCGTGGGCGGACCTGAATTACCCAGATTTAAAGGGGTTTTGTCACCAGATTTTACCCTGTTAAACTCCCAGGTAGGGGATGAAATTTCCTTTCTAAAATTCCCTCTGTTATGTGAAATATTCCCCATTTATCTATAGCAAAAAATCATCCACAGTTGCATGATAATGAGCAGAGAAGAGTCATGTTTTGCCGGAGATGAGTCCTATTTAGTGGTTGCAGAAGGAGTGTCACTTTAGGCACCCATATATTTAGTTCTATAGCACCTAGAAACATGGTGGTGTATTAAAGATAAGAATGTTATCTTTCTGATCGCAACGGGCTTGTGGTTATATGAGGTACAGAAGTGGACATACAGGCAGGTAATGACATAGCTGTATCTCTGAACCACAACACTAATGTGATCTGAAAGATGAGAGTATTATCTTAGTTATGCCACCAGAAGCATGTTTCTAGGTGCTATAGAACCAAAGATAGTTATGTCTGAATTGATTTCCCTGCAGCCTCTTAACTTGACACGTCTCATGTAAAATCTCTCCATCATTTTCACATGACTTTGGGAGGGGTACTTTTTTATAGGTAAACAGGTGAAATTTCACATAAAAGAGGAAATTATAGAAATATATTTCATTTCCTGATGGGGCTGAGAGTTTAATGGGGTAAAATTGGATATCCCTAGTCATGTTTAAAGGACATTGACCACCAGGATGAAGGGTTGTAAACCAAGCACACTGACATACTGGTGTGTGTCTGGCATACTGGCAGGATCTGCTCTCCTTTGAGCTTCTAGTGCCCTTGTTTTTTTTTTGTTTTTTTTTAAAAAAGCTTAAAAACAGTATGCACTCCGGACTCCATAGATGTTAATGCAGCCCTGGAGCCCATCGAGCTCATTTGCATAATTTCAAAAGCCTTTTTTTGTAAAATCCAGGGCATAAGAAACTAAAAGAAGAGCAGATCCTGCCAGAGGGGGTGCACACCAGTAAGACAGTGGATGTTTACAATCCTTCATCCTGATTGTAGATTTCCTTTAAGTGCTCTTCCTATGAACATTGGGGCACATTTACTTGCATTCCCCCTGTAGTTCACCAAAAGTGCATTGTCCGTGTATAATGTGCTGTGCGGGGAGTCACTAAGATCCTGCGCCCGATATCCTGCATGTGTCGCTTCCCCGCTCAGGTCCCCGGAGTTCACCTTCTTCTTCCTGTTGCATGTAAGTGCATTGTCCGTGTATAATGCGCTGTGCGGGGAGTCACTAAGATCCTGCACCCGATATCCTGCATGTGTCGCTTCCCCGCTCAGGTCCCCGGAGTTTACCTTCTTCTTCCTGGTGCATGTAAGTGCATTGTCTGTGTATAATGTGCTGTGCGGGGAGTCACTAAGATCCTGCACCCGATATCCTGCATGTGTCGCTTCCCCGCTCAGGTCCCCGGAGTTCACCTTCTTCTTCCTGATGCATGTAAGTGCATTGTCCGTGTATAATGCGCTGTGCGGGGAGTCACTAAGATCGTGCGCCCGATATCCTGCATGTGTCGCTTCCCCGCTCAGGTCCCCGGAGTTCACCTTCTTCTTCCTGGTGCATGTAAGTGCATTGTCCGTGTATAATGCACTGTGCGAGGAGTCACTAAGATCCTGCACCCAATATCCTGCATGTGTCGCTTCCCCGCTCAGGTCCCCGGAGTTCACCTTCTTCTTCCTGGTGCATGTAAGTGCATTGTCCGTGTATAATGCGCTGTGCGGGGAGTCACTAAGATCGTGCGCCCAATATCCTGCATGTGTCACTTCCCCGCTCAGGTCCCCGGAGTTCACCTTCTTCTTCCTGGTGCATGTAAGTGCATTGTCCGTGTATAATGCGCTGTGCGGGGAGTCACTAAGATCGTGCGCCCAATATCCTGCATGTGTCACTTCCCCGCTCAGGTCCCGGAGTTCACCTTCTTCTTCCTGGTGCATGTAAGTGCATTGTCCGTGTATAATGTGCTATGCGGGGAGTCACTAAGATCATGCGCCCGATATCCTGCATGTGTCACTTCCCCGCTCAGGTCCCGGAGTTCACCTTCTTCTTCTTGGTGCATGTAAGTGCATTGTCTGTGTATAATGCGCTGTGCGGGGAGTCACTAAGATCGTGCGCCCGATATCCTGCATGTGTCGCTTCCCCGCTCAGGTCCCCAGGAGTTCACCTTCTTCTTCCTGGTGCATGTAAGTGCATTGTCTTGCAACACAATTTAAAAGTTAAATCCCGCGCTCAGTCCGAATCGGTTGGATCGTCCGACGGCACCGCCCCCCCCTGATTTCTATCGCATGGAAGCCGCCGCAGCTGCGACACAATTCCAGCGCAGACACTTCTTAAATAGTGGAGTATTATCAGGAAGTGGTAGGTCGGGCTCCCGGTGGTAGGTCGTCCTCTGGGGATGGGCAGGTGTGTGGCGCAGGACTTATTGGGTAATTCCCTATAGAAAGGATTTGGGGTTTATCCTCATTGTTCCTGGTGCTGAAGCCTCGCTCATTGTCTCCCCGCTAGCGGCGGCGCAGTGATTCATTGTTCCCGGGGACAGAACGTCTCCACCAGAGGGAATTCTTGTGCCATTGTTGGTGGCCACGTCCTTAATATTTTTTTTTTTTTTTTTTTTTTTGCAATGAACCATTTTCACGGAAGGGATTTTTGTGGTCTGGCAAAAGATTTTCCAAACTTTGAGAACATTGTTTTCAGGCAACTCCTAATGGATGATGTGTGAGGCCAGGGTGTAGCTCTGGAGAAGAGCTTGAAGGGATCGTCCATGGCTGGGGGCTTCTCCTAGCACTAGGGGACAATTATATAGGGTTACTTTATCTATAGTAATTGTATGTCATGTTTGTTATTAACGGGTATCACAATAACAATCGGATTGGTCTGTCTGCTGGGATCTGCATCGATCATGAGAGTTCTGGGTTGAGCATTTGTCCTACTGCTCCATTCAATACTATGGAGCAGTTCTTCGCATGCTTAAGCCTCTCATAGACAGCGAATGGGAGATACCTAAGAGCTGTGCTCGGCAACATAGTATTGAATGGAGCAGCAGGACACACACTCGGTTTGCTGCTCCATGATTTAGTGAGAACTTTACCCCTGTTCTGGTGTTGGGTGGAGGTCCCAGTAGTCAGAATCCCCCACTGATCGGATACTAATGTTTCTTATTCCGACTCTCAGATGATCCTACAGGGCAGTGATGGGGAACATTTAAAATCTACTTATTTATCACAAAGTGCCGACACAGCAAGTTTATCAGCAACTTTTTGCTCCCTGCTCTTTCAGTTTTATTGAAAGAAGGGGGAATTCAGATTATCACCGTCTCATTGTAAGGTTCCTCTATGTCCCCTCGATGAGGAATAATTGGTGGTCAGGAGCTCCAGTGATAATCCAGCCCTGTCCACTGCTGCTCCTGGTATCCAAGGAAGTCGGAGCTGCGGGAAGACGCCTTATGTCACTGAACCTGTGCTGGGTGCTGGCCTGGGTGCCCACAGAGACGGCTCTAAGTGGCACCTCTGGCACCCGTGCTATGGGTTTGTCACCGCTGCTATAGGGTTTATGTTTCCTCTATGTGTAGATCAGGGTCCATAGTTCCTCCGCTCTGTATGTGGAGATCTGTGATTGTTTAATTGCAGCAATATCAGGATTAAGCAGCGGATTTCCTTGTCGGTTGATGATTTTACTACTGTCACCCTTCTGGATATGGCCTTAGGTTTATGGCACCCGGTGATGTGACTGGACGTCTACTGCCTTAGGTTTATGGCACCCGGTGATGTGAGTGGACGTCTACTGCCTTAGGTTTATGGCACCCGGTGATGTGACTGGACATCCATTGCACGGCCTTATCGGTGCTAATCCTTTGGACTGGACGCTGTCAGGAGACTTGTGTCACGTTTGACTGTTGTGTGTAATCTGCTCACCAGGTTATTACCGTGCAGAAAGCTGGAGCCTTTCCCATTGCTGTCCCTGCGCAACCCCAGATCCATCCCTCCCCGCACCAGGGGTCACAGACTAGAAAAAGACACAGTACACACATAAAGGCTGATGTGCCAGTGTTACCTCTATCTGCACAAAACATTTTTTCCTGAACATTTACAAGCGCCTCCCCTTCTCTTTCTGTGCCCCTCTTTCTTCTACTACTTCCTCTAGCATTCCCTCTCTCTGTATCCCTCTTTCTACCACTACCCTTCTCTCTTTCTCTATCCCCTTTTCTACCACTCCCCTTCTCTCTCTTTCTCTTTCTCTATCCTCCTTTCTTCCATTACCCTTCTCTCTTATTCCATCCCCTTTTCTACCACTACCCTTCTCTCTCTTTCTCTATCTCTTCTCCTCTCTCTTCTCCTCTGTCTTTCGCTCACACCTTTTCTGTCTCTCTTCTTTCTTCTTTCCTCTCACAGTTTTTCTTTCCTCTTTCAATCACTCTTTCTCTTTTTATTACTGTACCTATTCTTTTCCTCTTACATTTTCTGCCTGCATTCTTCTTCTTTATCCCTTCTTTCCACTCACATTTTCACGTTTATTCTTTCACTCTTCCCTTTCATTTGTGCTCTTCTTCATCATCTCTCATTTCCTCCCTCTTTTATTTTATTTTCCCTTTTTCCCCCTCTCATCTTTAACCCTTCGTTCCTCTCTTCTCCGTTTTTTTCTTTTCCCTATTTATTGATCTATTCTTTCCTTTCCCTTCTGCGATTTTCACTCTCTCCATTACCTTTTCCTCTTATATTTTCGCCCTCTTTTGCTCCCTCTTCCCCTTTCTTTCCTTTCTTCTTCTTCATCTCTATCGCTCCCGTTTATGGTGTGCACCTTCCCTCCGCTCCTTCCTGGTCGCTGATGACACGGAGCTCCATATATCACGTGTATACAATAAGTCGGGTTATCTTCTTGTCTCACTGATGACGTTTAATCTTTATGGAAAGAGACTTCGGAGGTTACCGAGTTCTTCTTTTGCTTTTTCATCTGAAATGTGACTCTTGATGACTCGGTGTTTGGGCTGGGATTCTTCCAAGCCGCACTCATCCCTTTCCCTGGAGTATGTGCAGCGCTCCCTGCCAGACCCCGCTCCGCCGACCGCCGTGCCCATCATAGGGCTCAGCACATTCTATACTGGCACAGCCCCAGGGTTAACCCTTCTCCATCCCAACAGTCCATTACTGTACGGTGCAGAGAAATTCAAAACTGCAAAACTGCATTAGAACTTTAGTTTTGACATTCAGTGTTCTATTAGTCACTATATGAGATCCCATAATAAAAATAAAATGTAGATATAGAGTTATAAAGAGACAAAAAATGTGTCCTAGTTTTGTGTATGTAGCTCCCATGCAGACCTTTGTGACGATTGCATGATTGTAGTAATGGGTTGTTCACGAACGAGCCGGCACCAAGAGCCGGCTCATTTGCATGAACAACATGAGCCGGCTCACCTCAGTGAGCCGATGGTTCACTAAACCCCGCCCTAAACGACTCACCACGCCCCCTTTAAAATCAGGGTAAAAGTGGTTTGGTGTGGGGTGACTGACTGTCCCGGGCTCCCTATTATATATTTAATGGGGAGCCGTTCAGGAGCCAAATGAGCCGGCTCATCTTAGCGAGCGGAGCCTAATGAGCCAGATCACTAAGAAGAGCCGGACTTCCCATCGATACAAGATTGGTTGTGCAAGTAACTTTGTCCTCCACCTATTCATCTCTCACAGACGGATTACAGATTGTGTGTTCTGGAAGCTCTTTGGAGCAGCTTTGGGGGCGAATAGTGAACCCTCATTATGATACTGCAGGAGAGAAGGAAAGCAGAAGTATTGCACATTTCTGATCACTTTATATAATGTGTGTAGATGTAGATTTATACCTGGAGCTTGGACTGTGTAGTAATTTCTTATGTGTAATCCTACATTTCTCAGCATTATTGTAGCTTCAAACCCCCTTCCCACTGCATTGTATTTGGCTGCTCCTTGCATGTCCGCCCCAGGGAGTGTGATCTTAAAGGGATTGCATGGAATAATATACAGTGTTTTCACAGACTCTATGCCATTATCATATTATAACTCAGTCCAGTTAAATGAATGCAATACAGAGACAATCCATGGACTAGGGGC
Organism: Engystomops pustulosus; assembly: GCF_040894005.1. Classification (NCBI taxonomy): domain Eukaryota; kingdom Metazoa; phylum Chordata; class Amphibia; order Anura; family Leptodactylidae; genus Engystomops; species Engystomops pustulosus. Next base: position 11,614,356 of record NC_092411.1, on the reverse strand, counting down.
GGGGCGCTGTTTCTGGGGTAAAAATACATCATTTAAACCCCCTTTAAAGATAATGGGGCACATTTACTAAGGGCTTTGTTCCAGTTTTCTTCTGGGCTTTGCACATTGTTTTAGGTGCAAACTGCTTGCACAGGTATTTAAAAAGTGCCAGCACCACATTAGTTTCACGGCTGCACTGAAGGGGGCGCTCCGGCACGCAGTCAGACCGTGCACCACGTTTATTCTGCAAAGTCCGACAGAAGTGCATGGAACGCCCCATGTTAAAGGTGCACCAAAAGAAAATTGGTGCCCACTGTCGGAGCAGTGCAGGGAGCACTAGGTTCATGAAGAACGTGCGCCAGAAATCCTGAATCTAGCGCCCCCTGCCTATACACAGGACACTGCACATAGTACTCACTGCGCTGGTCTTAGATGGGTATTTGGTATTCTCCCTGGTGAGATTTGTATTCTTACCCATGTGCAGCAGGACTGTGGCATGTACATTTTAATCCCAGGATTGCATCTTCTCCAAGTGCACTGGGAATTGTTAAATATTGTGCAATGTGTGTATTTTGTAACAGCAGGACTGTGAAATATGGGTTTATATTCCAGAATTGTGCACGGAATCCTCTCACTGTTGTGCTTTTTTTCTTTCTGAGTAAGAGCTTCAGCATTCTACAGCAGTCACTCAGAGCAGAGGGGGAGGGGATGTGGTGTCCTTTGAACTCACAGCAGTGTGAGGAGGCGCCTCCAGTGCATCTTGGAGCAGCTACAATCCTGGGATTTAAATCCACATGTCACTGTCCTGCTGCTACTATAGCACACGAAGGTCTGGTTACACATTTCTGCACATGGCTGCACAGAGCACAGCAGTGTGAGGACACCCCCCATTTCCTATGGAGTAGGTTCAATCCAGGAATATATTAATGTTTTACAGTTCTTCTGCTACTAAAAATACACATAAAGTTATATTCACACAGCTCTGCTGAGCACTGCAGTGTGAGCACATACACCCAGTATACGTAGTTATAATCCTGGAATATAATCCCATGTTTCACAGTCCTGCTGCTCCTAACAACATACACAAAGGTGGTGTTCATGTAGAGCGTTGCTCTTTCGTGCTCCTGGCTGCCCTCCACAGTGGACCCTGGGATTATGTGCATGTGAGTGCATGCTCATCCTCATGGAGTGCTGCCTGCGCCACTCACCAGCGTCTGAGGCTTCACACACAGGAACCTCTTTCATTGTTAAAAATAACATGATCCGATTTCTCAAAGGAAAATTTCCCTTTTCTCCCCTCCCTCCCTTCTCTCTCTCTCTCTCGTCCCCCTTGTCTTTCAGTTCTTCCTGCCGCCACTTGCGGAGATACTTGTATGTCCTGGACAAAATGTATTTTCCTCCCTCGCACTGCTCCACGCTGCAGCATTGCTTCACCAGTCTGAGTGACAATGGAGAGGAGCTCTTGTCTATAACTTGCTCTCATGTTCTCCGATCCTATGCCTCCAGGTTATTAATCTCTGCTCGCTGTCTGCATGCTGCATGCTCCGGTGTCCAGTGCCCGTCATCATATCATCTGCATACACAACTTACCATGTTACCATAACCATGCATGTACTATACCATAGGAACTTGCCTGCACATTGTATAATCTATAGCCAACCACTGCATCTATCATAAATTATCTATCTTCTACTGAATTACATCCAGTTTTATACTTCAGAGTTTCACTCACTTTTCTGCTTGTAATATGACTCCAGCAGCAGAATAGTGAGTGCAGCTCTGGAGTATAATACAGGATGTAACTCAGGATCAGTACAGGACAAGTAATGTCATGTATGTACACAGTGACTGCACCAGCAGTATAGTGAGTGCAGCTCTGGAGTATAATACAGGATGTAACTCAGGATCAGTACAGGATAAGTAATGTCATGTATGTACACAGTGACTGCACCAGCAGCAGAATAGTGAGTGCAGCTCTGGAGTATAATACAGGATGTAACTCAGGATCAGTACAGGATAAGTAATGTCATGTATGTACACAGTGACTGCACCAGCAGCAGTATAGTGAGTGCAGCTCTGGGGTATAATACAGGATGTAACTCAGGATCAGTACAGGATAAGTAATGCCATGTATGTACACAGTGACTGCACCAGCAGCAGAATAGTGAGTGCAGCTCTGGAGTATAATACAGGATGTAACTCAGGATCAGTACAGGATAAGTAATGTCATGTATGTACACAGTGACTGCACCAGCAGCAGAATAGTGAGTGCAGCTCTGGGGTATAATACAGGATGTAACTCAGGATCAGTACAGGATAAGTAATGTCATGTATGTACACAGTGACTGCACCAGCAGCAGAATAGTGAGTGCAGCCCTGGAGTATAATACAGGATGTAACTCAGGATCAGTACAGGATAAGTAATGTCATGTATGTACACAGTGACTGCACCAGCAGTATAGTGAGTGCAGCTCTGGAGTATAATACAGGATGTAACTCAGGATCAGTACAGGATAAGTAATGTCATGTATGTACACAGTGACTGCACCAGCAGCAGAATAGTGAGTGCAGCTCTGGAGTATAATACAGGATGTAACTCAGGATCAGTACAGGATAAGTAATGTCATGTATGTACACAGTGACTGCACCAGCAGCAGAATAGTAAGTGCAGCTCTGGGGTATAATACAGGATGTAACTCAGGATCAGTACAGGATAAGTAATGCCATGTATGTACACAGTGACTGCACCAGCAGCAGAATAGTGAGTGCAGCTCTGGAGTATAATACAGGATGTAACTCAGGATCAGTACAGGATAAGTAATGTCATGTATGTACACAGTGACTGCACCAGCAGCAGAATAGTGAGTGCAGCTCTGGGGTATAATACAGGATGTAACTCAGGATCAGTACAGGATAAGTAATGTCATGTATGTACACAGTGACTGCACCAGCAGCAGAATAGTGAGTGCAGCCCTGGAGTATAATACAGGATGTAACTCAGGATCAGTACAGGATAAGTAATGTCATGTATGTACACAGTGACTGCACCAGCAGTATAGTGAGTGCAGCTCTGGAGTATAATACAGGATGTAACTCAGGATCAGTACAGGATAAGTAATGTCATGTATGTACACAGTGACTGCACCAGCAGCAGAATAGTGAGTGCAGCTCTGGAGTATAATACAGGATGTAACTCAGGATCAGTACAGGATAAGTAATGTCATGTATGTACACAGTGACTGCACCAGCAGTATAGTGAGTGCAGCTCTGGAGTATAATACAGGATGTAACTCAGGATCAGTACAGGATAAGTAATGTCATGTATGTACACAGTGACTGCACCAGCAGCAGAATAGTGAGTGCAGCTCTGGAGTATAATACAGGATGTAACTCAGGATCAGTACAGGATAAGTAATGTCATGTATGTACACAGTGACTGCACCAGCAGCAGAATAGTGAGTGCAGCTCTGGGGTATAATACAGGATGTAACTCAGGATCAGTACAGGATAAGTAATGCCATGTATGTACACAGTGACTGCACCAGCAGCAGAATAGTGAGTGCAGCTCTGGAGTATAATACAGGATGTAACTCAGGATCAGTACAGGATAAGTAATGTCATGTATGTACACAGTGACTGCACCAGCAGCAGAATAGTGAGTGCAGCTCTGGGGTATAATACAGGATGTAACTCAGGATCAGTACAGGATAAGTAATGTCATGTATGTACACAGTGACTGCACCAGCAGCAGAATAGTGAGTGCAGCCCTGGAGTATAGTACAGGATGTAACTCAGGATCAGTACAGGATAAGTAATGTCATGTATGTACACAGTGACTGCACCAGCAGCAGAATAGTGAGTGCAGCTCTGGAGTATAATACAGGATGTAACTCAGGACCAGTACAGGATAAGTAATGTCATGTATGTACACAGTGACTGCACCAGCAGCAGAATAGTGAGTGCAGCTCTGGGGTATAATACAGGATGTAACTCAGGATCAGTACAGGATAAGTAATGTCATGTACACAGTGACTGCACCAGCAGAATAGTGAGTGCAGCTCTGGGGTATAATACAGGATGTAACTCAGTATCAGTACAGGATAAGTAATGTCATGTATGTACACAGTGACTGCACCAGCAGCAGAATAGTGAGTGCAGCTCTGGGGTATAATACAGGACGTAATTCAGCATCAGTACAGGATAAGTAATGTCATGTATGTACACAGTGACTGCACCAGCAGCAGAATAGTGAGTGCAGCTCTGGGGTATAATACAGGATGTAACTCAGGATCAGTACAGGATAAGTAATGTCATGTATGTACACAGTGGCTGCACCAGCAGCAGAATAGTGAGTGCAGCTCTGGAGTATAATACAGGATGTAACTCAGGATCAGTACAGGATAAGTAATGTCATGTATGTACACAGTGACTGCACCAGCAGCAGAATAGTGAGTGCAGCTCTGGAGTATAATACAAGATGTAACTCAGGATCAGTACAGGATAATTGGCAAATGCTAAGTTTCTCACTTGAATAGTACGGTATATTATATTTTTATAATTGTAGTAAGTAATGTTTGATACATACCAAATTACCCTCAACTTGATTTTCCTGTTTACCTCTGAATTACTTACTTGTTTCATTAATGGAATTGTTAATTGTGAAGGTATCTTAACGTTATAAAGACATGTGACCTGGAAGTGAGGGGGTTAGCCCTTGATGTGAGATAATCTTAGTTCCACCTTGCAGGCCTCAGCTCCTCCAGGCAGAGAGGATAGCTCCAGAATACATTGATGGCAACTAGTCATTGACCTGTAGTAACCACTACAGGTCAGGTGTGGTATTACATGATGGCCATCCCAACAGAGTATGTTCTTACATTCCGCTTCCCTAGGTATGAAATATTGACACATCTTGTATATCAGATGCTATACCCAGTATTGTCCTCTGTGTATACATACGGACATGGTGGAAAAACTCATGGAAGATATTCCCACTCTTTCGGAGACCGGGGTACAGTGTGAGCCTTTTGTGGGCCATACATGGGGTCATGGCTCTATCTAGCCGCTGGACTCCGAGGTCTTTATGACTTAGCTGCCAGGCTGTGGAGTCTTATCGGGTTTGGTCTACAGAACTTTTCATATAACACAGTGGGACAATGTATCTTCTCCTCTCCGGGATCATGGAGGAGCAGGGGAGGACCACCCTGTCTCTCCAGGTTATCTTCTGGCAGGTGAAGGAAAGCCCGGGGCAGCTTAGTACTGAACCTCCAGGGTATCGCACATGGCCTTGTTGTAATGAGCGGCACATTGACTTAGTGGTTAGCACTTCTACCTTGCAGCGCTGGGTTCGAATCCCACCCAGGTCAACATCTGCAAAGAGTTTGTATGTTCTCTCCGTGTTTGCATGGGTTTCCTCCGGGTCCTCCGGTTTCCTCCCACACTCCAAAACATACTGTTAAGTTGTTTAGATTGTGGGGACAGGGACCAATTTGGAAAAATCTGTGCAGCGCTTCGTAATCTGTGTGCACTTTTTAAATAAAGAATTATTATTATTGTAAAGAACAGATCTTGTAGAGTTTATGGAGGACCCAACAGAGATAAGAGAAGGATTGGGGAGGGGGGGGGGGGGGAATGGGCCACCTAGAAGGGAGAAGATCAGGACGTTACTTACTTGAGGCAAGGCCAGTGCCAGGGTTCACCTTCTGCCTCGTTCTCACATGATCTTCACATATCGGGGTCCCAGAGAGATGAAAGCTTGAGGCTCCATTACATCTGTATTTACTAACATTGCAGTGAGCTCTCAACCTCTGTAAGCCTCACAGAAAGCCCAGACATTAACGTCCTATCCGAAACGCTTTACTACAGTCCTGTAGCAGGAGGGCGGTCCACGCTCTGTGCTTTATCGTACGTTTTTCTGTAGCCCATAGTTGTATGATCTCCACATACTCCCAGCTTCTTTGGACCTTATACGGTCTATATTTTCGGTAAAACGTGGACTTATGTGGTGGTTGCCAAATGGCGACTTACAGGAGACCGTTCTCTTACTTAGGAAGGAGGCCGATTACATCCCCAGGAAGCATCACTTGTATATTCTGCATAATTCACTCGGATCTTCCCAAGTCACACAGAGAACTTAAAGGGAACCTGTGACCAGGTTTTACCCCACTAAACTAGAAGCCTTTCATTCCTCTTTTATGTTAATCCTCGCCCATTTTCCTATTAAAAAAAAAACCTCCAAAAACAAGCAAATATGACTGCATTTTCACATGAGGTGAGTCATGTTTTGTGGTTACAGGCATAGTGTCCCTTCTGAAGCCCTTATCTTCTTTATCAATAGCACCAGAAACATGCATTTTGGTCTTTCAGATCACATCAGGCTTATGGTTTTGTGATCCACACAACCAGAGATACAGGCAGCTGAAGACATAGTTGGAAATGTGATCTGCAGACAAAGATTCAGTTCCCACCAATTCTGTAACTGCATGTAGGTCTAGCTCTGTAGCTCACAGAACCGGGGATGTGAATAGATGTGTTTCCTATCTTTAATATGACATCGGTAGCTTGTTTCTAGGTGCTACAGAACAGAAGATAAGGGTATCTAAAGTGACACTTCCACTACGACCCCTAAACTTGACTCATCTTGTGAGAAAATGGGATAAAAAGAGTCATATTTGCTTAAATTAGATTTTTTATATAGCTAAATAGATGAGATTTTACATAACATCCTTTGCAGATTTCACTCTTATCATACCATAGCTGATGGGGCTGCTGGTTTACTGGGGTAAAATCTGATAACAGGTTCCCTTTAACCCTTTAAATGTACGTAAGAATAGTCATGATTAAAGAAATTTTACCTTCAAAGACCACAGGATAGGAGATAAATGTTCAATCACAGGGAAACAAACACCCCGAACCCCCGGCAATCAGTAGAACAAACAGGTCAGGTGACCGTAAGCCCCCCTAAGCGGCCCTGTATTGTGCTATATAAGCCGTTCCAGAGGTCTTGTAGAAGTCACTGGGAGCTTGGACTTGGCACAGGGAAGCTCCGGGGGACATTTAGTCCCATATTCTGACGCCAGGGATTTGGTCCCATCCTTAGGAGCCTCCACATAGGGTTTTCAAGTCCAACTCCGGACAGTAACCAATGGGTTAATAAGGGTAGCGCCAATTGTACAGGAAAGAGAAGGGAAGAATCGCATGAGAAGAAGAGTGGAGGGAGCCCAGAGAGGGGAAATGCTGCTCAGCGGGGGCCGCGGCAGACACAGACCACACAGTCATCATAAGTGAAACCATCTCCATGGTCTGCAAGACGGAGAGAGAGGAGGATGCAATTACACAGCATCGCCGAGAAGTCCTGTGAAAGGTTTTATTATGTGAAGCCCTTGAAGATATCCCCCCCTAAGGATCGGCCCGTAGGTGGGATCCAACATTCACAGGAAGCAGAAGGATTCCAAGAAAGCCAAAGGCAACACGACAAGCGGGGAATCCCTCGGGAGGCGCCATCACTAGTGGTGGCTGTGACACGAATAATGAACGGTGGCGGGGTCCACCCCCGCAGGCCATAGCCCCCAGGACAATGTCACACTCACTAGAAGACGTCCAGAAGACACAGATACAGTGTTGGCTGTCCTGACACTGCTGTGCTCTCAGCTCTCTGCATGGAACTACTCCACAGCCGCTTGCCTCTGCTCTGAGTAAGAGCTGTAGTAATCTTCTTGTTTGATTCTACAGCAGTCACTCAGAGCAGAGGTAAGAGACTAGAGAAGCTCAAAGCTAAGAGCACAGCAGTGTGAGGACTCTTGTACCTGTGTACTTTTAACTGTTTGCCAGTGGACACGTAAGGACACACAAGGCGCGTGTTGTCATCTCACCAGAGCATCTCAACTTAAGGAGTGGATAAAATAGAAGACAGAGATACAGTGTTAGCTGTCCTGACACTGCTGTGCTCTCAGCTCTCTGCAAAGAACTACTCCACAGCATCTTGCCTATGCTCTGAATAATAGCTGTAGTAATCTTCTTGTTTGATACAGCAGTCACTCAGAGCCGAGGTAAGGGACTCTAGAGAAGCTCAAAGCAAAGAGCTAAGAGCACAGCAGTGTGAGGACTCTAACTGTTTCCAGATTGGATTCTCCAGTGGTTTACACTCTATGTTCTCATGAATTGAATGGGACAACCAGAAAACCTACTGGTGGTCGGGAGGTTTTAAATAAATTAAAAATAAAACTCTCCACTTTTATAACATCCATACCGGAAGTAGTATGACCCGAGTACCCTGTGCATGCCCACAACCCTCTCCCATAGAGGTTATCACTAGACTGTATTGTGTGTATGACGGCTGTAAAGCAAGTTGCTACGTGCTGCAAACACCAGCACCTGGGCAAGATGGCTGCCCCCATACAGAGACCAGAATGTACAAAAGTTTTCAAAATGTGTAAATTCTTATCCATTTATGCAGGACATGGAGCTGGAGCTTTGTGTTATGTAGGCGGCCAACACCACAGTCCTTATATAAAACCGCAAGCTGATGGATTTATTGTACCGATACATTGTAGCACAGGATGGCGAGATTATCTAGACTGGATACATCTGCAGCAGATCGGCCGTGAAGCGTATAAGTGCAGCCTGGATCACTGACAGCAAGCAGAGATCCTGAAAAGGGCTGAGAATTGTATTCAGAATGTATCAGAATCTCTTTTTTTTTTTTTTTTTTTGGTGCATTTCTTTGTTCAGTTATTTAGCTTTTGGCTTGGAAAACCCCTGTAGCGGTCTTGGGGGTTGCTGTACTATACGTCTGTAGCTGTGATAACAATGAGCCATTGTTAGGAGGATCCTTTTGTCACGCTGAGACGTCTGGGCCGCACATGGTGACAAGTCATCCCTCCAGGGTGGATTTTACATACAATTGGGGACACCCTGTCCCCCTCACATGGATAAGGTCATTAGTAGTTATATGTCTGGAATACCACCTTAAAGGGCATCTAACACCAGGATGAAGGATTGTATGCAAATGAGCCTGAGGGGCTCCAAGCGGCATAAGTGTTAATGGAGCCTGGAGCCCCCTCAGGCTCATTTGCATACAGTCTTTCATGCTGGTGGTTGATTTCCTTTAAATCCTAAGCAGAACTCTCCTGGACTCCTGAATGGCAGTTCTATCTTGTTGTGGAGCAGGGGCTGTAGGGCTGGGCAGTATGACTCTACATCTTGAATCTCCTTCTTTCATAAACCCTCCATTTTTACATCTAAATGCTGCGCTAATTAACTTTTAATACATCTTCATAAGGATTAGAGCCGCGTTTGCCCCGACAAAGCACAAACGTGGATTTATAAAATAGCATAGAGTCTACCTTCTGCCACCACTAGAGGGAGCTTTCTGTATACTGTAATGTAATTGAGCTCTGTATATACTGTATGCAGTCAGCTCCCTCTAGTGGTGTCTGCAGGCAGCCAGCCGCTCATGTTTTTAACCTTTTGGTCCTTATTTGTAAGCTCGATTGTGTGCTGCCCTAGAGAAATGCACTTGATAAAGGCCCGAGCTTGAGAACTGCAGCATGACCACTGCACAGCTCTCTACCCCAAGTCGTGGCATCTGAACAGCTGATCCCCAGAGCCAAGAAATACCCACTGATGTACCAAAATCCGTTCTCATCCAACTTTCTTAACTGGAATCAACACTGTAATAATATAATTTAAAAAAAATATATATTTCCCTGCTGAGACAATGAGGCAGATTTCCTTACCTGGTCCAGTCGCGATCCAGCGGTGCGCTCTCTGACGCTGATTCGGGTTCTGCCAGGATTCACTAAGGTCGTGCGCCCGAAGTCCACCAGGTGTCGCTGCTGCGCTGAAGTCCGCCGGAATTCACCTTCTCCATCTTGGTGCATGTGAGTGCTATTTTTGCGACACAATTTTTTTTTTTTAAATTCCGCGGGTTTTCCGACGGTCACCCCCCCCTCCCCGAGTGTCGCGTGAAAGCCGGCGCCGATGCGCTACAATCTGTTTGCGTGCGCCAAAATCCTGGGGAAATTCACCGCAAATCGGAAAAATTCAGGAAACCCGGCGGAAAACCGTGATTCGGACCCTTAGTAAATGTGCCCCATTGATGGGCTCTAAGTGCTGAGTTTGTCTGCGGTGCCCCCGTAGGTTGATTTGAGTATTACAGAATATCCATTCTGTGTAATAAATAGTCTATTTTCGGTAGGACAAGGCAGGTCCTCCAGAAGGAGACAATTTTGGAATCTTTACCAATGCTCCACCGCCTAACAATGGCTTTACATGGGGGTCGGGTGCGCGGCCTCTCCTCCTGTACTCAGATCCTCCATCTATACCTTATCCATTATGTAATGTGGTAGCGATGGACGTGTCGTAACTAGAAGACTAAATTATAGGAGGAGTGATGTGCAGCCAAGTGCAGTGTGGCCTGTTGGGACACGGCTCCTGCCTCTCTGCAGTCATTACCGTGTCATCCAAGCTGATATGACCCAAGGATTCCCCCACATAAGTGGGACTATTACCGATGAGTAAGTGGGAGGGGGAGGCGAGTGCATGTCAATCTGCGGACACCAGAGGTACAGCACTGCCTAGTATATGGTCCCCATGAGCTGACATCTGGTAGGAGAGCCATCGGTGCCGCGCTCACAGTGTACTCCATGCCTGGCAGCTACCTCCTGTCACCTGTCTAATCCTGCACTCAGTTCACTCAACATCTCCTGTACAGCCATTGACTGGGGCTTAAGTGTACTCCATGTATGTACAATGTATAACTCCACCTGTATCCTCATATACTCTCCGTGTAGTGAGGGAGGACTGACACCTCTGCTAGAGTCTAATGTATAGATGGAGGTGTGCGGGGAGGAGGAGATTAACACACTACAGTAATGTTTAGGGAAAAATCACACAGAAATATTACAGATCAGATCATTTTCTCAAGCAGATTGCAACAGCAGAATAGTGAGTGCAGCTCTGGAGTAAAATACAGGATGTAACTCAGGATCAGTAGAGGATAAGTAATGTCATGTATGTACACAGTGACTGCACCAGCAGCAGAATAGTGAGTGCAGCTCTGGGGTATAATACAGGATGTAACTCAGGATCAGTACAGGATAAGTAATGTCATGTATGTACACAGTGACTGCACCAGCAGCAGAGTAGTGAGTGCAGCTCTGGAGTATAATACAGGATGTAACTCAGGATCAGTACAGGATAAGTAATGTCATGTATGTACACAGTGACTGCACCAGCAGCAGAATAGTGAGTGCAGCTCTGGAGTATAATACAGGATGTAACTCAGGATCAGTAGAGGATAAGTAATGTCATGTATGTACACAGTGACTGCACCAGCAGCAGAATAGTGAGTGCAGCTCTGGAGTATAATACAGGATGTAACTCGGGATCAGTACAGGATAATGAATGTCATGTATGTACACAGTGACTGCACCAGCAGCAGAATAGTGAGTGCAGCTCTGGGGTATAATAGAGGATGTAACTCAGGATCAGTACAGGATAAGTAATGTCATGTATGTACACAGTGACTGCACCAGCAGCAGAATAGTGAGTGCAGCTCTGGGGTATAATACAGGATGTAACTCGGGATCAGTACAGGATAAGTAATGTCATGTATGTACACAGTGACTGCACCAGCAGCAGAATAGTGAGTGCAGCTCTGGAGTATAATACAGGATGTAACTCAGGATCAGTACAGGATAAGTAATGTCATGTATGTACACAGTGACTGCACCAGCAGCAGAATAGTGAGTGCAGCTCTGGGGTATAATACAGGATGTAACTCAGGATCAGTACAGGATAAGTAATGTCATGTATGTACACAGTGACTGCACCAGCAGCAGAATAGTGAGTGCAGCTCTGGAGTATAATACAGGATGTAACTCAGGATCAGTACAGGATAAGTAATGTCATGTATGTACACAGTGACTGCACCAGCAGCAGAATAGTGAGTGCAGGTTTGGTTGTAGGGAGGGTTATTACATGACCATAATAATTACCAAGACCCACCCCAGTGTAGACTTCGCCGTCAGCTGGAAAGTGCTGGGATAGAATAGTTTCCGTGCTGCGGAGGGTGAGGAGGGGCTGACATGTTTATTGTCCATGGACTTGTAAACTGTTATAAATATTCAGGAAGAAGCAGACGGCACGGACATGTGATGTGGGAAGAGACTCTGTTCATATGTTTAGTTATTAGTTATAACACAGAGGCAGATGCCCGGCAGTGCTGGTGCTGCCATGACTTGGATCTGAAGCCCGGGATCACTGCAGTGTTATACAGAGGTGCAGGGTGTGTGGTCCTCAGCGCTGCTTCCATCTGCACCGCATTACATGCGAGAGACATTGCAGCATTTACACTGCAGCACCAACTCTAGACCCCACAATGTGACATGTGTATTTACACGTCTCCTGACCAGAATCTAAAGCAAATGCTACTTACCATTGTCATCCCACTGTCACGGAAGAAAAGCAGGGACCAGGATAAGTAGATACATTCACAATGTTACTCTACTGATCCTGAGTTACATCCTGTATTATACTGCAGAGCTGCACTCACTATTCTGCTGCTGGTGCAGTCACTGTGTACATACATGACATTACTTATCCTGTACTGATCCTGAATTACATCCTGTATTATACCCCAGAGCTGCACTCACTATTCTGCTGCTGGTGCAGTCACTGTGTACATACATGACATTACTTATCCTGTACTGATCCTGAGTTACATCCTGTATTATACCCCAGAGCTGCACTCACTATTCTGCTGCTGGTGCAGTCACTGTGTACATACATGTCATTACTTATCCTGTACTGATCCTGAGTTACATCCTGTATTATACCCCAGAGCTGCACTCACTATTCTGCTGCTGGTGCAGTCACTGTACATACATGACATTACTTATCCTGTACTGATCCTGAGTTACATCCTGTATTATACTGCAGAGCTGCACTCACTATTCTGCTGCTGGTGCAGTCACTGTGTACATACATGACATTACTTATCCTGTACTGATCCTGAGTTACATCCTGTATTATACCCCAGAGCTGCACTCACTATTCTGCTGTTGGTGCAGTCACGGTGTACATACATGACATTACTTATCCTGTACTGATCCTGAGTTACATCCTGTATTATACACCAGAGCAGCACTCACTATTCTGCTGGTACAGTCACTACTGTGTACATACATGACATTACTTATCCTGTACTGATCCTGAGTTACATCCTGTATTATACTCCAGAGCTGCACTCACTATTCTGCTGCTGGTGTAGTCACTGTGTACATACATGACATTACTTATCCTGTACTGATCCTGAGTTACATCCTGTATTATACACCAGAGCAGCACTCACTATTCTGCTGCTGGTGCAGTCACTGTGTACATACATGACATTACTTATCCTTTAGTGATCCTGAGTTACATCCTGTATTATACCTCAGAGCTGCACTCACTATTCTACTGCTGGTGCAGTCACTGTGTACATACATGGCATTACTTATCCTGTACTGATCCTGAGTTACATCCTGTATCATACTCCAGAGCTGCACTCACTATTCTGCTGCTGGTGCAGTCACTGTGTACATACATGACATTACTTATCCTGTACTGATCCTGAGTTACACCCTGTATTATACTCCAGAGCTGCACTCACTATTCTGCTGCTGGTGCAGTCACTGTGTACATACATGTCATTACTTATCCTGTACTGATCCTGAGTTACATCCTGTATTATACCCCAGAGCTGCACTCACTATTCTGCTGCTGGTGCAGTCACTGTACATACATGACATTACTTATCCTGTACTGATCCTGAGTTACATCCTGTATTATACTGCAGAGCTGTACTCACTATTCTGCTGCTGGTGCAGTCACTGTGTACATACATGACATTACTTATCCTGTACTGATCCTGAGTTGCATCCTGTATTATACTCCAGAGCTACAGTCACTATTCTGCTGTTGGTGCAGTCACGGTGTACATACATGACATTACTTATCCTGTACTGATCCTGAGTTACATCCTGTATTATACCCCAGAGCTGCACTCACTATTCTGCTGCTGGTGCAGTCACTGTACATACATGACATTACTTATCCTGTACTGATCCTGAGTTACATCCTGTATTATACACCAGAGCAGCACTCACTATTCTGCTGCTGGTGCAGTCACTGTGTACATACATGACATTACTTATCCTTTAGTGATCCTGAGTTACATCCTGTATTATACCTCAGAGCTGCACTCACTATTCTACTGCTGGTGCAGTCACTGTGTACATACATGGCATTACTTATCCTGTACTGATCCTGAGTTACATCCTGTATCATACTCCAGAGCTGCACTCACTATTCTGCTGCTGGTGCAGTCACTGTGTACATACATGACATTACTTATCCTGTACTGATCCTGAGTTACACCCTGTATTATACTCCAGAGCTGCACTCACTATTCTGCTGCTGGTGCAGTCACTGTGTACATACATGTCATTACTTATCCTGTACTGATCCTGAGTTACATCCTGTATTATACCCCAGAGCTGCACTCACTATTCTGCTGCTGGTGCAGTCACTGTACATACATGACATTACTTATCCTGTACTGATCCTGAGTTACATCCTGTATTATACTGCAGAGCTGTACTCACTATTCTGCTGCTGGTGCAGTCACTGTGTACATACATGACATTACTTATCCTGTACTGATCCTGAGTTGCATCCTGTATTATACTCCAGAGCTACAGTCACTATTCTGCTGTTGGTGCAGTCACGGTGTACATACATGACATTACTTATCCTGTACTGATCCTGAGTTACATCCTGTATTATACCCCAGAGCTGCACTCACTATTCTGCTGCTGGTGCAGTCACTGTACATACATGACATTACTTATCCTGTACTGATCCTGAGTTACATCCTGTATTATACTGCAGAGCTGCACTCACTATTCTGCTGCTGGTGCAGTCACTGTGTACATACATGACATTACTTATCCTGTACTGATCCTGAGTTACATCCTGTATTATACTCCAGAGCTACAGTCACTATTCTGCTGTTGGTGCAGTCACGGTGTACATACATGACATTACTTATCCTGTACTGATCCTGAGTTACATCCTGTATTATACACCAGAGCAGCACTCACTATTCTGCTGGTACAGTCACTACTGTGTACATACATGACATTACTTATCCTGTACTGATCCTGAGTTACATCCTGTATTATACTCCAGAGCTGCACTCACTATTCTGCTGCTGGTGTAGTCACTGTGTACATACATGACATTACTTATCCTGTACTGATCCTGAGTTACATCCTGTATTATACACCAGAGCAGCACTCACTATTCTGCTGGTACAGTCACTACTGTGTACATACATGACATTACTTATCCTGTACTGATCCTGAGTTACATTCTGTATTATACACCAGAGCAGCACTCACTATTCTGCTGCTGGTGCAGTCACTGTGTACATACATGACATTACTTATCCTTTAGTGATCCTGAGTTACATCCTGTATTATACCTCAGAGCTGCACTCACTATTCTACTGCTGGTGCAGTCACTGTGTACATACATGGCATTACTTATCCTGTACTGATCCTGAGTTACATCCTGTATTATACTCCAGAGCTGCACTCACTATTCTGCTGCTGGTGTAGTCACTGTGTACATACATGACATTACTTATCCTGTACTGATCCTGAGTTACATCCTGTATTATACACCAGAGCAGCACTCACTATTCTGCTGCTGGTGCAGTCACTGTGTACATACATGACATTACTTATCCTGTACTGATCCTGAGTTACACCCTGTATTATACTCCAGAGCTGCACTCACTATTCTGCTGCTGGTGCAGTCACTGTGTACATACATGTCATTACTTATCCTGTACTGATCCTGAGTTACATCCTGTATTATACCCCAGAGCTGCACTCACTATTCTGCTGCTGGTGCAGTCACTGTACATACATGACATTACTTATCCTGTACTGATCCTGAGTTACATCCTGTATTATACTGCAGAGCTGCACTCACTATTCTGCTGCTGGTGCAGTCACTGTGTACATACATGACATTACTTATCCTTTAGTGATCCTGAGTTACATCCTGTATCATACTCCAGAGCTGCACTCACTATTCTGCTGCTGGTGCAGTCACTGTGTACATACATGACATTACTTATCCTGTACTGATCCTGAGTTACATCCTGTATTATACTGCAGAGCTGCACTCACTATTCTGCTGCTGGTGCAGTCACTGTGTACATACATGACATTACTTATCCTGTACTGATCCTGAGTTACATCCTGTATTATACTCCAGAGCTACAGTCACTATTCTGCTGTTGGTGCAGTCACGGTGTACATACATGACATTACTTATCCTGTACTGATCCTGAGTTACATCCTGTATTATACACCAGAGCAGCACTCACTATTCTGCTGGTACAGTCACTACTGTGTACATACATGACATTACTTATCCTGTACTGATCCTGAGTTACATCCTGTATTATACTCCAGAGCTGCACTCACTATTCTGCTGCTGGTGTAGTCACTGTGTACATACATGACATTACTTATCCTGTACTGATCCTGAGTTACATCCTGTATTATACACCAGAGCAGCACTCACTATTCTGCTGGTACAGTCACTACTGTGTACATACATGACATTACTTATCCTGTACTGATCCTGAGTTACATTCTGTATTATACACCAGAGCAGCACTCACTATTCTGCTGCTGGTGCAGTCACTGTGTACATACATGACATTACTTATCCTTTAGTGATCCTGAGTTACATCCTGTATTATACCTCAGAGCTGCACTCACTATTCTACTGCTGGTGCAGTCACTGTGTACATACATGGCATTACTTATCCTGTACTGATCCTGAGTTACATCCTGTATTATACTCCAGAGCTGCACTCACTATTCTGCTGCTGGTGTAGTCACTGTGTACATACATGACATTACTTATCCTGTACTGATCCTGAGTTACATCCTGTATTATACACCAGAGCAGCACTCACTATTCTGCTGCTGGTGCAGTCACTGTGTACATACATGACATTACTTATCCTGTACTGATCCTGAGTTACACCCTGTATTATACTCCAGAGCTGCACTCACTATTCTGCTGCTGGTGCAGTCACTGTGTACATACATGTCATTACTTATCCTGTACTGATCCTGAGTTACATCCTGTATTATACCCCAGAGCTGCACTCACTATTCTGCTGCTGGTGCAGTCACTGTACATACATGACATTACTTATCCTGTACTGATCCTGAGTTACATCCTGTATTATACTGCAGAGCTGCACTCACTATTCTGCTGCTGGTGCAGTCACTGTGTACATACATGACATTACTTATCCTTTAGTGATCCTGAGTTACATCCTGTATCATACTCCAGAGCTGCACTCACTATTCTGCTGCTGGTGCAGTCACTGTGTACATACATGACATTACTTATCCTGTACTGATCCTGAGTTACACCCTGTATTATACTCCAGAGCTGCACTCACTATTCTGCTGCTGGTGCAGTCACTGTGTACATACATGACATTACTTATCCTGTACTGATCCTGAGTTACATCCTGTATTATACCCCAGAGCTGCACTCACTATTCTGCTGCTGGTGCAGTCACTGTGTACATACATGACATAACTTATCCTGTACTGATCCTGAGTTACATCCTGTATTATACCCCAGAGCTGCACTCACTATTCTGCTGCTGGTGCAGTCACTGTGTACATACATGACATTACTTATCCTGTACTGATCCTGAGTTACATCCTGTATCATACTCCAGAGCTGCACTCACTATTCTGCTGCTGGTGCAGTCACTGTGTATATACATGACATTACTTATCCTGTACTGATCCTGAGTTACATCCTGTATTATACTCCAGAGCTGCACTCATTATTCTGCTGCTGGTGCAGTCACTGTGTACATACATGACATTACTTATCCTGTACTGATCCTGAGTTACATCCTGTATTATACTCCAGAGCTGCACTCACTACTCTGCTGCTGGTGCAGTCACTGTGTACATACATGACATTACTTATCCTGTACTGATCCTGAGTTACATCTTGTATTATACTCCAGGGCTGCACTCACTATTCTGCTGCTGGTGCAGTCACTGTGTACATACATGACATTACTTATCCTGTACTGATCCTGAGTTACATCCTGTATTATACTACAGAGCTGCACTCACTATTCTGCTGCTGGTGCAGTCACTGTGTATATACATGACATTACTTATCCTGTACTGATCCTGAGTTACATCCTGTATTATACTCCAGAGCTGCACTCGCTTGCATAAACCCTGCTGCTGCTGCTCAGAGAAGCTAATATTCTCTAAAATATCGGATCATACATGAAGGGAATGTCTGACAAGCCCATAGAGGATACTTCACAGCGCTGGTTTATACTTTTGTAGTGATGTTTTTCCTATTTATGTTGTTTCCCTATAGAAGATTAGGGCGAGAGTCTGGATCCATGAGAACATGAGATTTCGGTAATCTCGTCTGCACTCACTGTACTACAAACAAATGTTTTCACAGAATCCGGATGCGGCGTCTGAATGATTAGAATATTAACTAGGTCAGACATCGGGATTAGAGCAGACGACCAGACGCGGTAATATCACAATCTGAGTCTAGTGAATGGATGGGAGCAGCTTTCACCTTCACATCTGTTCACAGTCTGCGTCCTCCATGATCCCGGCTGGCGGCTACTGCAGAGGTTCTCACACCGGATGAGTCCCTGCGGGGAGGGCAAGGGCCACGGGCATCTGACCATCGCAGATTTTGGCCGCTCAGTTACTTTCAGCCACTTACCGGTATATCTATGGAACTGTGTTTCCACCCTGAATATTTTATTTGCATATTCTTTACCCGGAATCCCAGCGGAACATAATATTTCATATATATATATATATATAGCGCACACAGATTACGCAGCGCTGCACAGAGCTTGCCAAATCTGTCCCTGTCCCCATTGGGGCTCATTATCTTATCAACCTACCAGTATGTTTTGGAGTGTGGGAGGAAACCGGAGGACCTGGAGGAAACCCACGCAAAAACGGAGAGAACATACAAAACTCTTTTAATATGTGACCCCACAACCAAATATATCTCGCAATTACGTACAGTTTTAAGACGGGCAGCAGAAAATAAAGTTCTTTCGGCCAAGACAGCCGATGTTTTCCAAGAAGCCCTCATGGTACTTTCTCCCGAAGGTTCATAAGTCACCGATGCCGCCACCCCAGCCACTCTATAGTCACAGGGATTGGCTCGGAGTCTTTATCACAATTTCTAGATTGGTTTATGAGACCCATCCTGGTGGATATTCCATCATATTAAAAGGACACGAGTCTTTGTTACGGGCCGTTGAGGGCATCGCATGGCGTGAGGACCTCAAGCTCGTATCAATAGATGTTGAGAGTCTCTACACGAGGATTCCACACCAGGAGCGGGTTGACGCCTTATGCCTAGTCTTACGTAAGGCAGGCAGAAGTGAGGCGCTGATCGAATTTGTTCGTGAAGCCCTAATTATAATCTTGAGCCATAATTCTTTTTTGTTCACCAATCAATGGTTTAATCAGGGCACGGCCATGGGCACACCGGTCGCATGTACCTTTGCTAATATATTTTTGGCAGTATTTGAGAGTAGGTTTATCCTTAATACCTCCAACCCATTTATTAAATATATACGGACATGGCCTGGTCCGGACCTGAACAAGAATTTCATGAGTTTCTTAATTTTTTGAACGAGGGTAACAAGATGAACATGGGCTTCACAAGCATCCTCGGAAATAAACACCTAGAGTTTTTGGACGTCCAAGTGGACGTTGTCCTGGACCATGTACAAGTGAGTGGGTCCGGAGCATGTGAAGAAAGCCGTACCATGCGGCCAGTTTGTACGTTTGAGACGTATAGACGATACTGACGAGTTTTTTCAGAGACAAGCGATAGAGTTAAGGGACAGACTCGGAGTCAGAGGGTACCCTGATGAAATCATCCAGACGGCGTATGAGAAGGCATCACGGTCGGATAGAAAGCAACTATTATATAGGGGTCGAAAATTGAAAGAGATTCACATTCACTTTTTGATTTTGGACCAAATGAAAAGAATATCCGCAAAGCTCTTCAGAGGAATTGGAGTATAATAGAAAAGGTAACGACAAATAGACCAATAGTAGCCTTTATACAAAATCCCACTATGGAGAGAGTACGGCCACATGGTTCGATGGAGAGACTCCGAAGGGTAATTTTCAATGTCACCACTGCAATTTTTGTAGATTCCATCTGAGAGTAAAAACTCTTCAAATAGGGGGTATTACAGCGATAGTGAATCAATTCATCAGTTGCAAAACTGACTAGGTAGTTTACGTGATTTTCTGCCCTTGTAGACGGTTCTACATAGGTAAAACAATCAGACCTCTGCACATTAGATTTAGGGAACATCACCGTTCTGTGGTAATGGGAAAAGTTTCCCCAAGACTAATACAGCACATACGCACGGCACGCGCAGGTGATCCTGATACACAATCCTTTGCAGGTATCGAACGAGTTACAGTAAATACTATTGGGGGAGATAGGCAAAGAGAGCGGCTTCGGTGTGAGACGAGGTGGATCCTCAAAACAGGAGCACCAGTAGGACTCGATGACAAGAATGACATGGCGGTATTCTTATGATGTGATTAAATGTCAGTTATAATGTGCGATCTAGATAAATCAGTGTCTTGTATTCATCCTATGTGCTACATTGTGATTGCGGCGTTGTTTTTAATAATGGCACTGTGATGTTACTATGTATACTTGTGTATTTTTGGTGATCGCGTTATTCCGTCCAGCTGACTGGATCACGTGACACTACCTAGACACACCCCTTTTCATCACATGACACTTCACTCCGGGTGACGGTGGGATGGTAGATATATGCCCACACCCACTAACGTCCCCCATACGGCTAGATGAAGCGCAGGAGTACCACCCGTGAACAATCACACGCACCCGGACTGCATGACACTGCTTTGACAGTCCGTTGCCTTCCATTGCTAGTCTGGTAGTGCCAACGTTTTTCTGAACGGTGTGAACACCGCCTCTAGACTTTTTTTTTTGCATGATCTTTTCAGATGTTGAACCTGGGACTTGAACCTGCAAGGCTTTAGTGCTAACCAATGAGCCACCATGCTGCATGCTCATGCTTTAAAGACTTTGTCTGCCAGAAAAGGCCTGCGTAAGGAGAATGAATTCCTTCCTGACCTGTGTTTGTGGCCTCTCACCAGGGCTTCAATTTAAATTTCACAGAACAAACTAAACTGTATCGTTGGTCTTAATATGTGATGGCCATATAGAATCTATAATGATCTCTTATGGCAGCCACATCTCCTGATGATAGGGTTGTGTTTACACATCCCCATGACTTCGGAAGAACCGTTTTGCATATTCTTTACCCAGAATCCCAACAGACAATGACGCCAGACGTTTCGGCACAGTGAGTCAGAAAGAAGCGGCTGCACTCAATGGGGCACATTTACTTACCCGGCCCATTCGCGATCCAGCGGCGCGTTCTCTGCACAGGATTCGGGTCCGGCTGGGATTTAAGATGGTAGTTCCTCCGCCGTCCACCAGGTGGCGCTGCTGCGCCGAAAATAATCTTAACGCCCCGGAATGCACCATCCCATAGAAGGTGAAGGTGAGCGCTCCCCAAGCGACACATTTTCGGTTTTTAAATGCGGCGGTTTTTCCGAATACGTCGGGTTTTCGTTCGGCCACGCCCCCCCGATTTCTGTCGCGCGCATGCCGGCCCCGATGCGCCACAATCCGATCGCGTGCGCCAAAAACCCGGGGCAATTCATGTACAAGCGGCGCAAATCGGAAATATTCGGGTAACACGTCGGGAAAACGCGAATCGGGCCCTTAGTAAATGACCCCCAATGTTTTTATTTGTCTGGCGTTATCATGTGACCGCCCTAACGAGCTCCTTGTCCTGGCCCCACAGGTCATTCCCACATACTGCAGCCAGCTCGATCCTGGCCCGGGACTATTCCTAGGACCGCGTGATCTCCCACCATAATAAATCCTTGGCCGCCCAGTGTTTACCTTATCATCGGCGTGACTGGAACACTCCATCCTATCCAGCGCCTTCTCCCATCTTCTTACATGTTTTTCCAAGTAATTTTTTTTAATTTGGAATCAGATGAGATAAAATCCAGCGGAAAAACCTGGCAGAGACGGACAACTGCAATCCTCTCCTTATAGAAGCGGCAGACATCACCGAGCATAGGGTTCAGATCCAGAAAAAATCTAAATATTTCCATGACTATAATAGGATAGAGAGGGCCTCACGTGTTACAGGATTAGACCTCATACACACGGCCAGTGGTGCGCTCACACCTATGACCATAGAGAAATATTGTCTGAAGTGCAGACTCGACCCGCTCTATAGGATCATACATCAGTATAGGAGTAACTGGGGGCAGTAGGATCATACATCAGTATAGGAGTAACTGGGGGCAGTAGGATCATACATCAGTATAGGAGTAACTGGGGGCAGTGGTATCATACATCAGTATAGGAGTAACTGGGGGCAGTAGGATCATACATCAGTATAGGAGTAACTTGGGGCGGTAGGATCATACATCAGTATAGGAGTAACTTGGGGCGGTAGGATCATACATCAGTATAGGAGTAACTGGGGGCAGTGGTATCATACATCAGTATAGGAGTAACTGGGGGCAGTAGGATCATACATCAGTATAGGAGTAACTGGGGGCAGTGGGATCATACATCAGTATAGGAGTAACTGGGGGCAGTAGGATCATACATCAGTATAGGAGTGACTGGGGATAGTAGGATCATACATCAGTATAGGAGTAACTGGGGGCAGTAGGATCATACATCAGTATAGGAGTAACTGGGGGCAGTAGGATCATACATCAGTATAAAAGTAACTGGGGGCAGTGGGATCATACATCAGTATAGGAGTAACTGGGGGCTGTATGATCATACATCAGTATAGGAGTAACTGGGGGCAGTGGGATCATACATCAGTATAAAAGTAACTGGGGGCAGTAGGATCATACATCAGTGTAGGAGTAACTGGGGGCAGTAGGATCATACATCAGTATAGGAGTAACTGGGGGCAGTAGGATCATACATCAGTATAAAAGTAACTGGGGGCAGTGGGATCATACATCAGTATAGGAGTAACTGGGGGCAGTAGGATCATACATCAGTATAAAAGTAACTGGGGGCAGTAGGATCATACATCAGTGTAGGAGTAACTGGGGGCAGTAGGATCATACATCAGTATAGGAGTAACTGGGGATAGTAGGATCATACATCAGTATAGGAGTAACTGGGGGCAGTAGGATCATACATCAGTATAGGAGTAACTGGGGGCAGTAGGATCATACATCAGTATAGGAGTAACTGGGGGCAGTAGGATCATACATCAGTATAGGAGTAACTGGGGGCAGTGGGATCATGCATCAGTATAGGAGTAACTGGGGGCTGTATGATCATACATCAGTATAGGAGTAACTGGGGGCAGTGGGATCATACATCAGTATAGGAGTAACTGGAGGCAGTGGGATCATACATCAGTATAGGAGTAACTGGAGGCAGTAGGATCATACATCAGTATAGGAGTAACTGGAGGCAGTGGGATCATACATCAGTATAGGAGTAACTGGAGGCAGTAGGATCATACATCAGTATAGGAGTAACTGGGGGCAGTGGGATCATACATCAGTATAGGAGTAACTGGGGGCTGTATGATCATACATCAGTATAGGAGTAACTGGGGGCAGTGGGATCATACATCAGTATAGGAGTAACTGGGGGCAGTGGGATCATACATCAGTATAGGAGTAACTGGAGGCAGTAGGATCATACATCAGTATAGGAGTAACTGGGGACAGTAGGATCATACATCAGTATAGGAGTAACTGGGGGCAGTAGGATCATACATCAGTATAGGAGTAACTGGGGGCAGTAGGATCATACATCAGTATAGGAGTAACCTAGGGCGGTAGGATCATACATCAGTATAGGAGTAACCTAGGGCGGTAGGATCATACATCAGTATAGGAGTAACTGGGGGTGGTAGTATCATACATCGGTATAGGAGTAACTGGGGGCAGTAGGATCATACATCAGTATAGGAGTAACTGGGGGCGGTAAAATCATACATCAGTATAGGAGTAACTGGGGGCGGTAGGATCATACATCAGTATAGGAGTAACTGGGGGCAGTGGGATCATACATCAGTATAGGAGTAACTGGGGGGTAGTAGGATCATACATCAGTATAGGAGTAACTGGGGGGTAGTAGGATCATACATCAGTATAGGAGTAACTGGGGGCAGTAGGATCATACATCAGTATAGAAGTAACTGGGGGCAGTAGGATCATACATCAGTATAGGAGTAACTGGGGGGCAGTAGGATCATACATCAGTATAGGAGTAACTGGGGGCAGTAGGATCATACATCAGTATAGGAGTAACTGGGGGGTAGTAGGATCATACATCAGTATAGGAGTAACTGGGGGGTAGTAGGATCATACATCAGTATAGGAGTAACTGGGGGCAGTAGGATCATACATCAGTATAGAAGTAACTGGGGGCAGTAGGATCATACATCAGTATAGGAGTAACTGGGGGCAGTAGGATCATACATCAGTATAGGAGTAACTGGGGGGTAGTAGGATCATACATCAGTATAGGAGTAACTGGGGGCAGTAGGATCATACATCAGTATAGAAGTAACTGGGGACAGTAGGATCATACATCAGTATAGGAGTAACTGGGGGCAGTAGGATCATACATCAGTATAGGAGTAACTGGGGGCAGTAGGATCATACATCAGTATAGGAGTAACCTAGGGCGGTAGGATCATACATCAGTATAGGAGTAACCTAGGGCGGTAGGATCATACATCAGTATAGGAGTAACTGGGGGTGGTAGTATCATACATCGGTATAGGAGTAACTGGGGGCAGTAGGATCATACATCAGTATAGGAGTAACTGGGGGCGGTAAAATCATACATCAGTATAGGAGTAACTGGGGGCGGTAGGATCATACATCAGTATAGGAGTAACTGGGGGCAGTGGGATCATACATCAGTATAGGAGTAACTGGGGGGTAGTAGGATCATACATCAGTATAGGAGTAACTGGGGGGTAGTAGGATCATACATCAGTATAGGAGTAACTGGGGGCAGTAGGATCATACATCAGTATAGAAGTAACTGGGGGCAGTGGGATCATACATCAGTATAGAAGTAACTGGGGGCAGTGGGATCATACATCAGTATAGAAGTAACTGGGGGCAGTGGGATCATACATCAGTATAGGAGTAACTGGGGGCAGTGGGATCATACATCAGTATAGGAGTAACCTAGGGCGGTAGGATCATACATCAGTATAGGAGTAACCTAGGGCGGTAGTATCATACATCGGTATAGGAGTAACTGGGGGCAGTAGGATCATACATCAGTATAGGAGTAACTGGGGGCGGTAAAATCATACATCAGTATAGGAGTAACTGGGGGCGGTAGGATCATACATCAGTATAGGAGTAACTGGGGGCAGTGGGATCATACATCAGTATAGGAGTAACTGGGGATAGTAGGATCATACACCAGTATAGGAGTAACTGGGGGCAGTAGGATCATACATCAGTATAGGAGTAACTGGGGGCGGTAAAATCATACATCAGTATAGGAGTAACTGGGGGCGGTAGGATCATACATCAGTATAGGAGTAACTGGGGGCAGTGGGATCATACATCAGTATAGGAGTAACTGGGGATAGTAGGATCATACACCAGTATAGGAGTAACTGGGGGCAGTGGGATCATACATCAGTATAGGAGTAACTGGGGGCAGTAGGATCATACATCAGTATAGGAGTAACTGGGGGCAGTAGGATCATACATCAGTATAAAAGTAACTGGGGGCAGTGGGATCATACATCAGTATAGGAGTAACTGGGGGCAGTAGGATCATACATCAGTATAAAAGTAACTGGGGGCAGTAGGATCATACATCAGTGTAGGAGTAACTGGGGGCAGTAGGATCATACATCAGTATAGGAGTAACTGGGGATAGTAGGATCATACATCAGTATAGGAGTAACTGGGGATAGTAGGATCATACATCAGTATAAAAGTAACTGGGGGCAGTAGGATCATACATCAGTGTAGGAGTAACTGGGGGCAGTAGGATCATACATCAGTATAGGAGTAACTGGGGATAGTAGGATCATACATCAGTATAGGAGTAACTGGGGATAGTAGGATCATACATCAGTATAGGAGTAACTGGGGGCAGTAGGATCATACATCAGTATAGGAGTAACTGGGGGCAGTAGGATCATACATCAGTATAGGAGTAACTGGGGGCAGTAGGATCATACATCAGTATAGGAGTAACTGGGGGCAGTGGGATCATACATCAGTATAGGAGTAACTGGGGGCAGTGGGATCATACATCAGTATAGGAGTAACTGGGGGCAGTAGTATCATACATCAGTATAGGAGTAACTGGGGGCAGTGGGATCATACATCAGTATAGGAGTAACTGGGGGCAGTAGGATCATACATCAGTATAGGAGTAACTGGGGGGTAGTAGGATCATACATCAGTATAGGAGTAACTGGGGGCAGTAGGATCATACATCAGTATAGGAGTAACTGGGGGCAGTGGGATCATACATCAGTATAGGAGTAACTGGGGATAGTAGGATTATACATCAGTATAGGAGTAACTGGGGGCAGTAGGATCATACATCAGTATAGGAGTAACTGGGGGCAGTAGGATCATACATCAGTATAGGAGTAACTGGGGGCGGTAGGATCATACATCAGTATAGGAGTAACTGGGGGCGGTAGGATCATACATCAGTATAGGAGTAACTGGGGGCAGTAGGATCATACATCAGTATAGGAGTAACTGGGGGCAGTAGGATCATACATCAGTATAAAAGTAACTGGGGGCAGTAGGATCATACATCAGTATAGGAGTAACTGGGGGCAGTAGGATCATACATCAGTATAGGAGTAACTGGGGGCAGTGGGATCATACATCAGTATAGGAGTAACTGGGGATAGTAGGATTATACATCAGTATAGGAGTAACTGGGGGCAGTAGGATCATACATCAGTATAGGAGTAACTGGGGGCAGTAGGATCATACATCAGTATAGGAGTAACTGGGGGCGGTAGGATCATACATCAGTATAGGAGTAACTGGGGGCAGTAGGATCATACATCAGTATAGGAGTAACTGGGGGCAGTGGGATCATACATCAGTATAGGAGTAACTGGGGGCAGTAGGATCATACATCAGTATAGGAGTAACTGGGGGCAGTAGGATCATACATCAGTATAGGAGTAACTGGGGGCAGTAGGATCATACATCAGTATAGGAGTAACTGGGGGCAGTAGGATCATACATCAGTATAGGAGTAACTGGGGGCAGTGGGATCATACATCAGTATAGGAGTAACTGGGGGCAGTGGGATCATACATCAGTATAGGAGTAACTGGGGGCAGTGGGATCATACATCAGTATAGGAGTAACTGGGGGCAGTGGGATCATACATCAGTATAGGAGTAACTGGGGGCAGTAGGATCATACATCAGTATAGGAGTAACTGGGGGCAGTGGGATCATACATCAGTATAGGAGTAACTGGGGGCAGTAGGATCATACATCAGTATAGGAGTAACTGGGGGCAGTGGGATCATACATCAGTATAGGAGTAACTGGGGGCAGTGGGATCATACATCAGTATAGGAGTAACTGGGGGCAGTGGGATCATACATCAGTATAGGAGTAACTGGGGGCAGTGGGATCATACATCAGTATAGGAGTAACTGGGGGCAGTGGGATCATACATCAGTATAGGAGTAACTGGGGGCAGTGGGATCATACATCAGTATAGGAGTAACTGGGGGCAGTAGGATCATACATCAGTATAGGAGTAACTGGGGGCAGTGGGATCATACATCAGTATAGGAGTAACTGGGGGCAGTAGGATCATACATCAGTATAGGAGTAACTGGGGGCAGTGGGATCATACATCAGTATAGGAGTAACTGGGGGCAGTGGGATCATACATCAGTATAGGAGTAACTGGGGGCAGTAGTATCATACATCAGTATAGGAGTAACTGGGGGCAGTGGGATCATACATCAGTATAGGAGTAACTGGGGGCAGTAGGATCATACATCAGTATAGGAGTAACTGGGGACAGTAGGATCATACATCAGTATAGGAGTAACTGGGGGCAGTAGGATCATACATCAGTATAGGAGTAACTGGGGGCAGTAGGATCATACATCAGTATAAAAGTAACTGGGGGCAGTAGGATCATACATCAGTATAGGAGTAACTGGGGGCAGTGGGATCATACATCAGTATAGGAGTAACTGGGGGCAGTGGGATCATACATCAGTATAGGAGTAACTGGGGGCAGTAGGATCATACATCAGTATAGGAGTAACTGGGGGCAGTAGGAACAGATTCTTCTTTCGTGTACATACGGAGCGCTGTGTTGGCGGAGGGGGTTATATTTGGGTCACATGCAGGTTGCCGGCTGTACTGGGCCAGGACCCGGATTATCAGCAGCGCTCCATCATTCCTACATGTTTATATCTCCCAGAGAAGAAATGTATCTAAACAATTTCCTAGAAATATAACATTAGCCGTCACGTGAGCGCAGCGCAGCGGCCTGCAGAAACTTCTCCCCATCTCTGTTATGACATAGACTTCATAGCACGATACCGTAATAAATGGCCAGAGATGAGGCGAGATGCAAACACCAAAGAGAAGCCGTCATAAAATACAGAATTACTTATTTAAAGTGCAACTTCAGGAGGGCAACCAAGCAACAAGTCAGGGACTAGCACTATAGTCTGAGACTGCTTAAAGGGGGGATGCTTTGGATAGGTCATCTATCAGGATAAGTAATATCATGTAAATAGTGACTGCACCAGCAGCAGAATAGTGAGTGCAGCTCTGGAGTATAATACAGGATGTAACTCAGGATCAGTACAGGATAAGTAATGTCATGTATATACACGGTGACTGCACCAGCAGCAGAATAGTGAGTGCAGCTCTGGAGTATAATCCAGGATGTAACTCAGGATCAGTACAGGATAAGTAATGTCATGTATGTACACAGTGACTGCACCAGCAGCAGAATAGTGAGTGCAGCTCTGGAGTATAATCCAGGATGTAACTCAGGATCAGTACAGGATAAGTAATGTCATGTATGTACACAGTGACTGCACCAGCAGCAGAATAGTGAGTGCAGCTCTGGAGTATAATACAGGATGTAACTCAGGATCAGTACAGGATAAGTAATGTCATGTATGTACACAGTGACTGCACCAGCAGCAGAATAGTGAGTGCAGCTCTGGAGTATATTACAGGCTTTTATGTAACATAAGTAATGGATTTAGATTTTTAGGTTTTGTTTTTCTCTGGGGAGATATTCGGGGGAACATGTGGTTTGGAAGTGTGACTCTTGTTCTTCTCCAGGTTCTTTCTGTCTTCTTGATGAACATTTTTGAAGCTTCTTGGAAAATCTTTATGATTTCTAGACCTGGGCCTGTGTTCTGTTCTCTCTCACTATTCTCAGTCTGTATATAC
Source organism: Engystomops pustulosus (assembly GCF_040894005.1). NCBI lineage: Eukaryota > Metazoa > Chordata > Amphibia > Anura > Leptodactylidae > Engystomops > Engystomops pustulosus. The sequence goes on along the minus strand of NC_092411.1, from coordinate 11,584,679 downwards.
ACGTGCCAGTAATTTCCACCCTCACTATATACAGATGAGGTTTCTGTGTATGAGGTCCCCTGGAAAAGCCTACAAATCACAGAGCGCGGCACAAGCAGTGGGAATGTGAGCGCAGCACTAGAAGGCACTAAAACCCATCCTGGTACTGTAATAATTCCTGCGAGTCCAAGGCTTCTTGTAGGAGAAGGCTCTAATGTCCTCTGCTTCCTTCTTTGGAAAGTTGTGGGTGGAGCCTAACTTAAAAGGCGTGGCTTTGTCTTAACTGTTTTAGCAGTTAAAGGGATTGTCCACTTTCGAATTTGGTATTGTTTGGCTTCCGAAAAGATGCACAATTTTCTAATATACTTCCTGTATCAATACTACACGGTTCTCTAGATCTCTGCTTGCTGTCCTTGAATAGAAAGCTTCTATGTTTACTTCCAGTGATTCTTTATCGCGCTTTAGTTTAAGAATGAATCCTGGAATTGTCATCTCCCTCTTGTCTGACTCTTTGACCCCTGTTCTGTAGAGATCACTTTGCATGGGTCTCCTTATTAATTTCACCGGGGGGGGGGGGGGGATTAGAATGAGATGTAAAAGTTGTGTCTAGATATAGGTCCGCAGAGCATGACCTCAACGCTGTCCCCTAGTTGTCAAGGGCATAGGGCTGCCGTAAAGCGTGTTTTTTAACGCTGTTCAGCAGCAACTTGGGCAAAATGGCCGTCCCCGTAATCGGGTGCAGACAATATACAGAGCGATGGTCAGGGTCTTGCTGTATTTACTACTCATGAATCTGAATGTAGGTGAGAGATGATCTGCGAGGTAAAGCTTCAGGTTATTACCTGTATTATCCGCTCCGCGCTGCACAGGTTACACACGACATCTCTGCCGATTTCTTCCACCCTGTTCAGTGACCTGATGCCACCCTGCAACCTGCGCCTCCGCTTATCCTCTACAACACCGAGTGCCCAAACTACAACCAAAACCCACGTATTTTTCGCAAAGTGCCAATACGACAGTTTAAGCAGTATAACTCCTTGCACCTGAGGACACCAATACAGTAGAAAGAAGGAGAAGAAGTTTGGATTATCATTGTCGCTTCCTTCTAGGGTCCTGGGCTGCTTGGGACTGCAAGAGGCCTTGAGTCCTGTCTGGTGAACCCTGCCCTGGGGTGATTTCATGGGTGCCTATATAGAGGGCTCTGAGTGCCACCCGTGCCATAGGTTCACCACCACTGCTCTACAATTATATCCCAGTCTTCTAGTTCTACGGCTGATGGTGACGAGGCTTTAATGAGGTTGTATACAATCCCCTACGTATGGGATAAGAAGCTGTAAGGCCTGCCACTCATTCCAAGAACCGGACCCCCAGACATTAGGAGAATGAGGGTTGTGTTCCCACTAATGAGTGCAACAGCAGGTCCTGCTGCTCCGTTCAGTACTATGGGAGTGTCAGAAATTGCAGAGCACAGCGCTCGGCTATATGAATGGGAATGGACCAGTGTAGACTGACAGAGAGGAGAAGCGGGGTGACAGATGGATGAGCCAGGCAGCAGAGTTATAGAGGGATCGGAGGGGTTAGCTGCGAGACCACAGAGAAGGATGTTGCAGTAGTCCAGGCGGGAGATGATGAGGGCAGGGACTAGTAATTCCGTAGACTCTGGAATGAGGAAGGGGTTGGATGTCGGAGATGTTCTTGAGATGGAGGCGGCGGGTTGTAGTAAGGGCCTGGATGTGAGGCTTAAAGGATAAGGCAGAGTCAAGGATGACTCCAAGTAAGCAGACTATAAGAAGGGAGGAGTTACCGGGACAAGAAATATAGATCTGTGTACCATCTGCATAGCAGTGCCCTTCAGAGCCTTTCTGCTCATTAGCATAGTTTTAAAAGTTGATTTTAAACTGCTTGGCTACATACAGTAATACTACACATCCATCTCCGTTTGCTCGGCCCCATAGTATCCTCTATGGCTGGTACAGTGGCAGCCAACCCTTGCCCCAGGAGACGATCAACAGGTTTCCATTCACTGACAGCAGAGATCTTATAAAGACAGATAAACTGATAGAGTGCATTCCGTATAGCCCTATAATAACCCCCTATAATCCTTGATAATGAGGTTTTGCAGACATGAGATGTGGACCCGACAGTCCTGCGTCTTCCCATCCAGCACATTGTGACGTTCCCGGCGGAGCAGACTCCTGTTTATCTAATATTATTACGGAAGCGTCCCGACCGCAGCGCAGCGTCTGCCTGGGAACAGCGAGCGGGACAGAAGTGTAAGGGACATTAAAGGGGAAGGTCTCTCCGGGACCGCTCTCCGTCCGGCTACACGGGGCTTAATCATAAATCTCTCGGCCGCTGATAAATATTTTGTCTTGGCGGCTCGGAGGATTTCGTTTCAGGAATTTTCCACACAAGGTTTCTCAAGTCTTTGGTTTTATGAGGAAATCCTGTTTACGGTCCGGCGCTCGTACAATCTCTTTTATTTGGGGAAGATTAACCCCCGGATTATCAGCGTTTATTTTCTCAGTTTTCCACAATTCCCCGTTGTCTGTGACCCAGTCCAGAGACTATGGGAATTGTGTTTGGGAGGGAATGCTGGGGGTGGTAGTTCATCATAAAACTGGAGGCCAGGTGATCAGTGTATACTCCTTACTTGAAGGGGCTGTCCACTTTTTGCAAGTAATTGATGATTGAATTGTTTGTGTGATGAAAAGTTATACATTTTTTCCATTCCATTTTACTTCTACTTTACTAGTCCTCTACATTACTACATACACTCACTGGCCACTTTATCAGGTACACCATGCTAGTAACGGGTTGGACCCCCTTTTGCCTTCAGAACTGCCTCAATTCTTCGTGGCATAGATACAACAAGGTGCTGGAAGCTCCTCAGAGATTTTGGTCCATATGACATGATGGCATCACACAGTTGCCGCAGATTTGTCGGCTGCACATCCATGATGCGAATCTCCCGTTCCACCACATCCCAAAGATGCTCTATTGGATTGAGATCTGGTGACTGTGGAGGCCATTTGAGTACAGTGAACTCATTGTCATGTTCAAGAAACCAGTCTGAGATGATTCCAGCTTTATGACATGGCGCATTATCCTGCTGAAAGTAGCCATCAGATGTTACAGGGTACATTGTGCTCATAAAGGGATGGACATGGTCAGCAACAATACTCAGGTAGGCTGTGGCGTTGTACCAAGGGCCCCAAAGACACCATGACACCACCACCACCAGCCTGAGCCGCTGATACAAGGCAGGATGGATCCATGCTTTCATGTTGTTGACGCCAAATTCTGACCCTACCATCCGAATGTGGCAGGAGAAATCGAGACTCATCAGACCAGGCAACGTTTTTCCAATCTTCTACTGTCCAATTTCGATGAGCTTGTGCAAATTGTAGCCTCAGTTTCCTGTTCTTAGCTGAAAGGAGTGGCACCCGGTGTGGTCTTCTGCTGCTGTAGCCCATCTGCCTCAAAGTTCGACGTACTATGCATTCAGAGATGCTCTTCTGCCTACCTTGGTTGTAACGGGTGGTGATTTGAGTCACTGTTGCCTTTCTATCAGCTCGAACCAGTCTGCCCATTCTCCTCTGACCTCTGGCATCAACAAGGCATTTCCGCCCACAGAACTGCCGCTCACTGGATGTTTTTTCTTTTTCGGACCATTCTCTGTAAACCCTAGAGATGGTTGTGCGTGAAAATCCCAGTAGATCAGCAGTTTCTGAAATACTGAGACCAGCCCTTCTGGCACCAACAACCATGCCACGTTCACAGGCCACAAATCACCTTTCTTCCCCATACTGATGCTCGGTTTGAACTGCAGGAGATTGTCTTGACCACGTCTACATGCCTAAATGCACTGAGTTGCCGCCATGTGATTGGCTGATTAGAAATTAAGTGTTAACGAGCAGTTGGACAGGTGTACCTAATAAAGTGGCCGGTGAGTGTACTTACCTTACCAGAAGTCTATACCACAACACATCTACCTTACTGGACTACACTACTTTATATCTACTTACTATGCTCTGTGTCTGTCTGGGATCTCGTATTCGCGGTGGCTCCCATGAAGCCGTATCACGATATCTCGGTTTTATCTCTTTATTAACATTACTCTCTTTTTTTCCCCTCTTTTAGTTTGTTTTCGTTGCTGTCTAAAAAACACAACAAAGTCCTGGAGCAAGCCACACAGTCTCTGCGAGGGTCCCTTGGCTCGGATGACTCTCCATTTCCTGACTACGTGAGTATCTTGCGTGTGACTGTGTGAGGCTGCTTCTCGTTGAGTCTCTTGGTTGCCACTGTCTGTCGAGCCCGAGACCAAGAGTCAACCTCGAGACTCTCAGGATGACTTCACGTCTCACATGTGGTTTACTGTACACACAGATGTGACAGAACCGCCACTCACTGGAGACTGTCACCAAGAGACAGACACTAGAGATCTCACTATGTACAGAGGGTAAAAGTCTTTATACAAGATTGAGGAATGTCCCTAATATCCACATTGTGTACACAAACAGGCAATTACAGGCACACAGTGATCAGCTCTTTGCAGCATGCCATAAATCAATGCCTTACAGAGAGTGACAAAACTACTATACTTTTTACAAGAATATAGCTGCTATAATACTGCCCCCTATGTACAAGAATATAACTACTTTAATACTGCCCCCTATGTACAGGAATATAACTACTATAATACTGCCCCCTATGTACAGGAATATAACTACTATAATACTGCCCCCTATGTACAAGAATATAACTACTATAATACTGCCCCCTATGTACAAGAATATTACTATAATACTCCCCCTATGTACAAGAATATAACTACTATAATACTGCCCCCTATGTACAGGAATATAACTACTATAATACTGCCCCCTATGTACAAGAATATAACTACTATAATACTGCCCCCTATGTACAAGAATATTACTATAATACTCCCCCTATGTACAAGAATATAACTACTATAATACTGCCCCCTATGTACAGGAATATAACTACTATAATACTGCCCCCTATGTACAGGAATATAACTACTATAATACTGCCCCCTATGTACAGGAATATAACTACTATAATACTGCCCCCTATGTACAGGAATATAACTACTATAATACTGCCCCCTATGTACAAGAATATAACTACTATAATACTGCCCCCTATGTACAAGAATATAACTACTATAATACTGACCCTATGTACAAGAATATAACTACTATAATACTGCCCCCTATGTACAGGAATATAACTACTATAATACTGCCCCCTATGTACAGGAATATAACTACTATAATACTGCCCCCTATGTACAGGAATATAACTACTATAATACTGCCCCCTATGTACAGGAATATAACTACTATAATACTGCCCCCTATGTACAAGAATATAACTACTATAATACTGCCCCCTATGTACAAGAATATAACTACTATAATACTGTCCCCTATGTACAAGAATATAACTACTATAATACTGCCCCCTATGTACAGGAATATAACTACTATAATACTGCCCCCTATGTACAAGAATATAACTACTATAATACTGCCCCCTATGTACAAGTATATAACTACTATAATACTCCCCCTATGTACAGGAATATAACTACTATAATACTGCCCCCTATGTACAGGAATATAACTACTATAATACTACCCCCTATGTACAGGAATATAACTACTATAATACTGCCCCCTATGTACAGGAATATAACTACTATAATACTGCCCCCTATGTACAAGAATATAACTATTATAATACTGCCCCCTATGTACAAGAATATAACTACTATAATACTGCCCCCTATGTACAAGAATATAACTACTATAATACTGCCCCCTATGTACAAGAATATAACTACTATAATACTGTCCCCTATGTACAAGAATATAACTACTATAATACTGCCCCCTATGTACAGGAATATAACTACTATAATACTGCCCGCTATGTACAAGAATATAACTACTATAATACTGCCCCCTATGTACAAGAATATAACTACTATAATACTGCCCCCTATGTACAAGAATATAACTACTATAATACTGCCCCCTATGTACAAGAATATAACTACTATAATACTGTCCCCTATGTACAAGAATATAACTACTATAATACTGCCCCCTATGTACAGGAATATAACTACTATAATATTGCCCCCTATGTACAAGAATATAACTACTATAATACTGCCCCCTATGTACAGGAATATAACTACTATAATATTGCCCCCTATGTACAAGAATATAACTACTATAATACTGCCCCCTATGTACAGGGATATAACTACTATAATACTGCCCCCTATGTACAAGAATATAACTACTATAATACTGCCCCCTATGTACAAGAATATAACTACTATAATACTGCCCCCTATGTACAGGAATATAACTACTATAATACTGCCCTCTATGTACAGGGATTTAACTACTATAATACTGCCCCCTATGTACAAGAATATAACTACTATAATACTGCCCCCTATGTACAAGAATATAACTACCATAATACTGCCCCCTATGTACAAGAATATATCTACTATAATACTGCCCCCTATGTACAAGAATATATCTACTATAATACTGCCCCCTATGTACAAGAATATAACTACTATAATACTGCCCCCTATGTACAGGGATATAACTACTATAATACTGCCCCCTATGTACAAGAATATAACTACTATAATACTGCCCCCTATGTACAGGAATATAACTACTATAATACTGCCCCCTATGTACAGGAATATAACTACTATAACACTGCCCTCTATGTACAGGGATTTAACTACTATAATACTGCCCCCTATGTACAAGAATATAACTACTATAATACTGCCCCCTATGTACAAGAATATAACTACCATAATACTGCCCCCTATGTACAAGAATATATCTACTATAATACTGCCCCCTATGTACAAGAATATATCTACTATAATACTGCCCCCTATGTACAAGAATAGAACTACTATAATACTGCCCCCTATGTACAAGAATAGAACTTCTATAATACTGCCCACTATGTACAAGAATATAACTACTATAATACTGCCCCCTATGTATTGGAATATAACTACTATAATACTGCCCCCTATGTACAAGAATATAACTACTATAATACTGCCCCCTATGTACAAGAATATAATTACTATAATACTGCCCCCTATGTACAGAAATATAACTACTATAATACTGCCCCCTATGTACAGAAATATAACTATTATAATACTGCCCCCTATGTACAGAAATATAACTACTATAATACTGCCCCCTATGTACAGAAATATAACTACTATAATACTGCCCCCTATGTACAGGAATATAACTACTATAATACTGTCCCCTATGTACAGGAATATAACTACTATAATACTGCCCCCTATGTACAAGAATATAACTACTATAATACTGCCCCCTATGTATTGGAATATAACTACTATAATACTGCCCACTATGTACAAGAATATAACTACTATAATACTGCCCCCTATGTACAGAAATATAACTACTATAATACTGCCCCCTATGTACAAGACTATAACTACTATAATACTGACCCTGTGTACAGGAATATAACTACTATAATACTGCCCCCTATGTACAGGAATATAACTACTATAATACTGCCCCCTATGTACAGGAATATAACTACTATAATACTGCCTCCTATGTTCAGGAATATAACTACTATAATACTGCCCCCTATGTACAAGAATATAACTACTATAATACTGCCCCCTATGTACAAGAATATAACTACTATAATACTGCCCCCTATGTACAAGAATATAACTACTATAATACTGCCCCCTATGTACAAGAATATAACTACTATAATACTGCCCCCTATGTACAAGAATATAACTACTATAATACTGCCCCCTATGTACAAGAATATAACTACTATAATACTGACTCCTATGTACAAGAATATAACTACTATAATACTGACCCCTATGTACAAGAACATAACTACTATAATACCGCCCCCTATGAACAAGTATATAACTACTATAATACTGCTCCCTATGTAAAGGAATATAACTACTATAATACTGCCCCCTATGTACAAGAATATAACTACTATAATACTGCTCCCTATGTACAGGAATATAGCTACTATAATACTGCCCCCTATGTACAGGGATATAACTACTATAATACTGCCCCCTATGTACAAGAATATAACTACTATAATACTGCCCCCTATGTACAGGGATATAACTACTATAATACTGCCCCCTATGTACAGGGATATAACTACTATAATACTGCCCCCTATGTACAAGAATATAACTACTATAATACTGCCCCCTATGTACAGGGATATAACTACTATAATACTGCCCCCTATGTACAAGAATATAACTACTATAATACTGCCCCCTATGTACAAGAATATAACTACTATAATACTGCCCCCTATGTACAAGAATATAACTACTATAATACTGCCTCCTATGTACAGGAATATAACTACTATAATACTGCCCCCTATGTACAAGAATATAACTACTATAATACTGCCCCTAATTATCTTAATTTTTGCAAAATTTACATCAAAATGTATTTTTTTTTCTAAATATTGACATTTCCTAATGTTACGGCTTTGTATTCTGTAACTCTTGTCCCTCAGGTAAGTCGTCATTAGTCAGCCGGGGACATTTCCCATCTGTGTCGCCTTGTGAAAATGTTAACAGGCGAGTTATGGTCTTGTCCCAAAGATCAAATGTCTACAAACAGGGGGAGGTCAGGGGTCGCCCTAATGAGGGGCTTGGCAGGTCATAAAGCTGTAACTCTCACAAGACGTATGGGGAGGGCGATGGGGGGGGGGGGCGTGTGGCTTCTGGATGTGGGAAATGGAAACCATTCCTGGGGAGGAGCATGCAGTGACGTGAGGAGCGGGAGGACCCCTCCACGATGGACCCGTCACCCACCAGCATAATCCAGACCTCCTCCAGTGTACCTGTATATGATTTGTATATAGATATTTTATGTTTTGCCTCCTTTGGAAACCTCTGATGTATTTTATATGCAGGGAGCAGAGATGGAACGCTCCGGTTCTGTCTTCAAAAGTTCTCAAGATTGTTACATTTTACCAAATTTGCTACTTTTTGTGGTTGCGCCCCATCCCCTCTCCACTGCAGAGAACTTACTCCAGATTTATGAAGATTTATGAAAAAATTGTCTTTCCAATAAGCCCCCTTATCTCTGTACCTGCTCCGTGCACTCAGACAAGACAGTGATGTTCATCCTGAGCCCCCTGATTCAGTAATCCAATGAAAGGACAATGACATGCCAGACTACGTTGTGATGGCGCTGCAGTTGTGTATGGGGCAGTTTGGTATGGCGGGTTTGGTGGTGGCCCCAGAATATGGACCTTTATGCAATGACCTATCCATGAATATAATATAATAATAAGAGAATATCCCCCATGTTATACAATGGTGTTACCATAAGTGACACAAAGTAGTCGACATTCCAGCTTTTTGTGTTTTATGTCGCATTGATAAATTCAGCTTAGTACTTCTCCAATTAGTCTCTAATTGACTGATAACAGAGATAACAGTAGCTCCAGGAGAGGAGATATATCTATATCAATATCTATTGTCCTCTTTTATAGTTTTATATGTTCTTCAGTTTTGCTGAAAAAAACTTTTATTGCACATACTGACATCAAATACATGTTCTAGTTGGCGCTGACATCCTTGTTCATGCACCTGAAAGCTTTGGATGAGCAGCTCTATACATTCTGTTGATATGGGACACGTATACGTACTGATACATTACATTAGATGTAAGGTGAGGATGACAAGCGTCCGCCATAGGTGGGTAACATCAGTCCACTCCCCCCCCTAACATGGGAACGCATCCCGTGTGCCAAATCCCAACACCTTCCCACCTCTGAGGGCTCTTTGTTTAAAGTTAACGAACAGGGAATGAAAAAATTTTGTCCCGGGGGCAGATTAGTTGACGTCCTCAATGTCAACATGACAGTCTGGTGAGAGGCGGGGGGCAGGGGGCGCATAACTCCGGCGGAGTCCCCTAATGCAGACCATGGCGGGCAGGATTTGGGGATGGAGGGGCATTCCTGGTTCCATGCTCCGGCATTGCATCGTGCCTTACATTCCAATGTAAGTGTGACGCACATGCTGCTACTGGCCAGCAGGGGGCAGGAGAGCTCTCTGTACAGACTCCCTGTGACCTCTGCCTCCAGGGACATAGATCCCTATTGAACCAGAGAAGTGGGAACTTAAAGGAAATTCTCACAGATATAGATTATTATTCGCTCTTCCGTGTGCAGGTAGATGATGAGAGTACAGGAAGATGAGAGTTCTGTACCCACTTTCCCCAGAATAGGAAGGGATCTCCTAACAGAGAGCTTAGGATCTCTATTGTCACCCTGGGGAATCTACAGGCTTTCATTTTATTTAAAGGGATAATGTCTTAAAGGAAATTTCCAATCAAAATCCAACATGACACTTGCTCATAGACCCGGGCACCGTGACTGTGGTAATCTTCTTATAGTTATTTTCCTTCGGAAATCCACATTTAAAATTATGCTAATGAGTCTGAAGGCTCCTGGGTGTGTTGCCAAAGACCCTCTGTGCTGTAGTTTCCTGTTACACTGTTCCGGAGCACTACCCCCCACCCCATATGTGGTAGATTACATCAGACAGACCTGAGGGAGGGGAGACGGTATAATGGCCTGTAAAGGTACAGCACTGAGGGGCTCTGGTAATGCCCCCAGAGCACTTCTGACTCATTAGCATAATTTTAAAAGTAGATTTTAGATGGAGGGAGGCCATGGATGACTAATATATACAAAGATTACCCCATTCACGAGTAAGTGTCCCTGGTTTATCATGACGATAAATTTTCGTTAATTCTATGCATCATTTCATAGCTGATAGAACTCCCTCCATGTGTATATTTGGGGTGTATGGAGGACACCGGGGGTTGGGTGGGTTCTGGTGGGAGAAGCCGGACATGCAGCGATCAGAATGGAAGAACAAATCTATCAGTTGCAGAAACTAAGCAGAAATCATCATAATAACAGTATAGATTTACCAGCAATATATATATACACATACACACACACATATGTATATACCGGTATACACACACACATACACTCACCGGCCACTTTATTAGGTACACCTGTCCAACTGCTCGTTAACACTTAATTTCTAATCAGCCAATCACATGGCGGCAGCTCAGTGCATTTAGGCATGTAGACATGGTCAAGACAATCTCCTGCAGTTCTCCCAAGCATCAGTATGGGGAAGAAAGGTGATTTGTGGCCTTTGAACGTGGCATGGTTGTTGGTGCCAGAAGGGCTGGTCTGAGTATTTCAGAAACTGCTGATCTACTGGGATTTTCACGCACAACCATCTCTAGGGTTTACAGAGAATGGTCCGAAAAAGAAAAAACATCCAGTGAGCGGCAGTTCTGTGGGCGGAAATGCCTTGTTGATGCCAGAGGTCAGAGGAGAATGGGCAGACTGGTTCGAGCTGATAGAAAGGCAACAGTGACTCAAATCACCACCCGTTACAACCAAGGTAGGCAGAAGAGCATCTCTGAACGCACAGTACGGCGAACTTTGAGGCAGATGGGCTACAGCAGCAGAAGACCACACCGGGTGCCACTCCTTTCAGCTAAGAACAGGAAACTGAGGCTACAATTTGCACAAGCTCATCGAAATTGGACAGTAGAAGATTGGAAAAACGTTGCCTGGTCTGATGAGTCTCGATTTCTGCTGCGACATTCAGATGGTAGGGTCAGAATTTAGCGTCAACAACATGAAAGCATGGATCCATCCTGCCTTGTATCAGCGGGTCAGGCTGGTGGTGGTGGTGTCATGGATCCATCCTGCCTTGTATCAGCGGGTCAGGCTGTTGGTGGTGGTGTCATGGATCCATCCTGCCTTGTATCAGCGGCTCAGGCTGGTGGTGGTGGTGTCATGGTGTCTTTGGGCCCCTTGGTACAACGCCACAGCCTACCTGAGTATTGTTGCTGACCATGTCCATCCCTTTATGAGCACAATGTACCCTGTAACATCTGATGGCTACTTTCAGCAGGATAATGCGCCATGTCATAAAGCTGGAATCATCTCAGACTGGTTTCTTGAACATGACAATGAGGTCACTGGACACAAATGGCCTCCACAGTCACCAGATCTCAATCCAATAGAGCATCTTTGGGATGTGGTGGAACGGGAGATTCGCATCATGGATGTGCAGCCGACAAATCTGCGGCAACTGTGTGATGCCATCATGTCAATATGGACCAGAATCTCTGAGGAGCTTCCAGCACCTTGTTGTATCTATGCCACGAAGAATTGAGGCAGTTCTGAAGGCAAAAGGGGGTCCAACCCGTTACTAGCATGGTGTACCTAATAAAGTGGCCGGTGAGTGTATATTCCCTCTTTATGCCTGACCAGTTGAGGTATAATCCATGTATGTATGTAGCGTCAAGGGACTGTCACCAGATCTTCATTTCATTGATCTACCAACCCCCTTAGGTCCGGGATGAATTCCCTTGTTTTTGTGAAGTGTCACCTGTTTACTTTAAAAAAAGAAAAAAAAAATCTCCAGTCATGTGACAGTAAGAGTCATATTTTTTGCCTGAGTTGAGTCAAGATTAGAGGCTGCGGGGGGAGAGTCACTTCACACACCTCTCATTTTGGTTCAGTAGCACCTAGAAACATTGTACTAGTGTCGTATTAGAGATCTCCTCTTTCAGCTTGTACTTCTGCGAGCTACAGATTAGAGTATGAATGGGGATGCGAGCCACGGATAACCCTGTTATGTGACTGTCTGTATCGCCCGTACTGTATATCTTGTTCTACAAATGTGAAAGATCAGATTTAAATTTTTTAACGTGACCCCAGCAGCAGATCTGTAGGTGCTCCAGGATCAAAAATCCTGCAGCCTCTAAACTTGACTCCTCTTAGAAAAATATGACTCGTTTTCACATTAATTTGGTTGAGATTTTTATTTTTATTTTTATTATAGGTGAACAGTTGAGATTTCGCATAAGAGGGAAGTCTAGAAAGGATATTTCCTCCCCTTATGGAGGGGTCTGTGAGTTTAATGGGGTAAAATCTGGTGACAGAGATCCTTTTAGGGGGTTTTGGGGGCCCACTGTGAGTTATGTAAAAGTAGAGATGACTTCTTCATATATCCACATGCTGTAATGATTTTAGGGAAGCAGTGGCTCTGATGTTCAGACCTTATCTCCCTCGCGGAGTTTCCTCCATTACCCGGAGGCTCATTTGTCTTCCCTCAGATTGATTTGTCCTGTAAGGAAGTGAAACGGCGTCATGAATATTTTTTTGTAACACACACAATCCCATAATCTGAGGGAAATGGACGTAAGAGAACTATTTAATCTGCCTGTTGTGAGCGCTATCAAGTCTCCAGGCCCTGTCTCTGCCGGCCTTCCTGTTTGTGCTACGTTGCGTTCTGTAGAAGGGCTTTCGGATAGCCCGGCAGCTTGATAGATGATACGATGGCGCAGCGTCCCGGGGAAGAGGCCGCCGGAATAATAAGCACTTCAGAGCCCGCACAAAAGCCGCTCAGTGCCTCCCAGCTCTCCCACCACTTAAAAGCCAACTATTTCGGTTCCTGCCGCTCAGAATGTTACACTAATAACCTTCTCCTGGCCTCGCGTTATATGTCTGTATAATCACATCAAAGAGCGGCGCAGGCCTCACCTGAATATCACACGTCTGTAAACCCTCCAGCTTCAGCGCTCGAGGGTCTCAGAGACACCGGTCACTTCAAGGGATCTGAGATCTCAGGATTTCTCATAGTTGTTGCTACTTTCTGTTGTGCAGGATGAAAGGAAGTTGTTGCTTCTGAATTCCGAACCACGATTTATGGATCTCCTGGTAGGTTCAGGATCCTTGTAGGGGCACAGATTTTTATTATGTCAAACATTAAAGTTATTTTTCGGCAAGACCCGGGAGGTGTGGATTAAAAAACTGCAGGCAGAAACTTTTTGGAGCATGCGGGTGTCATCTCTGAGGGATTCAGGACCACTCCATCTTCCATCTGATGAATCCCATCAGAGATCTTCTCTGTCCTGCTGGTTAGACCACATCAGGCATCATTGTTGCTAAATGGACCCAACCAGTGGGATAAAGATGATGCCTGATGGGGGGCCTAACCAGTGGGATAAAGATGATGCCTGATGGGGGTCCAACCAGTGGGATAAAGATGATGCCTGATGGGGGTACAACCAGTGGGATAAAGATGATGTCTGATGGGGGTACAACCAGTGGGATAAAGATGATGCCTGATGGGGGTACAACCAGTGGGATAAAGATGATGCCTGATGGGGGGCCTAACCAGTGGGATAAAGATGATGCCTGATGGGGGTACAACCAGTGGGATAAAGATGATGTCTGATGGGGGTCCAACCAGTGGGATAAAGATGATGTCTGATGGGGGTACAACCAGTGGGATAAAGATGATGCCTGATGGGGGGCCTAACCAGTGGGATAAAGATGATGCCTGATGGGGGTACAACCAGTGGGATAAAGATGATGTCTGATGGGGGTCCAACCAGTGGGATAAAGATGATGCCTGATGGGGGTACAACCAGTGGGATAAAGATGATGTCTGATGGGGGTACAACCAGTGGGATAAAGATGATGTCTGATGGGGGTACAACCAGTGGGATAAAGATGATGCCTGATGTGGGTCCAACCAGTGGGATAAAGATGATGCCTGATGGGGGGCCTAACCAGTGGGATAAAGATGATGCCTGATGTGGGTCCAACCAGTGGGATAAAGATGATGCCTGATGGGGGGCCTAACCAGTGGGATAAAGATGATGCCTGATGTGGGTACAACCAGTGGGATAAAGATGATGCCTGATGTGGGTCCAACCAGTGGGATAAAGATGATGCCTGATGTGGGTACAACCAGTGGGATAAAGATGATGCCTGATGGGGGTACAACCAGTGGGATAAAGATGATGTCTGATGGGGGTACAACCAGTGGGATAAAGATGATGTCTGATGGGGGTACAACCAGTGGGATAAAGATGATGTCTGATGGGGGTACAACCAGTGGGATAAAGATGATGTCTGATGGGGGTACAACCAGTGGGATAAAGATGATGCCTGATGTGGGTCCAACCAGTGGGATAAAGATGATGCCTGATGGGGGCCCAACCAGTGGGATAAAGATGATGCCTGATGGGGGGCCTAACCAGTGGGATAAAGATGATGCCTGATGGGGTCCAACCAGTGGGATAGAGATGATGCCTGATGGGGTCCAACCAGTGGGATAAAGATGATGCCTGATGGGGTCCAACCAGTGGGATAAAGATGATGTCTGATGGGGTCCAACCAGTGGGATAAAGATGATGCCTGATGGGGGCCCAACCAGTGGGATAAAGATGATGCCTGATGGGGGCCCAACCAGTGTGATAAAGATGATGCCTGATGGGGGTCCAACCAGAGGCTGGTGCTGATTCAGTATTCACCTTTGGTGATGTATTCATGTACCGAGCTTGGTTCTGCTGGTGTATTTATGTACAGAGCTTGGTTCTGCTGGTGTATTTATGTACAGAGCTTGGTTCTGCTGGTGTATTTATGTACAGAGCTTGGTTCTGCTGGTGTATTTATGTACAGAGCTTGGTTCTGCTGGTGTATTTATGTACAGAGCTTGGTTCTGCTGGTGTATTTATGTACAGAGCTTGGTTCTGCTGGTGTATTTATGTACAGAGCTTGGTTCTGCTGGTGTATTTATGTACAGAACTTGGTTCTGGTGCTGTATTCATGTACCATGCTTGGTTCTGATGCCTTATTCTTGTACCAAGCTTGGTTCTGGTGCTGTATTCCTGTACAGACTCCTCTAAATACCAGACCAAGAACCACATACTGGGCACCATCTGGCAATGTCTTTGGATCCTGATATCTGAAGGGTTTGCTGTCTCTTGTGTCTTCTTTCTGGCCAGTTACCTCTGTGATCTGCTTTGTCTCATGTGTCAGGCCTGACATATCTCCGGTGTGACCCGGCTGCACAGTGGCGGTCAGTCTAGGAAGTAGCCTGTCACCCTGACACGACACAGGGCACCGAGACACCGAGGGGGCTGTCTGCATTCCTGCGGACTAGACGGGGACTCGCTTGGACCACAATGAAGCTGAACTGCAGGATTAAACCCTCAGTAGTCCATGGGCCGGTATCGTACGTCACCGTGCACGTATCACATGTTCTGTAACGCCGTTGTGCGCATTCCCTGCCAGGAGCTTGTTCACATTCAGGTTTCCACACTTTGGCAATAAGTCTCTGAAGTTTCATTGAGATCTAACAAGTTACAGAAGTTTCTGCGGCGCTGCCACCAGCGCACATGAAGGAAGGGCTCCACGGATAATATGTTGCTAATTACGGAGAATAATTAAATTTTCTGGGATTTTTGATCCCTGTAACGGACACAAAGTACCAGGGACAGAGCAGGAATGCACAAAGCTTTCCCCATACAAACATTTATACAAGAAGGTCCTGCAGGAGAAGAGAACGACCTCTCGGGTAATTGTTATTAATCACCGGAGCCCAATGTGAATCGTCTACTTCCTATAAAGATGAATCACAGCAATGTCTCCTTCCATTTACAGTGATGCAATGATTCATAATGCCTTCAGTGTCATAAACTACAACCCCCAGCATCTCCTCACAGCCTGTGCCCGCGGTAGCTTGCATGTTTCTGTATTATAGATGTAAACTATGGCGTTGCCGCTTAAGCAATTGCCTAATATAGAAGTAAGGAAAGACAATGTATGGTCACGTCCTTAACTTGTGCCAACCACTGGAAGTGGACAATTTAAAGGGGTGTTCTAGATGGCAGCATTCATCACATGACCACTAGGTGTCACCAGAACAGGAGACTGTTTAGTCAAATGCGATAGACTCTGATTGAAACCTTAGACCCTTGCCCAGCCCAACAGGACAGATCTCAAAAATGATAAAACACCACAAACCCACCTCTCTCTTCCCAGGATAGTGTGCACAGTTACCACTCCTCTATTTAAAATATGCAGTGCTAATTTAAATATACTCCACCCAGTGCCTCCTCAGCAATTCAAAATATTATAAGTGCCTCCCCCATCCTGCTGACTTTATTTTAAAACAGAATGTAATGAGAATTTACATGTTCATGAAAACAGCATGAGAACAATGCTCTGTGTTTAAATACAGCACCAGAACCTAGCTTAGTACCTAAATACAGCACCAGAACCTAGCTCAGTACATAAATACAGCCCCAAAACCTAGCTCAGTACATAAATACAGCCCCAAAACCTAGCTCAGTACATAAATACAGCACCAGAACCTAGCCCAGTACATAAATACAGCACCAGAACCTAGCTCAGTACATAATTACAGCACCAGAACCTAGCTCAGTACATAAATACAGCCCCAAAACCTAGCTCAGTACATGAATACAGCTCCAAAACCTAGCTCAGTACATAAATACAGCCCCAAAACCTAGCTCAGTACATAAATACAGCACCAGAACCTAGCTCAGTACATAATTACAGCACCAGAACCTAGCTCAGTACATAAATACAGCACCAGAACCTAGCTCAGTACATAATTACAGCACCAGAACCTAGCTCAGTAAATAAATACAGCCCCAAAACCTAGCTCAGTACATAAATACAGCTCCAAAACCTAGCTCAGTACATAAATACAGCACCAGAACCTAGCTCTGTACATAAATACAGCACCAGAACCTAGCTCAGTACATAATTACAGCACCAGAACCTAGCTCAGTACATAATTACAGCACCAGAACCTAGCTCAGTACATAAATACAGCCCCAAAACCTAGCTCAGTACATAACTACAGCACCAGAACCTAGCTCAGTATATAACTACAGCACCAGAACATAGCTCAGTATATAACTACAGCACCAGAGCCTAGCTCAGTACATAAATACAACACCAGAACCGAGCAAAGTACCTAAATACAGCACCAGAACATAGCTCAGTACATAACTACAGCACCAGAACATAGCTCAGTACATAACTACAGCACCAGAACATAGCTCAGTACATAACTACAGCACCAGAACATAGCTCAGTACATAACTACAGCACCAGAACATAGCTCGGTACATAAATACAGCACCAGATCCTAGCTTAGTACCTAAATACAGCACCGAAACCTAGCTTGCTAACTAAATATAGCACCAGGACCTAGCTTACTACCTAAATATAGCACCAGGACCTAGCTCAGTATATAAATACAGCACCAAAAACCTAGCTCATTATATAAATACTGCACCAGAACTTAGGTCAGTATATAAATACAGCACCAGAGCCAAGCTCAGTATATAAATACAGCACCAGAACTTGGCTCAGTACATAAATACAGCACCAGAACCTAGCTCAGTATATAACTTTATCACCTTGCTGAGTCTATAAATACGGCTCCATCACCTAGCTCACTGTAGAAATACAACAAGAGAACCAAGTCTTCTTGTATAGACTGGAGCATGTAGGGCAGAGGCACCCTTCACCTTTTCAACCTCCTATCTGCAATCTCGTGGCTGTGGGAACTGGGTCATGGTGGTCGGATCTTGACCGTTCTCACATTTATCACCTCTAAAGTGAATTGGTTCTTTAAGCTTCTGGCTGGAATATTTAAGAGTAACAGATACATCCTGAGGAAAGGTTATATCTGTCAGTGAATGGAAAGTGACGGGATGTCACAAGTACATGGATCATTACTACAGAGAGAGACACTGGCGCACAACAGGTTAAATAAGACTGCACATTTTCATATCTAGCAAGCAGAGATCTTGAAAAGGTGTGGAATTACACATGTTTATACATAGGTGAGAGCTCCGTGTCCTGCAGAGGGATGGAAAGGCCCCGTAGTTTTGGATGGTCCGATATGGATCCTGCCGCCTTCTTCCGGTGGTTTCCTCGTCTTCTTACGGAAACTCCCTGAATGTTATAAAACTAAGATCAGGGCCGTCCCTTTAAGCAGCTACAAATGCCCTTAATTATCTGAAAGTGGATTTACTGTAAATTCTTCATAAAACGGAAGCTGACATCATACGACTCTGTAATTTAGGACAGAGAGTAGGTGCCAGCCCCAGCCGACACCACAGCCGGGATTATCCAGTAATTTATGAGGAGTAGGGAAGGGCAGGATTAATCATAGGCTGATAACGTCCTGGGCCCGGGTCACCAGCATCATCCTCCACAGCAAGCGGAGAAGTGTAAGGTGTAGAGAATACCGCCACATGGTGTGAATATATACTGCCGCAAGAGTGCTGTAGCTTCAGGGGCTGTTACACTGTACATGAGCACTTCCCAGCCCCCCCCCCTCCCACTTTGTGAGATTGCAGCAGGCAGGAGGAGCATGTGCTGAGGGAGCAGGGGGAGTAACAGCCTGTAAAGTTACAGCATGGAGGGGCGCTGGTACCACCACCTCCAGATTAGCATTAGCATAATTATAAAAGTTGATATTAGAAGGAATGAGACCATTCCAATATTCTCAAGAAATCCATGCTTATAATACAGGACACTGATCAGGCTATATATTCCGTTAAAGGGGTGGCCACTGAGCGTATAAGACCCTAATAGGGTCACCCATATACTGTAGTAGTTACCCAGGCCAAGTATTTGTAAGCCCCCAGGACCAGCATGTGACATGACCCACCAAGACTTTGGACTTGCATTGTTTCTGGTAACTTTATACAACTGGTAACTTGGCTCTCGTACTGATCCTTGTAAAGTTTTGTAATAGTGGCCAACCCCTTTAAATGAGTTGCCTAAAGCTCGATTGTTATTCTCTATCCATAGGATTAGGGGTCCACAATCTAATTGGGAAGGGGGGGTACCCTCAGTAGAAGAGGGGGTCGTATTCTCACTAATTCAATGAAGCGGCAGGTTCAGCACGCTGCATTCAATACTATCGGAGTGTCAGAAATTGCTGAGCACGGCACTCCGGTATCTCCATCACTTTCAGTAAATAGGGGTTTATAGTGCTGAACATGACCTGCCATTATATTCACGGGATCACTGGAGGGCCCTGGACAGTTGTCGGACCTTCATTGATCACATTGAGGATCGGAGATAACAATCAACCCCTTTAAAACACCACGCATGAGCTGATGATGACCTGTGTTCTGCAGTCGTGCGTGTGTATTTTGGGTTATGTTGAATAGTGGGTCGGTTCTGTCCAGTGGCAGCATGGTGCCGGAGGCCTAGGCGGCCGGTGACTTGTGCGTTTACCTCTTTAGCGCCCATCCCCGGCGTTTAGCTCGCATGCCATTGTGTAATTGCAGCGTTCTCCGAATGTCATTCAGCTAAAGTATTCCTCTAGTCCCCAGCACTCGGGGGGGGTTAGTGTCGGGTTTCTGCCGGAGCTGTTCTTCTATTCATCCAGCCGGTCGGACCTCCCATACAGCCCGCCAATATCAACTGTGCCCTCAAAAAGAGGTTTAACCCCAGAATGTAAGGCATTGTGCAAAATGAGAGGCGCGATTGTTAAATCCGTAACGTAATCTCTCCGGGGATGCGCGGGGACGTTCTGTCCCACTGGTTCTGTATAAAAGGAAACCTATGTACAATGCCGGACCGCCCCGCAGATTTGCACTAATCCATCTTGCACTTTTTAGTTTTCCCTTCTGCGCACCATTGTTGGGTGGGAGAATTCCTGGGAAGAAATGGCAGCCGTGTTATTTGTCCTCGGAGACTTGATGGGGTCTGAATGAGTCTATTACCCATTGATGCACTTCCACGGACTGTATAGAAATCAGCGCCGGAATCTGTTCTGTTCCCTGATACATCGTTCCAGTATTATGTAACATTTGCCGTAGAATATGAGCCTGCTATACGCCATTCACTGACTGCAAGCAGAAATACTGAAAATGGTAAAAAGGCAAAAGAAGAAAGTTTTTATGACAAAGTAGTAAAAGGGAGCCAGGAAAAACTGAAGCCAGTGTTATTTACTGTCCCTGGGGAGATGTGTAATCAGACTTTGTGTATGTTAGTAGCAGCAGGGCTGTGAAATATGGATCTATATTTCAGGATTGTACTAAAAGGGTGTGTCCTCACACTGCTGTGCTCTGTAGTCTCTCTGCAGCCAGTGTTGGACATTGTCCCTGGAGATATGCGCAATTAGACCTTTGTGTATGTTAGTAGCAGCAGGGCTGTGAAATATGGATCTATATTTCAGGATTGTACTAAAATAGTGTGTCTTCACACTGCTGTGCTCTGTGCCATTTGTTATTCTCCCTGGTCTAATATGTGTATGCTGTTCTGAGCAGCAAGACTGAAATATGGATTTACAAGATTGTACTGAGAGTATGTGCCCTCACACTGCTGTTCTCTGTGCTATCTGAAGATGGCGTTAGGTATTGTCCCTGGAGAGATGTGTAATCATACATTTGTGTATGTTGTTCGTAGCAGCAGGACTGTGAAATATGGATTGACATTCCAGGATTGTACTAAGGGGATGTGTTCTCACACTGCTGTTCTCTGTGCTACATGTAGGCAGTGTTGGGTATTGTCCCTGGAGAGATGTGTAATCATACTCTTGTGTACTTGCACAGCTGTGCTCTGTGCTCTCTGCAACAAGTGTATTCAAGTGTAATCATAGCTTTGTGTATCTTGCCAGCAGCAGCGGGACTGTAAATATGGATTCATTTCCCAGGATTGTATAAAAAGGGTCTGTCCTGACACTGCTGTGTTCTTGGCTCTCTGCAGTCAGTGTTATTCATTGTGCCTGGAGAGATGTGTAAAAGAGGCTTTGCTTCTCTCTGGAAGTGATTTCTATTGGCTGTTGAGCAGATACTATGCTGAGGTCTGG